>NC_064925.1:175279281-176565115 GCF_023897955.1 Schistocerca gregaria | reverse complement strand
TGAAACAGTGTTCAGTTAAAATCTGAATACGCACTTAAGAGACAGTGATCCAATCATCATGTGTCTGAACACAAGATCACGGAATTTCCCCCGCAATGCTACGTCATAACGTTGTTGTTGCAGGACCGAAGTTCGTATCTACGGCGAAGATGTAGCGATTGAGTATAAAAATGCATGTACCCAGGCGATGCTTTTGTCAACGTTGTGGTATCACTCCCCAAAATTTCAACTACACCCGTAGATAAAATTGTCGGCCGTTTTTAGTTAAATCTTATCGTGGAACGCTAACACATTTGTGAGCCTTGCACAAATGTCGAACTATAATGTATTTTTATTTGTAGCCGCCAATTGCCTTGCTGGCCATCAACGACAGTAAAACAGTTGTATATACGCCGCATGCTATTAAATGTAAATGTACCGGTACGCAATGACATTCTTTTCGCAGTTGTCAATAACGTTCGAGCTCATAACACTACATGTTCCATTCGCCAACAGCTTAATGGCCATTGTATTGTAGCATTTTTGCTTGATTGGTGCAGACAGTGCGTTGCAGATGAAATAGATGCACTAGTCCACGGTTCTTCAGGACACAGTGCTTCTGACTATTTTAGATGTTAGCTGGCCATCGCAATTCGACCTGGCGTAATATCTTTGTCCAACAGCTGACGCTCATACGAACACCGACAGGAGAATGTAGAAAATGCGATCGCGATTGATCTACGGAGGGATTCGAATTGAAGGAACTGTGATTAAAAACGATTGATACATATCATTTTACTTTAGTGAAGAAAGTGTATGTTATACTTAACAGCCGAGGATCTTAAAAGTAATGAGGTGGACAGTTGTTTTGAAATTTAAACTAAATGTTTTCATGAACGTAACATAACTAAGAAAATGCAGGATATAGTCTTAAGAAATTATTCGTCAGTGTCGCCAGAACGATGCCAATTATCGTTCGACAACCAGACTAAAGTATGCACTTCTCCATTGTTTATTTTCTAAACAGAAAACGCAGAATGATTCTGTTGCTTGCAGGCACCGGCCAAACATCATTCGAATATTCGGTTTGTTTTAGGTCGTGTGAATAATGAAGAACAACCTGGCGCCTGATTTCACGACGGACAACGAGATATACAAAGACGTCGTCATTGTAGGTGAGTAATTAAAGTACACGCCTAATTATTTTCATTCTTCTGAAAATTACTTAACGGGGTTCCAAAAACCCCGAGCCGTTGCAGTGAAATCGTAGAAATCTCAGTTTTGGCGACTGTTGTTTACATAATGTATCGAAGAACGACGAGAGATGTGATAGTAATTAACGTACATTATAAAACGTGTATCAGGTTATACAGGGACAATATAATGTGTTCCAGGAAATGGCCCATCGGCTATGGCACTTTCATTTCTACTGTCAGGAAACTTACCATATTACACTGGTGGAGAGCATCCAGATGAAATGTTAACAGCTCGGCTGAGGGTTACGTCACTTGATGTGTCACTGTTGGATCAAGATTTGGAATTCCTGTCTCAGGTGAGCCAGAGTAAAGTCAATCTTTGTTCAACAATTTATTAGTATGAAAACAGATGAATGTATCTGTAAATTATATATTCATACTAGATAATGCAGCAAATAGATGTCTGTTGCAAAAATTTACTTGTCATTTTGAAGCCTGATTAGTAATGCATGGTATTAACACTCAGAATAGTGGAAGTGTTAGTTTATGCAGTTTTTTTTCTTCCAGAAACACTTTAAAACACTTGCAGCAATCAAAACTCATAATAGTAAAATACGCAGTAGCATGAAAGTATGTAGAACAAGTAGACCTATTTATGTTTCTCTGTTCTGTGACTAATTGAACTACCAAATTTGCAGGGACTAGAGGGACGGTCACAAAACCCTGTTGCAGTGTTGATGGATAGCCTGGCTCGACCAGGAGCTGACGTTGGCTTGGAGATAGATCCTTTGATACAATACAGACGTGCACCAACAGGACGGCAGTTACCCTCTTACATTGTACTGGGACGTGGGCCTCCAGGTGGTGTATGGCGACGCGTTGATGGACAAGTGCTAGCACTCTCTCCAGCTTCTTGGATGTCATTGCCAGGAGTTCCCCTGGAAGGGAGTGGGCGTCCTCCTGCAGGAAGGGTTGCACAGTATCTTGCTGCATATCCTTCTATAACAGGAATCAGTGACAATTTCCACTCAGGAGTAGATGTAACACACATCTCTCCTCCTCCTGTTGCTGTAAGTAATAAAATGAATGCTTAGATATTTGTTTATAATTTTTTTATTATTGTAACTTTAATGAGTGAGTGAATGGCATCGTAATGCTGCTGAACGCAAATTTTATTTCCAGTTTTGTTGAAAATTCTGATGTGGTTAAATTTTAGCCTAATGGGAAAAAATACCAGCTAATTTTATATACAAACCATTTGAAATTGTGAACAACTATTCAGATTGGCTACCAACAACTCACTCATGATTTGACATATTCAGTTCCCACTGTTCATCACACGAATTGTTACTAACATTCGCAGGCAATGCAATAGCTGTGGGGGGTTTTAAGTGCTGTCTTACCATTTTCTTTAACCCATTTAGCATGTGTAATCTAAAAAATGATATGCTGTCCAAGGTGAAAGAGGGTTTGCAATAGGTACATTAATAACTATGTCCTTGGCCCTTTCACATCTGCAGTGGCACTCCTCTGTGCATAATCTGGCTCCTGCATATCTTTTCCAACAACTCATCAGACCAATGGTTTTGGTAGTCCATCCAACATGAGCTAGATATTTGCAATCCTATCACGAACTCTCTCTCTCACGTGGCCTAGTCCTTTTTTCCGTTCCACTCTTCTGTTCACTGCTGCCTGAGCCATTGCTGTTTTATTCAGTTGTTGTCAATCAAATATCAGGAAAGCTTAATCGAGATTAATGATACGTTTATTACATGGGGAAATAAGACTAGAGAGGTTAACAGACAGTGCTCAATATATAACGTGTAATGGATAGACTGGTTTCAATATTTGCCATTCTCTGTAGCTCATATTACACTTTAGCCGAGAACTGCAGTCGAGTAGCAGACCCAAGTAGAGAAATGCTCCTACTGTATATCAATGCAGTCATCACAGAAGGTGAATAGCATTAATGTTCAAACAAGTCTAGTCAACAAACAACTTATGAGAGCATTGACTGTTGACCTTGTAAGTTAGTGCTCTCATTGATGGTGTATACCCACACTGTGGAAGATGTGAAAAAATTATGAAATGAATAATTTAAGCAATAAAGGTAACAACTCAGAAAAAAATGTGAGGTGCTGAGTCGTCGTTGCTGTGGTCTTCAGTCCAGAGACTTGTTTGATGCAGCTCTCGATGCTACTCAATCCTGTGCAAGCTTCTAAATCTCCCAGTACCTACTGCAACCTACATCCTTCTGGATCTGCTTAGTGTATTCATCTCTTGGTTTCCCTCTACAATTTTTATCCTCCACACTGCCCTCCAGTATTAAATTGGTGATCCCTTGATGATGCCTCAGAACATGTCCTACCAACCGATCCCTTCTTCTACTCAAGCTGTGCCACAAATTTCTCTCCTCCCCAATTCTATTCAGTACCTCCTCATGTGATCTACCCATCTGATCTTCAGCATTCTTCTGTAGCACCATATTATGAAAGCTTCTATTCTCCTCTTGTCTAAACTATTTATCATCCACATTTCACTTCCATACATCACTACACTCCATACAATACTTTCAGAAACGACTTCTTGACACTTAAATCTACACTCAATGTTAACAAATTTCTCTTCTTCAGAAATGCTTTTCTTGCCACTGCCAGTCTAAATTTAATATCCTCACTACTTCGACCTCCTCAGTTATTTTGCTCCCCAAATAGCAAAACTCCTTTACTACTTTGTCTCATTTCAAATCTAATTCCCTCGGCATAACCCGATTTAATTCGACAACATTTCATTATACTCGTTTTGCTTTAGTTGTTGTTCATCATATATCCTCCTTGCATGACACTGTCCATTTCGTTCAACTGCTCTTCCAGGTCCTTTGCTTTCTCTAACAGAATTACAATGTCCTCAGCAAGCCTCAAAGTTTCTATTTCTTCTCCATGAAGTTTAATTCCTACTCCAAATTTTTCTTTCATTTCCTATACTGCTTGCTCAATATACAGACTGAATAACATCAGGGATAGGCTACAACCCTGTCTCACTCCCTTCCCATCCACTGCTTCCCTTTCATACCCCTCGACTCTAATAACTGCCATGTGGTTTCTGTAGAAATTGTAAATATCCTTTCACTACCTGTATTTTACCCCTACCACCTTCAGAATTTGAAAGAGAATATTCCAATCAACATTGTCAAAAGCTTTCTCTAAGTCTACAAATGCTAGGAACATAGGTTTGCCTTTCTTTAATCTATCTTCTAAGATAAGTCGTAAGGTCAGTATTGCCTCACGTGTTTCAACATTTCTACGGAATCCAAACTGATCTTCCGCAAGGTCGGTTTCAACCAATTTTTCCATTTGTCTGTAAAGAATTCACATTAGTATTTTGCAGCCATTATTTATTAAACTGATAGTTTGGTAATTTTACATCTGTCAACACCTGCTTTCTTTGGGATTGGAATTATTATATTTTTCTTGAAGTGTGAGGGTATTTCACCTGTCTCATACCTCTTGCTCACCAGATGGTAGAGTTTTGTCAGGGCTGGCTCTCCCAAGGCTGTCAGTAGTTCTAATGGGATGTTGTCTACTCCCGGGCCTTGTTTTGACTTAGGTCTTTCAGTGCTCTGTCAAACTCTTCGCGCAGTATCATATCTCGCATTTTGTTATCATCTACACCCTCTTCAATTTCCATAATATTGTCCTCAAGTACATCGCCCTTGTATAGGTCCTCTATATACTCCTTCCACCTTTCTGCTTTCCCTTCTTTGCTTAGAGCTGTTTTTCCTTCTGATCTCTTGATATTCATACAAGCAATTCTCTTTTTCTCCAAAGATCTCTCTAATTTTCCTGTAG
Organism: Schistocerca gregaria; assembly: GCF_023897955.1. NCBI lineage: Eukaryota > Metazoa > Arthropoda > Insecta > Orthoptera > Acrididae > Schistocerca > Schistocerca gregaria. The sequence continues at coordinate 176,560,092 of NC_064925.1, read as the reverse complement.
GCAGTATCTATCTTACCCCCTAGTGAGATAAGCTTCTACATCCGTACATTTGTCCTCTAGCCATCCCTGCTTAGCCATTTTGCACTTCCTGTCGATCTCATTTTTGAGACATTTGTATTCCTTTTTGCCTGCTTCATTTACTGCATTTTTATATCTCCTCCTTTCATCAGTTAAATTGAATATTTCTTCTGTTACCCAAGGATTTCTACGAGCCCTTCTCTTTTTACCTACGTGCTCCCCTGCTGCCTTCACTATTTCATCTCTCAAAGCTACCCATTCTCCTTCTACTGTATTTCTCTCCCCCATTCTTGTCAGTTGTTCCCTAATGCTCTCTCTGAGACTCTCTACAACCTCTGGTTCTTGTAGTTTACCCAAGTCCCATCACCTTAAATTCCCCAAGTCCCACCACCTTAAATTCCCACCTTCTTGCAGTTTCTTCAGTTTTAATCTACAGTTCATAACCAATAGATTGTGGTCAGTCCACATCTATCCCTGGAAATGTCTTACAATTTAAAACCTGTTTTCTAAATATCTGTCTTACTATTAAATCTATCTGGAACCTTCCAGTATCTCCAGGCCTCTTCCATGTATACAATCTTCTTTCATGATTATTGAACCAAGTGTTGGCTGTGATTAAGTTATGCTCTGTGCAAAATTCTACCTGTCACCTTCCTCTTTCATTCCTTACCCCCATTCCATATTCACCCACTAAATTTCCTTCTTTCCTACTATCGAATTCCAGTCACCCGTGACTACTAAATTTTTGTCTCTCTTCACTGTCTGAATAATTTCTTTTATCTCATAATACATTTCATAAATCTCTTTGTCATCTGCAAAGCTAGTTGGCATATAAACTTGGACTACTGATGCAAGTGTGGGTTTCATATCTGTCTTGGCCACAATAATGTGTTAACTATGCTGATTGTAGTAGCTTACTCGCATTCCTATTTTTTTATTCATTAATAAACGTATTCCTGCATTACCCCTATTTGATTTTGTTTTTGTAATCCTGTATTCACCTGACCAGAAGTCTTGTTCCTCCTGTCACCGAACTTCACTAATTCCCACTATATCTAACTTCAACCTATCCATTTGCCTTTTTAAATTTTCTGACCTACCTACCTGATTAAGGGATCTTACATTCCGTTCTCCGATCCATAGAACCTCAGTTTTCTTTCTTTTGATAACGACGTCCTGAGTCGTTGATAGTCGCGTAAATAAGACTGAGAATAATCCTTGGATTCAGAAATGGTTGCTGTATGTTTAATTTGATTCTTTAAGTGTGTTCCCAGAGTTTTGTGTATTACTTTCAGTTCTAAGAATGTAGTATCACCAGTTTCAGTAGTCATTCATCTCTATTAGTTGTCAACAAAACTAGGGCTGGGAATAGAGTAATGAAGAAATGAGTGAGAATACTAAAATTTAAAAAAGAAGATAAACAAAAGGAAGTATCTCATTGATAGGCAGCCCATTTCATGTTCTATACCTTTGACATTTGGAGTGTTTATTTTTGTTATCACGAGTTGAGTATTTCCTCCTCAAATCACATTGAGGTCAATGTACTGTTATTTTGTGTCCTTATCTGGACTTGATCTTTCATAAAGTGTGATGGACCTGGAGAAATATTAAGAGATAATGGATTAAAAGGAGTTTTCAATATGGTATTGCAAACTCAAAACGGAACTGTCACCTTTCAGTTTAACCTAGACCTCGAGCAATGTTTCAGATCACACACAAACTAGGGCTTTAATTTCACTTTGTTGGCTTCGCCAAGTCAAAACAAATTTCAGTTTTCAACTTAACCTGTACTTTGAGCTAAACTACAGATCAGTTTTTCACAACAACCTACATTCCAAGAAATAATAAATATGCAAAAAAGTGTTGTCCATATTCTGTTCCTTCCATTCGCACACACACCATGCTATGTACCACAACACCATTGTGGCATCATGTATGGGATAGGTTCAGTTGACCCAAGATGACACCGTTGCTCACATCACTTGTTAAACTGTAAGCCCATATAGTAGATGACATTTGGCTATTAATTTGTCTGTCAAGGTGTGTAAGCAGTCTTTACAAATGTATGTGTGATTTGGGGTGTTTGTGGCTGACTCTTTACGTTGATTATGATTTAAGTTGTGAAATATGTAATAAGAGAATAAGAAGAAGTATAAACTTAATTTAAAATTGTTAAATATGTGTAAGCAAGTGTTTTTCTTGATATTTTCAGGATAGTTCTGACAAGCTGTGGAGGGTGGAAGCAACTGATGGTCGTGCAATATTTAATTACAAATGCAGGACAGTGGTCCTGGCAACTGGAGCACATGATGTACCTAATCAATTGGGAGTGCCTGGTGAAGACAGCTTGCGATGGGTTTTCCATGATGCTGCCTCCTTGGAGCGAGCTCTTGACTGTCCTGGTATGATAGGCACTGGCGTAAACCCTGTGCTTATCGTAGGTGCTGGGTTGAGTGCTGCTGATGCTGTCATAGCTGCCCGCTTCCGTTCTCTACCAGTCCTACACGTGTTTCGGAGGCGTCTTGATGCACCTCTGTTTGATCATGTGCTGCCTGAGAATGTCTATCCTGAGTACCATAAGGTAAGTCTTGGTGTATATTGGTTTTAATTTTCTGCTGTTGTGATCTAAATGTAGAGATGTGACAAATAACACAGGGGATGAGGGGTTGGTGTTAATCAATACAACTTGAAACTGAATCTGATACCTTACACGAGGGAAAGAAAAGTTAATAAAATGAACTCTCATAAAAATAGGTCTTCTTACTAAAAATAAATAGGGCCTGATAACAGTTCTAATGAAATAAAGGAAATGATTCTAAAACCGGGTGTGTGAATGGGAAACATAGGAATTGGTGTGGGGGAGACAGGATCAAATGGTACATAAAGAGTTCAATGCAAGGATTCATTTATTACCTAGCTTTCTGAAAAAAAATCCACCTTGCAGTACATGCAGGAAACTGTTTGGATCATTTTTAGGTGGAGACTGACCTTTTGTATTTCTGTATTCCCAAAAAAAAGTTGTGAAAGCTAGAGAGATTCTTAATCAGATTCAGAGGTGTGACACACAGCCTGTGAGTGTAGTGGGCTACTACAGTTTTACCTTTCTCACCCCTTTAACTTAAATAAAAAACAAAAGTCATACAAACTCAGTATAACAAACTGGTGTGCTATTGTGTACTTCCACACCCAACACAGCACCACATGTCAGCAGGAGATAGGAGACTTCCTGTTACCATTTGCCGTCCCGACTAGATACTTACCTTGGCCACATAATGGTTTGGCCAGGGTTACCTTGACAGTTATATTAACTTTCATTCACTCAGTAAATGTCAAGTGAAAATAATGTGTTCTTCAAACTGGTCTCCACAAAAAAATTCACTCTGCCTGTGCCACATGCACGTTTCTAGTTTTATAACACTCATAGGTTTCACTTACTAATGGCACAATTATTTATAAAAATGAGTGTTTTTAGTCTTTTAAGTATTTATTGTTACACTCTTCCAAATTTGAATGGAAATGCTTATATTTTTGTACGAACTAGTGGTCTGCTTTAACGTTAGCTTGCCTAGTGATAAAGTGATAAAATGCATGCATGGAAACAGAGAGGTTCCAGGATTGAATCGCAATTGGATGATGAATTTTTCAGTCTGCATTTTAATCTGCGTGAACAGTTACTTGAACAACATTTGGTTCAGATTTGACATTAAACTTTAGGTCCCCTCTTCCTATTTATATAATAAGGGTAGGTTATGGCTATGCAAGTTAAGACTTGAATCAGGGCATTGAGTTACGCATTATTATTATTATTATTATTATTATTATACTGTTCACCTACAATATTCAAATATTATACAAGGAGTTTTGTCTATGTACATCAGTTTTCTAAATGTCACCACTTTTTCAATAAATCATGTATCATATTTCATGACTTCAAACAATTATTTATACATGGCATGTAGAAAATATACACACCTGACTAAATTAATAAATCCTCATTACTGTCTTCATTCATTGACTGCATAGCAGTTAATATCGTAGAATAAAATACAGTATTATTCTTTATTTCACTAAAAAAAAGTAAGAAAGAAAAATGTTTAAAGTACTTATGCATTCGTATTAAACAGTTCGGAGTTCATAAGGTCTCTCTCTCTCTCTCTCTCTCTCTCTCTCTCTCTCTCTCTCTCTCTCTCTCTCTCTCTCTCTGTGTGTGTGTGTGTGTGTGTGTGTGTGTGTGTGTGTGTGTGTGTGTGTGTGTGCTTCTGCTTCTGCTGGCAATTTCATTTCACAGAATTTCTGATTTACAGCCCATACATTTCATTTCAGTTGCTCTCTTTTTTTACAATATACTTCTTGACACTTTATGAAGTTGTACCCAACATAAAGTAATTGGTGCAGTCATACAGGTGATTTGCTAACTTGTTTTCTTCATTGTTGCTTTTCCTTAGAGATGAACGTGTGTTCAGTAAAGGCAAAGATAAAGTGAAATATTTACTTTCATTACTTTCAGGTACGTCAAATGATGGCTGATGGAGGTCACTGTTATCCTAGGTACCAGGCTCTGTCAGATGCTGCTGTATTGGAGTTCTCTGAGGAAGGGACAGGTTCACAGGCTGTTCGATCAGTGCTTCTTCGTGGAGCAGACGGGAAAAGAGAGAGAGTCCAAGTGTGTGCTGCTGCTATCCTGACTGGTGCTAGGCCTGATCTCTCATTTATTCCTGAAGAGCTTGTGGCACAACTTACAAGTAATTCAACAAAGCCAATGGATCCACGTCGTAATCCAATTGCTGTGGATCCTTACACTCACAAAGTGCTCCATGCTCCTTCAGGTCTTTACGCTTTAGGACCTCTTGTCGGTGACACCTTTGTGCGATTTGCTGCTGCTGGAGCCCATGCTGTTGCTGCATCTCTGCTGGGTGACCTTACGTAACCAACATCAGGGATGAAACTTGGTTGACTTTCTTATTGTGCTATGAAAACACCAACAGCTGGGTAACTTGCCAGCTACTACAGTGGCATCTGTGGATCGCTGTATATAAATTCAACATGTCTGTGATATTATTTTATTAATTTCCTGTTGTGTATAAACTGACCCTTGATGTGACAATGGTATTCTGATCAGATACTGAATGATTTTGTAAATATGTGTGTAGGATATAGTTTTTCGTATTGTCAGTCCTATGTTTACTGACTCTAATATTGAGTCCGAAATCAGTATATTAATGCAGCAAGCTGTATTGGTGGGTGCTATTTTTATGTTCCATGATGCATTGACGTCTATTTATTTATTTTCATATCATTTTTAAAATATATAAACAGAATTTTATTTATTTGTGTTGTTTTTCATTATTTCACCCAAAAAATTTAAAAGCATGAAGATTTTCTTTTTTAACACTGGCAGTATTTACAGGAAAATAAATTACATACATAAAGCAGTATTTTACTGGGTAAATAGTAGTATAAGGTGATGGGATTGTTCATTAGACCATTGTTGTTGTCATTAGAGATTTTGCTGAAAGAGTTAAACTTTTGAAGGGGGGGAGGGGGAGATCTTTGCTAGTAATGACATTACTTCTATACTACACTCTAGTTTTACATTAAATGTTAAACTTGTTTCACATCCTCAAAGTTTGGTCAGACTGTGACTGATTAAATTTGGTTTTGCACTAACACCCAAACCTCCAGGTGTCAAACTCAGTTTGGTACCAGACATTGTATGTAGACAGACTATCAACCAAAACAGTGATTTAGTTCATGCTATGTGCTGTCATCCAGTAGAAAATGCGTAAATGGTAATTAAAAGTAGCACCACAACTGCAGAACATCGGAAAAGCATATTAGTGAGAGATGATCTTGTAGCTCCCGTGTGAGTGAGTTTTGTAGTGTCAGGTTATCATGTCAAAGATTCTGTATTGAAATTCCACAGATGACAATTTGTGTCAGCTGTTTACATATGAAACGGTTGTAGGGGAGATCATTTTCCTGACGTGTGAAAGGACGTTTTGGAGTTTGTAGCAATGTTCTTTTGGCAGTCTGCTTTCGCTTCTTTTGTTGAAAGTAGCAAACCTAGAGAGTACATATGCATAGAGAGGTGTGGTTTTCTGTCGGACATGTGCGACTGAACAGACAACATTTGTGATAAACCAGCTATTGCGTCACACTTGTGGAAGTATTAATAGCCCCATATAACACTTTTGCGCATAATAAAGTAAAAAAATTGTCTTTATTGGGATATAAACCTAGGAGCACTGGTATGATGATTTAACGCTCTGACTACTTTTACACAGGAGCTGTACGTACTAGTTCCTCACAGTTATGCTTTTCCTGTGCCCCTTAGTTCTTCTTTTAATTAACGTTTACGCCCGTTCTGCTGGTCAACAGCACATAGTATGACCTAAATCAATTTTCGTTGATAGTCTATCGACATACAGTGTTTGGTACCAACCTGAGTGTCTGACATCTGTAGGTTTGAGTGTAAGCAAAACAAAGAGCTTAATGTCAGTCATTCATAAGCAAAATTGAAACTAAGTGCCCCACATGTGATGTGAACAGATTATCCACACTTGAGCATACTGACATTGCGGTTAATGTTAGTGATCTGTGTTACTGCTGTGGAAATAATGTTTAAATATTGCTTCAGATAACAATGTGTGGAAATAAAAAGCCCTGTGGCTGTGAGTGGTAGACCCCAACCATAACATCAAAGTCTTGTCGAGATATTCTTACATTCCTGTCCTCTTATTGTGCAGGATCTGACACAACTGTTGAAAAGCAGTGTGACTAGCTCATACTCTCTAAATTGTGTGGTTACTGTTTGTGGGGATGTATGTTATTAAGACGTTTACTATAATCTGAAGCCTAAATGTCTTCTCTATTTAGAAATTTTGGCACCAGTAGATTCCCAGATTTATTTAATTATTTGGACATTCAATGATATTGACCATACAGTCATCAATGTAATATATTTCTGTTATGAAATCTTGTATAACATTTTCTTTTCATGCTTCTGTTATAGTTTCCTTAAATTAAACGTACAACAGTCATATGAAAATTTAGCTAGTATTTTATACACTACCATATCATTCTTGAAAAGCAATTTGTTGACAGTTGTTTGCCAGATTTTACTGAAACATTAAACCTTTCTGGCAATTGACCTACCACATATTGTCACTGTGTAGTTGATCAATGCTTCTGGTGAAAATTGCATGACTCTTGCCTGAATGTGCATTCATTACTCTCACTCCAGTTGTTTCACATAAAGACCCCTGACTGGGACTGTAACAGTTCCTTCAAAGTCCATCACTTGCACTTAATGTTTATGGTACTTCCAGCTTCCCTAACATCAACAGCACAGTGAGTGGGAGCCACAAAATCTAAATATGATTCTTGGAAGAGCCCCATGAAAGGTAAATTTTCTCTAAATTGCCAGTCATTCTGTTTCTTCATTCCTTTTAAAGATGTTTTAATTGCTATGGTATGACACCCATTTCATTTTTTGACACATGCTGATAAGTGCCCATTGAATATGTTTTCCCAGAGCCTGTCTGGCCATATGCTATTATTGTCACATAACTCTATTCTTCAGAATAGAGTTAAAAGATTCTGTTTGAGATGAGATGATTCAGGGCAAAACATGGAGTTACATGTATATCTCTCGACTACTGATCTGAAGGAACTGTCCCCAAAAAATTTTGACAACCTCTTTCACTTTCTGAAGAAACTACAGACTGTATCTGTAGAGCTACTACAATACATCTGCACGAGGAATCACAGTAAATAGTCTTTGCAGTTTAGATGTCTCCTTTGTCAATCTACCTCACAATGCCATAGCTACTTCATGACATGACATACGATGGCGGTTTAATACACACAAAATGGAGTGGGGAGCAGGTGCTTACATTATTGTGTACGTACATAAAGGGAGATAGAGGAAATATATTTTGCTGCAAGCAGTTTATTTGATGACAGTATCAAGGACATTGTGGCTATATAGAAAGATACATACACAGATTCCAACCAGTTTTGGGAAAATAAATAGTTAGTATTTAACACGTTGACTGCCAGGAGGCTGCTGGTGCCCACAGCAGAGCGTACATTTGATGCCGTTTACCAGGTGGCAGCCACAGCAGAACCTCACATCTGACATCCTGACCAGATGGTGAAACAGTCAACACTGTGGACGTGTGGCAGTCAATGTGTTAAGTGAGAAAACCACTTGTGTTTTCAGTCGACTTCTATAGAGAATGAATATATGATCCAGAGAAAGAATTGTGAGATTATTATTTGTTTCATAAATGATAAAATATTCCCTTTCCTTAAAACCTGCTTAACACAGCAGTTAAAATTTAATATGTCTTGTGATACGAAAATGCTGATGAGAGAGGAAAAAATTACAGTGGTGCTATGTATGTCTTCCAGCTAACATTTGAGAAAGTTAAATGATGCACAGTTTTCATGCATGTCCTCTTAACTTTTTATTTAGACAAAGTGAAGTTTCATTTGATGTTTTGCGAGTTACATAATATTCTAAATTGTCAGTTTCATACTACTAACCTGTTGCAGAAATAGAGTAAGTGTTATACTGAAATTAAATGTACATTGTATTTCAACTTTGTTTAATATAGAATAGTAGTAAGTAACTATGAGCAGAACTTGAAAATGGGCAACTAATCTTAATTGCAATACTCTACCTGTTACTGCTGCTTTTATTTTCAGACTGATTATTTGTATTCACAAAAATGTTAATTGAGCTGTTACTGTCTATAAAAAAGACAATACTGAAATGAAAATGCACAATATATAATTGCTAGGAAAATGAAGCTGCTTTTTTTTTTGTCGGAAACAGCAAATATACCAGTAAGCAAGGTTCCACGATCTATTCAGTACCCTAATCCTGTGCAGCAGTTTCCCTTTAAGCTGGCACCTTGGAAATTTTATGATGACTAAACAAGATAGTAAAATTATGGGTACAGAATGAGTAAAGCTTAACCTTTGAGCAGGTGCACCTATGTATAAAGTGCACCAATCACAATAAACATTGTCTTGTATCATTCTATTGTTGTTCTACAATTGCAAACCCATACCTATTCCTTCATTACTGCTTCAACTAAAACAGTGATAAGTTGTAGTCATACAAGTGAGCTGCAGTAATATAAAACAACAGTGAGTCAGTTGAGAAAGAAATCACAATTATGTAAGATCATGACCCAGATTCTGAGCAAGCGGCACAATGCCACACTTAGACAGTTATCTACTAAATAATAAGTAATAAAATATGCAGTTGGCAGGTATCTGATGGAACTGTGCTGTTTAATGCTTGAAGTGGGTAATTAATGTGAGGCAACACTTTTACACGGTAGCAGATGATTTAATGAAAGTTTATTTTATTGTAGTTTAGTTAAATAGTGATGTATCTCATGTAATGTATGTTCACTTTATCATTATTTGATTAAACTGTGGTTTTGCTCATACATCTTTACCCTTGTAACATAAAGACAGATATACTTTACACATATACAAAGTACACCAAGTGCCTTTTCGTGTTACAAAAAATGGCGCGATCACTCACGGGTTAATGTATTGGCAAGTCTTGCTATTCTTACTCAAGGCTACAGTGGTGTCAGTAGGAATACTGCAAGTGATAGATGGAAGTGTATAAGGACTAATTCATGCCTAAATTTTCCATTAACCTTGTCAGAAGTGTGTACAGAAAAGACAACGAAAAAAAATATTACCAGCTTCATAGACACACATACCAAAAAACCTTATCTCATTAACTTGTGTCCTAGGGAACATTCAAGAGTTAGAGCAAAGACACTTTAAACAGTAGATTGTGCAAGGGAAAGAGGAAAATGTATTGGGTTGGCACACAGATATATGGTTGGTTGGTTGGTTGGTTGGTTGACTGATTCTGGGAAGGGGACCAAACAGTGATCAACGATCCCATTGGGTTAGGGAAGGAAGTCTGCCATGCCCTTTCAAAAGGAACCGTCCTGGAATTTGCCTGAATTGATTTATGGAAGTTACAGAAAACCTAAATTGGGATGATGGGACGTGGGTTTGAACTGTCATTCTTTCGAATGCAAGTCCAGTATGCTAACAACTGTGCCACCTTGCTTGGTCATGCAGGTCGCCAGACTATCAATTTGTAAATTTGTTTTTATTTTGTTGCTTGTTACACAATGATCCAGTTATTTTAAAACATGGAATAGTATAACTTACATGAGGGCTTTAAAATAGCCATAGATTTCATTCAAATCGTTAAGCTGGAACGCTGTGCCACTGCAGAAGTCTTGGTGCTGAGAAGTTTGTCATGACTAGAAATTCATCCGAATTTGAAAACAGTTTAGACTCAGTCTGTGTCTTCACTTTCAACAGTGAGTGAAATCAAAAGTAAGCATAAATCTCTTGTAGATGACTGAATCCCAGAAAACGGCAACATAAATAGAAAATGTCCAGACAGTGCACAATGTATCAGATTATCAGCAATTAAATTTGCATGAAGTAAAAGTTGATGCTATTGTTCACACCTGGTGATACAAGGCTCCCTTAATACACCATTGCAGTTTTATATGATGGAAACAACACTGACTGGAATAAGTTCCACAGCGACAACATGCTCTTGTAATTTTACATCTGCTTAGTCCTTGAACTGCTGTTCTTGGTTTTATGGTTAACATCACCAACAATTTGAATTCCTTAAATCTCTTAAAGCAAGAAGAGGAAAACTCAGTTACAGGTATTATGGACAAGGTTGATGCTTTCAAACAAAAGTTAAATAAATGAAGAACTCAACTCCGAATTTATGATAGTAGTCCAGATTCTCTAGATCATGATTGATAACATCAGTTTACTTACTTGTACATCATTGGCACCTGCACTGCACCACGCTCCCAGACCTTCGGCGTAGTTCTCCACACAGAAGTGGTTGGTGTTCATACCATGCGGCTGCCCTGCAATAGACAATGTGTGTATTGTGGTTGTTCTCTCCTTCTTCTTTCTTTGTCTCACCCATCCGAATGTTAACATTTGTAGGTCAGTTTCATTATTGCCTCCCACCCCCATCCCTCATTTTCTTTTTTCTACTTACCCCAACACTTAATGACTGGAACTCTCACACTGACCAGCCTGACTGCATGTTATGTATTACCAAATACTATTAGTAAATTGCATTGCTTTGGAAGTCTGCACTTTTGGTTTTTATACATGTTTTGCATTACATTTCTTCATTCCTTTCCTTTGTTTGTTACAGTTTCCTACACCTGAACATGGGATTTTAAAATCATAGAACTCGTTGTGGTTTAAATAAATATTAATGCAACAGAAGTGGATCTCTCTAAATTAATTATCCATCCCAGAACATTGCTAAAGTGTGTGGAACCTATACCACTAAGACTAAAAGGGGTAGTAAATGTATATAGAGGACAGCATGAATGGTCACAGGGTTGTTCGACCCGTGGGAGAATATCACAGAGGTGGCAGAGAAATTGAATGGCAGAGACCTAAAATAGACACAAAATTTCAGGAACCAGCTTTTATTGATGAATGTAGGAATATAGTAGGACCCCCCCCCCCCCCCCCTTCCCAATATCACTTCTGTAGGGACTTGGAGAACGAGATTAGATTACTGTATGCACTGAGGCATATAACATGTTCAACTGCCACAAGCCCACTGCAGAGCCTTACGCCTGACAGTGAGTGCCTGCCAGTGGGCACAGCAGAACGTCATACCTGATGCCATGGCCTGGTGTGTGGCACTCAACATTTTAGTTATTCTTTTCATCCTCCATACTTTAGTACCATGTCAATACCATTCAGCATCATGTCTTTGGGATTATATATTAAAATTTGCTACTAAAATTCGGATAACAGACAAGAAGTATTACACATAACAGACAACAAGTATTACACAGCACTGATGATGTAAACAACAGTTATAAACAGCACTTCACAGCTCTTAAATGTTTCCAGTTTGTGGCTTAGTATGTGATGGTGTCATGTTGACCACACACACACACACACACACACACACAAAATAACAGTGTGTGTTCCATCATAAAATCCAAACACGGAAATACAAATACCTTATGTTAGTGATATATGCCATTATGTGAAGTATTTTGTTGGATAACACCTATATGATGACGGTTTAATGTACTGATACAGTTAAGAAATAAATAATTTGCATTGACAGAAGAATAAATAGTTGAAACACTGAGGTGACAAGTCATAGGATACCTCCTAATATCTTGTCGGATCTCCTTTTGCTCAGTGTACTGCAGCAAGTCGATGTGGCATGGACTCAAGTCGTTGGAAGTCTCCTGCAGAAATATTGAGCCATGCTGCCTCCATAGCCATCCATAATTGTGAAAGTGTTGCTAGTGCAGGATTTTGTGCATGAATGATGTCTCAGTTATGTCCTATAAATGTTCAGTGGAATTCGTGTTGGGCAGTCTGGGTGGCAGAGTCATTTACTTGAATTGTTCAAATGTTCTTCAAACAAATAGGGAACCATTGTGGCCCAGTGACATGGCTTAATGTCATACATAAAAATTCCATCATTGTTTGAGAATATGAAGTACATGAATGGATGCAAATGAGCTCAAGTAGCTAAATGATGTTGTTTTTGTTGTTGTTGTGGTCTTCAGTCCTTAGACTGGTTTGATGCAGCTCTCCATGCTACTCTATCCTGTGAAAGCCTCTTCATCTCCCAGTACCTACTGCAACCTACATCCTTCTGAATCTGCTTAGTGTAATCATCTCTTGGTCTCCCTCTACAATTTTTACCCTCCCACACTGCCCTCCAATACTAAATTGGTGATCCCTCAATGTCTCAGAACATGTCCTACCAACCGATCCCTTCTTCTAGTGAAGATGTGCCACAAGCTCCTCTTCTCCCCAATTCTGTTCAACACCACCTCATTAGTTACGTGATCTACCCATCCAATCTTCTTCAGAATTCTTCTGTAGCACCACATTTCGCAAGCTTCTATTCTCTTCTTTTGTAAACTATTTATCGTCCACGTTTCTCTTCCATACATGGCTACACTCCATACAAATACTTTCAGAAACTACTTCCTGACATTTAAATTTATACTCGATGTTAACAAATTTTTCTTCTTCAGAAACGCTTTCCTTGCCATTATCAGTCTACATTTTATATCCTCTACTTCGACCATCGTCAGTTATTTTGCTCCCCAAATAGCAAAACTCCTTTACTACTTCAAGTATCTCATTTCCTAATCTAATTCCCTCAGCATCACCCAACTCAATTCTACTACATTCCATAATCCTTGTTTTGCTTTTGTTGATGTTCATCTTATACCTTCCTTTCAAGACACTGTCCATTCCGTTCAACTGCTCTTCCAAGTTCTTTGCTGTCTCTGACAGAATTACAATGACATTGGTGAACCTCAAAGTTTTTATTTCTTCTCCATGGATTTTAAATACTACTCCGAAATTTTCTTTTGTTTCCTTTACTGCTTGTTCAATATACAGATTGAACAACATCAGGGATAGGCTACAACCCTGTCTCACTCCCTTCCCAACCACTGCTTCCCTTTCATACCCCTCGACTCTAATAACTGCCATCTGCTTCCTGTACAAATTGTAAATAGCCTTTCGCTCCATGTATTTTACCCCTACCACCTTCAGAATTTGAAAGAGAGTATTCCAGTCAACATTGTCAAACGCTTTCTCTAAGTCTACAAATGCTAGAAACGTAGGTTTGCCTTTCCTTAATCTTTCTTCTAAGATAAGTCGTACGGTCAGTATTGCCTCACGTGTTCCAACATTTCTACGGAATCCAAACTGATCTTCCCTGAGGTCGGCTTCTATCAGTTTTTCCATTCGTCTGTAAAGAATTCACATTAGTATTTTGCGGCTGTGACTTATTAAACTGACAGTTCGGTAATTTTCACATCTGTTGAAACCTGCTTTCTTTGGGATTGGAATTATTATATTCTTCTTGAAGTCTGACGGAATTTCGCCTGTCTCATATATCTTGCTCACCAGATGGTAGAGTTTTGTCAGGACTGGCTCTCCCAAGGCTGTCAGTAGTTCCAATGGAATGTTGTCTACTCCGGGGGCCTTGTTTCGACTCAGGTCTTTCAGTGCTCTGTCAAACTCTTGATGCAGTATCATATCTCCCATTTCATCTTCATCTACATCCTCTTCGATTTCCATAATATTGTCCTCAAGTACATCGCCCCTGTATAGACCCTCTATATACTCCTCCCACCTTTCTGCTTTCCCTTCTTTGCTTGAACTGGTTTTCCATCAAAGCTCTTGATATTCATGCAAGTTGTTCTCCTTTCTCCAAAGGTCTCTTTAATTTTCCTGTAGGCTGTATCTATCTTACCCCTAGTGAGATAAGCCTCTGCATCCTTACATTTGTCCTCTACCCATCCCCGCTTAGCCATTTTGCACTTCCTGTCAATATCATTTTTGAGACGTTTGTATTCCTTTTTGCCTGCTTCATTTACTGCATTTTTATATTTCCTCCTTTCATCAATTAAATTGAATATTTCTTCTGTTACCTAAGGATTTCTACTAGCCCTCGTCATTTTACCTACTTGATCCTCTGCTGCCTTCAGTATTATGTTCCTCAAAGCTACCCATTCTTCTTCAGCTGTATTTCTTTCCCCCATTCCTGTCAATTGTTCCCTTATTCTCTCTCTGAAACTGTACAACCTCTGGTTCTTTTAGTTTATCCAGGTCCCATCTCTTTAAATTCCAACCTTTTTGCAGTTTCTTCAGTTTTAATCTACAGCTCATAACCAATAGATTGTGGTCAGAATCCACATCTGCCCCTGGAAATGTCTTACAATTTAAAACCTGGTTCCTAAATCTCTGTTTTACCATTATATGATCTATCTGATACCTTTTAATATCTCCAGGGTTCTACCATGTATACAACCTTCTTTCATGATTCTTGAACCAAGTGTTAGCTATGATTAAGTTATGCTTTGCGCAAAATTCTACCAGGCAGCTTCCTCCTTCATTTCTTAGCCCCAATTCATATTCACCTACTACGTTCCCTTCTCTTCCTTTTCCTACTATCGAATACCAGTCACCCATGACTATTAAATTTTCGTCTCCCTTCACTACCTGAATAATTTCTTTTATCTCATCATACATTTCATCAATTTCTTCGTCATCTGCAGAGCTAGTTGGCATATAAACTTGTACTACTGTAGTAGACGTGGGCTTCGTGGCTATCTTGGCCACAGTAATGCTTTCACTATGCTGTTTGTGGTAGCTTACCCATACTCCTATTTTTTATTCATTATTAAACCTACTCCTGCATTACCCCTATTTGATTTCGTATTTATAACCCTGTATTCACCAGACCAAAAGTCTTGTTCCTCCTGCCACCGAACTTCATTAATTCCCACTAAACGTAACAATTTCCAATCCATGATTGGTTCAGTTGGACCAAAGGACCCCAGCCCATTCCATGTAAACACAGCCCACACCATTTTGGAGCCACCACCAGCTTTCACAGTGCCAGTTTTCCAGTTGTCTAGGATCCAACCACTAGAAAGCAGGCATGTCAGAACATGACATGTAATGGATCAATCCATACATTTTGTAACCTAGAATTCACTAAATGAGAGTCAACTGTGATGATTCATTGGTAATTCCATATCAGATGTCTAGCAAACACACCAACAGACAAAACCATCCCTTGGTCGTACACATCATCATGTGAGACTGGCTGCTTACATTGTGTGGAGGAAACAGGTGTGCTAGTAACATCAGTAGAGAAGGTAGGGCGTGTGCGGGAATTATTCACCAGGAGTCCAAAGTAAACTACAACACACAAAAGCAGATAATTGCAGATACCACAGTCAAGTGTCTGGCACATTCTGTTCAAACATCTGCATATAAAACTATACCAACTACAGTTTTTACATTTGCTGACTACTCAGGACAGTGAGCTTTGTTCAAACATTCGTAATTACTTGCGGTAGCTAATGAAGGAAGACTGTTTTCTGCAGAAATTGGTTTTCAGTGACGGAGCCGCATTTCGTGTGTCTGGAGAGGTGAATCATCATAATGTGTGTGTTTTGGGCACAGAACATGCACACAACATTGTGGAACACATTGTGTTTCGTCTAAAGTAACATCTGTGGTGCCAATGTTTATATGCCATTTTTTTCTGGAGATAACTGTCACTAGTTTCGTATACCTAGATTTGCTGCAGCAGTGGCATATCCTAAAACTACAGCAAGACAATGGAAACCTCATTTTTGAAGAAGACAACGCTTCTTCACACTTCCTTTCAGACATTTGTGATTGCCCCAATGCCAAATGGCCTCAATGTTGGAATGAAATTGCTTCTCATAATGACTTCTTTTTCTTAGTGGCCCCCATGGTCCCATGACTTACCTCTATGTAATTTTTCTAATAGCGTTATGTCATATATTGTGTGTTCCATCTACAGTGCCACTTAATTTGGAAGAGTTGTTTGGAAGGACTATTAAAACAGTCACTGATACTGACCAAGACACATTGGGATAGGTACGGTGGAAGTTTGACTACCATATTGACATTTGCCACATCACAAATGGTGCCAATATGGAGCACTTGGTCATGTGAGTTAAAAACTTTAAGAGCTGCTCTATCCACTGGTATGTGCTTATTTTCTATATGTCTTGTAGTTTTCACACAATCATTTTCCGAAACCCCAGAGGTAGTTTTGAATAACACTGTACAAATTTTATAATGTACAATATTTGACACATGGATGTTGTCTCTGCAGTTTTGCTTTACATTTAAAGATATTTCAGGTTGAAAAACATATGAGTCTAATGAAGAGCTTATAGGAGCTGTGAGTGTATTTTGCAGACCCAGAAACACACTTCAAGGATATAATCTAGTCAATAGAAAAATGTTGGACAATGTGAATTTTTACATAAAAAAGAGAAAATAAGTCGGTCACAGTCAGGCTGAGAATTTTGTTTTTTTCCTTCACATGCCCTTGATGCAATTAATACCAACACTGGAATCAAGTCCAAATCCATAAGCAGCAGCATCAGGGAAGTACAACACTTGGCACTGAAAGCATGTTAACTAAAACACCAACATACAGCTGTAACATAACTCACCTACTAGACAGAAAGTGCAGCAGCAGCAGCTCGTACGAACACCAAATATTCCAGAGTGTACAAACATAAGAAATTCTGAAAACCTTCCAGAACTGATAAATACTAAATGACAAATAACTGTGGATGATCAGGTTTGAAAGGAAAACCTGCAGTACACAAGCTGGACATGTGAATCATGACACTGCCTGCAGCACAGGTCTCAGCATTGCTCTCTCTCTCCTGAGAAACAGAGACTTGCTGTTTCAGAAGTTCTCATTGGATCTGACTTCAGCATTCTGGATCCTCTCAAGGAGTCTAGGGTGTCAGCAATGCACAGCAAATGCGAAACATTTTTTATCGTGATTCTGTGCAATCACTGATGCCATGTGCCACCCTTATTCTTCACAAGGACTACAAGAAAGTACCAAGGAGACTCTGAAGGTTCAATTACATCATCTTGCAGCATCTCATTCATTTCCTCCCAGATTATTTTTCATTTAACCAGTGACACCCTACATGAGTGCTGGCTACTTGATGGCTGATCCACAACATTAAAAAGCTGTTCTTCCATGGGTATTTGGTGAGTCTTGTCTCCAATCTGGATTTGAAAGCATCCAAAAAATGGCACAGAATGGCTAACACTCACAAACGTTGTTCTTTAGTCAGGGCTGTAGTACAGTAGACTCCTTCCCTACACTGTCTGTAGTGGTAGTAGAACCTGATTCTTTGTCGAAGGAACTAAGCTGCCTTTACTGGACTGGTTCAGCTGTCGCTGAACACATCATTATAGAGATGAGTTGTGGTTGCTAATGACAGTTAATGATCAAAAGTTCTGCTTGACCACCTACAGTGCTTATGCTCATTGCTGGTATGTCAATTTCTTTTGTAAGCTTGATCAGGTTTTTGCAATCAACAAAAGCTGCACAGTTTAAATGAGTATTTAGACTAATGCCTGGAACTCATCCTGTGTATGACAATAGGGTAACAATGTCTTTAACAGCAAACAACCTCCCTAAGCTACATTTGTAGTGTGTGCTTACTGAAAGAGCTTTGTCGATCTGGTTCTCTAGTCTTCAACAGTATATAACAGCTTGTGATGCCTGCAAGAAGTCCCATATGAGAATAATCTTATTACTATGTTCTGATAAAACCATAGATTCAAAGATTTGTGTTCTGTCCTTTGTAGTTATTCTTGTCGTACTTGATGCTACTGACAGGACAATCTTCCTATTTGTGACTTTTCATCACAATAGCATTCGTATCAAAGAAAATAGTCTTCTTTAGATAGCAACAATAAGTATTCAACATTATAGAAAAGAAAGCCCCTGAGTCGGCTTGTGCCAGAACAGGTTGGCTGGTGACGATGACATCCGTAATATTTTCTAACATCTTGTTGAGTTTTATCTGTGGAGGATTTTCATCAGTGCTGGTCTCTGTAAGGTGATGGGAAACGTCTAGGGTGCATTGTGGAGGGACCTTGTCCAGGGTATGGCAATGGGCTCTGTCCCACAGGTTGTCTATAATCGTCATCCACAGTTGACTGGTGTGAATGATGTCATTGATGTTTGTTTTCATAGCAGTCATCAAAAACTCTTCTTCTTTCTCTGCAATAGTGTACAGCATGTTCAAGGCATCCTCCAAATGTTTGTTTTTCAGTGGGGCATAATATTTGACAGAAGAGTTCTCGGGTGCTGGGTTGTCATTTGATAGTTGCAGCTTAAGTCTGCATTGGACAAACCCATTCTTCTTGGTGTGTTTGATTGGTGCTGCAGTTGGTGCTTAAGTTTGGTACACTTATTCTTCAACATTCTCTATTATTTCTTGTCATATGCAGTTGACATTCATGGCTGCTATCTCATGCTTCCTTGGTCTGACAGATCTGGTTGCCGTAAAATGCTTTATCACCCCTCTTACATGGCTTATGAGACATGAGGTCACAGTGATCTTCCACTACTGTCAGAGGGGCCACATTCGGGAGTTTGTCATAGTTCTTGCTTCTTTTCTTTTCATTTCCTTGATACTGATGAATTTCTTTGGTGTTGTGACATACTTTACCAGAAGAGCCCGGTATCTGTCTCCTGTGACTTCTTTCATCAAGTGTGAGATTCTGTCAGTTTCTGTCATATTTGTGTTCACAACAGGGCATAGGGCTGAAATATTACATATATAGGACTGTTCTCTCCCCATGACATTGGATCCTGTTCTTCAATATCTCTTCTACTAAGTGGACTTGCTGCTATCTAAGCTATTAAACTTCTGTCTGTTGTACTCAAACCACTGCTGAGGTGTGCCATACAAGTAAAAGTCCACACTCACCACAGATTTTATTACCATTTATTATCATAGCTACATCGTTCACCAGTCAAGACTGTTCGTGTTACATGGTTATTATTACATGATCATTATAATATAAAAACAAATTAGATTAAGTATGCATGATAATACAGAACAAATACGCATAACTTCAGCATAACTCTTAATGATATATAGAGCAAGGAAATTTTAACAAGTACATGTTCACTTCATTTCATATTGCAGTGCATTGTGAGGCTAATTTGCTCTTTCACTGTCAAAGAACTCATTTAAAATGTACAGTGGTTTTTGGTGCAGATTTTGCAACATCTTTCCTCAAAATTTCACGAAGTCCAAGGGCTGCACTTTAGTATTTAAATGGTTGAACATTTTAATTGCTGCTGTTGGAAAACTGTCCTGTGTATGGAGAACTGACAGCTAGGGATGTCTATGTCTTCCTTACTGTGTGTGTCATAATTGTGGAAATCATTCCTGACTGAAAATTGTCATCACTCCAAGATGTGTGAAGATGGGTTTGCACAGGTCTAGTTCCCTGCTTGATGTAATGATGGCTTTTTTGTAGTAGCAGTAGTAGTAGTCGTAGTCGTAGTAGTATTTTCTTGCAGCTTGTAGAGTGATCCCTTAGTAACAGGCTTGATATTGGTGTGGAACACTGAATAATATACCATCAGCAGATACTGATCATTTATAACATGCTCCAGTTTCCTCAGGAGGTTTATGACTTATGGAAGTTTGTCACACACATGCACTGTGTGTTCTTGCTAAGTGAGTTTACACTCCACCATTATCCTCAGATGCTTTACAGTTCCTGCATTTCCTACGTATCTGAGGCTACATACCAATTTTTGCATTTTTTACTTCATTTATTTTCATTTTGTTTATATGGAACAAACCTTTGCAGCAACAAAAAAAGCATCTACTACTGCTTGAGCCTTTCTGGCAAGCACAGACTTGTGTCATCTGCAAATTACGAGTACTGTCCATGAGAGCTTAAATCATTTACAAATACTAGGAACAGGAATGGGCCCATTACCTAACCCTGTGGCAAAGCAGATTCCAACTTCCATTCACATGATAGAGCTTCTTGTACTGATACAATCTGCCTTCTGTTACCCAAATAAGATTTGATGGTTGCCAAATCAGTGCCTCCTAATTCATATTTACTGAGCTTGTTAGGAGTACCTTATGGTGAATGCAGTCAAAAACGTTACTAAGTTCTCAAAGTGTCAGTACCACAAATTCTTTGTTCACAGAACTATGCTTCTTTATACTGGAACCCAGATCTAGTGCTGGTGGTGTAGATTTTCCATTCTGGAAACCATGTTATTCATCTGCAAAGAGTTCGTTAATTTCCAAGTAATTTGATATTTAGTCCTTCATTGTAGACTCAATGACTTATGCAAAGACTGGAGTGGTTGAGATTGGTTTGAAGCTTGCTGCCATGGCTGGGTCATCCTTTTTATAAACTGTTAATGTCTATGTAAGGAATTTGTAGACATCCCATATATATCCTAACTATCAGAAGGTTTATAAGAGTTTACAATCAATTAGGTTTACTTAATATAATGACCATCATTCTGTTTTTTGTAAATCATGCATTGGACAAGTATGTGCCGAAAAAGTGGGTTACAGACGGAGAAGACCCACCATGGTTTAACAGCGCAATTCGGAGAATGCTAAGGACGCAAAGACAGTTGCACTCGTGGTACAAGAAGGATCGGGAGAATGAGGACAGGCAAAAGAGATTCGTGCTGCTGTAAAAAGAGCAATGCGCAAAGCATACAACCATTATCACCGCCATACCTTAGCAAAAGATCTTGCTAAAAACCCAAGGAAATTCTGGTTTTATGTAAAATCGGTAAGCGGGTCGAAGGCTTCCATCCAGTCACTCACTGATCAGTCTAGCCTGGCAACAGAAGACAGCAAAATGAAAGCTGAAATTTTAAATTTAGCATTTGAGAAATCTTTCACACAGGAGGATCGTACAAACATACCGCTGTTTGAGTCTTGTACAGATTCCCGTATGGAGGACATAGTGATAGACATCCCTGGGATTGTGAAGCAGCTGAATGGGTTGAAAATAAATAAATCACCAGGTCCTGATGGGATTCCAATTCGGTTTTCAGAGAGTACTCTACTGCATAGGCTCCTCACTTAGCTTGCACTGATCGCGAATCTCTTGCCCAACGTAAAGTCCCAAGAGACTGGAAAAAAATGCAGGTGGCGCCTGTATATAAGAAAGGTCTGGTCCTCAAAATTACAGACCAATATCCTTAACATCGGTATGTTGCAGGATTTTCAAACATATTCTCAGTTTGAATATAATGAATTTCCTTGAAACAGAGAAGTTGCTGTCCATGCATCAGCACTGGTTTAGAAAGCATCGCTCCTGCGAAGCGCAACTCTCCCTTTTTTCACATGATCTCTTGCGAACCATGGATGAAGGGTATCAGACATATGCCATATTCCTTGACTTCCGGAAAGCATTTGACTCGGTGCCCCACTGCAGACTCCTAACTAAGGTACGAGCATATGGGATTGGTTCCCAAATATGTGAGTGGCTCAAAGACTTCTTAAGTAATAGAACCCGTGATGTTGTCCTCAATGGTGAGTGATCATTGGAGGTGAGGGTATCATCTGGAGTGCCCCAGGGAAGTGTGGTAGGTCTTCTGTTGTTTTCTATCTACACAAATGATCTTTTGGATAGGGTGGATGGCAGTGTGCGGCTGTTTGCTGATGATGCTGTGGTGTACAGGAAGGTATTGTCATTGAGTGACTGTAGGAGGATACAAGATGACTTGGACAGGATTTGTGATTGGTCTAAAGAATGGCAGCTAACTCTAAATATAGACAAATGTAAATTAATGCAGATGAATAGGAAAAAGAATCCCGTAATGTTTGTATACTCCATTAGTAGTGTAGTGCTTGACACAGTCATGTTGATTAAGTATTTGGACGTAACATTGCAGAGTGATATGAAGTGGGACAAGTATGTAATGGCAGTTGTGGGGAAGGCAGATAGTCATCTTCGGTTCATTGGTAGAATTTTGGGAAGATGTGGTTCATCTGTAAAGGAGACCGCTTATAAAACACTAATACGACCTATTCTTGAGTACTGCTCGAGCGTTTGATATCCCTATCAGGTCAGATTGAGGGAGGACATAGAAGCAATTCAGAGGCGGGCTGCTAGATTTGTTACTGGTAGGTTTGATCATCATGCAAGTGTTACAGTAATGCTTCAGGAACTTGGGTGGGAGTCTCTGGAGGAAAGGAGGCGTTCTTTTCGTGAATCGCTACTGAAGAAATTTAGAGAACCAGCATTTGAGGCTGACTGCAGCACAATTTTACTGCCACCCACTTATATTTTGCAAAAAGACCACAAATATAAGATAAGAGAGATTACTGCTCATACAGAGGCATATAGGCAGTCATTTTTCCCTCATTCTGTTTGGGAGTGGAGCAGGGAGAGAAGATGCTAGTTGTGGTGCGAGGTACACTCCGCCCCGCACAGTATGGTGGATTGCGGAATATGTATGTAAATGTAGATGTAGATTCGAATTCAGTACCATTTCCTAAGCATGCAGAAGCCAAGAGTTTATAGTATATGCTTCTCTTCTCTGTATGTGCTCCTTTGGTGTGGTTTGAGTAGGGTGTGAGAAGAATGTAGTGTTATCGTAATGCCATTCTGTATATTGCATATGTGTGTTTTCTGTAATAAATTTACCAACAGTGATGATGTGTGTGTTTTAATTCAACTACCCAATCATATCCATGTGTCAGTACACATAGAAATTACAATGGGTTATTGGCCCAGTGTGCGGGTGTGCTGAGCATGTTTGATTTTGATTAAAAAAGAACATAAGGTACAAGAATTGACAAAGAAGATGTGTTTGACATTTTACCTTAGCTGACGACAAAGGAAACAATTCAGAATGAGGGAACTATCTGTGAAGATTCATCGCCTGCACAGCAATAACTATTTCACATTGTCAATTCATGTTTGTTCACCGATACAACATTGTGAGATATGGTATGCCATAGAACCCAGATTTGGAAACATAACAGTCAGTTGGATTTGGAGAGAAAAAAAAAAGAAAAATGAGAGGGCCTTGTCCATCACTCTAATGCTGGTCAAAGACCGCCATCTAAAGACGATTGGCACTCTAAACTTATGAAGAAAGCGTGGGAGAAACTGTAAAAAATACACACAAACAATGGCCTACTCAACACGATATCCAAGAGGGAGGGACTTAGTAAATATGAAGAAATAAGATAATATGACTGTGGACAACTATGTAATGAAGATACTGGCTGCCAATAGATTAGTGAAGCAAGGGGGCTTTATTCTTGATGAAAAAACATACTTCTATGACTGCATTCTTGAGACACATTGAAGCTCTCATTAGAAGTTAGAGAAAGACAAAGGCAGATTGACCACAGACTTTGTCAACAAGACTAGAACTAGAAGAGAAGTACCTGGAATCAGATTCCAAGTCCACTAAGAGCAAAGAAGAAGCCAAAGCCTATGCAGCACACGGTGGATGTCATAAACAACAGAAATTTGGCCAAAGCCATTATAAAAATAATAAACAAAACCAAGAAGAATGCAGCCAGCAGAAAGAAGACTATGTTTTTCTTGAGATGAAGCAGATCACATGACAAGGAGTGCCCACATTTCCATGGAAAACAAAGAGTGGGTGCATTAAGCAAGCAGAATGCTCCCAAGAAATTATCATACAGGGCAAGTGGATGTAAGCTCAACAGTGCTAAGAATCATCCAAGCACTGTAGACTAAAGTGCAAGTGCAAAGGAAGAAGATGACCTTGTGACTATGACAGTGATCAAAAGTGGAGGAGATGCTGAGGGAAATGGCGGGTGGGTTTCTGGATTCAGGAGCATCACATCATATGACTAGTCACCAGGAGATTCTACAGGACTTAGAGATGGGCAACTTCAGAGAAGAGAAACTGGCTGATGTAAAAGTTACTAAAGGGAAGTGTTGTCATGAAAGCAGAAAAGTCATGTGGGGTAAATCAGTCCAACTAACAGAATTTTTTTCTAAAGAACTGGATGGGAACTTGTTGTCTGTTAAAAAAATGAACAAGAAAGGAATGTTGATTAGATTAATAACAGTGATGTTTATGTGTTTATAGGTGAGGACGAAGTGTTGAGAGGAAGATCATAGGTAATAATGTCTATTTAGTGCACTGTGAATATTACAAAGTGAATAACAATACAGTGATGCCCCACAACAACAAAACATATCAACCAGTGGAAAATGAAGCAACAGTCAGACAGATGGAAATTTTGTGGCACCAAAGACTTGGACACAGAGAAGCTTTAACCAAAGTATGTGGAACTACTAAGTATAAAGAAAAATGTGTGTGTGTACAAGGAAAAAGGAAAAGAGAGCCTTTAAAACCAAGCCAAACCAGTACTGAAAATGTTCTAGAATTCGTACATAGAGATGTGGGCTATATTAAACAGACCTCCTTAGGAGGAGCACATTATTATGCTACTTACCTGGATGATCACTCAAGATATTCGGTAGTGAAAGTGCTATAGCAGAAAAGTGATGTGTGTGACTCGTTTTGGAGTTTAAAGGTAATGCAGAGTGCGAGACAGGGAGAAACCTGCAAAGTTTCCAAGCGGGCAATACATCAATAGCAAATCTGAACGGTTGTTCAAGAAAGAGGGCATATTACACTGGAAAAGCACAGCTTACTCTCCCTCATCCAAAAGAAAAGCAGAGCACCTAAATCAAACTCATATCCATTGTGAAGTGTCTACTATTCAAAGGTGGTTTTCCCAAAAGCTTTTGGGGAGAAGCCCAACAAGATCACTTGGTGCAAAAATCCCATATGGAGTATGAAAGCAAAAAGAAATTATTAGAGAAGACTTCAAAACACTCAATGTGTTTGGCTGCAGAACCTGGACAAGCATATTAACATCTGACAAACTTGGGAAACGGGCAGAAGAATATGTTTATCTTCGAGTAGAAGTAGGATCAAAAGGATATCAGCCGGCCGCGGTGGTCTCGCGGTTAAGGCGCTCAGTCCGGAACCGCGTGACTGCTACGGTCGCAGGTTCGAATCCTGCCTCGGGCATGGATGTGTGTGATGTCCTTAGGTTAGTTAGGTTTAAGTAGTTCTAAGTTCTAGGGGACTGATGACCACAGATGTTAAGTCCCATAGTGCTCAGAGCCATTTGAACCAAAAGGATATCATCCTTTTGAGAAGAGAGATCATCTTTGATGAGACAGTATTCACTCTGAAGGGCTACTGTAAAAAAGAACTGTGTTTTCCAGAGGAAGTAACTATGAAGCAGAAGGCAACAGCTGGTCCACACAACAATGAGGCGATAGCAGATGATGCCAATATGGTAGGGTTGAGTTTCCCTGATCTATAAACAGATGGCGACAACACATCACCAAGGAGTGCAGAACTGGTAGCAGATGATGCAGTTGAGTCAACAACTGTCTGAGGAGATAAGAACCAATCTAGGATTGGAGAAGAAGATATGATACTGAAGGCAATGTAATTACCAGCAGTGGAGATAGTGATGTGTGTGAGGAGTGTGATACCATGTTGGAAAGTGAAATTTCTAGTGCAAATAGTGAAGAAGGGTTAAGACGGGCATCACATCTGACGAAGCCGAAGAAGTGGGGTTCGTATCTCTGCATGTTTTTTTGCTACCGTGTGTCAAGTGAATCCATCTGATTCAACGTCAGTAGAAGAGGCTTTAGCTTCAGTTCATAGGGACAAGTTGTGTGCAGCCATGGAGTCAGAGATAAATAGCCTAAAACGCTACAGTACTTGGCAACTTGTTGACAGATCAAAAGCTGATCATTTTATAGGAAGTAAGAGGGTGTTTACTATAAAGAGAAACAGAGAACGTGAGATTACTAAATTTAAAGCAAGGTTAGTAGCTATGGGCTATAGCCAAAAATTTGAAGTAGATTACTATCCCAGTAGTGAGACAAAGTAGCTTGAGGATTCTGATACAACTGCATTACTTAGGGGATATACAATCAAACATATTGATGTAAAAACCGCTTATCATAATAGCCCCAAAAGTGGCACCATTTTCATGGAGCAAGCAAAATTGTTTAGTGTGGGGAATAAAGTGTGTTTATTGAATAGGAGTTGGTACAGGCTTCACCAAACTGGTAAGGATTGGAATGATTTTTTCTGCTCTGTGATGAAAAAGTTAGATTTGGAACAATGTGAAGAGGATCCTTGTGTATTTTTCTCTAACCATTCGATCTCTGGGTTTCTTGTTGATGATATTGTTGTGAGGGAGAGAGGATTGAAAAATTCAAGGATGTTTTGAAGTCTCACATTAGCATTAAAGAAATGGATGAGATGTTATTTACTGTAGGACTTAACATTTAGCACTCTCAAGGAAAAATGAAACTAAACCAAACCAGTTACATTCAGCAGACACTGTAAGAGTTTAAAATGCATGACTGCAAGGGCATAGCTATGCCATGTAATAACAGCCATTTTCGTGAACATGAAAATGACAAGCTATTTGACCAAAAATTGTACCAAAAGGCAGTGGGTTGTTTGTTGTACTGTATATATCCACATGTACTCGACTTGAAATTGCCTTTATTGTAGCAATGTTTAGTCACTTCAACTCTAAATCAAGTGTTTTTCATTGGGCTAGAGTAAAAAGGGTTTTATGTTACCTGCAGCAAACTAAAGATTTCAGCTTATGTTTTAATCCAAGGTGTTCTGATCCTAGTGCATTCAGTGATGCTGACTGGGCAAATGACCCAGTTGTTAGTAAATCTGCAACCGGGTACACAATTTTGTTAGCTGGAGCAGCAATCAGCTGGAAGAGCAAAAGGCAATCCATTGTAGCCACCAGTACAGCAGAAGCTGAATACTTTTCAATGTTTGAGACATCTACAGAGGTGGAATGGTTTGTAGATTTGAGATCAAGTGTTCTGAAGTGTTAGACTACACCTGGAGGTCTGTGCTCACAACAAAGGTGTCATTGGCATTATCAAGAAAAAGGGTGTATCAGAAAAAAAACCAAACATTACACAGTGCGCTATCATAAACTCAGTCAGACTGTCTTGGATGGTTTTCTTAAATTTAAGTATGTCTCAACTGATGACAATGCTGCAGACATTTTAACTAAAGGTCTTAACACTATTAAAACTGAGAGATTCAAAGACATATTAGCATTAAAATGAGTATTATTTTATGTTGGACTACCTAGCTGTTAAATTTTGTCTCATTTGTGTTCTTATGTTTAATAATGTATTTTTGCAATGTGAAACTGATAAGTTATTCTCTTATGATGCAAACTGATGGGAAGTGTTGTAAGTAGTTTTACTTAATGCAGTGACCCTCATTCAAATTCAGATCCTTTACCAGAGCACTAGGGAACCTAGGGTTTCTAGTATGTGCTTCTCTTCTCTGTATGTGCTTCTTTGGTGCAGTTTGGGTAGGGCACAATGAAAACAACCCTGAGAAGAATATAGTGTGATCGTAGTGCCATTCTGTATATTGTATTTGAGTGTTTTCTGTAATACATTTACTAACAGTGATGATGTGTTTATTTTAATTCAACTGCCCACCCATGTCCATCTTTCGATACTTGCTGCACATTTAAAAAAATACATCAGTATTTTTTTTTTTTTTTTTGTAATTCCCTCCAATTCATCATGGTGCATCACTTGTCATTTATTACAGCAGCTGATTGTACGTACCGTGTTTTCCACCATGTCAATAAAATAATTATTAAAGTCATATGGACTACAGGGAGAGACCATTTTTTCCTATGTTCATTGATCAGGTCCCACACTGCCTTGCATAGGTTGTATGCTCCTTCAATGAACCTGTTATTGCTTTTCTTTTTGGCTTTTTCTGCATCCTTTCTAGAATGTCTTTTTGCTTGTAAATATCTCCTGTAGAATACTTTCTTTGCACTGGGATCTTGTGCTGTTTTGTAGTGATCATGTAATAGCAGTATGGCCCATTTTAAGTTTTTCAATTCATTAGCATACCATGCTTTTTTCACACAATGTGCACTGTGGCTGTGTTGTGACATGCTCATAGGACATGTTTTGATATTCTGTGGATAGATATAGTCGAATTTGGCTTTGATGATCTGGAGAAACTCTTTAAATGCATTGGTCACTGTCATTTCCACTGCTGTCTGAAAATCATTTAATATTTCCTTACTTATGGCCCTTTCTGTGAATATATAATTAGAAATCCAAACAACAGATGGTTGATTTTTATCTCTTTTTGTATATAGTTCCATAACTGGTGCACTGTGGTCAGAGATCATTGTGTCAGCTACAGTCATCTCATAGTCCCAAGTATTTAGACTTGTGATCACAGTGTCAGGACAGGCATCACCTCTGTCTGGTAGATGGTTTCTACGAACAGACCATAATTGGCTAATAGGTACATAAATTCTCTCTCCTTAGTGCTCCCTTTGCCAAAGAATACACTTAAATCACCACACAATGCAATTTTATATTTTAAGTGCATTAAATAGCACATGCAATACTCCATTTGGTTAAGACAATTTTCAAAGTTGCCATTTGGAGAATGGTATACTGAGATGTCAATTATAATAGGATCTAATAACTCTGAAGCAGTCAACTCTAAATCGAGGTCCGAAGAGTAGCTTTTTAAATCAAATTCCTTAACAGTTTGCATATATAGATATGTTATGAAAGGAAGCAGTTGTTTTGTAACATGCATGTACCAAGTTTAAGTGTTTGATTTAGCTGCAGTACTCAGCTTCTTGTCCTGACAACCAATGTTCACATAGGCTTCACTTATTCTATAAAGAATAACAGCACATCAAGTTTAGACTACGACCTTGCACATTCGAACTGTTTACAACTGTAGGACTGATGTTCTGGTTGTATGTGATGTCAGTTTTCACGTAGTTGCTATTGGCACATCTTTGTCACAGAGGAGCATATTTCACAGGAATATTGGTAATTCTTCAGAATAAAACCGCTTTATCATAATACTTTTGGGCAATGTAGTGCTATCTGTTACTTTATCTCTTAAATCAAAGTCAACACTAACTGTGAAACTGTTATTAGCCCCCTTAGATTCCAGCTTCTCAGCTGTAAAGTTGTTATACTTAGGAAGCATCTTTTGCGTTAAACTAATGACATCTTCTGGAGTTGTCCCGCTTCTGCCTCTGCTCAGATGAAACCAACCTCCCCCCCCCCCCCCCCCTTTCTTTTTCACCACAAAGCACTCCTTGTTCTTCTCTTGTACCAACTACTGCTTTAGTCATGCTGTTAGTTTTGGTGTTTCTAGATGCAACTGAGTTCTGCGATGATGAGGGTGCATTCTGTTTGGAACTTTGTACTGTATTTTCGTACTAATGTTTATGTTCTTCAGCCTCAGTTTCAACACTGACAAACTGTTCATTTCTTCTCATTTTCCTGTGTGCTTCCTGAAAGGGTGCCTCTGCATTTTTTGGAGAGTTTTTGCCTGTGAGATTTACAGGATAGTTAGGATTTTTAGATCAAAATACTGGTTTGTTTCCATATCACTGGATGATTCGCTATTTATATTTATTTATTTATTTATTTCTTACGCCATGGGTCCAACAGTGAGAATTTCATATGGATGTAGTTTGTGTCAATTTTTACATTGTCAGTGACAAGTACTTATAAAATATGTTTACAAGTAAAGATTAGAAAGTTAATTAACTACTACAATGATCCATAACACAATATTATGTAATGAGAAACCTTAGACCTCCAGATTACAAAGTATAAAACACAGTAAATTAAATATGAATAGGTCATATAATCCAGTGAGTTAAATATAAGCAGTTAACACTGAAAGAGTTACATATGTGACAAGAATGTACAGCTTTATGTTCAATTTATATGATAATACATCTTATTTTATTTTAAGGCAGTTTCTCACTGTGTTTCATAAACACTTCCAAACTGTAAAATGACATGGCTACAAGAAATTGCCTCAGAAGCTCTTTAAATGTAGATTTGTTAGCTATTTCACATTTTATTTTTGGAGGAAGAGCATTAAATATCTTTATACCAGAGTACTGCACAACCTTGAAATTTTTACCTTCAGTGTGCAAATCATGTTTCCTCCTTGTGTTGTACTGATGGTATTCACTATTACATTTGTATAAATCAGTGTTTT
Organism: Schistocerca gregaria; assembly: GCF_023897955.1. Taxonomy (NCBI): domain Eukaryota; kingdom Metazoa; phylum Arthropoda; class Insecta; order Orthoptera; family Acrididae; genus Schistocerca; species Schistocerca gregaria. Next base: position 176,529,506 of record NC_064925.1, on the reverse strand, counting down.
TACTTATGAAACACATAAGTGAATGTATGTATTGAGAAGTAGTTGTAAGAATTACCAGATTCCAGAATAAGCTTCTGCAATTGCATCTAGGGTCTACACTACACACCACTTTTACAACACACTTCTGAGGAATGAATATTTTCTTTGCAAAAGGTTGATTTCCCCAGAAAATAATTCCACGTGCCATCAAGGAATGGAAGTAACCATAGTATGCTGCCTTTTTAATGCTTAAGTTTGCACTGTCAGAGATGATCCACATTGCAAAAATTGCAATGTAAAGATCTAAAATGTGATGGGACCAGTTTACTCAACAGTCAATCTTCCACTATTTTTATAACCTGTGTGGCATATTTAACAGTCATTTCTTTCTGAGCTTTGGCAATTGGGGTGAACTGAATATAATCAGTCTTACTAAGGTTTAGTGAAAGACCATTTGCAGAGAACCATTTCGTTAAATCTATAAGAATAATTTTAACAGACTCTTGAACATTTTCCCATTTAGGATCATTAACCATTATGTTCGTGTCATCTGCAAAGATGGTAAAATTACACTTTATCGTGGTTGAATAAAGTAAATCATTTATAAATAACAGGAGGACTAAAGTGCTAAGAATAGAGCCCTGTGGCACTCCACAATTTATCTCTTTCATTCTGACGAAGTCATTCCACCGCACTAATTGTCTGACTTGTCTAAGACTATTTTCTGTTTCCTATCTGTCAGGTATGACAAGCCAGTTATTTGCGACACCACTTCTTCCTAGATAGTGTGCCTTCTGTAATAGTATTTGGTGGTTCACAGTGTCAAAGGCTTTAGATAAATCACAAAACAACCCTGTTGTCACCATTTTCTCATTTAGAGATTCCAAAAGCTTATATATAAAGGCATATATCGCTTTTTCAGTTAACAGACCATTCTGGAAACCAAACTGATGTTTGCTAAGAATGTAGGTGTTCTAAAATTCTAAAATACATAAGTCTTTCTAGTACCTTTGAAAACACAGCCAGGAGAGATATTGGTCTGAAATTTGTAACATCAGTTTTCTCCCCTTTCTTAAAGAGAGGCTTCATGATAGCATACTTTAGTCTATCAGGAACAATTCCTTGTTGCAAGGAGACATTGAAAATATGACACAATATACCACTTACAGAAGTACAACACTGTTTTATCAATTTGCTAGGAATATTGCCTACTCCATAGCAGTTCTTGGTTTTTATGAAGGCAATTGTTCTTTCAATTTCCAATACTGTAATAGGTCTAATTTGCATTTGAATGATTTTGTTATGGACAGCATTTTGCAAAAAGATCAGGGCATCACTCAAAAGGAAGTGTTTATTAAAGATTACAGCTATGATCTTAGACTTTTGCACAAGATTCCCTTTGCGTTTGATTTTGAAGCTTTCTATGGGCTTTTTTTTATTGTTGCCTGTCTCCTCGCTAACTATTTGCCAGACAATCTTCATTTTATTATTGGAGTTACCAATTTGTTTTTACACAATACAGTGTTTTTGATGTCTGAATAACTTTCTTTAGGATTTTACAATACATTTTATAATGGTTGATTAATTCTCTGTCCCTGGACCTTCTGGTTGCAAATATAAAGTTTCCTGTTACATTTACATGACACAAAACTGTTAAGGCTTTCGTGGCCACTTGTTGACAAACTGCCTATTGGATTCTGTCTCGGGTTCTTTGGCTGACGTTCATCTAATGATTTTACTGACATTTTGCCAGCACAAGTTGGTGGCATTGTCAAAGCTTCACCCTCCATTGATGGTGGTGCACTGGAACCAAGCTCGCGGCTGCAGACTATATGAACCTGGTGCGCCAACGTCCAAGGGCTTCTCCGCAATCATTTCCGGTGTGGTTCTCCTCTTGCTACTTGCGATGGTCCTTCGCTGCGGTACGGGAAGCCAGGATCAATTTACCTTAAGGCTTTCCTCTTTCTTGTTGAAACTGTTTGTGTGTTTTTATATTTCTACAGCTTCTCTGAACAAGCGTGTGTGATAGTGCTTCTCTACAGCCAGAACTCTAATAGGCATTTACATGACACTCTAACACCCTTTGCGATCCATGGCTTCTTTAAGGATGAGGACATATTAATCCTAACAAACTTTTTAGGAAAAGCTTCTTCAAAGCAGGACAGGAATTCATTTACGAATATGTTAAACTTTGCATCCGCATCACCTACTCAGTGCACTGAATTTCAGTCTTCATGCTGCTGCTTATGGTTAAAAATTTCCAGGGACTCTTTGTCCTTCCAGGATGAACTGTTTTCTTGAGAGGTCTGTTGTCATGTAGAGTGAGGAGCTGTCCATCATGGTCAGATATCCCATTTAAGATTGGGCTGACAGTGAAGTTCTGGTATAAATTTACATCTAAAAATATACTATCTATCATAGATTGACAGTCAGGTGTGATCCTAGTAGGAAAGTCAACAACCGATAGAAGATTGTAGGAAATCAGCAAATTCTGGAGCTCTACTTTGTTGTTGCAAAGTTGACATTAAAGTCCCCAAGTAAGATAATGTTATTATTTTTTGAAAATAAGGTTGATAGTACCAATTCTAACTGCACCATAAAGACTGTCAAATTGATTCATGGTGCCCTGTAGACTGTAAACACTATTAATTCTGAACTGTTTACTGTTACTTTTACTACATATACTTCAAACTGTTGGTCAATGCAATATTTCCTTACATCTACAGATCTGACAGTTAAGTTATTTTTAATGAAAATAGCTACTCCACCATTTCCCATGCTATCTCTACAGTAGTAGATGGCAAGGATATAACTGTCTGTATGTAACATCTCAATTCCTTCTGTAATATGGTGTTCTGATAAACATTAGATATGAGCATTGTTCATAAAGTTTTTGTCATTTATGTTAACTCCTAACTGATCTAGTTTGGTTCTTATTCCCCTCATGTTTTGATGAAAAATGGAGAAGTTGCTTGAGTTATTACTTATTTTGGTGGTTTCTTCTTTCTCATACCTATGGTTAAAAAGTCCTTCAGATGAGGACACACAACTTTAGTTTACCTGCTGTTCTCTGTGAGGATTTTGATTTGTCTTCAGTAGATGCTGCCTCCTTTACTGAAGATGATGCAGCTCTTGACTTGCTTGTTGATTTACCTTGAGCTGATGCTGTCATTTCCCTTGAAGATGATAAAGCTATTGACTTGCTTGTAGGTGAGGATAAGATTGCTCTTACTGTAGGTTCCGGGGGTCTTACTAAACTGTCACAGCTGTCCTTTATGCTGACGATGATATTTTTGATAAAACTGCATGTATGTGGGTGCACATGTAGTGTTGCTGTATGTTCAAAGGGTGGAACTGCTGTCTTTTCTTCTTCAATTGCAATTTCTTCTTAAGTATGTGTAACAATTGAGTTAACTCTGTTTGATGATGAAACTGGATCATCTGAGTATCTAGCTACTCAAACTTCAGATGCATTCATTTCTTTCATTTTTAATGTTAAGCTTACTGGCGGATTGCAGCATGACCTTCCACTGTGTTGCAGTTAATAGCATCTAACACTTGTTTGCACATAGCTTCCTGTCCCTGTGCATACCATGCTTTGTAAAGTGACCTTGGGGCGTATGTCACTTTAGTGCCTTGTTTTTGTTTATTTGAAAAGTTAGGATAATCGTATATACATATTTGGTTTAATTTTGTTGGTTTGTTTACTATTTACATTAAAAATGCATCCTTTTGTAGTATTTTGTTTTTGCCTATCAGTAAATTTTTTGGTGAGGGAACTTGCAATATGCAACGAGCTGTTACCTTCAGTTTGTTGTTGTTTTTATGTTTTGATAATAACGGTGCACAGCACTTCGTTTATGTACTGTTTACAGTTCGGTTCGGTTGCTTGAGTTCGGTAATGCTCGGTTCACAATTCCCGCGCCAGCTGTGCTGGCCGAGCGGTTCTAGGTGCTGCAGTCTGACACCGCGCGACCGCTACGGTCGCAGGTCTGAATCCTGCCTCCGGCATGGGTGTGTGTGATGTCCTTTGGTTAGTTAGGTTTAAGTAGTTCTAAGTTCTAGGGGACTGATGACCTCAGAAATTAAGTCCCATAGTGCTCAGAGACATTTGAGCAATTCCCGCACCGAGCGAGGTGGCGCAATGGTAGCACACTGGACTCGCATTAGAGAGGACGACGGTTCAATCCCGCGTCTGGCCATCCTGATTTAGGTTTCCCGTGATTTCCCTAAATCGCTCCAGGCAAACGCTGGGATGGTTCCTTTGAAAGGGCGCGGCCGACTTCCTTCCCTTCTAATCCGATGAGGCCGATGACCTCGCTGTTTGGTCTCTTCCCCCAAACAACCGAGCCCCAACAATTCCCGCAAACATGTGACGTCACGCACAACATCGACGAGCGCATGATCGGCTATCGGCTTTGTGACAAGGAAGAATATCAATATTATTGCTCCTAGATTCACTCGCAGCAATTATAGCTGTACTCTTAGGTTCCTACATAACACACCCTCGAAAAATGTCACACATTCGTAAATAAACAGCGAAATATTTGTGACAAGGAAGAATGTGAATCTCTAAGCTCCTCGTTTCACTCGCAGCAATTTAAACTGTCTTCTTAGGTTTCTGCCTAACCACGCACTCGAAAGGTGGCACATAGGAAATGAAGAGAAATATATGTGAGAAGGAAGAATATGAATTTTATTGTTGCTTGTTTCAGTCGCAGCAATTTAGGCTGTCCTCTTAGGTTTCTGCCTTATCATATACTCGGAAATCGTTAAATATTTATTTCATACTTCGTTCTCACATCAGCCTGAAGATAAATGGCATTCATAATAAAGTAACAGTACGCATTTTCATGTGCTAACATGAAAAGTAAAAAAAAAAAGGCATGTAAACAGGATGCAAACCTTCAATTTTCGACAACAGAAACCACGACTTATTCGTTCTGTGATACATAACATTGAAACGGCATGCTGCAAATTATGAACCAAGTGTGTTCCATTCTTAATTTGTAATTCTTGACGATAATAACTCATTCTAAGAGATCACTCTTATATGAAGGCATTAACTATCGATAAATCATTATGTGGCAATAATTACAATAATTCCAAGAACGATGTGTCTTTCGTAAATCTCTAGTATGCACACATAAAATCTTGTAAGAGGCCCATATCCAATGCAAGAAACTCACATCCACCGAGATAGAAACTGAAGCTGCATGTAAGATTGTACGGGCAAGATTCAGTATCAGGGGTGGGCATTAAATGGTGATTAGATCCTTCTATAGCCCCCCACATTCATTTGATGCAACCAAAAACTATAGAGGAAACCTCAGCTCACTTGTCTGTAAATTCCCCAATCATACTGTAATCATCAGTGGAGACATTAATCATATAATAAAATGTTCAAATGTGTGTGAAATCTTATGGGACTGTGAAGGTCATCAGTCCCTAAGCTTACACACTACTTAACCTAAATTACCCCAAGGACAAACACACAAACACACACCCATGCCAATCATACAACAATTAATTGGGAAAGTTGCTGTTTCGTTACTGGTGGGCATGACATCCTCTGACACTTTACAAAATGCCTTCCCTGAAAATTATCTAGAACAGATAGTTAGGAACTCCACTCATGATGGAAATACACTGGAACTAATGGCAACAAATATACCTGACATCTTTGGGGATATTCACATCGAAACTGGTATCAGTGACCATGACGTGGTTATGATTACGAAAGTACAAAGGACAACTAAAACAAGCAGAAAAATATATGTTCAGCAAACTAGATAAAAAATCCTTAATGTCGTATCTCAATGAGGAACTTGAAACTTCTAGCGCAGGGCAGGACCATGTAGAGGAACTCTGGCTCAAGTTCAAAAGAACAGTTGACCATGCACTGGATAGATATGTACCGAGCAAAACAGTCCATCCCTTGGCAGGAGCGAATCTCCATGGTAAACTGCCACTGTAAAGAAACTTGCAAAGTAACTGTAAATTATTTCGACCAGTTAGCACGAGCCCACGCGAATAGTAAACAGTTGTAAAAACACACTTTACCTCTTAGCAACAAATAATCCTGACCTAACATCGAGCATCAAAATGGGTAAGGGATTGGTGAACACAGGGTTATCGTAGCGAGATCGAATATTTTAAACACCAACTCCTTCAAAAATAAATGAAAAATATACCTGTTCAAAAAAGCACATAAAAATTAACTTGACGGCTTCCTGAGAGACAATCTCCACTCCTTCCAAATGAACTATGAAAGTGTAGACCAGATGTGGCTTGAATTCAAAGAAATACTATCGAAATCAACTGAGAGCTTAATAATAAATAAATTAACAAACGACGTAGCTGATCCTCCTCGGTACACAAAACGGATCAGGACACTGTTGAAGGAACAACGAAAAATGCATGCCAAATTTAAAAGAATAGAAAACCTCCAATACTGGCGATCTTTTACAGAAGCTTGAAGTTTACTGCAGACTTCATTGGAAGATGCTTATAATAGTTTCCATAAAACTAAACTTTGTCTCGAAACCTGACAGAAAATAAAAAGAGCTTCTGGTTGTATGTAAAGCATGCTAGTAGTAAGACATAATCAATGCCTGCTCTGTGTGATAGCAATGGAAATACTGTCGAAGACAGTGCTGCCAAAGCGCAGTTGCTGAACACAGGCTTCAAAAGTTCCTTCATCTATGAAAACGATGTATATATTCCAGAATTCAAATCAAGAACAGGTGCCAACATGAGGAACTTCAAAGTAGATATACTCAGAGTAGTGAAGCGACTTAACTCAATAACAGCAAGTCTCCTGGTCCAGACTGTATACCAGTTAAGTTCCTTTCAGAGTATGCTCATGCAATAGCTGCACACTTAAAAATCATATAGAACTGCTTGCTCGATAAAAGATCTGTACCCAAAGACTGGGAAATTGCACAGGTCACACCAATATTCAAGAAAGGTAGTAGGAGTAATCCCCTAAATTACAGGCACGTATCATTAACGTCGATATGTAGCAGGATTTTGGAATGTATATTGTGTTATAACATTATGAATTACCTCGAGCAAATTGGTCTGTCGATACACAGTCAACACGGATTAAGAAAACATCGTTTATAACTCCATACCTCACAAGTGGCGTGTAGTCAAATTGCGTACTTACGGAATATCGTCTCAGTTATGTGACTGAGTTCGTGATTTCCTGAAAGAGAGGTCATAGTTCGTATTAACTGATGGAAACTCGTCGAGTGAAACAGAAGCGATTTCTGGCGTTCCCCAAGGTAGCGTTAAGGTCCTCTGCTGTTATTTGTTTATATAAACGATTTAGTAGACAATCCGACTAGCTGTCTTAGGTTGTTTGCAGATGTTGCTGTCGTTTATCGTCTAGTAAAGTCATCAGAAGATCGAAACAAATTGCAAAACAATTTAGAAAAGGTATCCGTATGGTGCGAAAGTTGGTAATTTATCCTAAATAATGAAAAGTGTGAGGTCATCCACATGAGTGCTAAAAGGAGTCCATTAAACTTCGCTTACATGATAAATCACTCAGCTCTAAAGGTCGTAAATTCAACTAAATACCTAAGAATTACAATTATGAACAACTTAACCTGAAAAGAACTCTTAGAAAATGTTGTGGGGAAGGTGAACCAAAAACTATGTTTTATTGGCAGAATACTTAGAAACTGTACCAGATCTATTAAAGAGACTGCCTACACTACACTTGCACATCCTCTTTTGGAGTACTGCTGTGCGGTCTGGCGTTCTTACCAGATAGGATTAATGTAGTACATCGAGAAGGTTCAAAGAAGAGCAGCACGTTTTGTGTTACTGCGAAATATGGGAGAGAGTGTCACTGACATGATGCTGGACTTGGAGCGGACATCATGAAACAAAGGTGTTTTTCGCTGTGGCAGGATCTTCTGGCAAAATTTCAATCACCAACTTTCTCCTCTGAAAGCGACTTACATAGGGAGGAAAGATCATCATAATAAAATGAGGGTAATCGGAACTCACACAAAAAGTTGCAAGTGTTTGTTTCTTCTGCACGCTGTTCGAGAATGGAATAAAAGAGAAATATTGTGAAGGTGGTTCGATGAATCATCTGCCAGCACTTAAGTGTGATTTGCAGAGTATCCATATCGATGTAGATGTACATGCTGAATGAAACATGTTTGGCTGTCAAGAGAGCAAAGTGTGCTGCCTTCAGTGACTACCATAGAAGAATATTGTCAACTTATCTTTTCCAGAACCCAAAGAAATTCTGGTTGTATTTAAAGGCTATTAGTGGCACTAAAGTTAGTGTCCAGTCCTTAGTGAACGAGATAGGATCTGAAACTAAGGGTAGCGAAGCAAATGCTGAGATGTTTAACCCATTCATGTACATGGGACACATTTTTGTCACATACAAATCACCTTACTAATTGGACTATAATCACTGTTGATGTGCTGCAGATGCTCTACTTGAAGCAGAGATATTTGTTTTCTTTAATATCGTACACCTTTGGTGGCAACAATTACTATAACTACCATTAGTCGTCGGTTATTGTTGGTGGTTCCCACTTTGAGCAGACACACAAATTTATTCACTTATTGCCTGCGTATTGTGTTCTCTGCCTTACTGTCAAAGCTTGAAAGCATATTCAAGTAAGTTTCTCTTTTACTTTAGACTATTCATTTAGAAAATAACTGTATTTCATCAGTGGAAATATTTATTTTCATTCTTTGGGACATAGTTGTCCCAACGTACCACAATGGTAATTTGTGTACTTGTTTTTGAATGTAATGAAATAGTTACTATTACGTAAAAAAAACAGCAGAATGATATTTAAAAGTCGATTGAAAATATATTATTTTTAATTTTATTAAATAAGCGGAAAAAATTTGTACTGGTATAATTTCAAATTTGCTTTTAGGTCATGTGCTCCAGAAAAAGAGAATTTTTCATTACTGATGAAAGTGTTATGCAGATTTTGGAGGCTTGCAGTAGTGATGATGAAGACAATCTGTTACTGGATGAAGAAAATAAAATTTTTATTGTAGGAGATACAGAAGATGAAAGAGAACATGTTATTATAGAAGATCCTGAAGAAGAAATACGTAGCCTACCTAGCAAAAGAAGGCATACAGACGAAATATCAGAACCAAATGCTGGGGTACCTGATTCCCTTCCAGACTTACCAGAATTTAAATGGTCCAGAACTTACCAACCAAGACAGTTCAGTGATATGAATCATGAATTTGGGAAGGTGCTTTTGTTTAGTGTCAGTGAAAATAGTGAAATGCCACAGCCATTTGAAATCTTTTCTTCCGCTATTGGCCTAAGAGATTTGGTGCATGATATATTAATTCCTGAAAGTATTCGGTATGCAGAACAAACAGGCAATGCATTCAACACAAATGCAGATGAAATCAAGGCATTTCTTGGTATGAACCTGGTGATGGGGTACCATATTTTGCCTACATTTACACGCTACTGGGCAACTGTACCTGATTTAGGTGTTCCTTATATAGCTCAGATTAAGCCACTACATCAGTTTGAAGAGATTAGAAAGTAGTTACATTTTTCCGCCAATGCAGATCAGTCAATAAAGAAAGACCGCCCATACAAAATGAGACCTGTAATTACCTGTTTGAACAAAACCTGCCAGGACTCTCTTAGTGCAGCTACGGCTTAATCTGTAGATGAGCATATGATCAGATTCAAAGGACATAATACTATGCGACAGTATGTCAAAAATAAGCCAGTCAAATAGGGTTTCAAAATGTGGTGCAGTTGTGATTCGGAAACTGGCTACCTATTTGAGTGTGATTTATACACTGGCAAAAAAACTCAGGTCCTGAAGTAGGGCTTGGTGAGTCAGTAGTTCTGCAACTGACAAAATCACTATCCGGACTGAGACGTGAAATTTACATAGATAACTTTTTAAACTCTCCAGCTTTGCAGTATTACCTTGGTTTACAAAATATCAGTTCATGTGGAAGAGTGCGCAACAATCGTAAAAACATCTCAAATACATTCCCTCCAGACAAGGAAATCAAAAGAGGTGATTCATACAGTCTTTGTAGCAATGGTCTGACAATCCTCAAATGCATTGATAACAAGCCAGTTTTTCTACTGACTAATTTTATTTCCTCAATACCATGTACGACAGTGAAGATGCATCAGTCTGCTTCTTCTGAAAAGATCAATGTTCAGTATCCTCTTATGATAAGAAAGTACAACAAGTGGATGGGAGGGGTGGACCTTATGGACCAGAAGAAAGTGACTTATGAGATCGACAGGTAGGCAAAGATTAAGTATTACCTGAGAATTCTCTTTGATCTTCTTGACATTGGTGTAAACAGTGCGTATGTAATATATTCAAAATTGGCAGAACATCCGGATTCCAATCAACTCTATCATCCCTAGAGTTCAGACAATGCATTGCGAGAAATCTAATTGGAAATTATTCAAGTCGACAAAGGAATTTATCAACAGTAGTGAAAACATCAAGAAGGTTGCAGACCAGTTGCAATCCAAAGAGTCCAGAGCACCAAATGATAAAATCAGACGTAAGGAAGATGTGTGTTCATTGTGCTTCAAAGTGTGTTGAAAATTGCACTTACAATATTTGTAAACAGTGTGGTTTATGCTTTACTTCAAGCAGAAACTGTTTTGCACAATTTCACATCAAAGAGACAACATATACACAGCCTCTGTAATTTTTCGATGTATCAAGTGTAATGCGTTCTGTTACCATCCTTTAAGGACCACACAGACAAATATGTCCCAGTTTTTTTTAGCAGTAAAAATAAAAATGTTTGAAACAATAACATATTTTATTTATAAAACTTCCAGTTACCACAGAGATACAAAAATTTTAATCACTAGCACTTTAGTTTTTTATTTACTTGAAAGGGTTAAGTCTGTTTTCAAATATTCCCTTACAAAGGAAAACCCAGGAGAATTGCCCCAATTTAATCGTTGTACCGCTGAAAAGGTGAATGAAGTAAGTATTAGTGTTAGTGATGTTGAAAAAAAGCTGAAATCGTTAAAAGCGAACAAAGCTCCAGGCCCCAATGGAATCCCTCTCCGATTTTATAATGAATTTGCGGCTGAGTTAGCTCCTCTTCTAACTATAATCTCTCATAGATCCCTTAAACAAAAAAACTGTGCACATTTCTTGGAAAAAGGCACAGGTCACACCCATCTACAAGAAGGTTTGTAAAAGTGATCTGCAAAACTACAGTCAAGTGTCCTTGGCATCGATTTGTTGTAGAATTTCAGAACATAGTCTGAGCTCAAACATAATGAGGTATCATGAACAGAATGGCATTGTCGTTCCAATAGCCACGGATGTCAAAAACTTCGATCATATGAAACCCAACTCGCATTTTTCTCACATTTCATACCAAAAGCTTTCGGTCAAGGCAACAAGGTATATGCAGTATTTCTTGATTTCCGAAAAGCATTTGACTAAGTACCACACCTGCGCTAATTCTCAAAAGTACGATCACATGTGTATAAAGTGAAATTTGTAACAGGATTGAGGACTTTTTGGTAGGGAGGACACAGCATGTTATCTTGGATGGAGTGTTATCATCAGATAAGTAACTTTAGGTGTGCGCCAGGGAAGGGTGTTGGGACCCTTGCTGTTCATGTTATATATTAATGACTTTGCAGACAATATTAACAGTAGAAATAGGCATTTTGCTAATGATGCAGTTATCTATAATGAAGAACTATCTGAAAGAAGCTGCATAAATATTCAGTCAAATCTTGATAACATTTCAATGTGGTGCAGAGATTGGCAATTTGCTCCAAATGTTCAGAAATGTAAAATTTTGCACTTCACAAAAAAAAAAACCAGTAGCCTGTGACTATAATATCTGTGAGTCACTGTCAAAATCGGCCAACTAACACAAATACCTGACTTAACACTTTGTAGAGATTTGAAATGGAATGATCATGTAGGTTCAGTCGTGAGTAAAGCAGGTGGTAGATCCTGATTATTGGTAGACTACTAGGAGAGTGCAACCAGTCTACAAAGAGATAGCTTACAAATCACTTGTGCGACCGGTCCTGGAATATTTCAAATGGTTCCAATGGCTCTGAGCACTATGGAACTCAACCGCTGTGATAATCAGTCCCCTAGAACTTAGAACTACTTAAACCTAACTAACACACACACACCCATGCACGAGGCAGGATTCGAACCTGGCATATTTGCTCAAGTGTGTAGTATCTGCACCAGGTACAATTGACAGGCATCTTGAATGTATGCAGAGATGAGCATCACAAACGGTCATAGGTTTTTAAATCTGTGGGAGAGTATCAGAGAGATACTGAAGGAACTGAAGTGGCAGACTGTTGAAGAAGATAGACGTAAACTATCCCAAGAAAATCTATTAACAAAGTTTCAAGAACCGTCCTTAAATGATTACTCTAGGGATACACTACAACTCTGCACATATCGCTCACATAGAGATCGTCATGATAAGATTAGAATAATTACTGCAGGCAAAAGGCATTCAAACAATCGTTCTTCCAAACGTAAATGAACAAAAAGAAACCCAAATAACTGGCACAGTGGGACGGACCCTCTGTCATGCACCTCACAGTGGGTTTCAGAGTATGGGTGCAGCTGTAGATGTACAGATCGAATGCTAACGAAAATCGATAGTCGATCAAGCGGACGTCGATATTGCGTGTGCGTCAAAATGACGTCCGTCTGCGGGAATTGTTAAACGAGCTTTACCCGCTTGTGTTCGTGTCGATGTTTTGCTCACCAGTTTCTGTTTCTCGTTTCGTAGAATAAATTTTCACAAAGTCCATGGTACTGTCATTGGTTTCTTCACAAAGTTTTTCTTTGCAGTTTGATGACTGTGATAAGTATTTTCCTAATATTGCATTTGAACTGACACCTGGGTTTTATTTTGTATTTGTTTCTGAGTTGTTGTTTGCTAGTTTATCTGTTAACTTGACCAGATTGACGTATTTGTTTACACAATTCTCTGTTTTTCTGTTTCTGTGTTCCTTTTTCTCTGAAATGTTCGATGCTAAACTCTTAACCCAGGGTTAACAAGGAAGCTTGATTGCTTTTTAGAAGACGTCACAGCACGAGATTCACTGTTACTTAGGCCTATATAATCACTGTGGAACGTTTTTCGACACTACAATCAACGCATTATAAATGTTTTAGTGCTTTTAACAGCTTTCTTGCACGTTGCGCATGATTTACTACCGTCACTCGCCGCTAACTTGATGCCATTCCATCTGCTGTATTTGGCGACTTTGTGGAACCATTTCAGCCATTTCTTCGTAATTTGACCAGCGTATCGAGAAAACACTGATGGATGTGTGATGTGCAATTAATTGAGCCTATTGCTGTTTTGGAATCCCGAATATACACACCATAGAAATGATGCACTCCTTGTGTTCTGGTTTTACTTTCCATAATTGAAGCCACAGCACAGTAAATGTTTCGAAGTATCTGATATCTGCACCAGACAATCTCATATTGTAACCGGAATCAAGTCAAATCAGAAAGGAAGGTCCTCAATGACGCTGAAGGCAGGTTTATGACACAGATAAAACAGATCAGCAGTCCTGGACAGGCAGTTCAGATATTCATACACCAACAGGAAAAAAATTGCAACACCAAGAGGGGAGTTGTGCGACATAAACGAAAGTTGGTAAGCGTGTATCTACATCTGAAAGTTGATTTCTGTTCAAATTTCGCGTCAATCCCATAAGAGGGTGCAAATAAGATTTGCTTTAAATACACGCTGTAACGGTCGTGAGCGTTAGTTATCTTTGAGATTGGATGTAGTAAGTTGATGTTAGTCAAGAATGCCTCTAAGGCGACAAACAACCGATTGTCAACCAGGTAGTGCAATACAGCTACGGGAAGCTAAATGTTTTTTCTGCAATATTGCAGAAATACTTAGATGGAATGTAGCCACTGTACATAATTGCCGGCAGCGGTGGTCACGAGAATGTACGGTCACAAGAAGACTGTGTTCTGGATGGTCACGTGGCACTACCGAAAGGGAAGAGCAGTGCATTCGGTATATGACTCTGGCACAGCAGCAATTTGAGCAGGAGTTGGCATGGCAGTGACACAACAGATGGTTACAAATTGGTTACTTCAATGACAGCTCCGAGCCAGATGTAATGTAGCTTGCATTCCACTGAACCCAACTCACCGCCATTTTGTTACTTGAATGGCGTCAAGTGAGAGCTTTTCAGAGGGTAGGGTGGAGGCCTGTTGTGTTTTTTGGTGAAAACTGGCTCTGCCTTGGTGCTAGTAATGGCCTTGTGTTGGTTAGAAGGAGACCAGTTGAAGGCCTGCAACCAACCCATGTACGTGCTAGGCACACTTGACTTACATCTGGAGTTATGGTCTGGGATGCGATTTCTCACCCTGACTGCAAATTTGTATGTCAGTTTGGTGATTCGGCCTGTTGTGCTACCATTGTGCTACCATTCGTAAACAGCACTCCACAAGATGTTTTCCAAACACATAATTAATGCTCACACATATACTGCTCCCATAACCCAATATGCTCTATAGCTTGTTGTCATATTGTATTGGCCTGCTCAGTCATCATGTGTCTCCAATCGAGCAGGATTGGGACATCACCAGACGACTCCAGCGTTGTCCGTAAACAGCATTAACCGTCTCTGTATTGACCAACTAAGGGCAACAGGCATGGAATTCCATCCCACAGCCGCGCGGAATTAGCCGAGCAGTCTAAGGCGCTGCAGTCATGAACTGTGCGGCTGGTCCTGGCGGAGGTTCGAGTTCTCCCTCGGGCATGGGTGTGTGTGCTTCTCCTTAGGACATCAATCCCACAAACTGACACCCAGCATCTGTACAGCACAATGCATGCACATTTGTGCACTTGCATTCAACAGTCTGGTGGTCATACTAGTTATTAATCTACCAGCATTTTGCATTTTCAATGGCTTACTCATGCTTATATTAACCTGACATACATATGTTATCTAGACAAATTAATTTCCCAAAATGTCATTACTCTACATTAATTATTTTATGGTGTTGCAATTTTTCCCATAATTGTATAATCATCAATTATCCCAGAATATACAAAAAGTACAAACAGAAGAAATTTTGAGGACCTTCCAGAATTGATAGATACTAAACGACAAATAATTGTGGGTGATCAGGCTTAAAATAGCAAGCAGCAGTACATCATCCTATGATGCTATCTGCTATGTCAGATTGCAGGCAGCACAATTTAAGGCAATATGTCACTCATGTCAGTATCTCGATACATGGCACCAAGGTGGAGTTTATGTTTCGTCACAGCCTTGAGTGATTGGTTTCATGAGTTAATACAAGCTTGATATAGTCAAGTTTATGAAACCTGATGTGGTAGGAAACTTTTATTTTGTTTTCATGAGCTAATATGGGCTCAATTCGTACATCAGAGGAGAGAGTAGATGTGAAAGCATTGAGAACCAACAAGGCCGACTTTATGTAGTATCCTTACTGGAAAGGGATACATGGCTACCGGGGAGCTAAAAGACATGTGAGCACAGGAATATAGCCGCATATTTCTGAAGTTAAGACATACAAGTAGAATATCTGCAAAAACACTAATTTACAACAGTCCTCTTGGTTTGGAAAGACCAGTACCGGTCACTGTTTGTACTAGAACAACTGTATGTGGTGGGCCGTCTCTGGAGAAATGCATGTCCATCACATCTCGCTGTTGTTGATCTGAAATCCACTAACCTGCTTCTTTCAGATGATATCCCTTTCGGAGTAACGGAAGCACCAGTTGTGGATTCGACAGATCTGAATGTGGAGGCATAGCGACAATGGTGAAAGGAATTCTCTGATACTATTTGGTCTGTAAATAGTGTACGTAATATAAACAGGGATGCCATATAATTTCATTTCTCCAACGTTATCGACACATACAATGCTCTTTACTCAATTATATCCTGTCTGCTCTGTGGACAGAAAATCGACAGATCGCTGTAAATGTGTGATCACACATTCATGAACCACGAATTTACCATATAAATAGGAAGTGTAATCACTGAGGAACCACTTTTGTATGTTGATTGTGGAGGCTACTGATAATGGCTATATCCTTAATTTAAAATGTTATGATTAAAGTAATGAGTCGGACTGTGACCAACATACAACCGTTCATGATGGACTCCTCTGTCTCACTGTTCATCCAGTTCCTGTGACCAGGGTGGGGAAGTGCTCCCTTGTTTTCTGACCAGTCACTGCAGCGGAAATTTTGCCTGACTATATATCGCAGTCAGGTTTTGACAACAGTGTTCTTTTACATGGTTGACACCATGTCATAGCACCAAGCTGCGGCACTGGAAGTGCTGAGTCATCCTATGCTTATCTACCCTCTCTTTCTTTTGCAGACACACTGGTCTGGCAACCTATTGGACAACATTGTGAAATAATAGGTACCACTTGATGACATAGTAGTTACACCTTCCCCAAGATTATAACACAGAGCATATTCTGATGTTCGGGGAGAGAGCATTGGAACTGAGCTTTCGAAAAAAGTCTGTGCAACTGCTTGACGAAAAAGACGACGTAATTTAAAACATTTTGTGAAGTTAACCATGACAAGAGCTACAGAGAAGGTACTAGATGCTCCTTCATGTCTTACTACAGCAATGGCGGCATCATCGGCGGGGTTTCATCCCAGCAGCAACTGTAATGCCATCGCTTGGTGTTAGAAATGGTGATGATACTGTACAGCCTACCTCACTCCTTGAACAAGTCTCTGATCTGCTAGCAGCTCATGTTCGTGTCTTCCTGACAGTAACAGAAATAACTGAGGGCTGCTGAGTCGCACTAACTTAGTAACGTTTGTGAGCGATGAAAAAGCGTGGAATAATTGCGTGGAAGGACTAAGATTTTGCTCTCCCTGCTTTTACACCAGACACAGTGGTAACTGTTCAATGTATTGTTTTAAGAAGCCACCATGCTTCAGAGTAAATGGATTCCTGACAAAAGTTTTGTTCTGATTGTGCCATTTATCGAAACCTTTCCCTAACTAAAGCAATTGATTTTCGTACCCATAATTGTGGTGGGGAGAGAGCCTTTTCAGAGCTACTTGGAGGTAAGTCTTGCTGGACCCCAGTTCAGTGATACACAGTGCTAAGGTAAGTTTGTTTGATTGGAGGCCCATTAGCAAGCTACCTTGGTACCATCAAAAGGTTGTGGTTAGGTGTTTTGCTTTCTCTGTCTACCACACACTATCAAACATGCGAGAGTGTGTTCTATTAAATATAAGATCGTAAATGACGATCTTTTTATGCACGCCAAAGAGCTGCTGTTTACTGAAGGGTATTTTGAAGGTGAACATATGGATGCACTGCCTAACTTAGGAGAACAATTAATTTTAGTGTTGGAAATTAGTTGTTGTTGTTGTTGTTGTCTTCAGTCCTGAGACTGATGCAGCCCTCCATGCGACTCTATCCTGTGCAAGCTTCTTCATCTCCCAGTACCTACTGCAACCTACATCCTTCTGAATCTGCTTAGTGTATTCATCTCTTGGTCTCCCTCTACGATTTTTACCTCCCACGCTGCCCTCCAATACTAAATTGGTGATCCCTTGATGCCTCAAAACGTGTCCCACTAACCGATCCCTTCTTCTAGTCAAGTTGTGCCACAAACTTCTCTTCTCCCCAATCCTATTCAATACCTCCTCATTAGTTACGTGATCTATCAACCTTATCTTCAGCATTCTTCTGTAGCACCACATTTCGAAAGCTTCTATTCTCTTCTTGTCCAAACTAGTTATCGTCCATGTTTCACTTCCATACATGGCTACACTCCAAACAAATACTTTCAGAAACGACTTCCTGATACATAAATCTATATTCGATGTTAACAAATTTTTCTTCTTCAGAAACGCTTTCCTGGTCATTGCCAGTCTACATTTTATATCCTCTCTACTTCGACCATCATGTTATTTTACTTCCTAAATAGCAAAACTCCTTCACTACTTTAAGTGTCTCATTTCCTAATCTAATTCCCTCAGCATCACCCGATTTAATTTGACTACATACCATTATCCTCGTTTTGCTTTTGTTGATATTCATCTTATATCCTCCTTTGAAGACACTATCCTTTCCGTTCAACTGCTCTTCCAAGTACTTTGCTGTCTCTGACAGAATTACAATGTCATCGGCGAACCTCTAAGTTTTTACTTCTTCTCCATGAATTTTAATACCTACTCCAAATTTTTCTTTTGTTTCCTTTACTGCTTGCTCAATATACAGACTGAATAACATCGGGGAGAGGCTACAACCCTGTCTCACTCCTTTCCCAACCACTGCTTCCCTTTCATACCCCTCGACTCATATAACTGCCATCTGGTTTCTGTACGAATTGTAAATAGCCTTTCGCTCACTGTATTTTACCCCTGCCACTTTCAGAATTTGAAAGAGAGTATTCCAGTCAACATTGTCAAAAGCTTTCTCTAAGTCTACAAATGCTACAAACGTAGGTTTGCCTTTTCTTAATCATTCTTGTAAGATAAGTCGTAAGGTCAGTATTGCCTCACATGTTCCAACATTTCTACGGAATTCAAACTGATCCTCCCCAAGGTCCGCATCTACCAGTTTTTCTATTTGTCTGTAAAGAATTCACGTTAGTATTTTGCATCTGTGACTTATTAAACTGATAGTTCGGTAATTTTCACATCTGTCAGCACCTGCTTTTTTGAGATTGGAATTATTATATTCTTCTTGATGTCTGAGGGTATTTCGCCTGTCTCATACATCTTGCTTACCAGCTGGTAGAGTTTTGTCGTGACTGGGTCTCCCAAGGCTGTCAGTAGTTCTAATGGAATGTTGTCTACTCCGGGCGCCTTGTTTCGACTCAGGTCTTTCAGTGCTCTGTCAAACTCAGCGTCACATATTTTCATTTTGACAAAGTGTTCACTGTGCCAGTAAAATATTTTAGTAAAATCTTTTAAGGTAACACCTATCTTCGCTATCAATGGCCAAGGCTGTAGTCATAGAGTTATACCTGTAACCCTCCGGTTATTAGTATACTCCAGAAAGCTTTTTGACCACAGTGCGGAAGGCATAGGGCTGCAGCTGGGTTTCCCAAGCACTGGAGAGAGGGAGAATGACCAGTAGCCACAGCTGCTGTACTTGTTATGGTATTTTGATGAACACTGCGGCAGAGTATGAAATGTCTGGTGATGAAATAACAGAAACCAAGTATAACAACTTACAACAGTCACACAATGGTATCAGGGTTATCAGAATAATTAGGACAATGAAACAAATTCATTACTATTTAGCCAATAATTACATGATTAAAGTTATTTATATATGCATATATGAATATTATCCACAGTTCATATGACAATTAACAGATGCTGAGCTAACTTAATAAATTTGTTGTTATTCAACAGCTGAAGGAGTCAGCTATCATTGTTGAGCACATCATGCACACATGCAATTAAAGATACAGGCTATTGTAAGCAATCATAACTATGCACATATTTCAGAAACTGAGTCCTACGGACCCACATTTATAATGAACACAATATGAGGTAGCACTGACCAGCCCCTGTCCCCAAAAATGTGAACGTTTAGATTTAAGATTGATTTAGTAATTAAGTGATTATTTTTTTCGACCATCAATAAAGATTCATGGCAATCAAATATGGTGCAGTTTATGCAAATTATATGAGCACCAGAGAAAAACCACATTAAGTCATTCTACACTCCTGGAAATGGAAAAAAGAACACTTTGACACTGGTGTGTCAGACCCACCATACTTGCTCCGGACACTGCAAGAGGGCTGTACAAGCAATGATCACACGCACGGCACAGCGGACACACCAGGAACCGCGGTGTTGGCCGTCGAATGGCGCTAGCTGCGCAGCATTTGTGCACCACCACCGTCAGTGTCAGCCAGTTTGCCGTGGCATACGGAGCTCCATCGCAGTCTTTAACACTGGTAGCATGCCGCGACAGCGTGGACGTGAACCGTATGTGCAGTTGATGTACTTTGAGCGAGGGTGTATAGTGGGCATGCGGGAGGCTGGGTGGACGTACCGCCGAATTGCTCAACACGTGGGGCGTGAGGTCTCCACAGCACATCGATGTTGTCGCCAGTGGTCGGCGGAAGGTTCACGTGCCCGTCGACCTGGGACCGGACCGCAGCGAAGCACGGATGCACGCCAAGACCGTAGGATCCTACGCAGTGCCGTAGGGGACCGCACCGCCACTTCCCAGCAAATTAGGGACACTGTTGCTCCTGGGGTATCGGCGAGGACCATTCGCAACCGTCTCCATGAAGCTGGGCTACGGTCCCGCACACCGTTAGGCCGTCTTCCGCTCACGCCCCAACATCGTGCAGCCCGCCTCCAGTGGTGTCGCGACAAGCGTGAATGGAGGGACGAATGGAGACGTATCGTCTTCAGCGATGAGAGTCGCTTCTGCCTTGGTGCCAATGATGGTCGTATGCGTGTTTGGTGCCGTGCAGGTGAGCGCCACAATCAGGACTGCATACGACCGAGGCACACAGGGCCAACACCCAGCATCATGGTGTGGGGAGCGATCTCCTACACTGGCCGTACACCTCTGGTGATCGTCGAGGGGACACTGAATAGTGCATGGTACATCCAAACCGTCATCGAACCCATCGTTCTACCATTCCTATACCGCCAAGGGAACTTGCTGTTCCAAC
Source organism: Schistocerca gregaria (assembly GCF_023897955.1). NCBI lineage: Eukaryota > Metazoa > Arthropoda > Insecta > Orthoptera > Acrididae > Schistocerca > Schistocerca gregaria. The sequence goes on along the minus strand of NC_064925.1, from coordinate 176,508,815 downwards.
AGGACAATGCACGTCCGCATGTATCCCATGCCACCCAACGTGCTCTAGAAGGTGTAAGTCAACTACCCTGGCCAGCAAGATCTCCGCATCTGTCCCTCATTGAGCATGTTTGGGACTGGATGAAGCGTCGACTCACGCTGTCTGCACGTTCAGAACGAACGCTGGTCCAACTGAGACGCCAGGTGGAAATGGCATGGCAAGCCGTTCCACAGGACTACATCCAGCATCTCTACGATCGTCTCCATGGGAGAATAGCAGCCTGCATTGCTGCGAAAGGTGGATATACACTGTACTAGTGGCGACATTGTGCATGCTCTGTTGCCTGTGTCTATGTGCCTGTGGTTCTGTCAGTGTGATCATGTGATGTATCTGACCCCAGGAATGTGTCAATAAAGTTTCCCCTTCTTGGGACAATGAATTCACGGTGTTCTTATTTCAATTTCCAGGAGTGTATATAAGTATGGCATATTAATTCCTAGTTAATCAGTTAGTCATATTATCATTCTTTAATGGGTAATTTTTGTTCAGTCTCATGCAAAGCGTAATAACGACACTGTAGCGTACAGAAAAGAATCGTCATTGGCTGCCTGTAGGAGGATCATGATGATTTGTATAGAGTTTTTATTCAGTGGGATGAGTGGCAGCTTACTCTAAATGTGGAAAAAAATAAGTTAGTTCCAATGAATGCAAAAAAAAACATTTTTGTAATTTTTGAATACAGTATTATTGGTGTACAGCAACATGAAATGGAATGAGCATGTAAGATCAGTTGTAGCGAAGGCAACCAGTTGACATATTTTTTATGGGAGAATTCTAGGAAAGCGTAGCTTAATCTCTAAAAGTGGCTACATACAGAACACTCGTGAGACACATAGGTCAGGGTAAATGAAAACATTGAAGCAATTCAGAGGCATGCTGGTAGATCTCTTACCAGTTGGTTCGATCAACAGAGGAGTATTACTGAAATGCTCCATGAACTCGAATAGGAATCCCTGTGAGAAAACAATGTTCTTTTTGTGCAATGATATTGAGAAAGTTGAGAGAATCAATATTTGGAACAGACATCATAAAATAAACCACTGCCACCAAAATACTTCTCATATAAGCGTGTATAGATGGATAAATGTGTGTGTAAAATTTGTAGTTTTATATATATTCAATGAACCAATAGTGTTCAAAACAGTTGTGAGCTCAAAAAAGACTAGAAAGAAGAGACACTCCTCTCAACAAGTTGATTGTACAATTAAGTAATAATACATTTGAATGAAGGTCTATATTGTTAAATTCACAATTTACATCCCAGCTTGGTGTAAATAATTTTTCGTTTTCAGATGTCTGACCACGCTTGCAGAGGAAGAATCAACGAAAAACATATCCTACTCGTCATGGAACATATGCAGTTTGCACGAAATCAAAGCGAAATAATAAAATGAAGATTAAGAAAAAACAAAAGTACAATATCCACTACTATAACTTGCGTGCATGCAGTGATAATAGATTAAAATTATATGTTAACAGACGATGACACAGTCAAAACTTGGTTCCCGAGGAACATCGACGGTGAAATGACGTGCTGGAATGGGCTGTTGATGCCCTGTGTGAATGTCGCAATTTGAAACACGCTGTGCAGTATTTTGACGTGACATGGTAGCCAGTGTGGATTGATCTTCATGCTATATCGTTTTGGTGTACTAATATTTCACGGTGAAACAAGTCGGCCAATTAGACTCAGACAATTAACTGACCCATTGATTGCATATTATGCTACTTACGCCGCGATTACAGGGAAAGGATGAGAATGGCATAAACAAATGCAAGAGATGAATCAAATGGTTCAAATGGCTCTGAGCACTATGGGACTTAACTTCTGAGGTCATCAGTCCCCTAGAACTTAGAACTACTTAAACCTAACTAACCTAAGGACATCATACACATCCATGCCCGAGGCAGGATTGGAACCTGCTACCGGAGCGGTCGCGCGGTTTCAGACTGTAGCCGCTCTGCCACGCCGGCCGGCGAAGGTGAATCAGTAAGGCCTCATGCATGCTGCCACTGTGACAGTGAGGCTTGTGGTCTAACCACCAATTTACGAACATTTCCATTTGTTATATTCTCTGAGGAAGTTAATCAGTAGTCAGATGTCCCTTTGAGACGTAATAGCTTGCAGAATCCTTACTACTTGTGCGATGTTTATTGAGAAATTTTACATCTAATGTGTCGTGGGCTTATAATTACCTTTAAGTAGTTAGTGTCAGCGTCAGACTCCCTTCATCAGCAGACCTTGCGCAGCATTTTCGTTACCGCGGTTATCTCCTTAGAGGTAGTCAGACTGCAAAATCTGCAACAAAATTTGGTCCAGTTGCAAAGTGCGTAACAAAATTTAGTTCATCAATAACAAAATCCTCTTTGTGTAGCAATACACCGTTGTTTATTGGCGTTGAAGTGAAATAGATTTATGTGTTTCTTTGATGGTAATTACATTTGTGTGGGTTGCTTATAGATGTACCCTTTAGAGAAAATGTAGTTCGAAATCATGATCACGAAGAGGTCGAAAGTTAGAGATGGTCCTGTATTGGAGGATAGTGCTGAAACCTTACAAATGATAAGTAAACGTGATAGTGGTTTAGCAACAAATTACAGTAACAATGGCCTTTTGCATTCGCCATCATATATCGAGATTCTGGCACTCATTAATGCCGAGCAGGAGGCAAGCAGGGAGGTGACCAGATACGTAGAGATGACGCATAGTGAGACAAGCCAAGAGGATAACGAAACTTCCTGGCTGATTAAAACTGTGTGCCAGATCGAGACTCGAACTCAGGACCTTTGCCTTTCGCAGACGAGTAGAGCACTTGCCCGTGAAAGTCAAAGGCCCTGAGTTCGAGTCTCGGTCTGGCACACAGTTTTAATCTGCCAGGAAGTTTCATTGCAGAGTGAAAATTTCATTCAAGAGGAGAACATTTTACTTCTCAATTTCAGCGGGAATTTATTATCAGTTGATGCAGAGACACCACCAGTTCTTCAGCCTAGGTTGGATCCCATGCAGGCGATACTAGAAGTGCTCAGTAGTTTAAAACAGCACAATGACACAGGAGAGCTTCGAATGAGCAGCTGGAGAGGACTGTGCAAGAGATAGTGGAAAATGTCAGTGGTATAAGGCAGTGGGGAGAACACTTAAAGGCAGTTACCACTACGCTGAATGAGAGACACTAGAGCTTTGCTGTCAAGCTAGGGAACAGAATTCAGCAAACTGAAGAGGAACAGGAGTGGCAATGCCATGAGTAGTGGGATAAGGGGGTTCTGGGTGCAATTTTGATAGCAAATTGATATGCAAATTAATTCAATTCATGAATTAATTACTCCAACCCCAGAGAAGTCATGTGTTTCCCCCAGCCGGCTTATGGGTCCCTGCCAACTCCAGCTCCCTACCCCTCCCCACATAACCTACTTTCAGGAGTTTCGCATTTTGGCAGGCATTCTGATTTTTTGCGATAAAATCGAATTTTCACTGTAAAATTCAGTTGTCAATTCAGGTGTAATATTAATGGAAATTGTTATAAAATGGGAATAGGTGGCACAAATCGAAAAAAAATTCAGAGGACAGGAAATTGGGGAATTACGCACTGCAGAGGACATAATTTGCATTTTCGTAGGACAGGAGTACTCTGATTTATCTTTCAATTGCATCGTATACTGTGATTGCTGCCCGCATCTCGTGGTTGTGCGGTAGCGTTCTCGCTTCCCACGCCCGGGTTCCCGCATTCAATTTCCGGCGAGGTCAGGGATTTTCTCTGCCTCGTGATGGCTGGGTGTTGTGTATTGTCCTTAGGTTAGTTAAGTTTAAGTAGTTCTGAGTTCTAGGGGACTGCTGACCATAGATATTAAGTCCCATATCGCTCAGAGCTATTTGAACCATTTTTGTGACTGCTCTGCTGGGTCGTGGCTGTCAGGCAAGGGGTGTTACTTGCGTGGCAGTCTGTTGAGATCTGGCACGCGCCGTTTGGCGTGGTATCTGGCGGCTAGCAGCGGAAACAGGGGACCTGCAACACTCCCCCCACCCCAGCCCCAGGCCGACTCGTCTCGCGCGACGTTACTGGACCACACACACAAGGCCCGCTCTCTGCTACCACGCTGCGCCACTCACCTGCCCCTAATAGGTAGCTCCTCTCAGTCTGCTACATCTCTAGCGCCACAGTGGGGCCTGCAGATGTTCAGCGGCCAACCAGCAGTCAAAGGAAGCCGGCAGACAATTGCAATGCGAGCTGCCGTTCCCGAGGGGAGCTGTGGTGGGTGGTTTTTGAGCGTTTGTGGGCGCCGTATGGCATCTACAGTTGTTCAGCAGTCGGCCAGCGGTCGTATGAATTCGGCCGATGATTGTAATGTGAGCCACCATTGCCAAGGCGCGTGGAGGTGGGCGTCTACCACGAACAATAGATTTGTTTTCAACGGTTAGCGTCGTCGTCCCACAGCTGAGCCCTACCAAACACCAACACGTATTTTGGGCGATGTAGCTGAAGTCAGAAGTGCCAGGTTATCTGTTTGTCCCAGAATGAACAAAGGGTGTTTCTCTATAGATAGAAGCTGTGTCCAGTTTTCCAGCCACATGCAGTCGTTTTCCAGCAAACAAACCCTGTTTTCGAAAGTTCCCTCTGTCTATTTGTCCCAGAATTTTTTTCCCCTCAGAGCAGCGTTCTGTTTTTCAGCCACCGCACCAAGCCTACTTCAGCCTGCTTGAACAAAAAGAAGGCACATTATAACTTGCTGGTATGGCATTCTAAGTTCCTATTGGCCCCCTGCAAAATAGAGGGTGGAGTCTGAAGGAATATAAAGTCAAATCCGCCCCCCACCCCCACCCTCCACAACCATCATCAGTCTTTGACAGTGCCTAGTTGTTTCCATGTGATTCTCACAATATGCAATGGCCAGCCAGAAGCGATGCCAGCAGCAGCGCTGATGAGAAACAGCCAGACCTGAGGCAATTTCCATGTAAGTGTTTATCAAAAATTATGAGTCCAAATTGCGACACTTATAAAATTTCATAGGAAAGTATTCAGATTTTTGGAGATTGTGATACATTTTCCTAAGAAGTGTTTATAAAATATCTTTTTCTTTTTTTGCCCTTGCAGCATTCATTCTCGAAATGCTGGCTGACTTAAAGAGTGTCAGCTGGAAGCTGAAAGTCGACAGCAGCAGCAAGCAGCAGCAAGCAGCAAAGCTCAAAATCCTGTATGTAATAGTTTAAATGTTCAGAAAACATCTCTTAAAGTATTCAAATCATAACAACATTTCTACTGTAGTTCTATCATTAGAGCAATAGATGAATGGTGAAGGTTAACAGCAGCAGAAAAGTGAAGACGTTATACTACCATCATGTAAGTACATCTCCAAATGCTGTGTGATAATTTACACTCTCACAAAACAGCTCTTGATGTATTCAAATCGTAACAAGTGCTTTCAAAATTTTTAATCTCAATGTTGCAGCATTGGAGCGGCAGCTGACCGACTTTGAGCGACAGCTAGAGGCCGAAATGCAACAATAACTTAAGTACATATGTAAAGTATATTGCTGTTACACATTTTTTCATCATATATAGTTGTGTGATGCATATATTCTTCATTGTTGAAGATGTTGCTAAGGAGCAAGAGGGGATGAGAATCTAGCAGGGGTATGCAGAGGAGTCATCACTTCCATCTGGTATGAACTTTCTACTTCTTTCTGTAGATATGTTAAATAAGTATCTCGCTGTAGGCAAATTTAGTACAGATTTTTTGTTGTTACTGCTTATAATCAGTATCTTGTTGTAGACGTCTTCCATGAGAAGGATCCACAACAACAATTCCGGTGAGGGTGAAATCCCAGAGTCACTACATGAGATGAAGATCGACTGAACTGCTTAATACTGGAATCCAGCATGTAGAAGATGATTGTAATGCAACTGTCGTCTTTACAGTATATTATTGTTATTATTATTATTATTATTATTATTATTATTATTATTATTATTATTATTATGGAATGCTGATGTACTTCATTGTGTTATTTGTTTATTGAATATATTTAAAAAATCTTAAGTGTTTTACTTCATTTTTTCCGTTATTCGTATGTTACAAATGTGTCACCAAGATGCCACCACAACAGCTTGCTGTGGCACACGCACCTAGAGCGGTGGTTGTGGGGGCAGGCATCAAATACGCACCTGAGCAACATACACCACCATGCAAAGCACCACTCGTAGCTGCACAGGAGGCAGTCGGAAGCAGCTGCAGCTGCTGCAGTGCCACACGCCGCACCATCGAACACCCTCTGGTATTCGTGGGAGATTCCGCCAGAGCCTCCCCCCCCCCTCCCCCAGACTGTAGCAGCATCAACGAGGGCCCTCTCCATAGCCTGGGTGCCCCCACAGGAGCTCACTGCCGCCACCTCCTCCTGCTCTGTCTCTGACTGTTTGCCCTCGCCAGCAGCGAAAGATACGTGTGCTTCACTTCACCCCAGAAGGTATCCTGTCCCAATTGCCATCCTCCACCAGGTGGATGCATTTGTCTCCTAGCCATAGCGTTAATGATAATGAACCTGTGGCTAGAGATAGTGCTCTCTCCCATCTTGATAATGAAGGACATCAGATTAGCAGCGTCATAACCATTCGAGAATACTCGGCGATTGCTAGGACCTTTGAGGAGCGTATCTCACTCACTAGAACTGAGAATCTGGTAGGGGGGTATCGCGAGCTAGTCAGGTTTCTAGAAATGTGTCTCCTAGCGCTCAATACAGAGCTCCTCAAAGCACTGGATGATCCAAGACTTCATGACATTAAACGAAATGCAGTACTCTGCTGCAAGTTGACTTACCCCCCCCCCCCCCCTCCCTTCCAGATACCAGGGTGCTGCTAAGGACAAAAGCCTGCACTATATTTGGGATGATAATGGCGTTATATTTCGGAGTACATCTATCATTGAGTGGTATTGTGAATCCACTTTGGATGCTATACTGGCCCAGTTTTCCAAGATGGAAGGAAGAGGGTCAGCTAAAGCACTCAGCCAAATACCACACCTTGACATCCTTATTCAAGTCTAAGATCAGTTAAATGGAGGGTCCAGTTACTGTATGTCAAACTCCCTGAAGATATTGAGAACAAATGGGGGTTGTATTAATTCGAAAATAAAAAGGGTAGTGCTTGTTTTGCATGGTCAATCCTCGCTTGTGAAAGAAAAATTAAACAGATTCCAGATCTCACTTCTCGATACAGAATAGTCTTTAACATTCGTGGATGTTATAAGTTTGCCAGTATCATGTTCCCCATAAAGATTCAGGACATACAAAATTCCAGAATAGCGGTTCATATCGATACATGTTTATGGCAGAATAAGGAGAAAAGCAAGCCAGTTGAGCAAGACAAACATACTGTAGTTGAGCCACTTTGAAATATGTAAGTAAGTGTGATCTTCATGTAAACATGATGCTCTTCTCTGAAGGTGATAATAAGGATTATGTATGGATCGAAGACATGGCCCACCTCCTTATCTCCCAACTCAATAAACACAAGTGTAAAAGACACATTTGCTTCAGGTGTCTAAATACCTTTCTGGGAAAAAATTATTTAAAAAGAGATCTGGAGAACTGTGAATCCAGGGAACCAATGCATGTTACTATACCTTCAGAAGAAAAGAAGTTCATTAAATTCAAGAATGATAATGACCACGAATGATGTCTGTTTGTTGTGTACTCTGACTTTGATTGTCTCTTTGCCTGTATCACCCACAGTGAAGGGAATCTCTTAGCCTCATATACCACCTTCACACAAAAACGCGTACTGTATGCAGCAGTGTACCGACTTTCGTGCACATATGTTTCAAGTCTTAACTGCTATGAATCTTATGTCGCAGATAATACAGCAGTTTTTTTGCTCACTAAGTTAAAAAACTCTCATGGGGTGTTGATAGGCTTTGAAGCACCAATATCCCCATGATCGAATCACAGGAGGATAAGATATTGTACAATAATGATATTTGTGGGCTGCCTTTAGATAGAAAAGCTGAAACTCCGCCTAGAGATCATTGTCACCTTACGGGGAAATTCTGCAGTGCATCTCACAGTGCCTGCAATTTGAAGTACCAGTTACCAAGGCACATAAGCGTCTTCTTCCATAATTTGAATGGGGTGACACTCACTCTCTAGTCGAGCATTTGGCTAATTTCGGTATGAAGAAGTACCAGGTCGGTGTCCTGCCTGAGAGTGTAGCGAAGTACATTTCTTTCTTGAAAAGAATAACGCCAAAACTTACACTCCGCTTCCTTGACCCTTTACATTTGATGCTGACTTCACTCCAGAAACTTGTTGACACTCTACCTCTGGAGGATATGCACATCAGATGATCTGCATAGTCCAAAGAGGAAAAGAGAAAAGGTTTCGGCTTGTCACTAGGAAAGAAGTTTTCCCTTATGAGTATCTGGATAGTAAGACGAAAGTCTAACAAACCAGGTTATCTGACGTATCTGCATTTATTAGTACTCTCACAAGTGATGCTATAACTAGTGCAGATTATGACGGGTGGGAATTCAACATTTTCACTTTGGGTGAATAAGCGAGACTATATATGACGTGTGCTGGCCTGCAGATGTTTGTGAAAAGTTCAGGAGTGGAAGTATGGGCATGTACTCTCTGGACCCCACCTTTTATTACATGGCACCTCTGTGTTCAAGAAAACGAGGTGCAGCATCAAATTTTTGACTGGTGCTAATTTGCTTTTTTTCTTTGACTGTGGAATCTGTGGAGGACTTTACCAGAGTGTCCATAGACATGCCAAGGCAAATAAGCTACGTATGGGTGTGGGGGTTCAACACATTCCTCATTTCAAGTTATATTCTATATTTGGATGTGAATAACTTATATGGACACACCATGATGTAGCCAATGTCAATTGGTGGGTTTCAGTCAGTGCTAAAAAACGATTTAGAGGTGTTAGAAAAATAATAAGTCAGGCAGCTGATTCCAAAGTAGAGTAGGTGGTGGAAGCATACATCATACTGTATACTCTGTTGGTATGCATGCAATGACAAGTGTCTTGCTGTTATGTCCAGAACAACAAGTTTCACGAGGAAGCACTATCCCTAAAATGATGGCTACTATTGGACACAAGCAGAGGTATATAACTCATTATTATAATCTCCAGCAGTGTGTCAGCTTAGGCATCAAGCTTGGTAGAATCACCCAGTCTATCTCCTTCAGTCAGCCTACTTGGTTGAAGGATTATATTTAATTGAAAACCGAAAAGAGGACAGGCACAACTACTGATTTCGAAAAAGATATTTTATAAATTAACGAATAATACCATTTTCGGTAAAACCATGCAGAATGTAAGAAATGAACATGATATTTTGACAGGCCTGAATGGGATGGATGTTGGGGCATAAGAAAGAACATCGCCAGACCAAATTTTAAGCTGCTCAGTATTTTCAATGAGACCTTTGTTGTTGTGGTTATGTCGAAGGTTTCAGTAGAGTTTACAAAACCTGTCTATTTGGATATGTGTATAGTGGACAGCTCCAAACTCCACATGTACTACTTCCACTAAGAGTTTGCTTTATATGGATACAGCTGGCCTCATCAATTGGATGAAGAATTGTCATCCACATGAAGTAATTAGGCATCATGGTAATGAATATGACACATTTGGATATGCAGCTAATAATCCTTACGGTATTATTCCTCAGAACAAGAAGGCTATTAGCTTAATGACAGATGAGGTGGATGGATTGCTGATTGCAGAGTTTGTGGGTCTATGATCCAAAATGTGTGAGTATCGTATATTACATGGAGTCACCCATAGGCAGGCTAAGGGTATGTGACATATGGCACTACGTGTCCTTACTTGCAGTGCCTATATAGTGGTGTTCATGGCAGTCTGCCGCAAACTCCACATATGGTACAGTAAACTAGTATTCGGTCATGAGGTGTACACTGTGCTGCAATCTAAAGTTGGACTGTCACCTCATGACGCAAAAAAGCTATTTGTGATGGTGAGATCGAAATTCTCTCAAGCTCTCACTATTTACTTGAAGCACGAGAGGGGATGAGGGACTCCAACGCTATGAATGAGGGAGAGTGAGTGACAGACTGAGTGAGAGATTGTGCCAAATACTACAGATATTTTATCATATAGTAAATATTGTATGTGTGTGCTGCATTGTGTGCCTGCATGTGTGATTGCTTATGTGCCTGTGTGTATGGTTTTGAGTACATTTGAGTGTGGATGACTGTATAAATATTTATGCCCCCTGTGTCTAAATACATTCTATTTATTTTTTCTTAATAAGTAGCATACTATGTATGCATGAATATATAAGAACCATGTACTGGAAAAAATTAAAAAAATTATAAAGAAAGTTGAAAATGTGCAAATAAATATACACACAAAGTTTAAAAACTGGAGTAAAAATCATCAAAAAATATTTAAAAAATTGTAAATGGAGAAAATATAGTTTTACCGTATTTCTCTCCTTTGCACTTCATTTTCATGAATGCATGTATAAATAGGATAGTTTTTAAGTTTCACCTACCACTAACTGCCCAAGTAATTCTACTTTTAAGAGTGAGATCCGCCCAGTTTAGTGCATCTGTTTAGTATGAATACTTTAGGACCATCCACTTCATTGTGTTATTAAATTATTTTATCTGCTTGAGATGGAAAAATTTTTAGGGCCACCTAGTTCAACATATAAATTAAGTAGTTTGTTTGGGTTGAATTTCACTAGTAATAGTAATAGCATTAGTAGAAGAGAAACTGTACCTCTGCAACAGCTGTATTCAGTACTGGAATGTAAAGTAAAAAAAATCTCAACCAATGCTATTATTTGTAAAACCAAGAACTGTGAATAAAAGATTCCAAATAATAACAAGAACTGTGAATTTAAAAGCAACATTACTTCATGTATTGTAAAAACAACAAGATTTATGAATGTAAAGCTGTATTACTGCTGTTAAATATTTATGTCTGTATTAAAAATTGTTGTTCATTTCCATACATCTTTGTAGTTGTTTCACAAATACCTATCATTAAAAACGAACGTAAAGGCTGTGCAAGATGCACAAGATATTAGTTTGAAGCATGAGGGAAGTAACGTTTAAGATGTAGGAAAACAAAGTATATGTAGTCATTGCATGGAATTTCACCTGTCGTACTGCATGTATAGGTGTTTAGGAACAGGTGGCGTGTGATAGTGTCCGCTTCCAAAGACAAATAGCAAATAAGTCTGAAATTACGTCACCTGTGTTTAAACAAAGCCACAGACGTAGAATCTGGTCAAAGCTATATACTATCTAAGTAGGAGCTAGGTAGAAAGAAAGAAAAAACTCATTTATTTTCAGAAATCCAACTTAAAAATAATTTAACGTTTTCATAAGCAGACACAAAACTATTTCCACACATCTTCTTCTTGAGCTGATTGAGTGCAGGGCACCCATAGAATTCCAGGACTAGAACAGATGCAAACTTGAAGAAACAATTCGGCCATGTGATCTTCTCCTCGCCTTCAACATAGTTGGTGGTATCAGGATGATCGAATATTCGAAGTGACGTCCTCATATCTTTATAAGGTGCATGAGGATCGTCCCAGTGGTGTCCGTGGAAGAAATGCCTTAACCACTTTGCACTCCTCCATGTTTTAGCACAGTTCACATCCTTGATAGGCCTCGGTGAACCAAAGCTTGCTGTGAATGTCTCTATTATATCAGCATCTTATGTGCATGCTGTGAAAGCAATGGCTTTAAACATAAGTTGTCTACAGTCATCATCATAGAAACCTTGAATGTCAGGATCTACATTCACACTCCAATTTCTCATTATGAAATGCTCCAGGTTGACACAGCATTTGGTCATTTATACGCTGCAGTGTGTTCTGGGATAATTTGATCATAAACATTTTTCACCGTGATGAAGTTCGTGTTTCGCAACACTGTTAACAGGACTCACCATTGTGCTTAGCTTGATCAATTTCAGTACTCTGTACCACCTACCTTGCCAATTGAGAATAAGCTTGAATAAATGTGTGACCATCTTCAAGGAGAACCGGCCACAGGAATGTATTTAGCAGTGCAAGAATGTAACTTGTATAACAACTTTTGAATGTGTTTCTCAAAGTCTACTGGTCACAAGCTATGTGAGATGGAATGAACTTTAATAATTCTGTATTCTCTTGTCTGGCGACGGCCTGCGAGAATGGATTGGAAAAACCAGTTTCTTGACAATCTGTATAGCCCAACCGATTTGATTAGAATATGACTTACAAAGCTGCCTGTTTATCATGGTCACATCATCCTTGCAGGTGTATTTGCACTTCAGTTAGCTCCATACCAAACGGTGAAAGTGATTCCATGAGTTACCTTCCATAATACAAGAAGTCAGACTATAGTATAAGAATTGAGCAACATAAATAAAGTTTAAACTTCCTGCCAGATTAAAATTGTGTGTCGGACCGAGACTCGAACTAGGGACCTTTGCCTTTCGCAGGCAAGTGCTCTACCACTGAGCTACCCAAGCATGACTCACGCCCCATCCTCCAAGCTTTACTTCTTCAAGTACCTCGTCTCCTGCCTTCCAAACTTTACCGAAGCTCTCCTGCGAACCATGCAGAACTAGCACTCTTGAAAGAAAGGATATTGCGGAGACATGGCTTAGCCACAGCCTGGGGGATGTTTCCAGAACGAGATATTCACTCTGCAGTGGAGAGTGCGCTGTTATGAAACTTCCTAGCACATTAAAACTGTGTGCCAGACCGAGACTTTAACTCGGGACCTTTTCCTTTCATGGGCAAGTGCTTTGCCTACGTAAGGCAAAGGTCCCGAGTTCGAGTCTCAGTCCGGCACATAGTTTTAATCTGCCAGGAAGTTTCATATCAGCGCACACTCTGCTGCAGAGTGAAAATCTCATTCTATAAATAAAGTTCGTTATTGGCCAAGCAAATTTCATTATATACGTTCTTGATCAGTTTTGCATAGTAAAGTGTTGAGAAATGAAACAACATTTTAAAACATCGAGATTTATTTCCTAACGAAAATATATACATACAAACATGTCAAACAATATTTTAGGGGAATAAGTAATACCTGTTTATCTTATCCATTTTATTTTTTTCCTTATGTAATCAATATAGTCTTAAATAAATGTATTTTTCTGTTTCTTTAGCACTGACTTTTTCACTTAAAATGTTATTTAATAAGAACTCCTTCACTGAATTATGCTCTTTTTTGTTAACAGTATAAGCGTCAGCTCTGTTCTGTTATTGAAAAATCTAAATTATTTTTCGCCTTCAGATATCTGATCTCGTTTGTGGAAGAACATCAATGGAAAAAATGTGCAAGTCGTCACATAAAATTGCAATTCGTCACGAAAACAAAGCACAACAATAAAATAAAGAACTCAATGAACATGGGTCCAAAAGGTATAGAGGTTTTCTGTCACAAGCTAGGATAGCGGAAAACACCATTAACAAAAACCATGGTTTAGGTGGCCCAGCTGATAGTATCATGTTAGGGCCCCTTGCCAGGGCTACAGTGAAGACCTCAACAGCAACAAAGACAGAGAAGACAGACTTTGGTATGGCACAGCTGGCAAGAGAGGTAGCCTCTTGTCCAGAGCTGAAGTGGACAGAGGGCACGATGGATCCCACATTAGTGGGTGTCCCCCAATGGCATCTGTTGCACATATTAGTGGCGGCTGAATCGATAATACTCCAGGCTAACAACCTAGTTCCAGTTTGGTAATTCAAGGATGATGCTATTCCTACTCTCTACAATTTATAACTTCAGATAACGAAATAGGAAGTTCGGGAGATGGATGCACTACCCCAGCTGGTAGCTCTGATGGATTATACTGTAAAGTCTTCTAAGTTTAAGTTCTAGTAGAACTGCTACTTTGGAATATTACACGTAAATTCTCTTCCGAAAATTGGGTTAACAGAAGGACTTGGAATTATTTCTATAGAACAACAATACACAAATCTTAGCAATGCAGGAAATGAGATTGTTGAATGGGTATGTAGTTGATATATGTCATTACAGAAAGCAGCAATAAGTATAATAATAAACATGCCAATGTTTGGAACAGTATTTTATCTAAGAACAAAGCAAGCATCTTGGAAGAAATATAAATAGAATGGGTCTAAGAATTTATGTTGAAGAAGCAAAATCCACACCAAACACACAAAATGCACAAAAATTCATAGAAACACAGATAGGTAAAAGAGAGTGAGTAAAAAATTCAAATATCTTGGAGAAACAATACAACAGAATGGACTAGAACGATCTGCAGTAGATTCAAGAGTAAACAAACTGGGGAGTGCATACTGTTTGACAAAGAATATTTACAAAAAGAATTCATATCTAGAAATACAACACTATGTCACAGTGGTATGACCAGAATTTTTATATGGATGTGAAGGCCTAACAAGGAACTATAAGCTGGAGAGAACAGAGGTACTTGAAAGACAGATGGTTAGAAAAATAACAGATGGCTGGAAAATGAGAAGTAATGAGGAGATCTATCTAAATATAGAGAAAATATCAGAAGTGATGGCTAAGAGAAGATTACTCTTATTTGGACATGTGTACCGAATGAATGAAAATAGGGTCATGAAACAAATATGGCTTTATATCTGAAAGAAGAAATCGATGATATAACGGATTACAGAAATAAGGAAAAAATCTAGAAAGGAACAACATCAAAGAATCGAAAATAACAGACAGTAATCTTTTCAAGGATAAAATATTATGTTTAGGAGGCTTTCAAATGTAGAGAAAATGAGAATTCTGGAACAACATGGACAGAAGAAACGAAAAGATTATAGGCAACAAATTAAACCCACATACAGCTTCCCACAAAATACTTTATTTTTCCTACTCGGAAAAGAATATTCAACTAACAGTCATAGAGTAAAAACTTATATATAATGTTCGCTGCACTTGCATGGAGTAAACGAAGCCCACATCACTGGCTACTCCCACGTTCCCACACAGCCCCCCTTTAAAGTGCGGAGCACCCAGTATAAATGGGTATTTAAACTTGACTTGTCTCCCCAATCTCATATGGGCACCTAGTTGCTGCGAGGATGAGGGCACCAGTGTGGGCTGTTGCGTTGTGGTTCCATGTGCTCTTGCCATGGGTTCTTCTGCCATATCATGCATAGTGAGTTCCAAACTTTGGTCCTTCTCACCCTGTTGAGTGTCATCATACTCCAGTTATGGTAAGACACATGCTGGTTTTACTTTCTCTATGGACACTCTAATAGATCTGTCGTTCCATGAGATGTCCACAGCATGGGTGTTGTGTCGTACTATTCTGTAAGGTCCAATATATGGAGGCTGTAATGGCGCTCTGACTGAATTTGTGTGGAGCAAGACATGTGTACAGTCTGCCAACGTATTATGTACGAAAACTGGTCGCTCACCATGTCTAGATACATTTTTTCCACATGCTGATGGATTTAACGTATCAGTGATGAGAGGTTTGTTGGCATCAGTGATACAGAGGCGATTAGGTAATCTGCTGGGATTCTTATTGGTTCCCCCATACACAAATTTCGCTACTGATATCTGTCTTGTATGTGGTCCACAATCAAAGGAGAACCAATGGTAATGCTTCTGTCCAGCTTCTCTGACGACACATGAGAGCTGCCTTCAACATCTCGTGCCACCTCTCCACCATAACATTGCTCACTGGATGGTAGCTTATTGTATGGTGGTGCTGGAACCCACATAAATTAGTTAGCTCTTTGAACAGAATAGACTCGAACTGGCGGCCTTGATCTGTCGTGATATGAAGGGAACAACCAAAGCGAGCTAGCCATTGAGAGACAAACGCTTTTGCATGCGTTTCTGCAGCTATGTCACTGATCGGAGTGGCTTCCGCCCATTTCGTGCATATGTATACCACTGTTAACAAGTATTTATAGCCATCTGAAACTGGGAGTGGGCCCACTAAGTCCAGACGGACGTGAGAAAATCTTGCTAGTGATCCTGTGACCTTCCCAGTTTCCGCGTGAACGTGTCGTCCTACTTTCCAGCAGTGACATTGTAAGCATGCGCGAGCCCATTCCCTGGAGTCCTTTTTAACTGATGGCCAGACCAAACTTGCTGTCAGTAACTTGATCGTGGCATTTGCCCCTGGGTGTCCCAGGCCATGAACACTGTCAAATTCCGCCTTACGAAATTGTTGTGAAATGTATGGGCGCGGCTTCTGCCGGGATATATCGCACCATAACTTAAGCCTTCTTCCTGGCATGAGTACCGACTGTAAGTGTTACCCCGTTGTGTGGTCCGTGAATAGCTTCTGTAGATCCAGATCCGCTTCCTGCGATATCGAGAGTTCTTCGTAGTTTATTTTGCTGGTCACTCCGCAAACACAAGATTCTCTGCACATCTGATGTGTCTTATATCCATGGAGACTTGAGTGACAAACTCTATGTGCCGGAACTGCCTTGGTGAGCACTTATCGCTGATGTTGCTGAAAGCTGACACTATAGGTTTATGATCAGTGAAAATTATTACTGGCCTGGCTTCAGTATTCGGGAGGAAATGTTTGACGCTTTCATATATTTTCACCAACTCTCTGTCATATGCACTCCATTTTTGTCTTTCGGAGTTGCAGCTTCTTTGAGAAGAAACTAAGAGGATGCCAATGTCCATCGACCTGTTGTTGCAAGGCTGCACCAATTGCTACCTGGCTGGCGTCTACGACAATAGTTAATGGTGCTGCAGGAATGGGGTGCGCGAGTAACACTGTCTCCTCTAAGCTTTTTTGTAAGTCTCCAAAAGCTTTTGTCATTTCTGGTGTCCATTGAAGCTTTCGATTTCCTGTGGTAATCTTGCCAGCCAATGAATTCGTAAGAGGGGGTCTGTTTCGGCGGTAATTGGCAAATGACGCCGATAAAAATTACCTTACCGAGATAACGTCGAACTTGTTTTTAGTCAGTAGGTTTTGGTAAGTTGCCTAACATGTCGATCTTCTCTGGTAATGGCTGTATACTGTCAGCTGAGACTACATAGCCGCGAAAAGTTACTTGACTCCTGCTCATGACACATTTGTGTTCATTTGACACTACTCCATATTTATCGAGTCTCTGTCATACCTCCTGAATATGTCTATCATGTGATTGCATATCCTCTGGGAATACCAAGATATCTTCCAGATATGCATAGAAGAAAGGTAATCCCTGGAGCACTTCATCAACGAATCTTTGCTAGGATTGGGCTGCATTTTTGAGTCCGTATGGCATAAGCAGAAATTCGAAAAGCCCAAAGGGTGTGATCACCGCTGTCTTTGCCACGTCAGCATCAGCCATAGGAATAAGATTGTATGCTTCATGACAATCCAGTACTGAGAATACTTGCGCACCCGCTAGAGCGTAGGTAAACTCTTGAACGTTTGGTATGGGGAACTTGTCTGGGATTGTTCTCATGTTCAATCGGCGGTAGTCATGTGTCGTCTTTCTTGTGTACCAGGTGGAGAGGGGACGCCCAAGAACTGTCAGTTCTTCTAATTACTCCAGCCTGGTGCATCTCCTCAAATATAGCTTTTATCTCTGCTAATCGCTCTGGGGCTAATCTGCGGACGTGTCTTGATACTGACAGACCTGGGATGGTGTCAATGTAATGCACTGTATTACGTTTAACTACTGGAGTCTTTATGGCTTCTTGTTGGGGAGACTGTATAGCTGAGCTACTGACTCCTCCTAAAACAGCCTCGGTCACACTGCACCGAAAACCTTTTAACATGCCTCTTTTCGATCCGGTAGTAAGCAAGTGACGTACCAAGTCCATGGTGAGTGCAAAATCAGACAAGAAATCTGCGCCGAAGGTTGGCTGTAAAATATCTGCCACTACAAAATTCCACTTATAACAGGAAGCTAAACCAATATCTATCGTGAGTTCTTTATAACTGTATGTGTTTATACTTGAATTGTTAACTGCTACCAATTTCAAAGGCTCCCATGTATCCTTTTTAACAAAGCTCAGGGCCGGCGAGACGCTCACTTCCGAGCCGGTGTCTATCAGGAAGTTGAGGCCTGGGAGTCTATCAACCACTTGTAATCTGTGTGATATTAGCTTAAACTCCCAGGGTGGTGCAGAGTGGCATAAAGGTACAGCATACTGGAAGCCTTCCAGTGCCTTACCTTGACTGTTACCTGATTCCCCATTCGTATACAGCAGGGTTCGTGAGTGCCGCAGCCTGTAGCGCCTAGAGCAGGCTTCCCTCACCATTTGGGTCTCCACAAGGTTTTGTGCATCTCATAGTTTGTGAGCCGAATCGTCTGTGATACTAGTAAAAATTATCGGTGTGAGCTTGATCCTGTTTGGCACCTGACATCTTCTTGTTACTGGTTAACCTGGTGGACGTCTGCAGCTCCAAGTTATGTAGCCGAGTAGGCATATTTTCCATCACATCTTGGAATTTCCTGTCCCTTCAGCTATGCCTAGTTTTTGTCAGTAACCTGTGGCTGCACAGCTTAGCTTCGATTCTTCTAATCATTCCTATGAGTCATCATTGGCTTCCATTGCAGAGGTGGCAGATGACTTTGTTACAGACGCTACGAGCGTCGATTGTAGAGTAGCGAAACCTCTGTCAGCTATTTGCAGCTGCTTGTCAAGAGACTGTCATATGTCCGCAATTAACGTCAGTTGAATTTGATGAGGAAGCTACTGTCGCTGGATATGCAGTAACAATCCATTAGGTATCAAGCTTGCGTTGACTACAATATATAAATGTCTCCAAAATTCAGATGGACTTCTGTCCCTGCGTTTCTCCTGATACATCACCTGGAAAAGACGCTGTTCAGGTAATTTCATGCAACGAGCGGCCAACGTCGTTTTTAATTGCGGTGTATGATTGTTGGAGCGGCGGATGAATGATCTTATCAGAGATTACTGCTGTTGCCCTCTGATCCAAGTTGCTAATTGTGAGAGTGAACCGCTCGTACTCTTCGGTTATATGTTGTTGCTCGAAGATATTCTCTATTATCGCAAACCATACGTCTAGTTGCGTATACGTGAATGGAGGCGCTCTTAACTGCAACTGTGGCGCGGTTGATAATGGCGTTTTCGTGCATGAAAAATCTTCAAAATGTGAATATACTACCAGAGTTTGCAAATTCATGTATTCCGTTTCGCCATCATTCTTCGGCACTTCAAGCTCCGAAAGCCCAATCTCTTACTTTAGCCGTCGTATCTCGTCGCTTGTTGTTTGGAGAATTTTGTTAACTTATTCCATTTTTGACGAAACTACCACACAAAATTAACCTGCGAGAGCTTTTTCTATTTTTTGCAGGTTCACCAATTCTGTAGACAACAAATTAAACCCACATACAGCTTTGCACAAAATACTTTATTTTTCCGACTCGGAAAATAAAAGTAAACTCAACTAACAATCAAAGAGTAAACACTTATGTCTAATGTTCGCTGCACTTGCACGGAGTAAACGAAGCACCCATCACTGGCTACTCCCACGTTCCCACAGGATAATATGGGAAGAAGAGGAAGGAGTAATGGACAAATAGAAAATAACAAGGAAAGAAGAAGAACTGAAGTTGTTAGGTGATCCTAATTGGTCAATAAGAATGTTAAAAAAATTAAATAAAGTAAAAATAAAGATTAAGACACATAAGCACAATATCTACTACTGTAACTTAGGTTTGCGCAGCGTAAATAGTTGCCTAGTGGTGTTAGCAGACGACAACATCGTCAAACTTTGTTCCCGAAAAACCAAGGCTTCACGTGACTTTCTGTATGAATATCATCTTTGCAATGCATAGTGGAATGTTATCACGTGACGTAGCGTGACAACTATATTTCGATCATCATGAAAATAAACCTAATGTAAACAAACACAAACGCGATGATTGGTCAGAAGCCATAGAATACGTACACTTGTGTTGTTACACTCCCAGAATTAGTTCCTGCTTGTGTATTAGATATCTTATTACTAAGTTACGTTAAGTGAAACTTTAAGATATTCAAATGCATTAGCAGCCATCGACAATTTTCTTAATCACGCTTTAGCCACGTAGTTTTTATTTCAAAAATCGTGTACGGTCACAGCCTCTGCAGCGTTGTACTCTAATTGCCGCGCTGTTAATGTGTAGAATGAAAATGGCTGAGGCTGCCTTCTGTTCCGTAGTGAAACACGCGTGTCGAACACGGTTCAAAAGTACTGAGAAATAGGTTGTTCTTAATGTTTTCCATAAATTTACGGAGATAATATGCTTTGAAGTTTTCCCAGCGTTGTATATGATGCAGTTGATAAACCAACTCACATTGAACGTGTAGCGCAGTCGGTAGCGTAATGGAATGTAAAGCAAAGGCGGCTATTCGTGAGGTTTTGCAAATTTCCCCAGTATAATTTTTTTCTTCTCGCTCAATTTTAAATACCTACATCTCGTAATTATGAAACTCATCATCATTTTTTATGAATAATGCACAGCTTCTTGTTTCTAATTACATATTAGTCGCGAAATTCCTTTTTTCCATTTCAAATGCATATTCTTAATTATTGATGTTATATGAGAGACTGTTCATAAAAGTTGTTTAAATTAAGAAAACACAACAATTTAATTCTCAAGGCCAAAATGAAAAACCATTGTAATGCATTGTCTGCGTTTACTAATGGAGTGATACACCTGGAGTGAGTACACTGATGAGGTTGGTGCATATTACGTAGCGCACCACAACGGACAAGCTGCACAGCGGGCTTATCAACAACAATATCAAAGTTCTCAAGAAGAGAAGAAGAGAAGAGAAGAGAAGAAAAAAAATTATACTGGGTAAATTTGCAAAACCTCACGAATAGCCGCCTTTGCTTTACATTCCATTACGCTACCGACTGCGCTACACGTTCAATGTGAGTTGGTTTATCAACAACAATCTCCGTATCGCGCATCATACGACCTTTGCTGCTGTGTGCCAACATCTGCGTGAGACCGGGTCATTTAGCAGATTACCTGGACAGGGACGCTGTCGCATGGTAAGAACGCTGCAATTTGAGGAAGTCGTCTTGCAGCATGTGGAGCGGGATCCTTCAATCAGCACTCGTGCAATTGCACGTAACATGAGGACGAATCAGACGAATGTAAGAACAGTCGTTCGAGTGCAATTTTTACGTCCATTTCACTAGCGGCGTGTCCACAACCTGGAACCAGTTGACTATCCGCCCAGAGCATAGTTTTCGCGGTGGTACCTGGAATAGTGTGAAATGTATCCTACATTTCCATCCTCTGTGTTATTTACCAATGAAGCAACGTTGGGGCGAGATGGAGTCTTCAATATGCACAATTCGCATTTTTGGAGTGAGGATAACCAACATGGCACAGTTACTAGCGCTCATCAAATGCGGTTCTTCGTTAAAGTGCGGGTCGGTGGTGTTGAGAACTTTTAAATTGGGGCGTATCTGCTACCTAGGACAATAAATGGAAGGCAATATTACAATTTTCTCGACAGAGCATTGCCAGAATTGCTGGAAGACGTCCCGCTCCCTACAATACAACGCATGTGGTTCCAACATGACGGGGCGTCGGCACATTTCAGCCGTCGTATGCGTCGATTCCGGTTCCCAGAAAGGTGGCTTGGCAGAGGTGGTCCTGTACCATGGCCTACTCATCCCCAAATATTTTCTCTCTGGACTTTTTTGTGTGGGGCGACATGCACAACCTTGTTTACGCAACTCCTGTTGCATCAGAAGAGGTTCTGGTTGCCCGGATAGTAGCAGCAGCAGGAATAATTCAGGATACTCCTGGGGTTTTTGCTGTGTCACACAGAACATGATCTGACAGTTCAAGCTTTGTTTACGTGTCAATGGAGGCATTTTTGACAATTTACTGTTATTGAAATTGGGTTGTGTTAATATGTTGCCTCTTGGTCATAAAAAAATGGAAAAGTGTTTGTTCGTTTAGTTACTTTGACACCAGAGAAATCTTCCTCTATCGGTTTGAATATTCCTCATAGGAAAAAATGACATTAGGGAAAAATATTTGTTTTGATGTCCCCTACAACCTCCCAGAGTTTGTCTGTTTAAATAATTTTGCACCCTGGAGAACGGCTCGTCATAAAAGGAGAAAATTCTGCTCCGGGCTGGCTTTGTGGATTCTGTTGTTAATAGGTTCGTTATCCACGTAGCAGGTGACACTTCCAGAGTTGAAATGTATTTCTCGGATTCGGATAAGGAAGGAGCTAAGGGATTACCAGACGACTGACTGTAAGTAATACCTTCAGTGACATCAATGTTTAACTATACGGCGAAATCCTTGAATATTCTCTTATGTTACACACAGATTATGCAGAAAAATTACCCTGAGTTTAAGTCAGGAATTTTCATCATTCTTGTTTTAGTTACAAAAGTACGTTATCTAAAAACGAAAACGTGTTGCGTCTAAGGAGCGTATTGTCGGAGATTTGCAGTGTGTTATTTCATGCTGCTTAAAAATTAAATGGCATTAGAAGTTGTATTGTTCCTCTGCTCGTCTCATATTACATGTGAACTGCATCTGGCCATGTCACTGCAGCCTAGCTGTAATCAACTGACCGGCCAGTGCTACGTGTAATGCGCCGGTAAAGCTGTTGTCCCGCATCATCGCTAAGTCGACGTGCGCGTAACGGCAGCATAAAACATACCCTATTATCGTACTTGACAGTACTCGCGACAGCTTGGGTGCAGTTCCACGTGAAACTGAAATCCAATGAGGTTCCAGCATCTACATGTGCATGGTTACTTTGCAATTCACACTTAAGTGCCTGGCAGAGGGTTCATGGAATTATTTTCTTACTACTTCTTTACCATTCCACTCTCGAATGGGGCGTGGGAAAAAGGAATACCTGAATCTTTCCGTTCCAGCTCTGATTTCTCTTATTTTATTATGATGGTCATTTCTCCCTACGTAGGTAGGTGTCAACAAAATATTTTCGCATTCGGAAGAGAAAGTTAGTGATAAATATTTCGTAAATATATCTCGCCGCAAAGAGAACCGCCTTTGTTTCGGTAACTGCCACTCCAACTCGCGTATGGTATCAGTGACACTCTCACCCCTACTGCGCAATAACACGAAACTAGCTGTCCTTCTTCGCACTTTTTCCATGCCCTCCGTCAATCCTACCTGGTAAGGGTCCCACACCGCGCAGCAATATTCCAGCAGAGGACAGACAAGTGTAATGAAGGCTGTCTCTTTAGTGGGTTTGTCGCATCTTCTAAGTGTTCTGCCAACAAAGTGGAGTCTTTGTTTCTCCTTCTCCACAATATTATCTGTGTGGTCTTTCCAATTTAAGTTGCTCGTAATTGTAATTCCTAGGTATTTAGGCGAATTGACTACCCTTAGATTTGTGCGATTTATCGTATACCCAAAACGCGGAAGAATACATAGTGCAATGTTTACATCTGGTTTATTCTTATGATGAACGGATTATAGTAAGAACTGGCCTGAACATGCTTCACAGCTCTTCAGAAAATTGCAGATTGTATCATATTTCAAAAGCTGCGAAAAATGAGGATAGTCTCTGCAGTTCAATACGCAATTTTTAAAAATATTTTCTCCGGGTCATTTTTAAAAAATACTTGTTAGATAACAAACATCATCGCTTTACCCTCTCTAATACGTAGTAACGTAAAGTAATTAATATGTTGTCTCTCTAGTTTGCGGTAATTTATGCCCCCCCCCCCCCCCCAATTCAGTGATGTTTACTTTCTTTATTAAGAACTGTAGGAAGTTCTTTGATTCCCCAACTTCTCTAGAAAAGGCACTTAGTTCAAAGATCTAAAGAATTGTTGGTAGTTGTCTTTGGGATTGTTGCCGTATAAGGACGAGAGTGGTTTTCGAGCGTGGGTGGACAGTTCAGAAATTTGGGAGGAACGGTTTTACACGTGCTTGTGTAAAGTGTGGTTAATTTAAGCGGAGCGCATTTATTTTTCCATGATGACTGCACAAACTGGCGCTGGCGATTCCAGAAAGACGCAAACGGGTGCTTATAAAGATAAGAGAAAACCAGCAGACGTTCGCGAGAGCAATATAAATGCTGCCAAAGGTATGCCCAAAGTTACTCTACCGAAGTTATTTCTCGCAACTTCTTACAAGTGAGACATATATCTGATTCTGAAAAATCTTAATTTTGTCGCTCGGATTCCCAATGCCCGTTACAGTCTTTATTGAAATAAAATTTGGGCTAGTGTGATGCTGGACACCCATTCCAACATGAAATCTTGGTTGAGGCGACATAAGTCTCTGTAGCTAGCCATGGTTGAAGTTAGCTTGAAGAAGCAGTGTGGTCGATATAAAAACTAAAGGTATAATCAGAAGACAAACATTAGATAAAGAACAGGCCACCGAACGACATTTTGATGCATAAAAACGCCTCAGTGACAGTGGGAAGTATACTAGTATTGAAGACAGTCGCATACGTTGTAGATATCGCGGAAGATCCAAATTGTGAAACTTACAAGAGGTTTTCTTTCTATAAATTACGTTATTTGACGTGTCGACATGAGATCTTTACACAAGATCAAGTAAACAGATTTGTAGACAATAAGCTGAATCAGTACTGTGAGCTTGATGTTATGAATCAGTTGTTAAGTGGCTAAATCAGTGATTGATTGGGCCCATCAAGCAACACAGATGAGTAGTGAACACTCTTAAGTTAAAGATTCGTTCATTGACAGGAAATACTATTTGGCATGTTCGGCAGCCCTCATTGTGTTGGCCTTGAAGACTGGTGCTGTTTTTATTTTATATGCTTTCACTCCATTGTCTTGTGGACTTAACTATCGTGGTGCTGTAGCTGCAGTGAATGAAGGATTCCTCTAGCTTAACAAAACAGATCTCGTTAGAATTCTGTTGGAAGTAGATAACCAAACACGTTACAGAAACATATAAGACTTGTTCACTGAGTAGTATTTTCTCTGTAACAGTATGTCCAGCAAAAATTAAAAAAAAAGTTTCTGTTGATTTGCTGTTTACAAAACTGCCTTATAACACACACAATTTCCATGAAGCCTTGACATCCGTGCCTAGAGTTAGTGTGGAACTCTGTTGTGATGTGAATATCCTCAGCAAGCTCCCACCTAATGTAAATTATGAGAATACTCAAATTCAAAATGAAGGCCCAAAAAACGCCTTAGTACATCTGTATGTGAAAATTATATTCATGTTAGTGGCACAAGAAGTAACCGTTTTAATTTATACAGGACGTTGTTCTTATGGTAAATAAGTCAATGTAGACTTGTAATAGTTTAGCTACAGTAAGTCCAAATATGTTAAACTGCTGTAACAGTAGTAAATTGTTAGTGCTGTTTCGAACAGGTACTACACATTGATGTTGTGTACCCTGACTCATATCATATCCTTGAAGTTTCTGTATAATTAGATCTGCAGGGCACAAATTATGCATGAAACAAGTAGTTGATCCATGTTACTTAACACTACCTCAGTCAAAATCAGAGTTGCACACTTTAGGTAGAAAAATGTAATATGGTGAGAATAGTTTCAGCTTATATGCTGCTCTTATAGAAAGCCATGTCAAAAATTTATCCAGTATCAACTACTACACGACTGAACAACGCACAGGAAATTAAACTAATTAAGAAGTAAATAGGAATGATGTTGTTAATCCACAAAGAAAGGTAAGGGGGGGGGGGGGGTGTGGAAATAGACATGGGTAGAGAAATTTGACTTTTGCAGGGAATAGAAATTTAGAAAAATTATATTCATTACTTATTTACTTTCATGTTTAGTCACTCATTGGTGAATTTCTTTTATGACTGACACAATGGCTCAATGTGACAAATGTTGCAAGAACTAATACAATAAATTGTGGACGTGCTAAGTAGATGTTAATTAGTTGCATTTCAAAACTGCATAATCACTGTAAGAATACTTAAGTTGTTAAAAAGTATGTTTGAACAGAGGATTATCATCATGTTATAAACTTACATTTGTCTGTTGCTCAACAGATACTCTTGCAGACATTGTATTAGAAATGACTGTAAAGCACGTGATGACTCAAAATATATTAAATTCCCTTGCCTTTTCCTGATGAAGAAATTTTAAATTTTCTTAAAGTTGCTCTGTTTCTGTCTGGCAGACTCAATTGTGGTGCTGAGTAATTGACACCATCATTCAACATGAAAGAAGACTCGTGCAAACATTTCCCCAAATCAAATAACTCAACAGCTTCTTATAAATATAAACCAGACAAATGAGGCAAATGACCTAAGATTCAGAGGCAAGGGCACCTGGAAATGAATCAGTTCTCAGCTCCTTTAGTGAAGGAGTGCTGAAATAGCTGTAGGAGAAAAGTAAGAATGACAAGGACCTGGCTTGGATGACAAATAGAACAGACAAATGAGCTCAGACTAAAAACACTGAAAAGGCTTGTGGAACTCTACAATAACTGCTTAAAACAGAATAATAAACCAAAAGTGTGGAGGGAAACCTAGATAATTGCCAAACCAAATGTGCAGCTCATAGATGGTAGATATCAAAGGGGAGTCATGTCTCGTGACCTAAAGGTCCCCACTTGACCACCTCCAATTTTGATGAGAATTTTTCAATATTTATATTAGATCACTGCTCCATGAGTAACTTGTTGAGGCCATTACCACCTTTTTGTGGAGCCTACTTTTTTGACATTGTGAGTTGAATGAGTGAATTGTAGTTTGTTCTACCACTGCTCAGGATCCAAGGGACCTATCATGATGAAACTTAGCGATCCAGTTCAACTTTTTGTTGCTGTGGCTTAGTCAAGAACAAAGCTCAAGTTGTGGTAAATTTATCATAATGTGCTATCAAAGTGGATCATAAATGTTGTCATAACAAATTTGGACTGTATTTTATCAGCATGTGTCTATTGAAAGAAATTGCTGAATCTGTGTGTTTAGTCATCTATGATCTGTCAAAAATTTGTGTGTATCAGCTTGACTGCCCAAATAATTACTTTTCAACATGTACTCAGTAAACCAAAGAAGTGAAACATGTTTTATTGAAGATTCACAAATATGCAAATGTTGTCATAACAAATTTGGACTGTATTTTATCAGCATGTGTCTATTGAAAGAAATTGCTGAATCTGAGTGTTTAGTCATCTATGATCTGTCAAAAATTTGTGTGTATCAGCTTGACTGCCCAAATAATTACTTTTCAACATGTACTCAGTAAACCAAAGAAGTGAAACATGTTTTATTGAAGATTCACAAATATGCTTTCATAACAAAGCAATACTTCCAGACAAGTATGAATTTCTACTGCAATCCCACTGTAACCATTTCGGTGCAAAGAACCTTTCTGTAAAAATGGATTTATGGATTATTAATGTGGAAACAGCAAGTCAGTTGTAAGTTGTGACAAAGCAGTGCGAAACTTGGTCAGAAGCTTTGCTCAACTGTAAAAAACAATTTTCGGAAAGAAAGCAGAAAAGTCTGTGTCAACTTAATCACAGTCAGAAGACGAACCCGAATTAGCATAACCTGCAGAATCAAACACTCGGTACAAGTCGAACTGCTTTTGGGGCTACCCCTCTAAATTTAGTGTTTCAGAGAGGATGGTGAAAGCAGCTAGAAAGTTAAGGCAAATTATGGTCTATTGTGACACTGCCAAAGAGCAACTGGCCAGAAGATTCCAAATGTTGTAAAAGAAAGAATAGTAACATTTTCTACAAAATAAAGAATTTAGGCAAATTTTCCCAGGGAAAAAAGACTGCGTTTCAATTAGAATAAATAAAAATAAAGTTTTGATGTATGAATAATTTGAGATAAATGTTTGCCACACATTGACTTCAGCACAGGCCCGAAATTGGATTTTCTAAATTCTGTAAGTTGAGGCCAAAATTGTGCATTTGCTGCAGATGCTACAGGAACTTACTGAGTCCGTATTTGCACTATACATAAAAACCTAGAATTAATACTTGCAAGCAGTCCTGTAACAGCAGTTTACAATAGTCTGATTGCTAAAATAGTGCGTTATATGGAATCCAAATACTGCATGCTTCCTTGGTGAGACATTGTCCAGAAAAACAACTTTAAAAAAGTTTTTAGAAAGCAGTTTTGAGGACAGTGATCCAGGTGATACCATTGAGTACAAACAATGGGTTCACATTGATCTGTTGGAAACCAAGCAGATGACCACTGAAGATTTTATGGAAAAATCTTGATTTCAAAGATTTTCAAGCTTTCTGCTCATTATATTGCAAAGCACCAAAGTAAGCTTCTAAATTCCATAAAGGAATGCCTCAAGCTAACTGAACTGAACAGATTAATTGATTTTGCCGAAAGTTATTCATTGTCTAAGATACAGCTCAAGGTTTTCGTTTGGCTGGCAGTCAAGTAACTTTACACCAATTTGTTATGTACTTTAGAAATAACATAGGCATCAGCTACTGTCATAAGTGAATGCTTGAAGCAAGACACTGTTGCCGTACATGCTTTTTTAATAAAATTAATAGAAGAGCTAAAGTGTCACCTTCAAAATAAAAAACAAAACACATTTGCTACTTCAGTGATGGGTCAGCATCACAGTATAAAAGTGTCAAAAATTTCCTGAATCTTTGCAACCATCAAAATGACTTTGAAATCTCAGCTGAATGGAACTTTTCTTTTGCTGCAAGCCATGGAAAATCTCCATGTGGTGGAGTTTGATGGACTGAAAAGCACCTGGCAGCAAGAGCAAGCCTTCAGAGACCAACTGAGGACCAGATTTGTTTAAATACTGCTCAAAGAAAACCAGTGGAATCCAGTTAATTTTTGTTTCAAGCATTAAAAACTGAACAGGGAGAAAGTTA
This sequence comes from Schistocerca gregaria, assembly GCF_023897955.1. Taxonomy (NCBI): domain Eukaryota; kingdom Metazoa; phylum Arthropoda; class Insecta; order Orthoptera; family Acrididae; genus Schistocerca; species Schistocerca gregaria. The sequence continues at coordinate 176,480,023 of NC_064925.1, read as the reverse complement.
CAAAAACGGCTGCACAGTATCAGGAACAAGAGATAATAATCACTCTGTGCTATTAAATGAAAAGTAAGGTTGCATTAAAAACATACCCAAAGATATTGTTTTGTGCCAAATGTTGACTGAAGTCAAAGAATGATTTCTTGTGGAAATATTTCAGCCTTACAACCATGCCAATACATTACCTATATTTATGGTGGAAAGTGGTGGATTGGCAATGTCTCAAAAGTTTCAGACGAAATAATGTCAGTTTCTTGCATCCAAATGGACCTGCACATTCATTTTGTTGGCCAGCTAGCAGAACTTGGATTCCCGACCAATACATTATTTCTGTCATTCCAGCTCCATCAACAAGAAGGATGGGCTGACAGTATAGCTTGTTAGAATCAATTGTAATTGATATTATCAACACATTTCAACAACTGAATCAATGAGAACTGAAAAATTAGGACTTGGGAACCATAACAGCAAGTTTGGTAGTGGCAAAGTGAGCATGGACCCATGGAAGTTTGTGCAAATGTAGTTGCCGAACCACACTACTTGTGGAGCTGTAATTTGGTAAGGGTCCATATAAGTCCTGTATGCACATCTTCTAAAAAATTCATCAAAATTCAAGATAATGGAGTGGGGAGCATATCATAATTTAGGTCACTTGACATGGAATGGCCCAGGGGTAAGGTTACTGGAGCGGCATTAATGAATCTTTCAGCTGCTTAAGATACAATTCCACACTGCATAATGCTCCACAGAACCTATTTGCTGACCCAGAACTAGGTTTCTGTAGAATAATGGGCACTTTATTTGCAACCAAAGATTCTGTGTTGAATTACAGGGAAAAGGCAGATGTTGGAGGAACACAAAAAAATATGTACAACTCTGAGGGTAGTATATTGGCACTGGTGCTCATAAACATTTACACAAATGATCAGCCAAGACCTAATCCATGTGAAAGTTTCATATATGCTGATGATGACCTTACTTTGTATATACAGATCATGATGAGGAAACAGAACAGGTACTGACAACAGATTTGTCTTGCAATGAGGAGAAGTTGTTCAAGTCACAAGAAAGCCCTGTGGCAGCTGCTCATTTCTGGTCAGAAACTGTTTTATTTCAGTTTTGATGTGTGTATGTGTAAATTTGTTCTATTTCCATACCTGAAATTGTAAATTTATAGACTCCTATGTGTGTGCTTAGAACTCGAGAAAATAAAATAAATTAATTTTGGTTTTTCAAATATTGTCATGAAATGAAAAGCACTTGATGTTGAAGGCATTGAGGCAGTACTGTTGTTAAATAGAACTGAGCACCTTCAGTGGCTTTTGAATCTTTGTCTGATCTGCAATGATAAATCTTTGGTTCCAGTAATATTGACATTTAAATATTGCACATTTTATTTTCCATTTATTTGTTTATGCATCCTTTGGCAGTTAGTATAATTGTCAACAAAATTTACATGTCATTTAGGTAATCCTTGACACTATGGTGTAAAATCACTTTTCTTACAGATCATTTTTAGCCTGTCCCTGAAGGCATGCATTTCGCTTTTGCCTTTGATTACTTGCAGATGCTTTTTGTCTAACTTAATTACATTATACAGCACACTATTGGTTTTTTTTTTCTGAGATGTGAGGTTCCACATTTCTGTGGAGGCCTGTTCATTGGGTACAGGTTGATATCTTTCAGTTTGTATATTCTGCTGATTTGTTCCCCAGAAGTTTATACCATAACCAGTTCTAGAATGAATGCATGCAAAATATGGTGTTCTGGTGCATGAGGTAAGCAGTAACAGGTGTAGTCAGCATTGGTTTGGTAGTCATTCAGTTAGCTCCCATTTCACTTCAGAGAGTGTTACTGTTGGATTTTTCAGCTTATTTGGGAACTAATACGGTCGAATTTTTTATGTGTAAGGTTAATTTGTTGCTTTCTATCGACCTGCATACATACTCGATTGTTTAGTTTTTTGTTTACTCCACTTGGTATCTCGTCACTGATTATAATACTAGCTTCATCAGCAAACAGTACCATTTTGCTGTGTTTTACATTTTGGAGAAAATCAGTGATATAGCATGTATCAAGAAGAGTATTGGGTCCTGCACACTTCCACAGAGACTCCAATATTAATGTATTCTGTGTTAGCAATGTGTTTTATAGTAGATTTGAGTTTATTCAAGAGATCTCCACATACTGCACTCTGTTTTTCAGTTACGAATGAAAACATTATTTACTTTTTATTTTGTGTGTGCCATTTATGTAGCAGAATCGTGTGTATGCTGTATTAAAATCATTTGTAAAGTAAAGGAAGATCTCTCTAATACGATCTTTATGCAGTACTTTTACTGGACCTGAAACCAAACTCTTCTTCACATGTTAGAATGCATGTTGTTAAGTAAGCTGTTAGTCTGTTTTCATTATGGTTTTATTATGTTTGGAAATAATGACAGTAAACAGAAAAGCCTATAATTTTCTGGGTTGCCTTTCTTACGAATTGAATTAAATTGAATTTTATTTGATCCTCTAAGATTACATTGTGTACAGTAAATGTACGTGTAATATAGGACATGTCAAAGTGTTAACATTATTTTATCAATTATCACTTATTTATCTACACCTTTAGCTTACATTTTTACATTACTGATAATGAGTAACAATATATACAAATTTAATGCCATAGGTATTCTGCAACACTGTAAAACACTCTTTCAATGAGATAGTCTTTAAGTTTCTTTGGAAAGTCATTGTGAAGTACACTATCTTGCAGGGTTTTGGGCAGACTTCTTAGTAGTCTGATACCATAGTACTGTGGTCCTTTTTCTAGCATTGCCAGTCAGTGGGGTATGCTCCATAATTCATTCTTCTTTCTTGTATTGTGGGTGTGTGCACTAGCAGTTGTAATCCAGTCCCCACTACCTTTTATGATGTACATTATTGTTTTTAATATATACAACGATGAAAAAGTTAAGATCTTTAAATTCTTGAAACAGTTTCTGCATGTTTCAGAGGTCTTTCTTCTTAAAATGGTAAGTATGGTTCGAAATGTCTATGATACACTGTACACAGAAGGTTCTTGTCTGAATACTGTGATAGCTACATCATTAAGAATATGACAGAGCTCAGCTTCTTACAGACATGATTAATGTTTTTTCCATTTCAGTTCATTATCCACAAGAATACCTAAGAATCTAGCAGATTCTACTTCTTCCAGCCTTGTTCCATCAACCTCTAAATCCATTTCTACAGCCTTTTCCTTGTTTTTAAACACTGCATACGTAGTGTTATTTAGATTTATAACCAGTTCATCCTGAATCCTGGAGATACTAAAAGGTATCAGATGGATCATATAATGGTAAGACAGTGATTTAGGAATCAGGTTTTAAATTGTAGGACATTTCCAGGGGCAGATGTGGACTCTGACCACAAACTATTGGTTATGACCTGTAGATTAAAACTGAAGAAACTGCAAAAAGGTGGCAGTTTAAGGACATGGGATCTGGATAAGCTGCAAGAACCAGAGGTTGTACAGAGTTTCAAGGAGAGCTTAAGGGAACAATTGACAGGAATGGGGGAAAGAAACACAGTAGAAGAAGAATGGGTAACTCTGAGGGATAAAGTAGTGAAGGCAGCAGAGGATCAAGTAGGTAAAAAGACGAGGGCTGCTATAAATCCTTAGGTAACAGAAGAAATATTGAATTTAATTGATGAAAGGAGAAAATATAAAAATGCAATAAATGAAGCAGGCAAAAAGGAATACAAACGTCTCAAAAATGAGATAGACAGGAAGTGCGAAATGGCTAAGCAGGGATGGCTGGAGGACAAATATTAGGATGTAGAGGCTTATCTCACTAGGGGTAAGATAGATACTGCCTACAGGAAAATTAAAGAGACCTTTGGAGATAAGAGAATCACTTGTATGAACATCAAGAGCTCAGATGGCAACCCAGTTCTAAGCAAAGAAGGGAAGGCAGAAAGGTGGAAGGAGTGTATAGAAGGTTTATACAAGGGCGATGTACTTGAGGACAATATTATGGAAATGGAAGAGGACGTAGATGAAGATGAAATGGGAGATAAGATACTACGTGAAGAGTTTGACAGAGCACTGAAAGACCTGAGTCGAAACAAGGCCCCCGGAGTAGACAACATTCCATTGGAACTACTGACAGCCTTGGGAGAGCCAGTCCTGACAAAACTCTACCATCTGGTGAACAAGATGTATGAAACAGGCGAAATACCCGCAGACTTCAAGAAGAGTATAATAATTCCAATCCCAAAGAAAGCAAGTTTTAACAGATGTGAAAATTACCGAACTGTCAGTTTAATAAGTCACAGCCGCAAAATACTAATGTGAATTCTTTACAGACGAATGGAAAAACTGGTAGATGCCGACCTCGGGGAAGATCAGTTTGGATTCCGTAGAAATGTTGGAACACGTGAGGCAATACTGACCTTACGACTTATCTTAGAAGAAAGATGAAGAAAAGGCAAACCTATGTTTCTAGCATTTGTAGATTTAGAGAAGGGTTTTGACAATGTTGACTGGAATACTCTCTTTCAAATTCTGAAGGTGGCAGGGGTAAAATACAGGGAGTGAAAGGCTATTTACAATTTGGACAGAACCTAGATGGCAGTAATAAGAGTTGAGGGGGCATGAAAGGGAAGCAGCGGTTGGGAAGGGGGATGAGACAGGGTTGATGCCTCTCCCCGATGTTATTCAATCTGTATATTGAGCAAGCAGTAAAGGAAACAAAAGAAAAATTCGGAGTAGGTATTAAAATCCATGGAGAAGAAGTAAAAACTTTGAGGTTCGCCAATGACATTGTAATTCTGTCAGAGACGGCAAAGGACTTGGAAGAGCAGTTGAACGGAATGGATAGTGTCTTCAAAGGAGGATATAAGATGAACATCAACAAAAGCAAAACGAGGATAATAGAATGTAGTCGAATTAAGTCGGGTGATGCTAAGGGAATTAGATTAGGAAATGAGACACTTAAAGTAGTTTCGGGAGTTTCGCTATTTAGGAAGTAGAATAACTGATGAAGGTCAAAGTAGAGAGGATATAAAATGTAGACTGGCAGTGGCAAGGAAATCGTTTCTGAAGAAGAGAAATTTGTTAACATCGAATATAGATTTATGTATCAGGAAGTCGTTTCTGAAAGTATTTGTTTGGAGTGTAGCCATGTATGGAAGTGAAACATGGACGATAACTAGTTTGGACAAGAAGAGAATAGAAGCTTTCGAAATGTGGTGCTACAGAAGAATGCTGAAGATAAGGTGGATAGATCACGTAACTAATGAGGAGATATTGAATAGGATTGGGGAGAAGAGAAAAGGGATCGGTTGGTAGGACATGTTTTGAGGCATCAAGGGATCACATATTTAGCATTGGAGTGCAGCGTGGAGGGTAAAAATCGTAGAGGGAGACCAAGAGATGAATACACTAAGCAGATTCAGAAGGATGTAGGTTGCAGTAGGTACTGGGAGATGAAGAAGCTTGCACAGGATAGAGTAGCATGGAGAGCTGCATCAAACCAGTCTCAGGACTGAAGACAAGAACAACAAACAACCAGTTCATTTTCCAACAGCCATTGAGCTGTGACATTTGCAGATATGTATGCTCTTCTCTCAAGCTGTCGCATATTTTGGTCACTATTTAGTATTGTCATGTCATCAGCATACAATATTTTTTCTTCCTCCTCAACACCTATATCATTAACAAGTACATTAAATAACAACGGCCCCATTACCGAACCCTGCAGCACTCCATATTTGATGGATTTGGTTTCTGATTGGTACGAGTTTCCTAATGATACATACTGCTTGCGATTGCAGAAGTATGGTTTTATCAATTCACCTGGTTGCCCCCGAATACCATAGTTGCTTAATTTTTGTATCGGCATTTCATGGTCAATGGTGTCAAATGCCTTTGAAAGATCCAGAAACATTGCAGAGACAGCCTTTTTCTCATCTAAGGACTGTAAAATGTATTCTGTTAGACTGACAATTGCTGATTCTGTAGATTTACCCTTTCTGAAACCATGTTGTGAGGGCATGGGAATGTTATGTTTGTCCAAATAGCTAACTAATCTGGTATACCTAAGCATTTCTAGTATATTTGAGAAACCTGGTATCAGTGAAACTGGTCTGTAGTTGTTGGTATCATCATTACACTCTTACTTGTACACTGGCACTACCTTCGTTATCTTCAGTTTTTCTGGAAAAATTGCATCTCTGAAAGAACAGTTTGCTATGTTCAGCAGTGGTGTTATTATCTCCTCACATACGAGCTTTATTACATGATTTGATATTTCATCACCACCAGCTGATTTCTTGGACTTCAGTTTCTGTATAGTTTTCCGTAATTCATCTTCCGTGACTGGTCTTAAGAACATAGTACTGCATGATCTTTTTGATACCTTAATACCCTTCTGTTTTTGACTATTTCCAATTTTAGGTTTTCTACTACACTGATGTAGTTATTATTCAGTATGTTTGCTATTTCCATACCATCTGTGACCACTGTGTTGTCTATTTTAATTGACCTAATACCTTCTTCTTTGTTTGACCCTCTTTTTCCTTTCTTACAGCATTGATTGCATTCCAAGTTGCCTTTGCCTTGTTTTTTGAGTTCTCTATAGTGGTGTCAATTGCTCTTGCTTTCGCTTCTCTTATTGTTTTTCTATACTTCTTTTTTAACATTTTATAGTTGGGCAGGGTTTGTGCATTCTCTAGTGTCTCGGGACAGCAACCTGTGGTGAAAGATTCATGATGTTAGCTGAAGGGTCTTTGATATTGTCTATACACCCAATCAGCAATTATATGGATACTTCATCTGTACCTGCTGAGGTTATATTTTTTATGCTGTACTTGACATTGCATAATTCATCTCAATGGTGGGTCACAGCATTAGTATGTTTGGAACGTAGTTCAGTGTTTGTACATGTTCTCTCTTGTCAAATTTCTGCTGTAACTTATAGCCTAATTGGTGAAGTTCGGATTCACAAAGTTTTTTTTTTTATCATGTTTTGTGGCACTAGTCGGGTAAAATTGCATGTTCACTTGTTTCACTTTTTTTGTATTTGTTTCCAGTTTGGTGACATGTCAGGCTACTTTGATTTTGTTTTTGTCTTCATTTTAAATTACAATGAGGCAGAAAGGCTAGCCACTTCTTAACCTCGGAAGCTGAAAGTCTTAGTGCTGCTGGTAGAAACACATTAAGTAGAAAATAGTAATCTTCATTTTTGGAATATATTGTATTTTCTTCAGAGAGGAAGTTGGGGAAGTTTGTAAAGGAGAGACAGGTGATATACCCATCTCTTATGTAGAGAGGGTTACGCTAAAGTTTCTAATCTTGTAGATTAGCAGCACTGTGTTAGCTGAAGCAGTGTTGAAGGAATGGGTATGGGCTCACAATTGTGAAATGACAATAGAACAGGACAAGACAATGTAATTTGTAAATGGTACACTTTATACGTACATTCATACATTCGTTTAAGAGTTAGAGTATGAAACTTGTCACTCTAAATGTTCTGGGCAGTCTTCACATACCTGCTCTTAATTCTATCCTTAAAATCCCCCTCGATCTCATTCGGTTTTTTCTACTTTTTATCTCTCAGTAGACTTCCTTGCTTCTGTTTTCAATTTGTCTGTGTTATAATACGTCGCATCAATCTCCCCTCCCCCGCTTTGCTGTTTTCTGTCCATTTCCATTTTCTTACAGAAGCAAATGTCAAAACATTATGGAACCTAGAAATTATGCAGTTATTCTTCTTTTAGTGTCTTTCGTCAGTGTGTATTGTGAATCTGTTTTAGCAGTACATTTAATTCAACACTACTATGCAATTATGCAGTGTCAGCATTCACTTTAATGTAGATGCTAAATTCAGAACACTCATAAATATTTTTTATTTTCTTTATTGCCTAAAAGGGAATGTGGAAGGTCTCCTTAAAAAGATGGTGTGTTTCAGCTAGATTTCTCAAAAGTTTACTGATTTTTTTAATTAATTATTTTTTTTTTTTTTTTTTTTTTTCCAGCTGTTGCTGATGCTATACGCACAAGCTTGGGGCCACGAGGCATGGACAAAATGGTGAGCAGTTTCATTCTTCTGATTTACTTTTATTCCCAGTGTCTTAGCATAACACTTGGAAAAGAGCAGTTTAGTGAGGAACTTTGAGATGACTTGGAAGTGATGTAAGGAGGGTTTACAATTTTGCATGCCACTGTTACCAGTAGTAATGTCAGGTCTTGTCTGGATTACAGTCAAAGCCTTCCAAATCATTGAAAAGATCCAACAGACGGTGCACATGTTAGTGCTTCAGTCTAGCTGTCTTCATAGCTTCAGGGCATTCGAGAGTGAGGATAAAGCATTCAGACATCCCGAGAAGTTCCAAAGCAGTCTGACAGTGTAAGACATAAGGTACAAGCTAAGTGAAGGAAGAAAAGTTTGAAAAATGTCTCATTGCTGTAAGGGTTGTGTCAGAACTGGATCAGTGCTATTTATGAAATAACAGTGTAACTAGTATTTTTAAGCCAAGTGCACTGCTCAGAACTGTGTGTGTCACTCTTTGGAGAAGGATCTTGGAAAAGATTGTTTTAATAATGGAGAGTGCATGTAAACTACTTGGGTCATAACCTCAATTCTACAGGCACATTGCTGAGGCTGCTCATCACACTAGTGTGAAGATCAACTCACTGTTTGAATTCTATGATAAGTCCTGAATGAAGCATTGTGTGGAACATCACTCAAGGGAGAGAGGCATTTCCACATCTGTGTGATTAAAGTATTGCCTGTCACCCAGTTGCATCATACATGGCGTAGTTACTATCTGACTGCTTCTTGTAAGAGAATAACTAAAGGGCTAGTTGCCAGAAGTGTGTAGTCTGACCATCCCAGTGATTTACAATGTGTTCACTAGGCCATTTTTAGTGTAAATTCATCCAAAAGACGACGCTGCAGCTTGGAAAAAGTGAAGGATTCTAAAGAAAATGCATTTAGGGTCATCCCATGCAATCTCGTGGGGAATGGTATGGTGACCATCCCACAATTTGGTAATATTTGGTACATGTGCACAGCTCGTGGTCTAGTGACTAGTATTGCTGCTTCTGGATCATGGGGTCCCAGGTTCAGTGTCTGACTGTGTTGGGGATTTTCTCTGCCCGGGGACTGGGTGTTTGTGTTGTTCTCATTTCATCATCATTTGTGAAAGTGGCTAGATTGCATTGTGTAAAAATTGGGACTTCGTATGGGCACTGACGACCAAGCAGTTGAGCACCCCACAGACCAAACTTGTCATAATATTTGGTACATGGATACCTACATGTTGTAATAGTAAAATTGCCATATAGCACTGTCCTAACTCAGTTTTCGATAATTTCAGGTTTTAAGGCTTAAGGGTGTGTATCCAGCCATTAGTCAGGCACCAAATTACCTATTTTCAGTAATGTGTTGACTTACAGACCTAGTTTTTATGCATTTAGTTTGTAGGCAAATAAGTTGATGTAGCATATAAAATGTAGACCACATCACACCGATTTTTTATGAAAAATGTTGAAAAACAATTTTGCAGTTCTGTGCTTTAAATTTATGGTTTTTTAAGAAGTCATAACTTTGCACTGGGAAACAGTACAGACCTTTTTAGTCCTGGTATTGAGAATAACTAACAGTGAAAACATTTGGCATTCATCAACATTTGCATCATACTCTGGCCACCTTATGGTGTGTGTCGGAGGGTACTTAAGGTACCACTATCTGATCCCCCAACCCTGTTGAACTCGCGAAGGTGGTTCATGGGAAGAATGAGTCTCGGTAAGCCTCTGTATTGGCTCTAATTTCTCGAATTTTCTCCTTGTGGTCAATACGTGAAATGTATGTGGGGAGGAAGTAATATGTTGTCTGACTCCTCCAGAAAAGTGCTGTCCTGAAATTTCAATAGTAAATCTCCCCATAATGCATAATATCTCTCGTAATGTTTGCCAGTGGAGTTTTAGTATCTCCATAATGCTCTCTCACCAGCTAAACGATCCCATAACGAGATGCACCGCTCTTTGTTGGATCTTCTCTATCTCCTCTATCGGTCCTACCTGATACGATCCCAGTACTCAAGAATTGGGCGAACAATTGTCTTATAAGCCACTTCTTTCATGGATGAGTTACATTTCCTTAAAATTCCTCTGACGATTCAGAGTCTTGTCTGGTTTTCCCACTATCTGTTTTATATGGTCATTCCACTTAGGGTTGCTCTGGATAGTTAGCCTAGATATTTTACGACAGATGCTGTCTCCAGCTGTTTGTCATCAATAGTGTAACTTCACAGTAGTGGTTTTCTTTTCCTATGTATGTGCATATGTTACGTTTATTTATGTTCAGGGCCAACTGCTAGAGTCTGCACCATTCATCAATTCTCTGCAGGTCATTCTGATAATTCTTATCTTCTGGTGTTGCTAGTTTGGTATAATCAATTGCATCATCTGCGAATAGCCTTAAAGAGCATCCAACGCGTTCTACTAGATCATTTATATATATTGTGAACAGCAACGGTTCTATCACACTTCCCTGTGGTATTCTATTTTACCTTTCCATGTGTCGATTTAGATCTGTTAAGAGCGACAAGTTGACCTCTATCTCCAAGAAAGTCTTGAACCCAGTCGCAGGTCTGCTCCAATACTCCATAAGCTCATATTTTTTTCATTAAATTGCAATGCAGGACGGTATCAAATGCCTTACTGAAATGAAGGAACACAGCATCAACCTGAGCGCCATTGTCCACTCCGCTGTGGATCTCGTGGAGGAGCAGAGCGAGAGCTTCGCAGGATCTTTGTTTGCGGGATCCATGGTGATTTTTATAGAGGAGCTGTTCATTTTCCAAGAATGTCATAATTATTAGGCGTAAAACATGTTCCATAATTCCACAACAAATTGACATGAATGATATAGATCTATAATTGTGTGGATCCGTCTTAAGGCCTTTCTTAAAAACGAGATTTACCTGTGCTTTTTTTCCAGTCGTTAGGTACCTTTCGTTGCTTAAGCGATCTAAGATAAATTACTGCTAGAAGGGGAGCAAGTTCTTTCATATAATCTTTATGGAATCTTATAGGTATCTCATCTGGTCCTGAAGCCTTTCTGCTACTAAGTGATTGTAGCTGCTTTTTCAATTCCACGATTTGTTATCTCAATATCTGCCATTTTGATGTTCGCACGATGATTGAAAAGAGGGGCAGTGTTACGTTCTTCTGCTGTGAAACAACTTTGAAAGAGCAAATTCAGTATTTTGGCCTTCTCTCTGTTATCTTCCTTTTTGGTACCGTTGTGGTTGCTGAGAGAATGAATAGATGATTTTGACCCACTTACTGATTTTACGTATGATAAAAATCTCTTAGGGTTTTTACTCCGGTCAGTTGACAATGTCTTATGTTTGAAATCATTGAACTCTTCTCCCATTGCTCTCCTCACGCTCAGTTTTGCTTCGTTCAGCTTTGTCTGTCAGCTGTGTTTTTACTTCTCATGAATCTGAGATGAAGTGCTCTTTGTTTACTTAGCGCTTTTCTAATATGGCTATTAAACCATGGTGGATCTTTCCCATCCCTTGAAACCTTAGTCGGAACATACTTGTCTAGGGCATATTGAATGATGCATTTGAATTTTTTCCATTTGTTCTCCACATCATAGTCCTCATCACTGTATATTTGATCCTGACTGCTGAGATATTCTGAAATTTGTATCCTGTCATCGTTGCTGAGCAAATATATCTTCTTACCTTTCTTAACAATCCATGTAGGACCTGTCGTCGTAGATGCTGTCACAGCCTTATGATCACTGATACCTTCCTCTACGTTAACTGATTTTGATAAGTTAAGCTATGTTTGTTGCCAGGAAGTCTAAGACATTACCCTCACGAGTTGGTTCTCAAACTATCTGCTCAAGGTAATTTTCGGACAAGACATCCAGAACAATGTCACACGATTCCTTGTCTCTGGCACCAGTTTTGATGGCATAACACTCCCAATCTGTACCTGTCAAGTTGAAGTCATTCCCTATTACAACAACATGATCAAGAAAATTAGTAGTGGTATTCTGCAAGCTCTGTTGGAAGTGCTCTACAACTACAGATCCTTACACAGGTGGTCTATAAAAGCGTCTGATCACATTTTTTGACCATTCTTTGGTACTCAATTTCACCCAGATTAATTCACATTCGGAATTGCTAGATTTTATCGAATTTTTTACTGCAATAAACATGCCACCACCATTGGCGACTATCCTACCCTTACGATGAACATTCCAGTCTGAACTTAGGATTTCGTTGTCATTGACGTCTGACTTCAACCGGTTTTTTGTTTCCGTTGTCGTTAGTGTTTCTTACCTTCGCTTAAAGGTGACTCTCTGGAACAGTTGAATCTCAACTTGATTTTTTATTTGCTGAAATGCTTACAAATCTGGTAGCAATTTTGGCTGCAAAGAATAATATCCTAACTTACTTTATTCACTGGCAAAGATTAAATAAAAGTGCCACTTACTCATACCATCTAAATTCACCACCACAGGGAATTGGTAAATAAAAACCATGTGTACTTCTTGAGAAACTGTTCATAAAAATATTTGTGGTTGACCTATAGTTCAGAACTGTAAAAATGTGAGAGCAGAAAACACTTATCATTTTTATTAATGCATATGTTGTATTTCACTGTTTATTGTCTTTTCAATGTAAAGAATTAAGACACAGCTTGGATGCATAGATGTACTGATGTATTCTTATTCTGTTAATATAAATTTACAGACAAATTCAGTGAAACAAAAGAAGATACCTAATTTTTTTTTGCCTTGCATATAACATTGCTTTCCTTGCCATCATCCAGAAACAAAATGCGTTCTCTTAAAGATCAGATATAAGTTTTTTTCGTAACACATATTGTCAAGTTTATTGAACCGTGCATTGTGACTTGGTTATAACAGGACATCCAACTGACACACAACATTGTAGAAGGAAACCCAGACATCATCTTACCCACTGGATCATGGATAGAAATGTGATTCATCAGGAGACATGCAGTTAATCTCAAAGTCTTTAAAAGCATATGATAGTCACCTTAGGATCCACCAGAATATCTGAGTGTACATGGAATGACCTTTCAGAGCCTTCTATCAAAATCAGAAGACCTAGTAAAGAAAAGATGTATTTCTCAAATCCAGTCAGGAAATTGAAAATGTAAAGGGAATGTCAGTAGACTGATACGCATATCAAAACATCATATGGGAATCACTGAAATTGAACAAATTTATCTTGACGGATACAGGCTAATATCGTACTGCTGTAGGAAATACAAAATAAAGGGGAGTAACTGTATATGCAAATAAAATAAAATAAAGTTTCAGGCTCTTCAAACTTATGAATATATATTTTTTTCCAATGCTGTGCAGCAATAGTGGACCAGAAACACACAGTTCATTCTACTGTTAGTTTACAGACCACGTGCAGGAAGTATCTTCTTAAAGCAGTTAGAAGCAGTTTTAGCAAAGTTATGCAGATTTAACTGAACAACAGTTGTTGTGTGTGGGTATTTTAATGTTGATTTTCTGTCAGAGAGAACTGACTGATAGTGTTCTTGACATCCAACTTTCAGGTGTTTTCCATAACAAAATTCTCTGCTTTGATGTAAGGACATAGTGCAGTAGCTATAGGAATTTGTTGTTAGATCCAGTAACTTGCAGTGACTGGGATGTAATATCTTGATCAGTGCTTTATAATAATGTAATAGTCAAATGTTAATAAAATTTACTGACAGTTTAGGAACAGATCATAGAAGAAAGATATTGTCGCACAATCATAAACAATGACATCATCACAGTGTTCAGAGAGAAATTGTTGAAAGAATGCTGGGCAGAAATTTATAAAGCAGGCAGTGACAGAAATTTAACTCTTTCTTCAACATATTCCTACAGCACATTGCTTGATTGATTTCTTTATTAACCCACAAAACAGTTTACATTGTATGGATTTCGTCATTCAGAACATTGAAAAATTAACAGCTTAAGATCTTCTTGGCTTACAGCCATGTCAGGTGGTTAAAATCCCACAAGCCTCAGGAATTTTAACCACCTGATGGGGCTAGAAGCCTGAGCAGATTTTATTCATATCACTATGAGACCACACATTCAAACAGCTTCAAATTAATTTCTTGCACATTAATTGTTGATGTCTTTTCTTGTTATCAAATTACATGTGTTTCTTACTCATAGGTAATTATTATTTTATATGAGAGACAGAAAGCTTTAAATTATGTTTTTCCTTTAAAGAAATATGGGCAATCGGGGGATTAAAATACCTTATGCTAGGAAGAAAGAACCCTGTGTGATTGAGAACAATCACTAGTCAAGATTTGAGATTCTGTTAGCACCAGTATTGTAAAATTCTTCAGTCTTCAAGAAAGCAAAAGTCATACATAGTGCTCACAGAATAACACTCTAAAGCAAGCCATGGATCAGCCATGTGCCTGGTGATACATGTTGAGTTTTGCAGTCTTGTAAAGATAAATTATTTTGATGGTAATTACTGCTAGTGGTGTACAAATCATTCATTAAATAGTGTAATAGTGTTTTTTCTTAAGGTTAATATTAAAATTATCACTCGCTGTCCAGCAAATAGTGTTTTCACTTATGTGTGTTCAACCTTCACATGAGATGTGAGATACTACTAGTGGCGTGACTAGATACAAATGAAATATCATCTTTCAAGAAAAGACAAGTAAGAGATGAATTTCAAAAATGAACATAATGTTTCCAGAATTTATTTACTTAGATACCATCTTTCATATCTCGTGCATGAAATATCAGTTTTTGGAGGCATTGAATCACAGACAGGTACAATCAAAAAGACTGAGAATATATTGAGCTCACAACACCGCCTCTATGTGGTGGGTAGTACTCTATCGTTTGCATATTGTTATTATTCCACCCAGGATTTCCCATTGTTTGAAGTGTCAATTTTGGTTTTTTTTACAAATATGATAGTTGCTTCTGTCCATCTCTTCCCGCTGGTTTGCACCTTTCACCAATAATTCTTTCAGTACATACTGAAATGCTGTGAACATAAAGAAAAGCACATAGGATACATCTCTTCTTTTTTATGCATATATTGCCACTTCAGATGTATTTTTTTTTTTTTGCAAAAAATGTCATTCATTAATTTTCTTTGAATTTTTAAAATTTATATAGTTTCTGACTAGGAATCAGCCTTGAAGATACTGTTTATCACATTGAATATATCTTTAGCTTCTCTTTTTGTGCTGTTATATGAATTTTCCCATTCATTCTTTTATATATCTATATTAAGGCTTCATGTTTTCATCAGACTAATTATCAGAATCACTTTCAGTATTATTTGTTCAAATTTAAGGGGTACACATGAACAAAATACTTTTATAAATCCCAAACTTTGCAGGTCTTTTACAGTAACTGAAATATAAAAAGCTAGATGATATATCTGAAAGTAATTTTCCAGGTCGATCTTATGTATCTTGAAGTATCTGCATATTAGAGTTTCTATATACTCTAGATATTTCTTTTTTTTGTTATCAATGTTTGTGTTTCATGCGACTGAGCCAATTCTGAAAAACTTGAAGATTTTATGACATTTCTGTCTTGTGGGTCTTAGTACTGGTGATTCAGATTGGCTGACTGTATCTGACACTGCTAACTTGAGTGAGTGAGCAGCACAATCCAGAGGAACAGCGATACACATAACGTGTGTCAACTGTAAAAGCATTTTGTCACTATTTGCCATTCAGAAACAAATGTTTCAACATGTTTGGCAATGTTTTCAGAGGTTTACCAATCAGCAATGTGCACAGTGGGCATAATGGCATACTGTACTTTATGCTGCATAAAAAATGCACTGTCATTGTTTAAAAAACCTTGTGTTAATATGTTGGTCCACATGCCCACAGTCTGTACAATCTATTTGGGTTTGGCTTGTCTATTGCCAGTAACTTCAGAGTATAACTGGTCCTTGGTGGTTTGTGAGGCGTGCAAATGGTCAGTAATGTAAATTGTTCCTTTCACTTCTTCGAATGACTGAGGTCACTAAGTGGCTACAAAATCAAACTTGTTAAGGTCGTCCTGATTCAGGATGCTGAGATGTTTACTTCAAAAACACTGCATATTCAGTTGGAATGTGTTTCTGATTCTAATGAAATCATTGTCAACAGGATATACAAACCTAATGGTACTTCTTTACTATTTTGGTAAGGTGTTATCTTTTTGAATGCACTTGCACTCTGAAATGTTGTGCCAAAGAGATGATCACATCCATCTGTGCATATGACAATTCATTGTGCAAGCAGGAACAAGGACTTTTGTGACAGAGCAAAAATGTATAAGGGGAGAGAATCTTGGACGAAATGAACATAAGCATAAGGAGAAACTGTTGGTGATATTTGAATCCAAAAACAAACGAGGAAAAGTCAGTCCAAACCTGCCTGGATAGCTGTGCATGTTAAAGCACCGCTTTCGGGATGGGAAAGAGTGCCCTGAATTGAATCTATCCTGCGGATTGATGACAGGGTTGGTGTACCAACCAACTTGGATGTGGCCTTTAGGCGATTTCCTGCATCCCACTAGGTGAATACCAGGCTAGTACGAAAGTCCCGCATCATTTACATGCAGGTTGTATACAAGGTGGAATCCAAAATTTTCAGGACTGGTGCTGCCATCTGGAAAGTAGTAGTAGAAGATCTTTCCACCACTAGGTGGTGAGACCTGCACTACTGATGAGTCAGTGTGTGAAGTGGCATTCAGCTGGTAGGACATTTTGCATGTCCACAGTGATTTCCATCTCTGTGTTTGGTGTGTAGCGATTTTATGATGGATCCTTGAACAGAAAAGATCGTGTGTATCAAATTCTGTGCGAATCTCGGGGAAAGTGCTACCTAGATTCTTGCAATGATTCATAAAGTGTTTGGGGCGACAGAGCATGAGCCGTACGAGTGTGTTTAAGTGGCATTATCGGTTCAGGGCCGGCCATACAGGTGTTAAAAGATGATGCTCACACTGGAAGGCCCGTTACTCTCTCAACGCCAGACATTGTTGCCTAACTTCAACAGTTGGTTTGTGTGGATTGGCGTCGACCCATTCAAGGCCTCGCGGTTGAAGTGGGTATTGGTTATGGGACATGTCAACGAATGTTGAATGATGAATTGTTCATGCATTGTCGCAGCAAAATTTCTGCCAACGATCTTGACTGCTGATCAGAAGGCACAGCGTGTTGAAGTGTGCACAGACCTTTGTCGGACTGCATCTGATGATCCAACCTTCTTGTCACGGGTTATCACCGGGTACGAGAGCTGAATTTACAGCTATGACCCAGAGACAAAGCAACAATTATCCTAGTGGAAGAGCCTGGGCTCTCCAAGACTCAAAAAAGCGAGACAGGTGAAGAGCAAAGTTAGGAGCATGATCATCCATTTCTTTGGTACCAAGGGAATTGTGCACAAAGAATTCGTCTCACCCAACCAAACCGTGAATTCTGTGTACTGCTGCAATGTTTTGTGACGACTCCTTGAAAATGTGCAGTGATGATGGCCCGAACTTGGGCATCAAGGGAACTGGCTGCTGCATCATGACAACGCGCCCTGTCATACATACTTTCTCAGCAGGACATTTTTGGAAAAAAACAACATGGCGGTTGCACCCCACCCATCATACTCGCCAGATTTGGCACCTTGTGACTTCACGCTATTCCCAGAACTGAAACTCAAGTTGAAAGGTCGTCTGTTCGACACTCCAGAGAGGATTCAAGAAGCATTGCTGGCGGTGATAAACACCCTCAAAGAACAGGATTCCCAGAAAAACTTGGCAGAAGTGCTGGGACTGGTGTGTAAGTGCGGATGGGAACTACTTCGTGATGGTGACATTAGTCCAAAGGTAAGGTTTTCACCACGTCCCGAAAATTTTGGACAGCACCTCATACCCCTGGGGACAACTGGGAAATCCGGGGAAAACCTTGGAATTTTTATTGTTTTAGTTTTCAGTTAAATTTTTGTCATTTTGATGGGTAAGAACTGATACTCTAACAAAGGATTTTACTTTAGCCTGCTACTGCAGATTAACACTGCAGCAATAAAACGTAAATGAGAGAATAGAACCAAAATAAGACTTCAATTGCAAAGAAAGTGCACAATTTACAACAGCAAAACACAATATACGTAAAAGCAGCATAATGTTTCACAGACTAAGCAATACTTCATAACAGCAAACTGCTTTCACTGCATCTTTCTCGTGGGCCGCGTTTCAATTAGTGTGATTTCACATTTGTTAATATTTCAAACAGGTGGTGGGAAAATGGTGCGATTGGTGGTTTGAGAGGCATTACTTTCAAAATAAATTTCATGTTAAGCAACATGAATTATGTTACATGCTAGAATGTGCAATGAATTTCTTAAATCATTGAGTGTTAGACACATTCAAAATTTAACACTGAGGACCAGGTACGTAGAAAAATTTCAGACCATTACTTAAAATTTTACTGCCACCATATGTGTTTCATCTCTTAAAGGGCAACTCGCACTAAAAAAACAAAGTTTGTAGGTGAATTTTCATATGTCTTTCACTTCATCCATGTTGATAAATATTACATGTGAAAGCTTAGTTTTTCTGTGGTAGCTGCATGTATGCTTATTAATTTAAACCATTAATTTTCGAATTTGTGTGTTCGCACTATTTGTCACTGATGTTGTTGGCTGACTGGGTCACATGTCCTATCATTATGAATATCTGCTGTGATTGGCTGGCGAGATCACGTGACATAAGCTACAATTGCTTGGCAAAAGTGTGTTGAAGTCTAGATTTCAGTGTTTCGGAAGCTATTGTGTGGTATTTAGTGGAGTTTATGTTTAAACTTCTGTAATACAAAAACATAAACTGTAAATGTTGAACAAATACTAACAAAGAGATAGAGGTGCTGGCCAGTACTTACCTCAGCTCAGTACTGCCGATAGATACACAAAACAGAACAGAAAATTTACATTCCTAGCTTTCGGAACTTTGTTCCTTCATCAGGGAGGAGAGAGGGGGGGAAAAAAAGGGAAGACGGGAAAGTGGATTCAGTTACTCACAACCCAGGTTAAGAAGCAACAGGGAAAGGTAAACAGAGAGGGTAGCAGGGATGGAGGCATGGTTGTCAGTGGGAAGGCAAAGATATTCTACTGTTAAGTACTGTGCCAGCTACAAAACCAAAGAGGATGCGTACAGAAGTAAAGAGGTATATAGTATAAAGATAAACACAACTATGTAGGATGAAAAGATGGGTGAATGGCTAAAGAGGAGAGGGAAAAAGGAGAAGACTGTAGACTAAATGGGAGTGAGGTTGGTTAACGTAGGTTCAGTCCGGGGGATGGCGGGATGAAAGAATGTGTTGGAGTGCAAGTTCCCATCTCTTACTCTTCAGTCTTCTTCTTTTTCCCTCTCCTCTTTAGCCATTCACACATCTTTTCATCCTACATAGTTGTGCTTATCTTTATACTATATACCTCTTTACTTCTGTATGCATCCTCTTTGGTTTTTAGCTGGCACAGTACTTAACAGTAGAATATCTTTGGCTTCCCTCTGACAACCATGCCTCCATTCTTGCTACCCTCCCCGTTTACCTTTCCTTGTTGCTCCATAACCTGGGTTGTGAGTAGCTGAATCCACTTTCCCTCCTTCCCTTTCTTTCCCCCTCTCCTCACTGATGAAGGAACAAAGTTCCGAAAGATTGGAATGTAAATTTTCTGTTCTGTTTTGTGAATCTATCGGCTGTACTGAGCTGAGGTAAGTACTGGCCAGCCACTCTCTCTCTTTGTTAGTATTTCTTTCACATTCTTGCCGACTGCTATGGCCGAGCGGTTCTAGGCGCTTCAGTCTGTAACCGCGTGACTACTACGGTCGCAGGTTCGAATCCTGCCTTGGGTATGGATGTGTGTGATGTCCTTAGGTTAGTTAGGTTTAAGTAGTTCTAAGTTCTAGGGGACTGATGACCTCAGATGTCAAGTCCCATAGTCCTCAGAGCCATTTGAACCATTTTTCACTTGTTTATATGAGATTTTCCATTAATAACTGTAAATGTTGACACATATCAAAATCTTTACAAAATGTATTTTTTCTTGCTGGGTTTCATTTCCCAGGAATTTCTATACCAGTATATAAAGCCTTTACTACTCAAAGGGCTGATAAGTTTTACATGGTTGAGGGAAAGTATATTGTCACTTAACACAGAAGAAAAGTGTACTTTCACCTGGGAGAAAGTGAATTTTCACCTGGGAAAAGGTGTATTTTTAACCAGAAAATCCGGGTATTTTTTCTCTTGTCCACGTATACACCCTATAAATGATTAGCATACATTTAGAAAACTTTCACATACTTTCACATGAATAACACTATATGCAGACAGTTGGGGGTACATACATTCTGTGGAAGGTGGTGAATGGTGTCCGGCTGCTTAGAAAACTGGCCATTTATGTCATTATTTAAAGTGTTATTGGCACATATGTAATAATATCTTAAAGAGCTAATAATGACCAAGCTTCAAGATTTATTTTTTGTATTTACTGTAGTTCTTGTATAGATTACAAATTTTAAAATAAAACCAACCTTCCAAAAAGAGTTTGAGGTGAGTTATTGAACAATTACTTCCTCTTGAGCTTGTAAAATTTCTTGTTCACTCAGCAAATGCGACATATTTGTAACAGAATTACAGAAAACTACAAAACCGAGTGGGTACATGCATGAAATGTCATCAACATGATCACATATTGGCTAGGCCATTCGCAGCAAATGCGACATATTTGTAACAGAATTACAGAAAACTGCAAAACCGAGTGGGTACATGCATGAAATGTCATCAACATGATCACATATTGTCTCAGCCATTCGCAACAGAGGCTATTACGTTTGCTAATGTTTCTTTTGAAATAATTCTGGAAATTGACAACAGAAGGCCTCACCTGTCAAGGAACAGATAGTGAGACCTCCGTACATTGTTCTCATATGAATGAGTCGGTCCAGTTTTTGAGCATAGGCGGCTCGTACAATGAGAAAATAGTGTCTCAAGCTATACTCGGATGTGGTCCTTTGAACACAGCATTGTGGCCGTAGTTATGCTCGGGCTTGGTCTCCAAAGTGTTAAATTACCCATGCAAATTCCATCAATAACCATGCTGACCCTGCACTGATGAGTGACAATGGCACAGGGAAAGGAAGGGAAGATCAATTCAAACGGAGACTAATGGCATTGTAGAAATAGCACAGGAAACATTAGGTATAGGGGTTACATGCTCCCCAGAAACAATTTCTTCTACATTCTTTCTGTTTCCTCTTCCCAGAAAATGATCTTAAAGACAGAAACATGGCTTGAAACTGTCCATCGGATGTCATAGTTATGAATTTCTGCAGGCTCAAAACAGCCTGTCATCACTCTGAACTCTAGGTAGAAAATAAATTACTAGAACTGGTTGAGTCTTCTCCATGATAGTCAACCGACACAGTTTTCACCTATGTACACCAACTGGAAACAAACTTTATTGTGAAGCTCGGTGCGCTGTAGTTACACATCAGCACCAACTCTGGAGCTGATCACATGCTTTTCTGAAGATACTTTCACGTATGGCTCAGCAAATCCATCGATATTACACTGCTCAATGCCGTCCCTCACAAAACTATGAAACTGCAGAGTGGCATCTTTTGCACACGTCTCACCAACAGTCTTCTAGCAGGGGATGGAGTCCCACAACTAAGAGTCCAGTGACAACTCCTACTTGCAAATTATGCAGTCATTCATTCATTCATTCATTTCTATGCCTGGTCAGCATTTCCAAAAAATAGCAGCTGTGATAGCTTTATCATTTCCTTCATAAACATCTTGTGTTGTGCACCGGTTGTCCATGAGGGGGCATACAACTAGGTGGCTTGGATCTTAGTCAGCCCCGCAGTTGCAAGAGGTGTCTGTGCTTGTGAGAAGGATTCCCCATTTCTTCAGGTTGGTCTTGTATCGAGGGATGCCCACTCGTAGGCGGTTGAGGGATCTCCATACAGGGTATTGTAGGTTTGTGCCAGGAGCTAGTTCTTCTATTGGTGATACGTCTACAGGCAGTGAGCTCTTCCATGTTGCAAGACAAATTGCCTCTGGTGTTCGCTTGAGTGGCGCAGTCCTACAAAGGAAACTTGTGCAGGATTTAAGGCAGGATGTTGCTACCTGATGACCATACAGGGGATGTCGGCGGCCATTCTCCTGCTTTGTCCTCTCATTATCTCCGGAAGTGGCCCTCCAGATATTGGGTGGGGCTATTCCAGCAATCATATAAAATTTCTGCACTGGTGTTGGCTTCAAGCATTCTGAGATGATCCTTGTAGTATCGATGACCGCAGTATTGACTTACTTCGCATGAGTTGAAGTGTTCCACACAAGAGCAGCATACTCAGTGGCTCATGCACAAAGAGCAAATGCTGAAGTCCTTAGGAGGTGCAGGTTGGCTCCCCAGCTGCTGCCAATCAGCTTCTGAAGTATCCTATTGCTAGCAATGGCTTTCTGTTTCACATTTAGAAATTGGTGCCTGTACATTAGAGCCCTGTCCAGTCTGACACCTAGATAGACTGGTGTTGGGCAATTTTTCAGTTGCCCTCCTTGCCATGTGAAATCCAGCTTTTGCTGTGATTCACTGTCTGGTAAGTGGAAGGCACTCAGTTGAGTTTTATTGGGATTGGGCTTCAGGTGGTTGGCATCATAGAATTTGGAGAGTTCATCCACTGCGAGAGACAGTTTTCCCCTCTACTTCTTTAAAGGTTGGTCCCTGAACAGCTACTGCTGTATCATCGGTTTAGATGAAGCGTCTAGTACTTGCTGGTGTTGGTTGATCATTTTTGTAGATATTGTACAGTGCTGGAGCAAGCATACTACCTTGGGGGAGGCTGTTCTTCTGCGTTTGCCATCTATTCCTCTTACCCTGTAATGAAACTAGGAATCTTCTGTTCTGCAGGGAGGTGCGAATAAGGGATGTTAGTTGGTAATCCTTAGTAAGGTCATACACTTTCTTTAGCACTTTCATGTGCAGCTGTTAGATCAACAAAAGTGACTCCAGTAATCTTACCACACTCAGAACCATCCTCGATGTGCTGGGTTAGATTAAAGTTCTCACTACAGCATGATTTGCCAGCATGAAAGCGTGCTTGTTGTGGGATAAACTTCACTTTAAGGGTGGCACTGATTCGGTTAAGTACCAGCTGTTCTAATATCTTGATGGTTTGGCATTTTTTATCATCATTTGGTTCCTTTCCAGGTTTAAGTACTGCAGTGACTCGAGACTTCTGCCACATTTTGGGGATGTGTAGCTTTGCGACACAGGTGTTCATTAGGCTTAGTAGCCACTCCATCGTTTCACAGCCGAAGTTCTTTATCTATTTAACTCTTAAGGTCATCGACACCTGCAGCCTTATGCATCTTCAAACCGGAAATGGCAGCTTCGAGCTCAGCCATGGAGAAGGGATCCCTAAGAAAATAATGCTCTGTTTGGGTCACGCTGAAGAGCTTCTTTGGGCATCCCTCCTTAAATTTTGCCATTCTGCAGGATCCAGGTTGCTGATTTATTAGGATGGGGGGGGGGGGGGGGGGAATGACTTTCGGGATACAGTCAATTTGAATGGAGACCTGTTGTGAAAGGATATGCCATCAGCGCACTTTGTAGCGTCTTCTGACATTGCCCAGGGTACATCCCATTGCTACTAATTTCTTGGTCTTCTCTTATTGCAATCTTTGTGGAGGTTTCTTTCATGTACCCCAATTTTGCAGTGACACTTCTTCAGATGCAAAATCACCCAGTCGCTCAGTTCTTTTCTGCCACTATCAAAGCAGGCTCTTTATGAGCTGACCCAGAGCAGACAAAGCGACAAGGACGCATTTGGAAGCTCTGAGAAATGACCTCAAACTTCCTCCATTGGAATGTGGAAGATTATCTTGTCCTGCTGCATCTCTGTGGCAAGTAACTTGGCCTGTGCCACAAGTCAAAGGAGAACACCAATCCAATAATCTCTGATGATTGGTCTTAACAACTGAGTGAATTTTGCTTTTCCTTCCAGTGATTGTTCTGAATAGAAATCTTTACTGAATGCTTGTAGAGTGTTCACTGCTAAACTTACAGCAGTCACCCAGGCCCTTTGCCACATAAAATTACAAAAGAGTAAGCTCAATGAGCGAAGCTGTTTACAAACTATTATCTGTGTTACACCCACAGTGTATGTGAATGTAACATTCAGGACCAGCTAGCAGAACAGTATGTTGCCGGCATCCATGTTACATTAATTTAGACGCCATGCCACTTGGTGATTACAGGAAATGAATTGGTTGATCAGAAGACAATGTCTAAAGAACTTCTCAGCATCAGAATCTCCACCACTGTCGTACAGTCCCATCTATGGCACCTCATTCTAAAAGGATGGGAAGAAGAATGGCCAGCTAGAACAACATACAACAAATTAAGACTGGTTAAGGGAACCACAGGTGCAAGGAAGATGTCTCAAAGAGCTTCTCAGAAAGAATGTCTTGCTGTGCAGGCTGCACATGGGCCACAGCAGTTGTACCTAAGGTTTTATTCCCAAAGTGATGGGCCCACTGTGATGTGAATATGGTGCTGCTCTGACAGTCGCCCATTTACTTGTGGAATACATTATTCTGACCAACATGCAGAGAGGACTGAAGTTGGATTATTCATAACGCCTCCTACTTTTTGATTTGAAGTAGCTGCCAAGTGAACTGTGCATTTTATAAGATTATGCAGTTATTATAAAAAGCTACGAGTCCCCCTTGTTGTGGTTGATATAGGGGATGATCATGGAAGGTGAACCTTCTCCCTTTACTCCACTACTGTGCTGTCCTACTACTATGACAAAAAATCTGAAAGCCTGTCATCTTACTTATTTCCCTGGGGATTAAACATCTTCACTGTTGGTACTGGTCTCCCGGAAAGCAACCATCCATTTTGGTGTGCATCATCAACTACGTTTAAACATTCTATCTTTGTAGGTACCAGTGACCATGCAGTTTGGTCCCATCCAGCAACAGTCATTGTCATAGACATGTTCTCATATTATCACCTACTTTCCATTATGAAGCCCATATTATTGGCTTTCCTTTCATTATTTCATATGTAGTAGGTAGACTATGAATATAGTTAACATACTGATAAAATGAGCACCATAAGCTTTAATATGTACATTTGTCAAATGTGGTAAATAATCTTCACCGAATTAAATGTATTCACATACATGTAACTTTTCCTTTCCACAGATACAAGCCAGCAATGGTGAAGTTACTATTACAAATGATGGGGCAACAATTCTGAAGCAGATGAACGTCACACATCCAGCAGCAAAGTTGGTAAGTAAATTCATCCACGCATTGCTGCAACTGTTTAACTAGAATGTAGTTGTTGTCAATTTGTGTGGGTGGGTGGTTGGGGGGGGGGGGGGGTGATTTTTGTGCTGCCTGGTGAGAATTCCATTTTTCACCACTACAGTTGAGACATAGAGCTCAAGTCTTATTTTTGAAAATATTATGAAGCTGTACCTTGTGTACTATATAAGTTCATAGTCAGAATCTGCATAGTGTAAAGTAGAAATGGCAATAGGTTATCACCATCCTGAAGTATACCACATCAAAATATAACTTTTTTAAAACAAAATTTGTCATTCACATTTCAAAAGTTACCCCAACATTTTTATTTTAGTGCATTATTTAGGTGATGAAAAGTGGGTTCTTTGAGTAGACAATTGTATTAATATTGTGTACTTAATATAGTGAATTGCAGAGAAAAATAGGATGTTTCACAGGACAGTTTGACAGACATAACAGAATGGTTATAACAGAAATAATGAAATTTTAGGTAGTTCAGAAAACAAGCAATTGGTAGAGAAGATTCAAGATCATTGTGTGCTGAATAATGTATAAGGTAAGGAAATTGGCAACCCAAAAATGACAGTTAAAGGGCTACTCTGATAGTAGTTTTGAATCATACATGAAAACTGATGTGTAACATAATACAGGACACTAATAAAAGAAATACACATTGCCATGCACAAATTAAATTTCATGTAACAGTAACTAAATGAATACTAGTAATCACTTAATACATAGGTAAGACAATGTTTAATTGTGTGTGCTAAGCACTCTTGGAAACTGTCCTCTGTCAGACCTTTAATTAGCTTATGGTGTAGCAATTCACATATAACTGCACGCATAAGACAGGAAGAGTACTTAAAAAACAAGGAAGCACATATGAAGAGAATCGCTTAATATTTCAAATAGTTCTCTCATATGATAGAGCTGGAGATCCATCGGAATGAATGAATGAATGAATGAATGGTATGTCGAACAAAAACTATTTCAACCTTTACTTTTGCTTGTGGTCTTTGGTCCAGAGGTTAGTTTAGTACAGATTTCTACACTACCATATCCTGTGCAAGCCTCTTCATTTCCAAATAACTACTGAGTCATTCCATACCAAGTGGTTTAGTGATTTCCACATGACTGTCATGGATTTTGCTAAAATATTGTGTGAGCATTTGCACTTGTTCCCTGTAAACATTGGCAAAGCCGCATGATGACCAATTAAATACTTTTGGATATATCTTTATTTGTTTGACCCCCTATTGCAGCTATCAACAGTGGGCTGTTAGCGAGTTTTCAGCGACTTTTAAATATGTCTCCAGCAGTACTTTCTTGAAAGGAACAAAACTAGATCATCCTTTACAACTTTTTGCGTTCTCTTAGGCAAAGTTGGTCAAAAAAAAATAGATGCTTAAAAAATGTGAAGTCAAGCTTTTTATACCTCCAGAAGTAATTGTGCAATATATTTGAAACTGTGTGTAATAACTTACCTGTACCAGGTCTTAAAACATAAATGTTCATTTTCTTACTATTTTCCAATAGTTTACAAATTAAGGGCAAAATTAACGATTTTTGTAAAGACACCAATAGGTGGTTCTTTAGGTAACTTTTATGATAAAGAATCTTTTGCAAACTCTTTAAAACCTTTTGAATTATAAAGACAGTGTTTTAAACTTCTAAAATACCAATTTGGTTTTGCAGTGCAAGCATGTAAGACCCTAAAAGACAATGACAAGGTGGAGGCGAATTGAAAATATACCCCCATTCCACTGCTGCTTAAACTAAATCTGGCATCTTTTATTCTATTCTACACTTGCTGAGTACTCTTTGTGAAAGGTAATATTGAAAGTCCTGAGGAAGTGAGATAGTCAGAAGAACATGAAAAACTTCAAAAAAGATGTGTTTTGCCATGGCTCCTCATGACATATTTCAGCCTGTTTTTCTGTTGTAATAATTACAGAATCAAACTGTTTAGAAACTTCAAAATTTAATTGTGATTTACCAAGGCACTGGACATCATGATAGTAAAGTTGTTTCATAACAAGTACAACAAACATTTTATAAACAGTCTCCAAGTTTTATACCATTGTCACAATGTGTGAATTTTGGTGAAGCTCATAGCAGTCTGGAACGGATTAATTTTATTTCTTGTGCGAGTATGTCTTTTTATTGTGCAATGCTTTTGACAGGCTAGTTTAACTTCAGTTTAACTTACAGCATATTTTGTGTTTGCATAGCTTGCAGTTTATTGGAACATTATTATACAGATGGAAAAATTGTGTAATGTGTGGCTGTGGTCCATGGTGGCTTAACCACTGCTGCATCCCCATTGTCAAAGGGGCAACACCCATTAGCTGTGCAATAGCAGCCACAGGTGGATTTCTTTCACACTTGTTCCAAGCCTGATGATAATTTTCTTCAAGTTTCAAAGGCCAAAGCTAGAAGAGATCTCTTTTGAGATCCTAAGCTAATGTTTACTTCAGACTATTTAAGTTTTTGGCAGGTTTCTTTAATTTCTGTAGAAAGTCACTTGGAAAACTATCCTGGCAGGCAGATGAGGTCACTGATGGTGGTGGAATAACAGCAATAATGTGTTGTTCCAGAACACAGTACTTGTCTCTCCTAGTGACCAATAAAATGAATTTGTTGCACTATGTGGATGCTTAGAGGTTATCAAAGTATTTGTATGGTGTGCTCGATGCCACGAAAGTTACTTTTTCTGTGCTTCTGTGACGCTTAATGGTCTGGCTGATGTGAGACCTCATCTGTACCATACAATAATGGGTATAGTGCAAATAAAGAGTATTTGGTTTTCACTGCTGCCCCAGGAAATTAAGTTCTATCATTTTCTTACTACGAACAATATTTTATGAAATACAAATAATTGCAAATTTATATTTGCAATGGAAATGGGAACTTTGGGTGCAATATGTAATTAGTAACGAGACATGCATTTTTCATAAATTATGATTAGGTATGCGTTAATCATCATATATTTGATGAATCGTATATTTAAATGATTTAGGTATTTGGATTGAATAAATAAGTAAATAGAAATAAATAAATAAAAAGACCAAAGTGATATTCAGACCAGTTATCGATAAATTGTTCTCCCATGCTGCTGATTAAGCCACATAGCTTGTCTACAAAAAAGCCTAACTTTATTGTTACTTGGAAAATTGACAAGTTTCTTGAGAATTTATGAGAGCTGTATCAAACTGCTTCGCGATTTGATATTTTGAGTTCTGAATTTCACATACCATAAATAAATTTTTAAACAAAATAGGAAAATCCAATTGTCGATTGGTCACCTTGTCTGATGTCATATCTGCAATTTTCTGTATCACTAGCACCAGATATTTTTCTATAAACTTGTTAAAAGCATTAAGAACAGCTTATTTCTTGCAGCTTTTTAAGTCTTCCTGCATGTTTCACTATGGAACAGAAAGCAGTGTCAGCCAGATTTACAGTTCATATTAACAGTGCAACAATCGGTGCACAAGCAGCAGTTTACAGAGGCTGCCACTGTACACTGTTATTGAAATAAAAATAGCCAAAGTATGATTGAAAACCATTGATGACTCTTAATACATTAGAATGTCTCAAAGTTTCATTTACAACAACATAGTAATAAGATATGTAATGCATTAGTGGACACTACTGTACTTACCTGAGTATAGGACGACTTTGATTATAAGATCACCCCCCCCCCCCCCCCCCGTGTTTTTTTTTTCTTCTCTCTCTCTCTCTCTCTCTCTCTCTCTATATATATATATATATATATATATATATATATATAAATAAAACAGAAAGAAACTTCCACATGGGAAAAATATATTAAAAATAAAGATTCCAAGACTTACCAAGCGGGAAAGCGCCGGCAGACAGGCACATGAACAAAACACACAAACACACACACAGAATTACTAGCTTTCGCAACCGATGGTTGCTTCTTCAGGAAGGAGAGGGAAAGACGAAAGGATGTGGGTTTTAAGGGAGAGGGTAAGGAGTCATTCCAATCCCGGGAGCGGAAAGACTTCCCTTAGGGGAAAAAAAGGACAGGTGTACACTCGCACACACACACACACACACACACATATCCATCCGCACATACACAGACACAAGCAGACATATTTAAAGGCAAAGAGTTAAGGGCAGAGATGTCAGTCGAGGCGGAAGTACAGAGGCAAAGAAGTTGTTGAAAGACAGGTGAGGTATGAGCGGCGGCAACTTGAAATTAGCGGAGGTTGAGGCCTGGCGGATATCGAGAAGAGAGGATATACTGAAGGGCGAGTTCCCATCTCCGGAGTTCGGATAGGTAGGTGTTGGTGGGAAGTATCCAGATAACTCGGACGGTGTAACACTGTGCCAAGATGTGCTGGCCGTGCATCAAGGCATGTTTAGCCACAGGGTGATCCTCATTACCAACAAACACTGTCTGCCTGTGTCCATTCATGCGAATGGACAGTTTGTTGCTGGTCATTCCCACATAGAAAGCATCACAGTGCAGGCAGGTCAGTTGGTAAATCACGTGGGTGCTTTCACATGTGGCTCTCCCTTTGATTGTGTACACCTTCCGGGTTACAGGACTGGAGTAGGTGGTGGTGGGAGGGTGCATAGGACAGGTTTTACACCGGGGGCGGTTGCAAGGGTAGGAGCCAGAGGGTAGGGGAGGTGGTTTGGGGATTTCATAGGGATGAACCAAGAGGTTACGAAGGTTAGGTGGACGGCGGAAAGACACTCTTGGTGGAGTGGGGAGGATTTCATGAAGGATGGATCTCATTTCGGGGCAGGATTTTAGGAAGTCGTATCCCTGCTGGAGAGCCACATTCAAGGTCTGATCCAGTCCTGGGAAGTATTCTGTTACAAGTGGGGCACTTTTGGGGTTCTTCTGTGAGAGGTTCTGGGTTTGAGGGGATGAGGAAGTGGCTCTGGTTATCTGCTTCTGTACCAGGTTGGGAGGGTAGTTGCGGGATGCGAAAGCTGTTTTCAGGTTGTTGGTGTAATGGTCGAGGGATTCAGGACTGGAGCAGATTCGTTTGCCACGAAGGCCTAGGCTGTAGGGAAGGGACCGTTTGATATGGAATGGGTGGCAGCTGTCATAATGGAGGTACTGTTGCTTGTTGGTGGGTTTGATGTGGACGGATGTGTGCAGCTGGCCATTGGACAGATGGAGGTCAACATCTAGGAAAGTGGCATGGGATTTGGAGTAGGACCAGGTGAATCTGATGGAACCAAAGGAGTTGAGGTTGGAGAGGAAATTCTGGAGTTGTTCTTCACTGTGAGTCCAGATCATGAAGATGTCATCAATAAATCTGTACCAAACTTTGGGTTGGCAGGCTTGGGTAACCAAGAAGGCTTCCTCTAAGCGACCCATAAATAGGTTGGCATACGAGGGGGCCATCCTGGTACCCATGGCTGTTCCCTTTAATTGTTGGTATGTCTGGCCTTCAAAAGTGAAGAAGTTGTGGGTCAGGATGAAGCTGGCTAAGGTGACGAGGAAAGAGGTTTTAGGTAGGGTGGCAGGTGATCGGCGTGAAAGGAAGTGCTCCATTGCAGCGAGGCCCTGGACGTGCGGGATATTTGTGTATAGGGAAGTGGCATCAATGGTTACCAGGATGGTTTCTGGGGGTAACAGACTGGGTACGGATTCCAGGCGTTCGAGAAAGTGGTGGGTGTCTTTGATGAAGGATGGGAGACTGCATGTAATGGGTTGAAGGTGTTGATCTACGAAGGCAGAGATGCGTTCTGTGGGGGCTTGGTAACCAGCTACAATGGGGCGGCCAGGATGTTTGGGTTTGTGAATTTTAGGAAGTAGGTAGAAGGTAGGAGTGCGAGGTGACGGTGGGGTGAGGAGTTTGATGGAGTCAGGTGAAAGGTTTTGTAGGGGGCCTAAGGTTCTGAGGATTCCTTGAAGCTCCGCCTGGACATCAGGAATGGGATTACTTCGGCAAACTTTGTATGTAGAGTTGTCTGAAAGCTGACGCAGTCCCTCAGCCACATACTCCCGACGATCAAGTACCACAGTCGTGGAACCCTTGTCAGCCGGAAGAATGATGATGGATCGGTCAGCTTTCAGATCACGGATAGCCTGGGATTCGGCTGTGGTGATGTTGGGAGTAGGATTAAGGTTTTTCAAGAAAGATTGAGAGGCAAGGCTGGAAGTGAGAAATTCCTGGAAGGTTTGGAGAGGGTGATTTTGAGGAAGAGGAGGTGGGTCCCGCTGTGATGGAGGACGGAACTGTTGCAGGCAGGGTTCAATTTGGATAGTGTCTTGGGGAGTTGGATCATTAGGAGTGGGATCAGGATTGTTTTTCTTCGTGGCAAAGTGATATTTCCAGCAGAGACTACGAGTGTAGGACAGTAAATCCTTGACAAGGGCAGTTTGGTTGAACCTGGGAGTGGGGCTGAAGGTGAGGCCTTTGGATAGGACAGAGGTTTCGGATTGGGAGAGGGGTTTGGAGGAAAGGTTAACTACTGAATTGGGGTGTTGTGGTTCCACCCCAATTCAGTAGTTAACCTTTCCTCCAAACCCCTCTCCCAATCCGAAACCTCTGTCCTATCCAAAGGCCTCACCTTCAGCCCCACTCCCAGGTTCAACCAAACTGCCCTTGTCAAGGATTTACTGTCCTACACTCGTAGTCTCTGCTGGAAATATCACTTTGCCACGAAGAAAAACAATCCTGATCCCACTCCTAATGATCCAACTCCCCAAGACACTATCCAAATTGAACCCTGCCTGCAACAGTTCCGTCCTCCATCACAGCGGGACCCACCTCCTCTTCCTCAAAATCACCCTCTCCAAACCTTCCAGGAATTTCTCACTTCCAGCCTTGCCTCTCAATCTTTCTTGAAAAACCTTAATCCTACTCCCAACATCACCACAGCCGAATCCCAGGCTATCCGTGATCTGAAAGCTGACCGATCCATCATCATTCTTCCGGCTGACAAGGGTTCCACGACTGTGGTACTTGATCGTCGGGAGTATGTGGCTGAGGGACTGCGTCAGCTTTCAGACAACTCTACATACAAAGTTTGCCGAAGTAATCCCATTCCTGATGTCCAGGCGGAGCTTCAAGGAATCCTCAGAACCTTAGGCCCCCTACAAAACCTTTCACCTGACTCCATCAAACTCCTCACCCCACCGTCACCTCGCACTCCTACCTTCTACCTACTTCCTAAAATTCACAAACCCAAACATCCTGGCCGCCCCATTGTAGCTGGTTACCAAGCCCCCACAGAACGCATCTCTGCCTTCGTAGATCAACACCTTCAACCCATTACATGCAGTCTCCCATCCTTCATCAAAGACACCAACCACTTTCTCGAACGCCTGGAATCCGTACCCAGTCTGTTACCCCCAGAAACCATCCTGGTAACCATTGATGCCACTTCCCTATACACAAATATCCCGCACGTCCAGGGCCTCGCTGCAATGGAGCACTTCCTTTCACGCCGATCACCTGCCACCCTACCTAAAACCTCTTTCCTCGTCACCTTAGCCAGCTTCATCCTGACCCACAACTTCTTCACTTTTGAAGGCCAGACATACCAACAATTAAAGGGAACAGCCATGGGTACCAGGATGGCCCCCTCGTATGCCAACCTATTTATGGGTCGCTTAGAGGAAGCCTTCTTGGTTACCCAAGCCTGCCAACCCAAAGTTTGGTACAGATTTATTGATGACATCTTCATGATCTGGACTCACAGTGAAGAACAACTCCAGAATTTCCTCTCCAACCTCAACTCCTTTGGTTCCATCAGATTCACCTGGTCCTACTCCAAATCCCATGCCACTTTCCTAGATGTTGACCTCCATCTGTCCAATGGCCAGCTGCACACATCCGTCCACATCAAACCCACCAACAAGCAACAGTACCTCCATTATGACAGCTGCCACCCATTCCATATCAAACGGTCCCTTCCCTACAGCCTAGGCCTTCGTGGCAAACGAATCTGCTCCAGTCCTGAATCCCTCGACCATTACACCAACAACCTGAAAACAGCTTTCGCATCCCGCAACTACCCTCCCAACCTGGTACAGAAGCAGATAACCAGAGCCACTTCCTCATCCCCTCAAACCCAGAACCTCTCACAGAAGAACCCCAAAAGTGCCCCACTTGTAACAGAATACTTTCCAGGACTGGATCAGACCTTGAATGTGGCTCTCCAGCAGGGATACGACTTCCTAAAATCCTGCCCCGAAATGAGATCCATCCTTCATGAAATCCTCCCCACTCCACCAAGAGTGTCTTTCCGCCGTCCACCTAACCTTCGTAACCTCTTGGTTCATCCCTATGAAATCCCCAAACCACCTCCCCTACCCTCTGGCTCCTACCCTTGCAACCGCCCCCGGTGTAAAACCTGTCCTATGCACCCTCCCACCACCACCTACTCCAGTCCTGTAACCCGGAAGGTGTACACAATCAAAGGGAGAGCCACATGTGAAAGCACCCACGTGATTTACCAACTGACCTGCCTGCACTGTGATGCTTTCTATGTGGGAATGACCAGCAACAAACTGTCCATTCGCATGAATGGACACAGGCAGACAGTGTTTGTTGGTAATGAGGATCACCCTGTGACTAAACATGCCTTGATGCACGGCCAGCACATCTTGGCACAGTGTTACACCGTCCGAGTTATCTGGATACTTCCCACCAACACCTACCTATCCGAACTCCGGAGATGGGAACTCGCCCTTCAGTATATCCTCTCTTCTCGATATCCGCCAGGCCTCAACCTCCGCTAATTTCAAGTTGCCGCCGCTCATACCTCACCTGTCTTTCAACAACTTCTTTGCCTCTGTACTTCCGCCTCGACTGACATCTCTGCCCTTAACTCTTTGCCTTTAAATATGTCTGCTTGTGTCTGTGTATGTGCGGATGGATATGTGTGTGTGTGTGTGTGTGCGAGTGTACACCTGTCCTTTTTTTCCCCTAAGGGAAGTCTTTCCGCTCCCGGGATTGGAATGACTCCTTACCCTCTCCCTTAAAACCCACATCCTTTCGTCTTTCCCTCTCCTTCCTGAAGAAGCAACCATCGGTTGCGAAAGCTAGTAATTCTGTGTGTGTGTTTGTGTGTTTTGTTCATGTGCCTGTCTGCCGGCGCTTTCCCGCTTGGTAAGTCTTGGAATCTTTATTTTTAATATATATATATATATATATATATATATATATATATATATATATATATATATAATTTTACGCTTCTGAAGAAAATTTTGTGTGTAACGTATTCTGACTAATCAGAATTGCGAAGTGTTTTATTGACATAAAGTATCTACCTAAAAAGTTAACATTCGACATATTTTAAATTTATGCATTTTGTTGTTTGTCTAAATTTTGATAAAACAGGGAGAAATAAAGTAATAAAAAGAAATG
Organism: Schistocerca gregaria; assembly: GCF_023897955.1. Classification (NCBI taxonomy): domain Eukaryota; kingdom Metazoa; phylum Arthropoda; class Insecta; order Orthoptera; family Acrididae; genus Schistocerca; species Schistocerca gregaria. Next base: position 176,445,248 of record NC_064925.1, on the reverse strand, counting down.
GTTTACATTAATTTGTAAACCCTTTTTAGCAATATTTTTTGCTTGGTAACCCTGTCACTATTTTTATCATCATCCTAACAGCACAGCTGTAAAATTTATATCTTCATTGTCACATATTTGGCTGTTTATTCTGAATATGTTGTGATTTCTGAGGTTGTGGTTACCATACGACCTGTGAACACAGCTGTTTTTTATCTTTATACAAAACAGCTCTCGCTTTCTCTACTTACATGGGAATGTTACAGTGTCACTTGCTTCCAAACACATTGTCTGCCCACTGCGCTCTCATTGGCTGTTAGAACTAGGTGCTGACACACCCTCGTTTGTTCCTATCTTACTTCATGGTGAGCGTCAATAACATTATCGCTTGAAGCATGTACACCACTGCCCCATACCTAGACTTTCACCACCTCATGCAGAAATGAAGACTGATCTTGAGTATTCGTACAATTTTAAATTCAATTCAATTCCGACTACAAATGTTTTCAGGCAAACTACTGTCTAAACATGGCAGATGTTCCTAAAAAGCCAAAGTATGCGGTATAGATTCTCACGTTTGGCAATGTCACATATTTTTCTACCAGCTCACTGCAGCAAGTTGATATCAATATTCTCCCTCCGACCCTTCTGTAGTGCTGTGCTTCAGCAGCTGTGAAAAATGAACTGCAGTATCTTCAAGGGTGCAAGTCATAAGTAACAGCAGCAACTAATACATGAATAAAAGAGCACCAACATGATTGTCCGATTCTTCAGCTTGCGATCATCCTGTGATCTACTGACTTGTGTTGGATGCCATAATTTGTTCTCACAACAGCTACAATCAGTTTCATAAGAATGATTTTGTTTATTAGGCATTTCATTTTGGATTACCTTTCCTTCTTGTTTCACCTGAATAACACCACCATGTTCTAAATCTGATTGAAAGATGGTACTGTATTTACTTGCTATTCTAATATGTGAGCAATGTCTGAATTGCTCATTACAACCCACTTAGTAAATCATTAGCCTCTCTAATCAAATGAAATATTGATTTCTGTTCAGAATCGAGTAATGTTTTTTGAAGGAATACATTTGCCCTTCTGAATGTAGCCTTTACTTGAAAAGCTACTAATTGTTTGTACATGGTACCCATACCTATAATAAAACTTTTATTGCAAATCTGTTCAAATATATCAAGAGTTTTGAAAGTGATAAAATTTAGTGCTATTTCCTCTAGTGTTTCACCAAACTTGTCATATTTTAAGCAAAGCAAATGATTGTTGTAACGACTAGTTCATAGTTTCTCGTATGTCCTTTGCACTAGTGCTGTATGCATCAAATGTCATGTGTTTTGTGGGCAACGTTGATACTGTATCTAGCACTTTGGTGTATCGGGGAAATCTTGAACTTATTCGAACACAAGTATCATTTGCCTAGACCTACCCTTATGAATTCTTCAAAATAAATCTGTGTGTAACCTCAATATCCAAAGCTTCATCTGTAAACGAAAGACAACCCCAGTATACTCTATTAAACATTGTAAAAATGTTAGCCTCAGCAGCAGTAGTTTAATCTGCGAATGTAAGACAACCCTATATGTTTTGAATGACGAATTTGGGAAAAACCCTCGTTTTGTAATCAGTTAAATATAGTACTTCCAAGAGTGTAACAGCATCAGCATCAGCATGAGCATGCTTGTACTATGGCTCTTGACCAGTCATCGCATTTGTGTTTGTTTACATCAGATTTATTCTTACAATGAAGGAAGAATAGAGACCTACATTTCTCCTTTGGCCAATCCTGTGTAGCCATTTTGCACTTCTGGTCACCTTCAATGTTAGACATCCATATTCCCCTTTGCCTGCTTCATTTGCAGCTTTTCTATATTTTCTCCTTTCATCAATTAAATTCAATATCTCCTGTGATATCCAAGGATTTTTACAAGGCCTTGTCTTTCTACTTATTTCATCCTCTGCTGCCTTCACTATTCCATCTCTCGAAGTTACTACTCACGTGTCTTCTACTGTATTCCTTTCTCCCATTTCACTCAGTCATTTCCTAATGCTTCCATTGAAACTCTGAACAACCTGTGGTTCTTCAACTTATCCAGGTCCCATCTCATTAACTTCATGTCTTTTTGCAAATTCTTCAGTTTTAATCTAAAGTTCATGACAATAAATTGTGGACATTCCACTACTGACCCGGAAAGTCTTTCAGTTTAAAATCTGATTCTGAAATCTCTGTGTTACCATTATATAATCAGTTTGTAATCTCCCAACCTTTAATGATACTTCAACCAAGTGATAGTGATGATTAAATTGTGCTCTGTGCAAAATTGTACCAAGTGGCCTCCTCTTTCATTTCTTTTCCTCCATCCATATTCTACTATTATCCTTGTCTTCCATTTCCTACTGCTGAATTCTAAGTTATGTGTCACAATTTAAGTTTTCCTCTCCCTTAACTAAGTCAGCAATTTCTTTTATCTCATCTGTCTTCTTCACCTGTGGAGGTAGGTGGCAAATGAACTTGTGCTGCTGTGGCGGGTGTTGCCTTTGTGTCTATCTTGTCTGTGATAATACGTTTGCTATACTGCTCTTAATAGCTTACCTGCATTCTTATTTTCTGATTCATAATTAGACTTACTCCTGCATTACCTCTATTTGATTTCTTCTGTATTACTTCTATCTGATTTTGTATTTATAAACCCCTACTCACCTGACCAGAAAGCCCTGTTACTCCTGCTACTGAAGTTCACTAATCCCCACTATACACTGAGGTGACAAGTGATGGGACAGTGATACATACATGTATATAGGTGGTGGTAGTATCGCTTATGTAATATATAAAAGGGCAGTGCATTGGCAGAGCTGTCATTAGTACTGAAGTGATTCATGTGTAAAGGTTTGACATTATTATAGCTGCATGAAGAGAATTAAAAGGCTTTGTACATGGAATACTAGTTGGAACTAGATGCATCGGACATTACATTACGGAAATCGTTAGAGAATTCAATATTCCAAGATCCACAGTGTCAAGAGTGTGCCAAAGACACCAAATTTTGGGCATTACCTCTCAACACTGATGGCCTTCACTTACTGACAGAGAGCAGCGGCGTTTTCATAGAGGTGTCATTACTAACATACAAGCAACGCCGCGTGAAATAATTGCAGAATCAATGTGACAAGTATGACGAATGCACCAGGTAGGACATAGTGGCGATATTTGGCATTAATAGGCTATGGGAGCAGATAACTGATAAGAGTACCTTTGCTAACAGCAGTGCCTCTTCTGCTATCACCACCATATTGGTTGGACCTAGAGGACTGAAAAATTGTGGCCTGGTTGAATGAGTCCTGTTTCCAAGATGGTAAGAGCTCATGGTAGGGTTAGTGTGTGGTGCAGACCTCATGAAGCCATGGATTCAACTCAAGGCAGTGTGCAAACTGGTGGTGACTCCAAAATGGAGTGGACTGGGCCCTCTGGTCCATTTGAACTGATCATTGACTGGAAATGGTTACATTTGGTACTTCAAGACAAGTGGCAGCCATTTGTGGACTTCATGTTCCCAAACAACAACAAAATTTTTGTGGATGACAATGCACCATGTCACAGGGCCACAGGTGTTTGCATTTGGTTTGAAGAACATTCTGGACAATTTGAATGATTTGCTCACCCAGCTAGTGAATGATTTGGTCACCCAGCTCACCCAACATGAACCCCTCTGAACATTTATGGGACATAATTGAGAGGTCAATTTGTGCACAAGATCCTACACGGGCAACACATTCACAATTATGGATGGTTGTGGAGGCAGTGTGGCTCAGTATTTATACAGGGGACTTCCAATTACTTGTTGAATCCACGCCTTGTCGAGTTGCTGCACCAAACCAGGCAAAAGGAGGTTAAAATGATATTAGGAGACATCCCATGACTTCTACCACTGCAGTGTATCTAACTTTACTCTATCTTTTTTTTCATTTTCAAATTTACTAACCTAGCTAGCTGATTGAGGATCTAACGTACTATACTCAGACCCGAAGATTGATCGTTTCATTTCTCCTGAGTTGACTCTGTCCGAAGATATAAATGGGGGACTGCTTTACCTCTGGAGTATTTTACCCAAGAAGATGCCATCATCTTTTAACCATACAGTTGAGATGTCCTTGGGAAAAGTAATGGCTGTTAATTGGCTTGCTTTCAGCTATTCGCAGTACCAACACACCAAGGCCATATTGGCTGATGTTACAAGGCCAAATCAATCCATCATCCACTGTTGCCCTTGAAGTTACTGAAAAGCTGCTTTTGGCTCTTCAGAAACGTTTGTCTGGCCTCTTCACAGATACCTGCATCGCGGTATTGTTGAGACACATAAGCCGCCCTACGTCAATGATGTCTGTGGCTCATGATGATATCCAAAGACTGGTTTCATACTTCACACATCTATCTTGTGAATGTCTTTTGTAATCTACATGGCTGTTGCAGTCTATACCAACTTGAACCTGCTTATTGTATTCAACTCTTAATCTCCTTTTAGAATTTTTACCCACTACACTTCACTCCAGTACCAAATTGACAGTTTGTTGATGCCTCAAAGTGTCCAATCAGTCAGTTCCTTCCATTAGTCAAGTTGAGCTATAAATTTCTTTTCTCCCCAGTTAGCTTCTTAGTTACCCGATGTATCTGTATAATCTTCAGCAGTCTTCTATAGCACCACATTTCAAAAGCAAGTTTTTTTCTCCTTGTCTGAAGTGCTTATTGTCCATGTTTCACTTCCATATATAGACGCGCAAGTTGCTGAAGTGGTGTCAGATCGAAAGACTTGCACCTGGCGAACGGTCTACCCGACGGGAGGCATATTCACACGACATTTATTTTTTATTACTTCCATACAAGGTTACACTGAAGACAGATACCTTCAGAACTGCTTTCTTTGCTGTAGGTGTCTACATTTTATATCCTCCCTACTACTTCAAACATCTGGTATTTTACTGCCCAGATAGCAAAACTAGTCCACCACTTTTAGTGTCTTGTTTCCTAATGTAATTTTCCCACTATCATCTGATTAAACCCACTATATTCCATTGACTGTGTTTTACTTTTGTAGATGTTTGTCTTCTAACTTTTTCAAGGCAGTATTTCCATTTAACTAAATTTGGACTTAGTTGTCATCAGGTTTCACACTAATCAGTGAAGTGGCTAAAAAAAAGTACCTATGATTATGCTGAGTGTTTTACTGATATATATTTTTGTAGAATGTAGGAAAGCATGCAACAGTTTTCTTTTATTTCATGTTTGCTTGCTTGTCGTCATATACATTTTACATTTGCTTACAGCTTGTCGAACTCTCAAAGGCACAAGACATTGAGGCTGGAGATGGAACAACAAGTGTCGTCGTCGTCGCTGGCAGCCTCTTGGAAGCAGCACAGAAGTTACTGGCACGTGGCATTCACCCGACAGTGGTTTCAGACGCATTCCAGCGTGCTGCTGCCAAGTCTGTGGAGATCCTTTCTGGCATGTCACAGCCAGTATCCCTGGCAGACAGGGACAGTCTCATACGTTCAGCAGCAACTGCACTTAATTCTAAGGTTTGTTTACTGATTCTTAGTCCTGTGAACTATTTGTTCAGAGTAAATTAATTTTGTGATGAAAAGTACATATACAGTCCAGTGATGGCAACTTGTGCAGAACACTAATATGATAGTAATAAAGCCATAACACCCACATTTTTTCATTTAACTCAGTTTCTTTTAACCAAAAAATGGTTTTACTGGCTAACAGTGTTTTGGACAAAAAATGCAACACCTTGGTCACGACATGAAACAAATCAGATTGGCATGAAGTGCAGGTACATGCAGGAATATGCAGCTAAATAATGTTTCAGTGCAACTGCATGATGTAGGTGGGAGTAATGCTATCTACATTCTGTATGTAAGGAGAGGTTATATAACGAGCCTCTCTTGTTTGTGACAGGATGTTATTTGTGTAAGGGGGAGCACCAGCGTGCGCTGGAATTACATACTCAGGACAGTGGCCAATTGAGACTGCAGTTTATGTCAGCAATATTAATGCTCACAGTAGACATAATCCCAGCTGTTATGCAAATACGGAATTGATGGATTCAGCAGAGCCATTCTTGAGGCTGCGTGGCATCTGAGATGCCCAGTGTGACTAGTGTCCAAGAGTGCAGATATACTGTCCAGCTGATATTCCACCCCCACTGAGAGACTGACAAATCAACTCTCATCAGCAAGTATGATTGATAAACAGAGGATAAAACTGAAGCAGCATGGAATGACATAATCGTATGTTATCCATGCTCAGTTCCTCAATACCCAATTGGATTAGAGATTATTGTTGATTTAAGAGGTAGCAGCTCAGTGTACTGCTTTCTATTTACTGAGTATGCCCAATAAATAAAATTCCGTTATTTGGTATCTTTTTGGGTGTTAAAATTTTATTTGCCTACAGTGTATAAATTTCATACAATTAAGTATAGTATAATTAATATATTGAATAGTAGGTCGGGGGGGCGGTGGCAACATTGGTCCAAAATAAGCTGGCCTGGCAGAAAAATTTTTGGATTGTGGAAAGAACAACTTCTTGTAAAAGAACCGTGTGATTTGAAAAGCTGTTCTATGACAACCTTCATACATTAAGTTTGGTTTAGGGATACTGCCAGTGAAAGTCTTACCCAAAGATGGAGGATGTTTCTTTCTGTTGTAGGCAACATATTGGAAAATTTCAGAAAGTTATGCCATTTCATGAGCCTAAAGATTCAATTTTTTTAATTTCAGGTGATGAAAATGTGGTATAAAGGCCATTGGAATACAATGTGATGGCTGCCTACTGTTGGTCACTTCACTGTGTGATAAGCAATTCATTGGAGGACAAAGCTGCTAACATGCTTTGAGGGGAAGAGGAGGGGAGGGAGGGAAGAAATAAAAGCCAAGGGATACACAATTCCTTTGTAATAGAGATATGTGTTCATGTTTGTACTTCAGTAAAACTTCTGTTCCGATTGAAAAATTGTAAGGGGACAGTCAAATAAAAATGAGACAGATGGGAAGCAATCATATCAAAAGTAGTTCCAAACGGTTAATAGATTTATCCCACTGTGAGACAAGATTGTAAAAGCCTTCATTGAAAAAGGATTGTGTTGCCCATAGAACCATGATTGTCTCTAGGTACGCACATCATTTTCCAAAGCAAATTGACAGTCACGAGTGTATTTTCTCAGAGCTTCAAAAATATGGAAATCTCATAGGGAGGGATTGAGAATGCGTGGAGGAAGAGATATACATCTGGGTACAATCATGGATCCATGGGCAACTACAGATGTTGACCATCTTGACGGTCAGTGGGATAAATGTGTAAGTAACTCTGGCAATTACTTTTGAGATAATAAACAATTTACTTACTTTTTTCCATCTGTCTCATTCTAATTTGACTGTTCGTTATAAATTAATAGGGCAGGGGAGAAAAACTTAATTTTAGATATGGATTCGTTTTTGAAGATACTGGATGATTATGCTAGTACCTAACAAAAAGTTATCAAAAATATTTTTCCATGGACCTGTTACATTGTTGATGCATTTTGTTATATTACTGGAGAACAAATACTCAGTTTTGTAAACTGACACAAATTGTTTATAGTTTATCGTAAATGTAGTAGCTTGCAGGGAAGAACTAGCAAATTATTTACAGTTTCATTATTTTGCCGCTAATGTACAGAATTCTTTTCTTCTCCTTCATTCATGAAAATTTGAAACTGATTTTTCTGTTCATGGCTTAGCTATTTCACTTGGGGAAGGATAGGGGAAGACTGCACAGTCAGTTTAACAACGTATTAGTTGTTGCTCCTGTGTATTTGTATGAGGGGACTTCAAAATGTAAGTTACATATTATTGTGGCTTTTATTAAATGATGTACTAAATTTCAATGACACAGATACAGGACAGTTTTTTCAACATAGTTGCAAAGGTTCTTTACACAGCAGTCAGAACATACTACCAATCGTCCAATTCCTCAATGATAAAAATCTACTCATTGTTCATAGAGCCATTTAAAAACTGCTGTTTGGATGTTTAATGAGAAAATCTGCATTAAAATCTTCTTGTCTCGTTGCCTTTTTGGTTGATGTAGCAACTGCAGCATTATGGAATGTGAAAATAAGGGCCACCTGTTTGTTTTACCTGTCCATTTCAGCACTGCAACACCCTGTGAGTGAGTGAGTGGGTGATATGCTAAGACTTCATCTTTCGTGAGTCTTGCATTTTTCAAGGCATTGAGCAGGTCCCAGACAGCAGACCCATAAAAAATATGTTGATGTAGGTTTAATTTGATAAATGATTTATTAATCAGTATCCAATCTCTATTTTTGAAATGAATTCCAAGTAGTTCATAGAGGTACGAAAATTTATCACATAACCATCTGCATTCTGAATGGAGGCTTGAATCACTCTGATTGAAATTGTACAAAGCTTTTTTAACAGCAATGTTGTCCATGATTATTATTTATATCTTCGCTGGCAGCTCTTATTCCTTATTGAATCAAGGTTGGCTCTTGTCTTGTAAGATTCCAAGGGACTCCCATACGCTGTCTTTTGGATGCTAGTAACTTCATGCTGCACTTACTGTGAGGTAAGGGTGTCTACTGAAGCTCCAACCGGCACATGCTGCCTGAGAAGCAGCTCAGACAAGTAGTACATGGGAATGATCGCACCAGTGTATTAATTTAAACCTCGTAACTGGGGACCAGGATATGTAGCATCTATTCTTGACAAATTTTGTTTCTCTATTTGTCAACATTCACATCTATCTTTTCATTTGTAAATGATTAGATGCACAAACTAGAAATGTTGACATGCTAATGAGTGACAACAAACAAAGCTTTAGTTCTTTGGAATTGTTAAAGTACTGATTGGGAACTTTTTGACTGGAATGTTTGCTATTGCAAAACCTTAAAGACCTTTTTCTTCAAAAATGGCCTTCATTTTGTTTATTTGGTTGTATTTAAGCTTTCATATGTGGTTGTTCTGTTGGAAAGCAGCAGAATTTTCCCATCATCTCTCTGGACATTATTTGTCTTTTCCCTCCCAATTCAGTGATTAAAAAATTTGCAGACTATTAACTTTGATCTGTCTTAGGCGTTCGTATCCATGCGACCCATGTTGTACAGTGCTACAGATAGAAGTGACAAGGCACTTATCGTAGAAATAGGACTGAATGTTTGATAACTCTATTTTCATATTTGGTGGAGAATTTTGATATAGTCAAAAAACTTTACAGATTTTTATTATCCAGCTGTTATAGTGCAGAATGCAGGCACTATTTGCTATAGTGGAAGATGGCATCGAGTGTAAACAACCTATAGTGTTTTGACCACCAGAGGAGAGAGGAGCAGTGCAGAGAAAAGAGCCCCACCTCACTCTTGCAAGGCAGCAGCATACAGCAGAACTGACTCATTGTCACAGGGATCGCCAATCTCTTCTGGTGTTGTGAGCATTGTCATTGAAATCTGTGATGGACCAGGATTAGATGCTTCACATTTTTCAAAATAAGAAAACAAACATTGTACAGCACAAAGCAATCGGGGACAGTTATCGCACAATTGCTTGTTGAGGTTAGAGTAATGTTAATGACGCCGTTTAGACCCGATCTCCAGCAGTATTTGCAACCACAGTTCAAAACATCCGCCACCTAATTTACAGTGTTAAAAGTGTCTGCATTACACCTTCGTTTCAGAATTAGCTAACAAACGTGTATTATGTGGTGTATAGCTTAGACCACTCAACGGCCCACAATAAGCATGGCACCAGGTCATTGAGTGCATTGATAAGTCATTGAATTTTGTACACTTTTTATTTTGAAAACAGGGTCTTATGCACATTATCTTTCCAAATTGGGCTTAACCAGATAATGTACAATACCAGTAACAGAAAATTATTTATATTCAGAAAATAAAGCTTTTCAAACTATTACTAATAAAATAGTTCATCCAGATACAGTTCACAATGAAATATCATCTATTAAGTAATATTATATTTTGAGGCAGAGTTCACATGTATCACAAAATGCAAATTTTTCCTGATCCTTACTCATGATCATTATATCAGTTACCGACTTGCTTTCTTGTTTACAAATGATGACAAGGATACAGAAACAATGCACCTCTGACGCTTATGGAAAAAGCCACACGTTCAGTTCTGCAAAAATCCTGTATTCTCAGCATCCAGTATATTCTCCCTATACTGTTCGTGAGGCAGGAGGTCTATAAAACCATCTGATGACCATGTTTGATCCACCTTCAACACATATCTTTACCCAAATAATTTCACATTCTTATTTACCTCACTAGATACTATTGTGTTTTTTATGGTTGTAGACAAGCCTCTAACACTAGTATTCGACCCCTCTTTGCACAAGACATTCCAATCAGTTTATAATTTCATTTCTGTTAACATCAGATTACAGCCAGGTTTCTTTTTCTCAAATGTGTGATGATGAATGCTACTTTTTATATTATGTGGACAGTATTCCATGCTGTCTGAATTCAGAGTGTACCTTATTAGGCCTGCGGAGGGATATTTGTACTATTAAAAACCATGTGTGGAGTTACTCATAGTCCCTATTCCAATAGCCAGTTCTCCTGTGTTTTTGTGTAGTGCACGCCTAACCTCCACCCAAGTGTGGAGGTTGAGAATTTGTTTTAAGCCTTTCACTTTACTCCAAACCAAACACCACTATCGATACCGGGTATGATGCTGCAAAAACACTAGCTCACCTTCCACACGGTAAATGGGGTTAGTTGCATACAAGAAATCACCCACTGATGTACAGGAACTGAGGATGTCCTCTGAAAACAGGTGACAGATGACATTGTGCTGGCTTTAGCCATGATTTATAGCTGGGTACTCAATTGAAGCTGGTGTAGTCTTCCGCGCATCCTGGACATTACCTGACCTGCCCACCATTTCCATAAGGGGTTCCATCATTTGTTTAACATTTGAACTTCCAGTGACAAGCAGTCCCACTCACTGAGCTTGTTCTGACCTTTCAGGATGATCTGTCCCAGTCCCAGTTGTTTGAGACATCCCATGCTTGATCAGATGTGCTTTCAGCGGTGGGCAGTACCACAAGTCTTTATTTTTCTTTTCTTCCCCCCGTAGGGCATAGGTAGGGGAGGGGGCCAGCAGTGCAGCTACTATCACCTTTCATCTACCAGCAAGAGATTTGCAGTCCTACAAATGATCATCATCCACATTAGGCAAGTGTCAGCCAGTCAGGATGTCCAAATTGGAAAGGACTGCAACATCAGGGAACCCATGTGACATCAGTCTCCAGAGGTACTAAAAAGTTCATCTCCAAGCCTTTTGCAAATGCTCAATGCATCTTCCTGCTGTTTATGGGCAGTGGCCAGTTCCCCTGCATCTGTGCGCAACAGGCACAGTCCCTATACCCCTTCAATAAGTTTTAGTCTGTAAGACAAGTAATATAATGCCAATCCAAGGAGTTGCTGGATGCAATTTTTTAGTTCTGCTGCTACTCTACTTTGGTTTTTTCCTCGACTCCCAAGTAACAGCCCACTACGCATATACATCGGATTCCTGCAAGAACATATTCTAAATTAGTATACACTAGTCAACAAAGTAATATAAACAGATGCGTTTCATTTATTCGTGAAAGAATCTGAGGCAAAAACTAAACTAAATCCTGTGTAATAAAGAAAAACTGCTGCAGTTTCTAATGTGTCCACTGGGCTGTGCAACAAGCACTGACTCCAAATGCTGCTTATTTATGCGTATTTGTCATCGGTCTTTTGGATATATCTTAGGCAAGAAAGAAATGAAAATTTTCATTTTTATAAATTGTGTTGTATGGAAATCATTTATTTATCTGTTACCCTTTACTTATCATTGAAGTATTATGGTTGTTTATTGAGGTTTGTGGAGAATTGTTTGTAGGCTATAGAAAGAAAGGGTGGAAGGGTATCTGATATTTTGGAAATAATAAAACTTTAGGATAATGTAGTAAACATTTTCTCTTACTAAAACTGCGGCATGCTTATAGAATCTGCTATCTTAGTCACCTTTATTGTGTTGTTTTCAGTTATAGTATGTTTTGATATTGAGGGCTGTGGCAGTACACTAATGTGCCCATAGTTAGAATATTTAATTCTAATTTTTGTATATTTACAGGTTGTATCACAACAGTCCAGCTTACTGGCGCCAATAGCTGTAGATGCAGTCCTCAAAGTGATTGACCCTGCACAAGACACCAATGTTGACCTGAAGGTGAGACTGTGATAATATACTTAAATATGTGCCCCTTTTCCTTATAGTTTTGCTCCTTTAGTTATGTAGTCTTTTTTTAATTATGGAGGTGTGAAATAATTCTGGTGAGTTAATGGAAGCTGCATATGTTGCAGTGGTGAGGAAATGCTGCTTAGTCTAACAGCTAGAAATGAAAGTACTGTGGGTGCCAGTAAAATGAACACACGTTCAAGGTTAGTGTTTTGTGGAAGGTAACTTACCAGTGAGGGTAAATATTGTGGGATATCAGCTATAAATCAACATTTTTCAGAAAATGCAATCTTGGGCACATTGTGGTAATACATTTTGTGGTTAAATCAGTGGGAAATCCAGGATGGAATGTTACAGTTTAATACTTTGTGGTTAATGTATCCTGTTCTAACACCATTACTGGTGGAACTGGACCTTTCACTGTGCATGTTGTGCCAAATTTCCTCTTTTTCCTGCATCACACATTATACAAATATTTCAAATGTATCACTAATACTAAACTACTTCCAAACAGGCCTCAGAAGGCCCAACAGTATCGATCCTCAGCCCTTAGGCATCACTGGATGCAGATGGGCTTGTGGTCAGCAAACTGCTCACCCAGCTGTTGTCAGTTTTTCCTTTGGTGGCCTGACATGGGCCTTTCTTGCCAGCAGCACTTCGTAGACCCCAATGGTCACTCATTCAAGTGCTAGCCAAGCCTGATAGCACTTAACTTTGATAATCCTATGGAAACTTGTGTTACCATTTCAGCAAGACTTTTGACCCCATACTTACCACTGGTATGTGAAATTATTGATGTTGTTCATTCTGTATAATAATTGTATTTCCACTCGTATTGAAAGTTAGGCAATGCTTCCTGTTCCCTACGCCAAGTTTAAAGTGCACTTCGTTTCAAAAATCGCAGTTGTTGTCATTTTATTTTTGTGGCTTTATCAGTTACATACTAGTGCAGTGTTAATAGAAGAGCATATTGCAAATTCATGTAATTTAATGCAGCTTCAAAAGATATGTAATACCCACTAGTAAAATAAAATGAACTAAAATTTCCTACTAGATGATGTAAAAACATTGTTTGAATATCTCTCTCTCTCTCTCTCTCTCTCTCTCTCTCTCTCTCTCTCTCTCTCTCTTCCTCTCCCCCCCCCCCTTTTCTCTTTTCTTTTGTTAGGTAGTTTATTTATGTTGATGATTCATCTTTCATATTCCCCTTGTAATGTATGATGGATAAATTTCAATGTGTTTAACTGTGACGGTATTATGATTTTTTTAAAATCCATTATCAGACTGAAATTTAATTTGTCAAAATAATTGTAATCTCCAGAGTGTTGTAAAATAGGTCTAGCAGTGTTTTGAAAAGTTACAAACACAGTGGAAGTTACTGAGTTGAATTATGAAGTAGTGCTTATTTTTAATAGTATGGAAGTCTGTCCAGAAAAATGTGATAGAGAAGTGAGTCAAAATGAAAATGGAGACAAGCAATGAACTACTTAAAATCAAATACTTGAGCAGGTTAATGCATAAGAACAGAAAGTGATAGTAGAAGTAGAGCAACATTCGTTGGTGGGACATTTCAGTATAAAGCCATAAGTGAAGTCAGGTGAGGAAAGGATGTGACTAGAAAAATCTTTTTTTTTTTTTTTTTCCCCAAAAGTTATTGGTATAAAATGTGTAACAATGCAGTCATATCATGTCAGAAGGTTGCTTGGAATGTGATGGTTTATAAATCACGTGTTATTAAAATTAGACCTCGCTGACATCCATTAAATGCCGTAAAGTCGTAGATAATGTGTTTCTACCATAATCTTCTTCCATTGTTTCAGAAAAGTTATACGGTTATTAAGTTATTTTCTTACATAGTGAGAAACTTCTGTTACACAAACTTGAGGCTTTGCCATACTGACCAGATGTGATTATCTTTTTGCTTTGTTCATTATTTGCTCCAAGCATCGAATATGTTAGCCGCAACATGCAGAAGACATGCTTTGTTGGTGCTGCACATGTTAGTGATTTTGATCGAGATAAACTAATGCTGCAGTGTACTTCTTCAGCACGTCAGTGTACAAGTGTGCACAGAAGCAGCTAAGAGAGAAATCCATGCAACGTGCCCATTTATTTACTTTGTGTGAAACCACTTGTACAGATATCGCGTGCCAAATTAAAGTTCTAGATTTGCCTATTTGACTGTTTGGGTCATTTGTGCGTAATATTTCATTGATTGCATCAATATTCGTTTGTATTGCAACATAATGCGAAATTTTGAACATTCATGAGTGCCGCAATAAACTCTTACTCTTATCTTCAGTTATAGGTTTCAACTTAATTTTAAAACTTTTGGGAACAGTGGGCCTATCCTCATTCAAAACAGGGTACAATGAAGTGAGAAATAGGTTATCTTGAGAATTTTCAGACACTTAGAAAACTATATTTTCATAAGAAACGGTTCATAGTTCTTCCAAAGAATACATCACCCCTGAACTTCGTTGTATATAATTGCAAATAAATCTGCATTTTTGAGAATTTTTGGAAGCTTTCATTGCCCTTTGCATATTCTATGAGCAGTTTGTAGCAAACGAGTGTTTGTGATTTAATTACTACAGCAGGTTTTCTAACTAACATATTGTATTATATCTAGTTTTCCCTTAAAGAATAGTAGTCATATATAATATCTGTATTTACCATAAATTAACACAGTTTTCGAGTTTGCTAACAACTATAATCAGCTGCAAAACATTATAGGAAAATACCTTATTTACTCAAATCTAAGCCACATCTGAAAAATGAGGCTCAAAATCAAGGGGAAAAAAATTTCCGAATCTAAGCCGCACCTGAAATTTGAGACACGAGATTCAAGGGAAGAGAAAAGTTTTAGACCGCACCTCCAAATCGAAACAAAATTGGTCATTGTAACATGAGACACAATTTAGGTTGAATGGATGAAGATACAGCTACAGTAGTTTGGTTAGAGTCATAAGCTTAGCATTTAAGCTTTACCAGGTTGCCATTGCTAAGCGTCAAGCGCTGTGTCCATATTTATATGGGAACCCTTCCTTTTTCACGTGCTCCGTCAGGTTTGAATTGATTGCTTATTTTGCTTTGATCTGATTAGTGCCGTTCTCATTGTTAAAGATGTTTGTGTCACTCTTAAGCTGAAAATGCATTATTGCACTGTGGCATGCATTGTTTGTCACATTCTGATGATAACTGTTTACTACCTGTTGCCGCCCGTGGCATATCTTGCTTTTGTGCGCTCTATTGCCGCTTACAATTAAAAAAAGGGAGAAATTTTCTCACTAGTGAAACAATGGCAAGAGACCGCTATTTGTTGTTACTTACACTACTGCTTTCTTTGATAAAGATCAACAAGAACCAAATACTAGACTGCGTATGACAGATGATGTTCGCAACGAGAGTTTAGTGAAAATTTTTTGCCGTTTGAAAATCTTTGCAGATGCTCTTTAGTACATTACATTCTGCACAGAAATTAGAATCATCTTAGATTTAAAAATCTAGTCAGTTGCCGTCCTTCATTTCTGACTAGGTTCACAAGGAAGGGGTTCCTTTCCGTCCTATAGTGAGTAACATCGGCACTTCGACATTTCGTGTAGCCAAGCATCTTGCTTCTCTGTTGAGTCCACAAGTAGGTTGGTGTGGACATCATATCAGGAACTCAGCTGATTTTTTTACGTTGTTTGGAGGGACTGCGGTTGAATGACTGATATTTGAGTGAGTTGTGATGTGGTCTCTCTCTTCACTTGTGTTCCTCTGTCTGATTTGTTGTGGTTAATTGAGGCCAGGTTTGCTGCTGAATTAACTAATCTCTTTCGGCATGTGTTGACATCCACTTACTTTTTATTTACTGACCAGTATTATGAGCAGACAGATGGAGTTGCGATGGGTAGTCCGTTATCTCCTGTTATCGTAAATTTGTTTATGGAAGACTTCGAGGAACGTGCATTCGAGTCGGCGCCTTTGAAACCCTCCTGTTTCTTTAGATACGTTGACGATACCTTCGTTGTTTGACCTCATGGTAAGGAGATTTTGAGTGTCTTTCTAGAACATCTGAACTCGATCCACCCGAACATTCATTTTACGATGGAGGTGGAAGAGAATGGTTGCCTTCCCTTTCTTGACGTGTTGATTATGAGGAAGTATGATGGATCATTGGGACGTGCAGTCTACAGGAAATGTACTCACACCGACTTGTACTTACAGGCTAATAGTTGTCACCATCCGGCTCAGCGTGAAGGGGTACTTCATACCTTGGTACACAGGTCACATATCATTTCTGACGCTGAGACTTTGCCAGCTGAGCTGTCCCATTTTGAAGTTACATTTTGTCAAAATGGTTATAGTGATAGATTGAACTGTACATTGGGTGATTGATGATAATTCTGAGTCAACACAGTCAACACCTAAGTCTAGTGCCTTTTTGCCTTACGTAGGAAACACGTCCAACAAGATCGGCCGTATTTTACGGAAATACAATTTGAAATGTGTTTTCCAACCTCCATCTAAAATTGGAGCACCTTTGAGTTCCGTTAAGGATGATCTTGGACCGTGTAAGGCGGTTTTATATCGTATTCATTGTAGCTGCGTCATGACAATATATTGGTCAAACTATCAGGATCGTGGAGGACCGATGTACTGAGCATAAACGGCACAAACAATTACAGCAGCCAAGTAGATCTGCTATTGCCAAACATTTCTTGGATACTGGTCACCCCATGTTATATAATAATCCAGAGATATTGGCATGCATGTCCAGTTATTGGGACAGTGTTATTAGGGAAGCAGTTGAGATTAAATCAGCGAGAAACCTCGTTAACAGGGATGTTGAACTCTGTTTGGAATCCGGCTCTCTCCCTTGTCAAAAAACAGAGGGACAGAGTCAATGCTACCTCACCTGCGAGTTCATAGTCTCCCTATCGATAGCTTTGACTTGGTCATCTTTGGTGGCACTAGTGTTCAGTGTGTGTGTGTTATGTTTCCTGCTTCAGTTCAAGAATTGAGGTTTTAAATTTGCGTGTTTGCCTTGAAAATTGCGGGGTGTTCTCCCGCCGAAATATTGGCGGTCGCTGAAAGTGTTACCTGGCTGAATTCCCGGAAGTTATTTGAAAACATTTAAGGACAAGCTTAAACGCATGTACACAAGACTGGCTTTCGAAAAGTGACAGACAACTGACACCAACAGGACGTGTAAAACGCACAAGTTTGTCGCATGTGTGCCAATGGATTTATAGTGCATGGAAGTGTGTTACCAATCAGACTGAGCAACAAGTATTTAAAAAATGTTCAATATCCAATGCACTAGATGGTACGATGGACGATGCGCTGTATGAAGAAATGAGTAACAAAGAATCGAATGATAGTGATTCAGAATCATGACTGATATTTTAAACATTTCGTATAAGATGTATTACAAACTTAATAACATTTTGCTTTAAATTTCAGTGTTTAATTTCTAAGTTATTTTCATTCTTATTTTATAAGTGTTGCACAGGATAGAAAAGTGTGGAGAGTTGCATCAAACCAGTGTATGGACTGAAGACAACAACACACTTTGCATTTGAAGTCATCACTAAAAATCTACTATGAAAATCCGACTGGCAAGACTGTTTGGGATATATATCAATATGTCCAACTCTGTATTCTGAATTTTCTCTTATCTGTGACAGGAGATGGTTGCTAATAGGAACTTTTATGAATCGTGAATCACATGCAGTATTCTCTTCACCATAAGAATAATATGAATGTAAACATTATGCCATGTATTCTTTTGTGTTTGCTGCTATCTCATTTAAATCCTGTCTGCCTAATAATCTATGAAACTTGAGTGAGACAACAGCAAACGCGGAAGAATATACATATCATGTTGTGTTTATATTTGTATTATTCTTATGCTGAATAGTGATACAGTCAGAAATGAAACACGGCAACTGACTAGAAGGCCATATAACCTAGGGGGAACAACACTGTAGGTGTTAAGACTCTTGATAGTGTTCTGCGACAAACCACTTTTCTTCATTAGGCTGTTGGTCTTTCTCTCAACACTTTTGTGAGGTCAACATCAATTCTGCGATACACTGAATCGGATAGTAAACGTTGCATCTTTTGTACATAATGTTTATTTAAAACAATGGTGGCAATGCCCTTGTCCGCAAGTAAAATAACAATATCTTGATCAACTTTGAGAGAGCGTAAAGCAGCCGTCTCTGCTGCTGTTACATTACTCTTGGGTGGACGAGCCCTAGTCAGGAGGTAGCTTGCAAACTGCCTGTTCAATTGAACTAATAAAATCAACTACCGGCAAACTCTTCGGAGTGGGTGCATAATTTAAACCCTTCCCTAGCACGGATAAGGTTGCGTCGTCAAAAGATTTCTCTGAGAGATTTATCACAGAACTTCGAGATATAACATCAAACTCTGCGCGATGAAAACATTCGAATTTTGCCAAATGCCGGGCAGTGACGGAGTTCTATTCCCAGTCAGCTTGAGCCCATGAGACACTGTCCAACCAATCCCAAGTGAAATCAGACACTTCAGATGCAACCATTAAATGAAAACGATAAAATTCTTTGGAAACAGAATCCAAACTTTGACGAGTAAAACGAATCCTTTCGCCAACAAGAGCCAAGCTAGCACGTTGCTTGATACGATTGGTGATAGGAGAATTAATATGGTGCACAACCTTGGCAAATTTTGGCACATGATTTTCATAAAGACACCTCCATCTAAAATTAAAGCACTTTTGAGTTCCATTAAGGATGATCTTGGACTGCGTAAGGTGGGTGTATATCGTATTCCTTGTAGCTGCGGCATGGCATATATTGGTCAAATTTTCTATTTTTTGCTCTCTGGCAATTTCATGTGCCTTAATTTTTAAAATTTCGCCGTTCACAGGCAGGAATTTCTGACGCTGTTCCTTAACAGATTAATTTCAAATCACTTCTAGCGCATGATATCGACCACACTTTGGCCCACTAACTGCTTTCCTGCTACTTGAACATTCAAATAATTTGTCTCTTTGCAGTCGCCATCGTCTGACGTTGCTCTCATCAATCCTGTATTGCAGACCTGCAGCACGATTAGAACTTTGTTCCGCAAAAGAAATAACTCCCCTATTGAATTTGGCACTATAATGAAAGCGCTTCATTATGGTTCACTAACACCAACAAGCACTTCGTAAAATTCCTTGAAGCAATAGGTGCTGCTATGTGAAATCTTAACATCTATCAACTCGTGCAAGAATCCTAAAGCCTTGTGCATTGTTGATATTTTTGTGCAAAGAAATTTATTTTTGTTGCTATGAATATTTGAAAGGCTGCTACATTTGAAGATGAACAATACGGAATTTCTAGTTACTTCATTGGATAATGTATGAAAATGTAGTTGTCGAAACTCGGCAGAGGAAAAAAAGCTTGTCTTCAACCTTTTTTAAAATTTATTTACTGACACAGAGGTTTTGGCACCAATATTTATCTTAGTGCCTGTAACGCATGCCTGTGTAGTGCTACATATATTTGACGGCAGAAGTTGGTTGTGGCAGCACCTACCCACATTTTTCAGAACTTGCACTTACTTTGCACTCGACTCTAAGCCACACGTGTTTTTTTTGGATTACAAAGACCGGAAAAAAGCACGGCTTAGATTCGAGTAAATACAATAGTAATTTTTACCACAAGATTAATAGAAATCTCATTTTGTGAATTCGCTTCAGTTGTTACAGGGAATCGCCAACTTCGTAGTTCAGCAGATGAAAAGACAATCGGCAAGCTTAATTTAAGTTAGTTGTTCACTGCCTTGTAGTACACTGCACCATCCAAAATGTAGCCCCACTGTGAATGCTGTTCTCGAACAAGGAATGAGCTGATTGACATTCCTAAGGAGCTGGAAATTGGCCCGGTCACTGTCATCTGCTGCGAATCAGCATACTGGAAGAGCTCCCAAGAATCGTGTACCTGTGATACCTTTACTAGGGGTACCTCAAGTATTGTCTTCTTTCGCGGATCATGTCTCCTGTAGACCGTAGAGGATATGTCATTACTCATCCACTTCACTGTGAGTGGTGTGTCAGTGGTAGATTAGGTATTATGTACAAGGTGGACAGGGACCAGGGAGGACTCAGGGTGTTGTACTGATCCCTTTTATCGACACGTTTGAGGTGCTGTCTTTCACTAAACTGAAACTGAACCAGTAAGACTGACTCGGCGTGTTTTGAGGAAATCTGTTTTGTCTTTGGCAGAAGGTGGCAGATGCAAAAGGGTAGGGGTCTATTAACTGTTGGCAGTCAAATGTACAGCGAATGATGGCACCCCTTAGGGAAATGGCAGCAGGGAACAGGAAATGGCACCAGGTGCACTCAGGAGCCTCATTCAACATGTTGAAGACAGTATTCTGGTAGCCATGGAGGGAACAGGATGCAACCAACTGCAGATTGTGGTGCACGTTGAAACAAGTGATGACTGTTGTCTGGGCTCCGAGGTTATTCTCTGTTTATTCCAGTGACTGGCAGAGAAAGTTGAGAATATCAGTCTTACACACAGTCAGTAGTTAAAACTTCCGGGCTGAGAGGCCGTGGTCGAACAGTAGAACTTCTTCTCCCTGACGTTTCGTTGCCAGCTGCGGACAACATCTTCCGAGGCGAGTCGTAGACGGAAGATGTTGTCCGCAGCTGGCAACGAAACGTCAGGGAGAAGAAGTTCTACTGTTCGACCACGGCCTCTCAGCCCGGAAGTTTTAACTACTGACGATGCCGGCCGTGAAAGCCTACACGCTTACACACAGTGTTTCAACAAAGCTAACATTTTGCGGTATTGTCCCCAGAACTGATCGTAGCCATTTAGTGCTGAGTTCAGTGGAAGAATGGAACCAGATAATTTGAAGGTTCTGTGACAAGCTAAGCTGCGATTTCCTAGGACTGGCTATTGGGTTGAGAACTGTACTGGTCCCCCCTAAAAGGATCAAGTGTGCACTACACATCAAAGGCTGCTACCCAGGTGGTTGGCTGTGCGTGGGATGCATACAAGGTAAAAAAGATTTGGCGACTCTCCCTGCAATCCAGATTATGATAGTTGTAGGAAACCCAGAAGTATCAATGTAAGATCAAATGGCTCTGAGCGCTATGGGACTAAACATCTGAGGTCATCAGTCCAATGTAAGATCGAAAGAAATGTTTCCCATAGGTGAGAGTATTAAAGTCCTAGTGGTAAACTGCCGAAGCGTTCACAATGAATTGCCAGAGTTTGAAGTGCTCATGGAAAGCAGTGAAGCTCACTTCATACTAGGTACAGAAAGCTGGTTGATATGTGAAGTTGATAGCTGTGAGATTTTTAGGGAAAATTAAATCGATATTGAAAGGATAGACAGAAGGAAATGATAGTGGTGTATATCACAGTAGATGAGAAACTCATATCCACCAAGATAGAAACTGAAGCTGCATGTGAGATTGTTGGGCAAGACTCAGTATCAAGGGTGGGCATGAAACAATAATTGGATCGTTCTATCATTCACCAGACTCGTCTTCTGACATAACCGAAAAATTCAGAGAAAACCACAGTTAACTTGTAAGTTCCCCAATCATACTGTAATAATCAGTGGAGACTTTAATCATTCAACAATTAATTGGGGAAAATTATAGTTTTGTTAGTGGTGGGTGTTATAAGATATCCTATGCAACTTTACTGAATGTCTTCTCTGAAAACTACATAGAACAGATAGTTAGGAACACTGCTTCTGATGGAAATATATTAAATCTAATGGCAACAAGTAGACCTGACTTCTTTGAGGATGTCCACATTGAAACTGGTATCACTGATCATGACCCATTTGTGGCAGCAGTGATTACCAAGGTACAAAGGACAACTAAAACAAGTAGATATAAACACATGTTCAGTAAACTAAATAAAAAGTCAGTAGTATCATATATCACTGAGAACTTGAAACTTTCAGCACAGGGAAGGAACATGTAGAGGAACTCTGGCTCATGTTTAAAAGAATGGCTGACCATGCACTGAATAAATATGTGCCCTGTAGAACAGTTCATAATGGGAGAGAACCTCCATGGTACACAGTCACTGTAAACAAACTTCCAAAGAAACAGAGATTACTGCATAACAGGTGTAAAACAAAGTGTAGAGCCATAGATAGAATGAAACATGTTTCTCTCTCAAGAGAGCAGTGTGTGATGCCTTCAGTTGCAGAATATTGCCAAGTGATCTTTCACAGAACTCAAAAGAAATTCTAGCCATACGTAAAGGCTGGTAGTGGCACTATAGTTTGTGCCCAGTTACCAATGAATAAGATATGAATTGAAATTGAGGGTAGAGAGCAAAATCTGAAATGCTTTACTCCATTTTCGACTGTTGCTTTACAAAGGAAAACCCAGGAGATTTGCCCCAATTTAATCCTTGTACCACAGCAACCTGCAAAGATGAAGGAAATAAGTGTTAGTGTCAGTGGTGTTGAGAAACAACTGAGATCATTAAAATTGATCAAAGCTCCAGGGCTAGTGGAATCCCTGTCAGATTCTACACTGAATTTGCAGTTGTTTTAGCCTCTCTTCTAATTATAATGTATTGTAAGTCCCTCAAACAAAATACCATGCCCAGCTCACACCTGTCTACAAGAAGAGTAGTAGAAGTGATCCACAAAACTACCATCCAACATCTTTGTCATTGATTTGTTGTAGAATGTTAAGACATTTCTCACGTGACATAGCGAAAGCTGTGGATCAAGGCAACTGTATAAATGCAGTGTTTCTTTATTTCCAAAAGTCGTTTGACCCAGTACTGCACCTACGCTAATTGTCAAATGTACAATCATATGGAGTATCAAGTGAAATTTATGACTGGATTGAGGACGACTTTTTAGGGAGGACGCAGCTTGTTATCTTGGATGGAGAGTCATCACCAGATGAAGTAACTTTGGGTGTGCCCCAGGAAAGTGTGAGAACCCTTGCTATTCATGTTGTATGTTAATGACCTTGCAGACAATAGCAAAATCAGGTTTTTTGCAGATGATGCAGCTATCTACAATAATTTACTACCTGAAAGAAGCTGCATAAATATTCAGTCATATCTTGATAAGAGTTCAAAGTGGTGCAGAGATTGACAATTTGCTTTAAATGTTCAGAAATTTAAAATTTTGCACTTCACAAAATGAAAAAAACTTAGGATACTAACCATACTATCAGGTAGTCACTGTTGGAATTGGCGAACTCAGATGAATACATGGGTGTAACACATTGTAGGGATATGAAGTGGAATGATGACATAGCTTCAGTAGTGGGTAAAGCAGGAGGTAGACTTTGGTTCATTGGTATAATACTGGGTAAGTGCAATCAGTATACAAAGGAGATTGCTTACAAATCACTTGCGCAACCAGCTGTAGAATATTGCTTAAGTGTGTGGTACCTGTACCAGGCAGGACTAACAGGGATCGTGAACATATACAAAGAAGAGCAGCAGGAATGGTTGGAGGTGTTTTAATCCATGGGAGAGAGTCACAGAGATAGTGAAGGAACTGAACAGGAAGACTCTTGAAGGTAGACATAAACTATTCTGATAAAGTCTGTTAACAAAGTTTCAAGAACCAGCTTTATTTGATTACTCTGGGGGTCTACTACAACCCCCTAGGTATTGCTCCCACAGGGATCGTGAGGATAAGATTAGAATAATTACTGTATGCACTGAGACATTCAATCAATCATTCTTCCTGTGTTCCATAAATGAATGGAACAGGAAGAGACTCAAATAACTGGTACAATGAGACGTACCCTCTGCCGTGCACCTCACAGTGGTTTACAGAGCTTACATGCAGCTGTAGGTATAGATCGGTTAACACACCATTCTCTCATGGAACTAAAAGTCATTCTGCTGGTCTTCTCACATTTTCATTTAACACATGGCCATACGGACAGCTTTAAGTGTCTTTAATGTATCTGTGGGTATTTACTTCTCATTTCAAAGTAACAGATGGCAGTAATAACTTTGTCAGCATTTGCCCGATGAGGCAGTATGCTTTGTAGCAGTGTGTGACATCACACAAAGTTTGTATTGGTAATGTAACATGTTCAGTTTTAGCAATATAGCTCTGTATCCATGCAAAAACTGGAGAACTGCAAATAAAACAAATTTTACAAATTGATATTACACGTGCAAACACTTCTAAAATCTATTGAAATGTCTCTATCCAATTAGACTCAGTGTAATATCTTCAGTTTTATTTCATATTACCAGTTATTTACAAGACAATTGAGCTGACTGCAATGTTTCACATTTGAATAACATCAACATAGCAGCTTGTCATGATTGGCAGAAGGCTGTTATCAGGTCAAAAACCTCTGATGCTGCAACATCAAAAGTGGTTTACTTTGTAGGGATTATAATCCTTTATCATTCGATGATAATCGTCGTTGCTTGAAACTGGCCAAGAATAAATTGTTTCCATACCACTGGAGCTGTTCAGAGCTGTTTACTATTGTGAGAATGTATGGGGATCTACATATTCACGATGTTTGGAATGTGTAAAATGATAAATTTTAAGTTTTTTTAATAATTTTTATACTGTATAGTTGCAATTGTTTGATAAATATTACAACATTTTTTCCAATTTGCATTAGTTATACTACTTGAAATGCCAGTTGACTCAACATTTCCCTACCTAATTACACTGGAGCTCCAAAGAAACTGGTAGATTCAGACATATTCAAATACAGATATGTAAACTGGCAGAATATGGCGCTGCAGTTGGCAACACCTATATAAAACAAGTGTCTGGTGCAGTTGTTAGATCAGTTACTGCTGCTACAGTGGCAGGTTATCAAGATTTAAGTGAGTTTTAATGTTGTTACAGTCAGCGCACGAGCAATGGGACACAAGAATCTCCGGAGTAGTGATGAAGTGGGGGTTTTCCTGTATGACCATTTTAGGGGTGTACTGTGAATATCAAGTATGTGGTAAAACATCAAATCCCCGTCACTGCTGCGGCCAGAAAAAGATCCTCCAAGAATGGGACCAACAATGACTGAAGAGAATTGTTTAACATGACAGAAATGCAACCCATCTGCAAATTGCTACAGATTTCGATGATGGGCCACCAACAAGTGTCATCATTGATATGGGTCTTGGAGCCGAAGGTCCTTTCATGAACCCTCGATGACTGCATGACACAAAGCTTTACGCCTTGCTTGGGTCCATCAACACTGACATTAGACTGTTGATGACAGGAAACATGTTGCGTAGTCAGACGGGTCTTGTTTCAAATTGCATCGAGCGGATGGATGTGTACGGGTATGGAGACAACCTCATGAATGCATGGACCCTGCTTGTCAGCAGGGGACTGTTCAAGCCAGTGGAGGCTCTTAATGTCTTGGGGCATGTGCAGTTGTAGTGATGTGGAACCCCTGATATGACTGTAACAGGTGACACGTAAGCATTCTGTCGGATCACTTGCATCCATTCTTGTCCATTATGCATTCCGATGGACTTCGGCAATTCCAGCAGGACAGTATGATGCTCCACATGTCCAGAATTGCTACAGAAAGGCTCCAGGAACATTCTTCTGAGTTTAAACACTCCAGCTGGCCACTAAATCTAGCAATAACATCATGAGACAAACCTAAAGAAGAAAAAAAATCATTAGACTTTAAACCCAAATAAGAAATAACCTTTATCACACGAAAAATAACTCCCCAGTCGTGAACATATTGAGTATTGCATGATTCATGGTGTCAATTCCCTCGAGCACTACTCCAGACATTATTAGAGTCCACGCCACATCATGTTGTGGCATTTCTGTGTACTTGCAGGGGCTCTACATGATATTAGGCAAGTGTACCAGTTTCCTTTGCCCTTTGATGTATTTTCTAATGATGTATGTGGTGCTGTTGGCTTAGGTGTTAGTGTGGTATTGGCAACTCCAGGAACAGTGAAATTGAGAATTCAGCAGTAAAATGGTTATCTAATTATAAGTGAGATCATGGTTAAAGTGAGGTTATGCCAATCTAATATTGACTTTTTTTTCATGCATAATATGACATGTTTCAATAATCTATATTGTGTCAGATTTTCTTCACCTGCATACGCTGCCCTCTATAAGTCTGGAAACGCCCAGTGATTGTGGGCAATCGAAAGGAAATACATTATAAAATTGCATTTTACTGTTTTTTTTAATTGCTCAAACAATACATTGGTAAATGCAAATATTAAATTTTAGATTTCTCAAAATAGCCACCCTTTGCTTTAATCGCTGCCTTGCATACTCTCTGCAAGCAGTTGGTCAATTTTGCCAGTGCGTCAATTGGGTTTAGTCTCCATTCTTGCTGCAGGACCTTCCACAAGTGTGTCCTGCTTATGATTCCTCGTTTTCAGATCTTCATGTGCAACTCATCCCATAGTAGCAACTTCTGAATCTCCAGAGAATAGAGACTGGCGGAAGTGTTTTGGGTGGTTGTTTTGCTGCAAGACAAACCCCTTCTCAATCAGAAGCAAAGCAGATGTATTGACATGTTGATGTAGAATGGCATGATAATCCTTTTGTTCATTTTCCATCTACTTTCATCAAATCTATTACTTATTCCCACTAAAAGATCCTCATACCATTACAGAACCCCCTCCAAGCTTCACAGTTGGAATTAGGCTTAGGTGATTCACACATTCATGGAGTGAACAGCTTTTAAATTGTTGGTATTTACTTCCAAATATTTCAAACTCGGGTCCATCAGTGAATAAGACTCTTTCCCAATCCCCTGCTGTCCAATGTGGGTATGTTGTAGTTCATTGAAGTCTTTTCTTCTTGACAGAGCACAGCAATGGTTTCCTTGCAGCCACATAATCCTGGAGGTTGTTTTCTGCCAGGCTCCTTCTTACTGTTGACTCGCGTGTATCCCTAGTTGGGTTTAGCTCGTCAGTCATTTCACAGACAGTTTTGAATCTATTACCTTTACCAGTCACTACCAAATACCTTTTCTGGTATTCTGATATTTTCCTGGGTGCTCCTGAGAGAAGACAATCGTCATAGGGGCCAATATTTCAATGTCATTGTATTGTCTTGATTAGTGGTGTAAAATGCCTGGGGATATATAAGTTGTGGCAAATACCCAGGAGAAATGCCTGGGCAAATGACCAAAATTCATAAATGCCTAGACATTTAGGCATTTTAAATATTGATAAGCAGTACGTCTCAGAGTTAGGGGAGAGTTATTGGGGAAATAAATTGGAATGTAAACATAACTTTTTACATCTTCAATGAGGTCAGTTCTTGGAATGGTGCATAGTACGACAAGAATAAAACAATCAAGTCTAGAAGTAATTTTTTAAATAAAGTATAGTTCATATGAAGCAGCTAGCCTGTAGGTAGTACCTTTACTTATGCTATACTACTGCAAAAAAATTAAATATTGCCAATCAGTTTCTTGATCTGAAGTCAAAGAATCATGAAGTTCCAACTGTGCTTCAGATTCTCCTTAATCTGATATCTTGCTGACCACTGGGTTCCTTTCAATTTTATTTTTGCTTGGACTTGTCAGTACGGACTTTCCCTTGGAATCATTTTTCGTGGCGTCAACAGGCTTATGTCATGTTCCTGCTCCATTCATCAACTTCCAGTTGTAGGAGAGGTAGGTTAGTTTTGCAGCTATCTGTGATATGAGTCTGTTGCTTTTTTACTGTGGATCCTGATGAAGGAACACTCAGCAGCAGGAGCAGATGTAACTGGTGTGCCCAGAATTTTTATGGCAGCTTCTGCCAATTCATTAGTTCCTCTTAAACCTCACCACCACAATAAAGAATGTATGTGATGATTTTTATCTTCCTGAGGGTGAGTACTCACTCCTTCACACACTAATTGTCTGGATCAAATTTTCCTTGTCCTTGTAATCCCCCCAGTGGGCTCACCACTCTTTGCTGAGTTCGTGCTTGGCTACCATGGGACCCAAGCCTTTACAGCATCTTCTGTGCTGCATGTGTATCCTCCTGCTATTCTTTTTCCCCTTTCTTGGGGAATATGTCTGGGATATTATTTTTGGGCATGTGTTCTGAATTTTCCGTAGCCTGACATTAGAATAGTCCCTCAACTGTTTCTTTTCTTCTTTGTTGCTTGCACAATCAGTCAGTTTGTGTAGAACTGAGCAATACCAATATGTATGTATATGTACAATAATCGCACAGTGTAACAAATTTGAACTTTTTGTCTTGCCGTGAGATGAAAGTAGATGTTCTCTACTAGATCACGTATGCTGAGTGCAAAAATGAAATCAGAAATGTTCCATAACATACCATTTTTTCTGAAAAAGATGTGCCACATTTAAAATTTTCTATGCCTTATATACTACTTTCTACAGTCTTGGAAATGACTCAGTAGCAGTACAGGAGGAATCTGCAGTAGCTTAATATACAAATCGTGCAATAAATATTCCCTTCTTATCCCATACAGTAAGTCTCCCCTGACCCACTGTACTGGCTGACTCTATCTCGTTTCGTAGACTTCTCCATTCCTTTTCCTTCAACCCTCTTCCTTCCCCTTCAACCCTTCTACGCGAAGGAGCCACTGGCTCCGAAAGCTTGTCTAATTATAATCTCCTTTTATGTGTGTGTTCTGTCGCCACTTGGTGAGTAGATCTTTTATATATCCAATTACATTATTTAAGTCAAAAGTAATTGTTTGTATTATAAAACATAAAATAAAATGTGGATGCTATGAAAAAGCTGAGTAAAGCTGGAAATGTACTTAAAAGGCTAGAAACTTTTCCTGAAAACTTTCTGTTTGCAGGTAGTTGGTGAAACTTCTTGTAGGAGTGTCCAGCAGTAAGTTGCCAAAAAATTTGGCAACTATCTTCCCTTATATCATCTTTCGCTGATGGTGACATCTAGTTGAAATCACTCGACATGTTTGTCACACACATCTCCAAGATTAGGTGGAAGAAATCCAAATGACAATGAAGGAAATGTAATTTCAGAGACATGTTGCACCCCATAGCCTTGCAACAGATCAGTATGTGTTCTGTCAGTTCCGTGTAATTCTCAGGCATTACACTTCCCAAGAAATTGTAGCATACATCCTTAAAAGTGAGGCAAGCTGACTTCTTAGCATCTGTCAGCTACTGTTCAGAGGTAATATCTTTCATCAAGTCACAGGTCTGAGGTCCAACGAAAATTCCTTCTTTAATTTTTGTAGTACTAATTGCAGGAAATTTAGAGAGTAAAAATCAAAAACCCTGGCCATCTTTGTCCATTGATTTCACAAAATTCTCCATAAAGTCCAGTTTCAGATGGAGTAGTGGCAACAGCAAACTGTGTTTGTCAACTAGGGGTTCATGTGACACTTCCTTTTTCACCTTGATTGAAAATTTCTCTCAGGCCACTCTTTGACTACATAATGCTCTTTCATTGCCCTACTCACTATCCCAGTGACAAGAAACAGCAATATCTGCATTCCCAGTAGTAGTCCCATAACTGTGGGATCCAACAAATTTTCCATTTGTGATTTGAATAGCCATGTACTTCTGGAGTAGTGTAGTGTTCTCTTAGTTTTCCTTTAACTGAAGGGAAAAAATAGGTCACTGCTATCAAAGGTATCTTGTTTCTGTTACTTAAGAGAACAGCTTAAAAACGAGTCTGTAAGGAAGGTATAAATAGATGCCATTCTTGCGGGTTGTAAATGGTCCTAAATTTTGTAAGCAGCCTATTTATGCCATTACAGTATACCAAATTCTCTCATTGAGAAAAGTAGAAAGGCCATGATGTCATTTACAGACTGTAATACTAATGTTTGGTTGTAACATGGTCTTTTCTTGAAGACAGGACCCAAGTAATTCTGCTTGCCTCTTTGAAAGTTTAGATATCTTAAAAGACCATTCAGTTCTGCGGCTGTGGTTCTAGACGTGCTGCAGATGGTGTGTACTCCTCAAGATCTTCATTACCTACATGATCTTTTGATTTCTCGTCATCATTGTCTGTTTCATCTTCGTGTCCATTATGTTGGTTGTTTTAGAATGGAAGTGTGTCAGAATGTGGAACTTGGGCAAATTGCAGATTCCAGATTTGGGAGGGGGGGGGGGGGAAGAAAAAAAAACGCTGTTTTTTAATTTACTTGAGATTCCTTTTATTTTCATTAAACAAAATTAGCAATCTGTAATGTGGTGTCTAGGTTCCCACCCGCAGTTGTGGTATGGCATGGGTTCCACGCAACCAGCCTCGTAAATAGTGGGAGCAATGTGGGCAACAGTCCTGTGGAGCCCAACATTTACCCTCAACTATCTTTAATTTAAAATACAACTCCTTTGCCTTTTTAACAATTGGTGAAATGGGATTTCTGAGACTTAGTCATAAACTTGCTATGCACATAGTAGAAAAGGTTTGGTGAATTAACACAAATCGTAGATGTTGCGGAGTATAAGAAATGTGGGAACACCCACAGACAATATTCTTTACGTTAGTGATGTACACATGTCAAGTATCAATCTGTGGCCACATACTGAGATAATCATTGGTCAATATTCAACTGACCGACTCAAGTGCAACTTCTCTTTACCTACCCCAAGTGGCTATCTCCTCTGCCCCCTCTACTCCCACCAATAGGCAATAATATTCCTAAAATAATGGATTGTTGTAAGCACTGTGACAACATAATGCAGCCAAGTGCAGGTAATATTGTGTTTCCAGAAGAAAGCTTAGATGATTGTGAATGACAGTTTCGCCAATGTCATCAGGGCAACCACATATTTTTGTTCTGTGACAAATTTCATTGTCATGCTGTGTTATCTGTACAATACTGTAAGCATCATTAATAATTGTTATTTGAGCATACTATTCTGTATTCTAACCAGTAACTCACATAGATCCATTGTAATACACAACATGGTGTTTCAAACTTATGGATGGTAGTGTATGCTAAAACTTCCAACAGTGAAAATTTGAAGTTTTTCTACATTAAATATTGCACTTGCCTTCCAAAAAATTGTAATTTGAGTTAACTGTCAAGAGTATAGACATTATTTTTTGAATTTATTATCATTGCAGGACATCCGCATAATCAAGAAACTTGGTGGAACAGTTGAAGATTCTGAACTGGTGGATGGTATGGTTTTTACACAGAAGACAGTGAATGTAAATGGCCCAAAGCGTGTGGAGAAAGCCCGTATTGGACTCATTCAGTTCTGCATATCTCCCCCTAAGACAGATGTAAGTAGTTACAAAACCTGCTTTACACAAAATAATGAAATGGCATATAAATTTTTTTCTACGTTTTTGCCCTGAATGATGATTGTGATCACCTCTTAGTGAAACATTTTGCTTGGACAGAAAACAAGGGAATGCATTTTTTTACAGCTTCCAGACAAGGTCATTTTCAAATTATTGATGACATATTGCTTCCAGTTTGAGTTAAATTAATAGGCAGCCACTATGATTTACTATGTTGTCAAGAGTGATGTGTAGTTTTATCATATTATCATGCAGAGAGTGGAAAGATGTGTGGGTTTTTGACTTCTGAAGGATAGAAATCAGTCTGAAGTTAATTTCACTGTGACATATTAAAGAGGTTTCTTTTTTAGAACTGCGTAACAGTGCTGAGGCTCTCAGATACTGTCAGATGGTATTACTGAAACCTCACAATATTTTGATAGAGGTAGGCATTTATGTTGTCCATGATGGAATATCCAAAGCAAAGACAATGCCTAAGAAACTTCACAACACATACAGTGAAGGTAACAGTGCAGTTATGAAACTGTTGTTATCACTTAAAAGGAAAGGTGGCCTGATTGTTTCTAATCATATGCCATTTTTGTTGCAAAAAATTTTGATCTGTTTGGTACATATTCAATTTATTCTGAAAATCGGTCCTAATTTCAATTGTGGTCATAAAAAAATTAAAATTAAAAGAAGGAAAATTGCCATGAGACAATATATACAACATCTTTGCAATGTACTTTGTTTTAGATCTGTGGTTGGCAAGCACAACTTTTTTTATTATTTTAATTGAGAATTGCTGTAGTGTAAATCTTAATTTTGAAAAAAAATTTGCATGATACATTACCTTTTGACTGATATAGCATAATTGCAAAACCTTCCCTGTGTATTTTCACCGTCTTTTGTCAGATAAATAAAATTCAAATGTTAGTAGATCCAATTTGTATGAGGTATCGTGTAAGCTTTATGCAAGCTGACAAGCTATTGCGTTGTCAATGGGAAAAATTTATCCATTTCCAAATTCCTTTTTTCATGCTCATACCTTGCAAAGAAACTACTTTTATGTAACTAATTTGTAAGTCATGTAATCAAGGTCTTGCTGCCATTACCATCAATCAAAATCCATAGGATATGAATCACTATTTCCATATTGTGATACTCAGGTGCTATAAATTTTTGTTCTGGTTCACACACTGTTCTTATAAACATGAGATGGACATTATAGTCCAGAACTTTCCCGTATTGAGTTAACTAACACGACAGCCTCTGTTACTAAAATCACTCCCAAGGGATCAACAGATCTTTTATGGATGTGTGTGTGGTGTGCAGAGTCCCCGAGCTGTAGCAGCCTTTGTTATTTTCTGTTCTGCTGTACCTTCCCCTTCCTTTTTTGTCCCTGCCCTTATTCCACTCCCTTGGCCCTCTCTTGGTGATCTTATTTATACCAGCCCTGCTGTTCTCCTGACTTAGCTTCTTTTTGCAGTTTTGGTTTGTCTGTTTTTCCTCCTCGATCCCTAAATTTGAAATCTATAGTGTGAGCCAGATGAAGAAAAACTGTCTCCCTAGTATCTTTGGCATGGGTTCCTCTCCTCCTCCTCCTCCTCCTCCTCCTCCTTTCCCTCCCCCCCCCCCCCCCCAATTCTCATTCCTCTCTGCCATAGCCCTTTTGTCTTCGTGCTAGGTCTCCAGCTCGGTAGCCAGTTTGTGTGGTGGAGCTACTACGCACCTGTCTTCGGCTGAGCCTCCTGACACCACAGGGATCAAACTGCTGGTATCTGCACAGTGAGCACCTCGTGAAAGCCTAGGAGTGTATTTTTTCGGGGCATCAGAACTGGCAGCAACCGTCATGCTAGGCAGCCGTTGCTGTGGGTGGGTGGTGCCCATGAGGGGAGCCCCTGATCGGAGTGGATGGTATCAGGGTGGACTTTTGGCACATGAAAAATGTTAAACTCTCTGGCCTGTGAATAGTTCAGTCTCAGTTCCTGCTTCCACCCCCTTTGGCTACCCTCTGAGAGAGGGGGGCCAGGCATGCCAGCTTGGGGTGGAACCCTTTCCACAGGTCCTGGTCTGTACCAGGACTGACAGAGAGACTTTTGCCACACCCCCCCCCCCCCCCCCCCCCCCTCGTGTGTGTGTGTGTGTGTGTGTGTGTGTGTGTGTGTGTGTGTGTGTGTGTGTGTGTGCGCGCGCGTGTGCAATACATTGAGGATGAGTTTCATGAAGTTCAGTCCTCAAGCAAGATGAATCTGGCCACCTCCTTATAAAGACAGCTTCTGCCAATCAGCCGGCCTCCATCCATGCCTGTGACTGCTTAGGAGACATCCCAGTGAATATCACTCCTCAGGTCTCTCAATATGATACAGGTTGTAACTTTCCATAGGGACCTTCTCCTAGAGTCTGATGAGGAACTTACGGCTATTCAGGAACGATGTAGTGTTATTTCATCCAGTGTTTCCAGAGGGGCTTTTAAGGACAATCCTGTAGACACTGGCAATTTCATCCTGGCCTTTGAGGGGCATACTCTGCCCAAGGTGATCAACGTAATGGTATACAGATGTGACACCAAATGATACGTTCCACCTCCCATGCATTGCTTCTGTTGCCTCAAGTTTGGCCATGTGTTCTTGCGAGGTGATGCCACTCCTGTCTGGGGTGACTGTGGCCACCCTCGTCATATGGAGAACCCTTGCACCCCACTGCCTAACAGTGTAAACTGCTCTAATCTACATTCTCGCCACTCACCGGAGTGCCCAGTGAATATAAAGGTTAAAAAAAAAAAAGAAAAAAAAATCCAGAAAATAAAGATCCTTGACTGTCTCATCTACTTTGAGGCCAGGAAAAGTTTGACAGACTTCACCCTGTGAATCTTTCATCTACCTTTATCTCAGTTATGTATTCCATTCATCTTCCCCCCTCCTTACACCCATGTTGTCCCTCCTTTCCAGTCTTGATAAAAACAGCATCTTCTGCCCAGTTATGGGCATTACTCGCTTGTGACGAGTTGGGGGTTGTTTCTGTTACCATCACAGCTCCATAAGAGCTTAAATATGGTCCAGGGTATTATATTCCACTGGGACCTTCTTTTCCAGTCTGATGACGAGCTGCCAATTAGGGTGGTGAGGTGTTCATTTCGTCCGGCGTATCCATCAGGTTTCTACGGATAATCAGGTTGCCACCAGTGCCTTCATCTTGGCCTTCGAGGGTGACATGTTGCCCGAGAAGCTCAAGGTGATGTTCTACCTCTGTGACGTTGAGCCATATATCCCTCCCCCGATGCGGTGCTTTTAAGTGCTGGAAGTTCGGCCATATGTCTTCCCACCATACTTCCAGTGTCACATGTTGAGGTTGTGGACGTCCATCACATCCCAATACTCCATGTGCCGCGCCTCCCATCTGTGTCAACTGCAGAGAGCATTATTCACCTTGCAGACTGCAGGATATTACAGAAAGCGAGGAAAATTGTGGAATATAACACCCTGGACCGATTGACCTACACTGAGGTCAAGAGGAAATTTGAGTGCCTTCACCCTGTGACTATGACCTCCTCTTACGCCGCTTCTTCGAGAACAGTTGTAACTTCATCAGTTCCTCGCATTCTTTTCACCTCTTGGAACCAGAAGACACCTGCCCCCCTTGACTGTGGGGGGCATTCCCCCCCCCCCTGTTGTTCCCACACTACTTATTTTGGGAACAACCCCTGCCCCCCCTCCTCCCTCCAACCATCGGGGACATCACTCCACACTTCTAAGCCAGAGAAGCGTAAGTCTTCTTTGGCTCCTCTGGCTAGGAATGGGTCTCTTGGGTCACTCCTTGCCCAGGTTTCTGCTAATGGGAAAAATGACACCCATCAGTGGCTGAAGAGCCCAAAAACAACTGGTCGTTGGGCTTCACGCTCAACCTCAGTCCTGGAGACTGAATCAGTAAAGTCCTCTCAGCCAGGGAAACCCAAGGAGCTGTGAGGGAAATCCAAAAAGAAGGTCCCCAAGACCAAGGGAATTGCGGTGGCACCCACACCACCGCTACCTACAAGTTCAGACAAAATGGATATAGACTGCTCAGGCAAAAAGTCGGTGCCAGCAGATGACCCTGAGGTGTAAACTGCTTCATTGAATGTTCCATGTCTTCCCAGTCTCACGATGTCATCCTCCTGTGGAATTGTGGCAGTTTTTTCCATCGTCTGGCTGAGCTACGGCAACTGTTAAGCTTTACACCTGTTTTCTGCATTGCTCTCCAGGAAACCTGGTTCCTGGCAATGCGGACCCCTGCCCTCCGTGGCTATAAGAGATAATACAGGAACCGTAGCGAACATAATCAAGTGTCAGGTGAAGTTTGCGTTTATGTCCTAAACTTAGTCTGTAGTGAAACTATGCCCCTTCAAACCCCTCTTGAAGCTGTGGCTGTCAGAAGATGGACAACATAGGAAATAACTGTCTGCAGCGTATATCTTCCTCCAGATGGTGCAGTACCCCTGAATGTATTAGCTGCACTGATTGATCAACTCCTTAAACCTTTCCTACTTTTGGGAGATTTTAACTCCCAACTGATTGATCAACTCCTTAAACCTTTCCTACTTTTGGGAGATTTTAACTCCCATAACCCCTTGTGGGGTGGCACCGTGCTTACTAGCCAAGGAGAGATGTCGAAAATTTACTGCCTTAGTTCGACCTCTGCCTCTTAAAAACTGGGGCTGCCACACATTTCAGTGTTGCTCTTGGCAGTTACTTGGCCATTGATTTATCAGTTTGCAGCCCAGGACTTCTCCCATCTATCCACTGGAGAGCACATGACAACTTGTGTGGTAGTGACTACTTTCCAATCTTCCTGTCACTGCCCCAGCATCAGGCCCACAGACACCTGCCCAGATGGGCTTTAAATAGTGCGGACTGGGAAACTTTCACCTCTGATATCACCATTTAATCTACCCCATGCGGGAACATAGATGTGATGGTTGAGCAGGTGACTACAACAATCATTTCTGTGGCAGAAAACACGATCCCTCCCTCTTTATGGTTCCCCTGGCAAAAGGAAGTCCCTTGCTGGTCACCGGAAGTCGCTGAAGCAATTAAGGAGCATCGCCGAACTCTACAGTGGCATAAGCGGCTCCCTTCCCTGGAGCACCTCATAGCCTTTAAATGGCTCCGTGCCCATGTTCGTCAACTTACTGAACAACGGAGCAGGAGTGTTGGAAGAGATATGTCTCGACCATTGGGTGCCATACGTCACATTCCCAAGTCTGGGCAAAGATCAAATGTGTTTTCAGGTACCAGACCCCAACAAGTGTTCCCAGTATTAACATCAATGGCATGTTATCTACTGATGCATACGCGATTGCTAAGCACTATGCTCAAGCCCCTGCATTCAAGAATTCATCCCCCCCCCCAGCCTTTCACGCCCTCAAATGGTCGCTGTAAGGGAAAGTCCTCTCATTCGCTACATGCCACAGTGAATCCTATGGCGCCCCATTTACAGAGTGAGAGCTCTTCAGTGCCCTTGCACATTGCCCCGACACAGCTCCTGGACAGATTGGATCCACAGTCAGATGATTAAACATCTCTCATCTGACTACAAGTGACATCTCCTTGTCACCTTAAACTGGATCTTGTGCGATGACAGCTACCGGCCCATCAGCCTCATGAACTTTCTTTGTAAGCTGCTGGAATGTATGGTGTGTTGGCAGTTGGGTTGGGTCCTGGAGTCACGTGGCCTACTGGCTCCATGTCAGGACAGCTTCCACCAGGATTTGCTCTCACTGATAATCTTGTGTCCCTCGAGTCTGCCATCTGAACAGCCTTTTCCAGACGCCAACAACTGGTTGCCGTCTTTTTTTTATTTACGAAAAGAATATGACCCAACCTGTCAAAATCATATGCTTGCCACATTATACAAGTGGGGTCTTGGAGGCCCACTCCCAATTTTTATCCAAGATTTTCTGTCGCTTCATACTTTCCGTTTTCAAGTTGGAGCTTACCATAGTCCCCCACCACCATATCCAGGACAATGGGGTCCAACAGGGTTCTGTATGGAGTGTCTATTTTTAGTGGCCATTAATGGTCGAACAGCAGTTGTAGGACCGCCCATCTTACCTTCTCTGTATGCAGACAACTTCTGCATTTCATACTGCTCCACAAGTACTGGTATTGCAGAGTGGCACCTACAGGGAGCCATCCGCAAGGCGCAGTCATGGGCTCTAGCCCACAGTTTTTGGCTGCAAAGTCATCTGTTATGCAATTCTGTCGGCATGGTACCGTTCATCCAGAACCATAACTTTACCTTAATGACGATCCACTCACTGTAGTGGAGACACATCGATTCTTAGGACTGGTTTTCGATGCCCGATTGACTTCGCTTCCTCACCTTCGTCAGCTTAAGTGGAAGTGCTGGCAGCACCTCAAAGCCTTCCACTGCCTGAGCAACACCAACTGGGGTGCAGATCGCTTTACGCTGCTGCAGCTCTACAAAGCCCTTGTTCAATACTGCCTTGACTATGGGAGTCTGGTTTATGGTTCGGCGGCGCCCTCAGCTTTGTGTTTACTCAACCCAGTGCACCACTGTGGTGTCCATCTGCTGACAGGAACTTTTAGGACGAGACTTGTGACCAATGTCCTTGTGGAGGCTGAAGTCTCTCCATTGCAGGTTGGGCATGCACAACTGCTGCCCAGTTATGTTGCACACATTCGTAGTTCTCCTGCGCATCCGAATCACCATCTCCTTTTTCCACCCAAGGCGGTTCAGCTCCTGCATCGGTGGTCCTAGTCAGGGCTTCCAATTGCAGTTCATGTCCAATCCCTTCTTTCCGAACTGGAGTCCTTGGTGTTTACCACCTACACTTGAGGTCCATTCACATACACCTCCATGGTGTTCACCTAGACTGCGGCTTCACCTGGACCTTTCACATGGCCCAAAGGACTCAGTTAACCCCACAGCTCTTCACTGCCACTTCCTCTCGATTCTTGACATGTACTGAGGCCATGAAGTGGTTCACATCGACGGCTCATTGGCTGATGATCAGGTCGGCTTTGCATGTGTCCATGAAGGACATATTGAACAGCATTCCTTGCCCAATGGCTGTAGTGTTTTCACTGCCGAGCTGGTGGCTATATCTTGTGCCCCTGAGCACACCCGTTCATGCCCTGGGGAGTCGTTTCTGACTCCTTGAGCAGCCTACAAGCAATCGACGCTAGTCGTCACCCTTTGGTAGCGACCATCTAGGAGTCAATTTATGCCCTGAAATGGTCCAGTCGTTCAGTGATGTTTGTCTGGACTCCTAGTTATGTTGGAATCCCAGGCAACGAACTTGCCAACAGGCTGGCCAAACGGGTTACGCGGAAACCACTTGTGGAGATCGGCTTCTCTGCAACTGACCGGTGTTCAGTACAAAGCCGCAAGGTTTTGCGGCTTTGGGAGACGAAATGACGTAACCCTCAGCACAAGCAACAAACTACGTGCCATCAAGGAGACTAAGAGCGTTGGCAGTCCTCCATGCAGCCTCTCGCAGGGTCTCTGTAGTTCTCTACCAGCTCCGCATTGGCCACGTTTGGTTGACACATAGCTACCTCCTGCGCAGTTTATGACCCACCTTAGTGTCGGTGCGGCGCCTGGCGGACAATGGCCCATATCTTGGTGAGCTGTCCTCCTTTGGCTGCCCTGCGGCGGACTCTTCAGTTACCAGACTCATTGCCATTAATTTTAGGTGACAATGTCTCATCGGCTAATTTAGTTTTACGTATTATACTTGACTGTGGGTTTTATCATCCTATATAAGTTTTAGCACATGTCCTTTGTCTGTTTGTGTTCTTCTCTCTAATGCTTTTAGGGTGGATGTTTTAATGTTTCGCAGAGTGGCTGGCTTTTCCTTTTTATTCTCATGGTCGGCTAGCCATGGTCATCTGCCCTCTTGTTTTTACCCCTTCTACTAGTTTCTTGCTTCTCTCTGTGGTATTCTTTTCCTGTTTTGTCCATGTTAGTGTTGATTGTCCTCCTCCTGGTTCTTCCTTTCTCCTGTTATTGTGTTGTACGTCTCCTTTCTTTCCCTTGTGTAATAATTTTACGAGGAACAAGGGACCGATGACCTCGCAGTTTGGTCCCTTCCCCCCCTTCCCCCCTCTCCCCCACCCTTTTTTAAACAAACCAACCTTTTGTCCATGTATCAGTGTGGCTTCCAGGAAGGATGATCTACAGCTGACCATTTACTCAGATTGGAAACAGCAGCCCTTTTTCGTGGTCTTCTTTGATCACATAAGGCATAAGACATGGCTTTGCACCATCGCATTTTAATTACCCTCCATGACTGGGGCTTTCATGGCCGCCTTCTAATTTTTATCCATGAATTTTTATTCCACCGCCTCTCGTGGATTAGAGTTTGCACCCCTCGGCTCCAGGAGAATGGTATCCCACAGGGTTCTGTGTTAAGTGTCAGTCTTTCTCCTCACCATCAATGGGCCTTTGGTTACCCCAGCATTGTATGCCAACGATTTTTGCATCTGGTACAGCTCCCACTTGTTAGAATTTGCTGAATGCCGGCTCCAAGACACCATCCAATGGACCTGTGCATGGGCACTTTTCCATGGCTTCCATATTTCTCCCCCCAAAACATGGGTTAAGCATTTTTGCCATTGATGCACAGTATACCCATTGCAGAATGTTATTTAGGAAACCAGCACTTAGAAGTCCCGTTCCTTTGGCCTTCTTTGTGTTAAAAAGCTGATGTGGCTGCCCCATATTCGCCTCCTGAAGACTACCTCCATGCAGGACCTTAATGCTCTCTGCCTCCTCGCCCATACATTTTGGGATGCAGACTGTGCTATTCATCTCCATATTTACGTGCTCTTGCTCTGGTTTCATCCAGACTAGATTATGGTTGTCAGGTTTATAGCTCAGTAGCCATTTCCACTCTGAAACCTGTTTTTTATTATGGGATGCATCTGGTGGTGATTCCCTGACCATCCTCTGTACCTGGCCCTCTTTGCAAATGAGGGACTTTCTCTCGCTGTATCTGCCCTTGGATGGGATTACTGATTGGACTGTGTCTCTCTCTCCGCTGTCGGGATTGCCATTGCCACTCACTGGAATGTACCTCGTGCATTTCCTCCTGCATCCTGGCCCCCCCCCCCCCCCTTCCTCGGATGGTGCCTAGACAACTGATAAGGACTGACCTATTCCAGGGTTCTAAGGTCGCTGTCGTCCCTATGATATACCGGTGTCTTGTATGTTCCAGGGTGCTACCGTCTTCTACACTGATGTTTCTAAAACAATAGATACGATGTGATACACTTTTACATCTCCTACTGCCGGGATCATGTAGTGTGTTCACAGCAGAGCTTGTAGCCATTAATAGGTCCCTCCATTGTGGTATTCAGGCCTCCCTCCACAGTATTTTAATATGTACTGATTCAATGAGGAGCGTGCAGGCTATAGGCCAATGCTACTCACTTCACCTTTCCCTTTGGTCTCTGCTATCCATGACCTTCTCTCTGTCCTTGGCTGTGCTGCCTGCTCAGTTGTCTTTCTCTAGGTCCCAAGTCATGTGGGCATCTCAGGGAATGATCTGGCTGACCACTTGGCTAGAGAGGCAGATACTTACTCCCCATTCCCTCCTGTGATTCCAGGTGTAGATATGCAGACCCACATGAAGTTTCTCTTTGCCCAAAACTGGTATATCTGGTGCAGTACTGCTCTCAGTAATAAACTCCGCACAGTCAAGGAGACTACTGCAGTTTGGCACTCTCCCTTCTGCTCCTCTTAGTAGTAGTCCACTGTCTTATGCCATCTACTCATCAGTCAGACCAGGTTCGTCCATTGTTTTCTCTTGTGTAATGGGCCACTCCCACAGTGTGCATGTGGAGCCAGACTAACAATATCCCATATATTGATAGAATGTCCCCTTCTTTTGGCCGCCCGTACTAATTATAGGCTTCCAGATTCAATGTCTTAATATTAGCAGACTATTCATGGTTGGTTGAAATGGTCTTCAGTTTCCTAAATGAAAGTGGCTTTTATTTTCAGTTAAAAGCTTTTGCTTTACTCTTGAAGCATGGACAGGGTGGTTGTGGTTGGAACTTCTCTTCAAGTTTTCTGGGTCTGGAACCCACGACCACTCTCCTTGCTAGGGCCTCATTCTATCCATCTGTTTATCTGGTTTTTAGGTTTGGCTTACCCTTTTTTGCCTTCTACTGTATGGGTTTTTAACTTCCTCACTTCATAGTTTGACCCATCTGACTAGATCTGCCCCCACTTTTAGCAGACACATCTATCTTACCCAAGTTAACTTTTGAATCACAGGACTGATGTCACCATTTAGTCCCATAAAACCCATCCATCAATCTATCAATCTATTAGTGAAACAACCACTTAAGAATTCTGGTTTGCAGCATCACTGTTCGCTTATGCTGTTTGTGATGGAGTATTACGGCTATACTTCCAAAAAGAAAAAGGACAAAGTTTGTTGTAGATGTGGCAGTATGGCAGTGTGAACCTTTTCTTTTTTGTTTTATTATTATTATTATTATTATTATTATTATTATTATTATTATTATTATTTTCATTGCAGAAACAACCACTTTTAAAATTAACTGAATTTCAATTAGTGCTTCGATGATAAGCAGGAAACATTTCTTAAGATTCTGCAAAATTACATTTATTTTGTTATGGACCAGCTTTTGGCTTCTTATGGCATCTTCAGGTGACAAACGAAAATGCCTAAGGAAGCAAAACCCAGTCCATGACAGAATAACTACAATTTTTCAGAACATTATGAAGCGTTTCTTGTTTATTTTCATTTAAATCTTTCATTAATCATGAATTTTTGAATGAACAGTAGGCATTAATTTCTGGTAACTTATTATATTTTGGCAACAAGTTGTGTGATGGAGTATTAAGGCTATACTTCCAAAAAGAAAAAGGACCAAACGAAAGCTTTGGCGTGTTGATAGACACACAAACACACACATAAAATTCAAGCTTTTGCAACCAACAGTTGCTTCATCAGGAAAGAGGGAAGGAATGGGAGAGATGAAAGGATGTGGGTTTTAAGGGAGAGGATAAGGAGTCATTCCAATCCCGGGAGCGGATTCCCCTTAGGGGGAAAAAGGACAGGTATACACAAGCGCGCGCGCACACACACATCCATCCACACATATACAGACACAAGCAGACATTTGTAAAGGCAAAAATCATTTCTAATTGCAGATGGACCACAATGTCATAGTATCAGATTACGCAGCAATGGACCGTGTTCTGAAGGAAGAACGTGCCTACATACTTAATATAGTAAAACAGATCAAGAAAGCAGGCTGCAATGTGTTGCTTGTTCAGAAATCTATACTTCGGTATGTCACTAGATTTATTTCTGCAGCATTTATAATTTAATGTTTTAGTTTTAAGAGCTGAATGTTTATATATGATTTTGTGATGCAGCTTTATGTATTGCAATTTCTTTATAGTGGTTTTTAAGTTATTTTTTCTAAAGATAACTTAATGTATTTTGCAGGGATGCTATAAGTGATCTGGCAGTGCATTTCTTGGACAAAATTAAAGTAATGGTAATAAAAGATATAGAACGTGAAGATATTGAGTTTGTGTCAAAGGTAACTACAGGAAAATTGTGATTCTTTTCCACTCATGTATTAAACAGAGTTGTGAACTGAAAGTTACATAAAAATTCATATGCCTTGGCTGTGATCTTCTCCTGAATCATACAACACATCTGAAAGCAGATATGATGTTGATGTTTGTTCCTTCTGAGCCTCATCTATTATATATTCTCCCTCCACATTTAATCCTTTTTACTTTAGCACATGGTATACTTGCTCAAAGTAATGATAACGTTATTGCTGTTTACAGACACTTGGCCTGAGACCGATTGCTAGCTTGGATCACTTTGTACCAGAGCACTTAGGATCAGCAGAGTTGGTAGAGGAGGTTGCAGCTGGAGCAACAGGGAAATTTGTGAAAGTTTCAGGCATTCATAATGCGGGTCGTACAGTGACAGTGTTAGTGCGAGGATCCAATAAATTGGTGCTTGATGAAGCAGACAGGTCACTGCATGATGCATTGTGTGTTGTTCGCTGCCTAGTGAAAAAAAGGTCAGTGGTAGTTAACTTAATCTGAGTTTGAAAGCTTGCTTTTGTCTTCTTATGCTGTCCATATGGTGTGCTGTTACTAATTTAGACTTGTTTTCAGGGCTCTTATTGCTGGAGGTGGTGCACCGGAAATAGAACTTGCTCTCCGTCTTGCCCAGTATTCACAAACTATTACTGGTGTGGATGCATACTGTTTCAGGTAGATCTAATACTATAGAAATCCTACTGAGTGATTTTTTAATTTGCTAGCCAGCCACTGATGATAGTCATTGAGATGTTTCAGCATGCTTATTTAAGTTCCCCCCTCCCCTGTCTGATGCTGTAAATTTGACAACAGCTGGTTTCCAAGAAGTTTTATTGTGTGACTAGCTTAGTGCTCACTGCTTCGCTTATGTAGACTGTGTGGTCTCCACAGACTTTCTTATGAAATTTTTATGTTGTTCAAAAATTGCAACATCTTATAAACTTTTCATTCTGACTATAGGGTGTGCTTCTGAGTTTCTGACAAAAAATGATTCTGGTAGCTGGATTCGGAGATTTTTGTTAATCCTTCCTTTAGAGTTCTTACAGTGATGTTTCCATAGAAACTTGCATACCCTATTTCACCCCCATAGGGGTTAAATTTCCAAAAGCACTGAAATGTTTAATTTTTTGTTTTTAACTGAGAAGTCAAATGCCCATTTCCATAAATGTAGCTTCAAAAGTGCTTTATAAATACTTTAATGATGATTTGTTAAAAACAAACTTTCACTTACTATTTAACCTCCTTAGTGTTTGCATTTCAAAAAATGCCGAAGCACTTTTTTGAGAAAACAATTACCACTTTTCATAGTTATAGTTCAAAAATTGCTTTAGTAGTGACATATTTTCAGAAAACCTTCCATCCCCTACTTCACCACATCTAGGGTGGGATTTTGAATAATCCCATACTAAACAAGACCTACAGTATAAGATCAACAACCTCTCCAAATTTCAAATTTCTATCCTTAATGGTTTGGGCTGTGTGCTAATGAGTCGGGACATTTCCTTTTATTTACACTCAGAGATGTATTAATGTTCTAGATGACTTTTTCAGCACCATCTTACTTATCAAACCCACTTGTAGATTTGAC
The DNA here is from genome assembly GCF_023897955.1 of Schistocerca gregaria. Classification (NCBI taxonomy): domain Eukaryota; kingdom Metazoa; phylum Arthropoda; class Insecta; order Orthoptera; family Acrididae; genus Schistocerca; species Schistocerca gregaria. The sequence continues at coordinate 176,400,594 of NC_064925.1, read as the reverse complement.
AAGAAATATGGATGGTTACATTTCAAGTAATTTAATTTGCATGATTGACAATAGGAGATAGTAATTTCTCCAGCCAATTTTTTAATTTAGAATGTCAAACATGGAACATCTGACATGGAATAACAACAGTATGAAATAGAATAGATTGCTACCTCCAAAAGAGTATCTGATGGCTTCAAGGAGGAATAAAAATTTGATTTTCAATATTTTACATAACTATCAACTGAATTTAAAATGTTGTCACAATCTACTCATCAAGAGGTTAGTCACTGTCCTAGCCCATCCAGCCCCCTCCCTGTTCCCATTCCAGCACTACACAGCCATCATTTCACCGCCACACCCAGTCTTTTAATTTCTCTCCTTTCCACCATTTACTCCCCTCCACACCTTCTCTCCTGCCCTCTGTCTAAACTGCAACACTTCACTGTCTGCCACTCCCACCATACTATCCCTCCCCGCCCCAGCCTCCTCCTTACCCCCACCCAGTCGCCACTCCCATCATGCACTGGTGCTGCTGCTCACAGTGTGGTTTCTGTTCTCTGAGACTGCAGACGTGTGTGTGTGTGTGTGTGTGTGTGTGTGTGTGTGTGTGTGTGTGTGTGCGCGCGCGCGCTCGCGCTCGCGCTCGCTCGCTCGCTAACGTCAGCAGTAGAAACAAGTGCGCACACAAAGGCCTTAATGGCTGAAAGCTGTAATTGTGTGAGTCTTTTTGTTGTGCCTATTGTGACTCAGCATCTCTGCTATATGGTGAGTAGCATCTTTCCTTCTCTGGTATTGTTACATTCCATCCTGGATTTTCCATTGTTTGATTCCTTTCACTTAAAGTGGAGTGTGTGTCACCCAGACTGTCTCTCATAGCAAGAGCACTTAGTGCCTTCCAGTAAACTCTAAACATCATTTCAAATCTTTTAAATTTTTTTCTCATTTACATGCTTAATGTCAAGTATTTAACACATTAACTCATTTGTGAAGTAATCAAATGTTTTAAGCTATTTAATAAATGGAACATTCTTTAAAGAATTGGGTTTATTGTTAATCACTAACAATCTTCTTTTGATTTTTGATATGCCTGTATGCCACTCAGTGCCTACTCTGTGCGGTGTGTAGCAATCTATCGTCCTATTTAGTGTTATTCTCATTTTAGAATGTTTGAGACAAATGATGGTAAGTTGTGACTGCGATATCTGAAGTTATGTAAGATTGTAGTTTCTAACAGAATACATTCAGATCTTGTTAGGATCCTTGTTACTCCTTCTAGTAATCTGGACCCACTGATCCATTAAACAGTTATTCTCTACCACCATGTTTCACTAAAATTCTTTGAGGTACGTTAGGTGTAGCTGTTGGGTAGGCTACAGTCTTTTTGTATTTATAAAAAATACTTTTTTTCCCCCTCCAGTAACTTGTTTAGATATCAAACCCACATTATTCTCGGAGTATGTTATTGGTTAGAAATAATTGAAGGAAGAGGGTGTTACATAATTGTGAATGTGTTGATGTTATGGGACCAGTGAAATTAAATGACATAGGAAAAAATGCTGGAGTTCAGACTATCAAGTAAATTTGAGATTATTATTATTATTGCCATCTTCAGACATTGCTGACGACTGATAGTCTTCATTGGGGTGCCGCCTTTATATCCCATGACCATTTTTGGGCATGGAGCTGGTGCAGTGTTGGGGGAAGGGTGTCACTAGGCTATGATCCAGTGTCCTCAGTCCCACTGCCACTTTCACAGCTTGTGGATATCTTCCAGTGCAGCTTCCTCATACTCTTAAGCTGCTGCTGTTATGTGCAGTAGAACCATTAGGATTAAAGGATGGAATCGATTGAGTTTGGGTTGAAAGTAAAATGCTAATACATTTATTGACCACTTGGACAGAAAATACAGACAACCTGCCCAAATAACTACATTCATAATTCAGTACAGCAGTGAATTGTTAATAATACTTTAATCTTAATAAAATTTAAATGAGTTTAATAGCATAATAAAACAATCAAAAGCAATTGCTTATGTGTATCTTATGCTACTAGTCACTTTTATTGGTTTTTATATTTAATTTAACACATTGCAAAGCATTTTGAGCATGTCATGTTGATTAATCGGGTTTCTGCCGGTTATTCGCATATTTCCTGCACGATATTTCAACTGCGTGACTCGCAGTCTTCTTAAGGTGCTGTCCGATACTGATTCCAGTGTGGAAGAAGTCCGGTATTAATGCCTATGTTGTGCTAGGTGTTCCCTCTGCGGTCCCCGCCACATCTGGCATTCTGTCCTTGATGTGCACTGACCAATAGCAATAGCTGTAGCGTTTTCTTCTAGCCGCGGCTGTTCCGAACGCTGTGCTCGTACTTTGTGGGTATTATCTATTGTCAGTATAGCTGAATTAAGTTCTGAGTGGCGTCCAAGCTGTGCTAGAAGTTTTATCTGCTGATTGTCGTCATTTGAGTCCTTCAGTGAATTGAGTTCTGTGAATTGAGAAGCTACAGTTTGCCTGGGGCCAACATTCCCTGCTAGATCACAAGCAACGATGCCTGTCTGTAGGAATTTGGTGAATAGCTTGTGAATGTTTTTTTTCCATTGGAACCTATTGTAATATTAAATTTTGTTCGAAAACTGTTCCTTGTTGCTATAGGACTGTGTACCAACTTGCGATATTCTAATACCGAAAAACAGGTTGTTAACTGGTACACATGATTTCTACCTCTTCCTTCTGTATGCTAACCTCCTTTACCATTTCAGTGGTGGAACTGATCACTAAGAGCTGCAGCACACTATTTATAGGCACTGATTTTGTGATTACAGTGCCTTCTGTTAGCACCTTTAACTAGTTCTGTACAATTCTGTAAAAAATTCCTTCAATTGTTGCAATAAACATATTGTTTGTTGCATTCATCTAGCCATCTTAATTTTTGAGACATTAATTTTTTAAAAGAGGTAGCCCTATCTTCAGGGTGTATACAACCCGGGATAACTATGAAATCTGGCAAGAACTTAGAAGTTTTCATCCAGGAAAACACAGGAATATTTTAGATTTCTGGGAATTTTTCATTGTTTGATTTTTCAGCTAAATTTTTGTACTTTTGATTGGTAAGCACTGATACTCTAACAATGAATTTTAGTTTAGCCCATTGGTGCAGAATAATATTGCAGCAGTAAAACATAAGTGAGAGAATAACACCAAAATAAAACTTAAGAAAATATGTCATTTACAACAACAAAACATAGTGCACACCCAAGCGTCTGCCAACAGCAAAATGTGTCAAAGGCTTTAGAACAAAGACTATGTAATACTTTGTAACAACAAACTGCTTTTGATGAGCATGATGTCACAACTGTTCAAATTTTTAGTAGGTCACAGGAAAATATTGTGAATGATGCTTTGAGAATTGTTACTTTTGCAGTCAATTTCTGTTTACATAAGATTGTGTTAAATGTGAAAACGTGCGACAAATTTCTTAAATCACAGAGCATTAGACTCTTGTTCAAAATTTAACACTTTGAGGGCTAGCCACTTAGAAAAATTGTTGGCCCAAAAGACTAGCCATTTATGCCAGTATTTAGAATTTTACTGGCACATTTGTGTCTGATATATCTTAAAGGGGAACAAACATTAAAAAGGACAAGCTTCAAGGTTGGTTTTCCATATTTGTTTCAGAGATTACAAATTATGCAATAATGATGGCAACAATTATAATAATCCCTTTAAAAAATGGGGTGGGGGGGGTGGGGGAGGTGAGTTCTTGAGTAATTTCACATGTAACTGTCTTTTCTATCCACTAATGTTCAGTGCACAGCATTGATATTTATAATTGTGCTTGTCTGAAATATTCAGGAGCTGCAATTTAAGCTGGGCCCTTAGGAGCCTCTCTTAACCACACCCTTGAGGGAGGGGGAGGGGAGGGGGAACAGCAAAGAACTTTTGTCGAGCTGTATACTACGTGAAGGCTTAACTTTTCTTGTAGCTGTACTGTATGTATATTAATTTAAACCATGAACTTTTCCTACTTGCATCTACGCGCTACTTAACATTGATGCTGCTATTGGCTGACTGCACCATTTTTCATACATTTTGAATATCTGCAGTCATTGTCTTATGAGATCATGTGGCATGAGTATAATTGGCTGACAAAAGTGCATCATTCAGCACAATCTCAATTTCACTGCTTTGAAAGCTACCATGCTGTCTTCGGTCGAATTCATATTTATACATTCATAATACAAAAATATGCAGTGTATGTGTTGCTGCATATCAGGTCTTTCCAAGAAGCATTTTTTTGCTGTGTATTGTTTCCTAAAATTGTGGAAATTTCTTTGTCTATGTATAATATGCTTTCACATGGTGTTTTAGTGTCTTGTCATGCAGGAAGAAGTATATTTTCACTCGAGAAAAGGTATATTTTTTAGCTGAGAAATCCGTTCCCTCCTTCCCATGTTTTAATATCAGTCCACCTTGGCATATGAAGATGCCAGGAAATACCCTAAACTAACCTGAAATGGTACAGTGCTAAAAAAACCAACCTTTTTGTATTCTCTGAACAAACTTGTGCTACCTCTATTGTCTGTGTCCAGTCATACGGCTTAGTTAATTACATTGTACAAAAACATGAAAACTTGTAGGCAACCAACCGTCTGCTTAATCACACACTAACAGGAAGAAATCTGTACAGTAAACAGCAACATAATACATTGAACTAAGGACATTAAGTTAACTGCCTACAAACACACTCTAGCAATGCTCTGTTCACAGTTAGCTGTCAGAAAACATTGATTTAGTGAGAAGCGGATTACAGTACATGCTCTGAAGATAATATTTACATACCCAACATATTCTCTCTCTCTCTCTCTCTCTCTCTCTCTCTCTCTCTCTCTCTCTCTCTCTCTGTGTGTGTGTGTGTGTGTGTGTGTGTGTGTGTGTGTGTGTGTGTGTGTGTGTGTGTGTGTTAGTTCCAACGGCTCAAGTCTGCTTAGGTGAGCCAGCACACAATCACTGCTGTGCTTACAGCAACCACAGACAAATAGGCCAGCTTTCAGTCTGTAGCAACACTTCCGTCTTTGACTAACTAACGAAAGTGCTTGAATTTGTGATAACGTCAACCTTCTTTTCTATTAAATGGAAATTACCATAAACAAACAGATGGAGTGCGATGGACAGCCCGCACCGCCAGTGGTGGCCAGTATTTTTATGGAGGCATTTGAACAAGCTCTGGAGTCAACAGTCTAGAAGCTCTTATGCTTTTCTTGGTATGTGGATGATACTTCCATAATCTGGCCGCACGGACATCATCTCGTCTATAAGACTTCTTGCTGCACCTGAGTTTGCTGCACAAAAATATCAGATTCACAATGGAAACATAAGAAAATATTCAGCTTTCATTTCCGGATGTGCTCATCAAGCAAAGATTATATGGCACACTAGGACACAGCATTTAATATAAACTGACAAGTACAGATTTGTACTTGCATGACTCCAATTGTCTTCCTACTTTGCAATGAGCTGATGATGTAAGCTTGCTAAGGCACAGAGCACGTGAAAATTCAGATCTAGGCAGTCTAACAGCCAAATTGAAGCACCTACGGGGTGTGTTCCACACGGATGGTTGCAACAACTGTCAGATAAAATACACTGTAAGACCAAAGAAGTCGAGGACACAGTCTGCTGAGTATGAAGGAAAACTTGTTTCAGTGGCAACCATACCATACAATCCGAAGAAGGCAGTGAAAATTGAAGAATACTATGGGAACATAACGTCAGGTGTGTGTTCCTCACATCAGCCAAGATGAAAGCTTTGTTGGCATCAATATAGGATGACAAAACTCTGGAAACTGGAGGTCTACTGCGTCTTCTGCCATTGCGGGAAAATGTATCCAGGTCAGACTATCTGGGTGCTACAGGAGACATGAATGGAGTATAAACGCCCCACGGAACAATGTCCACTGTGGCAGAGCACTTCATCTCTCATGGACATGTCATGAATTATGTTCTCACAAAGTTGTTGCAACAGTCCAGTACCTTCTGGGACTTTATTCTAAAAGAGCCTACAGAGCTCATACAGCTACACGATGAACTAATAAATAAAGACGGCAGTTATCAAGTAAGCAGGGCCTAGGGCCCGGCTTAGAGCACAGTCAAATCACAGTGGCAATCTGAGCAGGAATTTACGTCCTTTGCTGGTGCCAACATGACTGAGAGGACACGAGATCGTGCCCCAGCAATGCACTTTCATCTGAGCCTGGAGTCTGTCAGCTGTAGGATGTCTGTGGGGGTTGGGAAGGGGGAGGATTTAATGGCACAGGCAGGCAGTCATTAGGAATGCCTGAAGGGGGCCAGAAAATGCTTTGCCTTAGCATCATTCCTTCTGTATGGCACCATCTGGTTGACTGCCCAAAAAATATTCAAAATGTTCCTACACCGGGATACTCTAAAGTCACTGACAATAATGTTGCTGCGGAAACTCCAGGTTTTAATGTCAACAGTATTAGGGAAAGGATAAATTGTCGCTCCTCACCACAAAGGTGACCTATTAAGTTGCAGACAGGCACAACAGTCATTTCATTGTGCCTGCCTGCAACTCAGTGGGTCACCTTTATGGTGAGCAGCAACTATCCTTTTCCTAATATTGTAGACAATAATCTTGTCTTCATAAAAGCCAGGCTGAAGTTAAAATAATTCCAGAGGAAGATACAGTGTTTCAATTTAAAGGCTATCCCCTGGATAATAACATAAAATTCTGTGCAGTCTAGAGTGATGCAAAGAAACCAGAACAACTACTGCTAGATCAACAATGGTAAGTACAGAAAAGATCATGTCTGTAGACTTGTTTTCAATGTGAGTTCTAATACCAGGCAAAAGGAACAGTTATTTAATTAAAGATCAGATTGAATTTGTGAAAGATAGGAGGCCACACGTGTGTATGAACCTACCCACCCCACACAGTGTCTCTCTCTCTCTCTCTCTCTCTCTCTCTCTCTCTCTCTCTCTCTCTCTCTCTCTCTCTCTCTGTGTGTGTGTGTGTGTGTGTGTGTGTGTGTGTGTGTGTGTGTGTGTCCATCCATTATTCGTTTTTATGAGATCTGTAAAAATTTGAATGTAAAATTGTTTAACATGGCACTTGTCCAGCTTTCTTTTTCCCTCATATTGTAAATTGTTTAAATTTCAATTACAGGGCCTTTGCTGATGCATTGGAAGTGATACCTTCTACTTTAGCAGAAAATGCTGGACTGAATCCAATTGCAACAGTCACTGAATTACGGAATCGACATGCTCAGGGGGAAATGTACGCAGGCATCAATGTTCGAAAGGTGAAATTGAAATTTTCTTGTTTTAATAAAAAAACTTACTGTAACTACTGTGAGACTGGGGATTGTCCTTATAGTTTAAGTGTTTTATGAAATGCATTTTATTTAACACAGCAAATTTTATAATTTTCATACTTAAGTTTGTTATCTGGTCAACCCCATTTCTCTCCTTTGCCTTCGTTAACCCTTTTTGCACTGTATAATGCAGACACAGGTCATCTGCTCTCTTATTTAAATCACCACCCGAGTGCGCTATAGAGAATTGCACGAGTCTTTTTGTGGAAACAGTGAGGTCACTGATGGACAATTAGGATATACATTAAAACAAAAAGTATGCTTTCATTCAAATATCTTTACCTAAAGCATTACAACATAAAACTTTTCCTTGTGTGATACTTTTTGAAACTATCCAGGGTGGACTGCTTTCGTTGTTATTTCACTCTAATTGTTTACAAATGAATCACTGTCATCATCCAAATCATTGTCACTCTCATTTTCACTTAGACTTTCCTCTAAAAGCTCTGCAACTACTTCCTCAGGAAGGACTGTGAATGAAGAACTAGCCATTGTGCCTAGCAACTTTTGAAGGCAATAGTTACAACCTTTCTCTCAACAGAACTGCTACAGTTCAGCACATTGTTAACATAGACATTCTTTGATGACAGTAGCATAGAGGCCTGGAACAGTAAGATTCCAGGGTGGTGATTCTTTCGGAAAAATGGACTTCTCAAGGAATTGCATTTTACCTGACCCAGTGAGATGGTGCAGTGGTTAGCACATGGGACTCACATTCAAGAGGTCAATGGTTCAAATCCATGTCGAGCCATCCTGATGTAGGTTTTCCGTGATTTCCCTTAATTGCTTCAGGCAAATGCCGGGATTGTTCCTTTCATAGGGTACGGCCGACTTCCTTCCCCATCCTTCCGTAATTCGAACCAACATTTTACCTGGAACAGTTAGGGAAATCTCAAGGAATTCCATAAAATCTCAGGGAATTCTGTATTTTTAAACTAACATTGAAATCAAATTTTAGTGAATTTGATTTAATTACTTTGACATCAGCAGGACATTTTTCCTTTTCTAAATCATTGGCAGTGGAAACAGCTGGAGGATCTGGATTGGTCAAACAAGTTAATGCATTTTGGCATCCATGGCGGGTTTTCCATTTTTGTTTGCAGAAAAGCACAACTCTGTAACAAAGATTACGATGGTCAGCAGATTTGTTACCTCCAAGATGGTACACCGCTTCACATGTGCTCAGGCTGTTTTGATACCAAAATCATTGCAGTGGTCATAGGGGCCTTTTGCAAGTTTGCTCCTACCCTTTCTTTTGTAGTTCCAGTAAGGTTAGTGCGCATGTATTTTCTGTTTTACCTGCTAATCTCAGAGAATTGAAATATCTATGATGGAGCCATAAATGTGATGACTAGCTTATTTGTTATATCTAAGATGAAACTGACTTGAGGTGAGATGTTTACTGTTCCACAAAGTCTCTTTCATATGAATGTTCAGAGCTGTACTGTTCTTTTGAATGTCTTATCATCTTTCATTACAAAACAGTTTCTCAGTTTCAACAACTGTTGTATCTGCCCTTTTCTCCAAGACACCACAAAAATTTGCCTGTGGAAATAACAGCCAGAGTTGAAGTCCGTTACAGCCACAGTGGTAGCAAAATGCAAAATGCCATATTTTTCTATTTACATTGAGAACGTGTAGACAAAGAAATATTACTTCAAAAATGACAAGAGACTGATCTTGTCAGTATTCCAGACTGTCCCATGAAGGCACAAAATATTTTCTGCAAGTAGAATGTACTAGTATTATTGATACAGGACGAGTTTAACAACGTTTTTCCACACAAGTGATTTATCATTTGACATGCCCTCTCTTCCCACCTTTTCCTCGTACACTTTAACCTGTGCAAGTTTTCATCTATTGTGATAGGTACTGTAAACAAATCTTGTACTTGGGTACAACTGACACCTATTTCAGCTTGGCACAGCAAGTGACTGCTACTGATTGTGATATGTCCTATATAAAAGTCTAACAGTGGTGGGGCCTCTGACACCCCTTCCAGCTTGGTGGCCCAAGCAGCAGCTTGTGTCACTTGGCCTGTAAACCAGCCTTGGGTAGATACTGTGCATGTTAACTGAAAAGTGAAAAGTTTGTAAATGGTTGTAGTAGCTGAATAAACAAAGTGCTTGATGACTGAATACAAGCAAATTATTTTCTGCCATAAGAGATGCATTCCTCTGGTACAACAATGTGCTGCCTACAAATCCCTCCACTGTATTAAACAACACACATTTCAATGATGTGCAGCTAATTTCCCACAAAAGATGTGTCAGAATTATGGCTGTAAATCAGTGAGAGTCACTTCTGGTGGAAAATGACCTTTCCGAAGTCTAAAACTTTAATTTACTACTTCTGCTTGATGTAATACTCGAAAATTATGCAGTGATGGTACAAATAGACTGAATGTCATGGAGGATTTAGACACACAAACACACAATTAATTCTATAATAACCAATGACAGTACATGAGCTAGGTCATATAACTCCACATCATCACTTACAGTAGATTCACATTCATACACCATGCATCATCAACAGGCTTATAGTGACTTCTTAATTGCTGTTATGGAGGATGGGAATTTGATCATATTGGAGGCCAAGGCAAGGTACAGCGTTCGTGAATGCATTGTGACACAATGACACAGCATGTAGGAACTGAACTTAGGTGTGTAAGAAGACCTGCCAAGCATAATGAACTTGACACCCAGCACTCACATCTGTGGCTGCGACAAGTCTCGTCGTGGTTGTGGATATGAACATTTGGGGGTCTTGTGTGGTTGATTACGTGAACGTGTGTACTTTTGATAGAGAAAGAGCAAGAGCTCATAAGCTAGTGTAATTATTGTTGCATGTTTCTGTGTGCCACACAGCAATCTGATACAGGTAAGTGGATGTTTCTCCTTTATTTTATATATTTTATCCTTGTATTTTCTTTTAACATATTTTACTGTTCATACAACATTTTTCTACATTTAAAATAAACCAAATAGACCTTAAATTGTAATTTGTTACAAAGAATTTCTAACTTGTAGGAATGCTGAAATTGGTATTGTCCATTGACTTAAATAACATTTTTATGATTTTCTTTTTCCAGGGAGCGATAACAAACATCCTGGAGGAAAATGTTGTTCAACCTTTGCTGGTATCAATAAGCGCCATTACACTAGCATCTGAAACTGTCCGCAGCATTCTCAAGATAGATGACATAGTTAGTATTATATGTTCATTGTACTTTATTAGTATAAATAATTTACATTTCTTTCAATACAAAAGTTAATTAATGTAGTGCATACAGTCACTACTACTATCAGTTTTAGGTATGTTTTTAGGCATTTGATAATTGGTGGTGGTGGTGGTGGTGGTGGTGGTGGCGGCGTCAAAGGGAAATTTTGGTTTCCTTCCTGACTTGGTACTTCATCTCCATTTACTTCACTGTTGGTAGGATAGTTCTGAAAAAATTTAAAGATTAATAGCTCTTGTATCAGCCTATAAGGCTTTGATTGTTGTTGTTTTGCTTAAATGTGTTCTATTCTTAATTTAGTAATAAGGAATTTTATTGCGACACTGCAATTGTCTAGAAGTTTTACAGCGGTAGTTAGTGCACTTTTAACACACTGGACTCTTTATTTTGAGGAGGAAGGATTCAAATTCTCACACAATATTTCTGATTAAAGTTCTCCGCTGTTGCCTTAAAACTCCCTGATTGAATCCTATTGATATTCCATAGACAATGCCATGGAAGATTTCTTGCCCTACCTCTTTTCTGTTGAATTATCGCTCAGTATCTGATGACTACGGTGTTGTTAAAATATTAAGCTACAAACTTCCTCTTTTTCGGAAATATACCAATGGTGTCATGATGAGAGACCCAAGCATGTGCTGTTTAAGGACATCATGATTTTCATGATTTACTACAAAAAGCAGCTGATTAATACTATTTATTGAACTTTTGGCTTACAGATTATCATCAGGTTCATGAAACATTTACATCATCATACTGGATGATAAATGTTTTTTATGTACATTTCCAAGGGCAGATGTGGACTCTGACCACAATCTATTGGTTATGACCTGTAGATCAAAACTGAAGAAACTGCAAAAACGTGGGACTTTAAGGAGATGGGTCCTGGATAAACTGAAAGAGCCAGAGGTTGTACAGGGTTTCAGGAATGGGGGAAATAAATACAGTAGAAGAAGAATGGGTAGCTTTGAGGGATGAAGTAGTGAAGGCAGCAGAGGATCAAGTAGGTAAAAAGACGAGGGCTGCTATAAATCCTTATGTAACAGAAGAAATATTGAATTTAATTGATGAAAGGAGAAAATATAAAAATGCAATAAATGAAGCAGGCAAAAAGGAATACAAACGTCTCAAAAATGAGATCGACAGGAAGTGCAAAATGGCTAGGCAGGGATGGCTAGAGGACAAATGTAAGGATGCAGAGGCTTATCTCACTATGGGTAAGATAGATACTGCCTACAGGAAAATTAAAGAGACCTTTGGTGAAAGGAGAACTACTTGCATGAATATCAAGAGCTCAGATGCAAACCCAGTTCTAAGCAAAGAAGGGGAAGCAGAAAGATGGAAGGGGTATATAGAGGGTCTATACAAGGGTGATGTACTTGAGGACAATATTATGGAAATGGAAGAGGATACAGATGAAGATGAAATGGGAGATACAATACTGCGTGAAGAGTTTGACAGAGCACTGAAAGACCCGAGTCGAAACAAGGCCCCTGGAGTAGACGACGTTCCGTTGGAACTACTGACGGCCTTGGGAGAGCCAGTCCTGAGAAAACTCTACCATCTGGTGAGCAAGATGTATGAGACAGGCGAAATAAACTCAAGACTTCAAGAAGAATATAATAATTCCAATCCCAAAGAAAGCAGGTGTTGACAGATGCGAAAATTTCTGAACTATCAGTTTAATAAGTCACAGCTGCAAAATACTAACGCGAGTTCTTTACAGACGAGTGGAAAAACTAATAGAAGCCGACCTCGGGGAAGATCAGTTTGGATTCCGTAGAAATGCTGGAACACGTGAGGCAATACTGACCTTAAGACTCATCTTAGAAGAAAGATTAAGGAAAGGCAAACCTACGTTTCTAGCATTTGTAGACTTAGAGAAAGCTTTTGACAATGTTGACTGGAATACTCTCTTTAAAATTCTAAAGGTGGCAGGGGTGAAATACATGGAGCGAAAGGCTATTTACAATTTGTACAGAAACCAGATGGCAGTTACAAAGAGTTGTGGGACATGAAAGGGAAGCAGTGGTTGGGAAGGGAGTGAGACAGGTTTGTAGCCTCTCCCCGATGTTATTCAATCTGTATATTGAGCAAGCAGTAAAGGAAACAAAAGAAAAATTCGGAGTAGGTATTAAAATCCATGGAGAAGAAATAAAAACTTCGCGTTTTGCCGATGACATTGTAATTCTGTCAGAGACAGAAAAGGACTTGGAAGAGCAACTGAATGGAGTGGACAGTGTCTTGAGAGGAGTATATAAGATGAACATCAACAAAAGCAAAACGAGGATAATGGAATGTAGTCGAATTAAGTCGGGTGATGCTGAGGGAATTAGATTAGGAAATGACACTTAAAGTAGTAAGAGTTTTGCTATTTGGGGAGCAAAATAACTGATAATGGTTGAAGTAGAGAGGATATAAAATGTAGACTGGCAATGGCAAGGAAAGCGTTTCTGAAGAAGAGAAGTTTGTTAACATCGAGTATAGATTTGTCAGGAAGTCTTTTCTGAAAGTATTTGTATGGAGTGTAGCCATGTATGGAAGTGAAACATGGACGATAAATAGTTGGGACAAGAAGAGAATAGAAGCTTTCGATATGTGGTGCTACAGAAGAATGCTGAAGATTAGATGGGTAGATCACATAACTAATGAGGAAGTATTGAATAGGATTGGGGAGAAGAGAAGTTTGTGGCACAACTTGACCAGAAGAAGGGATCGGTTGGTAGGACATGTTCTGAGGCATCAAGGGATCACCAATTTAGTATTGGAGGGCAACATGGAGGGTAAAAATCGTAGAGGGAGACCAAGAGATGAATGCACTAAGCAGATTCAGAAGGATGTAGGTTGCAGTAGGTACTGGGAGATGAAGAGGCTTTCACAGGATAGATTAGCATGGGGAGCTGCATCAAACCAGTCTCAGGACTGAAGACCACAACAACAACAATAATTATGGTCTACGGACATTTATCAAATGGTTCAAATGGCTCTGAGCACTATGGGACTCAACTTCTGAGGTCATTAGTCCCCTAGAACTTGGAACTAGTTAAACCTAACTAACCTAAGGACAACACACACATCCATGCCCGAGGCAGAATTCGAACCTGCGACCATAGCGTTCTCGCGATTCCACACCGCAGCGCCTAGAACCGCACGGCCACTTCGGCCGGCGGACATTTATCAGCAGTTTTTGGCTGGGGATAAATCGTGACATTCTTCAAATATTTACAAGCTATGGGGTAACCAATTACTTAAAAGTTGAGCAGCTGTTTCCTTTTCCTTTCTTAGCTTTTATCTCTCCCGGGCGATGGCAGTTCACGCATGTCGAAACACAGAAGGGGATTGCAATGTTGGCAATTACAAGCGACAGTTGCAGTGCGCCCACACCTGTGCTTTCCGTTTTAAGAAAGTGTTTATCCTGAAACTCGCTGACATAGATTTTATCATGTAGCACCACCAGCAGCCATTACAACTCTCAACAGATGGAATAGAAATTGACAAAACAACTCGCTACAATCATGTTTAATGCTCACATTAGTTATACATTCACAGCAGAGTGCTCAGAACACTTCTGAACGCTCATTGGCTGTCTGAGAAAGCACGACGTAGATGTGCAGAACACGCCTAAACTCGACTGCTTAAGTTCATGACTCTTAACTATAAAGTCAGACCGACAAGGAAAGCGCTTTAACTTAATTTGTTAACTATAAGCAGTCATTATTTATATTTTTTCCATCCAACTTAAGTCATGGAAGCAGTTGTTTATAACTCTTAGACACATGTAAATGGACGGCAGATGGACGAAAGAATAGCTGTACTGGATTTCACTATTCTGTATGCCACTTTGCTGAATTCTTCGTGCTGTCTACCTATGTGTAATGTTCTTTGTAATCATAATTACATAACTTATTCACTGTTCCGTTTGTTTCCCTTTTTCTGCTAGTGATTTCCCCTGCAGCTCTCTCTTCCTTTAGACTGCTTTTAAACTTTTGTATGGCTTTCATATTAAAGCTTTTGTCTCAGTGCTACAGTTCACAACTACCAATAAACAACAGTTGTGAACATACTTCTCAGTTACATCAAAAGCATAGTTTTAGATGTAGTGTTTAGTTTATCAAAATCGCTCGTCATTTTTATGGTATTCCTTATTCCATTCACTGCTGACTCAGACTTAAAACTCCTGAATGTTTCTACAGAGCACCAAACAGTGCTCTGTAGCTCGTAAATATTTGTTACAGGAAACCTTGTAAGTACCAGGACCTGCATTTAAAATGTTTAATAGTCCAACCAGTATGGAATGAGTATGGAATTTAATCATCAGTGGCATCTGATACAGACGATATCAAAAAATTGCATACATATCGATATTTGCAACGTAACTGTTGCATGTATAACAGTAAAAATGTAAGCTTGCTTACATGTTATGTATCTCTGTATCAATGAGGTGCATGTTAATTATAAATTCTTTGTGATGTTCAGATCAATGTCCATTTAGAAAGCATACAACCATGTGGTTACTTAAAATCTAATTCTAACTTTGTCAGTGTTCATATGCTAAGGTACAAAATTTATCCTACCTCACGGTAAACAGTTTGTCATGGATGTCACTGCTGTCAGATCTTAAATAGTGACACTTCTTGGGTCACATTGCACACAGTCATATAATGTTAATATGGAACTGGCAGTATGTGTACATTTGGTGTGAATACGTTACAGAGATGGAAGCAGTGTGTGGCATAC
Source organism: Schistocerca gregaria (assembly GCF_023897955.1). Classification (NCBI taxonomy): domain Eukaryota; kingdom Metazoa; phylum Arthropoda; class Insecta; order Orthoptera; family Acrididae; genus Schistocerca; species Schistocerca gregaria. Next base: position 176,385,241 of record NC_064925.1, on the reverse strand, counting down.
AGATGTGTATTGGCAGCACCAAGAGGAAGGATTGTTCTTGATACTCAGAATGGTGACGTTTTCACTGCAAGAACAGTGTGTAATCATTAATTTTCTCCATTTGTGTGGTATGATGCTGATAAAAATTCTTTGATAGTTGAGTGAGATATGGGGATGATTTCATGGGTGTATCTAAAGTGCATTCATGACTGCAGCAGATCAAAGAAGGCAGAACAAACGAGACAATCTCAACCTCACACCAGCCAGTCTGACGACGACATTATTGAACTAGTGGAGAAAATTGTTTTGGAGGATTGCCAAATGAGTGTGGAACACATTGCATCCAGAGCTGGCATTTTCGTGGAACCTGTGCCACGTAACTGGATGAAGACCTGAAAGTGCAGAATGTGTCCTCCAAGTGGTTGCCACATATGGATGAATGCAGATGAAGCAAATGCAGTTTTGCAGTTTCTCTGTGACAACTACTTTGAAGTGATTTCTCATGCTCGCTACTTATACGGACTGGCTCCAAGCGACTTATGACTGTTTCTAATGATAAAACACACTCTGTGGCCGCACATTCACTAGTTGTGCTGATGTTGCATCAGTTTCCAGTTATCAAACCAGACTCTTAAAGAAGTGTCCTCAGCTTCTATGGAATCATGGCATTAAAAGTGAAAAATAGGCACAGGGAAATTATGCCAAGAAGTGGCAGAAGTTTCACAGTTTTTGTGTGGTTGCTATGTGAGAAGAAAATCAGAGGTGTTACAACTTAAATGCACTTAAAAATACTATGCTTGGACAATCGATATGTAATGGTAAAATGTATACAAATCAAAGTGTAAAATATAAATAGATAGAAAGTGATGTTAAGTCATAAATAACATGTTAAGATAGACAATGCAAAATCTGTGTGTACCTTTGTCAAATATGACTTGGATGTAACAGTTATCTAACATATCATGATGGATTAGTTAATTTTACATGCAGGTGATGGAGGCAATTCTGAATTGAACTTTTTCAGTGAAAACACTGTTAAAAGTCTGTATATAAATCTAATTCTGTAATTCCGTCTGTTTATTAAGGGTGTTATTGAGATGTTACACCATATGAGTGTGTGTTCAATTTCTTCTAGGATGTTTAATGGTCTCCCTGTTTCTGGCTTGTGAAGAATGGGATGTTTCTAGTGATATCACCAGCAGAATGCTTGTATTCTCTTAAATGAGCACTGAATGCTGAGGGATTGGTTTCACTAATAGTAATATGTGGTCTAAATCTCATTTGGAAAATTTTCCTCTTTTATTTTTGGCAAATTGATCTCAAGCACTACACATTATTTTACATACACCTCACATTTTACATGTCTGGCTCTTGTCTATGTTGTGCGTGTGTAATGCATGATCTGAAGCCATTTTTTTGAAGCTAGCAACATATTTTATTGGAAAAATGACTTCGGTATGGTCAAGTTATAAACTTCTCTTTCTCCTTTTGTTCACTCTGTTCTAATGTGATCTATTCTAGTGTGATCTGATCTCTGTTTATAATTTCGTTCTTCCTCTTGTCTTATGTATAACTTCACTTAGTTTTGAATCAGAGATATTGTTAGATGCTACCTATCTTTTTGAGTGCATGCAAGCCAGCATTAGTACTCGCCTTGCTTAAGGATTATTTGATTGTTCTGTTAATCACAGTATGCAACTATGCCGCTTTATTGGACAGATAGCAGGAATTGTGAATTATGCAGTCAGGTGTACTGGGTATCTCCTCCTCTTTCTTTTGAGCTCCAAATTAGTAATTATATTGCCTTCATGTTCAGTGGTGAAGGTGATATAACTAACTCAACAAGATCACCCATTTTTTTTTTTTTTTTTTTTTTTTTTTTTTTTTTTTTTTTTTTTAAAGATCATTTTGATAATGGACACAGTTTCTACTATTGAGATGTTCTTACATATCAGTGTAATCTAAGGACAAAAAAATACCATTAGTTGTGTTGCGAAGGTTTTTAATCTGGTTTATCAGGCCTCCTGAGCTTTAAACCATAATCTTTTTATCAATTTTACGAGGGCTATCCACAAAGTACATTATGTTTTGGAATTAAAAATAAATGAAGTATTGGAATTTTTTTATTATATACAGATGAAAGCCACACTCAAATACTACTTTTCTACATAGTTGCCATTTAAATTAAGGCACTTATCGTAGCGATGGACAAGCTTGGAAATTCCTTCGTTGTAAAATTCGGCCACCTGCCCTTCAACCACGTGGTTACCTCTTCTTGAAGCTGTGCGTCGTCATCAAAACGCTGCATAGCCAACCACCTATTCATTGCTGGGAATAAGTGGAAGTCGCTCAGTGCCAGGTCAGGACTGCACGGCGGATGAGGAAACAACTCCCACTTAAAAGATTCGAGAACTTTGCCGTGTGGGCCCGGGTGTTGTCGTGAATCAGCAAGATCTTTGAGCCCAACTTTGCCCTGCGCTTGTTTTGTATTGCTCTTCTGAGGTTGTGCAGAGTTTGGCAAAACCTTTGGGAGTTTATTGTAGTGCTTCTTTCCAGGAAATCCCCAAAAACCACACCTTTTCTGTCCCAAAAGGGGTAACTACGTGGTTGAAGGCGCAGGCAGCCGAATTTTACGACGGAGGAATTTCCAAGCTCGTCCATCACTACGATAAGTGCCTTAATTTAAATGGCAACTATGTAGAAAAGTAGTATTTAAGTGTGGCTTTCATCTGTATATAATAAACAAATTTTCCAATACTTTATTTATTTTTAATTCCAAAGCGTAATGTATTTTGTGGATAGCCGTCGTATAATTTGGTTGATAATGAAACTAAGTTGTATGCTTAATAAATATGTTGGGCTGCTAATGCAATTAGCAGTGAGCCTGGTTGGAACACTTTCTTTGTGAATCGTGTGTTGAGATTGCAGTTTGGGATTGGGGGTTCATCACTATACATTGACAAGCCAAAACATTACCACCATTGCCTGTTGCGACCTTGAATGCTGCCTCATGGTGTTGTGGACACCTGACACAGTGACAAAAGTATGTAAGCAGAGCAGACATGAACAAGGGATCACCCTAGCGAATGTATGGGCTGCAAATGCGGGAAATACATTGAGTTAAGCGACTTTGACAAAGAGCAGGTTATTATTACACAGAGCCTGTGAACAAGTATCTAGAAATTGGTCAAGCTGGTTGAATGTTCACATGCTACTGTCGTGAGCATCTACGGAAAGAGATAGGAGAACAGTGAATTCACCACTGGGCACTAAATGGTTGAACGTCCACAACCCTTCCCAGAACATAGGGTTCAGAGGCTTGTATATTCTGTTAAGTAGGATAGATGGTGATCTGTGGCACCTCTGCCAAAAGAGCGATATGCTGGTTTATGGACAAGTTTTTCAGAGCACACCGATCATTGTACATTTTTAAACTTGGAGGTTCTGCAGCAGACCATTCCATCTTGTTCACATGTTGACCGAATGAAATTGTCAATTATGATTGCAGTGGGCTTGGGAACATCGGGATTCGACCATTGATCAGTGGAAACGTGTATGCTCTTTCGGTGAATCATGTTTTTGCTACACTAGATCAATGGTCATCTTCACAAATGCCATCCTAGAGGCGAACAGCGGCTCGAAACTTGCAGCATATTGTGGATGCAGGCTGGTGAGAGCAATATTATGCTATGGGAGCCAGTCTCCTGTGTTTGCTTGGGTCCTGTGGTAGTAATAGAAGACACGCTGACAGCTGCGAGCCACTTGCATCCCTTCATGTTTGATGTCTTCCCCAACAACAATGTCATCTTTCAGCAGTATAATTGTCCATGTCTCAGAGACAAAACCATGCTACAGTGGTTTGAGGAGCATCATAGTGAACTTATGTTGATGTCTCGGCTACCAAATTCGCCTGATTTAAATCCTATGGAACCCATCTGGGACACTGTTGAGCGCCATCACTGTGTATGCAAACTAGCAGCCTGTTATTTACATGAATTATGTGACCTGCATGTTGATATCTAATGCCACATACCTCCATAAGCCTACCAACAAACTGTCAGATCCTTGATATGCAGATGCAATGATCTATTTTGTTCCAAAGGAAGATAAATAAACCATTGAGCAGGTGGTCATAATGTTTCAGCTCATCAGTGAACACTCGTCCTTTTCCTTATTACTCAGCAGAAATTGCGATGTTGTTAAAGCTTTCTTTATCTGAGCTTGATATTTATCAGATCCCTAACAATGCGGATATTGTCATTTGTGTCAAAAAATATACTTTTTTAATTTGTTTTTTCTCATGAGACTAGCAGTGTTCCCTTTATCTGTTTTTAAAGCCAGGACTAATTTGACATAACATGTTAGATTGCCATTAGATCCAAATCAGAATTGACAACCTCCTTGGATTGTACTCTCAGAATTTGTATTATGGCCGTCTTAATCAGTATGTTGTCTAAAGCACAGAACACCGAAATAAAAGCAGTGCCCTGCCCAGGTTTTTATATGGAAGCAGTAAATGACAGTAGCGTTCCTTGCATCTTGGCAGTGAACGGCATATTGTTTGTTTGTACAACCCACTATCAATTTTAGCCATGTGACCATTATCAATAAAAAATAATTGTGCTTTAGCAGATGGCGAAACCTAAATGCCATCTGATAGATGGGCTTGTATGCTGGATGAATGTTAGGTTTCAACTCGTGCTAAAGCACAATTACCTCCACTTGACAGTGGCCACATGGCTGAAATAGCAATAGTGGGCCGTTAAAATAAATAATCTTGCAGTTAAAAAGTGCCATGTCATTTACAAAAACTAAGGGTAACATTCTATAGTGCAAAACAAGGACATACTCTAATAAGTGTAAAGTCAATTTATTTTAATTTCTGTTAATTAATGTTTATGCAAGTTTGGTCATCTAAAATTATCCTGTACAGTCATTTTTAAGCAAATTAACTTTGCAAAACTCATAAACTATTTCTTTACATCAACTGAAAAGAGAATTGGGAGCGGAGGAAATATGCATTCCGATAAGTTTTTTTTTTTGCTGCATCCATACCTTTTGAATAATGAGATGTAAGTTTAACATGTATTTTGACAGTAGTTTATTTTGAAAGCTTTGTTCTGTACTCTTTGTAAATGAACAAAAAATTTCTGCCAACAGTACATACAATTCACAATCTTCTTTTATGAGAGTCCCATTATCAAGTTACTGTATTTATAGCTGCATATGGAAGGGGTAAAAGAACAGCAGAGGCATTCTTTTCCATAGCAACCCAGTTAGAAGATTAAAATGTAGTCCCCAATTTCATGAGTGCTTGACATTTCTGTGAGCCACTGTATTCAGTTAAATTCTCCTCATCAAGATTTTTTAAATTCTGCCATAAAATCCCTTTCCTCCTCCAAACACTTGTTGTATACTGGTAGTGCATTATGATGTACGAAATCAGTGTGGTACAAAGTAAGGTGGAATTAGCTGTACATTCTGCATTTAATATTACTGTAAATTCTTCCATAAAAGATGCATTAATGTAACTGCATTGAATAGGCCTGCTGATGCACTGATGTTTGTAATACTGCTAAATGCACCACTTAAGCAAGTAGTGATAAATCATGTTGCAGACCAAATGCTTATCTGTAAAATGCTTTGACAGTAGGGGTATTATGCATAAAGAATTTGTTTCTCCAGGACAAACTGCCAACTAACTACACTCCTGGAAATTGAAATAAGAACACCGTGAATTCATTGTCCCAGGAAGGGGAAACTTTATTGACACATTCCTGGGGTCAGATACATCACATGATCACACTGACAGAACCACAGGCACATAGACACAGGCAACAGAGCATGCACAATGTCGCCACTAGTACAGTGTATATCCACCTTTCGCAGCAATGCAGGCTGCTATTCTCCCATGGAGACGATCGTAGAGATGCTGGATGTAGTCCTGTGGAACGGCTTGCCATGCCATTTCCACCTGGCGCCTCAGTTGGACCAGTGTTTGTGCTGGACGTGCAGACCGCGTGAGACGACGCTTCTTCCAGTCCCAAACATGCTCAATGGGGGACAGATCCGGAGATCTTGCTGGCCAGGGTAGTTGACTTACACCTTCTAGAGCACGTTGGGTGGCACGGGATACATGCGGACGTGCATTGTCCTGTTGGAACAGCAAGTTCCCTTGCCGGTCTAGGAATGGTAGAACGATGGGTTCGATGACGGTTTGGATATACCGTGCACTATTCAGTGTCCCCTCGACGATCACCAGAGGTGTACGGCCAGTGTAGGAGATCGCTCCTCACACCATGATGCCGGGTGTTGGCCCTGTGTGCCTCGGTCGTATGCAGTCCTGATTGTGGCGCTCACCTGCACGGCGCCAAACACGCATACGACCATCATTGGCACCAAGGCAGAAGCGACTCTCATCGCTGAAGACGACACGTCTCCATTCGTCCCTCCATTCACGCCTGTCGCGACACCACTGGAGGCGGGCTGCACGATGTTGGGGCGTGAGCGGAAGACAGCCTAACGGTGTGCGGGACCGTAGCCCAGCTTCATGGAGACGGTTGCGAATGGTCCTCGCCGATACCCCAGGAGCAACAGTGTCCCTAATTTGCTGGGAAGTGGCGGTGCGGTCCCCTACGGCACTGCGTAGGATCCTACGGTCTTGGCGTGCATCAGTGCGTCGCTGCGGTCCGGTCCCAGGTCGACGGGCACGTGCACCTTCCGCCGACCACTGGTGACAACATCGATGTACTGTGGAGACCTCACGCCCCACGTGTTGAGCAATTCGGCGGTACGTGCACCCGGCCTCCCGCATGCCCACTATACGCCCTCGCTCAAAGTCCGTCAACTGCACATACGGTTCACGTCCACGCTGTCGTGGCATGCTACCAGTGTTGAAGACTGCGATGGAGCTCCGTATGCCACGGCAAACTGGCTGACACTGACGGCGGCGGTGCACAAATGCTGCGCAGCTAGCGCCATTTGACGGCCAACACCGCGGTTCCTGGTGTGTCCGCTGTGCCGTGCGTGTGATCATTGCTTGTACAGCCCTCTCGCAGTGTCCGGAGCAAGTATGGTGGGTCTGACATACCGGTGTCAATGTGTTCTTTTTTCCATTTCCAGGAGTGTATTTTACACAGGTGTCTTTGAAAGGCTATGGAAAAGGGTGAATAGAGTGAGGCCGGACATTGCAGACTACTGAATTCTACATAAATGACAATGCCCCGTGTGACACAGCCACTTCCACCATGGAATTTTTAACCTTAAAAGGCGTTCCTATTACTCCACAGCTCCCTGTTCACCTGATCTGAGTCCTTGTGACTTTTTACTTTTCCCAAAATTAAAAAAAGTCTGAAAATGATGTCCTTTTGGAACTCTTGACAACATTCAAAAGATCGCAACTTACATGTTAAAGCCTTTCAGTGCTGCTACCAAGACTAGCCACAGTGACTCCGCTGGTGTATGGGTGCTCAAGGGAACCATTTTCAAGGGAACAATATTATTATTATTTATTTTATTTAATTTATTTATTTGTTTTTGAAAAAAATAGATAAAAATCAGGCTCATTACTTGTCTCACACATCTTGTGAATGCAGAATATTTTTGATGTGTAAAAGCACTTGGTGCAATAACTACTTCTTCTGTCACTAAGATTACAAGCATACTCAGTGGCAAGACACATACTCATTCCACAAAAAGATAAAGTTGAATACTAGTTCTGTCAAAAACTTCTAACATGAACACTCCTGAAAGCTTGGTTGTGGTGACAGACTGATCTCTGGTGTAGCCTGAGATCTAGGCAAGGTAGAAAGGTGATTTGTGTGTGTGTGTGTGTGTGTGTGTGTGTGTGTGTGTGTGTGTGTGTGTGTGTGTGTAGCCAACAAATAACAAATGCGAATGTCAAATAATGCTTATGTTCATGCCATACTTACACACACACACACACACACACACACACACACACACACACACACACACACTGTGTCATGGTTTATTACATAATGCACAAGTATCTGACAAGTAGTTTGATGCATGTTATGTACATATATTGTAAATAAATGACAAAACATGAAAGGAGATCCACTATGTAACTCCTACTTAGTTTGTCATCAGATGTGAGAAAATTAAAAAGATCCAAACAAAAATAAAGTAGAATATGAGCAATATATATAAACTGTATTAAAACAAGCAGTACTCATGGGTTCATAAGCAGGACCCAGTTACTCTTGTGTCCGCAGAACACCATGTGACAAAAGCAGCTTCTGCTTTTATACGAAACAAACACAAATTTTGGAATCATTTATGTCACTCTGTATTAAAATCCAGCAGAATACGAGCAATGTGCTTATAATGCAATTTAAATAGTGCCATACAAACAAGAAGGAATAACCATGAATACATTTGTGAAAGTCTGTAGAATATCAGCTGCTGTTTCGAAGACAAAAACCACAACAGAACAATTTACATCAACCAACAGTAAAATAATTTTACGAAACTTGTAACACTGTGCAGCATGCCAGTGAACCAAGGTAATGTTACTGGAAGTTCCTATAAATGTTTCACCCCCTTGGTTTACATTATATGACAGTTGTGCCCAGTGTGAACAAGAAGTGTCACTGTTGAAGATTTAACAGCAGTAACATACATGACAAACTGTACTGTGAGGTGTGATGGATTTAATATTCTATAATATCAACACTGACATAGTTATAATAGAGATTCTATATATCAAAATTGTTGTATGCTTCATAAATGGAAATTGCTTTGAAAATCACAAAAAATGTATAATTAACATGCACGTCATTGATATGGGAAAACATAATATGTAAGTAAACTTAAATTCCTACTGTTATGTATAAAATTCTTGTGCTGTAGATATTGATACACATTGATTGTTTGTTGTCTTCTACATGTGCCACTGATGATGGGTTCTGCACCCGAGTACCGGTTTAGCTATCAAACATTTTAAATGCAGCTCACAAGATCTTCTTTAACTCATCAACTGGTTTTTTTACTTCGTTCTAAATTTGTGCAATTATTTTTCTGCCATATATAGTTTATACACTACTTCAGTTTAATCATAAGTTATTTTCAGAGTTACATCCTATCATGTTCTTCCATTAATTATTGTATTATATCTATATCGGTGCAGACTGTATGCCATCAGCCCAACGAAGGTGGTACAGGTATCTTTCATGCAGTCCTTATTCTTTTCCAGCTTAGGGTTCTGAAACTTCCTTTAGTGCTATTCCTTCGTATACTGCAATAGCTTGGATCAATCTTATTTCTCAAGAGCTGTTAGTACAGATTTTGTTATAATTGAGTCCCTGAAAGTCCACATATCTTCAATAAAGTGGGAAAGGTGAATGATGATATTGTAAATTACCTGATGTTATGTCCGGATTGTTGACATTTGCATCATCAAACTTTTTGTTAAAATTTTCATAGCCAAACAGAGTGGGAAGGGGACAAATGTACTAGATCTGAGTTGTAGTGGTTCGTGGGTAGTATCCACAGGACACTGGTTTACAGTTAGTAATTTTGCTGTTTCCTCTTTGTTTATTGTTCTCATGTCAAATGAAAACAAAACAGATTTCTGTGGCTGGGCACTATCAAGTGAATTAAAATATATTACATAATTACGGAAGGCTAAAATATGTTATTGATTTCAGATTTTATTTTATTTCTACCTTCATGATGGTCAAGCATTAATCACCTTTCAGAACAATTGAAGTTATTTTTGTAGGTTTGCTAAAGAAATTTGGCTTCCATTAATCTTTTCTGCTGAGGCAATCAGTTTATTGGAAAGAAGTGATTAATTCCACACTATTGGCTAGTTTCAACTGTTCACTGCTTTTCAAGTGCACGTTTTCATCTTCTAGCACGTATGGCATTATGCCATAATAAAGAACCAAACATGGGATAACACAGAAGCAGTATTCGTACTTCAAGAAAATTTACATCCGAATCTGGACATACAAATGTGCACTTTAAGCCAAATTATGCATTTTAGTATGGTCCACAAAATTGCGATGCTCTTGGAGTATCCTCTGATGTCTTGTTTTTTCTATGGCATAATGTAAGATCTTTTAATGTTTTGCATGTACGAACATACGGACTTCCTGCATCATGATAGCTGTGCGAGCATGGTGATGCTTGTTTTCTGGCGCTCTCTGGCAACTGCTGAAACGAACCTATTTCCAACAGGTTGTGGGAAAATATTGTGAATGGTTGTTTGAAAAGCATACTTTCAAAGTAAATTTCCTTTTACACAAGATGAACTATGTGCAAATGTACGATGAATTCTTAAATCACTGAGCATTTGACTCTCATTTAAAAATCAGCTCTTTGAGGATGCCCATTTATAAGATTTTAAAGCCCAGAAAATGAGACATTTATGTTGTTGTTAAAAATTTTACTAGCAAATTTGTGCGATTTATCTTAAAATATAATGCGTGCAAAAAGAATCAACATTATATCTGAAAGCTTAGCTTCCCTTGCAGCTTATTAATCTTTGAGACCAATATTAAATGTGAAAGCTTTGCTTTCCTTGTAGCAGTGCTGTGTATACTAATTTAAACCATTAACTTCTCCTATTTGTCTGTTTGTGCAACTTAACAATGATGTTGCTATTGGCTGACTACATCAAGTGTCCTATGCTCTGAATATCCACTGTCATCGGCTGTTGAGATCACGTGACATGAGCTATGACTGGCTTACAAAAGCGCATCGCAAACTTGATTTCAATGCTTCAGATAGGTGTTTGCTGGAATTCAAATTCATACTTTCGAAATACGAAAATATGCAGTCTACATGTTGCTGCACATAAAGTATCTTCCGCCCCACCCCACCCCCCAGTTTCGTTTTCTAAAGTGCCAGGAAATTCTACGCTGGTATACAAAACCACAACCATTCAAATGATTGATAAGTTTCACAGTACTGTCACTTAACATGGAAAAAGTGTATTTTCACTTGCGAGTAAGTATTTTTTTAATGGGGAAATCTGAGATTTTTTTTTCCCCTTGTCTGTGTATACACCCTGAACTCTATAAAACTCAAGTGTGTGTTCACTAGCTGCTCATACTTTGTTTAGGTCACACCTATTATTTCTAGCCAAGTTAGTTAAAAGTTCCCTAGATTGTTTGAATGAGTCTTTTATTGAAATGATGTGGAGTGAGTGAGTTGTTTCCAGAACTCCTAACCATCAGCACCTGTTCGTCTTCAGTAAAATACTTATATATTTGCGCTATATTTTCTGTTACATGGCTAAAACTAGCACTGTTCCCCATATTAATAAAAAATGAGTAATCAAATATGAGCAGAATCGTGAAGTTAGTTCTGTCACCTAATGTAAATTTGTATGACCTGTTTGCATTAAACGATAGTCTAGAACAGTGGTAGTCAATCTGGTCCTTACTGCCCTCTTGTGGACCTTGTGGACATTCCGGACTTCATGGTAGGTGGTAAGGGCTGTAAAAACCTTTTCATTTGGTTTTCATAAAATTTTGATATGAAGTGTTTAGTGAGTGGTCATTACCATATGCTTTAACTTGAACTAACTCTGCTTTATAAATTTTCTAAAGTAAAGATACTTCCCTGCTTTATAAATTACAATTACTGCGCCGGCCGCGGTGGTCTCGCGGTTCTATGCGCGCAGTCCGGAACCGTGCGACTGCTACGGTCGCAGGTTCGAATCCTGCCTCGGGCATGGATGTGTGTGATGTCCGTAGGTTAGTTAGGTTTAAGTAGTTCTAAGTTCTAGGGGACTGATAACCACAGCAGTTGAGTCCCATAGTGCTTAGAGCCATTTGAACCACAATTACTGAGGAACTGGTGGGCAGTTAGAAAATTTTACTTGTTACAGATATATATATCTCACACCCAGAAGGAACATTTTAACATTCATAAAATTAATAATTGTATTTTAAAGACCACATTTTTAAGTTAATTGACATACATGTAAAATATTGGAGAAAGGAGCTAGGGGTGAGGATTTGAAATGTTGTAATAGATCTAAATGTTAGTCATATTTACCATATCAATGGAAAACCTTTGATGTAATACATTTATTATAATGCCTGTGTCATTGACTTGCTTGTATAATTAACAACACAATTTATCTTTTGCAGATAAATACAATTCATTGATGGGCCAGAGCATAACATCTGACTCGTCCCTTCCCAGGAGGAAAAGCGTGAAGAACAGAATTTTTAATTTTGCCTAATATGTTTTATTTAATTATTTTTGTGCTAAATTGTGCAACTAAAGGTTAACATGCATTTCGCTTTTTTTTTTTTTTTTCCTTTCAAATTTGTGTACTCAAAACTTAGTTGCACTTATTCTGTGCTTAAATAAAGCATCTTGTTTACAACAGATTTAATTTTTTTAAAATTTGTTTGTGTGTGCACAGAGGTGTTGTCATGTCAGTAAAGCTTTTGTAATCATACTGAATATCTGATGTGTAAGTAATTTAGTTACGTTAAAATGAGCCACTACAAAGTTGAGTCAGCTACTGGAATAATGAATGTTGGGTGTTTAAATCTTGACTACTTGGTAAAGACGAGTATTAAAAAAATTGGTCTCGTTTGGTTGCAGCGTGCAGTTTCCTGAAACAAAGGGTACTGGAAGTAAAAAGAAAGATGTTGAAATGGAGTTCGAAAAAATGTAGGCCTGGCAAATTCTTAAGTTTATCAAAGATCAGGATGTGTGTGTAAAATAAATTGTATAAATTATGGCATTCCTTTCCATCATTCTCATAGTGTTGTGATCACGTACATGTGACCCTTTCATATGTCTTGCCGTATTGTCATTTAGGGCCAGTTGTAGAACCTTGGCATAAATCCAGGGGTAGCTAATTGAGGGGTAGCTTGGACTGTGGATTGTACAATGGCATTTTACTCCCTGGATAGCTATTCTCAGAACAGCATTCCTGTCCAGTTAAGTTAGCAACAAACTAAATAGCACACTGGGTATTTTCGCATACCTCATTTAGTATTTAATTAATTATAGTCTGCAGAATTAGCATGTCCAACATCAGCGATTAGTATTCCAGATCACAAAATTATTCACTTGAGGATACTTTGAGGCTGGTAGATACAGAAAATGAGTTCAAGAGTGTAGTAGAAAGCACAAACTGCTGCAGTATCATTCAGTGAAAATTTAGCTAAGTTTGTAGTGTACTTGCATGTATAACAATATATTTTGTAAGTAGTTAAAGGACAGGGTATTTGTTGTTTGACCAGTAAGAGGTATTTCTAGTTTTCCAATAAAGTATGGGAAAACATATGCAACAGTTTCCATTCACATAGACAAACAGAGCAACAACAGACATATGACCCCCCCCCCCTCCCCCTCCTCACGAGAAAGAAAAATTTTATTACACCCAGAAAAGGTAGCAGAGGCTACAGATTGGTGGCACCCCATACATCGAATGTGAGTTCAAAGTTGTGTACAAGGCACAAGGAAATACTTGATTTGATAAAGTTGTCAACAGAAGGACGTTATATGCAGTTCGATTCAGATGCAACAGTTTCATGGCATATGGTGAATTATAAGTAGCACATAACATAGAAGCAACTGTGAAATGCATTCTGCTGTATGAAATAGTAGTCCCCCCCCAGAACATCCAACAACCTGTAACAGCTGTTGTTTTTACATCTTAGGATGATTAATACATTACAGCAGCAATGGGTGTTCTGCAGAAAGTACCTTCTCTGTATTATTGAACACTATTTGTACACCCACTTTTTCAGTGCTGGGGCATATATAATTCCTGTTTCTATGATGTGGCAATTATTCGTCATTATATTGAGGGAATATATATATATATACCAAGCGGGAAAGCGCTGGTAACAGGCACAATAAAATACACACACACACACACACACACACACACACACACACACACACACACACACACACACACACACACACACACACACAAATTTCAGCTTTCGCAACCGGCGGCTGCTTTGTCAGGAAAGAGGGAAGGAAAAGGAAAGATGAAAGGATGTGGGTTTTAAGGGAGAGGGTAAGGAGTCATTCCAATCCCGGGAGCAGAAAGACTTCCCTTAGGGGGGAAAAAAGGACAGGTGTACACTAGCGCGCGCGCGTGCGCGCACACACACATATTTCCATCCGCACGTACACAGACACAAGCAGACATATGAAAATATGTCTGCTTGCGTCTGTGCACGCGCGGATGGACATGCGTGCGTGTGCGAGTGCACAACCGTCCTTCCCCCCCCCCCCTCCCCCTCAAGGGAAGTCCCCCCGCTCCCGGGACCGGAACGACTCCCCACCCTCTCCCACAAAAACCCACATCCCCTCCCGAAGAAGCAACCATCGGCCGCGAAAGCCAGCAATTCCGCATGTGTGCCCGTGTGTCCCGCTCACCGCGCCCGTCCGCCTGGTAAGTCTTGGAATCCTTGCTCCTAATATATTTTTCCCATGTGGAAGTTTCCTTCCATTTTAATTATATATATATGGCATGTTTAGCCACAGGGTGATCCTCATTACCAACAAACACTGTCTGCCTGTGCCCATTCATGCGAATGGACAGTTTGTTGCTGGTCATTCCCACATAGAAATCTTCACAGTGTAGGCAGGTCAGTTGGTAAATCAAGTGGGTGCTATCACACGTGGCTCTGCCTTTGATCATGTACACCTTCCGGGTTACAGGACTGGAGTAGGTGGTGGTGGGAGGGTGCCTGGAACAGTTTCGTCCTCCATCACAGCGGGACCCACCTCCTCTTCCTCAAAATCACCCTCTCCAAACCTTCCAGGAATTTCTGACTTCCAGCCTTGCCTCTCAATCCTTCTTAAAAAACCTTAATCCTACTCCCAGCATCACCACTGCTGAAGCCCAAGCTATCCGTGATCTGAAAGCTGACCGATCCATCATAATTCTTCCGGCGGACAAGGGTTCCACAACCGTGGTACTTGATCGTCGGGAGTATGTGGTGAGGGACTGCGTCAGCTTTCAGACAACTTCACGTACAAAGTTTGTCAAGGTAATCCCATTCCTGATGTCCAGGCATAGCTTCAAGGAATCCTCAGAACCTTAGGCCCCCTACAAAACCTTTCACCTGACTCCATCAAACTCCTCACCCCACTGACACCTCGCACTCCTACCTTCTACCTACTTCCTAAAATTCACAAACCCAAACATCCTGGCCGCCCCATTGTAGCTGGTTACCAAGCCCCCACAGAACGTATCTCTGCCTATGTAGATCAACACCTTCAACCCATTACATGCAGTCTCCCATCCTTCATCAAAGACACCAACCACTTTTTCGAACGCCTGGAATCCGTACCCAGTCTGTTACCCCCGGAAACCATCCTTGTAACCATTGATGCCACTTCCCTATACACGAATATCCCGCACGTCCAGGGCCTCGCTGCAATGGAGCACTTCCTTTCACGCCGATCACCTGCCACCCTACCTAAAACCTCTTTCCTCATTACCTTAGCCAGCTTCATCCTGACCCACAACTTCTTCACTTTTGAAGGCCAAGACATACCAACAATTAAAGGGAACAGCCATGGGTACCAGGATGGCCCCCTCGTATGCCAACCTATTTATGGGTCGCTTAGAGGAAGCCTTCTTGGTTACCCAAGCCTGCCAACCCAAAGTTTGGTACAGATTTATTGATGACATCTTCATGATCTGGACTCACAGTGAAGAACAACTCCAGAATTTCCTCTCCAACCTCAACTCCTTTGGTTCCATCAGATTCACCTGGTCCTACTCCAAATCCCATGCCACTTTCCTAGACGTTGACCTCCATCTGTCCAATGGCCAGCTGCACACATCCGTCCACATCAAACCCACCAACAAGCAACAGTACCTCCATTATGACAGCTGCCACCCATTCCATATCAAACGGTCCCTTCCCTACAGCCTAGGCCTTCGTGGGAAACGAATCTGCTCCAGTCCTGAATCCCTCGACCATTACACCAACAACCTGAAAACAGCTTTCGCATCCTGCAACTACCCTCCCGACCTGGTAAGGAAGCAAATAACCAGAGCCACTTCCTCATCCCCTCAAACCCAGAACCTCCCACAGGAGAACCACAAAAGTGCCCCACTTGTGACAGGATACTTTCCGGGACTGGATCAGACTCTGAATGTGGCTCTCCAGCAGGGATACGACTTCCTCAAATCCTGCCCTGAAATGACATCCATCCTGCATGAAATCCTCCCCACTCCATCAAGAGTGTCTGTCCGCCATCCACCTAACCTTCGTAACCTCTTAGTTCATCCCTATGAAATCCCCAAACCACCTTCCCTACCCTCTGGTTCCTACCCTTGTAACCGCCTCCCGGTGTAAAACCTGTCCTATGCACCCTCCCACCACCATCTACTCCAGTCCTGTAACCCGGAAGGTGTACACGATCAAAGGCAGAGCCACGTGTGATAGCACCCACTTGATTTACCAACTAACCTGCCTACACTGTGAAGCTTTCTATGTGGGAATGACCAGCAACAAAATGTCCATTCGCATGAATGGACACAGGCAGACAGTGTTTTTGGTAACGAGGATCACCCTGTGGCTAAACATGCCTTGGTGCATGGCCAGCACATCTTGGCACAGTGTTACACCGTCCGAGTTATCTGGATACTTCCCACTAACACCAACCTGTCAGAACTCCGGAGATGGGAACTTGCCCTTCAGTATATCCTCTCTTCGCGATATCCGCTAGGCGTCAACCTCCGCTAATTTCAAGTTGCCGCCGCTCGTACCTCACCTGTCTTTCAACAACTTCTTTGCATTTGTACTTCCGCCTCAACTGACATCTCTGCCCGAACTTTTTGCGCGCGTGCAAGTGTACACCTGTTCTTTTTTCCCCCTAAGGAAAGTCTTTCCGCTCCCGGGATTGGAATGACTCCTTACCCTCTCCCTTAAAACCCACATCATTTCGTCTTTCCCTCTCCTTCCCTCTTTCCTGAAGAAGCAACCGTTGGTTGCGAAAGCTAGAATTTTGTGTGTATGTTTGTGTTCGTTTGTGTGTCTATCGACCTGCCAGCGCTTATATATCTGTGTGTGTGTGTGTGTGTGTGTGTGTGTGAAGAATGAGATGCCAACATTTACAATAAATGATCATAATCTTTTTTTATATTCTTGGGGTATAAAGTTATCTATGGCACTATGGCACACATCAAAACTGGGAGCTGTTGTTATTGTATCTCACCATAAACTTTTGAGGATCAGTATATAGTTTTGGCTTGTGCAACGGTCTCTAGGAGCTATATGCAATCTGGGAGGGAAGAGGAAGTAACTGGAGGCATGGCACCTTCAATCTGTTCTTTCTTTTCTGCAGTCATCTCAGGGTAAAACTGTCAGTTTTGTTTTCAGAATAGAAATACCTGTTCTCTAATGTGAAAGAATTAGCAGGGTAGCAGATGGTGCTGCTTCAAAAGTAACGTGGCAAGAACCAGAGAAGGGGGGAAGAACTGTATTGGTTAGAAAGAGAGCACACAGCTCAAAATTAGGACCAGGATATAAAAATTAATACAATTTTTGTCAGAATAGAAATATAGTAATACATACACATGGTTTGTTGTATTTTCATTTAATTACACCCGAGAAGTGAAATAACTGACAAATCTGTCTTTTGTGCTTGTTGTCAAGTGCCATACACATCCATTTAGCAATCCTGCCAGCTGACACTAGCAATACCAAAGAAGTCTCCAGTGGACAGAAGGAAATCACCAGAAGCAAAATATTAGACTGTCTGCTTCATTGGTGGAACAGACTCATTTCTGAAAGGAATAAAAGAATGGCATGAGAGAATTTGTGTGGCAAATCAAGTGAAATTTAAAAACATAACTTGCCAGCCCACCGACAACTGTTCAGATTCAATAACTAAATACTCCTGTTAGCAGAATTACAAGTACCTGTGTTCTTATAACACACAGATAACTATGACTTTACAGTAAATATAGGTATAGTTGTGTGGATGATACTAACAATTCAGAAACCCAACAGCTATAGCTTATAACTGACGTTCCTATTAATTTTACTGTTTTACGTACTCAGGACATTAGTGTATTATCAAACTTTTTGTTAAATTAAACATCATGACAATCCACCAGTTCCAGAAAAATGATGCTTCACTCTAGTAAAATATAAGATATTTCAGTTTAAGTTACCTTTGACTAGCTACAATTTGACGTAAGGGAGGATGCTGAAAACAACTCAATATTCGAGGAAAGTTAAAAATATAGCATTCTAGGCCTTGCTTCTACATACAACTATGTAGATTTAATGCCCAACTTCATGTATTCTATTATTTTATATTATGTAATTGAAGGTGGAGGAGGGAGAAAGGAAAAGGAAGGGAAGGAACTGACAATATCAGCAGCATTGGGACTTTGTGTGCAGTGAATGAAAATGTGAGCTAGACTAGGATTTGAACTGGGCTCTCCTTACTATGCATCTTCTTTAACCACTGTGCCATCTGGTCACAGAGTTTAGGGCAAATGTGCGGATTATCTTGGCATGGTCCCAGGCCGACTCACATTCCCACGTAGCTCCACCTGTCCGCTGTCCCCGTACATTTCCTCCCTGCTTGCTAATTTTAGATTCCCACTGGATTCATTGCCCATTGAGATGAATCAATTATATGAATGTGAGGTATCTTGTTCTTTCAGACATGTCTCAAAGAACAGACATCACACAGAATAGTATGTATAGCCCATGCGTTTGCAATAAACACCGTATCTGGATGGCACAGTAATTAAAGCAAGTGCATAGTAAGCAAGAGTTCCCTTCGCTGCTGATTTCGCAGTCTCGATGCAGCAGACTTCATCAGTTCCTTCCCTTCCCTTTCTGCCCCCCCTCCACCTTCAATTATCTCCCTCCCCCTCCCTCCTCTCGCTGTGTGTGTGTGTGTGTGTGTGTGTGTGTGTGTGTGTGTGTGTGTGTGTACACCATTTTGACCCAACAGCCATTGATCTCTTCAGTGCAGTTGTACAACAGGCTCAAACTCTTACGGGAATCGACAAAATGCTGCAAGTAATGAGGATAATGAGCAATGGGCACAAATGTTAGTAGTGTATGGGTAAGTTCAGAATTAGGCTATGATGGGAAGTGTGCTCAAGTAGTCCGTACATTTGCAATGGCCAATGTGTCTGGAGGCTTAGTGGTCAGAGCATCTGCCTATTAAATAGGATCCCTGGATTTGAATCCCATCACAGTAAAATTTTCTATTTTCTCCACTGATTCCAATGAATGTCCACTTGCAGCCAATATCTGTAATACCTTCGTGTCTTAATTCAATTACATAAAATGTATCACTGCTGCAGATTCCGTGTGCATTCACATATTATTTTATGATTAATATGGAACGGCTTATGTGGTTAACTGAGAAACACGACAATTAAGTTATATAGCTGAGGAAGCATAACCGTTTAAAATAATAATTATTATAATAATTCTTGCACAGCCAGAAAAAAATCTGTTCAAAACAAAGATGTGATCGTACTCAGCCTACTAAAGTTGACGAACCTAGTATGAAGAAATACTTTAATGGCAAAAAACAGTGTTGAGCACTTTGAAGATGTCTATATTGAAACAATTGCTAGAAGGGCATTAAAAAATACTAACTTTCCTGTTAATCTTAGCTTGAGAAAGCACAAATAGTTCACAGGCATGAGTGAAGAATGGTAGATGGGAGACAATGTTGTTCTCTGAAGCATTAATGGGACTGTGGTCTTAATATTTTTATGAACAGATGGAAAGTTTTTCTGACACTGCTGTAGTGTTTCCATAAAGGGTCGTTCCCAATTGAAATCAGATTGGAACAATATTCTCTGCTATTGACGTCAGCAGCTGTAACAGACGCCAGATAAACAAGATTATGTTGACTTGAATCATCATTTTAATGTGCCTAATCTACATAAATAACATGACAGAATTCACGAAGTACTGAAATCAAATGCATATTAATATAAACTATCATTATTAGTTTAGAAAACAGAGAAAAAGTCTCACCTGTCTGTCACGTGCTCCAGTTTCTCACATAGAAGACTGAAAAGACGAAGTAAGGCGTTCTTTGATAAGCAAAATCAGGCTATCAATTTGGAATCAACTAATTCTTTGAAATAATTGGGTGACATTCACTTCATCATTCTCAAGAACAGCTGATCCAAAATCTCTTCATCACTGTCTTACTCTTATCACTATTTCTCCCACCTTGAAAATTTGTTCCCTGGTTAAGCTTGCTAACCAGCCTGAAATAGCTGGTTAAGTTATCTCGAGCTTATTCCCAGGTTAGGCATAATTCTGGGTTCATGCAATGCATTTCTCGTGCTATTCCGAGAATAGAGCTTAACCAGCTGCTAACTGGAGAATATACAACTGACCATTAACATGTGTTCTAGCAAGCAGCAAGTGCTTATTAGTTTCCAACCTTATTCTTAGTGTGCCCAGCGACTTTCATCCACCAGACTACTAAGTGGTGTTCCTAATTTTCATTAATATGCTCATCCCGTAGTTTAGAATTTTCCTCTCTCTGTTATTATTCTTTGTTGGTGCACTATCTTAATGAGGTCATTACTATTGACTGTAAAAAGCTGGATGACCTGTGTTTTTGAAAGTTTAAATCTAGAGTGTTTGTGCAAGAACCATTTCACATAAAAATGAATGTAGTAGTATCAGTCATTTTTTATTTGTAGTGTAGATTGTTGTACATGATTAGAAAATTCAGTACAGAGTTGTATCACTGTGCACAATGTTTACAAGTTCATTAAGGTTGAGTATGATCTACATCATGGTAAAGATCGATAATGTCAGTTTCAGTATAGTTGGATCATTCATCATGTTAAACTGTAAACATTTCATGAAACTGTAAACTGAAATAGACATGTTTCAAAAAACTTGTAATTTGATGGCAGTTTGGTAGCCAGACTCTTCAAAATGGTAAATAGGGGAAATTATTAATTAGATTTGATCAGAATGCATCCACACACAATTAAAGGCCATTAGGCTATCAGTTATGAAAAGCATGATTTTATTGGATGCGAGTAGAAAAGCACTTTCTTGCTTGTTATTAGCATAGTCGGCAAGGCTCCGGCTCTGTTCTTGCCCATTTTGTAAGTGGAAGGCTTGAGGCAGTGACAGCAGATAAGTGACATTGGCAGCTAGCTACCTCTGTTGACTGTCACAGTGCTCTCTCTCTTTGGAGCGAGGGTAGGGATTTATATAACATCTTTGGCCTTTTGCTGTGGTTACATTGCTTTTTACTCCATAATTTTTTAAGTTTCAACTAGATAAATTTTGCCTATTTTGGCTTAATCCATTATCAGAATCTGACAAATAAGAAAGGAACAAATGAGTATTAGTTTTATGAAGAGCATACAATTTTAGATACTTAAACATCATGACACAACATCTGCTATAATAAAGATAAGTAGTATCAGGCATCCCCCAGGGTTTGGAATTAGGTCCTATACTCATTTCATTGCCTATCAATGATGTGTCATCAGTTCTGTCCTACTGCAAATACCACTGATTGCCTCCACTTGTGTCTAAGTGCAAAACCAATAACCCTGAAGACAGCTATCGAGAATCTTCATATTGACCTGCACTATCAAAATGGATGCAGGATGTACGGTTAAAGAGCTCAACCCATCCAAAACCCAAGTGGTGAATACCTACCATCTTTAACACTAAACGGAAAGAATGTCAACTTTTCTCCTTCAGAGACAAGTCTAGGAGTAATAATAGACGAAAATTTAAATTGTACTGAACACACAACTTCAAAGTGCAAGAAGTAATCAGCTTATCTCCCTGCCTTACAAAAGTATGCAAAGCTTTTCCCTTTTGACGAGAAAAAGAAGCTTGTACAAACCTTTATACTTCCAATTATTGATTACAGTGATGTTATCCTGCAAACCCTTTCTCATGAAAGTTCAGTGCCTGGAACTGATTACGAATGCTTGTGTCCACTACATCTGTGATGTTCGACTCTTTGATCATATTTCATCATCATATGCACAACTAGCTACCCTGGTTATTTGTAGATAAGCATAGATTTCCATACCCTCTGTCTTCTCTAATGTCTTTTCAATTAACATTGTCTACTACAGGACCTGGCATCTGAACCTTAATGCATCAAAAACAGTAAGTACAGTGATGCACCTGAATAACAAACAAGCAGACAGGAAGCTGTGTGAATATAGCAGGCCAGAATATAAGACACAAAAGAACACCAAAATAACTGGGTGTTAAACTGGACTGCAGCCTAACATTCAAAGAACACCTGCAGGATGTCAGCCAAAAACTCAGAGATGGAGTCAATATCATCCAGAAACTTGCAGGCTCTACCTGAGGAAGTAATAAGGGACACCTTATTAAGAACCCAGCTGATCGTGTTCCTGGCCTCAACATCCCTCGAAGAACCTAGGTGGCAATAAACAGAATTAGAACTGGTGTTGGATTGTGCAATGAGCTGATGGCCAAGCGAGGCTACATGGAAGATCCTCAGTGTGACGGCGGCGAAATACAGACGATGCAGCACATAATCAAGTGTGAAATTCATAGTTTTCGGGACGGTTTACTAGAGAATCTGCATAGACTGTGCCATTTCTTGGCTTTGTAATTTGTTTCTGTTTAATTGATAATTTTTTGACAGATAACAACATGTATCACTATAGGTTTATAAGTACTGTAATATGTATAAATAATGTTTTGTTACATTTGCATGTTAGTTAAGTTTCCCATGCAGAATGTGTGTAGTGCTGTAAGGCATCTGGCATATCGAACGCAAAATAAATTAACATTGTCCCTCGTATCTCTCCTCGACCGTAATGCTCTTGTCTGAACAATGTGGCAGAAACACCCATTCCCATCAGAGCAAAATCCTTTTTGTCCCATAATGTCTAGCCACATTTCTCGGAGTCCTTCTCAGTAGCAGGAGCTTGACTCGAGAATAACCCCCCCATATTCTATTAATCTCCAGCTTCAGAAGACAGTTAATGACGTATTTAGTAAAGCAACAATACAGATTACCATTTTTCCTGTAAGCACTTGTTACCCTTGTACACACTTCTTTCTAGCCACATCTTCTTCATTTTCCAGTATGCTTAGCTGATGCAGTCTCCTTATCAGAAAATGACTATTCTGTACACCTATAAATTCTTTTTATGTCTGCCACTGTCATTATTATCAGCAACTACATTAGCACAAGAACTGCCAGTATTAACGTTAGTAGTTCAAAGTCAGTATTATTTACTCACATTGCCACTTCAGGTAATCAAATCATTTTAATACTACTTGTCGTATTAAAATGGTTATTTCTTAGGAAACTATGGTGTTAGAAAGTTTTAGTGTATGTGACACCCGGGCCCAACGTAAGAGAATGCCTGATAGCCCTAACCAGATCATGTTAAATAGATAAGTAAGTAAATATGAAATAAAATGAAATGTCCAGTGTTAAAAAGGACTTAGATGCAAATTATCTCATTAAAAATCCAATGGTCTAGTTCCATCGCCGACCACAGACACAGTTTAGCTAGGCAGCTTGCCTTAAATAAAACTTATTGTGGCAGTCAAGTGCAGTAACTTATTCTGTTAAAATTTGAACGAAAAAGGATGCGAGCAATATGAGAGATATTGCAGTGTGATATTTTGCAGCACACTAAGAGAAAATCGTTTATAGATTTTAAAAAGACAAATTAAATTTGGGTTTTTATACCTCAGGAAACTTGGTAATAAGACCATGTCATAAAAACAGGTGTTGATGCACAGAAAATTAATGCATCCATACGTTTAAAAAATTGTCAGTACTGTGATAAATTTTGTTTTGAACCTTCACGATCCAACTTTAAATGATTACGGAGGGCACATTTGTTTTGTTAATGTAGAAACAACAGCCAAATATTGCATAATTCAAGCTGTCCTCTTATGTTCCAACCTAACCATGCACTCGGAAATCGCAGTATATTAGGAAATAAAGAGCCAAATATTTGTGACAAGAAAAATATGAATTTTGTTATTTGAGATGCTCTTCTTTTCCTGTCGAAACTCACCGCCGGAAAACGCGATATATCTGGGAAAACGGTCAAATATTTGTGACAATACAAAATATGTTGTTGCTCGTCGTTTCCTTCGCAGCAGTTTAATGCTTCGTTTTCTAATCGGGCAGACAGAAACTTATTCTCGAGAGAGGATGCACTTATTTGAAAAAGGTCGAATATTGCAGAACATACTTGTTTTACATTCATAACAATGTCGCAGAGTACGTCAAAAACGCTTAGATGGAAAGAAAAAATATAACTCCCGCACCAAAACTAGAACCTGCGGCCTTCATCGCAGCGTACCATCATCTGCTCCGCTGCACCACAACGTTATTGCAGCAATGTAATCTTTATGTGTTGCATATTTAGAAGTCTTTTAAAATCGATGCGTAATCAATTGACATTTAATTATATGAAAGCGTACAAAGAATGACATATCTAAAATGGGCCGGTCCCTTGAGATGGCATAGAGCAAGAAAAAAAAAAAAAAAAAAAAAACCACCTCAAAGACCTCAAAATCAATATGGCGTAAGCCGTGCGGTGTGCGTAACTGTGTATGTAACACTGTCGAGTGAGCGCTATTCATGGCCACGCGGATGTCACGCGTTCGACCATGTGCACGCGGATGCCACTCGCTTGCACACTGGCTGCGCATTTGTAGCGTGCGCATGCGCGATGCGATACCCTTTCCAGTACACCTTGTGGTTCCACCATCTTTCCAGTAAGTGTAGTGATTATCGTCAACTGTTAACGAGTCAACTGTATAGTTGCTCCATGTTGTTACGAGATGAGCGAAGAAAAGCAGAATATCGTAGCAGGACCATCGTTCTCTGGGGTAGGCTCTGAAAAGAGGGCGATCGAAGAATTAGAGAAACAATATGCCCGGGAAAAAATTTTAACGGGTGACTGGGTGGTGCGGACCAAAACAGGCAGGCGCGTAACGAGTCCAGGCTGGGAAAAGTTTGGAGAGATACTCGAAAGGAACACTAACAGGTACACTGGTTTTGTACAATGTTTTTCATGTTCCAACATAAAAATTTTCAAAAAAGGCATGAGCCCCTCCTGGCTGTCAAAACACCAGTGTATCAGTTCAAACACGCATGTGGACACACGTGCAACGAAAATTACTTCCGAAATGAAAATCAGATTTAGGGATGCTTGTGTGAATATGAGTGCAGGAGACATTCGGCCGTTCACTACATTCTCAGGTCCCTATTTTACGGATCTGGTGCAAGTATGCATTGAGTTGGGAGCAACGTACGGCTGTATTAATGCATGCGAGCTGCTGAGCGATTCAACAACAATTTCGCGCGCAGTTGCGTCACGTGTAAATGCTGCTAAAGACGAGGTGCTGCCGGAGGTTATGAACGCTGCGCAGAATGAACAACTTGCAGCTGCAATCGATTTTTGGACTGATAATTTCTCCAAAAATCATTATTTGACTCTAACTGCCCATTATATAGATCAGGATTGGAATCTTGCCAATAGGGTTCTATTTACTGGAAAATTCTCTGATGGATATGAGACGGCAGAACACATTAATAAGGAAATACTGCATGGATGTGAAAAAATAGGAGTAACACCTGAAATGTTGAGAAATGTAACATTTGTGACAGGTGGTGGTGCCAACATTGTAAAAGCGTTGTCCTTCGCGAAAGTACGACTATACTGCACTGCTCATTGCCTTAAGGATGTTCTGAAGACCACGTTTACTCTCAGACTGACAGATCTAAATCTTTATGGCGATGCAGGGCAGAAGATTCTAGAACTAGCTCACCTTGCTGTCGCTTTTGCAAGATATTCCGACAAGTGCTTAAAAGACTCACTAACAGAAGTCCCAATTGCTCCACCACAAATATCAAGAGTATTCACGTCTTCACTGCCTGCACTGGAGAGCCTGAATCATAACTTTGAACAAGTAAGTCACAGTTACGTAGTAAACTATCTCCATGTTTCATAATGCGGCCAATGAGCTTCCGTAGTTTTCTCTTGTCCAAACTTCTTCCAGAAGGCCTCTTGAATTCATCGCATATTTAACATCATGCATCCCTCTTCTAGGTGGTCTTCTACATTTTCTTCGCTCAATTTGTCTTCATTCATAGATTCTTTCTGGTCGTCACTTTCCATTCATTAGTTCGTTGGATGTGGCCAAACCAAGTTAGTATTTTCCTGTCTATGACATCGAAAGTAGCGTCTTTTTCTCCTGTAGTTTCCCATTCCTGTCGTTTCTGATTTCAAATGGTTCAAATTGCTCTGAGCAATATGGGACTTAACATCTGAGGTCATCAGTCCCCTAGAACTTAGAACTACTTAAACCTAACTAACCTAAGGACACCACACATATCCATGCCCGAGGCAGGATTCGAACCTGTGGCCACGTGGTTCCAGACTGAAGCGCCTAGAACCGCTCGGCCACACAGGCCGGCTGTCGTTTCTGAGATGTTTTAGTCTGGAGATGCGACAACTTCTCCAAAAATCCATTTCAAGGGCATCAACTTATTTTTCTCCGTTTTGATTAGCTCCCGTATTTCCGCGCCATATGTGTTAATACTCCAACGACTGACTTGTACAACGTTTGTTCTCTTTGTAATTTTGCCACGCAATAGCAAGGAGTTAAGTTGGTTAGTTCCTCTTTTGCCCTGTCCAATTTTGTTTGTGATGTCTTGTGCACTTTTTTCATTTGTTGTATAAGTGATGCCCAAATATTTAAATGTACAGATATTTTTAATTTTGCAGAATCCTGCAATAAAACCTCTGTGATATTCACCCACTGCTTTTGTATTCGGTGTTTATTGTCAGGCCCCATTTTTGAGTATTGTTCGTGCAGTTTCCTGAACGAATACTAACAGGAGTCATCTTTGTCTTCCACTATCAGGGCCTGGTCATCGAGGAAGAGGGATTTTTATTCCACGACGCTCTTCCAGTTTTGCTGAAGTTCTACTAAGTATGTTTTATATAAAGTCAGTGATAATGAACACCCTTGCCTTAGACCCTTATTTATGGAGAATTCTTGGAAAAATTTGATACCTGCTTCAACCATACTGTTGGAACCCACATATGAGAGTCTTATTGCTTCTATATACTTATTAGCGATACAAAATTTTGCATTGCTACCCATAACTTACGTAGTGCAACTGTATCATATACATTCTGTAGATCAAAAAAAAAAACATTAAGTAACCTGTCCCTTCCATTTTTAGCCTTTTTTCAATGAGTTGTTTAAGAGTGAATATGCCATCTGTGCTCGTGCATACTGCTCGAAACTCATTTTGCTCCTCCATATATTTCTATTTTTAAGTTTTTATATCTTATCTTAGAATATGGCCGTTATGCAAATAACACTAATTCTTCTGTAATATGCACAATCGAGTCAGCTTCCCTGCGGATGGATTGATTGGGAAAAAGCATTCATTCTCCATCTGCTTTTTCTGATGGAATTATGGTAAGTGTACGGTATATTTTGCAGGTATGTCAAGTATTAAGGCAGGCTGATCAAATGAAGCTTGCGAACGATCTGCAGGATCGCATGAATGACGTAAAGGAATTAGTAAATTTCATGGAACCCATTGAGAGTGCAGCTAGAGCATATGGAAACGCCCTGGAGTGCATTGATTTGAACTGGCTGTCTGGGCACATTGAAGAAAAAAATCAAGAATCGTCATTTTTGAAAATAGTAAAGGCGCACGTCAGGAATGAACTGGCGGTTTTAGATTGTTTACAACTTATGAATAAGTGTGAACGGATCGTTACTCTGTTCAAACGTCTTGGAGTGGAGGACGATCTTGGCATTACGATGATAAAAGACATGGAAACACGATGGAATTCTAAGTTGCTTATGTTGCTTCAGTTTCCGCGCAACTTCGTACAGGTATATTTATTATCTCACACAATACATCGCTAGACTCAGAACTATTAATTAATATTTTTAACCTGTATATTTTTTTCTTTTATCTCAGGTAAATCGTCTTTTGGAAGCTCACGGTGAACATTTAATACTTTCGTCGTCGGAACAACAAACCGTTCTTGAGTTAGTCAGTTTTTTGACAGTTTTCAAGGAAGAAACAGACAAAATGGAAGCTGAAAGGAAACCGACAGCTCAGTACGTTTTGTTGTCGTTTGCTAGACTTACGAAACATTGCACGCCCACGGGCAACGAAAGTGCCGCAATGAGCAATCTGAAATGTAAATCTCGCTCTCTGTTGCGTGAAAAGTTTGTGCCACATATCTTGCAAAAGGTGGCGGCGTTTTTATGGCCTCAATTCAGACGTCTGAAAATGCTGACACAAGAGGAGAGGAGTGAGGTACCGTCCGCAAGATTTTTTAGCTCACGTTGTTTTGTATGAATCAAACAACAACAAAGTAAACGGTGATTTAATTCTGCCACAGGTCCATGCTGAGATTAGAAAACTTTGGGCCATGATTCCGTCCGAGGATAAAGTAGCCGAGCCCGCTGTCCGATCATCCCCGAAGCGATCACGTGATGACAAGTACGACGAATGGCGTGACAGCGATGATGAAGAGGAGGACGAAATTGAAGCCTACCTCAGGGACAGTCCAGGAGACGACCAAGATTTGCTTAAATGGTGGCACTCCAAGGTAAATTGTTCTCCTTCTGATAGGACCTGAAAATTTTATTTTTAGAAGTATAATCTTCTTTCGGCAATGGTTTGTTTTTATAGGAACATCGCTACCCTAAACTGGCGAATGTGGCCAGAAAAATCTTGGGAATACCAACTACCGTTGCTTCATCTGAAAGTGTGTTCAGCGCAAGTGGACAGTCACTTCTGACAGGGAGGTCAAGTATATCCCCTACAAATGTCGACAACATCCTGTTCCTGAACAGTTACCTGCAAAATCTCCAACAGAGGAGAAAGCAGACATGAAACTATGTAGGTCCTAACTGCTGGAGGCTACCACGAATTTGATGATTATAATCAGCTGTCACTTACCCCAGCGTAAATCTTTTTCATTTGTTCTGTCCAAAATGTGTCTTATTGTTAGTGCGATTTTAGCTGCAGACTGAACGTAAGCATTATCAGCTAGGCATTCAAGCAATGTTACATTTCCACAGCTAAACCTTCAATAATATCCAGTATTTGAATATCACTTTAATTTTCCTAATTTATATACACGTGATCATACTCAGCTGTTGTGATAAGTCTTGGCGAATCTCGGGGATAATGCAACGGCTTTGCCGCAGTGGATACTCCGGTTCTCGTCAGATAGCCGAAGTTAAGTGCTGTCGGGAGTGGCCGACATTTGGATGGGTGACCATCTGGGCCGTCATGCGCTGTTGCCATTTTTCGGGGTGCACTCAGCCTCGTGATGCTAGTTGAGGAGCTACTCGACCGAATAGTAGCGGCTTCGGTCAACAATACCACCATAACGACCGGGAGAGCGGTGTGCTTACCACATGCCCCTCCTATCCGCTAAGGATGACACGCCCACTTGTGTCCTGAAGTCGGAGTGAGTGCTCGGGAATAAAGCATACTGACTATAAAATATGGAAATCTCGAAAACATTTTTCCACATAAACGAGTTACCATTTGGTTCCGCTCCTGTCCCCTTTTCCCTAACATCCTTTCATCTGTGACAATTTTCGCATCTTAATGAGATGCGCATTGTATACAAATTTTGCGCTCCGGCGCTTCAAGCGACCGCTTGGGCCGTAAAACCGGCTTTCTCCACTGCTAAAACGTTATTCGAATTGCAATGCAACACAGCGCGCTCCGGGCCACCTATAAAAGGGCTGCCTTGTGACAAAGCTTAAGGCCCATCTCACATTGAAAAACGTGTTTGCATTGAATAGAGTAATAACAGTCTTTCCAAAAACTACATTTTTAGAAAAACTTCCAGGTTACAGACCCAGATAAAGTCAAAAGGTAAACCGTGAGTGTATTCCTCGTATAATTTATTGAAATTTCTCCACATACTTGTCTAGCTGCCTGCACTTGTTCAAGTCCAGTTATCGATAATATATCTTCAGTTTCATAAGCTTCTCTCTGAACCATAAAGATACGCAAATCGACGCAGACACAGTATCTGCAGAAATGGAGAAATCCATTATATTGTCATTCCTTCCTGTCAACGACGTTACCTTGCAACTGTTACACCTGGGTCCTAAGGAGCCGATTGAAATTTCTTATTTCGAACGCCGCAATATATGTGGTAGCCCGGACCTGAACTTCCCAAACATTCAGTTGGGTACCACCCACAACATCGTTGCACGTGTGCCTTTGCTAGTTTTGCTTCCATAAAACTAGTCCCGTCTCGAAGACCCACAAGTACATTTACTGAAAGTTGCTTTTTCTTGGCATCATTTTCAGTATTGTTGATTGGCGCTACCATACTTAAGAAGAATGAACTAGGAAGACATTACATATAGGTACTCTAAACGAACCACTGACCACTGATTTCGATGATATAAGCGGAAGTGAGAGCGATCCTGTCCAAACTGTTTCGGTAGTTTTGATGAACAAAAGTACTGAAATTGTTTGGTAACGATACTGAATGGTCAAAAAATAAGATTTTATAGCAGTTTCTGCTATTGTGTACTATTTTAATAAATGAGGTAGTCGTTCAGTTCAAAATGTTACATTAAAAACCTCCCCCGTAAGTTATGCCGGCAGAAATTTTTATACTGAATTTGACCGTTTCTTTTGGCGTTTAAATGTGTTTAAATGTGTAGTCTCAATTGTGTAGTATAGTATTTGCAACTGATAAAGGACTTTGGAAGACTGTATTTTTTACATTTTTTATTTCATGCATTTTCACTGTCTTTTTGTAATAATATCTACAAGATATACCAGAAATGTTATTTTAAAATGGTAGTAATTAATTCTTATTAAATGTTTAATATTTAAATTCCACCCAACTGTTTTATTTTTTTACCAAAACATACTCAAAACTTACGTTGGTCTAGAGGATCCAGGTGGGCCTTAAGTGTTACAATTTTCGGGTCTATCAGTTAGGGGGTAAACTAAAACACATGGATGCATTTGTTCACGTCTCATTGTGCTGACAGACTGAGAAGACATGAAATGACGGGAATTACCGTGCCGTACACAACAGCAACCGCATAATTATTGTGAAACCACCGCGGGCGCATGCCGTGTTCGATGTGCCATTTAGACGGCTGGCGGGCATTCAGATGAGTGTTGGGCAGGGACGCCCATCCGAGCGATACGGCAAGGGACATGACTTGTGGCATGATACAAGGCTTGCATCCAGCTTGGAACAAACAGTGTAATGGGACAGCGTCTAAAGGAAATGATGCCACGTTGACCTATTCTTACTGCAAATCACATCGCTACGGCGTGCTTTACTTCTGCCACGTGTTCGCGTGTGCTATCTAGTGACAGTTTACGATGCTTTCCCATTTTGCTGTGCGATCGTCTCTATGCCCAGGAGAATAAGAAATAAGAATATTCATTGCATTGGTCCTGTGGAAGAATATCCATGTATTTACGATCACAGTAGTGTTGAACAGAGCAATGGGAAGCTCAACACAGGGTGAGAAACGATTGCCAGTGAAATATCAGAGAATGGTGTAGTAATTGAAGTCAATTTAATGAACTCGTGGGAAAGAAACCAACACCCAGAACTTCGACAGCGACATGCGTTACTAAGTGGACGCTGTAAAGACCTCTTTACCCTAGATAAGCTTTGATTAAATATGCACCTTTTATCAGTTAACTGTCTACGAGGATGTGATATAATGTATATTGTGAGAGGAAAAGCTTCAACCGCGTTAAAATAATAAAGAAATTTGTAGTCCGCTTGCGGCAAAGACGGAGGATGCGGAAGTGGGAGCTCACTTCCAAACTACCTTACCGAAAGAACTTTCTTTTAATTTTAATGCGGAGAATGTGAAGCAGTTCTCTGTAAGTGTGTTTTATTTAATTTAGAAACAGAACATGTTTCGGGGAGACATGAACCATTATGGCACGGCGTAGTACTTTTAAGTACCGGTACTGGGATAAAAGGATAATTTCTTCCCGAAACATGCTGGGTTTTTAAGTAAAGGACACATTCGGACAACAGATTTTTTTAATACTGCCCTAACACTGCTTCAGCCATACTGCCCGTCAGTTGATAAAAAAATGCAAAAAAAGCTATTAAAGAAAAACCTTTGTAATTATAAAATGGTAATCCAGATTTAGCAGGGTCTGTAAGTCTGGTATGTTTTCAGTTTAATAGATTCCAAGGCTCTCGGTAGCGATCAGCAATCTTTTTCCCAGATTACTGCAGTTGATGTTGGTAAATATTCAGGCTGCAGATGTTCCATGTTGTCTTTGATTTTTCAGCAAGAATTCTTAGAATTGTAGTGTGCCCTTGGAAAAAAATAACAGTAAAGCAAGGCACATACGGTATTCAACTTTTTAAGCATCGTCAAAGTACCACGTTCGTTCAAATTAGTAAAGATGTACTCAACTTCGTATTTTCGACATTTGTTGATTAATATTAAATAAATTGACTAAAGCCAGTACAACTACATCGTCCGAAGAAGACGTGGTGCCACGTTTCGAACTATTCCCACTTCTGTCGGTGTCGAGTCACGAGCATGACACGTACAGTAGGTCTACCATCACTTACTGTAAATTGTCAACTCCGCACAGGACTTCGATAACGCAGAACAATTGTGTTGAGTCGGATTATTTTCCCGGCCACATACAGCCAGTAGACAATAAGTTACGGAACCCGATACAAATAAAACCACGACGAGCCAAAAATGCTTAACGAATATAAATGATACCAACTTAAGGAAGTCTGCGAACTATTATATCGACATATTATGTTTGCGACACAGCCGCGTGCAATGAAACATACAGCAGATTTAGCTTGCCTGAACACAACTGCACCGTATATGTTATCATCAATTATCAGCGGCTCCTCATTGTTCTCGGAAACTTGCTTCTCTACTTACAGCCAATGAAATGACAGTCACATCTGTATAGTGTACGTAGTTGACTGGACAAACCGTTCGTAGAGAAATAGTCACAATCATTCACAGTAAATGATTCTTCCCATCATTTCCCTACTAAAACGAATGGTTTTTAGAATTTAAGATCTGAAACTGGACTTTTTAATCAGAAGCACGACAACCTCTTATGAATATTTTTGTTTGAGCTTAGGTGCATTCAACCATTATGACTAAAATAATACACTTCATTTTAGGTAAACCCATTCTTTATCTTCCACAATATTGTTTTTCGTTTTCAGGAAAGTTTGCGTAATTCTAAATGCTACATAACTATTTAGTTTTCAATGTTGCATATTCCATTGACATATATCTTTCCTGATTTTAAATAGCCTACCGGTAACCATGCCACTCAAAAGTGCACATACATTCAGTTATGATGTCTGTAAAAGGAATTTTAACAATGGGAAGCATACTTAAATGATAATTTCACTATTAACTTACTACTCCAGTACACAAATATTTTATTTCACTTCAAAAATTTATCAAGTAAGTAAAATCATTTTATTTATAACTTAATCCTCCAGAACATATTTTTTTTATTTCACTTCACAAATTTATTAACTAACGTAGATTATTATAAATCTGTGTTACTGACACAAATTTATATCTAATTATAACTATTTGTATTTTATTTTTGTTTCTGTGGGCAAAGTCATTCTTACTCCATGGGCTATAACAGATTCTGGTTGGGCAATAGCTTTTAAAAGTAACACCAAATGACTGTCCAGTGGCAATTAGTCTTCCATGTAGGCACTCATGTTAAGAAATAAAGGCTT
This sequence comes from Schistocerca gregaria, assembly GCF_023897955.1. Classification (NCBI taxonomy): domain Eukaryota; kingdom Metazoa; phylum Arthropoda; class Insecta; order Orthoptera; family Acrididae; genus Schistocerca; species Schistocerca gregaria. Next base: position 176,351,481 of record NC_064925.1, on the reverse strand, counting down.
GTTTATGCACATACACAAAACATCATTTACCATGGAAACATCAGCATTCTACAAACACACATATTCACCATCCTTATTGCAAGAATGAAACAGTTGCAGTGCAAATATACAAGCATTAACATCATCTACAGGCATAATACGAGCACCATTACTCTTTCTCTGTGTCACAGAGAACGAAGGATGGTTACCATCACCTCTCAGTGCAGTCACAAAGATTTCACATCTAATTGTCATCTCTAAATACCTGACAACAAAAGCATAATGTAAAAGGTTAGATAAGAAAAATGTTCACCAATGGTGTCAAGAGAACACACATACTTCTTCTGGCAAAAGGAAGGAAGAGGGTGAAGGAAAAGAACTGGTGAAGTTTAGGAAAAGGGATAGAGTTTGGAAAAGTCTTCCAGAAGCCCGGGTTATGGAGACTTACTGTACAGGATGAGACAGAAAGACTGATTGTTGGTAAGCCTCCCCACCTTGGGGTTCTGGATGGCATGAGAAGGAAAGACTGACTGTTGGTATGTATTCCCTGACCTGGGGTTCTGGGCAACTTTTCCAAACTCTACCCCTTTTCCTAAATCTCACCAGTCCTTTCGCTTCACTCCTCTTTCTTCCTCTTCAACACTTCTGCCAGAAGAAGGACCTACTGGCTCTGAAATCTTGCAAACTTTAATAAATTTTTCATGTGTCCTCTGCTGCTTCCACTTAAGGAGGATATTTTTTTGTCTATCCAATTACATTATATTTCCATTAAATGATTATTTTCAATAATAAAAACATATGTGTGTATAGCAACACACACAGAAATCTAAGATAGACTACCAGTGCTAGTGATATAGGCATTATCATGGCTAACAGCCATGGCTGTTCCCCCCTTCCCAGAAAAACTACCTTTCTGCAATTTTTTCTAGATAGATTTAGGAAATTTTGTTATTTGTTAGGTTGGCTTAATAAAAATGAAGCATTTTGAAAAACTGTTACTTAAATGAGCTATATAGATGGAACTATACAGGTAGCTATACTTAATGTACAACCACAACAAAGGAGTATCTGTAAAGAGGCCATACCAACAAATGGCTCCTGAAGAAGAGCAGCAGCCTTTGCAGGAGCTGCAGGGGCAACGATATGCATGGTTGAGTAATCTGTCCTTGTGACTTTAGCCAGTGGTGCTACTGTGAATGGTTGAAAGCAAGGGGACACTACAGCTGTGGCCTCTTCCTCCCATGCTGCTGCACTGTACTATTAAATTATGATGGAGGTTAAGTAGTCACCCATTCAGATTTCTTGGCGGGGCTACTCAAGAGGATGTCATCATCAGGGGAAACAAAACTGGCATTCTACTGGTCGGAGAGAGGAATGTTAGATCTCTGAATCAATTAGGTATGTTAGAAAATTTAAAAAGGGAGATGGATAGATTGAAGTGGGAATTAGTGAAGTGCAGTAGCAGGAAGAGCATAACTTTGGTCAGGTCAGTACAAGACTACCAAAACGAAATCAAGACTGAAGTCAGATATAGTTGGAGTTAATGAGGTGCAATAGTAGGAAGAGTCTGACTTTGGCCAGGTCACTACAAGGCTATCAACATGAATCAGAGAGGGGTATTCAGGAGGTAATGAATAAGAAATTAGAAATGGAAGTAAGCTACTATGAGCAGCATAATGAATGCATTACTACAGTCAAGACAGATTCAAAGCCAACATCCACCACAGAAATACAAGCTCATATGCCTACTACTTTCACAGATGATGAGGAGATTGGCAGTATGTTGAGATGAAATTATTCAGGTAGTTAGAGATGGAAGTTTAACTGTGATGGGTGACAGGAATTTGGTTGTAGGAGAAGGATGAGAAGGAAAAATAGTAAGCAAACATGATCCAGGGGAAGGAAATGAAAGAGAAAGCTGCTCGGTAGAATTTTGTGCCAAGTATAATTGAATCATTGAAGGAGAACTAGGAACTCTGGAAGGTTTCAAATTTATTATATAATGCTAAGACAGAGCTTTTAAACTGTAAGGTATGTTCATGGGCAGATTTTGAACTATGGACAAAAAATGATGATACTGCCAAAAGGCAGGAGATTAAGGAGATGGGATCTGAAATAATTGTAGAACCAGAGATTTTTGAGTTTCAGTGGAAGCAGTAGGCGACATTCAAGTAAAACAAATGAAAGGAATACAACAGAAAATGGATTGGTATCTTTGAGAGCTGAAATAGTGAAGGCAACAAAGGATCACATAAGTAAAATGACAAGACCTGGTAGATATCCTTGGATAGCTACGGAGATACTGAATTTATTGGGGAAAGGAGAAAAATGAAAATGGATCAGGTTAAAAAGGGAACACATATGTCTAGAAAATGAGATGGATGGAAAGTGCAAAAATATTAAGCAGGAAGGGAAAGAGAACATATGTAAGGCTATAGATGCCTACAAACTAGAGAAAATATAGATGCTACCTATAAGAAAATTAAAGACATCTTTGGAGAAAAGAGAAGCAACAATATGAATCATCCTAAGCTCAGATATGAAGCTAGTTCTAGGCAAAGAAGGGAAGCCAACTTGAAGGCGATATTGTAGAAAGCGAAAAGGAAGCAGATGAAAATTAGATGGAAGGTATGACAATGTGAGAAAAATTTAACAGAATACTGAAAGAGCAAAGTGGAAACAAGGGCCTTGTAGTAGACAAAATTCCATCAAAAGTATTGAGATTTCCAGGAGAGCAAGACATGACCAAATTGTTCAACCTGGTGTGCATGATATGTGAGACAGGCAAAATACACTCAGACTTTGGAAAAAATTTAATAATTCCAGGTCCAAAGAAGATACATGTTGACCAGGTGTAAATGCTGCCAAGCCATAAACTATGGTTGCAAATTATTGACATGAATTATTTGCAGAAGAGTGGAGAAACTGGTACAGGCTGGCCTTGGGAAGGAACAGTCTGAGTTCCGAAGATATGTAGAAATGCACAAGGCAATACTGACCCTACAACATTTTCTAGAAGATAGGTTGAAGAAAGCAAACTATGTTTATAGTATTAGTAGATTTAGAGAAAGTTTTGGACAATATGATCTGGACTACGTTCTTTGAAATTTTAAAGGTAGCAGGAATAAAACAGTGGGCCTGAAAGGTTATTTAAAACTTATACAGGAACCAGACTGCAATTATAAGTCTTGAAGGAAGTGGAAATGAAGTGATAGTTAAGAAGGGTCTGAGACAGGAGTGCAGCCTGGCCTCAATGTTATTCAATCTGCACATTGAGGAAGCTGTTAAGGAAACAAAAGACAATTTTGAAAGTGAACTAAAGTTCAGAAAGAAGATGTAAGAACTTTGCAGTTTGCTGATGAGCTAAGGACTTGCAAGAGCAGTTGAATGGATTAGATAATGTCTTGAAAACAGATTAGGAAATGAACATCAATAAAAGTGAAACAAGGGTAATGGGATGTAGTCAAAGTAGGTCAGGTGATGCTGAGGGAATTAGATGATGAAATGAGATACTAAAAGTAGTATATGAGTTTTGTTACTTGGGCTGGAAAATGATTGATGATGGCTGAAGCACAAAAGAAATAAAATGCAGACTGGTAACAGCATGAAGAGCTTTTCTGAAAAAAGTGATTTGCGAACATCTGATTTAAATCTAAGTGTTGCAAAGTCTTTCCTGAAGGTATCTGTCTGGAGTGTAGCCTTGTATAGAAATGAAACAAAGACAAAAGGCAATTTAGACAAGATGAAGACAGAGGCCTCTGAAATGTTGTGCTGTAGAAGAATGCTAAACTTTAGATGGATACATGGAATAACAATTAACTCAAAATGGAGAAATAAGAAATTTGGCACAACTAGACTAAAAGAAGGGATTAGTTGGTAGGACACATCCTGAGGCACTAACGAATTATCTTTAAGCATAAAACTGTGACAATTTAATGCATAGATGACTGAAAAGGAACAAACAATTCAAAGAATAATGTTCCTTGAAAGTTTTAATGCTGGGCCTTTTAAAAAGGAAACAAACAAATTATAATGATTAATTCTTTTTATACGTAGCCACTACTGGTCCAAACAGTACAAAACTTTCAGTTTGGCAAGGTACTGCTTTTTACAAGTGGGCTTAGGAATAATTTTGGCATCTTCTGATAGCTCAGAATGCTGATCCACATTGAGGACAGAGAGAAAAGTATAGCCACTAATCAAAGCTAGACAGCATTATACATTAGAACCCAAATTAAATTTCTATAACAAGGTCTTGCACAAAGAACAATGGTTTCCGTGAATCACAGCCAGTCCTTTAGTCACATATAAGGTGCCCACCAGTATTTCTACACCAGTTCTTGACTATATAGCAAATACCAGCAGATAGGCATCCACAAACCGAAGCATTAGAAAATGGGAAATGTGCCCACTCTGAATACATGAACTCATGACTGCAAAGTCAGTGAGAAGAAGTAATTCTTTGAAAGCTGTAGGCACACTGTTCAATTATGGATCACCATCCATAACAGCACGAATCAGATCTCTGTCCTACAACCCTAGTTCATGGGGAACAACAAGAAAAACTCTAGCAGCAGAGTGTGCCTATGCAATTAACCTCTGTATAAAGTGAGCCAACCACAAATAACACTGTCTTGTACTATTCCATTGTTATTTTAAAATTTTTATCCCAAAACTATTCCTTCATTTTTGATCCAACTAACACAGTGATAAGTTGTGTTGCCATATGTCCAAATGAAGAGAAGTAACACGAAATAAACAATGAGCTATGTGAGACAAAATGTACAATTCAAAAAGAAAATGACGCAGGTTCTGAGCTAGCAGCATAATCCTGCAATGAGGCAGTTGTCTATGAGATAATTAGTAAACAAATAAGTGTTTGGGTGGGATACGTTGCAACTTTGTTGTTTAATGCTCTGCATGTGTTATTACTGTGGTGTAACACTTGTATGTGGCAACAGAATGATACAAGTTAGTGAAACGAGCAAGTGGGCTAAAAGTTTTACCATTGTTTAGGTAAAAATGTTTTTATTTGGGAAGTTCAGGTAGGACATAGAAGATGAATGTAAACATGTTTAACCAATTAGTTTTATTATCACATAATTATCAATGTTATGTTTATCTAATGCATTAAATGACAAATTGTTGCAAACAAATGTTTCTTAACATTACTGGGTAGTCCACTTGCTCGTTTCACTAAAACCATCAACATGAATTTTACTATTACGAGTGAATGATTAACTGTCACTTGCGCTAGATCTACAGTGAAGTAAAGTTTTAACGTTGAACGGCATTACCTTTTTAGTAATGGATTAACGATAAGCGAAGTTAACTTTGAGACTAACGTTGCGGTACACAGATATGTCACAGAACCGCATCACCCCTAGCCTATGGGATAAATATCTGCTGGAATGTATGACGTTAATGCAGGATGGCAGCAGACCCTATTATTCGTTTCGGACCTCTTGATAAGTATGGAAGTGTGATTACGCATGTCAATCACATCGTGATTACGGGCAGTATGGGGCTCATGCCTGAGCCTCAGGACGTGCGTTAGCAGCGCATGTCGGGTGTTTCAGGCGTCAACTTCGTGTCTTAATATGTCGGGATGTAATGGGGATATTGCGATGCAATCAACGCCATTGTGTATGTGCTTTGTCATGCTATGGATTGCTGAAGAAAAAATATAGGAGGTCCATTTAAAAAAAAAAAAAAACGTAAGTTTGTGTTAAAAAAACAAATATGCTTTCGTTTTAGAATCTTTCCAAATATGTACATTCATGGGCCCCAGCCCTACATTGATACCGGTGAAAGTCGTTTTCCAATAGCTGTTATTGTTCCAGAGATATTTTTGGTGAACAAGATAGCTGGGACACCCTGTATAATATGTGTTTTTGAAATATTGGAACCATGGCAATGGGTCTATAATTGTCTGGTGATTCTCTGTCTCCCTTTTTATGCATAAGTAAAATTACAGTTAACTTAAAACAGTGAGGAAATGCAGTTTCTTCAAACATCCAGTTTATAAGGTTGCACAGAGGCGCTGTAATGACTCTGCAATACATGAATGCCATCCTCCGACTGATAGTGCAACCATATTGGCGGCATATTGGCAAGACATTCATCTCCATGGATGACAATTTGTGCTGCCATCGTGCACATCTTGTGAATGACTTCCTTCTGGATAACGACATCACTCGACTAAAGTGGCCAGCATGTTCTCCAGACTTGAACCATATCAAACACGCCTGGGATAGGTTGAAAAGGGCTGTTTGTGGACGACATGACCCACCAACCATGCCAAATCTCCATTGAGTAATGGTACAATCTGGACCAACAGTGCCTTGATGAACTTGTGGATAGTATGCCACAATGAATACAGGCATTCATCAATGCAAGAGGATGTGCTAATGGGTGTTAGAGGTAGCGGTGTGTACAGCAGTCTGGACCGCCACCTGTGAAGATCTCGCTGTATGGCGGTGCAACATACAATGTGTGGTTTTCGTGGGCAATAAAAAGGGCAGAAATGATGTTTATGTTGATTTCTGTTCCAATTTTCTTCACAGGTTCCAGAACTCTCAGAACCAAGGTGATGCAAAACTTATTTTGATGTGTGTATTATGTTTCCAGAAGGAAGAAACATCTATTTACAACATTTATTTGCCTCAGTGGCATTCAAACAATACTGACAATAGTGAAGTTAGAAAGCCACCATAAGTTAATTGATTCACACAATTGGAATACACACTTCAAGTTATTGTTTTAAACATTTAAGGACAATTTTAAAATTTTGCCCCTATGAACTTTAAATCCCATAAACAGTGAGAAAATCAATATGATCAGAATTTAGAAATTTCATAACAATTTCCATTATTCAATAGATGAGATAATAAATTCACAAGTAAACAGTGAAAGCATTAACAGTATTAAATTACAATTCAAAGAGCTGAAAACAAATACATTGGGTTAATCATCAGGCATTGACATAAGACAACCAGCTTGAGCTTAGCCTAGACTTCATTCAGCTCAGATTAGGTCATCTAAAACACACACAGGGTTAAAATTACAACCACATAGCAACAAGGCAACAACAACAGAAATGAGTTGCAGAACTCATACCAAAAGATCTCATAAGGCCCTTTCAGGTCTTAGTTGTGAACAGTATAAGTCTTTATGTATTGGTTAGTAATCTTGAATTAAAAAAGTAATAACTCTGGCAGTTTAACACATGAATATTCAAAAAGCAACAAACAGTTCGAAGATTAATCAATGCATGGGATTTTTAACGGATAGGCTTTTAAAATGTAAACACGAATTAAAATTATTAATTCTTGTTATACCCAGCCATTATTGCACCCAATACTAACAAAGTTTTAGTGTTGCAAGGTACTGATTTCTACAAGTTGGCTTAGGAACAACTCAGGTATGTTCTGTTAACTTGGAATACTGATTCACACTGAAGACTAAGCATATATAACAGCCACTCATTGTATTAAATATTTATAAGGCCAAGCTGAAAGAAAAGGGATTTTTGCAAGTCACTGCCATACTTTAGTCACACATACCAAAAGGTGCTTACTGTTTTCTTTATACGCCAGCAAAGCAGCAGAAATGAGAAACATGCTGATTCTGAAGATGTGAACTCGTTACCACGAAGGCACCAAGAAGCAGTAATTCTTCAAATATCTTATCCACACTTTTCACCATTGTGCATAGCCATTTAGGGTCTAACAGGTCTAGTTACCATGTAGAACAGCAACAAAAAATCTACCAGCAGAGAATACATGTGGGGATGCCGGAAAACCTGTCATGAAGATAGGAAGAACAGAGAAGTTTAATGCTAATAGGTATTGATACTAACACAAGCACGGCTTAATTTTGATTCAATGAAATTTTACTTCTTGAAGCAATGTTTTGTTTGCTGAAGACACTTGATTTTCTTCTGATATTGCTTGTTTACTTCACACATTATGTCCAACTTTCTCTTCACAAGAACAATAGCATCATCATGTTGTGTGTCTGAATTGATGGGATCATCTTGTGGCAACACTAAAAAACAAACAGATTCATAAAATTACCAAAGTATCAAATTTATACAAATTTTTGAATCCCATAAATTACTATTATTTTCTGGATAAGTGTTCACCAGTCTCCACTCTGTGCTTCATAGATCCCTAAGTATTCTGGACTACCCCCCATCCTCACCCCCCCCCCCCCCCCCCCCTTTCCTCAACATCCTACTCTCACCCGAAGGATCTGTACTGCCATTACAAAAACTGAATCCTATCTACTCCCCTCCCCTCCTTTACCAGAACTCTTAAACACAGCTAGCAGATAAGGTGCAAGGTAGACTAAAGGGGCTCTAACATGCAAATTTATTCAGTGAAAGAGATCAACAGGAAGAAAAGGTTTGGCATGATTGCACCAGTTTTTTGATATTCAGTATGAAGCTTACACTCTGAGGAACTAGGTGACTGTTCATTCACCCCTTCATCTCTTTTCAAAGATAAAATGATTTCCTGTGATGGTTGCTGAAAAATACAAGTCTGTTTTCTAATCTGCACAGTACTACATTTGTTCAAGAATACAACATATATACAACATTACAAAATTTGCTCAAGAATGCATCATGTACACAACAGACTATGCTCAAGTCCTATGGCCCAAAACTGTAATGATTTTGGCATACAGTGGAGCTATATTATTTATAAGAGTGTCAGTAGACGTCAATGTAATAGCAAAAACAGTTTACCATCAGGGTCAAGGAGTTGAGCAATTCACATAAAGACTGATTGGCAGTTGAAGAATTATTGCAAATCACCCTTTGTAAATATACAACATTACTACAGTATACAACTGATTTATACATCTTGTCATAACAATAAAGATTAACCTATAACCATCCATTAGCAGATGCAGCTGTGTATCAGACTGAATGAACTCTTAAATGAAATAAAACTAATCATGTTAACCTAGTTATGTTGCTATAAAAGAAGCTTTCCTCTACTATAACTGAAGTCACGAACAGTGGTGGTCAAGTTTAGGTTTGCTCTGTGCATTCTCTGACAGCCAGTGAGCATTCTGTAGTGTTTTGAGCATTCTGTTCTGAATTCCATAGCTAATATGAGCATTAATCATAATCATAGCGAATTGTTTAGTGAATTTTTATTCCATTTGTTGGAAGTTGTCATCGCTGATGGTGGTAATAAGTCATACATTCCGCATAAGTAAGGGAGAGACATAATTTTCAGGATATATGCTTTCTTCAAGTGAAAAGCATATGTATGCACATATTGCAACTGTTACTTGGAATTGTCAACAATGCCATCTTGTCCATGCCTCAACATGTGCGAAATGCTGTCATTCATGGATCGGACTATAGCTATCTCATCAAGACATGTATAACGTAAAAATTACTGCATGGTTTTTTGGGCAGCTTCACATATACACTTTAGAACGGAATTTGTATTCCATTCCAATCCCAACAGCCTTTGTAAAGCACTTTTCAGACATGAACCTTTTTAATTTTTCATGCACATATACATACATAATGCAAACAGGCGCTTTGTACATACTGTCAAAGAATGCCTTTAGAGGACCTACATGACCAGAGTTGCCTGCCTTTCAGAATTGAGGCAGTTCCATGCAGTTAAAACTGCTGACAAGAGATGCCTTCAGCCCTCAGCTGAATGTGCTGGCGAGTGTGGGAGGCAGATCATGTGTGTAGTCATTGGAGGGTTATGGAGCTCTAAACACAGTTGTTTTTCTCACTTGTAATCCAAATCTCAGCCAGAGAAGAAATCTCTCTTAGCTTCCAGACTTCTGAGCAGATGGTGTAGCATCCTCCACTTCTGTCGCTGCTCATCAGGATCAGCCACATAAATGTGAACCGCCACTTCTTATTACTCACAAATGCACGTGCATGCTATGTATGGTTGGCATGACTCACCTGCCTCTGCTGCTGCCTAAAGGCATCATCCACCTGCATTGCCTGCAGTGTAGCAGCAGCCGCCAAGACGAGAGGATGCGCAGCAGAGTAGCAACACTTGTGTGATAAACTGTAAATTAATTTAGTCTTTGTTTTTTTGTCTAGTTGCTTCTGCAAACAAGTGACCTATATGATGATCACAAGTGAACACCACATATTATTTTTATTTCTTTGCTTTTATGCAATCAATACTTTCTTTATAAGTGATGAGTTACTCCAGAAGCTTGCTCCAAAAAACATCAATGAGTCGAAATATGCAAAATATGTCAGGAGATTTATTCATTTGTTCCCATAACTAGCAGCCATATGAAGATCAAAACCAGCTGAACTTAATTGTTTGGGAAACTCAGGAATGTGCTTCTTCCAGTTCAAATTCTCATCAATATGTATAGCAAAACTTTGGTGCGATGTACCAAATTTCTTGACTCCTGTTCATGTGATACAGCAACCATTGGTATGAAACTATTTTTTGTACAGACCTGAATATATTGTGTTTTCTTAAAATTTAAGGAGAGTCCATTTTCAGAAAACCGCTTAATGATTCTCTGGCAAACATCATTAACTATCTCTTCTGTTGCTTTCTTTCTAATGGGACTTATTATAATACTAGTATTGTCTGCAAAAATACCAACCCTGCTTTTTGAATGTTAAGTAGAGTGTCATTCACATGCACAAGGAACAGGAGTGGACATAAAATTGAATCTTGCAGGACTCCCTTTGTGATCCACAGTCACTAATATTTTCTATCTTACCAATATTGTCTGAATTATTCATCAGAACTTGTTGCATTTTGTTTGTTATGTGTGATTCAAACCAGTTGCATGTAAAGCCATCAATCCATAAATCTTAAGTTTTTTTAAGTGTGTAACATAATCTAAATAATCAAATGCTTTCCAAAGATCACAAAAAATACCAACTGGTGATATTTTATATTTAAGACTTGTAAGTTTTGGTGGGTGAATGTGTAAATAGCAAGCTCAGTTGAGTAACCCTTCTGGAATCCAAACTGTGATATTCTAAGTAAATTGTTTCTACTTAAACGTGGTACAACTTTTGAGTAAATTAATTTTTTGAATGTTTTGGGAAAATGTGTCAGTAAAGAAACTCGATGATAATTATTTAAGTCTTACTTGTCACCTTTCTTATAAAGAGGCTTAACTGTAGCATATGTTAACCTTTCTGGAAAAATTGATGCGTTATGTATGATACTGAGAACGTTACTTATTAAGTTAGAACAACTTTTCAGAATTCTGTTAGAAATTCCATCAACACAATATTAGCCTGTGTTTTTAGAATTCTATTACTTTCAGTGAAGGATGTTGGTGCTGCTTGTAGTTGCATAATGTTTTGTGGAATGACATTTTTAATATATTCTCTATTGGGAATGGGTTTTTGTTTCAAGACCAGATACAGATGCAACATCTGCATCTAGCTTTGTTTGGAGGTAAAAAAAAAAAAAAAAAAAAAAAAAAAAAAAAAAAAAAAAAAAAAAAAAAAAAAAAAAAAAACACCAGCCACAGACCATAGTGCTATTGGTATTCAGTCACAGTTGTGTATGTCAGATTAGTTATGGGATTAGCCAGCTTTAGGCCTGCAGATGCCATACAGTTGTTATACAATTTGCATCTGCTGCTGCCTTAACCTTTAGTATGCTGTGAACTTACAGGCTGAAAGACAAAAGGGTTAAACTTTCTCTGTCTTCATTTCTCTCTCCCTGCATTCAGTGTATGTTTGGACTACTTTCTTCCTTTAAACCATCTATCTGTAATTAGTAGTAGCTGCCTTTAAAACATTTTAAGTAATGTAATCCAGGGTAATTAATGATTAATAATGTGGATGTGGTTAATATGTGATATATAATGAGAGGAGACAAGGAGCACATTTAATGTTACGGTTCATCACTACATGCCAGACTACTAATGCAACTCATTATCCAGTGGGGAAGTGAAGTTTGGCTGACTAATGATGTATTATGATATTTATGAGTGAAAATGATGATACTGAGGACATTATGAGCAACAAGGATATCTTTTCTGCTAATGTGAAGATGACTGAGTGATGTTAAATGGTCTATTTTTTTCAGTAGCCTCTAGGTGTCATAGTAGAACAGTTAAGTCCATTTTATTTTACCATTCAGTGAGTTTCTAGTTCAGGCAATGATATAACTTTGGAGTTGTTTGAAGGCACAGCCTTTGTCATCCATGAATGTTTGCAGTAAGCAGTGGACAGTTCGTGCACAGTTGTTGCCGTGCAGTAAGGCAGCTTTCCCTTCTTCATCTTGTCTGCCATTATTGAGTACAGTTTCATATGAAGGACCAACTCATAAGTATAGGAGTGCAGGTTTCTAGGCTCATTTCTTGTATAGGTCTTCAACATTTTATTATACTAGGCAGTTTCCATTATTTAGTCTTGTTGTAGACCTTTGAACTTGTATTGTATTTCTCTCAAAGTGGCTATGATGTGAACGTCCTTCCAGTTTCTTTTTGTTGACGAGGATTTTGTTTACCTATTTTGTGGTTTCTTTCAAAAGAATGCAATAAGTTTACTTTTCTTACTACATTTTTCTACAATGTTAATTTTTACAGTTCTGCTTTGTTGGGTGTTTTGTCTTGTTGTCAAGTCAATAATGTGCAGCCTCTCTTTGCAGTGTTTATGCTATGTGCTTTTATGTTTCAGTGGTCCATTATAAAATTTTCATGATCTGCATCGAATGAAATTAATATGCACCCATTTCTTACCTATTTCTTCTACAGGGTATTTGAAGTCCAAACTGCAGTAGTTCTTATTACATTCTGTTCCTTATGTATTGCAGTTTTTGTCATTTTGGTGTGGCTCTGTTGTGCTTTTTATGCAGACAGTGAATTCCTATGGTGGCTGGCCAGTGTTTCCTGAATTTTGTGTTTGCTAAAAGTCAATATGGAAGTGTGGTGAGACAATATAAAAACTTAAAATGAAGATGCACTCTGACATCCATTTTTATTATTGGTGCTTCAAATTGTGGGTCTAAGAGTACAAGTGTTATTTCACAAGAAAATGATGTAAATGCACATTTGGAAAGCTAAAGTGTGAACCTCTTCAGAGTGAATGAAGTACAAGTGATTTCTTGCACAGTGCCTCATTCTGTGATGATTAAGTTTAAGCTCTAAGCCAATGGCTGGGCTGCATTTAGAATACAACTAGTATAAGAGAAATGGCAGACAGTGGGAGAATTGCTGCTATTCCCAATGAATGTTCAGGTACCAGTCAAACAATGGAAAATCCAGAATGGCATGTAACTGTATTATGAGAAGGAAAGTTGCTATTCACCATATAGCAGAGATGCTGAGTCACAGATAGGCACAACAAAAAGACTCTCACAATTAAAGCTTTCGGCCGTTAAGGCCTTCTTCAACAGTAGACACACATACAGACACATACACACACACTCACACGAATGCAACTCACACACATGACTGCAGGCTCAGGCAACTGAAACCAAACTGCAAGCAGCAGCATCAGTGCTTATGGGAGTGGCGACTAGGTGTAAGTGAGGAGGAGGCTGGGGCAGGAAGGGGGCGGGATAATATGGCCGGGGGTGGCACACAGTGAAGTGCTGCAGGTTAGACGGAGGGAGGGGAGATTTGGGGAGGGGGAAGAGAGGGAATAGCAGAAAAGGAAAGAAATAAAAAGAATGGGTGTGGTGGTGGGTGAGGACAGTCACTAACGAAGGTTGATGCCAGGAGGGTTACAGGAACGTAAGATATATTGCAGGAAAAGTTCCCACCTGTGCAATTCAGAAAGTCTGGTGTTGGTGGCAAGAATCTGTATGGCACAGGCTGTGAAGCAGTCATTGAAATGAAGGATATCTTGTTTGGCTGTGTGTCCAGCAACAGGGTGGTCTACTTATTTCATGGCCACAGTTTGTCGGTGGCCATTCATGTGGATAGACAGCTTGCTGGTTGTCATCCCTACATAGAATGCAGCACAGTGGTTGCAGTTTAGCTTGTAGATCACATGACTGGTTTCACAGGTAGCCCTGTCTTTGATGGGATCGGTGATGTTAGTGACTGGATTGGAGTAGGTGGTGATGGGAGGGTGTATGGGGCAGGTCTTGTATCTAAGTCTATTAAAGTGGTATGAGCCATGAGGTAAGGGATTGGGAGCAGGGGTTGTGTAAGGATGGACAAGTATATTGTGTAGGTTCAGTGGACAGCGGAATACCACTGTGTGAGGAGTGGGGAGAATAGTGGGCAGGACATTTCTCATTTCAGGGCATAACAAGAGGTAATTGAAACCCTGATGGAGAATGTAATTCAATTGCTCCAGTCCTGGGTGGTACCGAGTTACAAGGGGAATGCTCCTCTGTGGCCGGACAGTGGGAATTTAGGAGGTGGTGGGAGACTGGAAGGATAAGCCAAGGGAGATTTGTTTTTGTACAAGGTTGGGAGGGTAATTATGGTCAGTGAAGGCTACAGTGAGACCCTCGGTATATTTCGAGAGGGATTGCTCATCACTGCAGATGCAGTGACCATAGGTGGCTAGGCTGTATGCAAGGGACTTCTTGGTATGGAATGGGTGGCAGCTGATGGTATTGCTGGTGGTTAGTAGTTTTGATATGGATGGAGATACTGAGGTGTAGCCACCTCCTGAGGTGTGATCTCGGAAGGGGCTGGGTGGTTTGTTGGGTTGAGTAGGACCAGGTAAAGCAAATTGAGGAGAAGTTGTTGAGGTTCTGGAGGAATGTGGATAGGGGGTCCTAACCTTTGATACAGATAGCAAAGATGTCATCAATGAATCTGAACCAGATGAGGGGTTTAGGATTCTGGGTTTTTAGGACGGATTCCTCTAGATGGCCCATGAATAGGTTGGCACAGTATAGTGCCATGCGGGTGCCCATAGCCGTATCCTGAAGAAGTAATTGTGGGTGAGGTTATAGGATATAAGGTTCAGGTACGTATTTTTTTGAAAATACTGCAATAGTCCAATGTGTATGCATTTAAGAGTACTTATAGTAATATTTAATGCATGATTAAATGGGCCATATTTTGAAATACTGCTTGTGCATCTTGAGGCACAGTCAGCATGTTGACAAAATAAGTCACAAGGTCCTTGAACCTGGCTATATACATGTGGAATGTGATAAAGATTTCCAAATGGTCTCTCTGAAAAGGTAAAGATACAGTTCAGATATGTACTTGTTCCCCAAGACAGGGCGGAAGCAATGAAGCAGGTCAGTAAAAAGTTTTCCATAGTGGAAATGAGAACAGAAAACTTTCTTTCAGTTAAAGCCTTGGGTGCAGTAGCAAAGATAAAGTTGCTAAAGACACAGAAGGAAACAAAATACAACAGAGAAATACCAAATGAATTTGAATCAGTTAAGAAAATCCTGTAAAAATGCAGTCCAAGTACTCACTACAGAAGTGCTAAGGGAGAGCGGGGCAAGATGGGGTAGTTAAGCACTTAACAATTTTTTGTAGACTTACAAAATGCTCAAAAAAATTCCAGATATTCCACCTTAAACTTCATTATTTCTAGAGTTTATAAAAAATTAGGAAAAAAATGTTATTATTTACTATAAAAAATATTTTTTCAGGGATTACCAAGTACCCCATTTTGCCCTATAGTGAGGGTGAGATTAGGTACACGGGTGGGGGCAAGATGGGTTATCTCAATGCTGTATAAGGCAAAGGTTATTAAATCATTCAATGAACACAGGTTTACAAATTTATAGAAGATTTATTGTAATATGTAATGACAATGCATTAAGTAAATATTATATAATGTTAAAGTTCAGTAGCCATTAACTTTAAAATATTAAGTTTAATTACTAAAGATAATTCTAATAACTAAATACAAATCATCTTTTTAACATTGTATTATGAAGAAATTATATAAATAGGCTACTAACTTAAAAAGTAATTGTGACATTAACTTCAATACCTAAAACACTGTATGATAAAAAGTTATATTTGTTACGCAAAATATTAACTTCAAGAGGCCTAACTAAAATTATTCTTGTTAACAAAGGTAAGAGATGTTCAATCATTTTTACTTAAATCGCTAGTAAGTTTAGTTTATTGTTATTCAATTAACATCATCTTTCTGTAAGCAAAATTCACAGACATGATGTACCTTGGCATCCCGTCCTCTTTTCCCGCACATGAAAAATGAGCCCACTTTTTACAAGAGATGCATGACAACCATCCTTCTGTAGATTGTGAGTAGCAATAGCTGCAATACAGGCTCATCTTCTTCTGATGTGCTTTCTTCTTCATTTTTCCCCTTTTTTCTTCTTTGCCAAGTTTGTCATTGGGTTTTTTACTTTTTCCACTTTGTGCTTTACAAACAAAGAGGGATTTTTTAACATTCTTCTCAGGTGCACTATTTCCTTCTTGTTCCTTATTTTTGCCAGGCTTAACTTTACTTGCACCCTCCAGAGTTCTCCTTTGTAAGGGGAGCTAGTAACAACAACAGTTTTTCCTTTTTTGTGGCCTGTTTTTTGGATGTTTTTATTTCCGACATGAGGGATCAGGACAACTCATTCAGGTGAAACAGCAAATGACCTTAATTTATTGGTGCTGTTCGCAGCAGCCTGTTTGTATGTAGTGTGGTAATTGTGGTTATTTTCATTCCAAAATGACCACCCAGGGCTTAGGCCTACAGCAAGTGCACATTGCTCTTTAGGACCGGCTTTGTTGACAGGACCATTGCTTCTCTCTGGCATAACCTGCTTATGTGAGCCAACTGAAGCCTCTCCTTCATCATTGTTGACAGTAATGTTAGCAGCCTCACTTGTAGCTAAAGGAGTGTCTGTAATGAGAGAAGCTTCAAACACTGAATTTGGGAAGATGTTTGGTTCGAAAGGGCAAATTCCTTTTTTTTTTTTTAAACAATTTATGGCAGTCAACATGGTTGCAACTCTGGGAAAAGTTTTACCCAAAATCTCTGCAATCTGAAACATGAAACAACTTTACCAGGATTTGACCTTAGCCAGTTCGTTAGCTCTTGATCATAGTACACTCTGAGAGGCTTCATGAATGAAACATATGGAGGCTGAAGCCTGTGGGTACAATGGGTTGGATAACAGGGGATGACCACAGCATTATCCCTTGCTCTATCAATTATAGTTAGGCTCTGCATATGGGTTGAATGTCCACCCAACAATAACAGCAAGGGTTTCTCTTTGGTTGCTTTAGAAAATTCAATGAATTTGTCAAACCATTTCTCAAAAATGTCATTTTGCATCTAACCAGAGACATGACATTCCGCCCACATTGCAGGTGAACAATTGTTAAGTAGCTACAGAAAACCTCCAGCTGCATTCATGCAAAATTGAACAGAGACAGATTACCCTCTTTTAGCAGATGATGACGAGCCTCCTTGTTTTTTCCCTTTCAATGCCATTATCTAGGAAGTGTTCTTTGAAACAGCAGAAATCCCACTTTCATTGCAATTATAAATTTGATCTGCTGTAAATTTGTGCTGGTCATATAGTTCCCCTAATAAACCATAGAATTTGGATGCATTAACTTTGTTAAAAGCCATCACTCTAGCTGTGGAGGTTTGCTCAGGTTTCCTAAATGATAAACCTGGGTTTCTTTGCACAAATCCCTTAAGCCAGTCCTTTCCGGCTGATTCCTTGGTGTGGTTAAAATTATGCTGCTTGTTATTTCTCACAGTTAACTGGTATGCCAGCCACTTTACATCACTACTAATCAAACCTAACAAATGACTCCCCATCCTCTTTATATAAATAATTAATTCTTCTGCTTCTTCAGGGCTAAATACACTTTTGTAAGGTCCCAGTTGATCTTTTACAACAATAGATTCATTTTTTTCAAGTTCATTATATTCTGATTTGAATTTGTTTACCTTACATTCAAGAGTTGTTTGAGGCATCTGAAATGCCATTACTGCTCCATAAAAACCCATTTGGCAGTTGACTATTCCAGTGATAGCATTTTTCATAGCTTCTTCACTCCATGAACCCCCCCCCCCCCCCCTCTGTTTTCCTTTTAAATGTATGAACCATTTTCTGGAAATAAAAAATATAATGAGATTTCTTGCACTGGGTGTTATGTCGTGAGGGGTACCCCATCTTGTCCCCAGGGACCATTTTTAGGTTAGGTTAATATCATAGCACAAAGGATATATTATATTAGTTATTGCATGCATTAATTTATTGCTAAAAATGCAGTTTTTCAATGATAATATTTAAGAGTACGAGAAACAATTACTTCTCTTACCTTTTCACATCTGAAAAGACGAAAAATTACATCAGCACAGAAGAAAACACGTTTTGATATATACACTCCAAATGGTTTGCTCAAAATGGCTGCCAGCACTGTCAAGTACTTGCATAGCAACAGTCTGCTAGTTCAACTAATCGCTGCTAGGTTACGATATCTGCTGTGGCAGCACTTACAAAAACCCTATCTTGCCCTCCACCCCATCGTGCCCTGCTCTCCCCTATTGATATTTTAACTTTATTTGATATTTACCTATTTTTTCAGCTTTTTATATTAATTTCACTTTAATTACTAACATATTCATATACTACAATGAACATTTATTGTACTATGTATATCATGTCTGTTGCACCGAAAAATTTTCAATTATAGCATAGTTAATAAAAGTTTTTGCACTTGTATCTGTTTTACTCTAAAAAGTTTTAAGATGTAAGGAGTATAAGTATTTTTAATATAATATAAATAATAATGCAGGAGCATCATAATCTCTTAACTATACCTACAACTATATGTAGACTAACTGACCATTAGGAAAAAATAGTAACACACAAAATTTATAGATAGCCATTTAAATATGGCAGTCATTTACTTAGTTTGTTTCAGCAAGCATTTGTACCACTTATCCTCTCAGCCCCTAAGTTAATACAAGATCTGTATTAATGATCTGAACTAAACCTCCCTAAACCTTATTTACTTTGATTGTCCCACTGGCACAAAATTGGTGTTAGTCCTTGCTGAGTATTATTGGTGTTTGGCCTTTTCTTAAATAACGTTTCCACATTGTGTTTTACACTTACTTAGTATCATACTGCCAGTAGATGCCACCAGCAGTACTGCCATATGTTGCCATATGTCTCACTCCACCAGCAGTATCATTGTACCTCCTAGTTCACCCCTCCCATTATTTACCATCATATTTCCCCACCGAGCGGTCCGGCAATACTGCTATCTACTCCCTTTTATCCAACCTGCTGCATTGCACAGTGCTTCACCTGTGCCATGCTGAAAAGCACTTACCCCTTTGTTCTTTCCCCTCACAGTGACCTGGTGCCTATGCTTTGAAGAGTACCCTCACCCTGACAGCTTTGCTGTGCACCCATTCTTCTATATCTGTCACCCATGTCGATGTATCTGACGTTTGGAAGTTTGTTTACATACAATGTGTGCACTATTCTGTGTTGAGCTACATTCTGAATGAAGCATTTTAATATTTTACAAAATATTTTCACCTGCGTCATACCAATTGAAGCTTCCAATTGACAAATGTAAGTTCTCTGACAATTTGATAGCTTCTTATTACAGATGATTACTGAGAGTCAATTATAGAGGGAATTATTCCCTTACTCTCACTACTGATAATTGGTACAGCATTCTATAGGGTGATCAATGTTTAATGCAACCACTTCACTTAACTGTTCAATAATTTCTGACACTTTCTTAGCAAGCTGCTCTGTGAACTCTGCAGTTCCCTCTGAGAAATGGCAGCAATTTCGAGCCAAATTTTAGTTCAAGTTCATCTAAAGTATTTGGATATGATTTGTACACTTTCTCTTTTAATGTCCCCCAGTGATAAAAATCATAGGGGTTAAATTGATGGAACTAGGACGCCATGTGTTGTTAGTGATAATGATTTTCAAACACATCATGCATTTCCTGAGAGAGAAATTAGCCATATGTGCCTATGCACAGTCATGCTGAAAAGTCAGTAAAGCATGTTCTCTCTCAGTTAATTGGCCAAAAAGAGAAAGCAAAATGTTTTCCACATGTCTCTCACTGTTAATTGTTTCCTGGAATAAAGTACAGCCAGTTATTCTCTCACTGCTAATGATGCAACACACTCCTGTTTTCTAATTATGCACGGGTGCCTCATGTATGATGTTAATCCTTTAAGAACTCCAATAATGATTATTTTGTGAATTAATGTCTCCACTTAGGTGGAACCATGGTTCATCCAAAAAGAAGGTTAGGTGAGGGTCAAGTTCTCCATCATACACCCCATTCAAAATTCATTCACAAAACTGGAGCCATTTTGCAGGGTCGCCCAGTTTAAGTTCTTGCACTGCAGATGTTTTATAGGGCTGTAACTTCAGTAACTTTGTAGCTGTTTGAACAGAGCCATAGGAAATTGTATTTGCTTGAAAATTTCACTCAGTACACTGTATTGTGTTGCCCAACAAAAAAATGCTATCTGCAAAAGTTTTCTACACAAACAAAGGCCTTGCAGCAGAGGAGAAATATGCTGCCCACCAGTGTAAATCACTGGCTAGCTTCTGGTTAGGGCAAAAAATCTCCACCAGGTGGTTGGATTAGGGATTGATCACTTTGTATGTTGTGGTAGCTAGGTAACCCAGGACAGAGTGTGAACTTTTTACATACATCAAAAAAAGCTTTGCATCATCTCAGTTCTGAGACTTCCAGAACCTGTACAGAAAATTGGAATAGAGATAAACATAAACATCATTTTCTGCCCTTTTTATTTCTCATGAAAACCACACATTGCTTGTTGTACCACTATATAGTGGACCTTTGGTGGTGGTGATCCAGATTGCTGTACACACTTACCTCTAACACCCAGTAGCACATCCTCTTGCATTGTCTTGTGCCTGTATTTGTTGTGGCATACTATCCAAAAGTTCGTCAATGTGCTGTTGGTCCAGATTGTCCCACTCCCCAACAGCGATTTGGCATAGATCCCTCAGAGTGGTTGGTGGGTTACGTTGTCCATAAACAGCCCTTTTCAACCTATCCAAGGCATGTTCGATAAGGTTCATGCCTGGAAAACATGCTGGCCACTCTAGCCGAGCGATGTCGTTATCCCAAAGGAAGTCATCCACAAGATGTGCATGATTGGGGTGCAAATTGTCATCCACGAAGACAAATGCCTCGCCGATATTGTTGCACTGTCGGTCGGAGGATGGAATCTACATATCGTACAGCCGTTACGGCGCCTTCCATGACCACCAGCGGCGTACGTTGGTACCACATAATGGCGCCTCAAAACAGCATGGAACCTCCACATTGCTGCACTCACTGGGCGGTGTGTCTAAGGCGTTCAGCCTGACCGGTTGCCTCCAAACAGGTTGGGGCACATGCGACACTCATCGGTGAAGAGAACATGATGCCAATCCAGAGCGGTCCATTCGCCATGTTGTTGGGCCCAACTGTACCGTGCTGCATGTTGTCGTGGTTGCAATGATAGACTTCTCCATGGATGTCAGGAATGAAGCTGTGCTTCATGCAGCCTATTGCGCACAGTTGGAATTGTAACACAACATCCTGTGGCTACACAGAAAGCATTATTCAACATGGTGGCATTGCTGTCAGGGTTCCTCCAAGAAATAATCCATAGGTAGTGGTCATCCACTGCAGTAGTAGCCCTTGGGTGGCCTGAGCGAGATATGTCATTGACAGTTCCTGTCTCTCTGTATCTCCTCCATGTCTGAACAACATCACTTTGGTTCACTCCGAGATGCCTGGACACTTCCCTTTGTGAGAGCCCTTCCTGGCACAAAGTAAGAATGCGGACGTGATTAAACCATGGTATTGACTGTCTAGGCATGGTTGAACTACAGAAAACACGAGTCATGTACCTCCTTCCTGGTGGAATGACTGTAATTGATTGGCTGTCGGACCCTCTCCATCTAATAGCTACTACTCACGCATGGTTTTTTACATCTTTGGGTGAGTTTAGTGACATCTTTGAACAAAAGGACCATATTTGTGATACAGTATCCACAGTCAATGTCTGTCTTCAAGAGTTCTGGGAACCATGGTGATATAAATCTTTTTTTGATGTGTGTATAATTGTGTATCCTAAGAGCATCTGACAGGACACCTTTTTCTTAACAATTTTGCCATCTAAAAAAGTTGTACCAATCCTCATTTTCAGTTGATAATCCAACAACTGCTGTTTCTGGTTTTGTCCTTTAATTTTTATAGTATTAAGTAATGGAAAACTGCTGTTTCTGGTTTTGTCCCTTAATTTTTGTAATATTAGGTAATGGAAAATCCAGGATGGAATGTAACAATATTATGAAAATGGAAGTTGCTACTCACCATATAGCAGAGGTGCTGAGTCGCAGATAGACACAACAAAAAGAGTCACAATAACGCTTTAGGACAGTAAGGCCATACAGGCCAAAAGCTTTATTTGTGGCTGTCTTTTTGTTGTGCCTATCTGTGACTCAGCATTTCTGCTATATAGTGAGTAGCAGCTTTCCTTTTCATAATATTGTTCTAATATTAAGTATTAATCACAGAGGGGAATTCATTAATAATTATTATAGCAGATTTGTAAAACATTGCATGTTGAGTGCAATTATTTAATGCATTGTGGTGAGATCTTAAACTCCTGGTGTATTTTCATGTCTTACCTCAATAGCTTGACAGGAATTAGTAATTTTCATTGTGTTTTACTGCCAAAGGGACTTATAGTGGTACTCAATTAGTGAAACATGGTTTTGCCTGATGTTGATTGATATGGCAGTGTACTATGTTCATAAGACAGTTGAAGTGGAATGAGTGTAACAGTTTCTCATGTGGTGGACATTAATGACTTGTGATGGATAAATGTTTCATAATTATGTTCTTTTATGTATTCATCTTGTATTTAGGTTTTACAACTTGCCACAGATGTGTTCCACTAAGTACTTTGTTACTTCTTGCTCTTATTTTAACAGTGATGTAATAGGGTTTATAGATACTGATGATTAGAGGTTGATGATTTTTATTTCTGTGGTTCTGGAATTTTGATAAGCAATCAAATGACTGTGTGTACTGTGTTGCCTACAATTGGCAAGTAACATAAGCTGAAATTGTATGATGTCTGGGAAGCTCTTACCATAGGCACGCTCAATCTTTTTCTTGATATTTTATTTGTTATGTCAGTCTCCACAATATTTATTGTTATACCAGATCCTCATTTTGCAATTAGAAAATATTGTGGCATGTCAAGTCCCGAGTAGTGACTTATGAAAAATATTAATTATTTATGTGAGGTTTACAGATGTCCACTTGTGAAACTGTTGAACAAACCTGTAACAAGCAGAACACAAATCAGCCATGTTTCAGTCTTATTGATTTTCATTTGCCTCAGTTATGACTAACTAGTCTCAACTAAGTGATGTGCAGAGGAATTTGATGGAGGTGGTATTGCATTGTGTTAAAATCTTTTACTGAAATAATGAACTGATAAATGAGGCAATCTTTTTTACAGTATAACTTTCATGCAAATGGAAGATGTTATTGTTTACCCTTCACTTGTCTTTCAGTATCTCATGTTTGGAACTACAACTCCCCATGAGGTAATTTAAGATATTTTTAAGAGAATATATATGTCATTTTGTTTCATTTATATGATGTCTATTTTTGCACTTGCACTCTTTCACCCGGCAACCACAGACAAGTTCAGACAAGTTTTCTGTAGCAAAGTTACTTTATGCTGCTCAGGTGTTTCAATTGCCATCATCCGTTATGCTGATTTCCATGGATAGTGGCCTCTGACCAATCCTAATTTAGTTTTGCATGTTTCTTGTTTTTCTCTTACCCTCTGCTAAGTTACAGAAGCTATGCTATACTTTTTTTTTTTTAGGGAAGGTGGTTAGTTTTGACTTTGCTTTCCCAACAGTACCGATTTTCTATTTTATCTTTCTGTACACAATTTAGAGGTGTTGCTCCACTCTTGTTGAAGTGTCCAACCAGCTCTTGTCTGTTGAAATCTTGCTGTCCATCGTGATCTTTTCCTCTTGTGACTTGTTAACCTCATTAATCTGTATTCCTCCAACTTAATATTCAGCAAATAATCCATAAGGTTTCCATTACATCTCTGTGTTTGGATTCCACTGCCTTGAGTATGATTAGTGCATTGTGAGTTTGGTCCCTTGGTAGAAAGTTACATATTTTCTTTTAGAGAGACTGACAATATTTAGCCAACTGGAGTTTTGTCAACAGAAATATGGAATAAGTAAAATATCATGCATAACCAGTAAGCAGTTACACTTACCTTTCTGAAGTGTATTTACCTTGGGGTCCATCTTGCACTCTCCTTTTAATTTTAAAACCAGAACTATCCCTTATAAGGTAAGATTTACTTGTTTTTCACGAGTTGTCACTTTATTGTTATCCACCTTACCTAATGACACATGGGCCTGGCACTTTTCAGTATACATTACCTTTATTTATCAAATAAAAGTCTTTTTTCCGTTTGATTATTTTAAAGTATAAGTTCCTAGTATTCTAAGGAAATCACCCACCTGCATATATCCATCAATGAGTGATTTTTGTTTTATTCCATTGGGAATGTGCTATGTAACACAAGAAAATACTTTGTATCTCTCTATCTTGACATGGGTCAATATACCTAAGATTTGATTTTTTTGTTTTATGGTACACCATCCCTTCAGACTTGCTGATTGAGTTCTTCATTTATTTTGAAATTGTGTATTAATGTTTTCCAGATTACAAAAACAGCTACATTTTAAGATCTGATAAAACTATCAGTAGAAAGGTTAAATGAAATTAAGATTGAAATGTAACACCCCATTCAGAACAGTTAGCCCTCCTCAGCTCCTGACAGGTGTCGTTGATATACCTCGATGGGGACAGCTGAAAAAGTGTGGCCCCTCCGTGACTTGAACCCAGGATCTCCTGCTTACATGGCAGATGCGCTATCCATCTGAGCCACAGAGGACACAGGTGAATAGTGTGACTGCAAGGACTTATCCCTTGCATGCCTTCCGTGAGACCCACATTCCCAACTGTCCACAATCTCCATACGTAATGTTCCTAATAGGTATTTGCCCATCCACTCATTACTCGTGCCAACTAAGGTGATGATTCCCGTAAGAGTTTGGGCAACCTGTGCGCATTCGCACAGACGAAGGTCAATGACCAGGTAGCCTTTAACTGTATGTGAAGATAGTAACTGTTCTCGAAAGAACAGATACCATTGATGACCATGAAGCTTCTCATCACTTCCCATCAGAATGTCTTTAAGACCAGAGGCAGGTATGTGGCACTTGTCAGCGAAACAGAAGTGAAACACTTGCAGTACACATTTGACTTATTCTATATTTATTTAATACAAAGAGTAAGTCTCACCTGTAATTTTTGTAGGTGTTTAAGGTTGCTGTATAGCAGGAATGTAGTACTTGCTAGTACTGTGGGCTCCAGACTCCTTACTGTGACTACGTAAGGAATGCAAGTTAAAAAATATCATACTGTGAGACAAATTGTTATTTTGAATTAGGATCCTACTGCACAATGCCAGCTAGACTGGACTTAAATGAATTAAGTTCTAAAATGGCCCCATTCCCTTCATTTCAAGCGGGAAGAAAGATGAGTAAAAAAGTGAAAAAATTATAAAAACAATTGTGAGGGCATGCCACCATCAAATCAATGGCAGGCTGTATGTGAGCCACGGTCTGTGCATCCCTCCTGTGTAGAATTGTTAGGTCATCACATGCTGATATTTGTCCTTAATTTTTTATTATTGGATTGGCCTACAAAAGACCACATGAAATAATTTGTCTTCTTTCTTTTCTCCTTTATTTCTTTCCAGTAGTTTTTCATTTACTCCCTATGTTTTTCTCTTCTTCTGTTCATGTTGCTTTCTTATTTGTTTCTTGCTGGAAGCCCTTGAAACTTTTCATTTTTGATATGATCTTTCCTTTCTCTCCTATTTCTTTCTTCATTATTTTCATTTCCTTCTGATCTGCTTCAACTTCTTTGATGCATGTCATTGATGTTTTTGGGTTTCTGTCATAAAAGTTAAAAACTCTTTTTTTTATTCTTTATTCATGTAGCCTCTTTAGGCATCCATAGAATATATCTCTTCTCTTCCTCATTTTATCTACTATTCATTCTATTTTTTCACAAACTTCATTATTAAGTATTAATTTTCATTTCCTAGAGTCATATTTTCAACCCATATTTTCCTGATTATTTTCCTTTCCTTCTTTATTATTCCACCTAATTGTTTCACTGTATTTAGTGGAAGAAATTTGGAAGCATATTGGTATTCTGGAATAATGACAGTGCCAGAGTTTTGCATCTATGGAAACAGAATTCTTGTTATGCAGGATTTTGGTCCAAACCATTTGGTTGCATTATTTCACCTAGATATTTAAATTTTGTAGCCCTTTTTATTCTTTCATAATCTGTTTCCATGTATTTCGATGCCTCCTTCACATCTATCATTACTCTGTTGCTCCAAAAAATATACACGGGCTTGCTTTTGAAACTATGTCTTGTAGGAGATTTATCTGAACTGCTGCATTTCCTGTAGATTCAGCTAAGATGGCAAGAGTAACAATCAATACTCAGATCATCCCCTTTTCTCCCAGTTATGATTTTCTTAAATTCCTTTCTCCTCTGTTCTTTTCCTCCAATCCATGATTACCTTTTCTAGCACACAACTGAACAGCAGTTTGGGCAATCCTTCTCCATGTTGTATACCAGTTTTGTTCTCATAAACCATGGATATTTCACCTAAAAATTTAATTTTGTATTTGTTAGTTGTGTGTTTTTACCATTGCTGCTGATTTGTTGTCACCTCCAAACTCTTTTGAGGTGTTCATAATGTTCCACAGTTAATCAGATCATTTGCTTTTTTGCTGTCTACAAATGCTGCTATATAAATGCTTTTCATTCTCATTATTCTGTACCTGATTATAAATTTCACATTTAAAATTTGTTCCAGACAGAATTGTCCTTTTGTAAACTCTCGCTATATCCCTGCTACTAGTGTTTGTGAGTGAGAGTCAGATGAGCATAGTGTCACTGTGCATGTGTGCTTAAATCCACCACCAACTGCATCACTGCAGGTCGGCCACCAGAGGCTGACAGCAGGAAGAGTGCACACGGCACACTCTCCGCTGCACTGTCTACCAGCGACTCATACGTACATACATGCAGAGCAATGCTGACTCACTTTAACTATGTTCTTTTAGTTCGCACTGTTTGCATCATTTGTTCTGTGTATCACTTTTGCTTCACCTTATGTATGATTCCTTTGTTGTGTTATGTGTGGAGTCATAAGAGGCTTATTTCTGTTATTGTTCAGAGGTTTATGAATGCTGTTTCTTGGATTGGTTTCATGTATTACTTGGTTACTATATGACTGGCAATGTGGAAGAGATGGTTTCCACGTGTGCAGTCCCTAAGTGGCGTTTCATCAGGTTTAGTTATCATGGACACTGTGCTACAGTCCCAGATTGAACAGCTTGCTTCAGCAGTGACCACTTTGTTGGCTTTCATTAACAGACATTGTACTGTTCCATCAGTCTATCCATCCACTTTACCTCCATATGATGATTCAGCCAAAGATTGGGACGCAAATGAAAAAAGACTCAGGCAGCATTTTTGGTTTTCAGTGTTATAGACTCTAATTTGTGCACATCCTCATTCCTCTATGGATTCCACCTAAGGTGTATCAATTACTGTATCAGCTTGCCCATTAACAAGAACCAGCAGCTCTTACTTTTGATCACATGCGCAGTTTATTGCCCAACTACCACCACAAATGAATGTATAGCATAGCGGTGTGAGTTGAATTCTACTGAAGCCGCAAGAAACCCAAACCGGTCAATAGATCCTGGGCAGCTGAACCTCATGGCATAGCGATAACTGACAATTCATTACTGATGCCCAAAATGACTCTTATGCAGACTCCATGGCGCACAACACAATTATCTGTTTAGCTCCAGACAAGGGAGTGCATCAGAAGGCTTTACTTTGTTGGCAGAAGGTTTGCAAATAGCACAATCTTTCAAAGTTTCTCAGGCAGCGGGTGGCCAAATTGAAGTGTGGGGTGATGGGCAGTAGTGTCACAAGATGTACACTCTTGGACAACAGACAGCTTGCATGAGGAAGTGGCAGTGGCAGCAGTAAACATGCCGGCCCGGTGCCAAACAGACCAATGCCAGCCCAGGCAACCATACCTGCCACAGTGCCAGCGTCAGCATACACTGTTTCCATCTTGTTCTTTCTGTTTTCACCAGCACGAACATTCAGCTTGTCCTAAGTGCTGGGCTACTTGCAATGCTTGCCAGAAGGAAGGCCACAGCACCTCTGTGTGTCATTCGCCGAATGCTGCTGAAGATATGAACTTGGACGTAAACTGTATGACTCCAATGCTTGTGACTTCTCCCAAATCCTTTTATTGAGTTAAGTTCTTTTTCGCCAAGTGTTCTGGCTACAAGTCAACACAGTGTTGCCGTGAGTTTGTTGAATTTTCAAACATATATGAGTTCAGGCTTGCCGCCATTGACGCCAGTCACACGGAAGCTGGTCAGTTATAACAAACAGAACATGGCACTAGTGGGAGAGTTTACAGCAACGGTTCATTCCATTACATTTTTGGTGGTTGCTGATGCCAATGTTGAAAACTTGTTTGGGATGGACACATTTCAGGTATTTGGATTTCCTATCACCAACGCAGTTCACCTTGTGTCCAATCAGGTACTGTATTGTCAATTGGAAACACTGTGTGAGGAGTTTTTGGACTTGTTTTTGGAAGGTATGAAGTATGCTACAAATTTTTCTGCTCATATTTCTTTGAAATCCACATCTCTGCCTCATTAGTCTCATGCACGTCCTGTCCCTGTCACTCATCAGGCAAGAGCAGAACTAGACAGACATCAACCTCTAGGGGTGGCACAACCTGTTATGGCTAGTAAATGGTTGTAGTTTAGAAGCCATTGGTGAAACTTCGGCTCTCCAGTGACTTTAGTACTACTGTTATGTGCAGTCTATCATGGATACCTATCTTCTCCCATGCCAGAAGGAACAGTTGGCAAAAATACTGAGGGGCCATTATGTTTCTTAAATTCATTTGTCTGAAATATATTTGCAGGTTCCTGTGGTTGAAGAGCCTTGGTGTGTCCTGGTTTTGAATACTCCTTTTGGTCTCTGCCAATATTTGTGCCTTCCTTTTGGTACAACTAGTGCCCCTGCTATTTTCCAATGATTTTTAGAGCAATTAAATATGCCTGTCTCAGGCTGCATTAATTATCTGGTTAATACAAAAGTCATGAGATCCTCCGTGGCCAATCACTTGAAAAATTTGTGCACTTTGTTTTCTGTCTTACAGTCTGCAGGATTTTGGTGTAATCTTATGAAATCTCAGTTTTTATAACCTTCTATTATTTATTTGGGGTTCAAAGTATTGCTGGATGGGGTTCACCTCCTGTCATACCACATCTCCCGTTATGTCTATGCCTCACCCCTTGTCTATGAAGGAGCTTCAGGCCTTCCTAGGGATGATAACCTACTAGCAAAAATACCTGCTGGGGCAGCCACATTGGCCTAACCATTGCATTCCTTGTTACACAAGAATGTATCTTTTTGCTGGAGTCTGGATTGTGAACATACTCATCAAATGTTGAAATTCAAACTACTTTCAGCCATTTGTTTAGCTACTATGTTCTATCCTGACCAGCACACAGTTTTGGCAACTGATGCTTCACAGTATGTCTTTTGCACAGTCCTAGAGCACCAGTATTCCAATGTATCTGAACGACCTGTTGCTCTCACCTCTAAATCTCTCACTCCAGCCCAGCAGCATTACTCTCAAGTGGAAAAAGAGGCTCTCGCTATAGTCTATGCTCTCCAGAAATTTCATGTCTTCTTGTATGGATCCAAGTTTCACTGTATTACTGACCATAAACCATTGGTTTCCTTGTTTAACCCTCACACTTCAGCAACAACAATGGGCACTGTTCTTGCCTCACTACAATTGAAGACACATGAAAAAATGAGCTAACACTCAAATGTAAAAGCTTTGAGATAAGTGTTGCCATCAGTTGCTGGGTAAGGGAAGAATCAAAATTGACATATCACATTAGGATATTTAGGGGTGAGACAATGTCAATTTTGATATTTCCCATACCCAGAAACAGATGGCAACACTTATCTCAAAGCTTTTACATTTAAGGGTTAGTCCATTTTTCCACACGTCTTCAATTACGAAATGCATTTTCAACCAACATCTAAACATGCCAGTGTGGATGCCTTGTCATGCCTTCCTGTGAGTCATGATCCTAACTTTGATCATGACAAATTGCTTTCATCTTGTTACTGAAACACAGGCTGTGATCGAGTGTTTCCAAATTATGAGCTTGTGCATAGCAGCTGCCGTTGCTGCTGACCTTGTTCTCTGCCAAGTGGTTCAGTTTAGTCAGCAGAGCTGCTAACATGAACCTCCAGGTTGGGCTTTGGACTCCTGTGCAACTGTTTTTCCATAGTATCACTGCTCTGTTTTTGACAATGTTTTGCTGTTATCTGTGGAAGACCTCCCACACTCAGTAATCATTCCCAATGTGTTATGGAGCAAGGTTCTCCACCAGGGTCATTGGGGAGTTTCACACACTAAACTGTTAGCTAGGAGACACATTTTCTGGCCAGGAATTGATGGCAAAATTGTTCGTGTCATCATGACTTGTGAAAAGTATACCCCAGAACAAAGGCAGCTCCCTGGGCATCTCTGTCCCCCTGGCCATCCCCACAGCAGCCACAGGAATGCATTCATGTAGACTTTGTTGGTGCCTTCTTGAATTCTATTGGCTCTTGATTATGGATGCATTTTCCCAGTTTCCTTACAATCTCTGGTGTGTGTCAGCAGTGGCTGAGGTGACAATTTTACGTGCTTTTCCTATTGTGGGGTCACCTTGTACCTTAGTTTGTAATAGTGGGCCCCAGTTCATTTCTCACACCTTTCAATTGTTTTGTTCCTGTCATGACATTCATCATGTTATGGCTTCACCATTCCACCCTCAATCAAAGGGCAGGGCAGAATGACTAGTGTATATGTTCAAGTCCTGAATGAAAAAGTTTGTCGTGGATTCTTCAAGGATGACCCCTTTTACATTATCTGAGCATTTATCACTTCAAACCTATGGGGGAACAGAACCTGGATGAGTTGCTTCACAGCCAGCAGCAATGTACAATCCTCCACCTTCTGGCTGCTTTGTTCTGGGATCACTTGTGTGGGAGCAATGGTTTGGTCTCTGGCCCAAATGGGTGCTGGCCTCTGTTTTCCACTGCTGGGATGCCATCTTTGTGACATCCATATGGCTGACAGGCTGATGGTGCACTACTTTGATCAGTTGTGCCCCTGTTTGCTGCAGGAAGCTGCCGGCTTGTAGGTGTGGCCCCCATCACCGCAACCTGTCTTGACATCCTCCACCTCAAGCTCATCATCGTCTGCTGTGTAGGCACCCCCATCCAATTGGCTGCCTCCTCCATATGGAGGATGCCATCTTTGTGACATCCATATGGCTGACAGGCTGATGGTGCACTACTTTGATCAGTTGTGCCCCTGTTTGCTGCAGGAAGCTGCCGGCTTGTACGTGTGGCCCCCATCACCGCAACCTGTCTTGACATCCTCCACCTCAAGCTCATCATCGTCTGCTGTGTAGGCACCCCCATCCAATTGGCTGCCTCCTCCATATGGAGGGCCCTGGGTTTCCAGCTTCACGGCGCAAAGTGACAGTCTGTGTCAAGCCTCGGGTCCATTGCCGCAGCTTGCTGTTTTGGCCAGGTGCCTCCACCAGCTCCCTCACCATCATCACCTCAGCAATCATCACCAATGGTTCTAGCCCCATCTCCTTTACATTGTGACCTGTCTACTGGTGACAATGTAGAGATGGCAATGGCACCCTTCTCCCTGGTGCTGTCGTATTTTCCTCGGGTGTGCCTGATCTCTCCAGCTGCCACCACTCTGGATGCGATGGATGCATCTCTTATTGAGCTGCTGGCATCTCCTCTGTCACATGGGCACCATCTTCACACAAGGGAGAGCCGTGCCGTATGCTGCTGCTAGTGCATTTGAGTGTGATTGCACTGAGTGTAGTGTTGCTATGCCTGTGTACTTTAATCATCTGCCAACTGTATAAGTGTGGGCTCGCCACTAGAGGCTGTCTGTAGGAAGCATGGACATGGCACTGTCTCTGCTGCACCGTCTACCGATGAATCGCACTTATATACACGTGGAGCAGTGCCGACTCAGCCCCACTATGTTCTTTTAGTTTGTACTGTTGATGTCATTTGTTATTGTGTGTCACTTATGTTGCACCTCCTGTACCATTCTTTTGTTGTGTTATGTGTGGAGTAATGAGAGGATTATTTCTGTTATTGTTCAGAGGCCTATGAATAAAGCCATATTTGTGTTACTTACATCAGTTTCACGTATTACTTGGTTACTACAACCCTCATTGGTACTCTCCTAACTGCTGATTCCATTGGCTTTGTAATTTGTTTTGTAATACATTTGAAACAATTTTGTAAGTCACTGGGAGGAGGAAAATTCCTGTGTGATTGTTCAGGTCAATTTTATCTCTTTTTTAGGATGTGGTGAATTAATGCTGTTTTCCAATCTTCTCTGTTAGCTTCTGTTTCCCAGACTTTTTGAAAGATTCCTAGTAGCTTCTTGACTGTTCCAGCACCTGCAGCTTTCCACATTTCAGCAGTTACTGAATCTCGTCTGGGGGTCTTATCATTCTTAAAATCTTTATTGATATTTAGGATTCCACCCATGCTGGCAGTGGGGTTCTGAGTTTGTGTACATGCATCCTTTTTATTTTAGAAATTTTCTCCTGGTTCCTCACAATTTAATAACTTCTTGAAATAGCTTGCTGTATTTAAGAATTTTTGGTTGTTTAGGCCTAGTTTTCCACCTTCATTTTTGAAGCACAAGTTACATAGTTGGTAAGTTTGGAAGCTTTGTTTAAAAGTTGTATAGGAGTTCCTGGTGTTGTTTATTTGGAACTCTTTCTCAATTAGTGGTAGCTGGTACCTTTCTAACTTTCTTTTGACTGCCTTTATTGTTTTCGACACCTTTGTTGTCTAAAGCTGGTAAAGTTTCATCTCTTTTTGTGGAGCACCATTTCTGCCAGGCCTGTTTTCTAAGTAGTAATGCTTTTGCACAGTTTTCATTTTACCATCTGTGCTTTTTGAGTAGTGCTATTTCAAATGCTGTTTTGACTAATTTTGTTTAAATCTCATCCCTGTCTTCTGAGTCTATATTAAGCTGTTTCTGAAATTCTTGTTTCTTCACTTTCAGAGTTTCAGTATAAAATTTATGAATCCTATACCCTTGTTTTGGAATCTTCTTTGTGAAATAAGTTTCATTTTTTTTACTGTAGTTAGTGATCTATTTCTCTATTTGCACTCTTTATAGATTTTATGTTCATGATGTTTTTTTCATTGGTAAATGATATAGGTACTTAGTCGATCTGAAATTTTTCTAGGTTTATAGTAGATGATTCACAAGTTTTCTGTTTCCTCAGCAGTTTCTTAAAATATGTGGACATTATATGAGGCTGAAGACTCTGCATACTTCTGTTAGTCTTTCCCAATTCTTATTGGTTCTTTTGTGCACTGGATACTCTCCTACAGTTTTCCTGATCTTTCTTTCTTTTCAAATATATCCATTGAAGCCCCTAATACAATTTTAACATTCTTCAGTGCTATCTTTACTCACTCATTTTCCAGTAGTTCCCAGAAGATTTCAACTTTTTCTGGATTCATTTTATTTTCCTTATTTACTGGAACATGACGGTTTATTAATGTATAATACTTATTTGTATGTCACCGAGTGAGACTTCAGGGCCTTTACTTTGGATAATAAAAATCTTTGACTGAATTTACAATTGTTCCACATACAATGAATCCTATTCCTAGTTATGGAATACCTTTTCCCACTGGATTCCAGCCTTTCTTTCCTTTGAGACTCATACATCCTTTTGATTCTATAGTGTCTTCACCAGTATATCTAGTCTCTTGAAGAGCCAAGAGTTGTATTTAGTATTTGTCTAATACTTTAATCAATTCTTTTAGTTTCCCTATTTTCAAAAGTGCATTAATGTTTAGGATGCCAAAGAAGTGTTTATTTTTTGTTCTGAATTTACATGTAGTGTTTCCGTGACATTGTGAATCTTTACTTTCTGTGTTGTTCTGAACTCCTCAGAATCCAATGGTCCAGTTGCACCACTTTCTGTAGTGGAGGATGTCTTTTTTAGATTACCTCCTGGGTAGTTTCATTTGGAGAAATTTCCATCATGCATAACCTATTTGATATTCTTGTTGGGAAATTGGTGTGTGCTACCTCATATTTAAAATTTAAAATTTTTTCACCCCCAAAAATCTGCAACCTGGGGCAGTGGCATGGTTCATCCCCCCTCCCCTCATTCCCTCCTGCTCTGCCCCCCTTTCAATCCAGCCCTGACTGTGTGTGCATCAGTATGTATATGTTACTGAAATTGGGACTTCGTATGGCACCTGATTTCCTTGTTGCACATTTGACATAGAAGAGCCTCACCATCAGTAATGAAAGCATTGTCCATTGTAAAACAAGATCTTAATTTAGATGGTGATTTGGATGCAACAGGAGGCATCATGAACATACAGTCATGAACTCTTAAGTAGCACTATTTAGTAAACTTTTCTTCATGCACACAGTTCCTAGTTCTGAATTGATAGAAGTCTCTAGTAGTAGGAAAACTCCTGGCTGCCAATATTTCATCCCCCCCCCCCCCCCCCTGCCAATCTTGACAGTATATAGAGACCTTTACTATACACAATAGTGGCTACTGCAATACTACACAGTATTATTATTGTATCTGCTTTTATTTTGAGAACTGTAATTCTGAATCTTAGAAAATTAAGCTAAAGTACATCTTTTGCAGTCATACTCAGAGTAAAATTACCCATTTTTTACTGCACTACAGTATGTTTTTAAATATTATTTAATTCTTGACTTCAATTCTTATAGTAGGTTGGATTTGAGTATTTTTCTTTGTGGGTTGCTGACTAAGCTTGTGGAAAAATAAGAGTAGAAAAGCAATAATATGTATCTTTATGTAACATAAAGTTAAAATATGTAAAACATGTAATTGTAATAAAATATATAAAAACAAGTTGAAATATATAAATGGGTGCAACATAATTTGTGAACATTTACATTTTTTGTGTGCGTAGGAGTGAAGGAGAAGTTCATGTAATTGCCTAAACATCTAGGCTCTACTCATGAGGAATAAAATGAACAAAATGATTCATTGTTGAATTAGTTGCTTACCCTCTTCTTCTGAGGCTTCAGCACTCAGTGAATATTTCAACCAACTGGAGATCCACATGGTTTGGATGCCTTCAGTTCCAGTCATATAAGTAGGTGTTGTCTCCTCAAAGCCCAAGTAAAAAAATGTGACCTATATGCTCTCTCTGGGGCCTATTGAAAGACTCCTAACTAGAGGAAAAAGCAGTTGACTAATGAAAGTGGAACTACTGTTTGTTATCAAATTAAATTGATTTATTTGTAGCAGTTTTTGAAAGAACTGTTCTGTGATTTTAAGTTGGTAAATCCTATTGATTTTATGCTGCCAGTTTCAGTTTGCAAGTGGATCATTGCATTTGACAGTAAGCAGTTTCATGCCCCCAATGGGTTTCTATCTAACAGAAATTGTCATCTTGGCAATAATTGGTACACTATGTAATCAAAGGTATCCAGACACCCCCAAAAACATACGTTTTTCTTATTAGGTGCATTGTGTGCTGCCACCTACTGCCAGGTACTCCATATCAGCAACCTCAGTAGTCATAAGACAGTGTGAGAGAGCAGATTGGGGCACACCTTGGAACTCATGGATTTCGAAAACTTAGATTTCATGGTCGAGTGGCTGCTCATAAGCCACACATCATGCCGGTAAATGCCAAATGACGCCTCACTTGGTGTAAGGAGTGTAAACATTGGACGATTGAACAGTGGAAAAACATTGTGTGGAGTGATGTACACAATGTGGCGATCTGATGGCAGGATGGGGGTATGGCGAATGCTCGGTGAACATCACTTGCCAACGTTTGTAGTGCCAACAGTAAAATTATGAGGCGCTGGTGTTGTGGTGTGGTCGTGTTTTTCATGGAGGGGGCTTGCACCCCCTGTTGTTTTGCATGGCATTACCACAGCACAGGACTACACTGATGTTTTAAGCACCTTTTTGGTTTCTACTATTGAAGAGCAATTCGGGGATGGTGATTGCATCTCTCAGCATGATCGAGCACCTGTTCACAATGCACAGCCTGTGGCAGAGTGGTTACATGACAATAACATCCCTGTAATGGACTGGACCTGCACAGAGTCCTGACCTGAATCATACAGAACATCTATGGGATGTTATGGAATGCTGACTTTGTGTCAGGCCCAATCGACCAACATCTATACCTCTCCTCAGTGCAGCACTTCATGAAGAATGGGCTGCCATTCCCCAAGAAACATTCCAGCACCTGATATGAACATATGCCTGTGAGAGTGGAAGCTGTCATCAAGGCTAAGCATGGGTCAAGACCATATAGAATTCCAGCATTACCAATGGAGGGCTCCACGAACTTGTAAGTCATTTTTAGCCAGGTGTAACTCATCAATTAAATTACTTAATTAAATATTGGGACACATCATTACATTTTCTTCATCCGCCAGACAACTTGGGAACATACTCAAAATTAATATCAGTATTCATATTTAAGTACTTCATTACTAATAACATTTTCATAGCAATATGTAGCTCATATTTTACTTGATTCCTATATATAAACATGATATGGCTATTTCTTGTCAGTGTGGCATCACAGTATCACTATTGGTTATCCAGACATCATGCTGATGCAGACTCAGACACAGAACTGACAATTAAATGTATTCTTTCGTTCTTTACTCATACCTTTTATTGACTGTTTGGTACATACATCTCTCCACATCTTCAGCTGTTCTTTTTGTCCATGCATAATAGATATACCTAAAATCTTTGGTAAACTGTTTCACATATTCTAATCTTCACCTGACAATGTATTTTTTCCATCTTGCTAGACCTTCCAATGTCAAGTTAATTAGTATTGGATGTTTTAGCAGATGTCCCACCAATCTGTACCTGCTTCCTTAGAAGACTTTCCATGGACTCCTTTTCCTTAATGTTTAAAGCATTTATGTAGTAGTAAATACCAAATGTTTCCTGTTTATTTTTCCCAGAGTTTTTATTTTTTATTTTACAACATGTATGTGTTCCAGATACGTTTCAAATGCTAATGCTTCACTTGTGTTTCAGTATAAATTTATCAGATGATAGCATTGACTCAATAATGGTCATAACCTAAAAATTTGGTTTCAAGGTAAACTTCGTGGACGTTCAAATGGCTCTGAGCACTATGGGACTTAACATCTATGGTCATCAGGCCCCTAGAACTTAGAACTACTTAAACCTAACTAACCTAAGGACAGCATACAACACCCAGCCATCACGAGGCAGAGAAAATCCCTGACCTCGCCGGGAATCGAACCCAGGAACCCAGGCGTGGGAAGCAAGAACGCTACCACACGACCACGAGATGCGGGCTTCGTGGAAGTCACAAGAGAAAATGAAAATACAGCAACCTGTATTGATAATACTTCAACAAATTATAAATTTGATGATTCTAGGAAGCTATGTGTAGACTTAAGACTTTCAGATTACCCTGCTCTGTTTACTGAAATAACTAATCCAACTGAACCAAGCACTAGAAAAACTTATTGCAGAGGACATTTCAGGATGATTTTCCAGTTTCTGTGCATTTTACCATATTTTTATAAATTTTTTTTTACTTATATAGAATTTAGTGAAATATTTCTACTTAGAGTATGCCACTCAAAAGTGTCAAATAAGCTAAGTTGGACCACTGCTGAATAATGATATCCAGTGCGAAAGAAAGGCAACTGAAATACAACAAAGAGCTAGGTTTCATTAATTATGTTAACAGTATATGCATATTTAAAAGGTAGTGAAAGCAGCAAAAGAAATAGTTAATAATCAGTACATCTTGGCTCAGGGACTCAAATCAAAGTCAGTGTTTCCTGTTGTAAAATCAGAACTTTCAGCAAAGATATTTCCAGAATTAAATGGGAAATCCTGCTCATATGTCAGAATCATTCAATAATTTTTTTTATATGTATCAAAATCGTATGTTGACGCAGATGCTTATACAGAAAATGTACGTTTAGGCCAGAAGGCAGAAGAGTACTTTAATAAATCTGAGAAAATTTTGGCCAAGCTGTAGAGAAAACTATATTACAGCTAAAATATAAAAATTCTGCAGTTTGAGATGGCATTCCTACCAAAATAGTTAAAGCAGCTATCAGGATTAAAGCCCAATCTTTGTTCAATAATTAACAAATCACTTGAAGAAGATGGCTTTTCAGATGCCCTGAAGTCACAGAAGTAAAACTTTTGTTTAAAAAAGGCTCATGAGAAGATATGAGGAACTACTGGCACGTTAGAGGCTATTAATGTGTTTGTGGAAAAAAAAAAAAAAAAAAAAAAAAAAATCAGTCCTGGCGTAGAGAACTTGAGAAAAGTTGCAGCTTTATTCTTCAACCTCACAAATGCATTTGATTGTGTAAACTATCACTTGTTCATGTATAAAATGGAAAGATATGGAACTGGGGGTCGTGCTTTAGTGTGGTTTAGGTTATATCTCACAAAAGAAAACAAAAGGTAGTTATGTCATCACACAAAGGAAATTTCATTACTGAATGGATGATTATTCACAAGGCATTCCACAAAGTTCAGGATCCAATTTTATTCCTATTTTATATTAAAGACTTCTTTATGTAAAAGATTATAACAATAAATTGTTAGAAATGTGTGTAGTGTAAAACCAAAAGAATCCTGTTGCCCGCTGTTAAGACATTAAAAAATATCAAGTGCACCACAGCTCATACATTTATTGACTGATTGTTTTTGTATTCAGTAACTGTAAGTTATTCATAGACAATAATTTTAAACATTTTATAGCACTAAGAACAAGGGGAATTTCATGCTTCCCACTCATAGATTAAAGCTGTAGGCACAAACCCCAGAATACATGGGCATTTTTTATTTGATACCAGCTGGCTTTCTACTGAGGGGAGATTTCTTTATCTGGACTAATCTGCTTGTGAGGTCTTCATTCTTCAGCCATCTGATTTTGTGTGAATGAGTGTCGTAATAAGTCAACTGATTCAAAATTGTCCTTGTCAAAGTGTTGTAATCTGCATCAAGAGAGTGGCATAAAAACACAGGAGTTTGAAACAACAAAAATAGTTTTAAAATGACATGTAACCTCGTATTTTTAAAAGCTATAGAGACTTTAAGACAATGTTCAAGTTTTGTAGGAATCATTACATCAAAACAAGTATTCTTTTCTCTGTTTATCTAGGTACTGGATCAAATCAGAACAGATGGAATATCATGCACCAGAGGGCTATAAACATGGAAATAGTTTTGATTTCAGTTCCATAAGGGGGGACTGTTACCTGTGTTTCTAATGAAATTGATTTTAATACATTCAAGCTTGGTTGGGCATGTGTTGGGAAACATTCTGGAATGACAGAAATCACATGTGCTGGATGAAACTTGAGCAGATGAAAAAATGTTTAGCCAACTTAGACAACATACTCATGTTCATGATAAAGTATAAAGAAACTGTTATTATAAATGAGGGAGACGTAAATTCAAACTTTGATGCAGTATTTAATAGACTTGGTATAAAACAGTATTGAGCATGCTAAAGTAACATAATTTTCATAATGAATCAAAACTTAGAAGATGAAAAGCATGTTTGCGTGATATTTTTCTTAACTGTCCTCATGCCATTAGTTATTTCAGGGTAAACAAATTTATTTCTTGGGTCATTAAATGTTATGGTAATAATAATAGGGTCTAGAAGTGATAACTTTCATACTGTGATATAACAAGACAGGTTTATGTTGTAATTTGCTTGTAGATGAGGCTTGGTCTGAGAAAACAAAACATTTCCAGTTTCACGACTAAGGCTTGAGTTCAAATAATTTATTTAAGAAGTGACTGAAAACAAATACTAATACACAAGTATGAAGCTTATACAAAATTTTCTCCACTCTGCCCCAAGCTGAGATACTGGCTTAACTTTTGCAATGGGTTGAGACATAACTGAACTCAGCAGTGCTTTGGCGAGTCTCAATACAGTTTACAGTTGGTGTCTTTAATACAGTGCAGTTCTATGGCTTATGAGATGAACCTGAGTCCATCATAGACAAGCATTATTGCCATATTTGCTAAAAGTATTTAGTGCCAAACTATTCCTTGCCAGAGAGCTAACATACGTATCCCATTGAAATATATCTTGTATTGTTATTCCCAGGAATTTTACATAGTTCTCTTTAATGAGAGAGTCTGTTTCAGTGCACAATTATATTTCAAAATGTATTTGTCTAGTGGAGTTAAAATCCGTTATTTCTTTCACACTAATCAATATAATTGGGAGTGATTGTTTTTAAGATGTACTTCACATCCAAAATTAATATGAGTCCTTTCAGAGTTATTTAATACATATCTTAGATATTCACCTTGTTTCAAAGGAATGTTGTAAAATAATAAAAGGGAAAACTCTGGTATATTCAAGAAATAGAAAATGTAAAAAAAAAAAAGCCATTCTTACCGTAAAAAGGTCTGAATCTCTCTTTCTTTGACCATACAATGTAAGCTTTCACAGCAGGTGCTGACATCACTCAAAAATTCTGGGCTAACAGGCCATGGTCGATGTACAAAACTTTCTCCTAACTTTTCCTTTCTGACTGCAGGAGGCATCTTCAGAAGTAATATGCTGAACTTCAACCAGAACTTGAGGGAGCACCTAATATATGAGCATTGTAGAGGACATCACAGTCCATCATGTGATGTCAGCATGATTATCATCTCTGGTAATGCCAACACTCTTGACTGAAAGTAATCAATCATCATTTTTACATTCCAACACTGACAACCAAATTTTATCTAATTTAACACCTTCCTCTTTTCTGTCCTCTTTTCTGTTAAAAATATTGAGGTGTTAGTAAATCTCAATAGCATTTCTATACATGTGGCGCATAATAATACATTGTTTTTGATATGATGCTTGTTTCACTGAATTTTAGTTCATGATCACCCTCTTGGCAAAGATGTTCCGCTGCAGCTGATTTATCCATATGTTCCAAGTGGCAGTTCATCTTGTGTTCAACGAGACAGGAGTTAACACTTCTTTTTGTGGTACCAATATAAACCATCCACAACTACAAGGAATTTTATATATGTCTAGTGTAGCCAAAGGATGTCATATATCTTTTGCTGATCTTACAGGTCCTTTAATCTTACTGATGGATCTGAAGGTAGTTTCCACACCATATTTGCTCAACACTTTCCCAGTGCAATCTATAGCCTTACTGTTGAATGGAAGGAAAACTCTCCTCTTGGGCAGCTGTTGTGTCTTGTCAATCCTGATTCTCTCCCTATGGTGAAGTGCTCACCCTATCTCCTTGTCACAATAACCATTCTTCTTGAATGTTGACTGTAAATATTTGACCTCATCTTTTAAGTATGTAGATTCACAAATTTTGTATGTTCAATTTACCAAGGTTTTAATAACACCTCTATTTTGTATGGGGTGGTGGTTAGAATCTGATACTGTTGAGCTGTATCAGGAAGGCATTCAGTTCCTCTGCACCATGTGTCTATACTACGACAGTAGCATCAACATAGCAGTACAACCTGGCTGGTTTTTTACTAGCTGTCTGCAATGTCTGTTGTTTAAAGTTCTCCATAAACAAATTGGCCAGACTAAGAGGACTGTCCACAGAGAGGTTGTGGTGAGGCAGTGTCTGGATAACTACATAATGACTGCTGGAAAAATATCCACTATACATGAGATAGCTTTGTACGCCGGAATAACAATACAACATCAAAACTAATGAGTATACCACCTGGCTCCTTTGTATTTCCTTTAATTTGTCAATGGAATGATATGAATCTTTAATAAGATGCTGGCTGTTGAGGCCGAGCAGTTCTAGGCTCTTCAGTCTGGAACCACATGACCGAAACCGTCGCAGGTTCGAATCCTGCCTCGGGCATGGATGTGTGTGATGTCCTTAGGTTAGTTAGGTTTAAGTAGTTCTAAGTTCTAGGGGACTGATGACCTCAGATGTTAAGTCCCATATTGCTCAGAGCCATTTGAACCATTTAATAAGACTGTCAGTTCCACTAACATAAGGTTGCACCAATGAGGCAAGGTGTCTAGCTAACCCATGGGTGGGAGACCCTATAGTACTGAAAACACACCTCAAAGGAACCTGTGGTTTGTGTACCTTGGGCAATCCATAGATCGATCTTCAGGTGGATACACTTCCTTTTTTCAGAGAAGCTTCTTATTGTCAGAAGAGAATGAAGACACTTTCAGCAATCTACTGGTGATTTTTAAAATCTTCGTAGTCAGATCCTTTTGTTGTCTTTAACAGAAAAGAGGAAGGTGTTAAATTAGATAAAATTTGGATGCAACATAAGAATGAAGATCGAATATATTTTTGATGGAGAATGTTTGTATTACCAAAGATCATCTCAAAGCCAATGTGACATGATGGACTGTGGTCCCTCTACACTGTCCATGTATTCGGCACTCTTTCAAGTTCTGGTTGCAGCTTGTTGTTTTGAAAAATGCAAAATTTATTAAGTTGGAGAATTATGCCACTGAGAACTGGAAGTAAACAAATGATTGAAAGTTCTAGAAGTGGTCTCTATGCCATATCATTGTTAGAAGATACTATAATTGTGTTTGTTAAATTTCAGGAAGTTTTTATGTGGTCAGAAGAGGAAAATGTTGGTAGGTTACACAATGCCCATACACCTTGCTGAAATCATCTTCTTGATGTATTCGAAACCTTCAGGAACTGTAGCACTGTACAGAACTTCATCTCTGTTGACTGTCAAGGAGTCACCCAAAATAAAGGCTTTAGTTTTTTATTGTATATCTTGCTACTTTACTTGTTCTCAGAAGACTTTTAAATCCCTTTTTGTCATATTAGCTGATCTGCTAGCAAACATCTTGATGTTCAGTAAATTTGTTTTCGTATTTGAAAGGAAAGTGACTGCTGGGCTCCAATAAAAGGACATACAAATGCGGCAGCAGCATATCATCCACCCCAGTCCCTGGTATTATCATATAAGAATATATGGTTGGCACTATGGATCCAACTGCACCAAAGACAGTCTTGCAGCCCTTCTACGCAAAGTCTGTCCAGATCATAACTATTTATCAAATTGTGGCTGGTCAGTATTGATTACCTGATCTGGTGACAGGCATTTTTCCTCAATGAAAGACCTGATTTCACTCACAAACTGATAACTTATTCTTACATTTAAATTTATCTACACATGAGTTGGAAGCTGTGAACTGCAGTGAATTATGAGAGTCAATTCTCTTCTTTATTTTCAGTGCCCAAAGTTGCAGTGTGCAGTCATGTATTATTGTGTTTTCTTGTCTGCTATAAAATGATCATGTATTTCATTATTTATTATATCCTTCAGAATGTTCATATCTGGTGAACTACATTGTTTCAGCCTGTTTTCAAACTTTTGTTATACAGTTTTCCTTGTCTGTGACAACACTGTCATTATCAGTTGGTAATCCAGGACAACATGGACGTGGAGGATCACCATTTTCCCTTGGTTGCTTTGTCCATATCTTGTAAGCATCAACCAGATATCTTTTTGGAAACTCCATTCATTTTCTTGGAGGCAACAGCTGATAAGACGCACTGTTGCTTCTCTGTAAATTTGCCACTGGTGACATTGCTTCATCCCTCACTGCCATTGCACTATCATTTTCTTCATCTGATACCTCTTCAACTGATTGCCTCTTCCTCTATTAAAAGTGTATTAACCTCTGCCATTACATCATACTCTTCTGTTAACTGTAGTTTTACTTGTTCATAAATAAGATATTGTTCTCCTGCTGGTACATCTTATGCAATAGCAAAGTACTCCACAAATAGTTTCACAGTTATGGCCTGTCTCATTGTCCAGGGTGATACATTTACTAACTCTGTAAACACAGTTGCACATCACAAAATAGTCTGATATACTCTAACACAAACCCATCTGATGTACTGTGACCACTGCACTGCTTGTAGAGCAATAAGTAAATGGAGGATTTCAGCAGAGAGGGGAAACATATTACCAAATCCAACTTCTTCCCCCCTCTCCTGTCAATGCCAGTACCGCATAGCAACTAAAACTGTACAAAGAACTTTTCTTGTTAGTCAGTAACAAAACAAAAATAGTTTTAATATATTCTCTGTGACAACCATCATGACTTTCCAGGGCCATTAAGATGTATATCAAGCATTGAATCAGTTCTAACAGAAGTACTGTGCTTTGAGTCTAAGGTATGGATTTTAGGTTATTTACCATCACTTGAGTGTTTCAAGAAATAGCTATACCACAACTGTCCTGAACTTTCCAGTTCCCCTTTTTCAGCCTTCATTCATAAATGAGACATGTACTTTTAGAAAGACTTTGAGTAAATTGTAAATAATTTTTGTTCATATGTCAGTATAATTATGTGGCATACTGGTCT
Source organism: Schistocerca gregaria (assembly GCF_023897955.1). Lineage (NCBI taxonomy): Eukaryota > Metazoa > Arthropoda > Insecta > Orthoptera > Acrididae > Schistocerca > Schistocerca gregaria. The sequence goes on along the minus strand of NC_064925.1, from coordinate 176,306,868 downwards.
CTTGTTTAAATGTGGATAGCAAATTTCTTAGACATTGAGTAGTACATAAGTATTATTTTATGAGAACAATTATTTGAGTCACAATACCTTCTGACATCATCATAGGGTAGAATTTTAGATTACATTGCCTTCAGCCATACTTTAACAATTTTACTGCTGGATCCTGTGGCACAAATTGAACTGATGTTTTTACTGTGTCATTGATTAAGAGTGCAATAAATTTACATGCTATTCCTCCTACACCGTGTGACATGATGCTACCTATTTGTATTCCTTCAAGAAGTCAAAATCTTAAGCTCAATTTCCACAGTCTACACTTTCCAGTATTTTTAATATATTTTCATAGAAAGCTTAATTACATTACATCTCAAAAAGAAAATATAACACCCACCTAACTGAAACTCACTATGACTCTTGGAGTTTTACCACCTTAACAGTAATATTCAAAGACAACAGACATCTCCCATCTACATTATCTCCTTTATGTTGTTTAAAACATTGCCATGGGCCCCCACTAGTGCCCAGTTCACAGAGTGTTGCAGTTCCATAACACTGATTGGTGAGGTGATGCCTACCTCCATCAACCAAGCAGTCAACTCACTGCTGCACCACACTGCATTGCCTCACCACCGTGCTCACAATGCCTCCCCAATCATCCACTGGTCTTCAAGAGTTAACCTGTAAAGGCAAGAGTTGACAATGAAAGCCTCACGTCAACCATTGTTAATGCACATTGATAAATGGCTGAGGGAGTATTGTAAATTTACTCCACTTAACACACTAAAACAGTTGCAATCTTATAATTACCCTTGTTTGGTCCATTAGATTTCTATTAGAGTCCACCACCTGTCCAAGGGAGAATTCAACAAATTACAAATTGTAAATCTGGTACCTCACTCCTGAGGATGGGGGATGGCCATTCTTTGGCGTGAACTGGAAATAGTTATTACAAATTTTTGATTCATAATATTTTCTTTTCTCTCGTGAAGTGTTGTTGCTTGCTGGGAGACCTCTGCCATGTCTTATTACTCAGTACAGGCCCATGTTGATGGCCTAGCAGAGTTTCCAGAGCAGAGGACTGCTGATGAACAGATGCCTAGGAAATGTTTGTGTACAGCCCTCAATCATATGAGAGTATGGAAGGATGATAATGTGAGAATTTGATAGACAGGAGCAGAGTGCTGGGTCCAGGAAGGCAAACCTATGTTTCTAGCATTTGTAGACTTAGAGAAAGCTTTTGACAATGTTGACTAGAATACTCTCTTTCAAATTCTGAAGGCAGCAGGGGTAAAATACAGGGAGCGGAAGACTATTTACAATTTATACCGAAACCAAATGGCAGTTATAAGAGTCGAGGGACATGAAAGGAAAGCAGTGGTTGGGAAGGGAGTGAGACAGGGTTGTAGCCTCTCCCCGATGTTATTCAATCTGTATATTGAGCAAGCAGAGAAGGAAACAAAAGAAAAATTCGGAGTAGGTATTAAAATCCACGGAGAAGAAATAAAAACTTTGAGGTTCCCCGATGACATTGTAATTCTGTCAGAGACAGCAAAGGACTTGGAAGAGCAGTTGAACGGAATGGATAGTGTCTTCAAAGGAGGATATAAGATGAACATCAACAAAATCAAAAGGAGGATCATGGAATGTAGTCAAATTAAGTCAGGTGATGCTGAGGGAATTAGATTAGGAAATGAGACACTTAAAGTAGTAAAGGAGTTTTGCTATTTGGGGAGCAAAATAACTGATGATGGTCGGAGTAGAGAGGATATAAAATGTAGACTGGCAATGGCAAGGAAAGCGTTTCTGAAGAAGAGAGATTTGTTAACATTGAGTATAGATTTAAGTGTCAGGAAGTCATCTCTGAAAGTCTTTGTATGGAGTGTAGCCATGTATGGAAGTGAAACATGGATGATAAATAGTTTGGACAAGAAGAGAGCAGAAGCTTTTGAAATGTGGTGCTACAGAAAAATGGTGAAGATTAGATGGGTAGATCAATAGCTAATGAGGAGGTATTGAATAGGATTAGTGAGAAGAGAAATTTGTGGCACAACTCGACTAGAAGAATGGATCGGTTGGTAGGACATGTTCTGAGGCATCAAGGGATCACCAATTTAGTATTGGAGGGCAGCATGGAGGATAAAAATCATAGAGGGAGACCAAGAGATGAATACACTAAACAGATTCAGAAGGATATAGGTTGCAGTAGTTACTCCAAGATGAAGAAGCTTGCACAGGATAGAGTAACATGGAGAGCTGCATCAAACCAGTCTCAGGACTGAAGACCACAACAACAACCTGAATGACTTGGATGTTCAACATCTTCCTCTGCATCTGACGTGTTACCTTTGGTAATGGTTTGGTTAGTAAATCAACCTGCTCGTTTGTGGATGGAACATGTCCCATATAAACTCATTCTTCTTCTACCTATTGGGCACAAAATGATAGCATATATCAATATGCTTACTTCTCTGCATAAAATCAGGTTTTTAGTACGTTTCACTGAACTTAAATTGTCACTCTTTAACACTGTTTTTATGTTGTTGAAAAAAGCCAAGTCTTTGAGTAGACTTTTCACCCAAAAATTTCTCTTACTGTCTAACTGTTTGCAACGTACTGTTATCTTACCCTCCCACACATCAATATTAAAATGCTCTGTCTATAAAAGTTTCAAAAGCTTCAGTAGGCATAAGATATACAAAAGAAGAACTTCTTACTTAGCTTCATTTTCTCATCATTGTTGGCTCCAATTATTGTGTCTAAGGGTACATTCTTGCAGCTGGAATTTTGATTTAACATTGTGCATTTCTGAAAATGAAAGAACTGATGAAGAATTATCTGTTGTTGTGATTTTTTATTATTTTATCCCAGTCTTCTAAATCACGCTGACTTTACAATTCTAACACACCACAAATTAAATTATTAGGGGCACAATCAAAAACATGTCTGATTCCATCAGAGGCTTTCCCACTACTACCAACATTCTGGGATACTCACAATATTCCAAAGGGTTTACAAAGCAAAAGAGTTTACAAACTTCCTTGACCAAAGAAGAATCTTCAAGTTATATCATTATTTTATAAATAAAAAATTGGACTACCTGGAAGTTTCAAATGTGTGTAGTGTTGAAATCACAATGCTTGGACTCTTGTCAACAGTTCATCCAGAAATAAATTTAATAATTAGTGTTAGATTGTGCAATGAATAATATGAATTTTAAGTATACCAGAAATTTTATAATTTCAATTATTTTTAAAAGAAGAGTAATTTTAACTGTACATACAGAGTGTTACAAATTAATTTATTTTTATACAAACCTGAAGCATAACACATTGTATACAAATCATATGAAGTTCATTCAGTTAGACAGCTGATATAATGTTCACTTATACAAGAGTGGATAATATAAGTAGTTATTTCTATATAAGAAAAAAGGTAATGTTAGAAAAGGCTGTCCCATTCCAATTTCTCTTACTGTCTAACTGGATGCGACGTACTCAGCCTCAGTTATAGAAAGCACTACCTCTCCGCTTTGTTGAACCCCATGTAATAGTGGATTCACCAAGCTTTAACAACGTATCAGTTGCGGATTTCCTAGTTTCCACATCACCCACATAATCTGCAACACTGCAGGCCTACGGGTGATTTTCCTGTTTTGATGGAGAACAAAGTCTGTAGGCCATTTAGTGGTTTTAACACAAGATCCTTTTCACAGCATTCCAGTGAATTTTTGTTGAATTCTCAAGTTGCTGACTGGCACTGTTGACTGCAAAAGTAATATCCAATCTTTTTTTTTTTACAAATACATGTGGCTGCCCACAGCTTGCCTATAACAAACATTGCACGTCATTCTGCACATTCTTATTCATATTAGTACAGATCTGATGATGATGATGATGATGATGATCTGCAGGGACTCATATAGTGTTAGCATCCTGCATCCTGAAGTGGTGTAGAATCTTCCTGGCATAGGCCTCTTGATGTGGAAAAAAAACCTCCTGCTAACTGTTCTGCTGGCTGTCCCAAGTAGGTACTCAGTTTTCTGGTGGGATGTCACACTCTCTTTGTAGTCCACTGAGAAAAATGTTAGTGGTAGCACAATCTTTAGCAGCTATCATACCATCATCTAGTATACTGACAAAATTAATAGATTAGTTTTGCCCTGATTGGCAAATACATGTGGATCTGCATCTGATGTCTGGAATCCAAACTTGCATAAAACTGCTGTGAAAAGTAGTTTCCAGCACCTGGTAGCTTGTTTCAGGCCATGAAAGCTTCGATTCAGTTTACATCCATGGTTATTCACACCTTGATAACCTTTTGATGATTCTTGCAAATAGATTTCCAATAAATTTCAAATCAATTTCTACAAAGAAAAGACATTCAGACATCAAATTGTTCAAGATACATGCTTGTGGAGGCTGCAATGGATAACAATACACAAAGTGAGTCAAATCTAGTCACTGGACTATAAGTTTTGAGATAATCTATGCCTGCAACTGGCTTGAAACCTCTAGCCACAAGTCCAGCTTTGAAATATGATTGATTGTTTGACTGTTTTAGTTCATCATTTTTGTACATACTTACAAACTGCTTTTGGACAAGTGAATTTTTGTGAGATGATGAGATGAGACAATGTGAATTTACGTGATAATTATGAATTATATACCTATTACGATATAAAGAAGTTTACCAAAATAAAACTGTAAGCAAATATCTACATCTAATTACTGTCTTCATGCTCTTCTCAAGAACTTGTATCAGTTTTCTAGTTAAAAAGCATAATTGTGTTGATCATAGCTTACAATTATTTTGTAAAAGGAAACAAATTTACTTTAAATTATGACACTTTTCTTCTGAATTAACAACAATTACTCTTATTAACTAAAAAATCAGAGTAATATTTACAGGTTTTTGGTATCTTCATGACAATAGTTTACAGCTTTTGCATTTGTACAAATGATACAACTTTAAAGATTAGAAAATGTTTACTATTTATAAGACACACTAACATCGACTATGTTGCTGACTGAAATATTCTACAGGAACTCATCCAAATTTTAGAAGGCAGCTATCTTCATTAGTGTCTATATAGTTTAAAATAGTACATATTCATCAACAGTATAATACAGTTTATTGAAAAGCATCTTCACTGTTAGGATATGATATTGCAATGTGTGTATAGTTAAGAAGAATGATGCAACATTCTTTCAGACAAACATGAATGTCCAAAGGAACAAGCACTGCGGCAACTACAGCTATTATGAAATACATGAAATGTATTTGCTGTTGTGAGTACAAATGATCATCAGCTGTATAAGGGAATGATGGCGATGAAAACTGGTGGCAGACTGGGACTTGTACCCAAGCTTCTCAAATGATCATCAGCTGTATAAGGGAATGATGACGATGAAAACTGGTGGCAGACTGGGACTTGTACCCAAGCTTCTCAGATTGCATGAGCAGTCACATTAACCAGTTTGGCTAACCATGCACAACTCATGGCCAGACCCAAACTGCCATATGTAATCATTCCTGCATCACAACCTGTACATGTATACACATTATGTAAGTGGAAGACATTTTAATTGGAAGTTTCTGCCTGGTATCAGTGGATAAATATGAAATTGCAGTGCCTGCGTTGTTAACAATAATGTTGTAATGTTCCGTCAGACATTGTTGCATGCAATTGAACAGTTTCATCAGCCACTGCTTCCTGTTCACCGATATGATCAGAATGTGCATCACTGTCTCCCTTTTCACAGATTTCTGCAGAATCCTGCATCACGGGAACATTATGAAGGTTGCCTTCTACAGATGATTACTTATTTTCAGATAGAAAAAAGTCCACTGCTCTTGGTGTTCATGTTTTGCATGTGCTGCAGTTTTCTTTAAAAAGTTTTCCTATAAATAAAACATCTGTGTGTAGTCTTACATGCTACCAGTCTGGAAACCATACCTGATAATCTTTTGTGTTTTGGTCCTAACCAACAAAATACTCCTTTTCAGCATTTGCCTCTTTTTTTAATTATTTATTTATTTTATTTTATTTTTTTTTTTTTGGGGGGGGGGGGGGAGGGGGCGGCATGGACATAAAATTCTTCACCAAAAGTTCTGAGGATTTTAAAGCTTTGTTTCTTCCCTAGCCACAGCTTAAAGGGCCCAAAAAATGTTCCCTAGTCACAGCTCACATGTCTTTCTTTACTTGTTCCGGTCCAATTGAGTATGAGTACTGCATAGTTCACAACTTCTGCCCACATTTCAGTTAGCAGTCCACTTGCATGCATGCAAGTTCTGGATAACTTGACAACAGTTCTGTTTCCCCTTCCCATGATACTTTGTTGTGGACTCTATGGTACCGTTACCTGAGATAAAGTGCCATGCTAGTTACCCAAACTGTTAACCTATTGATTACAAAACTCTGATTATTATCTGCTCTTAATATCTTTATGCCTCTTTACACATGCTTCTCACTCATGTTAAAGAACATTCTGAAGTATTCAGCTGTGTCTGATTTATTATTGATTAAGTATATCATTATCCAGTGATTATAGTCATCTTTCAGTATTAAAATTGTTTTGCACTACCAACGGAGACTTATTGCATTTTACCACACAAATTTGCTTGTACAAGCTCACCTGGATGGAAATGATAGTATACACATTTTACAGCTATGAAGTCTTCACACTGAAACTTCTGATCTTGAAAACGTATCCCAGCACTTGACAAAACTTCTTTAACTTGTGTGATATTCTGATGCATCATCCTCTTATGCCACACAGAAAGAAGTTCACAAGCAGCAACATTGCACAACACTCATGATTCAACATAACCTTAAATTTTGATGTAAATAGTTTGTCATGTCTCTCTCACACTGCAACAACACTTCCATCATTTAAAAATTTACAAATTTTATTGTAAAAATGATGTGTCATACCTTTATCACGGGATGCATCCACAGAGAACAGATTGTAGGATAGTTCTGGAACATACAAAACCTTGAAGATGTACTTCTCCTTCCATTCCTTTTCAGTGTGGGCTAGAATATTAATGTCTCCAGATCCAATAGCAGAAATGTGTTTTCCACCACCAATACAAAAAGGTCTTGCCTCTGGAAATCCTATATAGGTGAAATCCATATACCATATTTCTCCGATTGTATCTGAATCACCTGCATTGAATATATCTTTTCCAACAAGAGCTTCTCCATTGGGTGAAGACTGGTATGTGGTTACTATTTTTTGTTTTCTGCAGTCACAATTGTGCCACATAAGGCTAGTTTTGCATCCATGCACAAAGGGAAAGATAATTTAATCTCAAGATGGAAAGTAAGATCATCCACACAAATAAACTTAAAAACATAAAAAATTGGACTACCTGTAAGTTTCAAATGTGTGTAGTGTTGAAATCACAATGCTTGGACTCTTGTCAACAGTTCATCTAACCTGCCTGAAGAAGCATTGAATAATGATGCAAACAGCAAGTTGTTTACAGCCTGGATGAGGTGTGACACAACAGCTCAACAAATTATCATCATGTCAGCAATAAAAAGAAATTATATTTAGTATTATGAACTGCAACATGTAGAAAGAAATATGGAACAAGTTAGTGCTGACTTATGAACAAAAATCTGGAGCCAGTGTTTACATGTTACTGTAGCAGTGATATAGTTAGCAAAAGATACCTACTGATGACCTAGTGACACACATCGCTAGAGTTGATGATCTTGCACATTATTTGCAGATGATACATGAGCACATACCGGAGCAGACAGTCACAAATATTTTGTTAGTGCATGAGAATCTGTGCAGGGACATGAATGAACAATTATCAATCTGATATCCAGACTTGCTATTGAGGAAAGTGGAATGAGCACAAGTGATAAAGGTGAAAGTTTAATACATGCAGCAAGCAACAGCTCTCATAAAAATGTTGTGGTAAAAAACACAAGCAATTTGGAAAATCAGGCATTTGTCGCTATTGTCATAAGCCAGATCACCTGGTTTTGATAGTGTTTCCAGTAGTGTACTAAAGAATTGTTCCCATACAATAAGCCCGGTCTTATCTGAAATATGTAATGCATCACTAACTCAAGGCATTTTTCCAGAGAGACTGAAATATGCAATTGTTAAACTTCTCTTTACGAAAGATGGTAAGAGAGATTAATAACTACCAACCTAGTTCACAGCTGACATCATTTCCCAAAATATATGAGAAGGAGATGTATTCCTGAATAGTATTTCATCTTAGCAGGAGTACTATCCTCAATAAATCACAGTTTGGGTTTCAGTAGAGTTGCTTTGCTGAGAATGCCATTTACATGTACACTTACGACATTTATACAAGTATTACATTATAAAGTAGCACCAGCTGGTATTTTCTGTGACCTATATAAGGCTTTTGACTGTGTGAATAACAGTATTCTCCTATATAAATTGAAGTTTTATGGGTCTGATGGATAATGTTGTATCTAACCTAAACAATACAGAAAGCTGTAATTATTAATTCAACCAATATGGCCAGGAATGTAATTCTGGCTGGAGAGAAATCACGTATGGGTTCTCCAAGGCCCAATCTTAGGTCCACTATTATCCCTACTTACGCAAATGATCTTCCATCTAATATACAACAAGTAGACTTAGTTCTTTTTGCAGATGATACAAGGACTGTAATCAATCCAAGCACACAGGCAGAAACAGAAGAAGTGGTAAACAATGTTCTTATAGTATAATGGACTGATTTTCTGCAAATGGTCTCATCCTCAATTTTAAAAAGACACAACATATTCAGTTCTACACATCGAGGATACCACACCAATGATAAGTGTGATATGTAGTGAAGAAATAATAAATAGGGTGGAAACTTCAAAATTCTAAGGTGTCCATAGTGATGAGAATTTAAACTGAAGAAAACACATTTTGGAACTTGTAAATCAACTTAGCTCAACCACATTTGCCCTCACAATCAAGTTCGTGTTAAATAATCCACTACAGTTTAAAAGGAACAATGATGTTTCATAATTACAATACCAGAAGGGAAAATGATATTCATTACTCCACATTAAGGTTGTCTTTAGCCCAAAAAGTGGTGCACAATGCTGAAACAAAAGTTTTTGATCACTTACCAAGTGATATAAAATGTTTGATGGACAGAAAAGTAAAATTTGAAAACAAACTGAAAAAATGTCTCCCTTACAATGCCTCCTATTCCATAGAAAAATTTATACTATTGTAATGTGTAGAAGGTGATGGGGTAGGAATTACGAACTCACATCTGTGTACTTCCTGGCAGAGTAAAACTGTGTGCCTGACAGAGACTCAAACTTGAAATCTTTTCCTGTCACGGATAAGTTTTGCAGGAGAACTTCTGTGAAGTTTGGAATGTAGGAGATGAGGTACTGGCAGAAGTCATGAGTCATACTTGGGTAGCTAAGTCAGTAGGGCTCTTAACGACGCATAGAACTTTAAACAACAGGTATTGCAGATGGCAAGTTCATCTGTGTTAATGTTACTATGTAGGACTATTCGCTAAACTTTATTGTCAGAGGTTGTATGCTAGAAACTCAGTGATTTATCTTCTTTGGTTATCATGAGTCTTTGCTATCTGCATATACTTTGCAGCCCAATATCTTTGTTCCTTCTATTGTAAGTATCTGCTCATTCTGAATGTTTTGTGTGTATACCTGTGTATCAAATAAAATCCAACTTCATCACATTCAATCTATTATTTGTGCTGTGTTGTTCAAACAAGCCAGGGAAAAAGCACCACAGGTACAAAGATGCGAGCTGGTGTCAGTGCCATAGAGACTCGCCATTTGAGCGAGTTCCACCAGTGCCACAGATGGCCAATCGCCAGCCAACTACAATTTGCCAGTGACCAGATGACAATGGACAGAAACCCATTCAGAAGATTAGAAGAGTAGCTCTTCCCCACTCAGTTATAGATCACCAGCCACGACTGACTTAGACAAGGAACATCATTTAGTAACCCTTAGGAGTGAACAGACAGTTGTAAATTGCATTTCCTATTTAATGTGAAGTTTGCCTATGATTATATGCACTTAGCCATTGAGGGCCTTTTTCTGTGTTATATTACATGCATGTTGCAGACTTAATTACTCAACAAGTCACAAAGATAAGATTTTAACTCATTTGTGTGAGTTTGTTACTAATTTGTTGGAGTGTTGTAGAACCTTTGTTTTCCTCTTCTGTTACCTGATCCTAGGGCATAGCTATGTAATAGTGGCAGACAGAAATTGTCTTAGCATTGTACTGCACCAGAAATTGTTTCACAAACTCATAAACTCAGCCTACCATAACAACAGTGGCTACTCAGCCTCCACAGCAGTAGTGACGAGATCTTTACAAAACTAGCGAGAAGGGTTTACAAAAATTTGTTAACTCAGGAGTAATCAGTTCCAACAGGTCATGGGACCAGGACTGCAACAGATCCAGTTAGTTAGTTAGTTTCATGTTCCATGGATCATTTTGCATGATAAATCATAATGATGTTCAATGAGTCATTATACATGGACATTGCAAATTAATTTGTAAATATGGCTACATGCTCAACATTTATGTTTTTATTTTTATTTTATTTTTTATTTATTTTTTAATACTCAGAAGTGTCCAGGCGGAAATTTTCATTCTGCAGAGGAGTGTGCGCTGATATGAAACAGTCTGGCAAATTAAAGTTCCGTGCTGGACCAAGACTTGAACTCAGGACCTGTATACAAATAAAACACAGACTGCCAACTCAATGCAAACCTAAATCAGACTCTCTTGCCACACAACATAAATAACATACAACAATCAGCATATTTCACAGTATTCTTTCAGTGGTGTACAACTGACATTATAATTAAAAATTGTAAATCAGTGACAGTCTGAACACAGGATCTGTTACTACAAAATATGATTACAAATTACATAAGCAGAATTTATATAGCAAACATTTTAGTTCTGAATATAATAGAGGGAAACATTCCACGTGGGAAAAATATATCTAAAAACAAGCATGTCTGTTTGTGTCTGTGTATGTGCGGATGGCTGTGTGTGTGTGTGTGTGCGAGTGTACACCTGTCCTTTTTTTCCCCCTAAGGTGAGTCTTTCCACTCCTGGGATTGGAATGACTCCTTACCCTCTCCCTTAAAACCCACATCCCTTTGTCTTTCCCTCTCCTTCCCTCTTTCCTGAAGAAGCAACCGTTGGTTGCGAAAGCTTGAATTTTGTGTGTATGTTTGTGTTTGTTTGTGTGTGTATCGACCTGCCAGCACTTTTGTTTGGTAAGTCACATCATCTTTGTTGTTAGAAACATTTTAGTACAAAATTTAGAGGAATATCTATCATAAACAGTTAGAACAGATAAAAGTCCTTTTACATTTTAATTACTCAGTGGATTTGTTACTAACATTCCCTCTTTCTTTGACAAAAGATGAACTATTTATTTGTCAGAACCTCAGTAGAAATGGCAATTAATATTCTTAGGTTGGTTACAAAATACCCAATCTTCTGAAATCTTCCATAGATCATGATTTTATATAAAATAATAATATTATTCCACCAAATGGCACGTTCCTTAACTCTAATTACATCTGAACCCTGGTATAACACAGAAATTAAGAATGTAAGAAAATTAACAGTAATTAAAAATATCATGATTCCAATGACCTATGAATTGGGTTCCATAGCAATTCAGGGAATCCAGTTGTATACTAGTCTGTACTATTACAAGCTGTCAGAATATAAAATCACACACTTCAAATGTTTTTCACATTCCTTCAGATGCTTCGCTAAGCAAGACAAGAGGTCTTGTGATCCTCTTCTCCTTTCTGTTTCAGTCCACCTAAATGCCTACATAAAACAATTCTTTTCATTAAATGAATGTACTCCAAAGCCACACACATACAGATTCATGTTGTAGCATGTTAGTGATGTGAACAGTTTAGGGAATTGGAGTGTCTTGTGTAAATCAAAAGTCAGTACATAAAAATAATCTGAAATATTTGCTGCTCCTAACTTCAAAGTCTGCATAATGTGAGCATCTTATCTTTTGTACACTTCTTTTTCTTGCTTCACGGATATCAGTTTAAATTCATTTTATTCGACTGAAATCTTCATATTAATCTCATCTCAGAAACTGCATGTATCTTTTATTGGTAGATTGAACTGAAGATTAAATCTGGCCAAAAAAATATGCTATCAGCATTTCTCTTTTAGTGACATTTTATGTTTTTCAACACTTTTCTGGACTACATATTGCGCTTATTTGAAATAGAAAAATCTGAGTATTAATATTTTCTTTGAATATTTTTGTTTATTGTGTAATGACTCTGACAGGCAAGAAATTATTTATATGATCAATAACTTCAGTGTCATCAATTATATTTCTTGTGGTCTTCTTGGCATGTGAGTCAACTACTGCAAAAACTTTAGTCCATTAGACATCTAAAATGTCTTCAGAAAAAATGATGTACAATCCTGCAAGTTTTATGTTTCCACTGTAGGAAATACTTAAATGACATTGGTTTGTCATTTCCAGAACCATTTTGCATCAATTTCCTTTGAGTATTGAATGACTGTACTATTCAACATTTTATTGTGAATAGTCACCTAGCTTCCAGAAAGAATCAGACAATTTACTAGACTGTCCATCTCTTAGTCTTGAAGAGCATTTTAAATGACATGAGCAGATTCCCAAGGTAAAAATTTTTCCTTTATCAGTTTTTCTTGTTGTATTATTGTCCGATATTTTGGAGATCCTTCCTTTTATTGGTCTTTCAGATTTCAATGTTTCTTGTAAATTTTATTGCTGCTGTGGCTCACTATTCTCGACACTTTCCTTTCTCAGCCCATCATGAAAAAAATTGTTTCACACGATGTTTTAAAATAAGTTACTTTACCTTAATTTTCTTCTGAAGATCTTCTTTGTCCATACTGCGAGCATCCTGTGTAAGAGAACAACAAACATCTAAAGAAAGTATGGACTGTGGACTTGCTTCACATGTATTCTGAAAAATGATAAACAACTGTTTCAGTTGCCAAGAAAAGTGCTGTCATCTCACAACAACTAGGGACTTCATTCACTTTTCCTTTCTCCATACTGAAGAGTGTAATTTGCCCCTGTTGGAAAAAGGTGTTCTTACACCTCTTATATTCTGACTGTCCTAATGTATCCAGTACAAAGGCAGCAGCCTTTTCTGTAGTTACAGGAACAACAGTCTGTACGACTGAGGGCCCTGCCCTTGTAACATAAACCAACAGGGCAGAGTTATATTGAAAATTCTGCATGACTGAAAGAAAACTGAAGCCACAGTCATTTTTCCCCATGGATGAAGAGCTTTACTGAATGGCTTAATAATGATGATGTCCTTCTGGATAAAAGATTCTAAAGGTAAAATAATCACTCAGTATTTTCTCTGAGAAGTCACTACTTAGAAGGGCATTGTCAATAAAACTGCTCTTCTACAAGTCCGTCAGAGTGTGTTTATTGTGTAGGTAGGTAACGAGAGCTTGAAAGAACCAGTGGCTGGGTTAAAGTACTAAAATCTAATGTTGACTTGATAGTGCCACCATTGCGTTACCTTTGTTATCACGTGATAAGTAAAGGACCATTTCCTGGAAGACAGAATATGCAGTAGTGACACCAGCATACAAACGCGGAGATTAGCAACTGACCTCTAATTACTGACCAATGCTGTTCCTCTGTTCCTTGCTGTTTCTCAATTTTTTTGAGAAAGTAGCTTACAACAAATTCCTGAACCATCTTTCTCAGAATGACATTTTAATAACAGCTCAGTTTGGCTTCTCTACTGAGAATTTATTATATGATCTCACAAACTCAGTTAAAAAAACACAATTTTACTTAGTATGATGATTTACATAGTAGGATGAATATATGATTAACTATATACCTCTCTTCTGCCACGTCAACGGAAACCACAATAATGGTTATCATGCGTACTGTTCACTGTGCTCCAGATGTCACTGTGCTGTCCATGTTTATTTATTTTTATTTATCTCTTGTTCCGGTGATACATGTTGTGACACTATCACAGGATATGGAATGTGTCAATTTTACGAGCTTTTGGCCAGAATTTATGGTAATACATAAAACAAAACAAAGCAAAAACAGTAAACAGTAACTTAGGTCCCACTACAAAAAATACATTTTAGAGATAGATAGAGATTACAACTCCCCTCTCCCCCAAGAACCATGGATCTTGCCGCTGGTGGGCAGGCTTGCGTGCCTCAGATAGCTGTACCGTAGGTGCAACCACATCGGAGGGGTATCTGTTGAGAGGCCAGACAAACGTGTGGTTCCTGAAGAGGGGCAGCATCCTTTTCAGTAGTTGCAGGACCAACAGTCTGGATGATTGACTGATCTGGCCTTGTAACCTTAACCAAAACGGCCTTGCTGTGCTGGTACTGTGAACGGCTGAAAGCAAGGGGAAACTACAGCCGTAATTTTTCCCAAGGGCATGCAGCTTTACTGTATGGTTAAATGATAATGGCATTCTCTTGGGTAAAATATTCCGGAGGTAAAATAGTCGATTCGGATCTTCGAGTGGGGACTACTCAGGAGGACATCGTTATCAGGAGAAAGAAAACTGGCGTTCTACGGATCCGAGTGTGGAATGTCAGATCCATTAATCGAGAAAATTTAAAAAGGGAAGTGGGTAGGTTAAAGTTAGATATAGTGGGAATTAGTGAAGACTTTTTGGTCAAGCAAATACAGGGTTTTAAATACAAAATCAAATAGGGGTAATGCAGGAGTTGGTTTAATAATGAATTAAAAAAATAGGAGTGCGGGTAAGCTACTACAAACAGCATAGTGAACGCATTAGGCTGCGTTCACACTGCCGGCCTCGCCGATCCGAGCCTGGCCAGGCCGCCGCCCGCTTTGCTATCAAACACATGGTTCTGAATTGCGGTGTTCACACTGGCGGCCGGGCCGCGCCGACACGGCGTGAAACTCCCGGCGACATCCCGAGTGTTTAATATTGCCGGCGCGAGCCTGTGGAGCAGCACTACAGCTTCTGCAGTACACGCATCACTCATCTCCCTTCATCACAAGTGTGACTGCACACGTCTTTTATTTTAAGATGTTACCTCACATTTCACAATCAGTGAGGAAAAATTACCCTTATTATAATGATAAATGCGAAATTACTTTTATTTCATTTATTTAATCTATCGTATCTACATGCATTTACAACAATAGCTTGCCAGCGATCGCGGCATTGCCGCCACTGAATAGTTCGCATTTACTTGTAAACGGAGACAGATATGAGTGTCACTGAGGGACGGAAATGTGTCCCTATCAGAAATGACAATGCATTGTAAAGTCATGCTGTGGTACGTTACCATAAGTTGTTGCCTGTGACATCTTTTTGCGATGTTCTTACTTTAATGAATGCAGAATAACATATACATCACATTAACTTGTGTCCATCAATTTGGTATCAGATATTCGGCTAGTATGACAGTACTGATGCAGTTTCCAGATTATGGAACGAAGTAACCAAGGAGTGTGTTTCAGATAGTACACACAAATATAAATTATTTTCCTTTATAATTCTGTTTGTTTTATTTACAATGAAATGAGATACACAAAAATACAGTAAAAAGCGAAATACTTTCAATTCCAAAATTTATTTTTGAAAGGTTTTTTAATTATTTAAAGTTGCATTTTAACGAAATATTCAACAAAAGTGTTCCTGACAGTTTGCGAATGTAATGTGGAATTTCTGTTGAATGTGGCACCAGGTGTCTGCATATCAGCATTGTTACAAAACTTTTCAACTTCAGAATTGCATCCTTCTCAGCCAATGACAATATTATGAAGTAGACAAATTCACTTGACTATGTGATCAGCTACGTCAATGGATGTTTCAATTTCCTTCCCCAGTAGTCTCCATTTCTTGGTCATTATACCAAATGCACATTCAACAACTTTTCTTGCTCTGGAATGCATGTAATTGTATAGAATCTTCCCGTCGTCCAAATTTCTTTGAGGAAAAGGTCTCATCAAATTCTCTGATAAGGGGTAAGCTTTATCTCCCAAAATGTACGGTAGTCCCTGACACAGTCCTTCAAGGCTTGTTGGTTGCTCCCCATTTACAAGATTCTTATATAACATACTTTCTTTAAACACGCCTGCATCAGACTGTTTACCGTAGGCACCAGCATCTACAGCTTTAAATTTGTAATTTGCATCAGCAACTGCTTGGAGTACAATCGAAAATACTGTTTATAATTGTAAAACACGCTGCCAGAAAGTTTAGGACATTGGACACGTATGTACTTCCCGTCTATACATCCAACACAGTTTGGAAATCCCCATCTCGTATGCATTTCACTGGCAATTTCTTTAAATCGAGAAACAGTTGGCGCTGGTAAATGAATGGGAGCAAGTGGCTTCCATATGGCCATACAAACGTCTTTCACCACCACTGATATGGTGGACACTCCTAATCGGAATGACGATGCTAGTGCATGAAAGGAGATGCCAGTGGACAGACACCTGAGAAAAAAATCGTAAAATGTGTTACTCAAGTGTGGTGTTGGGCAAAGTTTTTACTGTTTTGTTTGCACAGTAGATATTTACTTAGTCCATGTCATTTCAAAGTTATACAACAATAAATAATTAAAGAGACATTTTCTTGGACCTTTCTATATTCTTTCAAATAAAATAATGAAATCGAAATGCAAAGACCTGAGAGACAGTTACAGAGAATAACTTGTGTAACTTGGTAAAATAAGGTTCTGTCATATGACTTTCCTAAGTTCCAAGAGCTATGCACAGTTCCTTATCAGTCGAAATAGAACCACTGAGTCAAAGGGCATTATCTCAAAACTCTTCTCCTATCATTCTGTCTATCTTACAAGGTAATGAAAAGAATTCTGTGAGGTCATCAGTGGCTCCACATGATGAACCATCGCCACTGTCAAGCGCTGCATCATGAAGAAAAAAGAAAAAAAAAACTTTGGAAAATTCTGAAGGAGTATTTCTGAGATTCTTCGTTGAAGGCACAGTAAGACGTTACCCAAAATGACGAAGCTAATTACTTCCTAATGATTCTCAGGACTCCCATAAACTCTCTTCCCCTCAGAGGTAAGCGTTTGTGGAATTTAAAATACAAAAGCATGACTACAATTAATTGGAGGTAGTGAATGCTGTACAAAGTTCTACTGCAAACCAAAAAGTGTGTACTAACGAATCTTGCCTTATCGTTACACACAATTTTTCTTCTGCTGTTATACTTCTGCGAAAATTTGTGTTCTGCTTCGAAATTTTGTCTTTAATGTTCTGCAGCACATACTGAAATGTATTATGATTCATTCTGTAATATGAGTAAAAATGTTCAGGAACGTTTTTAAGTTCATCATGTAAAGAAAAAAAACTCTCCTAAATGTCAGTCGCTACTTGTGGGATGAATCCATAACCTCCTAGTTCTTCTGTACTTCAAAACTCGACGAGTTACTGCAGACTCAAAACAATACCAATAAAAGAGTGAAGACATTGTTCTACACGACAGCACAGACTAGCTAAAGGCGAGCAACTGTTGAGTGCAGCTGCGTTTTCTACTGACTTGCTTGTCAGCTGTCTAAGGATGGGGATTTTTTTAAATTTATTTATTTGGCCTCAGGCAGCAAACAGCCATTTAGCCAAAGAGTGGGGATTACCATGACAGTGCAGCGCAGCCCGCCAAGGAAGAAAAAAAAAACAATGAAGAAGAATGAAATGCACATCTGTGTCGATCTACAGTAGTTTCATTCACTCTCCATTATTTTTTCTGTCAAAGTAGATAACAAGACTACAGAATTGCGCTTCAGTTTCTGCAGTAAACGTATCACAAATCTCCAGTTTGTTTTTGTGATTAGTTTTGCATCAACTTTTATCAGACCTATGTCATTGACACTTCTATCTAGACACTTTATCTAGACAATGAGACCATTAAAATAATACGAGGTACCGACACTAGGTCTGCGCTGATCACTAGTAATTAGTTCTTTTCTGTCCTGCATTATATGACTACACTAAACCAAGCTGTAACCGCGCGAACTTGCAGACGCGGCACTGACGCCACTGAATAGCTCGCATTGCTTGTGACCAGAGACATATATCAGTATCATTATCATTTCAAAAAAATTTGGGTACTTTTAGCTACATTTCATTCCCAACAATGTATGGTCTAAAACGGATCTAACAGTAAGCTACCCGCTACATAACTTTTTCACTATAAGATTTGTAAATCAAGTGCACAACGTTAACAAATAGCATCATTTCACAATAACTGTTAAGAAATATGGAAAGTTAAATGATACAATACGAAGCTAAGATGTGTACAAAAATCAAATTTATTAGACGCGTACTTTCTTCAAAATCGGTTGGGAAGCGTTACGAAACTAAGAAATCACGCGAAACGAAAAGTAGACTTTTTCTTTTGTCACGACGTAAGTATCGCTTTTAAGGAAAAAATAAGTTCATAAAACGATGTGGCGAAGTCTTACATACCGCTAAGAATTTTTAAAACATGAAAATCGGATAAGTGGATTTTCCCCCATTTCACCGTCCCAGCGCGGCGCGCAGTGTGAATGCACTACGCGTCAGCCCGGCCGGCAGTGTGAACGCAGCCTTATTGTGGCCAAGATAGACACGAAGCCCACGCCTACTACAGCAGTACAATATGCCAACTAGCTCTACAGATGATGAAGAAATTGAAGAAACGTATGATGAAATAAAAGAAATTATTCAGATAGTGAAGGGAGATGAAAATTTAATATTCATGGGTGACTGGAATTCAGTAGTAGGAAAAGGGAGAGAAGGAAACGTAGTAGGTGAATATGGATTGGGGCTAAGAAATGAAAGAGGAAGACGCCTGATAGAATTTTGCACGGAGCACAACTTAATCATAGCTAACACTTGGTTCAAGAGTCATAAAAGAAGGTTGTATACATGGAAGAAGCCTGGAGATACTGACAGATTTCAGACAGATTATGTAATGGTAAGAAAGAGATTTAGGAACCAGGTTTTAAATTGTAAGACATTTCCAGGGGCTGGACTCTGGCCACAATCTATTGGTTCTGAACTGTAGATTAAAACTGAAGAAACTGCAAAAAGGTGGGAAATTAAGGAGATGGGACCTGGATAAACTGAAAGAACCAGAGGTTGTACATTGTTTCAGGGAGAGCATAAGGGAACAATTGACAGGAATGGGGGAAAGAAATACAGTAGAAGAAGAATGGGTAGCTTTGAGGGATGAAGTAGTGAAGGCAGCAGAGGATCAAGTAGGTAAAAAGACGAGGGCTAGTAGAAACCCTTGAGTAACAGAAGAAATATTGAATTAAATTGATGAAAGGAGAAAATATAAAAATGCAGTAAATAAAGCAGGCAAAAAGGAATACAAACGTCTCATAAATGAGATCGACAGGAAGTGCAAAATGGCTAAGCAGGGATGGCTAGAGGACAAATGTAAGGATGGAGAGGTTTATTTCACTAGGGGTAAGACAGATACTGTCAACAGAAAATTTAAAGAGACCTTTGGAGAAAGAGAACCACTTGTATGAATATCAAGAGCTCCAATGGAAACCCAGTTCTAACCGAAGAAGGGAAAGCAGAAAGGTGGAAGGAGTATACAGAGGGTCTATAATAAGGGCGATGTACTTGAGGACAATTTTATGGAAATGGAAGAGGATGTAGACGAAGGTGAAATGGGAGATACGATACTGCGGGAAGAGTTTGACACAGCACTGAAAGACCTGAGTCGAATCAAGGCCCCGTGAGTAGACAACATTCCATTAGAACTACTGACGGCCTTGGGAGAGCCAGTCCTGACAAAACTCTACTATCTGGTGAGCAAGATGTATGAGACAGGCAAAATACCCTCAGATTTCAAGAAGAATATAATAATTCCAATCCCAAAGAAAGCAGGTGCTGACAATTGTGAAAATTACTGAACAATCAGTTTAATAAGTCACAGATGCAAAATACTAACGCAAATTCTTTACAGACGAATGGAAAAACTGGTAGAAGATGACCTTGGGGAAGATCAGTTTGGATTCCGTAGAATTATTGGAACACGTGAGGCAATACTGACCCTACGAGTTATCTTAAAAGCTAGATTAAGAAAAGGCAAACCTACATTTCTAGCATTTGTAGACTTAGAGAAAGCTTTTAACAATGTTGACTGGCATACTCTCTTTCAAATTCTGAAGGTGGCAGGGGTAAAATACAGGGAGCGAAAGGCTATTTACAATTTATACAGAAACCAGATGGCAGTTATAAAGAGTTGTGGGACATGAAAGGGAAGCAGTGGTTGGGAAGGGAGTGAGACAGGGTTGTAGCATATCCGCGATGTTATTCAATCTGTATACTGAGCAAGCAGTGAAGGAAACTGTGGTGTCACCGCCAGACCACCACACTTGCTAGGTGGTAGCCTTTAAATCGGCCGCGGTCCGGTAGTATACATCGGACCCGCGTGTCGCCACTATCAGTGATTGCAGACCGAGCGCCGCCACACGGCAGGTCTAGAGAGACTTCCTAGCACTCGCCCCACTCACTGACGAAGTACCTTCTCATTTGCCAAGAAGATAGTTTAGAATAGCCTTCAGCTACGTCATTTGCTATGTCCTAGCAAGGCACCATATTCAGTTACTGTTGATCTTGTGAATCATGTACCGTCAAGAGCAACATTCTTCATTAAAGGATTAACGTTAAGTATTTCACCAGCTACGTCCGTTGTTTCTAAATTCTAATTTCCTTGTCCTGTTCCAGACCTCACACCAGCCTGCGTGAGCTAAATCGCGTGTCTTTCGGCCTCCTCTAGTAACACGGTGTTGCCTCTCCTGCCAACCACAACAGAAACAAAAGAAAAATTTGGAGTAGGTATTAAAATCCATGGAGAAGAAATAAAAACTTGGTGGTTCGTCGATGACATTGTAATTCTGTCAGAGACAGCAAAGGACTTGGAAGAGCAGTTGAACGGAATGGACAGTGCCTTGAAAGGAGGGTATAAGATGAACATCAACAAAAGCAAAACAAGGATAATGCAATGGAGTCGAATTAAGACGGGTGAGGCTGAGGGAATTAGATTAGGAAATGAGATACTTAAAGTAGTAAAGGAGTTTTGCTATTTGGGGAGCAAAATAACTGATGATGGTCAAAGTAGAGAGGATATAAAATGTAGACTGGCAATGGCAAGGAAAGCGTTTCTGAAGAAGAGAAATTTGTTAACATTGAGTATAGATTTAAGTGTCAGGAAGTCGTTTCTGAAAGTATTTGTATGGAGTGTAGCCATGTATGGAAGTGAAACATGGATGATAAATAGTTTGGACAAGAAGAGAATAGAAGCTTTCAAAATGTGGTGCTACAGAAGAATGCTTAAGATTAGATGGGTAGATCATATAACTAATGAGGAGGTACTGAATAGGATTGGAGAGAAGAGAAGCTTGTGGCACAACTTGACTAGAAGAAGGGATCGGTTGGTAGGACATCTACTGAGGCATCAAGGGATCACCAATTTAGGATTGGAGGGCAGCGTGGAGGGTAAAAATCGTAGAGGGAAACCAAGAGATGGATATACTAAACAGATTCGGAAGTATGTAGGTTGCAGTGGGTACTGGGAGATGAAGAGGATTGCACAGGATAGAGTAGCATGGTGCGCTGCATCAAACCAGTCTCTGGACTGAAGACAACAACAACAACAACAACAACAGAGATTACAAAACAAAAACAGTAAACAGTAACTTAGGTCCCACTACAAAAAAATACATTTTAGAGATAGATAAAGATTACATAATACTAAGTGTTACAGAGAAATATTGCAAAATATAATGTGGATACTGGTCATGCTCGAAACAAGAATATTTCCTGAATAGAGGTACCTGATGTTGCTGAGCAATTCTGCACAAATGACCAAAAAACATATCTGTCCTCTTGGGTACTTGTTGCATGGGTTAAGATCATGTATGGTATTGAGTAAAGCCCTCCTGAACCCTTTGATTCCATTGTCATATGACAGTCATGGGATCTCAACCAACATGACAGCAATATTGCAGAACTATAAAATGCAGTTTTGGTAGGCAACAATCCTGCCGGTGCCAATAGCTAACACATGGTAGTAGACATTTATCCTACTTGTTCAAAGGACAATACATTCTTCTGACAAACAAATAAAATTCAGATGTAATTTTTGAATGAAAAACATACTGTGTAATCTTCCTTGCATACATTATGTACATAGCATTAGTCTTTCTTACATTGTGCAGTTTTGATTAACTGCTAGACATAGTCATTTGTATATCGAAGCTATGGTTAACTGCATTGGGTTTCTTGGTCGAGGATACACAGCATGAACAGCTGAATGAGGTGGTCCCACAGATCCTTGGTTGGGTTTAAAGGTGGTGAATTTGGTGGCCAGGGGAGTGCAGTAAACTCAGCCTGGTACTCTTTGAACCATGGACATACACTATGAGTTGTGTGATGTGTTGCATTGTCCTGCAGGTACATGCCATCATACCAAGAAAAAACCAAATGCATAATGTGTGGAATGGCTCCAGCAACAGTCACACACTTGTGTTGATCCATTGTGCCTTCCAGAATGACAAGACCACCCTGGGAATGCCATGAAAACATTCCCCAAACCATAAAGATTCGTCCTTCGACCTGAACCCTTCTGCTGATTGTTGCAGGACAAACACAACAATGGTCGTTTATACAATGGAACACAAAACATGATTCATCTGAAAAGGCCACTTGTTGCTACTCAGTGGATGTCCAGTTCTGGTACTGCTCTTCAAATTCCGGGTTTCGTTGCCTACTTACTAACTTTCAAGAGCCAGCATTAAGTGGAGAAACTAGAGGCATTATTCATTTCCGTACGCATAGGCTTATGCAAGAGAGGGTGTGCTATGTATCCCTTTCAAAATAAAAGACGAAAGTGACTGACAAAAAACGAGTGAACTCAATTTCTCTGGAAAGTAATTGTTTGGAGTCGGTATACATTGCAGTGACTACAGCAGGTGCACAACATGGAGAGGCATAATAAAATATTCTCAGTCTCGAATAACTTACCTTGTTGATGGTCGTATAACATGGCTTGTTGATACGGGGGATCGGACCAAACAGCGAGGTCATTAGTTCCATCGGATTAGGGAAAGATGGGGAAGGAAGTTGGCCGTGCCTTTTCACAGGTACTATCCGGGCATTTGTCTGAGGCGATTTAGGGAAACACAGAAAACCTAAATCAAGATGGCCGGGCGCGGGTTTGAACAGTGATACGAATGCGAGTCCAGAGTGGTAACCACAGCGTCACCTCGCTCAGGCGAATAAGACTGACTGATTTCAGCCTAAGTTGGTACCATATCACTTACTGTCTGGAAATCATCGCTGTAGGGGTAAGAACCACCTGCTTATGAAAGGATTGGGGAAGGGTGTGAAAAAACAATGTAGTTCACGACGCGCGAATAGCCATACTTTACTGATCCAGTAGTCTATTTGAAAATAAGAACATTTAGAGACTTACAACAAACATAACTTTTTCTCGCTGACGACCCCACTAAATGATGAATGGAAAAAATTTTATCGCTTACTACATTTTCACTGTTCTTGCAATAAAACTGCCGCAAGTAAAACGACGTTTTAATTTATTACTTCCATATTACTAAATGTATTCGCGACACATTTTGCAGACAGTATTCATGTACACCACTGAATGTACCAGAAAAATTATACCATTCTTCGACACACAAGTCACGAGATATGACGTAATAAGCACTGAGGTGCGTGAAAAACGATTTAATTTTTTTCTTTTTTTTTTTACATATAACTCTACTCACAACACATTTAGCAGACAGTACCGTATACAGGGTGGTCCATTGATAGTGACTGGGCCAAATATCTCATGAAATAAGCATCAAACGAAAAAACTACAAAGAACGAAACTCGTCTAACTTGAAGGGGGAAACCAGATGGCGCTATGTTGGCCCGCTAGATGGCGCTGCCATAGGTTAAACGGATATCAACTGCGTTTTTTTTTTTTTTTTTAAATAGGAAACCCCATTTTTTATTGCCTATTCGTGTAGTACATACAGAAATGTGAATGTTTTAGTTGGGCCACTTTTTCGCTTTGTGACAGATGGCGCTGTAATAATGACAAGCATATAAGTACGCGGTATCACGTAACATTCCGCCACAGCGGACGGCATTTGCTTCATGAAACATTATCCGTGTTAAAATGGACCGTTTACCAATTGCGGAAAAGGTCGATATCGTGTTGATGTATGGCTATTGTGATCCAAATGCCCAACGGGCGTGTGCTATGTAAGCTGCTCGGTATCCTGGACTACATCATACAAGTGTCCGGACCGTTCGCCGGATGGTTACGTTATTTCAAGAAACAGGAAGTGTTCAACCACATGTGAAACGTCAACCAATGATGGTGCCCAAGTAGGTGTTTCAGCTGCTGTCGCGGCTAATCCGCACATCGGTAGCAGACAAACTGCGCGAGAATCGGGAACCTCAAAAACGCCGGTGTTGAGAATGCTACATCAACATTGATTTGCACCCGTACCATACTTCTATGCACCAGGAATTGCATGGCGACGACTTTGAAAGTCGTGTACAGTTCTGCCTTTGGGCACAAGATAAATTACGGGACAATGACAGTTTGTTTGCACGCGTTCTATTTAGCGACGAAGCGTCTTTCACCAACTGCGCTAACGTAAACCGGCATAATATGCACTATTGGGCAACGGAAAATACACGATGGCTGCGACAAGTGGAACATCAGCGACCTTGGCGGGTTAATTAGTGTATGGTGCGGCATTATGGGTGGAAGGATAATTGGCCCCCATTTTATTGATGGCAATCTAAATGGTGCAATGTATGCTGATTTCCTACGTAATGTTCTACTGATGTTACTACTAAATGTTTCACTGCATGACAGAATGGCGATGTACTTCCAACATGATGGATGTCCGGCACATAGCTCGCGTGCGGTTGAAGCGGTATTGAATAGCATATTTCATGACAAGTGGATTGGTCGTCGAAGCACCATACCATGGCCCGCACGTTCACCGGATCTGACGTCCCCGGATTTCTTTCTGTGGGGAAAGTTGGAGGATATTTGCTATCGTGATCCACCGACAACGCCTGACAACACACTGTTAATGCATGTGCGAACATTACGGAAGGCGAACTACTCGCTGTTGAGAGGAATGTCGTTACACGTATTGCCAAATGCTTGAGGTTGACGGTTATAATTTTGAGCATTTATTGAATTAATATGGTATTTAAAGGTAATCACGCTGTAACAGCATGCGTTCTCAGAAATGATAAGTTCACAAAGGTACATTTATCACACTGGAACAACCGAAATAAAATGTTCAAACGTACCTATGTTCTGTATTTCAATTTAAAAAACCTACCTGTTACCAACTCTTCGTCTAAAATTGTGAGCAGTATGTTTGTGACTATTACAGCGCCATCTATCACAAAGCGAAAAAAGTGGTCCAACTAAAACATTCATATTTCTTTACATACTTCACGAATATGTAATTAAAAATGGGGGTTCCTATTTTTAAAAAACGCAGTTGATATCCGTCTGACCTATGGCAGCGCCAACTAGTGGGCCAACCATAGCGCCATTTGGTTTCCCCCTTCAAGCTAGACGAGATTGGTTCTTTGTAGGTTTTTCGTTTGATGCTTATTTCGTGAGATATTTGGCCCGGTCACGATCAATGGACCACCCTGTATACCATTGGGCGTACCTACAAAATTATATCATTATACAGCTTACAGTTTAGTAGATAAGAAGTCATAAACATCGAGCTGCGTGAAAATGAAACTGCAGGGCGGAATTCGCTAGATATACGGGTGAAATATGTATAGAAATACGTGTGAAATATGTTACATATATGTGATGCATATTAGACGTGTGCGTACACGGGCACTGCGAAGACAAAATTAGACAAATTACAGCACGCATGGAGACACTAAACCAGTTATTCTTCCCGTACTCCATCCACAGTTGAAACAGGCAGAAATCCTAGTATATGGCATGCCAGTAAGTACCCTTCGCCACGCACTTCATAGTGATTAGCAGAGTACTATTATTGGAAGTAGTCTTTTTATTCCGTATTTAGACAGCATTGTCTAGCCCCATTTGTTACACATCTACTGTGAATTGAAATATGGTACTTTACATCAGTCACGTGAGTAGTTGGTTAGACCGCCTCGGAGCGTTCATGTAAACAATTACGATAAAGAAGTCCTGTCAATCAGCTCCAAACGGAAGTTAGGCTCTATTGCCCAACTACCACTGATGTAGTTAGTGCTGGTGAGTCTTTGTACACGCCTCCAAAGCTGCGAATTTCTCGAAGGTGTCTAAATCTCCGAGACACGCTTCCTCTATTTCAGTGGCGTGGGTGGCATCCAGGGCGGATATCGACGGTGTCACGCCACGAATAGAAAAAAAAAAAACTGGTGAGAGTCAAACATGATTTGAAATAATAAAATGAAAACCCTCAGTGTCATTAATCATCAAATTGCATTATATACTCTTAAGCCAGGAAGAGAAAAGGAAACAACGAACCACGAAGGAATTCTCTGAAAGGGACGGAAACCGATAGCTGTGGTGTTCGTGTACTGACAAACAAATGATTACAATTTTTAAAAAAATCCATTATTTGTATGATCATTTCATCTTTTCGTGACAGCATTGTGAACATTATCAGGAACGGGTCTGCTCCAGTGAGAGACACATTATTATAGTGTTTGATAGTAGTAACATTTTCAGTATTATCACAATCATTTTCAGTATTTTTTTTTTCATTCGCCTTCTTCGTGGGGTATCATCATTTCTGTGTTGCCGTTTTTGCTATCTGAAGATTAGCTGTTATTATCCGAATGAATTATCCTTCAGTGTGGGGATCAGTTTCCTTTGACGAGCTTTGACTATAGCTTTTGTAACATATTTTAAGATGGCTTCAGGCATGCTCGAAGTGCGTAAGTTTTATCCTGTTTTGCTTTTCTCTGCTGAAATCCACTTTTTCTTCTACATGTATGAACTCCTCGATGTACTTTTATTTTTTTGGGTCTTTGGCACATGTAACTAAAACAAATTCTTAGTTAGTATAATCGACTTTATATATTCAAAAAACATTTTTAACGAATAAATACGTACACTACCTATGTTAACTAATAAGGACAGTTGCATTTTCTGCAAGAAAGAGAGACCTTCAAAACCGTTATGGTCATATATTTTAGATAAATTGGGGATGAAGAACTTTCACCGGTAAAAAGCGGAAGGCTGAAAGATGAATCAAGTGAAAACTATTTTCGAAGACTGTATTCCGAAATCACAGACAATATTAGCATTCAACAGAAATTGGACTCTCATCTTTTGAGAAGATGCGATACTTCAGTTTGATAAATCCATCAGAAACGAGCCACTTTAAGGAAAGAGAAAATCTTCCAAGTCATTTACGAAAAAATACACTAAGTCTATGGAGAGATTCTTAATTTGAACAAGGTCCAGAATGAACTTTCGGCTTCTGAAAAAAAAAAAAAAGTTAAAATGGCTCTGAGCACTATGGGACTTAACTTCTGAGGCCATCAGTCCCCTAGAACTTAGAACTATTTAAACCTAACTAACCTAAAGACATCACACACATCCATGCCCGACGCAGCATTCGAACCTGCGACCTTAGCGGACGCGCGGTTCCAGACTACAGCGCCCAGAACCGCTCGGTCACTCCGGCCGGCTTCCGCTTCTGAAGAAAAATCGGAGAAAACACGAGTTCAGATTGTTAGTTATTTACTAAAAATTAATCCGCAGAGTGGCCTTACAGAAATTTACAAACTGTCCGCGCTCACTGTAACAACTGTATCCAAGACATCATCTGTCGATGGGTCATTTTTGTCCTTGAACTGGATTCACGCATGCCGTCGTGTAACACCATTCCAACATCGCATCGATAATCTAAACCCGCAATCCAGTGAGAAATAGTTGCTTTAGAAGCTGCGAGATACTGATAAATGCAAATTCTACCAAGACTCGGTCGAGCAATTCTTGCAGAAAGAACGAAGAATGGAATTAGAATTAAAGTAACTGTAAATAACGATTTATTGCTGTTAATTGGTGCAAATGGCTCTGAGCACTATGGGACTTAACATCTGAGGTCATCAGTCCCCTAGAACTTAGAACTACTTAAACCTAACTAACCTAAGGACATCACACACATCCATGCCCGAGGCAGGATTCGAACCTGCGACCGTAGCGATAACGTGGTTCCAGAGCCGCGCCTAGAACCGCTCGGCCACCGCGGCCGGCTGCTATTAATTCATGTCGTTTTTAATTATCATATTCTGCTAGAGGTTTAACGTCACACTCACTCTGAAGGCTTTCGACGACTCAAGGAAGGGAGAAAACTACGGCCCGAAGGATATAGTCTCAGAATTTGCCTGTTGTGAAAACGGAAACTTACAGCGGTGACACCGCAGACAATTGACGCGCGAGTTGCGTCGCGACCAGTACAACTGATTACGGCATTGTCGAAGCTTCTACTTTACAAAATAGTGAATCTTTTTATTGTGCCTATCGCGACTCAGCATCTCCGCTATATGGTGAGTAGCAAATTGCCTTCTTTGGTACTGTTACAAAATAGTGAGTCATAGGCAGTGGCACTAAAGATATATTGAGCTGCCTTTACTTTTACCGTAATAAAAAAAAAAAAATCAAGTCATAAGAAAAGTTTAAGAAAGATTTATTTAAACTGATTATACATATATGCAAGACAATGCCATCTTATGATATAAAAAAAGTACAATTGTGGTTCTCTTCTTTAAACGATGAATTCTATATAAATATTTCTCCTTCTGAATTAAACTAGCTTCCTATTCGGCGATTAGTCCGTATTTATAACGCTACGTAGCGAAGGTTCTCTGTACAAGACAACAGGAGAAATGGTTATGTTCGGCATTTGAAGCCATTCATGGACTTCATGTTTCCAAACAACGATGGAATTTTTATGATGACCAAGTGCTGCATCACCAGGCCACAATGGACTTCATGTTTCCAAACAACGATGGAATTTTTATGATGACCAAGTGCTGCATCACCAGGCCACAATTGTTTGCGACTGGTTAGAACGTTCTGGACAGTTCGAGGGAATGATTTGGCCACTCAAATCGCCTGACATAAATCCAATCGAACATTTATTGGATCTGACATAAATCCAAGCGAGAGATCAGTTCGTGCACAAAATTCTGCCCCGGCAACAGTTTCGCAATTATAGGCGGCTATATAAGTAGCACGGCCTTATATCTCTGCAGGGGACTTCCAACGACTTATTGAGTCCACGCCACGTCGAGTTGCTCCAATCGCCCAGCAAAACGAGGTCCGACACGATGTTAAGGGGTATCCCATGACTTTCGCCACCTCTTTGTACATTGCGCTTTCAGAATTGTTCT
Organism: Schistocerca gregaria; assembly: GCF_023897955.1. NCBI lineage: Eukaryota > Metazoa > Arthropoda > Insecta > Orthoptera > Acrididae > Schistocerca > Schistocerca gregaria. The sequence goes on along the minus strand of NC_064925.1, from coordinate 176,277,396 downwards.
AATTGCATGAGATATTTCTATCACAGCAGATGATTATCACGAAACCTGCTTTGTCAGTATTCACGAGACGCTGCCCCCCACACCGCTAGTCACGCTCGGAAGCCGATACTGTCTTTCCCCTCTCCCCACAAATTCCACTAATGTGAGCTCACTGTAGATAGAGAGACTATAAGTTAGTGTTAGTATTCTACCTACTCTGCGGGCCCGGAACAGAATGTTAATCAGAAGAAAGAAATAACACTGCTTAGCTGCACCCCCCCCCCCCCCCCTTCATATCCGCTTTGCTATGTCACTGCTCTGTCCCAGCTGCTCCAGAGAATTTGTTTTAGACCAGCTAAAGCGCATATCGAATTGTTGACTGGAATGGGTTCAGCCCTCTTATTCGGCTTTTTTTCTTTTTGGAAATTAATGGACCATTTTCCAGAAACGTGTGCTTTTCGTATTGACGTGCAGTATGTACTTTATGTTTGTTCTTAAGTGACAGTGGAGGAGATAGACGATTCCAGAAAACAACTTGCTCATCTTGATTACCATCCACAGTGTACCGTACGTGTCCAACAGACCGACAGCTTTTACCATGATAAGTTTCACATACCTTCACGTAACAGCGGAGAGATTTGGGAGTAAGCGCAGGACACTGCCAGCTGCTTTAAACAGTAAACAGGAACTTCATGCCACAAACTGTTATCCTGTACGCTGGATCGAAGAAAATTTTTTTCGTTGCTTTGGTTCGAACTAGTCGATTTCTCCTTTTTCTTAATAGTCTAGTAAACGAAATTACTATAACGCTAAATCCAAATACTGCGCTCATTGTTATTCAACAATTAGTATGGAATAAGTGCAAACTGTACTCAGGGTTACATACGGTACATTAAACACTCGTTAGTCTGTGAACAATAATTTGCCGAAACGATGGTTGATGTCAATTCAGCTAAAAATCGTTCATAGATTTCTAAGAAACATTTATTTAACGTAAAGCGAGATATATTTGTTTTACAAATGATTACGCTTAAAATTTAAATGAACACGATATTTTTTAATTGGTAGTGCTTACGATACACAAGGAAAAAAACCATTGAACGCAATAAAAGTGTAGAGCAAATGTTAAAAAAATTAGATTACTGTACTTTCCTTAACAAAATTATGGCAAATGGCATATTTGAATGTTGTCAAAATTGAGTTGGTGCCACGTGTCTGCCAACGAGATGTTCAAACCGAAGATAAATGGACCACCAGTGTACTAGCAGAAATTTCGTTCAACGAACAAGTAACAAAGCATAATGACGCTACTGACATAACCCTCAAACGCGGTAAATTTTCATGTTCTGTTGACTTGAATGATTACTAGTATGGTGATGAGAAAGCCGAGTTGTGTTAAGACATGAAAAGAGACTGACACTCTTTTTTATCTGCTATGAAAAAAAAAACACGATAAAACATATGGTGAATTATAAAACAATCCCTTCTGCCTGCAATAGTAACGGTAATGTGAATGTAATTAAATTGAGATTTTCGAAGTGAAACTTCTTCGTTTTATAAAAATTCGATGTTAAAAACATTGTTCTCTCCGTTTTGTCTTATTTAAATGCACTGTACTGAGCAGTCTATTCCACTCCCTAAGTCAACCGTTAGAGAAAGCTGAAATATTTTTGTATGAAACTAATTTAATAAAAAGCGTATTAAGGCCTACGACCCATTAAATGTGCATCACAGAAATGTTGCATCATTAAGCTTCATTGTGGGGCGCCAACTTGCAAAATCTAGCCGCCTCCTAGCTAAGTTTCATTAAACGCACGTTAGTTTCGGAGGTAAGGAACAAAATCGCAGCAAATTAAAGGCATTATTATTTCAGCGACAATCCAGACAGTGATTTGCTACTACAGTATTAACGGATGTATCCATTTTTTGTCTATGGCGCCGTTTCTGTCCACTATAACAATTTTGAACGGCAAGCAGACATTCTAGGGACTGTTCTAATGAATTTCCTTGTATGACTTCTGCCGAGTATTTTTTGTGCGTTTGCGACCAAGGAACGAAAGGGGTGGGGTGCCTGTGTTTAGGGTGGGCTTTAAAGCTTTGTTGTAGAGCACGCGCCAATCCAGCGTACCTTGTGAACCCTTTCACAACTATGTACCCTCTCTTTTTTCTCGCTTTTATTAGGGAGAGAGTTGAAAGGCAGGCGCCTCCCTGAATAAGCGAGGGGAGTGGAAAGTGGGGGCTAAGGGAGCATACACAGGAGCTATTCACAATGGAAAGGGTTGACAGCACCTCCACAATAGGCACTGCATTGTGTGCTAAAAAAGCGGCTCTGCAAGCGCTGTTTATAACCACCTTTTAAAGAGAAACAATGATGTATGGTATCCAAACTGGCAGAGAGGTTTTGGTGAGCTTACTTTTAATATAGCGTATACCCTTTGACTTACATGGCTTCAAGATGCGTTGGTATCCAGTGTAATTTATTTCAGTCTGATGCTCCCTAATAAGTTTGAGTTGCTCTATAATTTTATGTAGCCATATAGTCAATTTGCATTTACATCTTTTGTAAATGTACAACCTCATTTCATTTGAGGTAATGTTTTCAGCACAGTAACAAATGTCACAGAGCAAGTAACAGCAGTTTAGCATGCTTAATGGCACATTTTTGTAAATAAATAAGAATAAAATAATCTAATTGACATAACAATAATATGGTTATTTCCAGTTTGATTAAAATACTATTTTCAATAACAGGTCATGCATAGTTTTATGGGAGTAGACACACCCCTTTAAGATAAATCACTCTTTAATAGAACTGCAGTGAGAGAGATCCCCTCCACTGCTCTGAGTCTCACACCAACCCTTTCAGAGTACGAGGGGTGGAAATGTTAAACAGAGGGGCCCGGAAAAATGAAATGGCTGGTAGGGTGGGAACTTTTTTAGTAGTGGGATTATGGACAGTCTTTTGTGCTAACCCCTTCCATTGCAGAAAGGGTTGCACCATCGAGGAGCTCATAAATGGCTGCTAAAAGACGAGGGACCCCAGGCGCACAATGATTGGCTGAACGAGAGGAGCACACCCTCCGCATTTGAGCAAGCGCAGAGATGCTGCACTCTGTAGCCAATCAGATGGGAGCACAGCTCCGTCACCAGTTGCCGCTGTGCCTTGGAGCAGTCAACATCGGTACAATTTCACTGGTGGGTGTGTTCACTTAATGCTGTGTTGTTTGTGAGTGAAATGTCATAGTCTAACTTGGATTACTCATGCTTGACAGGTAAGTTTCTCAGATATGTTTCCTTGCTTCTCCATATGCTTTCTTCACTGTTATCTAATGTTTATTTTCTTTACACATTTGTTTCTTTCAAAATCAGATAATTTGAAATGGTGAAATATTTGGAAAATAGTTGTGCAGGTTTGATAAACTTATGTGTGTGATAATTTTATACATTGTGTGAGTTTTAAATGCAGCACTAAACCAAGTGCAACATAATTAAAGCACACATTGTGTATATGACTTATAATGAAGCACACAGGTAATTTTTAATTGCATAGTGAAACAACTTTGGATGAACTTGCATTTACAAGTGCAGAAACAGAAAGTAATGTTAATGTTACAAAACAAAATATGAGGGTAGGAAAAGTGTTTTCTCTACCACTTTGAAAAATAACATTTCTCACTGAGTAACACTTCTCTTAGATGCATCAGATATTGCTGTTGTCACTGTCTCAATACTTTTCTTGAACATTACAACATATTACTTGCCATAGTGTTTCAGTGTAAAGTTGCAAATCAATTATTAAGTGTAGGCCTCTTCATAATACCACACAGATAAAACTAGACATGAGCTGTACAGTAGGACCTAAATGTGTGATACTGATTACATCTCATTGACAGTTTCATAACAAAACATTATTATGTGCTAATGAGAGTGTTTGATGTGACACCAGGATCATTTTTCTCTTTCTCACATTCTGTATGTTTTATTTCCTAATCTGCTCCAGCAGCACACTTCTGTTAAAAGTGAAAATGTCATTTTCTAACTAATAAACTGAAACCACACAATATTGAGATATCTCTTTAGTGATATAGATAAATCAACATACAGTTTTATCAGATTATAAAAGCTGAGTAAAGTCTATAGAGAGTTGTTATGTCACACAGGCAACTGGTAATAAAATTAAAAATGAAAAACACTGTGATGAAAGCACACATTACAACACTTATGTACGATGAAGTATTGATTGATGGGTAGGCATAGTGCACAGAACACTCCATCTTACAAGTGAGCGATAGTATGTCCTCAAACAGTGTACATTTCCCAAGCAGTATGTTATGTTAATATATCCCGCTCAGCAAATCTCATCTAATATTTTTAAAGAACTTTTTGTTTTATTCAGTCTCACAAATATACAACTGCAGTGATACTTTCTTCTAAATACTATCAGACAGTTTTTGTATTTATTTGTTAATATTTTTTGTTATTTAATTGGTTAATTAATGTCATATTTCCTATAGCAGAAGCATGATATACATCATAATGGCATGCAATATGTTACCAGAAGTAACTGAACAGATGTGTAAATCATTAAATATTGATCCCTTGCAAACAGGTATACAATGGAGAAAAGTAGAAGTTCTTTTAGTTAATGGAGAAGAGTGTTTTTCTAGTATTCAGTTTATACACTTTACAGCTTATGTAAAAGATGATTCAGTTCTTAAATATGAATTATAACTGAGTATTCAGCTCCCCAGAGAGGTGCCTTCAGCATGGTTGTGAATGAACCATGTGTGTCCTTCTCACTATACTCATACAGCAACAAAAACATCTCTGTCCAATTTATGAACTTACCAGCATGATATCACAAGTCATAAATTAATGGAGCAGCAAAATCTGTCAACTTAAGGATTGTCTATCTTCAGAACTGGAAATGATGTGAAGTTTGTGAACTATTTTTCTTTTCCTCTTTTTAAAATTCTGACATACACCTGAACTGTTATTTTTATAATCTCTTACAATGATTGTTGTGCACCTTCCATTCATGGATATGGAATAGCTCTCGAACGCAAATAGCTAGCTACATATATTTGAGCTACATCTTAATCAAGTTTCTGCTAAATTCTTTTGCAAAACAAGAAGGCAAATGAATTCTGTGTTCATTTAAGTGGCTTTCAGTTTTTGCTCTCTTATGTATGTGTACAAGTTATATTTGCTTGTATGTTGTTATGCCTGTCACTGTATGGAAAAAGCAAGGTCACATAACTGGTTTTTAAGCACGTGGGAGCACTTCTACTGTGTTGTGTAATATACAGTATTATAAAGAGCTGTTTTTGCATTTTTTTCCTTACTATTTATTTGCCCATCATTTTATGGTCTGTCAGTGATAAGTTACTTTGTTGGATGGACAATAATTAACATTCAAAACAATTTGTGATGATGTGGAACAAAGATTTTTCTAAAGCTGTAAAGAGTTTCTTTGATACGTTTGTGTGTATGAGCTAGTTTTAGTTTATCAGCTGAAGTATGTTGGCACAAAACATTTTGCTAGTTTCTGGGGAAAAATCTTTAACTCATTTGACAGATTTTAGTTTGGTTTAATGACATTTCACTGTCATTAGGTTAAAGTATTGAATATTTTTATAGAAGTTTATCTTATCCTCTTGAAGTACTGTGTAGTAATGAATAACATTTTTTCATAGGCTACTGCAGTTTTATGGACACATGTTCTTTTTCTTATTGATACCTCAAAGTGATCATGGGCAATTAAATCAGCTAATTAGAGTGGGATAATCCATCAAAATAAATATGTAATTGAGGGAGGCTCATCATATTAAGTCACCAGAAGTGGGATAATTCACCATGAAGTAAATGCATAACTGAGGAAGGTATCAAACATTGTTTCAACTGTTTATCAGTGATCTGTGTAATCTTGTTGAAGTGAATGTCATATAATGATGGAGGACTTGTGATCACAACATTTATATGAATAAGATAACGTGCACAAAATTTAGGTAGCTTGCAAACCAATATGATTGATGAATCTGGGAATATATTGCAACCTCCTACATATTATTCCCATAGGGGCCACAGGACAGGATCAACCTAATGTTCCATATGTGAATGGAACAGGAAGAAACCTTAATAATTTATACAGTGGGAAATACCCTGTGCCATGCATTTCACATTAGTTTGCAGACTGTGAATGTAGATGTAGACGACCTGGTCTCACTCCTACCTCTTGCAACATACACGCAGGAAACTCTTATATTCCATTGGCTTAAAAATATTTAACACTGTACAGTTCCCATTGCCCCACATTACATTTCTGTAATTCTTAAACTGAGCAGAAGGCATTACTGAGAACTACATGAAATGATAGTGATTTAAAAAAAAAAATTGTAAGAGCTGTATGAAGTATTCCTGAATGAAACAATGTAATAACATACAAAGACTATAACTTACCATGAAATAAAATTATAATCAGGAGTAGATAAAAAGCTAATTATATCAAATTGTTGTGACAGCCAAGACTCAAATTCTTTCATTCATGGGTGTTTTCTAAAGATTCTCCTGAATAACTTGTAAGGAATTGAGTGTATACATTGTATATACAAGTATATATAACATTTGTGTCTTTTATTCACATGTAAATTGAAATTTTGTGTCCAGAAACCATGCAACTGAAGAATTATTTGCTTGTGACATTGCTCTGAACTAGTGCATTTTTGATAGGAGATGAATACTGTTATAGCAGTGGCCACTAATGTTACCTTTGGGAGCAGCAAACTTAAACAATGTATTTTAAGATAGAGACTATTAGTTAATGTTTATGATGAAAGATTTTTGTTTCTAATTTCTGGGGTCTAAAATAGAGACAACTTCCACAATATTCATCTTTATAAACTCACCTCCTGTGTAAGATTTCTTTGCATTTACTAAATCAAAAATCAATATGAAGCCAGCTCTGGTTGTTAAATCTGCTTCCTTTGTAAACATGGACATAACTCTACTCTTGTGTTGAAGTTTTTTTCTTTGGTAATGTCCGTTTAGTGATCCTCAGTTGAGCACCAACATGAAATTCTTTTGTGAAACCTTTGTGATTAGTGTTGTGATGGCATTTTAAATTACTTGCCTTCCTATGTGACAATATCATTTGACACAAGAGATACTGGTTTGTCTTTTCTCTGTACAAAAACAAAATCTCATCACTCTTTGCTAAACACTACAGTCTCTTCCCCATATTTATGCTTCTTAGGCAACATTGTAACTGTCTGGGCACTAGTAGTAATCATAGTTTCATGTAAACAGTGTATGGGGTACGATAGTCACTTGCTTGATGTGGTAGTGACTGAATGGTTGCTAACTGCCATGTACAGCATTATCTATGCAACAGCAAGCTTGCAGATTTACAGCACTGCTGAGACAAGAGAAGAGCAACAGCCACATGCAGCTCATGAGCCATGTTGTGGACATCGCTGCTCTATTACAACATCTGACAATGTTGCCAGCTTTTGCAAATATTCCCTCAGTTGGGTAAGAAATCACAACTCTCAAGTAATATCTTGCTAAAACACAGAGTATCAGGCACTTGTGCTTGAGCTTTTCCAATACCTCTAATGAATTCACTATATGATAAACAGAGGGAGATTTCTTCTGAGTCAAGGTTCAAAACACTTTCTTGGTTGTGTTCAGTGGCTGCGACTAGTTAAAATATGTAATGAATCTTCATTTTGATAAATTTATTTTACAGGATATGTTCAAAACAATACCAATTACAAGTGTGTAGGGAACAGAATTAGAAATGACTGATATGATGGGGAAATGCATGATATTGATGTATGACTGTTGGTATTATTTCTGTTAAATATCAGTGTTTCAGATATATCACTGCTATCTCTATCTCCGACACTGTCAGATGGTGTATGCTGTCCTTGACTGCTGTTCTACCACCCACAGTCCTTAGTAAATGATTCAAAATTGGCAATAACAATAATAATAATAACAATAATAATAATAGTAATAGCAATAATGAAGATGTGGCTCTTCAAGCTTTCCCGGAGGATATGTTGTAAATAGTCTTCACTGCCTTGCCACCCAATCATGTGCAAATTCTACAATATTTCCTCATAGCAGCTGTTTGACATCAGGTGGTTCAACTTTGCTTGTGGCTAGACTGCAGAAACACTTGATTCTGGCAGTCATACCTAGCCACAAGCAAGGTTGAATCACCTGCAGATGTTGGACAGTTGCTCCGAGGAAATATTTTTATCATCATCATTATCATGGTCATGATGATCATCATCATTAACTCTTAGATCATAGTTTCAGAAAGTTGCCTGAGACTGCAGTCGGGTGTGTGAGTTGCATTTGCATGTCTGCATGTGTGTGTGTGTGTGTGTGTGTGTGTGTGTGTGTGTGTGTGTGTGTGTGGTCTACTTTTGAGGAAGGCCTTACTTGCCAAAAGCTTTATTTGTGACAGTCTTTTTGTTGTGCCCATCAGAATCTCCACTATATGGTGAGTAGCAACTGATAATATTGTTTAAGAAGTTAACTAATATTTAAGTTTGAGCCACTTTATTTTGTCTTTCTGCATTATTTTAGTGCATTTTTCAAATGGAGGAATGCTAAGGTGTCAACAGTTATTTGATCAGCTGCTGTTTCATATATAGTTATTTATCCCAACCCTCTGTTAGAACAGGATACTTATCTACTAGCTTGACAACCTTGAAAACTATGGATTCAGTGCTAAAATTTTTTCAAAATATTATTCACTCTCTACCCACCTCTAGCACAATGACTAACACTAACTCTCACTACTATGAATGCTGGTGGTGTCCTATCCCAACTTTACTTGTTTATTTTTGTCCAGGTATGAAGTCACACATGTACCAAGTTTTGTTGAAATGACCCCATGAATTCCACAAGTAAGCTTATTTTTAAATGTGCCCCCCTTCCCCTCACCACCACCCTCCAATTCCATAAAGAGAAGCAAAAATGTTATAGTCATTTTGGATCTACAAATGAGCAAATATATGATTACAAGCCATCTCTGACTTCAATGCTGTACAGTATGTTGCTCTATTTAGTGCAAATGTATATCAGATGTAAACTTTTCAATTGAATCCCCATCTGAGTTGCCTCAAATGTCTCCTTTGCCCTACCTTAACAAGAAGTACAGTCCTACTTCAGTACATTACATGACATACAGTATTTCACTATCACTCACACCTCATATTCGTAAGCACACACATGAAATTTGACTATATGTGCAATATTTATCTACAATATCTCCATGGGTGTCTGTAGAAATTTTTCCAAGAGGGTGATTTTGAAAGCTTGCTGGTCATGATATAACTAATTTGGTGAGTTTGAAAGCATGTTGTAACCTAAAAACATATTTACCAAGAAGTACACAAAATTTATTATACCTCAAAAGGTTGATGGCTATTTACTTTGTACATTTTAGAGGTAGATTACTTTGATACACGAAGAGTAAGCAGTGTCTGCAAATACATCTTTTTATCTTATTAACATGCATAGGGACACCACATATTTGATTCAGTGATCTGAAATTACATACTCATTTAATTAAATCCATGGTATCCAGATATTTAAGAAATAAATCCAGAAAATACCCACAAAAATAATTTATTCATACTCACGTAATGACACATTGAAACTGAAAATTAAAAATCTGAAATAGGGAAAAAAAGACTGACATATCTTCTTTTGCTGTCTATGCTATAACCTTCATTCCTAATGATATGAAGGTTCGCCAGGAACAACTTATGGTTCAGATTCCAGTATATTCTAAAAGCCGCATTACTTGGTAAAAGACAGCCGCCCAACATTTGTTCCAACTTGTATCAGTACAATGCCAGAAAAAAAGAATTTTTTACATGCACAATTAAATTTGTGAATATTGTTGTGCTCATCTGGTATGTAGCTGTGAGTATTATGAAACTTATCCTCTACTAGAGGTTATTAACTTTGTACAAAACATATATGTATTTCACAGAGAACAGATTTCAGGTCTACAGACATAGATGTGAAGCCTCATAGGCAAAAATAAGAAAACAATACATTGCAACAGACATGATACATTGTAGGAATTCAAAGAAGATAGCACAGCGAAATGGAAAATATTGCCTCCATTGATAATATTCATTGTTTTCTGAGATTTGTGTGTGGTATGTTATATTAATTTCCCATATGTTATACACTGAAGCACCAAAGAAAATGGTAAAGGCATGTGTATTCAAATACAGAGATATATAAACAGTAAGAATGTGGCACTGCAGTCAGCAACAAGTGTCTGGTGCAGTTGTTAGATCAGATGGACGTGTATGGTTATGGAGAAAACCTCACAATTCCATGGACCCTGCATGTCAGCAGGGAACTGTTCTAGCTGGTGGAGTCTCAGTAATGGTGTGGAGCATAGCAGTTGGAGTGATATGGAACCCCTGATATGTCTAGATATGACTCTGACAGGTGATATGTACGTAAGCATTCTGTCTGATCACCTGCATCCATGCATGTCCATTGTGCATTTTGACGGATGGGGGCAATTCAGTCAGGACAGTGGACACTCCACATGCCCAGAATTGCTACAGAGTGGCTCCAGGGACACTCTTCTGAATTTAAACACTTCCACTGGCCATCAAACTAGCCAGACATGGACATAATTGTGCATATCCGGGATGCCTAGCAGAGTGCTGTTCAGAAGAGATCTCCTCCCCCTCGTACTTTTACAGATGTATGGACAGCCCTGCAGAATTCATGGTGTCAGTTCCCTCCCGCACTACTTCAGACATTAGTTAAGGTCATGCCATGTCGTGTTGTTGCACACCTGCTTGAGGAGACCCTACGCAATATTAGGCAGGTGTCCCAGTTTCTTTGGCTCTTCAGTATAATATAACTACTTATTTCCTTCCATTTACTCCAAGCCTGATTCAGTTCATTCCTACCATTATTTTTTTTATTACAGACAAATTAACCTTTATTTTATAGAAAAGGTTTTTGCAGACAGCTAAACCTTTATTTTATAGAGAAGAGGCAGGGGCAGTGGGGGGGGGACTCTTTGTCTTTGTTAATCATGTGCAATGAGGAAATATGTCTAGCCTATCATTTACACAAATACACTTGTAGCCTTTGAAATTTCAACCCCAAGACTGCAGCATGCAACATACTTCGAATTGGCATTAAATGTGCAATATATTAGGCTATACAAATTTTAGCATTTCAACACATCACAAAAAATAGGTGTAGCACCATCTACAATCAGAATATAAAGAAATATTATATCTCATGTAATATAAAGAAATATTATATCCCATGTAAGGAGAGGACAGCTGCCAGATCATGCTCTATCATAACTGTCATTTACCATTCCACAATATTGCTGCTCATGTTGGTTGGGATCCTGTGACTGTCCTGCAGATATAGGACTGATGGATTCAGGAAGACCATACTCAATGCCCTGAAGGATCTCAGTAGTCCTGTGTGACTAATGACCAAGAGGAAAGACACATCATGCCATCTGCCATACTAGATCATACAGCCACATCACATATCTAGAATCAGGAAGTGGGCTTGCTTCCAACAAGACAAGTATCCATACAGACATAGCGACAATGTCTGGAGCACCATGAACTGTCAGCATGGTGAACATTACTGCATAACACAGTGGAAGGAAGAGGTGTGATGACAGAGGTCATTCCAAACAATGGACACAGTAGTGGCATTAAATCATCTTTTCAGGCAAGTGCCTGTTCTGCACAAGTGTCAAGGTTCTGAGGATGATGACACTGCAAGATTACATTTTGATCCATCATATGGGCCAGGCAACTGACATGATTGTTTGGGGTGACAATGTGTGCACAAAATAAACACCTCAGATTTGCATAGTGAATTATTTGGGTAGCAGGTATCACATTTCTAACATGTTAAAGCTGATGGCTGTTTCGTGTCTTTGAGTACTGTGTGACATTATTTCTCAACATGATACTGCAAGAATGCTCATTCCCCATACTGTCTTGAACCAATGCTATGCAAATGGCATTCCACTGTTGCCCTAGTCATCATGTTCTTCACAGCTCTTACCTACTGAAAACATCTGATCATGGGTTGTTGAGGAACTGCATACCCCCACTTGCCAACCACTACAATTTTGGAATTCTGGTATAGGGTTGAAGCAGTACAGAATGAAATAACCTTATCTGTCATCTAAGATCAGTTTACCCGATACCCAGTCAGGGAAGATATATGGTTTGTGCCAGAAGTGATAGCTCTATGTACCAGATTTTGCACTTTGTACACCCTCAAATGTGTTGCAACTTTAATTGCCAGGAATGCACTTCAATAACAAGCACATAGCCTCATCAAGTTTGTTTGCATTGTATACTTTTATTTTGCTGCTCCCTTTCCTTGCTGTTTCTTGAGAATATACACTTGCCATTCCATTCCTGCAATTTTTGTGAACCAAAGAACCAAATTTTGCGTGCACTCATACCTGTTATGTGTGAAGAGAACAGAAAACATCTTGCAGTACTATAAATATATTTTTATGTTTAAGTAAAGATGACAAAAAATAATTGGAATGGAAATATGCTTTACACAGCATATCTTTGACTTCGAACTATAGGTAGAATTTAGAAAGAATGGCAGCTTATACATTATTTCATTTCATTTTTGCAATTCCCATGTAAACTGCAGGATATTAATAGTAACCTCACACTGTTTGGGCATAACGTAGTTATCTATACTGAAGTACTATATTTAAAAGCTGCACAAATATTCAGTGATCTCTTGGTAAGATTTCAAAGTGGTGCATAGAGTGGCAGCTTGTTTTAAATAGTCAGAAATGTAAGATTTATTATGTTGAAAAATGTGCAAATGTTCTTTCCTGTGACTACAATATCAAAAAGTCAGAGAGGATTAATTTTCCTTGAAATATACAATTGTAATATAGCAGTATAAAACTTCCAAGTTATTGGGTACTTACGAAAATAGTGTCCAGGGCTGGAAAGGCATCCAGTGTACATGTGCAGGGTATGTCTGTAGGGGGGGGGGGGGGAGGAGGGGGGGAGCCTCATCTGAACTATATAGGAGGCCATTCTTGCGGCTATATTTGAAGAAAGCATTTTACACAGGTCCCCACCGCAGACTGTTAATGAAGCTCTGAGTGGATGGAATAGTTTCTCAGATAAGTGACTGGCTGGAAGACTTTTTGAGTAATAGAATAGAGTATGTTGTTGTGGATTGCCAGCCATCATCAGAGACAAGGGTATTGTCAGGAGTGCCCCAGGGAAGCATTGTCTGATGATGCTGTAGTGTAAGGGAAACTGTCACTGAGTGACTGTAAGGTGGTTAAGCATGACTTAACTTAATTTCTATTAGGTATTATGAATGGCAGCTTGCTCTAAATGTAAGAAATAATAGTTAATTCAGATGAATAGGAAAAACAATGCTTTTATATTTGAATGCAGTATTAGTTGTGCACTGCTTAACACAGACATGACAAATAAGTATGTAGGTGTAATATTCTGAAGTGATATGAAGTGGAGCGAGCATGTAAGGCTGGCGGTACAAGTGACTGACTTTAGCTTATGGGGAGAATTCTAGCTCAACTATAAAGCAGACAACATGGAATACTACTGCAACTCGTTCTTGAGTACTGCTTGAATGTTTGGTATCGCCACCAGGTGGAATTAACCAAAGATGTCAAAGCAATTCAGAAGCATGCTGCTAGATTTGTTACATGTAGGTTCGGTCCCACACAAATATTACAGAAATGCTTCATGTTCTCAGTTGGAACCCTTGGAGGGAAGACGACATCCTTTCCGTGAAATACTACTGAAAAAATATAAGGTACTCACATTTGCAACTAACTGGAGAATGAGTCTACTTCCACCAATGCGTGGTTTGCATGTGAACCAGTACGACAAGATAAGAGAAAATAAGGCTTGTATGAAGACGTATAGGCTGTTGTTTTTTTCTCGGCCCATTTGCAAATGGAACAGGGAAGGGAATGGCTAGTAGTGATACAGGATACCTTCTGTCATACACCACATGGTGGATTGCAGAGTGTGTATGTAGGTGTAGATGTACCAATAGCAGGTACCCATCAGCTATACGTGTAATTGAAGAAACAGGAAACTTCAGCTTCATTTCTAATTTACTAGACTGAATTTAGCAGTCATAAGTATGAACAGCAAGAACAGTATAGTGGTAGTTTGCTGTGAATACAGCATAGATATGAAACTTCAAAGGTTTTCTTGTCTTTTGTTAATATATACCTTGACCCCAAAGATTCCCCTTCATGATGGGGTCTACAGAACACAATGACTGAATGGTATCAGTCAACTCATACAAATACTTGGGATAACAATTTGTGCTGATATGAAGTGGATTGATTACACAGACCTACTTGTAGGCACAATAAGTGGTAGAATTCGGTTTGAAGGTAGGGTACTGGGGAAATGCAATCAGTCTGCACAGGAGAGTGATTGGAAAACAGTCATGTGACCCATACTAGAATATGAGGGGAACCTATGCCAAACAGGGCTGTTAGGGAATATTGAACATATACACTCCTGGAAATTGAAATAAGAACACCGTGAATTCATTGTCCCAGGAAGGGGAAACTTTATTGACACATTCCTGGGGTCAGATACATCACATGATCACACTGACAGAACCACAGGCACATAGACACAGGCAACAGAGCATGCACAATGCCGGCACTAGTACAGTGTATATCCACCTTTCGCAGCAATGCAGGCTGCTATTCTCCCATGGAGACGATCTGTTTCACAGAGGAAGACTGCACTGTGCTTCCTTCTCTAGATTGTCGCACAGTTGACAAAATGGTAGATATCGAAGTAGACGACAGAGGGATAGAGAAACAATTAAAATCGCTCAAAAGAGGAAAGGCCGCTGGTCCTGATGGGATACCAGTTCGATTTTACACAGAGTACGCGAAGGAACTTGCCCCCCTTCTTGCAGCGGTGTACCGTAGGTCTCTAGAAGAGCAAAGCGTTCCAAAGGATTGGAAAAGGGCACAGGTCATCCCCGTTCTCAAGAAGGGACGTCAAACAGATGTGCAGAACTATAGACCTATATCTCTAACGTCGATCAGTTGTAGAATTTTGGAACACGTATTATGTTCGAGTATAATGTCTTTTCTGGAGACTAGAAATCTACTCTGTAGGAATCAGCATGGGTTTCGAAAAAGACGATCGTGTGAAACCCAGCTCGCGCTATTCGTCCACGAGACTCAGAGGGCCTTAGACACGGGTTCACAGGTAGATGCCGTGTTTCTTGACTTCCGCAAGGCGTTTGACACAGTTCCCCACAGTCGTTTAATGAACAAAGTAAGAGCATACGGACTATCAGATCAATTGTGTGATTGGATTGAGGAGTTCCTAGATAACAGAACGCAGCACGTCATTCTCAATGGAGAGAAGTCTTCCGAAGTAAGAGTGATTTCAGGTGTGCCGCAGGGGAGTGTCATAGGACCGTTGCTATTCACAATATACATAAATGACCTGGTGGATGACATCGGAAGTTCACTGAGGCTTTTTGCAGATGATGCTGTGGTGTATCGAAAGGTTGCAACAATGGAAAATTGTACTGAAATGCAGGAGGATCTGCAGCGAATTGACGCATGGTGCAAGGAATGGCAATTGAATCTCAATGTAGCGAAGTGTAATGTGATGCGAATACATAGAAAGATAGGTCCCTTATCATTTAGCTACAAAATAGCAGGTCAGCAACTGGAAGCAGTTAATTCCATAAATTATCTGGGAGTACGCATTAGGAGTGATTTAAAATGGAATGATCATATGAAGTTGATCGTCGGTAAAGCAGATGCCAGACTGAGATTCATTGGAAGAATCCTAAGGAAATGCAATCCGACAACAAAGGAAGTAGGTTACAGTACGCTTGTTTGCCCAATGCTTGAATACTGCTCAGCAGTGTGGGATCCGCACCAGGTAGGGTTGATAGAAGAGATAGAGAAGATCCAACGGAGAGCAGCGCGCTTCGTTACAGGATCATTTAGTAATTGCAAAAGCGTTACGGAGATGATAGATAAACTCCAGTGGAAGACTCTGCAGGAGAGACGCTCAGTAGCTCGGTACGGGCTTTTGTTAAAGTTTCGAGAACATACCTTCACCGAAGAGTCAAGCAGTATATTGCTCCCTCCTACGTATATCTCGCGAAGAGACCATGAGGATAAAATCAGAGAGATTAGAGCCCACACAGAAGCATACCGACAATCCTTCTTTCCACGTACAATACGAGACTGGAATAGAAGGGAGAACCGATAGAGGTACTCAGGGTACCCTCCGCCACACACCGTCAGGTGGCTTGCGGAGTACGGATGTAGATGTAGATGTAGATGTAGAGATGCTGGATGTAGTCCTGTGGAACGGCTTGCCATGCCATTTCCACCTGGTGCGTCAGTTGGACCAGTGTTCGTGCTGGACGTGCAGACCGCGTGAGACGACGCTTCATCCAGTCCCAAACATGCTCAATGGGGGACAGATCCGGAGATCTTGCTGGCCAGGGTAGTTGACTTACACCTTCTAGAGCACGTTGGGTGGCACGGGATACATGCGGACGTGCATTGTCCTGTTGGAACAGCAAGTTCCCTTGCCGGTCTAGGAATGGTAGAACGATGGGTTCGATGACGGTTTGGATGTACCGTGCACTATTCAGTGTCCCCTCGACGATCACCAGAGGTGTACGACCAGTGTAGGAGATCGCTCCCCACACCATGATGCCGGGTGTTGGCCCTGTGTGCCTCGGTCGTATGCAGTCCTGATTGTGGCGCTCATCTGCACGGCGCCAAACACGCATACGACCATCATTGGCACCAAGGCAGAAGCGACTCTCATCGCTGAAGACGACACGTCTCCATTCGTCCCTCCATTCACGCCTGTCGCGACACCACTGGAGGCGGGCTGCACGATGTTGGGGCGTGAGCGGAAGACGGCCTAACGGTGTGCGGGACCGTAGCCCAGCTTCATGGAGACGGTTGCGAATGGTCCTCGCCGATACCCCAGGAGCAACAGTGTCCCTAATTTGCTGGGAAGTGGCGGTGCGGTCCCCTATGGCACTGCGTAGGATCCTACGGTCTTGGCGTGCATCCGTGCGTCGCTGCGGTCCGGTCCCAGGTCGACGGGCACGTGCACCTTCCGCCGACCACTGGCGACAACATCGATGTACTGTGGAGAGCTCACGCCCCATGTGTTGAGCAATTCGGCGGTACGTCCACCCGGCCTCCCGCATGCCCACTATACGCCCTCGCTCAAAGTCTGTCAACTGCACGCATGCTAACAGTGTTAAAGACTGCGATGAGCTCCATATGCCACGGCAAACTGGCTGACACTGACGGCGGCGGTGCACAAATGCTGCGCAGCTAGCGCCATTTGACGGCCAACACCGCGGTTCCTGGTGTGTCCGCTGTGCCGTGCGTGTGATCATTGCTTGTACAGCCCTCTCGCAGTGTCCGGAGCAAGTATGGTGGGTCTGACACACCGGTGTCAATGTGTTCTTTTTTCCATTTCCAGGAGTGTACAAATAATGGCAGTGTGTATGGTTAACAAATTCATTTGCCCAATGGGATAGGGTCAGAAAGATGCTGAAAAACCTGAACTGATAGATGCTTGAAGATAGACACATACTATCCTCTAAAAGCCTACTACAGGGTTTCAAGAACCAGTATTAAGTGAGGAATATACTATACTATACTACAGCCCCCTATGCACCATTCACAGAGGATCCACAAATTCAAGATTAGACTAGTTACAGTGTGCACAGGGGCATTTAAGCATCTGTTTTTCAGTACTGCCATGTACGATTGGAATGGGGTGAAACTTTAAAAGAAGATACAGTGGGAAGTATGCTTTACCAAGTACTTAACAATAGTTTTTAAAGTATGAGTGTAAATGTTGATGTTTCCGAAGCTCTTCAAAAATAGATTCTCAGTACTTTGTAAGGAAATTTACAAGTTATAATCTCATACCTGAGAGGTAAATGGGATTAAGTCCAATTTCCTAAAATTAATAAAACACACACACACACACACACACACACACATACACACACTGCTTCATTTGTGACAGAAGGACAGCTGTCTTGGTCCAGCCACTGGCCAATTTAGGTAGTGCTGAAATGCTGCTTATATGTACTGGAGCAGTACTGTCACTCTTCTTCCACAAATGAAACAGTGCATGGCTTTTACAGAGGCAGACTGTGCTATGTGCATGATCCTTTTCATTGGAGAATTAACCACTATGAAGTCTGCATACTTTGGATATTTTCACTCCATTATGTGTTATGGAATTATCTTCTGAGAATATTTGGCCTTGACAAAGCAAATTTTAGTGGCTCAAAGAAAGGATATGTGAATTATGATAGAGTACCTCCCAGGGTGCTATAAGTTTTTAAGAAAGCCTCAAATAATGTCCACTGCGTCCAAGTACATTATTCACTTATATATTGCATAGGCAAGAACCCTGTTCTGTATTATTGTAATAGAAACCATCTTATCTATGATACAACAGGGAAAGAAAATTTTTGTTATGACCTTAAGAATCTGACAGCGGTGCAAAGAGGTGCAAAATGGTCTGCCACAAAATTTTTTAACTCTCTCCTGGAAAAAACAGGGTGTATAAGAGATAATGAATATCTCTTTAAAGCCAAATAAAAAAAAATAGTTATAGGTGTGCACATTTACTTGTAAGAAGAGTTTTACGCAGAAAAATGGGAACATATATTTAGAAAAAACTAAATAATTGCCTATGATAAACTATTGCACTATAATACAAGAATTACTTTATTTATTATCAGATGATTATCTTATATAGATGTACAATGTCTTTATTTTTTGTAATGATCTACTTTGTACTCTTGTAACATCTTCAGTAAATGGTTTTTTGGGTAACTCCTTGTGGATATGCAATTTCCTTTTTTTCAAAGTATAACATTTAAAACTGTAGTAGTGCTAACTGTTTTTGTAATAACTGAAAAAAACTGCTGTATTATGTACATTGTCTAGTTTTTTTTAAGAGAACAGATAAATTCAAGTATGGTACCTTGGTGAACGCATTCAACCAAATGTGCTTAATAAAAAAGTAAACAAAGCACTAGCCAGAAACATACAATTAACATACAGGTTGGTACGAAATGGACATACTGGTAACAAAAGAACACTGTTGAATAATGCAGAGATTACACACTTCAATACGATTCTTAAGCACTTTACATTTTACTGTTCTGTATGCTTGATACTGACTAAGAAAGGAGATATGGAAAAAAATTTTAAGGAAGATCCTCAGGGCACAAAAAAGAAGTGATGGTACAATGAAGAAGAGGAAAAGTGAAGATCTATATGAATAAGTGGAGAAGATCACAGACACTATACACACGAGAAGGCTAAAGTTTTATGAGCACCTCTTCAGAATGAATGAACGAGGACTGACAAATAAAAAGGACATGGAGGAAGTTGGGATAGTTAGAAAAAGAATTGTAAAAAAGAAGTATTTCGAATTAGGGGTTGACAAATTCACAGGGTTCCAGTAAAAACAAAGTCCAGACTAAAACAGAAAGCTGTTGTGTGTGCTCCACAGTAAGGCTGAAGTCAAAAAACAGAGGGGGGAGAAAGATAATGTACAAAGAACATAGTGTTATTTATTCTGCATTCTTCCACCTGCATGAGGGTCATTTATCAGTTTAGATATCTGTGTCTAAAATGTGTGCAAAGCATGACAACATGGATGGCCTATTGTTTGTTCAGTTTGTCAAACCTCGTATTCAAGATGAGATTCTCTATCTTGTTTGTATGTCATGTGCTCAGTTTAACATAGGAGATCATGTGTCCTGTTTCTTCTGCTATCACATGAAGCTTTTCAAACTTTTTTTTTTTTTTTTAAGTGAGTGGCTGGCAGTCCATCCCCCTGTTTAACTTCCATCTTGATCTCAATCGGCTCTGAAATTCCCCCATGAAATTTTAATTTGGAGATAATTTGTATCAGCATTTGATTTATAACTGCTTTAGTTTTTCCATCTAGTCCAAATTGTTTCGTTTCTTCCAGGCTCTTAACCTCTTATCTAGGCCATCGCCATATTTTATTCCACCATCTGTGTTTATGTCTGTAGTATCATATATTGATACCAACTTACTGATGTACCAAGGTGATAACAAATGGGGAAGTTTTTGGCTGATGCTGATAGCAGCCATGTGGGACCTGGCAGACCCAGTGGTGTACGCCCACTGAGCCATGCCTTCATATGACAAGCACCCTCTGCTGCCGCAATATAGGATGGCCGGTGGCAGCCACAAAGCCCACTTGCACTTGGAGCTACATGATGCTACACAGATACCGCCTTGTTGACACTGATGAGCTGGACTCTGTTTCTTGCTGCAGTATTTGTAATGAGTTTTCGTATGCTTGGAGAAATATGAGTCAAGTATATCTTCTGTTCACCGTTATTAACTTGTTCGCTAATCATTTCTGCTCCTGTCCAGGTTTGCTACGATGGCTGTTGCCCCACCACTGTGTGGCCCATCTCTCCTTCATTCCTCCAGTTTTTCAGATGTTTTTATTAATGATTCATTCATCCTCCCAGTTGTTCAACTTTGGTAGGTTCTCTTGCTAGACTTTCTTGCTTTGTTTGATATTTTGTGTATCAATCCTCGGTCTTTTTCAAGTTCTGTTTTGGTGTCTATTCAGCTGGATGTATAATTTCAAAAAAAATAATATTCAGAATCACTGTTCATACTTTTGCTTACTCTAAAGTTCAGTAGCTCCCTTTTGTTTTTGATTGCTGTTCCAACACATCCTATACCTACCAGTGAATTGAGGCAGGTCCATGTTATTTTTCTGCTTTGGGAGGGCTCTGAAGTGAGTAGACAAAATATAATTTTTGACATCTATTTTCCTTTCCTAAATGTGCATTACAGCCTCCAACTATAATTTTCACATTTTCTTTGGTGAGCTAAAATTTGATTATAGATTTCTTCACCACAAAACTGTCCCTAAAATTGGTGGCCTTCCTTTGGAGTCCTGTACTATAGCTGAATTTACTTTGGTATACTCTAAAATCGACTGACTCCATTTTAGATTCATCTAGCAATCTCATTTCTTGCAATACCAAGATGTATATGTTCCTTTCTTCCAAAACTTTAGCCAGTTGTTTTAGTTTTTTCTATTTAAAGAAGTGTATTTTTATTCAACATTGCATGCAGGTGCTTTCATTGTGACAGGGTTCCAGGAAACTTTGACTCTTCCCTACATAGTGTTCCAGGCTCTCCAGAATCCAATGGCCTGCTCACACCATCAGTGGTTGTTGCTCCCGGAGTAATTTTTACCAAAGAAGTTTCTATCATGGCAATTGTTGAGAAATCAGGATATCCTGTTTTTAAAAATAGAACTGAGGTTGTAAGCCCTAGAACCCTTTTTTCTCTGGTTAGGACTTAAGTGTTTGAGAAACCATCCTCCACATAGAGGGCAGTAGCCCAAATTGATCAACTGCATGTGGGAAGGGTTGGCACCTTTACTGCAATGAGGTCTTCAACATAACCCAGTAAGGAGCCGTCACAAGTTACTTTTAATCAGAGCCGGGTGAACCAAGGATTTTTTAATGAGGTCCTATTCTCTGATCCCTCATCCTTTGTCTTGGTTTGTGACCAGCAGAACTTGGCTCCCTGTAGGGTCAAGGTTGGTGGAGTTCTCTGTTCCCCTTTATTACTTCATTTCTTAACCGCTCATGACCTAGAGTGGGCCATCAGCCAAATATGTCAAGAATTTGAAGAAAAGAGATTAAATATTTAACATTAATGACTATCTGCTTCTTTTGAAAGTGTTGAAAATGTGATTGAGACCAATGACGTTTAAACTGCATGATGATATTGATATAAAATGGTGAAGGTGGTAGATTATGCACTGCTCTGACTAGGAAGGATCTGCACTGGAAAGGCTGTGTGTAGGTGTATGTTATGGGGCAGCAATTAGACAAGTGGGCTAATTTGTGGAAGTGGATGTGTAATGGTACCACCGATCACCTTAAATGGCAGTCAATGCTAACGTTATACCTCTGTGAGGAATTTTTGAGGCGTGACCGTGAGATAACAAAATGGAAATGGAACAATCAAACTGAGATTCATTTTAGACACTCCAGCAGAGTATAAACAATAGCAACGATGGGTCTGGAGCAGCAATTCTCTCAGCACAAAAGCAAGTTGTAATATTACATATTAAAATCAGTCACCAGCCCAATTAGGCATTCTTGTGTCAAGCAAAATGGTAAAGCAGGAGGCAGTGTTAAGGCTAACATAACCTTTCTCGACACACACACACACTAAACTCTTTCCTTATATCTGTTCATACTGCAACACAGTAACCTGATCTTGTAGATTGTGCAACTAACAAATAAATGCACAATGAGATATTAAACAGTAACTCGACAACATGTACCTTAAATGACCTAGGTATAACAGTTTATAACACCAATTACTGACACACATGAAACTAGCAGCAATACGGAACAGTAAAAAGCATGAAATGATTTTGAATTTAAATCACAGGGTTTGCTAATGATCATAATCTATAACTTCATTGCTTAGTGCAGGGTCTCTATGCCTGTGCATTAATCAACGTGCATTAGAATAAATAACACTTGGTTTGAAGCAACTAAACAGAATGCAGACCTAATTACACTGGCTCTGAAGGTGCCTTTGCATTGATTCATTAACTAACTAGCCTAGTATATGATGACCCATAAACTTTCATGCTCATTAACAAAACTACACCAGTATGTATGGGAAATGGTAAGTGTTCTTTTCATAATTATTAATTAAGTAAAGCACAACAAACTATAACTCTTCAAATAACAATGTGCTTTCATAAGCAGTCTTTTGACCTACTCAAAAGTAAAACTGGCTGTGGAAATGGGCAATGCAACATTAAAGTCGGCATTATATTTAAAGGGCTAAAAACCATGCCATGAAGATGGTATCACCAAATGCAGCACCCGGGGCCTATAAATACCGCCCTTAAGCTCTTCTGGCCTCAAAACTCCAGGAACATGAGCCACATTGATCCGCTACAGCTAGTGAGGTATTAACCACAGCACTATTCAGCCCAGACTCCTTACCTGTCACAAAGGACGACCTGCCACTTGCGCGCCAAACACACCTTTTCCACTCCGTCAGGCTACTTCCGTAGGTGTGGGGCTTCCCCGCAACTTTTATATTCAACCCCATGTTCCTTAACACTGGACCAAGTCATTTACAGTACATTATATCACAATCATTTCAGTAGTTATTTAAATTCACAAGCATAATTTAAACGACATCATTCTAAAGTTTCACATAACTGAAAAGTATCTACATAGTCAAAGAATTTCCATGACAGACGCAGTTCTACAAATTGACATAGAAATATCGATAGAGATACAAAGTAGGTCAAAAATAGTTGCTGGTACCCATCTACATAGGGAGAAATGATCATCATAATAAAATAAGAAAATCAGAGCTCACACGGAAGGATTTAAGTGTTTGTTTTTCCCGCGTGCTGTTCTAGAGTGGATCGGTAGACAAATAGTCCAAAGATGAACCCAATGCCAGGCACTTACGTGTCAATTGAAAAGCAGTCATGTGCGTATAGATGTAGCATATTATTAATTCACTTACAAGAGCAAGGATAAAACCTTTCGACCTGACTATGAATCCTGTTTTAAATTTTGTTTTTACTTTCAAAATACGCTCGTTTTCGACGTAGTCCCTTCTTAAGCCAGCGGAATATGTACAGTGTTTTCCAATATGCAGCTTCTACCTCTTTCATTACTGGAGGTCTGTGAAAACTTATTCTTGGCTATTCCAGCCTCTTAATCAACTGAAGCCTTTATCCAGTGACATATTTCCTCAGATGTGGAAATAGATGTAAAGAAAACAGAGTGCCATATCTGGTGAATAGAGTGGGTGCTCCACGCGTTTATATTTCAAATCCCACAGTTTTCCCATTGTGAAAGCACATTTGTGCACATCGATCCGCGGTTAGATGATTCCCCCTCCCCCTTCTAAAGAAGGCAAGCAAAAACAATAATCATATTCGCGTCTAACAAAACTGGCTACAATCTTTCCACTCAGATGAAATCGACCGCCAGTACGTCCTTTCTGGCGCAGGACCATAGGCTTCCAACTGTTGCTTTAACTGGTGTTTTGTTTCCGCTTGAAATGGCAGACCAATATCTTGTACAGAATTAAAAATGCGCAAAAGATCAGTAGGATTGTTTAAAAAAGAACCTCTTAAATTCGGTCAACAGCAGTGCTGTTTTTCTGGGGGAACGCTGGGGGATGCGTACCCCTAAACTTTTTCTTCGACAATGTAATTTTTTTACGATGTTGAGAACTTGAAAGAGTGCCAAAAATTTATTTCATGGACGTACATTTTTTATTTCATTTTTCGTATTGGTAATTGTAGTGCGAACGGCACCAGTGCAGTTTTTGGTGGGAAAAGCGACGTCATTGACTCTTTCAAGCATTTCGAAGCTGCGGTAGCCGTTCTCGACAATTGAATCGCTGGCAGCCAGTTAGACAAGCATGTAGTACCCTCGCCCACTAATAGTGGCCGATGGTAGTGCTAAACAGATATACATACGCTCAAACGCCGAGCAACCGACAGATGTCTCTACGGTCTCGCTACCATCATCCTTTGCGATTCATTGCCATCTTTGTTTTGTAATTCTTTATTCGTTTGCGCTTGCTGTTCCGTTCTTGTCGGTTGTGCGAAGTTTTACAGTGTGTCCTGTCTTTCATTGCAATTTGTAAATTAAGTTGGAGGTGAGAGATGAGCAGAAAACTAGAGGTTGATGGGAATCACATGCTTCATTTGAGGCGGTGTAAACTGAAGTGTTCGATACCACATTCTCTTGTATCTTTGGGCGTTTCTCGGTATCATCTGCTTCATTTGAGCAGCATTTCAACTGAAGTGTCCGACACCATTTTTTTTTTTTTTTTTTGTAGTTCGACATGTTGATGACGTTATGATTAAAAGCAGACGGGTGGTATCCCATGCTTCAGTTATAAGTAATTTTCGCTGCATTATATCAAATGTCGGAGTACCCTCAAACTTTTTTTTAGAAAAAAAGCACTGGTCAACAGGAATGCCGGATCCATATTCCAAAAAGATTCCACAAAGTTAATTTTTCTTGTAATATTTGATACGTCTACAGTGTTAGCTGTTTCATTTATACTGCCTGTCAAAAAAAGTACACCATGTAGAAGGAGAGGACTAAACGAAATGAAACCTCGTGGGGTAAGAGAGCATGTGATGTTGTTTCAGTGATTACAAAATCTAGTTAAATTTACAAAGAACTTGGCAATACGAGCCACTTATCAGTATGAATTTGCACCGACCTGGCCTGATGTGTGAACTGACTGGAAAAGGTGTCATAAAGACGTTGTATCCTCTCCTGGGGCAAGGTGGTTCACAATTTTTGTAACTTGCTTTTGATATTCTGGATACTGGTACTGGGATGGAGTTGACATCCGAGCTGGTCCTACACTTGTTCTATTGAAGATAGACATGGGGCTCTTGCTGGCCATGGGAGTTCGTCAGTATCACGTAAATAATTCATAGAGGCACCGGCCGTGAGTGGACGAGCATTGTGCTGTTGAAAAGTGGCTCTACGTTACTGTCACATGAGATGTAACATATGTGTATGCAGGATGCTCGTGTTATACCGTTTTGTCGTCAGTGTTTGTTCAATCACTACCAATTATGACCTGAAGTCATATCCAGTGGCTCCCCACACAATGACACCAGGAGTAACACCGCTGTGCCTCTCCAAAACATAGGAGGAATGGGACCTCTACCCAGGTCGCCGGCGTATTCGCTTGCAATGGCCATGCAGGGTAATGCAGAATCGCAATTCATCACTGAATGCAAGCAGTCCATGCTTCCTGGTCACGGCACCACTCTAAATGCAGCCGTTAGTGATGTCGTGTCAATGGAAGCCTAAGATTGGGACGGTAATTTCCTTGCCTGGCTGTTACTAGTCTTCGACCAATGGTAGACGAAACGGAATGCTGCAGGGAGTCCATTACGTGCTCCCAGATCGCCTGAAGACGTTGTGGAGTGCTTGGAGTACAGTACGGCAGTGCTCCTTTGTGATGGTCAGGCATGGTTAACTGGAACGTTGACGACGAGTATTCCCACCCTCACGTTTCCAAGCAGTCCAGCAGCAGGCCACTGTCGGGACTGATGACCTCAGAAGTTAAGTACCATAGTGCTCAGAGCCATTTGAACCATTTGAATAAAGTAATGAGACTGATGTGAAAAAAATTTTACCTACCGTATTAGTCAAGTTTAGTGTTGTCTCTTTAAAATTAGTTTCCTTCTGATTGCACACACTTTTTCCAGCGCTTCTGCCACTTATAGTAACCTTTCTGGAAATCACCTTCTGTAATACCCTCCAAGACCTTCGTCAAAGCTTTATGAACATCTTGTGTTGTTTGAAAATGGCGTCCCTTGACCGCCGTTTTGACTCTTGTAAATAGAAAAAAGTCGCACTGAGCGATATCTGGTGAATGAGGTGGCTGTGATAGTACTGAAATTTGTTTTGATGGCTCTGAGCACTATGGGACTTAACAGCCATGGTCATCAGTCCCCTAGAACTTAGAACTACTTAAACCTAGTTAACCTAAGGACAGCACACAACACCCGGTCATCACGAGGCAGAGAAAATCCCTGACCCCGCCGGGAATCGAACCCGGGAACCCAGGTGTGGGAAGCGAGAATGCTACCACACGCCCAAGAGCTACGGACTGTTTTGATGTTAAAAATTGCTGTACTGATAGAGCAGTATGGGATGGCGCATTATTGTGATGCAGAATCCAATTATCAGCAATGTTGGCATGGACACGAAGGACTATTTTACGAAGTCTTTCTAAAATTTCTTTGTAGTAATATTGGTTAACTGTTTGCCCAGGATGCACCCAATCTTTATGAGCAATTCCGTTGGAATATTTTGAGGTTGATGGTGATCCACTGCAGTCTTCATCTTCAACATTCGTTCTGCCTTCGCTGAACATTTTATTCCAATGAAAAACTTGAACTCTTGACATAACCTCCTCTCCAAAAGCCTTCTGAAGCTTACCGTAAGTTATCGTCGCGTTTTCACCCAATTTAACCCAAAAAGAAATGGCATACTGTAGCGCAATATTATGCGGTTCCATTTCCGTGGCGAGAGACACAAACACATGTTAACTTATTGTAGCACAACTCATGACTGAGCAGTTGCATCAATGTGCAGCTTGGACTAGAAGCAGCTTATAAACCGAGGTCAAAGATATTGTGCCAACGCAAGCCTGCAGGGTTGCCACATCTTACAAAGAAAGTCAGTCTCATTACTTTATTGCTTTATTGTCGCACCTCGTATACCCTACATGCCTTTTTTTTGCCTTCGGTCTCCTGACTGGTTTAGTGCGGCCACCACGAATTCCTCTCCTGTGTCAACCTCTCCATCTCAGAGTAGCGCTTGTAACTTACGCCCTCAAATATTTGCTCGATATATTCCAGTCTCGGTCTTCCTCTACAGTTTTTTTGCCGTCTACAGCTTCCTTTAGCATCATAGAAGTTATTCCCCGATGTCTTAACAGATGTCTTATCATCCTGTCGCTTATCTTGTCAGTAAAAGAAAGTGAAATGATCGTGTGACATTGTTAGCTGAGAAGCCCCCTACAGAGTTTACCCAACGGGTTGCAAGTCTTACTTCAGGTGACGCCACACTGAGCGACTTGCGGGTTGGTGATGATAAAGGCAACACCCAGCCCACAAGCTGAGTAGATCTCCAACCCGGCTGGGAGTCGAACCCGGCCCCACTGCATGGAAGGCAAACACGCTATCTCTCAACTAAGCTAACAGACCTGCTTGTCAATTTTTTTCACATATTCCTTTCCTCTCCAATTCTGCACAGAACCTCAACATTCCTTACCTTATCACATAATTTGCTACTTTTATCTCTAGAACCACATCTCAAATGCTTCGATTCTCTTCAGTTCCCACTTTTCCACACCCATGTTTCACTACCACACAATGCTAATTTCGAAACGTATATTCTCAAAAATTTCTTCCTCACAATTGAGGCCTATATTTGATACTAGTAGGCTTCTCTTGGCCAATAATGCCCATTTTGCCAATGCTAATCTGCTTTTGACGTCCTCCTTGCTCTGTCCGTCATTAGTTATTTTGCTAACTAGATAGCAGAATTCCTTAGCTTCATCTATTTCGTGACCATCAATCCTGATAAGTTTCTCGCTGTTCCTATTTCTTCTACTTCTCATTACTTTCGTCTTTCTTCGATTTACTCTCAATTCATATTCTGTACTCATCAGACTGTTCATTCCATTCAGCAGATCATGTAAATCTTCTCCACTTTCACTCAGGACAGCAATGTCATGAGCGAATCGTATTACTGATATCCTTTCACCTTCAATTTTAATTCCAATCCTGAACCTTTATTTTATTTCCATCATTTCGTTTTCGAAGTACAGATTGAACAGTGGGAGCGAAAGACCACATCTCACTTAAAGTCTTTTTAATCCGAGCACTTCGTTCCGCTCTTATTATCCCCTCTTGTCTTCTGTACATATGTATATTACACGTTTGTCCCTATAGTTAACATCTATTTTCCCCAGAATTTCAAACATCTTGCACTATTTTACATTGACGCACGTTCTTTCCAGGTCGACAAATCCTATGAACGCGTCTCGATTTTTCTTTAATCTTGCTTCCGTTATCTATCGCAACGTCATAATTGCCTTTCTGTTGCCTTTACCTTTCTGAAGCCAAACTGATCGTCATCTGACACTTCCTCAACTTTCTCTTCCAGTCTTCGGTACATTACTTTTGTCTGCAACATGGATGCATGAGCCATTAAGTTCATTGCACGATAATTCTCGCACTTGTCAGGTCTTGCAGTTTTCGAAATTGTGTGGATGATATTTTTAAGAAAGTCAGATAGTCTGTCCCCAGACTCATACGTTCTACGCACCAACGTGAATAGTCATTTTATTGCATCCCCCCCCCTCATGATTTTAGAAGTTCTGATAGAATGTTATACACTCCTGGAAATGGAAAAAAGAACACATTGACACCGGTGTGTCAGACCCACCATACTTGCTCCGGACACTGCGAGAGGGCTGTACAAGCAATGATCACACACACGGCACAGCGGACACACCAGAAACCGCGGTGTTGGCCGTCGAATGGCGCTAGCTGCGCAGCATTTGTGCACCCCCGCCGTCAATGTCAGCCAGTTTGCCGTGGCATACGGAGCTCCATCGCAGTCTTTAACACTGGTAGCATGCCGCGACAGCGTGGACGTGAACCGTATGTGCAGTTGACGGACTTTGAGCGAGGGCGTATAGTGGGCATGCGGGAGGCCGGGTGGACGTACCGCCGAATTGCTCAACATGTGGGGCGTGAGGTCTCCACAGTACATCGATGTTGTCGCCAGTGGTCGGCGGAAGGTGCACTTGCCCGTCGACCTGGGACCGGACCGCAGCGACGCGCGGATGCACGCCAAGACCGTAGGATCCTACTCAGTGCCGTAGGGGACCGCACCGCCACTTCCCAGCAAATTAGGGACACTGTTGCTCCTGGGGTATCGGCGAGGACCATTCGCAACCGTCTCTATGAAGCTGGGCTACGGTCCCGCACACCGTTAGGCCGTCTTCCGATCACGCCCCAACATCGTACAGCCCGCCTCCAGTGGTGTCGCGACAGGCGTGAATGGAGGGACGAATGGAGACGTGTCGTCTTCAGCGATGAGAGTCGCTTCTGCCTTGGTGCCAATGATGGTCGTATGTGTGTTTGGCGCCGTGCAGGTGAGCGCCACAATCAGGACTGCATACGACCGAGGCACACAGGGCCAACACCCGGCATCATGGTGTGGGGAGCGATCTCCTACACTGGTCGTACACCTCTGGTGATCGTCGAGGGGACACTGAATAGTGCACGGTACATCCAAACCGTCATCGAACCCATCGTTCTACCATTCCTAGACCGGCAAGGGAACTTGCTGTTCCAACAGGACAATGCACGTCCGCATGTATCCCGTGCCACCCAACGTGCTCTAGAAGGTGTAAGTCAACTACCCTGGCCAGCAAGATCTCCGGATCTGTCCCCCATTGAGCATGTTTGGGACTGGATGAAGTTTCGTCTCACGCGGTCTGCACGTCCAGCACGAACGCTGGTCCAGCTGAGGCGCCAGGTGGAAATGGCATGGCAAGCCGTTCCACAGGACTACATCCAGCATCTCTACGATCGTCTCCATGGGAGAATAGCAGCCTGCATTGCTGCGAAAGGTGGATATACACTGTACTAGTGCCGACATTGTGCATGCTCTGTTGCCTGTGTCTATGTGCCTGTGGTTCTGTCAGTGTGATCATGTGATGTATCTGACCTCAGGAATGTGTCAATAAAGTTTCCCCTTCCTGGGACAATGAATTCACGGTGTTCTTATTTCAATTTCCAGGAGTGTATGTCCTTTCCGCCTTACTTGATCTTAAGCTCTCTTAAATTCTAATTCTAGTACTGTATCTCCTACCTCCCCTTTATTCAACTCCTATTTCTTCTTCTCTCACATCAGACAAATCTTTCGCCTCACAGAGGCCTTCAGTGTACTCTTTCCACCTATCCGTTCTCTCCTCTGTATTTAACAGTGGAATTCCCGTTGCTCTCTTAATGTTGCCACCTTTGCTTTTAATTTCACCGAAGGTTATTTTGACTTTCTTATGTACTGAATCAGTTCTTCGGACAAGCATTTCTTTTTCGATTTCCTTAGATTTTTCAAATAGATATTTCGTCTCAGCTACACTGCCCTTCCTATTTGTTTCATTCCTCAGTGTCTTGTATTTCTGTATTCCTAAATTTCCCTGAACGTTTTTGTACTTCCTTCTTTCATCGATCAACTGAAGTATTTCTTCTGTTGCCCATTGTTTCTTCGCAGTCACCTTCTTTGTACCAATGTTTTTCTTTCCGACTTCTATTATTGTCCTTTTTAGAGATGTCCATGTCTCTTCAACTGTTCTGCCTACTGAAGTATTTCTTACTGCTGTATCTATAGCCTTAGAGAACTTGAACGCACCTCATCATTCCTTGGCACTTCCGTATCCCACTGCTTTGCGTATTGATTCTTCCTGACTAATGTCTTAAACTTCAGCCTACAGTTCATGACTACTACATTGTGATCTGAGTCTGTATTTGCTCCTGGGTGTGCCTTACAGTCCAGCATCTAATTTCGGAAACTCTGTCTGACCATGATGAAATCTAACTTAAATCTTACTGTATCACCCAGCCTTTTCCAAGTGTACCTCTTCCTCTTGTGATTCTTGAACAGAGTATTCACTATTACTAGCTGAAATTTATTACAGAATTCAACTAGTCTTTCTCCTCGATGATTTGCCAGGACACATAGCAGAAACTAGGTTTAAATAAATAAAAAAAGACATGAGCAAAGTGTGGGTCAGGGGTCAGTATGATTACTGTCTGCTGCAGTGGTGTCATTTTGCTTAAGGAAGCTTAAGCATGTGTTATTAAATGAGACGATAGATCGTTGGATCATACTTTTCTTGGATAAGCGAAAAGGAGTGTGCAAAACTGTCATCTCCCATTTGACAGTCCCCCTCTTCCCCGTGCCGTCCCGTCGCGACCCTTTTCCGCAGGGTTTGCTACCCTTTCGTTCAGAGATGGTGCTAACACAGCCTCCCTCCGCGTCTTTCTCCCGCGGCTGTCCACTGCTGGTCTCTGCGACGTCATTTATCACTGCGTCTGTCGCAGCTCCGTTAGGCCGGATCATTTTTCATAATCCCCCGCAAGAACCGAGAGCGCGCTCGCCCACTACATCGCTCCCCCGCCTGAATCCAAGTCTCACGGACGCTGTGTATCCTGTCGCTGCCAGAGACACATGAATGGTTCTGGCTGAGGAGCGAGAAGGGGGACAAAAGTTGGAATACTAGGTCATTCAGTTAGGAAAAAGGCAATGGATATTAAATCAAAGAATAAATCCACTTTGTGTGAGTAGTGAATTACCGTTGCTTACTTTTCACAGTGCATGTCATTTTCTCGTTTTCATTACAGAAGCAGCTCTACGAATCGAAGGATATGAAAATTAGGTGGTAGTTGAGGAGAAGGATGTGAGATCGAGTTGTAACCTATTCCTGATGTTATTTAACCAGTGCGCCGGCCAGTATGGCCGTGCGGTTCTAGGCGGTACAGTCTGGAGCCGAGCGACCGCTACGGTCGCAGGTTCGAATCCTGCCTCGGGCATGGATGTGTGTGATGTCCTTAGGTTAGTTAGGTTTAATTAGTTCTAAGTTCTAGGCGACTGATGACCTCAGAAGTTCAGTCGCATTGTGCTCAGAGCCATATTTAACCAGTGCATTGAGAAAACAATGGTTTAAATGGCTCTGACCACTATGGGACTTAACATCTGGTGTGATCAATCCCCTAGAACTTAGAACTATTTAAACCTAACTAACCTAAGGACATCACACACATCCATGACCACTACGGTCGCAGGTTCGAATCCTGCCTCGGGCATGGATGTGTGTGATGCCCTTAGGTTAGTTAGGTTTAAGTAGTTCTAAGTTCTAGGGGACTGATGACCTCAGAAGTTAAGTCCCATAGTGCTCAGAGCCATTTGAACCTTTTCGTTGTTTCGTTCACACTGACCCATTTTGTGTGCCGTACTCAAATCAGAATAAAAAGTTGTTGACTGTGGAGAATAGTTAAGCGTTGAAAGCGCAATGTCAGTTCGCCGTCACCGGTACACATTAAGAGTGTCGCAGAATCAACTGCGCGATTCCGTTACGAATACGTTCACAAATTCCCTCTTAACGCACGGGGTTAATCCGCTATATCGTAATAACAACATGATTTTTCTGCGTTCGCTTCTAGCTTAAAATATACTGTCCCCTAGAACTTAGAACTACTTAAACCTAACTAACCTAAGGACATCACACACATCCATGCCAGAGGCAGGATTCGAACCTGCGACAGTAGCGGCCGCACGGTTCCAGACTGTAGTGCTAGAACCGCTTGGCTACCCCGGCCGGCGGAAGTCGAATGCCCTAAAGATTGCGCCACTTCGCCCGACTCGCAAAAGAATATAATAAAAGTGAAAGACATGCTGACAGTATGTATAAATGGAATAACATGTAATTTATTAATTCGGAAACAGTGACTACAGTTAAAACATCTACTTTTTCGCCGCCGAAAGTCTTGTTCAGGATTCCTTTTATCTTTCCTCATGGCATCCCAGATGAGCAAAAGAAAGACTGCTTAGACAAATCTTTATTTTTATATATGTGCTTCGACAGCAATTAATGATAATTCAATGCCGATGCACACTTCGTCCGGCATCTTCCGAGAATCAGCGTGAACCTGCGGGCAATGAGGGTAATGGACATGGGACGCTATACAAGTAGTGTGCTGCAAGTTGGGAATATGTGTTGGACGCGAAGCGCGCACTGGTAGCTGAACGATATATAGTCTTCTTGGATACTCCCCGGAGCAGGGTATGAAAAATTAACTTGATATACATGGCAGTTTTACGGATAGGAACAACTGACAGAACCATATGGACCCTTTCTTTATGAAGACGTGCCCTGCTCCAATGGCGGTTTAGAAGGATCCGCAGACATTTTGTCGCCAGTAGCTGAGGGTGTAGTATCGAATGTTGGTTCTGTCGGAAGGGCGGCCTCTACCCCAAGGAAGGCGCAATTATAAGAATAAGGATGTTTTGTTTAACCTGCCTTACAGTTTCAAAAAAAAATTGGAGGGGCGGTTCAGGAATGGGAAGAGGGAGGCATCGAGGCCAGGCCTCGGGTTTTGACCGCTGCCACCTTGTCTTCACCGACCTGAATCTGACCGCTGTACTTTCCTAAAAAAATGCTGTTAAGGAAACCAATAAAATAATAAATTTCCACGGTAAATGATAACAGCCAAACAGTTGCAGAATAAAGTTTTATTGAAATCCTTGACCACTGTTTCGGTATATATAAATATACCTTCATCAGAAGAAAAAATACACTAAAATCACATCCTGCGGGCTACAGGCTAAGTACTGATAGTATGCCGGTTTAGAATCTACCATCTATTTATAATTATGCTGTACAGATGGAGGCGATATTTTAATTTTAACTACTACGAGGCCTTTGGCATGCATTGTTTCATGCATTCCACTGCAGGATGTAACTTTAATGTATTTTTGCTTCTGATGAAGGCATATTTGGATATATCGGAATCGTGGTCAAGGATTTCAATAAATCTTTATTCTGCAACTGTTTGGCTGTTATCATTTACCGTGAGGACTTTCAACAGGTGCTGCTTCAGCCATGTTTAAAATTTTGAACAAAGAAACCTGTTAAGGCGTCCGCTCGCGTGAAGTGAAAAACCCGGGTTCGAGTCCCAGGCTGGCACAAATTTTCACTTGTCGCCATTGGAATTATTTCAATGCCCGAGTGCGGCTAATGTCGCAATTTCAATTTCGTCGGTTCTCGTATTACTGTATGACTGAAATTACTACTACGTGACAACGAACGATAAACGATTTACGTACCTCTGAGGATTGTCAACAATGGTGTAGGGCAGCAGTCTAACGTCAGTGTTATTTATCATTTATGCTGATGAAGGAATTACACAAATGAAAGAAAATTTCGTTAGAGGAACTAGACTCGGAGGTTAAACGATACCGATAATAAGTCTGCGGACAGCATCTTTGATTAACTATTGAACTGGATGAACAGTACACTTATATCGGGATCAGAGCATCACAGTATTTGACAGCTTGCTGCCGACAGAAAGGCTCCCACAGCAAAGACTATTCTGAGAGTCAATCTAGTAACGTCGCCTCAAATGCTCACCGTTGTTGAATCGCTCTGCCCTATCAGATGCCAGTCCACTGTGAGCTACGAATGACAACTGCAGCCTGTAATGTAAATGTATTGATTCTTTTTCACTGTGTGGTGTTTTATTCTTTGCGGCGTGTTTATTTAGCGTAACAGTATATTTTAAGCTAGAAGCGAACGCAGGAAAATCATGTTGTTATTACGATATAGTGGATTAACACCGTGCGTTAAGAGGGAATTTGTGAACGTATTCGTAACGGAATCACGCAGTTGATTCTGCGACACTCTTAATGTGTACCGGTGACGGCGAACTGACATCGCACTTTCAACGCTTAACTATTCTCCACAGTCAACAACTTTTTATTCTGATTTGAGTACAGCACACAAAATGGGTTAGTGTAAACGAAACAACGACTTCGTTTACAAGAGGTGAGATTCAAATGGTTTTCCTAAGTTATATGAGACGAAACTGGCATATATCAACCAACAAGGCTACTTATAGTTTATTGGCTTTTCCCTCTCCAGCCGGGGGAATACTCGGTCTGTAATGGCTTCTAAGTCACTATGGCGATAAACCATAAACTTCCTTACTTATTTGCCTTTTGTGATGGACAGTGAAGTTGGAACGTTATAGGATCCTCGATTACAGAGAACGATGGCGCTGATCAGTATTTAGAAATTAGGAATGGCTGATTTTGCCAACACAGACTTTGCTACGACAACTGTAGTACGAGGTCACAAACAACGGCGTATTACGTAAAAAATTGTGATTGGACATCAGTAAGCCTGAACCGGATGGGAAACTCTTCCAAAACGTTTCCTACGTTAATTTCCCAATCTCGAAGGAAGGTTCCGAGGTCGGGCGCGTTTTGAGTCCTGGAGTGCACAAGCGCCGTGGCTTATCTCCAGGGCGCAGGCGTGCCCGGCGGACTAGCAATTTGCGAATTGAAGTCTGCGCGGAGGCCCGCCATTGTGCGTAGAGATGCTCGACCCCACACACACGCAGCGCGGATGCGTGTGCGTGTGCGTTATCGGGCCGGGGCAGCTCTCCCTGCTCGTCAGGAGGGTCAAGTGAGTCAGCCACCCTAGCACGCCGGGCCGGTGGCGTCTTAGCATCATCTTCCTCTCCTTCCACAGGCGCGCCGTCCCCCGACGCTATCGCGCGTCTTCCAGTATACTGCCGGAGCGCAGGGGCGGGGAGGGGTGGCAAGCCGTGGCATCAAGTACACAGCAGGAGCCGAGCTGGACAAAGTCTGCGTCTGCGCAGAGATGTCCTCTCGCTGCAGACTTTATTATAGGAGAGGCTGTGTGTCAGGTGCTTCGTCGTATGCGAAAAAAATACACTGAGGTGACAAAAGTAATGGGTCAACGATATGCACATACGCAGAGGACCGTAGTATTGCGTACACAAGGTATAAAGGGGCAGTACATTGACGGAGCTGAAAAAGGTTTCCGACGTGAATGTGGTCGCACGGTGGGAATTAACAGACTTGGAACGCGGAATGGGTTTCGAGACTAGACGCTTGGGACGTCTCGTTTCGGAAATCGTTTGGGAATTCAGTGTTTTAAGATATACAGTGTCAAGAATATGTCGAGAATACCAAATTTCGAGCATTACCTCTCACCACAGCAAAGGCAGTGACCTATGGCCTTCACTTAACAATCGAACGCAGCAGCGTTTTGCGTAGAGTTGTCAGTGCTAACAGACAGGCAATATGCGTGAAATAACCGCAGAAACCAATGTGGGACGTACGACGTACGACGAGCGTATCCATTGGGACGTTGACAGGTCATCGCAGTAGGCGAGCGACGCGACGTCGCCTGCATCGCCTCTCCTCGGCTCATGACCATATCGGTTGAAACCTAGACGACTGGAAAACCGTAGTCTGGTCAGACAAATTACACTTTCAGCTGAAGTTGCGACATTACTTGCAGTTATCAATGGAGGGGGCCGGTTTGAGGGGAGGGGTAGGTTGGAGGGGAGGATATAACAATTTTTTTTTACACTGTTTCATTCCATAGATGCCCCATATCTCGTTAGATAAGGAAGTTACGGTGGTTGTACTTTAACATGCCCGTCTATTTGTATCTCTTACGATTTCGTGAAAATTTTGTACAATATTATACACTCCGGGAAATTGAAATAAGAACACCGTGAATTCATTGTCCCAGGAAGGGGAAACTTTATTGACACATTCCTGGGGTCAGATACATCACATGATCACACTGACAGAACCACAGGCAAACAGACACAGGCAACAGTGCATGCATAATGTCGGCACTAGTACAGTGTATATCCACCTTTCGCAGCAATGCAGGCTGCTATTCTCCCATGGAGACGATCGTAGAGATGCTGGATGTAGTCCTGTGGAACGGCTTGCCATGCCATTTCCACCTGGCACCTCAGTTGGACCAGCGTTAGTGCTGGACGTGCAGACCGCGTGAGACGACGCTTCATCCAGTCCCAAACATGCTCAATGGGGGACAGATCCGGAGATCTTGCTGGCCAGGGTAGTTGACTTACACCTTCAAGAGCACAATGGGTGGCACGGGATACATGCGGACGTGCATTGTCCTGTTGGAACAGCAAGTTCCCTTGCCGGTCTAGGAATGGTAGAACGATGGGTTCGATGACGGTTTGGATGTACCGTGCACTATTCAGTGTCCCCTCGACGATCACCAGAGGTGTACGGCCAGTGTAGGAGGTCGCTCCCCACACCATGATGCCGGGTGTTGGTCCTGTGTGCCTCGGTCGTATGCAGTCCTGATTGTGGCGCTCACCTGCACGGCGCCAAACACGCATACGACCATCATTGGCACCAAGGCAGAATCGACTCTCATCGCTGAAGACGACACGTCTCCATTCGTCCCTCCATTCACGACTGTCGAGACACCACTGGAGGCGGGCTGTACGATGTTGGGGCGTGAGCGGAAGACGGCCTAACGGTGTGCGGGACCGTAGCCCAGCATCATGGGGACGGTTGCTAATGGTCCTCGCCGATACCCCAGGAGCAACAGTGTCCCTAATTTGCTGGGAAGTGGCGGTGCGGTCCCCTACGGCACTGCGTAGGATCCTACGGTCTTGGCGTGCATCCGCGCGTCGCTGCGGTCCGGTCCCAGGTCGACGGGCACGTGCACCTTCCGCCGACCACTGGCGACAACATCGATGTACCGTGGAGACCTCACGCCCCACGTGTTGAGCAATTCGGCGGTACGTCCACCCGGCCTCCCGCATGCCCACTATACGCCCTCGCTCAATGTCCGTCAACTGCACATACGGTTCACGTCCACGCTGTCGCGGCATGCTACCAGTGTTAAAGACTGCGATGGAGCTCCGTATTCCACGGCAAACTGGCTGACACTGACGGCGGCGGTGCACAAATGCTGCGCAGCTAGCGCTATTCGACGGCCAACACCGCAGTTCCTGGTGTGTCCGCTGTGCCGTGCGTGTGATCATTGCTTGTACAGCCCTCTCGCAGTGTCCGGAACAAGTATGGTGGGTCTGACACACCGGTGTCAATGTGTTCTTTTTTCCATTTCCAGGAGTGTAAATGTCAAGTGTACGTGAATCGTTGTGCTGTAGTCTGCCTTATTGTACACCACTGTCAAGTCCAGCGTAACAAGATGACATGTCGGAGAGCATGCTGAAAAGTAAGGCCTCCGAATTTTTTTGGTGCTAAGTCTTAAAGCTTTTAAAATAAAACACATTATTAGCATTCTGCATCTTTAATCCTCATGTCTGCATATTTCCAGTCCACTGAATTATAGCTTGTAAAATGGCGGAGTGTAACGTAACTATGTGAGAAATAGCGTGCTGTGATCGAGTTTCGAAAGGAAGAATTCGTCCACATATGGAGCAACTCTCCTTCAGCATCACAATGCCAGACCACACACGAGTGCTGCGACATCTGCAACAATCCGACAACTTGTGTTCATTTTCATCGATCATCCTCCATACAGTCCCGACTGGGATCCATGCGATTTTTGTTTGTTTCCAAAACTTAAAGAACACCTTCGAGGAATGCACTTCGACAGTGAAGAAACGGTGCAATCAGAGGTGAGGTTATGGCTCCGTCAGTAAAGTCAAACATGCTGCAGTGACGATACCAGCAAACTGATATCTCGTTGGCAGAAATGTGTTCGTCGCCAGGGTGACTATTTTGAGAAATACACTTAGGTGACTAAAGTCATGGGACACCTCCTAGTACCGTGTCAGGTTTCCTTTTGCCCGGCCTACTGCAGCAACTCGAAGTGGAATGGACTCAACAAGTCGTTGAGAGTCTCCTGCAGAAATACTGAGCCATACTACCGTTATACCAGTCCATATTGTAGAAGTGTAGCCGATACGGTATTTTGTCCACTAACTCACCTCTTGATAATATCCCATAATTGTTCGATGGGATACGTCTCGGGCGATCTGGGTGGCCAAATAATTCGCTCAAATTGTCCAGAATGTTCTTCAAGCCAGTCGCGAACAACTGTGTCCCGGTGACGCGACATCGCTGTTTGGGAACGTGAGTGGCTGGAAATGGTCTGCGAGTAGTCGAACATAACCATTTGCAGACAATGATCGGTTCAGCTGGATCAGAGGATCCAGACCATTCCATTTATACACAGCCCACACCATTAGGGAGCCATCACCACCTTGCACAGTGCCTTGTTGACATCTTACGTCCATGAGTTCGTGGGATCTGTGTCACACTCAAATCCTGCCATCAGCTCTTACCAACTGAAATCGGCTCTCGTCTGACCATGCCACGAGTTTCTAGTCGTCTACGGTCCAACCGGTATGATGACGACCCCAGAAGAGGCTTTGCAGGCGATGTCGTAGTGTTAGAAAAGGCACTTGCGTCGCTCGTCTGCTGCCATAGCCAATAAACACCATATTCCGCCGTACTGCCCTAACGGATACGTTCGTCGCACGTCCCTCATTGATTTTAGCGGTTGTTTCACGCATCGTTGGTTGTGTGTTAGCACTGACAACTGTACGACTGTACGCAAGTGCCGCTGCTCTTGGTTGTTAAGTGAAGGTCGTCGGCCACTGCGTTGCCCATGGTGAGAAGTTGAAAGGTGGCTACACTGAGTCACAGCGCCAGAGATTGCGCCAAAGATTATTATTCCGCCGCCTCCACTGGGCGCAGTAGTAGTTCAGAGGATGTCGAGAGCAGTCGTTATTCTGTTGGGCGAGAGAGTAGACGATCTGAGTGTTGACTGAAATGTTGTACTGTTCGGTTGGTGTAATGTGTAGATGGAAGAAGATGTAATTGTGGTATTTGAGAAAGGAGATGGGCTTTTGATTTATGATGCTGGTGTAATGGAATATTATTGTCAATATATAATGAGGTAAAAAGGTATTACAGTTTTCTTTAATAACAATCCCTGTTGCTCACAGGTTCAGTCAACAAAACATCTGGCTCGTGTTCATTTGTTAGACTTGTAATTCTGGTTTCTAGGTGCAATTACAGTATTTCTGGTTTTTCAATTAGTTCATTGTAAATGGCGTTTAAAATATTTTGTCGTATTGAGAAAGAACCGGGCCAAATACATGTTCGTTGAGTCACACTACCACACACAGAACAGTTACACTTGTGCTTTGTTGTTTCGTAGCTTTTATACTTGCATGAGGCTTAATTAAAAAGAAATGACTAATATTAATGAATAAATGCAATAATTTTACTAGCTGTGTGACTATTATTAGCACGCAATCTGACTGCATAAAATAAAAATAAGGAATGACAAGGAATTTCCATTAAAACAGTTGATTACTTAATCCTTAATACTATAGTTCTCGCAATATTGAATTCCCTAACGCATTCCGAAATGGAATGTATAATGCATCTAGCCCCAACTACCATTCAGTGTTCAAAGTCTATAAATTCCCGTCGGGTGGTCACAATCATGTCGGAAGCCTTTTCACATGAATCACATGAGTACAAATGACAACTCCGTCAGTGCACTGCCTTTTTAAGTCTTGTGTACACGATACTATCGCCATATATGTATTTGCATATCGCTATCCCATTACTTTTATCATCTCAGTGTAAATACACTACTGGCCATCAAAATTGCTACACCAAGAAGAAATGCAGATTATAAACGGGCATTCATTGGACAAATACATTATACTAGAACTAACGTGTGATTACATTTTCACGCAACTTGGGTGCTTAGATCCTGAGATATCAGTACCCAGAACAACCATCCCTGGAAGTAATAAAGCCTTGATACGCCTGGGCATTGAGTCAAACAGAGCTTGTATGGCGTGTACATGTACAGCTGCCCATACAGGTTCAACACGATACCACAGTTCATCAATAGTAGCGACTGGCGTAATGTGACGAGCCAGTTGCTCGGCCGCCATTGACCAGACGTTTTCAATTGGTGAGTGATCTGGAGAATGTGCTGGCCAGGGCAGCAGTCGAACATTTTCTGTATGCAGAAAGGCCCGCACAGGACCTGCAACATGCGGTCGTGCATTATCCTGCTCAAATGTAGGGTAACGCAGGGATCTAATGAAGGGTAGAGCCACGGGTCGTAACACATCTGAAATGTAACGTCCACTGTTCAAAGTGCCGTCAATGCGAACAAGAGGTGACAGAGACGTGTAATTAATTTCACCCCATACCATCACGCCGGGTGATATGCCAGTATGGCGATGACGAATACACGCTTCCAATGTGCGTTCACCACGATGTCGTCAAACACGGATGCGACCATCATGATGGTGTAAACAGAACCTGGATTCATCCGAAAAAATGACGTTTTGCCATTCGTGCACCTAGGTTCGTCGTTGAGTACACCATCATAGGCGCTCCTGTCTGTGATGCAGCGACAAGGGTAACCGCAGCCATGGTCTCCGAGCTGATAGTCCGTGCTGTTGCAAACGTCGTCGAACTGTTCGTGCAGATGGTTGTTGTCTTGCAAACGTCCCCATCTGTTGACACAGGGATCGAGACGTGGCTGCACGATTCGTCACAGCCATGTGGATAAGATGTCTGTCATCTCGACTGCTAGTGATACGAGGCCGTTGGGATCCAGCATGGCGTTCCGTATTACCCTCCTGAACCCATCGGTTCCATATTCTGCTAACAGTCATTGGATCTCGACCAACGCGAGCCGGCCGCGGTGGTCTAGCGGTTCTAGGCACTCAGTCCGGAACCGCGCGACTGCTACGGTCGCAGGTTCGAATCCTGCCTCAGGCATGGATGTGTGTGATGTCCTTAGGTTAGTTAGGTTTAAGTAGTTCTAAGTTCTAGGGGACTGATGACCACAGATGTTAAGTCCCATAGTGCTCAGAGCCATTTGAACCATTCGACCAACGCGAGCAACAATGTCGCGATGCGATCAACCGCAATCGCGATAGGCTACAATCCGACGTTTATCAAAGTCGGAAACGTGATGGTACGCATTTCTCCTCCTTACACGAGGCATCACAACAACGTTTCACAAGGCAACGCCGATCAACTCGTGTTTGTGTATGAGAAATGGGTTGGAAACTTTCCTCATGTCACCACGTTATAGGTGTCGCCACCGGCGCCAACCTTGTGTGAATGCTCTGAAAAGCTAAGAATTTGCATATCACTGCATCTTCTTCGTGTCGGTTAAATTTCGCGTCTGTAGCACGTCATCTTCGTGGTGTAGCAATTTTAAAGGCCAGTAGTGTATGTAGGCACTAAAAGAATATGTAGAATGTTAATAAAGTTTGTTTTATTTGAATAGCTATAAGATTGTTCACGCAGACAGTTCGGAGCACGCCGTCGTAAATCGTCGCATGCTGTACTGGGTGACGTGGTGCCCTACAGCGGAGGCTGTGTTGCATGCGCACAGCTAGGCGGGGGCGCTGCCCCAGCCGCTGCATCGATTGGCTGGCAGCTCGGAATGCCATCGCCGTCTACTCGTCGCTTTGCAATACCTCTCTCCGTCCACTAGTATCTTCCCGCAGTTTCTTCTGCGGATACTAACAAGGCATCTCCTCGTGGTTAACGGGAAACTCAGCTTGCGAGCAACTTGAGAGCCGCAGCACATACGAATACGCCGTCATGTTCATCGGCTGCGCAAAAGGGGCAGCACAACACGCGAATTAATTCTAGTGAAATCGCGAGAGACTGAATCACTGAAGGTACAAGTATATTAAGCTTCGACAAAAACATTTCACAGTGACTCCATTGCAATTTAGACCTTCGGTTTGTAGGAATCGATGGAGAATTGCTTTAAGCAAAGGAAAGTACGTTTTATTAATTTGATGAACCCAGATTCTTTTTTATACTACACCTCTCTTTCTCAAAAGATAAAGGGAAACCACTTACAGGTGACTATTTTACCCTGTTTCTGTAATATACATTATTTATTTTGACTAAATTTTCGTAAGTTGTGATGGCTGCATTTGTTTCTTTCTTGCCATGCTTTACTAGATTAGAAGCGATTTTTGTACACAAACTAACTAGCAGCTGAATGATAAGGAGCCACTCTAATGGAGAGATGGCTACTGTTATCAAGGTGAATGGAATAATGTTGCGAGTCACTTCTACATCTACGTAACTGCACAAGCCACCATATTGTGCATGACGGAGAGTCTTTGCACTACAGTTAGTCATTCCCTTTCCTGTTCCACTTCCAAATGGAGTGAGAAAAAAC
This sequence comes from Schistocerca gregaria, assembly GCF_023897955.1. Lineage (NCBI taxonomy): Eukaryota > Metazoa > Arthropoda > Insecta > Orthoptera > Acrididae > Schistocerca > Schistocerca gregaria. Next base: position 176,233,862 of record NC_064925.1, on the reverse strand, counting down.
CAAATGTCTACGACGGTCGTTCAATAACCAATGCAATACATTTTTCTGAAAGCAGGTTCGTTTTATTCAGGATTCTAAAACAACATATTACGAGGGTAATCCCAAAAGTAAGGTCTTCTATTTTTTATAAGTACATAGATCTGTTTATTTCTACAATGGTTTACATTAGTTGACAGCTTGAACATTTAGCTATTTTTCGACATAATCACCATGTCTGTCGATGCATTTTTGTAGACTCTGTGGCAGTTTTTGTTTGCCCATATTATACCAGCTCGCCGCCACGCTGTTCAGAAAGTTATGAACCTCTTCTTTCACCTCGTCGGAGCTGAATCGCTTTCCGGCCAAATGTTCTTTTAACTTAGGGAACAGGTGATATAGTCACTGGGCGCCAAGTCAGGACTATAGGGTGGGTGGGTGGGTGGGTGGGTGATTATGTTCCGCTGAAACTGTTGCAGAGAGCAACGGTTTGCCGAGCGATGTGTGGGCGAGCGTTGTCATGGAGAATGTGTACGCCTTTGCTCAGCATTCCTCTTCTCCGGTTTTAAATTGCCCGTTTGAGTTTTTTCAGTATCACAGTACCTGTCAGCATTAATTATGGTCCCAGTGGGCGTAAAGACGACCCCTTTCCAATCCCAAAAAACGGTTGTCTTGACTTTACCGGCAGACTGTGTTTGTCTGAATTTCGGCTGGCCACGGTGGCTGTGCGGTTCTAGGTGCTGCAGTCCGGAACCGATGGACTGCTACGGTCGCAGGTTCGAATCTTGCCTCGGGCATGGATGTGTGTGATGTCCTTAGGTTAGTTAGGTTTAAGTAGTTCCAAGTTCTAGGGGACTGATTTTAAGTCCCATAGTGCTCAGAGCCATTTGAACCATTTTTTTTTTGTCTGAATTTTTCGCTGCTTTGGCGAAGAAGGATGCCGCCACTGGCGTGATTGTTGCTTGGTCTCAGGTGTAAAATGGTATGCCCAGGTTTCGTAACCCCTGACAATTCAGTACAGACAGTTTGCCTGTTCGGCTGCAAGGCGGTGAAGAAATGCGCTGGAAGCATCAACTCGTTGCTGCATGTGGCATCCATATTGCGCACACTTTCCGGTAATTCAATGTTTCCGTTAATATTATGTAAGTAGTGCTTCAGGAAACCTCAGGAAACAACGTGCAGAGATTATCCAGGGTGATCCGCCGATCTTCATGCATGCTTTGCTCAACCATCAACACTGTCTCCTCAGAAATTGACAGTCTCCCGCTCCTTTGTTCGTCGTGAATTTCCGTCCGACCAGCTGCAAACTCTCTACACCACTTACGAACATTTATGACATCAACGAACGACTCACCATACACTTCCGTCAATTGGCGGTGGATTTCAACCGGCGCAGTGCCCATAGCGTTCAAAACCTGAATAACTGCGCTCAGTTCGCACTTGGTGGTAACATCCAATGGGAGCTTCATTCTCAACGGCTGCCAAGCCAAGACTGAGCGCTTCAGCGCGACGTGCGCATATTTACACACAGCGCGTGAAGGACTCTGCATAACAGTGTGACCAACTGCCACACAAACAGAGTTTTGTACTTGTAAACATATAGGAGACCTTACTTTTGGAATTTCCCTCGTATTCCCCACTCTTTCGGTTACAAAAACCCCTGTTTCTCAACATAATTTCGGCTCAATGCGGCCGCCTTACTCGGAGAGCCCGTATGAACGCATGGTAACACACTTGTGGTAGACGTCGGAGACATCGCCTTGCTGCATCAATAACCTCCCATCATCCACGTACTACTACGCGCGGAGCGCACCCTTGGGTCAAACAGACGGAAGGTGCGAGATCCAGGCTGTAGGGTGGACGAGGGAGAACAGTACAGTAAGATTTTGTGGGCTGACTTCCGTGAGGCCTTGAAGTTGTCGAGCAGAGGACGTCCGTTCACATTTTTGTGGCGACGAACACGCTGAAATCCGTTTCTAAAGTCGTTCGTTGAAAAAAAAAAAAAGTTCAAATGTGTGTGAAATCTCATGGGACTTAACTGCTAAGATCATCAGTACCTATCCTTACCACTACTTAACCTAAATTATCCTAAGGGCGAACACACACACCCACGCCCGAGGGAGGACTCGAACCTCCGCCGGGACCAGCCGCACAGTCCATGACTGCAGCGCCCAAGACCGCTCGGCTAATCCCGCGCGGCTGTTCGTTGCACCGTGAGGTGCTTCTTCAGAGGCTCAGAAGACCGCCGCTTTGACTTGACCGACTGAGGATCAGCATTTGAAGTTTGTTTCCTTCGAAGGAGAGGTGGTGTGGCGCCACTTCATAGTTCAAATGGCTCTGAGCACTATGGGACTTAACAGCTGTGGTCATCAGTCCCCTAGAACTTAGAACTACTTAAACCTAACTAACCTAAGGACATCACACACATCCATGCCCGAGGCAGGATTCGAACCTGCGACCTTAGCAGTCGCACGGTTCCGGACTGCGCGCCTAGAACCGCGAGACCACCGCGGCCGGCGCCACTTCATGAACTGTCGTTTTGTTTCCGGTTCGAAGTAATGAACCCATGTTTCATCGCCTGCTGTCACGATCAGCCTCGTAACGCGCAGGCAACTACAGCCCGGTGGTCTTTCGTTGCTCTTTACTGTCTTCTGTTAGGCGACTAGTTTCAAATGGCTCAAACGGCTCTGAGCACTATGGGACAAGATCTGAGGTCATCAGTCCCCTAGACATAGAACTACTTATACCTAACTAACCTAAGGACATCACACACATCCATGTCCGAGGCAGGATTCGAACCTGTGACCGTAGCAGTCACGCGGTTCCAGACTGAAGCGCCTAGAACCGCCCGGCCACACCGGCCGGCCTCTGTTCATCGTTTGGATTTGCAGCTCCTTGTGTTTCCCGTGTTTGCAGTTAAAAATTGTAGGATGTGACGTCTGCCAGTTATGCAAAACGCTGTTCTTTCAAGTACCCAAACATGTTTCAGCACCACTGTGCCATCATCAGTGGGTTTCCGTTTTATTTAATCTGTAATGTGAACCTTTTTACTAAATGATTACAAAATTATGTGGATATTTAGTTGAAACAATAGTTTGTTTCTTTTTATTAATACCTTTACGCTTGGTGTGTTTGATTTTTCAGGACCTCTTGTGTGTTATTGTCATCTACAACCAAACGATGCACTTTCTTTGGTGCAGATGACATGTTATTCACAGAGTATTTGATATAGCAAGCTCTACAACAAACACAGGAACACCTTAATGAAGCTTCAGAAGATAACTCTCATTATATAATGTAATAAAAATTGCCTAACTAATAATATGTTTCCAGACTATATCAAAAACTCTGTGAATAGCATGTCATCTGCACCAAAGAAAGTGCATCGTTTGGTTGTAGATGACAAGCTACCTGTAATAAATAACACACAAGAGGTCCTGAAAAATCAAACACACCAAGCGTAAAGGTATTAATAAAAAGAAACAAGCTATTGTTTGAACTAAATATCCAAATAGTTTTGTAATTGTTCAAATGGTTCAAATAGCTCTAAGCTCTATGGGACTTAAACGTCTGAGGTCTCCAGTACCCTCGACATAGAAGTACTTAAACCTAACTAACCTAAGGTCATCACACACATCCATGCCCGAAGCAGGATTCGAACCTGCGACCGAAGCAGCAGCGCGGTTCCGGACTGAAGCGCGTAGAACCGCTCGGCCGGCAATCATTTACTAAAAATGTTTACATTACAGATTAAATAAAACGGAAACTATTTGATGATGGCACAGTGGTGCTGAAACATGTTTGGGTACTTGAAAAAATGGTGTTTTGCGTAACTGGCGTCCCTCACACCCTACAACAGTTCTCTGCTTGGAACGCACCTCCTTTACAGGAGCCATTTTGAAGGCTACGTTAGCGCCACCACCTGTCGGAACTTCACGAAACTATAGGGGTCGAAGAAGGAATGTTCTACGATGTCCCACAACACATTACCCATTTTTTCAACCTAAATTGGAAGAGAAAAGTGGAAAGCCTTCCATTACTTACTGAAAGCAACTAGTATATCCCTCCGCACGTGCCCTAAATTCTCTTTATCTTCTCTTCGTTCGGACATGTCTGAAAGAACAGATACCATATCCTTAAAAGTATATAGTTCTGGCAACACCGGCCATGACCTCCTTCTTCTGTGCAGATACACACATATTCCCCGAACTCTTAGGGGAGTTGGTAAGAATGTCTTCCACGTTTAATGAGTGTGTTGGGGTGGGACACTACGAATGTAGTGTGTGGACATACACTCCTGGAAATGGAAAAAAAACACATTGACACCGGTGTGTCAGACCCACCATACTTGCTCCGGACACTGCGAGAGGGCTGTACAAGCAATGATCACACGCACTGCACAGCGGACACACCAGGAACCGCGGTGTTGGCCGTCGAATGGCGCTAGCTGCGCAGCATTTGTGCACCCCCGCCGTCAATGTCAGCCAGTTTGCCGTGGCATACGGAGCTCCATCGCAGTCTTTAACACTGGTAGCATGCCGCGACAGCGTGGACGTGAACCGTATGTGCAGTTGACGGACTTTGAGCGAGGGCGTATAGTGGGCATGCGGGAGGCCGGGTGGACGTACCGCCGAATTGCTCAACACGTGGGGCGTGAGATCTCCACAGTACATCGATGTTGTCGCCAGTGGTCGGCGGAAGGTGCACGTGCCCGTCGACCTGGGACCGGATGCACGCCAAGACCGTAGGATCCTACACAGTGCCGTAGGGGACGGCACCGCCACTTCCCAGCAAATTAGGGACACTGTTGCTCCTGGGGTATCGGCGAGGACCATTCGCAACCGTCTCCATGAAGCTGGGCTACGGTCCCGCACACCGTTAGGCCGTCTTCCGCTTGTAACGGCTCCATGTGAGCCGCTACATGGCTTCACGCAGTAGTTTTATACTCAGAACACACCTGGATGCCCTTCCAACACTCAGGGACGTGCAATATAAGATTTATTATTCGAAATTATGTTACATCAGAGTCTGTAAATGTGAATCCGGGTTGTCTGCTGACGTATGCGTGGGCTATCTGCTGGGGGTTATGTGAATCTGGGGATGCAGTTTAGCCAACCATTATATCAAGTAGAGTGCGACTGCACTGGACCAGAGAGACATGAGTTCCCCGCGCGTTAGCAGGCCCCGTTAGGTTGGCAAATAGCCGCTGTGCAGACTCTCTGAGCCCTTCCGGCCACCGTGTGTGGACCCCGGACGAGGGGACGGTTGGGCATTCCCTGGTGAGACTCTGGTAAGTACGGACGCTCTGCGCGATAGCTCCTACAGTCATCTTAATTAGGAGAGATACTCAGGTTGGATAAAATTGCTATTTCGGTTTTGTATTACGGATGAAGAGCCAGCATTCCATAACTGTACTAAATGAGTGACTAAGAAGTATTTTCATGAATTTTAGGAAATAAATGTTGTTCTTATAGAAAATTTGTAACTTTCTTTCTCACAGCAACACCGTGTTTCCGTTACCATTCCAATTAAGTGACTCAAAATTTCAACTTAAAGTTAATCAATAAGCAGAAATTTTTGTGGTGATGTCTGCTCACACGATCGGTCGTAGGCGTCTTCCACAAAGGACAGGTGCCAATTTCAAATTGAGGATGCCTGCCAAGGCTTTGCGGAGAGCAAGTATCATGCACGCTCACGCCCCAACATCGTGCAGCCCGCCTCCAGTGGTGTCGCGACAGGCGTGAATGGAGGGACGAATGGAGACGTGTCGTCTTCAGCGATGAGAGTCGCTTCTGCCTTGGTGCCAATGATGGTCATATACGTGTTTGGCGCCGTGCAGGTGAGCGCCACAATCAGGACTGCATACGACCGAGGCACACATGGCCAACACCCGGCATCATGGTGTGGGGAGCGATCTCCTACACTGGCCGTACACCTCTGGTGATCGTCGAGGGGACACTGAATAGTGCACGGTACATCCAAACCGTCATCGAACCCATCGTTCTACCATTCCTAGACCGGCAAGGGAACTTGCTGTTCCAACAGGACAATGCACGTCCGCATGTATCCCGTGCCACCCAACGTGCTCTAGAAGGTGTAAGTCAACTACCCTGGCCAGCAAGATCTCCGGATCTGTCCCCCATTGAGCATGTTTGGGACTGGATGAAGCGTCGTCTCACGCGGTCTGCACGTCCAGCACGAACGCTGGTCCAGCTGAGGCGCCAGGTGGAAATGGCATGGCAAGCCGTTCCACAGGACTACATCCAGCATCTCTACGATCGTCTCCATGGGAGAATAGCAGCCTGCATTGCTGCGAAAGGTGGATATACACTGTACTAGTGCCGACATTGTGCATGCTCTGTTGCCTGTGTCTATGTGCCTGTGGTTCTGTCAGTGTGATCATGTGATGTATGTGACCCCAGGAATGTGTCAGTAAAGTTTCCCCTTCCTGGGACAATGAATTCACGGTGTTCTTATTTCAATTTCCAGGAGTGTACAAGGTGAGAATGTGGGTCTCGCGGAAGGCGTGCGCGAGATACTCCCTGCAGTGACGCTACCCTCTATACCCTCGCTGGCTCAGATGGATGGGAGCGTCTGCCATGTAAGCAGGAGAGCCCGGGTTCGAGTCCCGCTCGGGCCACACATTTTTCACCTGTCCCCGTTGATATATATCAATGCCCTTTAGCAGCTTAAGGTATTCATGTAATTCTAATTTCGAAATCAGACTGGTTTGTGATACGTGGTACTTACTAGAAATAAGGAAAACGTGGAAGGAAGGACCTACCAATACAACTTTCTTTTCACACAACCTGTTTGTCTAAAAATATATTAACTGTGTTTTACAGATAATCGGAGCAAAATGGGGTAAATGGCTCTGAGCACTATGGGACTTTACATCTATAGCCATCAGTCCCCTAGAACTTAGAACTACTTAAACCTATCTAACCTCAGGACAGCACACAACACCCAGTCATCACGAGGCAGAGAAAAACCCTGACCCCGCCGGGAATCGAACCCGGGACCCCGTTCTCGGAAAACGAGAACGCTACCGCGAGACCACGAGCTGTGGACTGATAAACGGAGCATTTAACCATAATATTTTCTTTAAGAAATAGAACAAATTTGCAAAATTCTTTTTACCTTAAACCTTAAGTTTAGTAAGCTTTTTATCTTTGCAAAAGAAACCTGAAGTGCTGTATTGCAAAACAGTAAACAATATGAAGGTGAATACTAGACGGCCGGACCTGCAGCCCACCCGTTATCGGGTGAAACAGCGGTGTTTACTACCGCGCTCGACACAGTCTGTCTTGTTAAATGCCCTTCTGCAACACATGAAAACTATATAAGCACCATTGATGATAAGAGTGATTCAATTACTCAAAACAGATGACTTAACTTTTAATTTGAAAGCTTATATGTCGAAGGTTCGGGGTTAAGATGCGCACCTGTGCTTAAAGGTCAACAAGATTAGCAAACAATATGACAATGATAAGGTTTACTTCAAAGGAACCAACCTCTTAATTTCAATCGGCAACCAAGGTGCGACTGGGTCCCAACCTGTCCCTTCTGACGATTTTATTTTGACCAAAGCCCTGGTGACAGTTGGCTGTTAATATTTTCAAAGTTAAACTGATTATTAGTTATTAAGAGCGCTCTGAAGGAACGTCTTAAAACATTACTTGTGAACACTTATTACAAGACAGCTCACGTGGCAGAACCACAAGATCCAGCTAAAATGCACCAATAACGACCCGGTCTTTCAAATACAGAAACGAACAGCTTAGTACAACAGGTTGTTCAGATTTTAACTAATGACTGAGAAATGCAATTACAATCAATGAATTGAACCGGTTAACAGCTAAACCTAACCACAAGGTCCCTCTTTAGTTTAAGGGAACCAGTGCGTTAGTACAGTTGTTCCGGCTGTATTTACGACCAAGAGCTGATTAATTAGAACATTAATGATCGGGTACAAGCCAGAAAGGAAAAACAATATAATAGCGTGACAAATTTTTAAACGAACACTAGTGTCTTTGTACAATACTATTGCCTATATTTACCACCAAAGAGCCGACCGAGGGTCGGGTACAAACCAGAAAATAATGAGGGCAGGTCGACAATGAAACAAATCACCACGAGGATTACAGAATGTTACTCCCCTTTATCAATTCCATGGATCCACGGTGCGTCGCAGCGGTTACTGAATGAAAGCTTGGTAAAGAGTGCAGCCAGGCCACGAGTGGTCGTCCGACACGAATGTCGCCAACCAACCGACGGGAAGTCGGCCTGCTGCTTGTAGTAGATGCTGAACCCGGTGAAGCATTCCGGTTATCTTCGCTCTGCGCAGGACCTCCTAGCGCAGCTCTTGGCTTCGGCCGCTCGGACCTCGTGACCACCTCTTGTCGCGACGCTACCGACAATCCGCGAACTTCTTGAATCTCTCTCGGGCCAGCGAGAGAGAGAGCCAAAGACCTTATAAGGACACAACTCACAGATATCAACTCTTACTCATAGATATTGGCAATGGGGAAGCAATGGGGATAGTCGATACCTGAGCTAGTGGCGCCAGACGGAACAGTCTACTAATTCAATGGCGCCATGGCTAAGTTTGTATGCTCGGAAGCCTTTTAAACGCATTCCACTTCAACCGAACTATCGGCGAGAAAGAGTTCGTTGGTGTAGGGGGCATGCTGGTTGGCGTTAGCAACAGTGGTCCAAAGTAATGTTGTCCGACGAACCCCACTTCACTGTGGAAAGTGATTCTGATAAACAGTTAGTGTGGAGAGACGGGAACACATTACACATCACAGAATATTCGTGAACGTCATTGATACTGCCTGAGCATTATTGTGTGGGGCAGGCATTATACAGCCGGCCGGTGTGGCCGCGCGGTTCTAGGCGCTTCAGTCTGGAACCGCACGACCGCTATGGTCGCAGGTTCGAATCCTGCCTCGGGCATGGATGTGTGTGATGTCCTTAGGTTAGTTAGGTTTAAGTAGTTCTACCTTCTAGGGGACTGATGACCTCAGATGTTAAGTTCCATTGTGCTCAGAGCCATTTGAAACATTTTGAGGCATTATGCAGAATGGCCAAACACTGAAGCATATCTTTATCAAGGTACCGTTACAGCACAGCGGTATTGGAGGGAGATTATTCGGGATTATGTCTATCTGTTTAGAAGTGCGGTAGATCCTGACTTCCTATTTCCACGGGACTGCTATGGTGTCGGTCACACTGGAAAGTTAAGATACTGAACGTATGGAATACCTCTGTAATCTTCGGAACTGAACCCCTTGATACATGTCTGGCGTGCTGTTGGCAGATGGGTTTCTCAACGAACAGCCCCTCTCCGAAACGTGCAACAACTGATAACAGCCCTGAGAGAGGTGTGGGACACAAGCCCTCAAGGACTCCTCAACAATTTGGTATAAATAATCGGTGCAAAAGGTGCATTGGTGACAGAGAAGTGTGTATTCCTTACTGAGAGTCAGATGTTGGTCTTTATATGACCTCTATGACCTGCATCGCCCGCCCGGTTAACCGAGCGGTCTAACGCACGGCTTTCCGGAGGGAGAAGGAGCGCCTGGTCTCCGGCACGAATCCGCCCTGCGGATTTGTGTCGAGGTCCGGTGAGCCGGCCAGTCTGTGGATGTTTTTTATGCGGTTTTCCATATGCCTCGGCGAATGCCGGCTGGTTCCCCTTATTCCACCTCAGCTACACTATGTCGGTGATTGCTACGCAAAGAAGTTCTCCATGTACGCGTACACCACCATTACCATGCAAACATAGGGGTTACTCTTGTCTGGTATGAGCCGTTCCCTGGGGAGATCCACTGGGGGGCCGAACCGCACAATATCCCTGCGTTCGGTGTGGGGCGGCGGAGGGATGAAGTGGACTGCGGTAGTCGTCGTGGGGTTGTGGTTCAAATGGTTAAAATGGCTCTCAACACTATGGGACTCAACTTCTGAGGTCAGCAGTCCCCTAGAACTTAGAACTACTTAAACCTAACTAACCTAAGGACATCACACACACCCATGCCCGAGGCAGGATTCGAACATGCGACCGTGGCGAACTGTGGGGCCTAGAACCGCTCGGCCACTCCGGCCGGCGTGGGGTTGTGGACTACTGCGGCTGCGGCGGGGACGGAGCCTCTCCGTCGTTTCTAGGTCCCCGGTTAACATACAATAAACAACGTGACCTGTTTGAAACATGAACATTATTTATGTATGTTATCCTGTTTTCTCATGTGGTGAAATTTCTACCATTTTTCGTTATAAATATACCATCCCACCTGTGTTACATAAGTACTATGTTCCATGTAGTCCATCATTGCCTGTTATCATTCATGTCCAGCGATGTCCTTCTTCCTTAGCAACTGTCAAGCAGTGTATCTTTTCATGTATCACCCATCTTTATAGGTGGTATACCGGGTGATCAAAATGTCAGTATAAATTTTAAAACCTAATAAACCACGGAATAATGTAGACAGAGAGGTAAAAATTGACACACCTGCTTGGAATGACATGGGGTTTTATTAGAACAAAAAAAAAAAACAATCTTCACAAAATATCCGACAGATGGCGCTGGACAGCAAAACGTTAGTGACTGCGCATGACAATCGTGTATAAAAGGAGCTGTAATGAGAGAGAGATTCAGATGCGCCAGCAGTCGCAGCATGTTGACGTTATCTGAAAAGGCGCTTTTAGTGAAGCTGAATTATCAGAATGGGGAATGTGCTAGTTCAGCGTTACGATACTATCGCCATAAGAAGGGGATTAGAACGGGTGAAGGTCCGTTGACAAATGCAGCCGTGATGAGAATGGTTTCGAAGTTCGAAGCCACGGATTGTTTAGACGATAGACCCCGTAGTGACCGACCGAGCACAAGGCGTAATTCTGCTGAGACAGTTCAGGAAGAAATGAAGACTGTAGCGGGTTCGTTTATGCACGGGGAAGTCAGGGCTCGTGGAGTCGCACGTCGCACCGGCATTCCATACACTACTGTTTGGTTGGCACTAAGGCGTACCCTCCGATGCCATCCGTACAAAATCCACCGGCATCATCAACTGTTACCTCGCGATTTAGTGAAGCGGAGGGCATTTTCGGTGCGGGCTTTTCAAAAGATGGCGGAAGATGACGATTGGTTGAGTAACGTGTTGTGGACCGACGAAGCTCATTTCACCCTCAGAGGGTCTGTCAACGCCCACAACTGCAGAATTTGGGCTACCGAAAATCCTAGAACTGTCGTGGAAACTCCATTGCATGACGAGAAAGTCACGGTATGGGTTGGATTTACCACAGCTACCGTTATCGGGCCTTTTTCCTTCTAGGAAATACGTGATTCTGGTTTTATAACGGCTACCTTGACGGGTGAGAGGTACCCCGATATGTTACAGAATCGCATCATCCCCAGCCTGGCTGATAAACAATTGCTGGAACGTACGATGTTTATGCAGTATGGTGCTCCACCCCATATTGCTAGACGCCTGAAAGATCTCTTGCGCGCGTCGCTTGGTGATGATCGTGTGCTCAGCCGCCACTTTCGTCATGCTTGGTCTTCCAGGTCCCCAGACCTCAGTCCGTGCGATTATTGGCCTTGGGGTGACATGAAGTCGCAAGTGTATCGTGATCGACCGACATCTCTAGGGATGCTCAAAGACAACATCCGACGCCTATGCCTCACCATAACTCCGGACATGCTTTACAGTGCTGTTCACAACATTATTCCTCGACTACAGCTATTGTTGAGGAATGATGGTGGACATATTGGGCATTTCCTGTAAAGAACATCATCTTTGCTTTATCTCACTTTGTTATGCTAATTATTGCTATTCTGATTAGATGAAGAGCCATCTGTCGAACATTATTTGAACTTTTGTATTTTTTTTTTTTTTTTGGTTCTAATAAAACCCCATGTCATTCCAAGCATGTGTGTCAATTTGTACCTCTCAATCTACATTATTCCGTGATTACTTCCGTTTTCAAATTTATACTGACTTTTTGACCACCCGGTACTAGTCAGTCATCAGTGCTTTGAAACCAGATGAATCGTTTGGACTATCCCTGTATCTTAATATATCCGCTTCTGCAACACCAATCTTGTAGAACAGTCTGTTAATGTGACTCACTGGCTTCTGTTAATATATTGGAGAGTACAACCATGCAAGTAGTGCACCGGCGATAGGATTTTTTTATAATTTCATGCACGCCCTTTGTTGATAAACCTTGTGAAGCCATTCAGTAAATTGTAATCTTGCAGCACTTCTAAAAGTGCGCTAACAAGTAGCTGCTAGCAGCATGACCGTAGTTTTCTGTTTTCGCACGGAGTTCCGTGCTGCCACTCGGGGGGCGGCGAATGTAGCGCAGGCTGTAACCCCGCGCAGCGGCCTTCCCGGGGGCGGGTGTCCCGGCTGGTGAATAATGGAGGATGGTGCGCGTGTCCTCATTGGGATGCCCCTCGCGGCCGCCCTCCGCTACTGTCCGCGGCCGCTGCTTTGTGCGCCCGAGTGCTAACTTGTGTCTGTCTGCTCGCGCTCCGACTCGGAATCACTCCGCCTACCAGAGCAGCCAATCCACCTCAGGCGAAGTGCGCTCTGCCCCGTTCTACTCCACGAACGGACGAGTCAGCGGTCGAGATTGCATCTCGGTAAATACACCACTGGCCATTAAAACTGCTACACCACGAAGGTGATGTGCAACAGACGCGATAATTAACCGACAGGAAGAAGGTGCTGTGATATGCAAATGACTAGCATTTCAGGGCATTCACACAAGCTTGGTGCCGGTGGTGACACCTACAACGTGGTGACATGAGGGAAGTTTCCAACCGATTTCTCATACACAAACAGCAGTTGACGGGCATTGCCTGGTGAAACGTTATTGTGATGCCTCGTGTAAGGAGGAGAAATGCGTACCATCGCATTTCCGACTTTGATAAAGGTCGGATTGTAGCCTATCTATCAGTTCTAGTATAGTATATTTGTCTAATGTTCAGAAGAACGCGAAATCCCGAAGATGGGCTAAAATTTACAGACGCGCGAAATTTGGCACGTACTTCGATGCGAGATGCCTTTAATAGGTTCCACAACGAAACATTGTCTCGAAATTTGGTAGAAAATCCGAAGAAATTCTGGTCGTATGTAAAGTACACAAGCGGCAAGACGCAGTCAATACCTTCGCTGCGCAGTGCCGATGGTACTGTTATCGACGACTGTGCCGCTAAAGCGGAGTTATTGAACGTAGTTTTCCGAAATTCCTTCACCAGGGAAGACGAATGGAATATTCCAGAATTTGAAACACGAACATCTGCTAGCATGAGTTTCTTAGAAGTAGATACTTTAGGGGTTGCGAAGCAACTCAAATCGCTTGATACAGGTAAGTCTTCAGGTCCAGATTGTATACCGATTAGGTTCCTTTCAGATTACGCTGATACTATAGCTCCCTACTTAGCACTCATATACAACCGCTCGCTCACCGATAGATCTGTATCTACAGATTGGAAAATTGCGCAGGTCGCACCAGTGTTCAAGAAGGGTAGTAGGAGTAATCCATTTAACTACAGACCTATATCATTGACGTCGGTTTGCAGTAGGGTTTTGGAGCATATACTGTATTCAAACATTATGAATCACCTCGAAGGGAACGATCTATTGACACGTAATCAGCATGGCTTCAGAAAACATCGCTCTTGTGCAACGCAGCTAGCTCTTTAGTCGCACGAAGTAATGGCCGCTATCGACAGGGGATCTCAAGTTGATTCCGTATTTCTAGATTTCCGGAAAGCTTTTGACACCGTTCCTCATAAGCGACTTCTAATCAAGCTGCGGAGCTATGGGGTATCGTCTCAGTTGTGCGACTGGATTCGTGATTTCCTATCAGGAAGGTCGCAGTTCGTAGTAATAGACGGCAAATCATCGAGTAAAACTGAAGTGATATCAGGTGTTCCCCAGGGAAGCGTCCTGGGACCTCTACTGTTCCTGATCTATATAAATGACCTGGGTGACAATCTGAGCAGTTCTCTTAGACTGTTCGCAGATGATGCTGTAATTTACCGTCTAGTAAGGTCATCCGAAGACCAGTATCAGTTGCAAAGCGATTTAGAAAAGATTGCTGTATGGTGTGTCAGGTGGCAGTTGACGCTAAATAACGAAAAGTGTGAGATGATCCACATGAGTTCCAAAAGAAATCCGTTGGAATTCGATTACTCGATAAATAGTACAATTCTCAAGGCTGTCAATTCAACTAAGTACCTGAGTGTTAAAATTACGAACAACTTCAGTTGGAAGGACCACATAGATAATATTGTCGGGAAGGCGAGCCAAAGGTTGCGTTTCATTGGCAGGACACTTAGAAGATGCAACAAGTCCACTAAAGAGACAGCTTACACTACACTTGTTCGTCCTCTGTTAGAATATTGCTGTGCGGTGTGCGATCCTTACCAGGTGGGATTGACGGAGGACATCGAAAGGGTGCAAAAAAGGGCAGCTCGTTTTGTATTATCACGTTATAGGGGAGAGAGTGTGGCAGATATGATACACGAGTTGGGATGGAAGTCATTAAAGCATAGACGTTTTTCGTCGCGGCGAGACCTCTTTACGAAATTCCAGTCACCAACTTTCTCTTCCGAATGCGAAAATATTTTGTTGAGCCCAACCTACATAGGTAGGAATGATCATCAAAATAAGATAAGAGAAATCAGAGCTCGAACAGAAAGGTTTAGGTGTTCGTTTTTCCCGCTCGCTGTTCGGGAGTGAAATAGTAGAGAGATAGTATGATTGTGGTTCGATGAACCCTCTGCCAAGCACTTAAATGTGAATTGCAGAGTAGTCATGTAGATGTAGATGAATACCCGTTTATGATCTGCATTTTTTCTTGGTGTAGCAATTTTAATGACCAGTAGAGTACTATGATTTGGTATTACTAATCAGTGCCCTGGTTTATATTTCGGAGGCTGTTTTGAACTGTATTTTTATCCAGCAGTACCTGTAGTGGCAACAAATGTGAGCACGGCATTCCGTAAAACCCTCCTGGCAGTAAATTTCAAACTGTACACGTCGGAAAGACCATCTCCAAATATTTTGTTCAAAAGTAATTTACGCCACTGGCCATTAAAATTGCTACACCACGAAGATGACGTGCTACAGACGCGAAATTTAACCGCCAGGAAGCAGATGCTGTGATATGCAAATGATTAGCTTTTCAGAGCATACACACAAGGTTGGCGCCGGTGCCGACACCTACAGCGTTCTGACATGAAAAAAGTTTCCATCCGATTACTCATACACAAACAGCAGTTGACCGGCGTTTCCCGGCGAAACATTGTTGTGATGCCTCGTGTAAGGAGGAGAAATGCGTACCATCACGTTTCCGACCTTGATAAAGGTCGGATTGTAGACTATCGCGACATTGCTGTCACGGATCGAAGTTGATGACAAATGGCTGGGCAGTATTCTACGGAGAGACGAGGCACATTTTACATTGCAGGGGGCAGTGAATAAACAGAACTGACGAGTTTGGAGTACTGTTAGATCACGTGCTATGTATGGAGAGCCACTGCACTTGCCGTGACCGGATGGTGCGGATTTACAAGCACGTTTATTCTCGGTCCGTTATTCTTTGGGGAGAATAGATCCGCAGGGCCTGTCAGGTGTACTGCGACGTCTGCACTTTATCGAGATCTCCTCGTAAAGCATGTTGTTTCTGCACTGGAAGAGCGGATCTGTGTGGAAACCACTATTTTCATGGAAGACGGGGCAACAACACATGTCACTCTTCCGGTGAAAGATCTGTTTAATGTAATTTTCCACCAACGTATTATCTCCAGAGGTTTACCAGAGGCCTGGCCTGAAAGCCACGTTATCTGAATCCATGTCACTTTTGGCTCGGGGGGGTATCTAAAAGAACGCGTTTACCAGGGTCGCTTACCTGAGGCCAGTATAACACGAACGCGCTGCTCAGATTTCACCGGAATTGCTGCGGAAAACTGTTGATCACGTCGTTTTGCGGATGCTCTGATACTCTGTAAGCAGCGGTTAATAATAAAATCAGCAGTATAGCTTTCTCACTTACCTAACCTTTTCTGCCCACGTCCCGTTCCTAATCCATTACCTATGGAAACATTTCCAGACGTCTCCAGAATGAGATTTTCACTCTGCAGCGGAGTGTGCGCTGATATGATACTTCCTGGCAGACTAAAACTGTGTGCCGGACCGAGAGTCCAACTCGGGACCTTTGCCTTTCGCGGACAAGTGTACCATCGGAGCTACCCAAGAACGACTCACGCCCAATCCTCAAAGTTTCTGCCAGTATCTCGTCTCCTACTTTCCAAACTAGGTCAGACACTCAGCTTTAATCTGCCGGGAAGTTTCATATCAGCGCATACTCCGCTGCAGAGTGAAAATCTCATTCTGGAAACATCCCCCAGGCTGTGGCTAAGCCATGTCTCCGCAATATCCTTTCTTTCAGGAGTGATAGTTCTGCAAGGTTCGCAGGAGAACTTCTGTAAATTTTGGAAGGTAAGAGACGAGATACTGGCAGAAGTAAGGCTGTGGAGACGGGGCGTGAGTCGTGCTTGGGTAGCTCAGATGGTAGAGCACTTGCCCGCGAAAGGCAAAGATCCCGAGTTTGAGTCTCTATCCGGCACACAGTTTTAATCTGCCAGGAAGTTTCAATTCTAGGCGTTTTTCTTGCATTCACTGCGCCAGATTTGCACCTGGTGGCCAAAATTGGAACTAATTTTTTCCACTGTGAATCGGTTCTGCATTAAGGTATCAGGATTTTTACCAAATTTCGCTGCCGTTCAGTATTGACAGCCCACTCTGGACCTCTGTGAGCAGCTGCGCTTTAATTGTAACCACCCATTATTTTTACAAACATTAGCACAGTTAAATCCCCCACTTGTAGTTCCGCTTGTCCAATCAGCAATATGGATCGATAAAATCCCCTGTCTTTATGATGCACGCGAGTTTTAAAATAACGTACTGACGCTCGTCTCAAGCGAACCACCACATATCAACTTTCAAACAACATCATATCAGAAACTCAGCTGATTTTTTACGTTTTGAGGGACTGCGGTTGAATGACTGCTATTTTAGTGAGTTTCGATGTGGTCTCTCTCTTCACTCGTGTTCCTATGTCTGATTAGTTGCGGTTAATTGAGGCTAGATTTGGTGCTGAATTAACTAATCTCTTTCGGCATGTGTTGATATAGAATTATTTTTATTCAAATACCAGTATTACGAGCAGACAGATGGTGTTGCGATGGGTAGTCCGTTGTCTCCTGTGATCGCAAATTTGTTTATGGAAGACATCGAGGAACGTGGAGTCGGCACCTTTGAAACCCGCCTGTTTCTTTAGATATGTTGACGAGACCTTTGTTGTTTGGCCTCATGGTAGGGAGAATTTGAATGACTTTCTAGAACGTCTGAACTCGATCCACCCGAACATTCGTTTTACGATGGAGGTGGAAGAGGATGGTTGCCTTCCCTTTCTTGACGTGTGGGTTAGGAGGAAGGATGATGGATCATTGGGACATGCAGTTTACAGGAAACGTACTCACACCGACTTGTACTTACAGGCTAATAGTTGTCACCATCTGGCTCAGCGTAAAGGGGTACTTCGTACCTTGGTAAACAGGGCACATGTCGTTTTTGACGCAGAGACTTTGCCAGCTGAGCTGTCCCATCTTGAATTTACATTTCGTCAAAAAGATTATATTGATAAACAGATTGAACGTGCTATCGACCAACTGTACGTCGGGTAATGATAATTCTGAGTCGACACCTAAGTCTACTGCCGTTTTGCCTTACCTAGGAAACTCTTCCAACAAGATCGGTCGTATTTTACGGAAATACGATGTGAAATGTGTTTTCCGATCCCATCTAACATTAGAGCTTTTTTGAGTTCTGTTAAGGATGATCTTGGTCTGCCTAAGGCGGGTGTATATCGCATTCCTTGTAACTGCGGCATAGCATGTATTGGTCAAACTAACAAGACCTGGAGGACCGAAGTACTCAGCATAAACGGGATACACGATTACAGCAGCCAAGTAGATTTGCTATTGCCGAACATTGCTTGGATACTGGTCACCCAGTGTTATATAATAACACCGAGATATTGGCATGCACGTCCAGCTATTGGGACAGTGTTATTAAGGAGGCAGTGAGACTAAATTAGCCAGCAACCTCGTTAACAGGGATGGAGCTTTTTGTTTAAACTCTGTTTGGAATCCGGGTCTCTCCCTTGTCAAAAATCAGAGGGACAGAGTCAGTGCTACCTCACCTGCGAGTTCGTTGTCTCACTATCGATAACTCTAGTCATCTTTGGTGGTACTAGTGTTCAGTGTGTGTGTTATCTTTCCTGCTTCAGTCCGAGAACCGAATTTTAAAATTTGCATGTACGTTGCGTGTCCGTTGCAGTTTGCCTTGAAAATGGCGTGGTGTTCTCCCGCCGAAATATCGGCGGTCGCTGAAAGTGTTACCTGGATTAATTCCCGGAAGTTATTTGAAAGTTGTATACGCCAGGAGAAACTCAGGTCTCACATCACATATCAAGTCTTCGAACTGTTTGGATTGGATCTTGGAGGATTTCGAGCGGGGAGGCAGATGATGTTCCGTGTGTGGTGCAGCTATAATATTGCCGACATACGCGGGGACGTGCAGACAGGCCGCGCCCCGATAAGAGCCACGGATCTCGCGGAGGGAAGCCTGCGGCGACAAGCGCGTGTCCCTCGGCTGTCCAGTGCAGGATTACCACCTCCCCTCTTCCCCACCCCAAGAAATGCCTTGCGGCCGTAGCTCCACCCGGGGCAGCGGCTGCGTTAAAATTCATGACGCGCCGACTAGGGGCGCCGGCGCCATCTTGACTGGCCAGTGGCGCCGCTTCCACAGTTCTTGGTATTCCTCTCGCCTGTGTCTCATGCATGTAAGATTACACGCCAAAGATGTTTCATGTCCAACTTACCACCAACGAAACGGTATTTTCGTACCACATATTCAGTAAATGTAAGACGTAAGATATAAACTGATGGAAACGAAATCGGAATTTCAGAAAGTAGTTAATGAAGAGTAAGGCAAACCTACGTTTCTAGCATTTGTAGACTTAGAGAAAGCTTTTGACAATGTTGACTGGAATACTCTCTTTCAAATTCTGAAGGTGGCAGGAGTAAAATACAGGGAGCGAAAGGCTATTTACAATTTGTACAGAAACCAGATGGCAGTTCTAAGAGTCGAGGGGCACGAAAGGGAAGCAGTGCTTGGGAAGGGAGTGAGACAGGGTTGTAGCCTCTCCCTGATGTTATTCAATCTGTATATTGAGCAAGCAGTAAAGAAAACAAAAGAAAAATTCGGGGTAGGTATTAAAATCCATGGACAATAAATAAAAACTTTAAGGTTCACCGATGACATTGCAATTCTGTCAGAGACAGCAAAGGACTTGGAAGAGCAGTTGAACGGAATGGACAGTGTCTTGAAAGGAGGATATAAGATGAACATCAACAAAAGCAAAACGAGAAAAATGGAATGTAGTCGAATTAAATCTGGTGATGCTGAGGGAATTAGATTAGGAGATGAGACGCTTAATGTAGTAAAGGAGTATTGCTATTTGGGGAGCAAAATAACTGATGATGGTCGAAGTAGAGAGGATAGAAAATGTAGACTGGCAATGGCAAGGAAAGCGTTCCTAAAAAAGAGACATTTGTTAACATCGAGTATAGATTTAAGTGTCAGGAAGCCGTTTCTGAAAGTATTTTATGGAGTGTAGCCATGTATGGAAGTGAAACATGGACGATAAATAATTTGGACTAGAATAGAATGGAAGCTTTCGAAATGTGGTGCTACAGAAGAATACTGAAGATTAGATGGGTAGATCACATAACTAATGAGGAGGTATTGAATAGAATTGAGGAGAAGAGGAGTTTGTGGCACAACTTGACAAGAAGAAGAGACCGGTTGGTAGGACATGTTCTGAGGCTGCAAGGGATCACAAATTTAGCATTGGAGGACAGCGTGGAAGGTAAAAATCGTAGAGGGAGACGAAGAGATGAATACACTAAGCAGATTGAGAAGGATGTAGGTTGCAGTAAGTATTGGGAGATGAAGAAACTTGCACAGGATAGGGTAGCCTGGAGAGCTGCATCAAACCATTCTCAGGACTGAAGGCCACAACAACAACAACAACAATGAAATTTCAGGAATACATTTGTCTAGGTAAAATATTTAAGTCACTAAAATTGCAAGATCATAGTTTAATGTAATCGCGAGATAAACCATTGAAAATGTCGAGTGCTGGTAGATTAATAACCGAACCGCCAGAATGCTGAACGCAAGCGTGCAAACGTGCTTGCATTGTGTTGTGCAGGTGCCTGATGGCAGTTTGTAGGATAGAGTTCCGTGGCTGTTCCTCTTAGTCGGTCAATACAGGAACTGTTAATGCTGGTTGTGGATGACGCTGGAATTTTCGTCCGATGATGTCCTACATGTGCTCTATTGGAAAAAAGATCTGGCGATCGAGCAGGCCAAGGCAACATGCCGACACTCTGCAGAGCATGTTGAATTTCGGCAGCGGTATGTGGGCGAGCGTTATGCTGTTGGGAAACACCCCGTGGAATGCTGTTCATGAATGGCAGCACAACAGACTGCCGTACAAATTTGCAGTCAGAGTGCATGGGACAACCACGAGAGACGTTAACTTTAGGTGTAGTCCAGTGTGTGTAGCATGCAGACAGGCTGTTTGCAGGCCTTGACTGGCCTCCTCCTAAACTACGCACGGCCATCACTGGCACAACCAGTTTTCATAAGAAAACACAATAGACGTCCACTCTGCCCTCCAATGAGCTCTCGCTTGACACCACTGAAGTTGCAAATGGCGGTGGTTCGGGGCCAATAGAGTGCGTCCTACAGGGTGGGCGTCTGGCTCGGAGCTGTCCGTGACGTAACCAATTTGTAACAGTTCGTTGTGTCGCTGTTGTGCCAATTGCTGCTCAGATTGCTGCTGGAGATGCAGTACGATGCGCCAGAGCCATACGCCGAACACGATGGTCTTTCCTCTCGGTAGTACCACGTCGCCGTCCGGAACTATCTCCTCGTAACCACTGCTGCCTGCAATCATATAGAGTAACTACATTCTGCCAAGTCTTTCTGCAGTATCACAAAGTAACATCCAGCTCCTCGAAGTGTGTTACACGACGTCGTTCAAACTCAGTGAGACGTTGATAATGGCGACTTTGTCTCCTTAATGGCTCGCGAGCGTTACAGCAAATCTGAACTGCAAAATGATTCAAATGGCTCTGAGCACTATGGGACTTAACATCGGAGGTCATCAGTCCCCTAGAACTTAGAACTACTTAAACCTAACTAACCTAAGGACATCACACACACCTATGCCCAAGGCAGGACTCGAACCTGCGACCGCAGCAGTCGCGTGGTTCCGCACTGAAGCACCTACAACCGCTCGCCCACCGCGGCCGGCTGTGATTTGCATCCTCAGGTGATACTACTAGAACCACTGTTATGCGACTGGTGTGAAATTTGAATAGACACCATCTTTCAGATGTAGAAACAGGCCTACCAACTTTTGTTTATGTTGTACAACTCCTTTTTGGTGTTACGTTTTTTTAACGTCAGTGTATAACTTTACTTTTTCTAACATAGAGCTCAACATTTTCAGTGAGAGCAGGAAGCGAGCCGCTTTCGGACCAAGGCAGCAGGCCGTTGTGGCCGAGCGGTTCTAGGCGCTTCAGTCTGCAACCGCGCGGTTCTAGGCGCCGGCAATCGTGTAGTTCAGCCAGGTCAATCGAGGGCGTGGCACAGCGGTTAGACACTTCCTGCATAGTATCTGATGACCTTGACATCAACGAGACGTTTAACTTCTTCTTCCTCAGCCAGGTCCGAATAGCGTAAACATATTGGGTTGGTGCATAAGTTAAAAAATGGCTCTGAGCACCATGCGACTTAACTTCTGAGGTCCTCAGTCGCCTAGAACTTAGAACTAATTAAACCTAACTAACCTAAGGACATCACACACATCCATGCCGGAGGCAGGATTCGATCCTGCGACCGTAGCGGTCGCGCGGCTCCAGACTGAAGCGCCTAGAACCGCAAGGCCACTCCCGCCGGCTTGCATAAGTTCGTAGCGGTTTTTCATGACTTTAATAAACAAGACAGATGCACGTAGTAGAGAATTTGGATAAAAATAATATATTCTCCTTCACTATTCACAACAGTTTGTCAACGCCGGGATAACTTTTCGATACCGCAGCCTTAGAAATCACATGATTTTGAGTCGAAGAACTCGTCGAGCCAATGTTGGGAGAGTATTTTCATATGGAAAGGAATTTCATTGAAGGTTGAAACTTCCTGGCAGATTAAAACTGTGTGCCGGACCGAGACTCGAACTCGGGACCTTTGCCTTTCACAGGCAAGTTCTCTACCAACTGACCTACCCAAGCACGACTCACGGCCCGTCCTCACAGCTCTAATTCCGCCAGTACCTCGTCTCCTACCTTTAATCTGCCAGGAAGTTTCATATGAGCGCACACTCCGCTGCAGAGTGAAAATCTCATTCTGGAAATTTCCTTGAAGGTTGTTCGATAGAGAGCAGAAAAGGTGAAAATTTGAGAGCACAAGATCAGGTGAATAAGGTGGGTGCGGAATGACTTCCCAATTCAACCCCTCTGTAATGTTTTTTGTCAGTCTAGCAGAATGCGGGCGGGCGTTACCGTGGAGCAACATCACTTCACACTGTATTCCTGGTCGTTGTTTTTGGATTGTGTCTGCAAAACGACTGGTTGTTTACAATAAATGTCTGCGGTGGTGGTTACACCTCGAGGAGCAAATCGTAGTACACCATACCATCACCCTTCCACCAGATGAATAATGTTATTTTTTGTGAATGCGCGCAGATCTTTGTACATGGAGTTGCTGCTTTGTTTGGGCTCAACCATTCTTTTCTTTTCCGCACATTAGCACAAAGACACAATTTCTCGTCACCAATAACGATACAGGATAGGAAACGTCGGTGTTATTCACGAGCCATTTGATAATTAGCATGCAGAGATGCCCGTGTGACCAACAATAGATTTCTGTGATTTTGACTTAGAGCATGCGGTACGCATGCACTCGATTTTTCAACCTACCTCATTGTATGCAAACGTCGCACGATGGTGGAATGGTCACAGTTCATCACATTCCTCAGTTCTCGAGTACACTGACGTGGATCATTGTGAAATAAATGTGTTTAAACGATCGTCATAACATCCTGAAGTTCTTCCTGAGTGTGGAGAGTCACTAATGTCAAAATATCCTTCCTAAAACGAGAAAAAAATTTTCTTGCCGTGCTATGGTTCAAATGGTTCTGAGCACTATGCTACTTAACTTCTGAGGTCATCAGTCGCCTAGAACTTAGAACTAATTAAACCTAACTAACCTAAGTACATCACACACATCCATGCCCGAGGCAGGATTCGATCCTGCGACCGTAGCGGTCGCTCGGCTCCAGACTGTAGCGCCTAGAACCGCACGGTCACTCAGGCCGGCTGCTGTGCTATGTCCAGTGACATTACCCCTACATACGGCGCAAATGTTTCTGACTGCTTCCGTTGTTGTCGCCCTTCCTGAGAAGAGTATGTCGGAAATGTTCCGATTCCTCGACTTGGCATTTTCCAGCGTCCACAGCTCCTTTCGCTACCGCCATATGACAAAATGACAACATGTAAACTCAAACAGTGAAATACACTGCTGGCCATTCACATTGTTACAACAAGAAGAAATGAAGATGATAAACGGGTACTCATTGGACAAATATATTATACTAGAACTGCCATGTGATTACATTTTCACGCAGTTTGGGTGCACAGATCCTGAGAAATCAGTACCCAGAGCAACCACCTCTGACCGTAATAGCGTCCCTGATACGTCTGGGCATTGAGTCAAACAGAGCTTGGATGGCATGTACAGGTACAGCTAGCCATGCAGCTTCAACACGATACCACAGTTCATCAAGGGTAGTGACTGGTGTATTGTCACGAGCCAGTTGCTCCGCCGCCATTGACCAGACGTTTTCAGTTGGTGAGAGATCTGCAGAATGTGCTGGCCAGGGCAGCAGTCGTATATTTTCTGTAGCCAGAAAGGCCCGTACAGGACCTGCAACATGCGGTCGTGCATTATCCTGCTGAAATGTAGGGTTTCGCAGGGATCGAATGAAGAGTAGAGCCACGGGTCGTGACATATCTGAAATGTAATGTCCACCATTCAAAGTGTCGTCAATGCGAACAAGGGGTGAGCGAGACGTGTAGCCAATGGCACCCCATACCATCACGCAGGGTGATGCGCCAGTATGGCGATGACGAATACAGGCTTCCAATGAGCGTTCACCGCGATATCGCCAAACACGGATGCGACCATCATGATGCTGTAAACAGAACCTGGATTCATCCGAAAAAATGACGTTTTGCCACTCGTGCACCAAGGTTGGTCGTTGAGTACACCATTACAGGCGCTCGTGTCTTTGATGCAGCTTCAAGGGTAACAGCAACAATGGTCTCCAAGCTGATACTCCATGCTGCTGCAAACGTCGTCGAACTCTTTGTGCAGATGGTTGTTGTCTTGCAAACGTCCCCATCTGTTCACTCAGGGATCGAGACGTGGCTGCACGATCCGTTACAGCCATGCGGATAAGATGGCCATCATCTCGACTGCTAGTGATACGTGGCTGCTGGGATCCAGCACGGTGTTCCGTATTACGCTCCAGAACCCACCGATTCCATATTCTGCTAACAGTCATTGGATCTCGATCAACGCGAGCAGCAATGTCGTGATACGATAAACCGCAATCGCGATAGGCAACAATCCTACCATGATCAAAGTCGGAAACGTGATGGTACGCATTTCTCCTCCTTACTCGAGACATCACAACAACGTTTCACCAGGCAACGCCGGTCAACTGCTGTTCGTGTATGAGAAATCGGTTGGAAACTTTCCTCATGTCAGCACGTTGTAGGTGTCGCCACCGGCGCCAACCTTGTGTGAATGCTCTGAAAAGCTAATCATTTCCATATCACAGTATCTTCTTCCTCTCTGCTAAATTTGCAGTCTGTAGCACGTCATCTTCGTGGTGTAGCAATTTTAATGGCCAGTAGTGTATAAATAAAAAATAACAATCGATAAATAAACCCATAATAACCGGACTACAAATATGGTAAACAAAGACGCTACGAACGTATGCACCAACGAGATAATACGGTATGAACAGACATAGTGTCAACTGTTATTATGTGGACGAAATGAAAGGCTAAATAATATTAGGATGTGGACGAAGTGGCTGGAGAGGCGTGCAACCAGCTCTGCAGGACGCCACGTAGGGGCGAGTTCGGGCGAAGTCCGGCGCATGCTAGGGCCAGGGCGTCGCAGTGGGCAGTGGAATGAGAATGAGACGAACGGAGGGTGAGTCAGCCGCTGACCGCCCGTGCCGCCGTCTCGCATTCATATTTGATGGCCGTGCCGCCCCCGACACCGACACCGCCGTTAGTATTGATCTCGCAGCGACGCCCACACCTCCGGAATGGAGACAGCAGTAAGCGGAAAGCGTTCGGTGCTTAGAGTGACCACCTGTCGAAACAAGTCTGATCGCCTTGGTAAAGCTATCGGCACACGCACTGTGCTATCGGACGTTAACGTTCAGCGTACCGAGTTCAACGTGCTGCTGTACACTCAGAAAAGATGCGACTTATGCATATGGTACATGGGCCCCAACGTGGTATACACGATCGCAACGCGCTCCACCGGCAGTTTTCGGCTGATCTCGCTCTTAAATCTCACTGTATACGAAATGGACGGGCGTAAAATTCCCTTATTAGCTCTATTAAAACATAACTTTCTCCCTTGTCCGTAAGGTAGTCAGACATTCTGTCTGTGGTATACGCAAATAAAAACTTCAATATCCCTGAAAATATTATAAGGCAAAAAGGGTAGAACCATATAAAGTCAGTAAAGACTTCGGCTTGCGAAAGTTCCGTTACAGATAGTGCGATACAAATTTACAGTAACTCTCCACATAAGATAAAAATTATTTCATCATTCTCATTTTTTAATAGAACCCTGAGGTCATTCTTACTTGATCACTGTTCCAAGCCGCCCCTTGGTGGCCGAGCGGTTCTAGGCGCTACAGCCTGGAACCGGGCGACCGCTACGGTCGCAGGTTCGAACATGGATGTGTGTGATGTCCTTAGGTTAGTTAGGTTTAAGTAGTTCTGGGGGACTGATGACCTCAGAAGTTAAGTCCATAGTGCTCAGAGCCGTTTTTGAACTGTTCCAACTCAGTAGCAGAATCTCTACATATGAATTACGAAAATTAAAAGAAAAAAGGGCAAATATGTTACTGCAAGTACTGCAAGGTGTCATATAACTTAAGTCATTCGAACAAACTCACCTCTCAAAAAGATCACTCTTATATTCACATAACATCGAATATTATAGTATATACTTGTTGTTGTTGTCTTCAGTCCTGAGACTGGTTTGATGCAGCTCTCCATGCTACTCTATCCTGTGCAAGCTGCTTCATCTCCCAGTACCTACTGCAACCTACATCCTTCTGAATCTGCTTAGTGTACTCATCTATCGGTCTCCCTCTACGATTTTTACCCTCCACGCTGCCCTCCAATGCTAAATTTGTGATCCCTTGATGCCTCAAAACATGTCCGACCAACCGATCCCTTCTTCTAGTCAAGTTGTGCCACAAACTTCTCTTCTCCCCAATCCTATTCAATACCTCCTCATTAGTTACGTGATCTATCCACCTTATCTTCAGTATTCTTCTGTAGCACCACATTTCGAAAGCTTCTATTCTCTTCTTGTCCAAACTAGTAATCGTCCATGTTTCACTTCCATACATGGCTACACTCCATACAAATACTTTCAGAAACGACTTCCTGATACATAAATCTATATTCGATGTTAACAAATTTCTCTTCTTCAGAAACGCTTTCCTTGCCATTGCCAGTCTACATTTTATATCCTCTCTACTTCGACCATCATCAGTTATTTTACTTCCTAAATAGCAAAACTCCTTTACTACTTTAAGTGTCTCATTTCCTAATCTAATTCCCTCAGCATCACCCGATTTAATTTGACTACATTCCATTATCCTCGTTTTGCTTTTGTTAATGTTCATCTTATATCCTCCTTTCAAGACACTGTCCATTCCGTTCAACTGCTCTTCCAAGTCCTTTGCCGTCTCTGACAGAATTACAATGTCATCGGCGAACCTCAAAGTTTTTACTTCGTCTCCATGAATTTTAATACCTACTCCAAATTTTTCTTTTGTTTCCTTTACTGCTTGCTCAATATACAGATTGAATAACATCGGGGAGAGGCTACAACCCTGTCTCACTCCTTTCCCAACCACTGCTTCCCTTTCATGCCCCTCGACTCTTATTACTGCCATCTGGTTTCTGTACAAATTATAAATAGCCTTTCGCTCCCTGTATTTTACCCCTGCCACCTTTAGAATTTGAAAAAGAGTATTCCAGTCAACATTGTCAAAAGCTTTCTCTAAGTCTACAAATGCTAGAAGCGTAGGTTTGCCTTTTCTTAATCTTTCTTCTAAGATAAGTCGTAAGGTCAGTATTGCCTCACGTGTTCCAACATTAGTATATACTTACGAACCATTAAAATAGCAAAGGTTAGAAGAAAAAAAAATTGAGTGTAGTGGGATGCAAACTAACAACACTTCAAAATTGCGCTATGAAACTATGATACTACTCACTGCACTAGCGCGATCACAATCGTTGAGAGACGGTATCTAGCTTGTTACCAAATCCTGGCTGCTTTGATCGTACCTATATTACTAACTGAAATATAATTATAAGGAATTGTACGAAGAACAATGCATTTTTAATGGATCCTCAACATGCTGTTGATTTCAAATGTCCTGCTCTTATAATACGCAAGTTACAATAACTCTTTTAGCACTAATATGACGTTTCTTTTTCATTTTATTACAGCGCAACATATAATTATCGGAGGGTTTTAGAGAGCTCCCCAGTTTTCTGGTGCTCAGAAACGCCATATACACTCACATGCTTCAACTGGAATCCAATGTGGCGCCTCACAAATCTCCACCAGAGGGAGATTGGATGCATGTGACGTAGCTGGTGTTCTGCCATCTCATTGGTCAACGTTCAACCGTACTTTCAGAATATCTAACATTTCTAGATATTACTCTGCTCGTTCGGAAGGACTTCCCAACGTGATATTCCACGCTGTGACGTCAGAAACTCGGCACGCTCAACGTTCAACGTTCGGATGCACGGGTTTACGGCCTGCCTAAGACTCATTTCCCTTTATACATGGTAATAACACGAGCCTTTGTTTGGTCAGTTATTCGACAGCGCTTTCCCGAGCCTGGAGAACATGCTACAGATGATTCCAGCACGCGTACATTGAATACTAATCAGCCACAAGACAAACCCTTAGATTCTGAGGTCGACTCTGAGTTCATGTGCGTTCGCTACATGGGATCCTACTCAATAGATGAGGTTGGTAACGAAAGCTAGAAGATAGTGTATTCGAGTCCTTATAGTGGAAAACAATTTTGATTGTCATTTTTCAAGAGCGGGATGGATATCCCACTTTCCCATGCTGATCGGTAAGGAGTGCTTAGATGTGATCATTGATGTACTTGAATTGTTCATGTCCCACAGAAATTCAGCAAATTTCTGAGGAATTATTTGCAATAACTAATTGTGGGGCGTCGTGTACAATGATCAAAGCCCCTCACTCATATGGATAACTCAAAAGGCGGCTGTAGAAGGTTTGGTTTCTTAACAAAAAATAATCCTGTCAAAGCGTCTTGTGTTATTTCAAATTGTATGTGCTTTTCTAAACTAGTGCTCTTACCGCTCAATCTTTGATTAGATCGACAGTCCCCGGTTTATATTTTGTGTTCGTTGTTAAGAGTAGGGTCATCAGTAGAAAACGCAGACTGTCCAATATTAAAATAGAACAATCTACCATTAGCCAAGTAAGTGGATTTAAATATTTTGGAAGCAAAATAACTGAAGACTTGAGATGTCTTCAGGAGGTGAAAACTCGAATTGCCATAGCGAAGGAGGCATTCAAAAGAAATAGGACACTCTTATGTGGCAAATTAGATAAAGGACTAAGGAAAAGGCTTCGCAAATGTTTTGTCTAGAGTGTGGCACTAAATGGGGCAGAAACATGGACGCTGAGACGAGAGGATGAAAAAAAGCTTAGAAGCATTGGAGATGTGGATGTGGAGGAGACTGGAGAGAATAAGCTGGATGGAAAGGGTGAGTAATGAAAGAGTATTAGAAAGGGTTGGTGAGAGAAGATGTCTGCTGAAGGTTGTAAGAGAATGGAAAAAGAACTGGTTGGGACATTCATTGAGAAGGGAGTGCTTGCTAGTAGATGCTTTGGAAGGATTGGTTTGTGGGAGAAGACTGAGAGGAAGAAGGAGATACAAGATTGTGGACGACATAAAGGGAATAGGAAATTATGCAGACCTGAAGAGGATGGCAGAAGACCGGACAGCCTGGAGAACTACCATGTGAAAACCTGCCTTTTGGCAGAACACTGATGATGATAATGCCCTCAAACATATTAAATATGTGGCTAAAATAGCCTTGTTATCTGCTGCCCATTTGAAAAGATTAATGTACAGCATCTAAGGAGGTTCCGTAATTTTCTGTAGTCTAATTTCTGTGAATAATTCATCTCAAAACTTATATGTATAAGGAGCGATCAAAAAATTTTCATGTGAGGGCGTTCTAGCACTGTATATGCAAGGTAGCGAGATGCTACATGTAGCCAAGGCATTAATGTGGCATTCGTGTCTTTCGGGCGTGCTTTCGGTAAACGCGGCAACGTTAACTATGGTGACGGTATTACAAAATACGTCCAAACAGGGCTGCCATTCTTTTCTTGATTGCCAAAGGACAAACACCGGTAGACACCCAACGGAAAATGAAGAATGTGTATGAGGCAGCATATCTGTTGAATACCACCGTTGTGGAATGGTGCGCCAAGTTCTGAGTGCTACTGCTTCATGATAACGTATGTCCCCATATCGCAAATATCGTAACATAGAAGTTAAGCCAACTCAAGCGGACGACATTTGAGTAACCGCCCCACAGTTCTGATTTCCGTACACCTGATTATCACGCCTTCGGTCTCTTACAAAAAGGTTTAAAGGGTCTTCGATTCCCGTCAGACGAGAATGTGTAACAGTTACGGATTTCTTCTCACAACAGGATACGGTGTTTTAGCAAACGACTATATTCAACCCAACAAACTGATAAGACTGGTTCAAATGACTCTGAGAAGAACATTAAGCAAAGTAAAGGTTAGGGCGCTTTATTAAGGGCATTTGAAGATAACCAAGGATTGCAGCAGGGTCATGTGCACTTTGCTATTGTGTTTAATGTCGCCTGGGAGAGGGGAACCTTGTGAAAACTGTTTAGTAGAGTGACGCAGGATCTTGCATATGCAGAGTATATTGATTTGTTATCCGGGAGAAAACAGAACGTTTAAGAAAAGCTTGAGAGATAAGAAAAGCTTGAGAGATTAGAAAGATATGGAGCGGTGGCAGGGCTGACAATTAATCAAAGACCAAGTATATGTAAACGTCTGGGAAAAGGTATAGCGAAGCACAAAGAAGCATCAGAAATACATCCAAGGATTGCAACTGGTAACAGGGTTTACTTCGCACTGATGAAAGCATTTAAAGTAATAAGCCTTAGTAGGAAACTGAAGCTAGCAGTGTCTAGTACAGCAGTGAGACCTGTGGTGAGGTATGGTTTGGAGACTTGGACAATGACGCAAGACGATGAGGAGTTGTTACAGAGATGCGGAAGGAAGATTTTTAGGGACAAGCGAATCAGAAATAATGTGATCAGAGAGTTGTATAACAAACCAGATATCGTGACAGAAAGAGAGAGTAATAGACTACGTTGGTTGGGACATGTAGAAAGAATGGTGGAGAGCAGCACAGCCAAGAAAGTTTTCAAAGGAAAACCAGGTGCACGCTGTATAAGACGCAGACCAGGGACCAGATGGCTAGACGACATGGAAGAGGACTTGAGAAGAATGGGAGCTAGAAGGTGAAGAACCAAGGTAGCGAGCGGAGAAGAAAAATGGTTCAAATGGCTCTAAGCACTATGGGACTTAAAATGCGAGGTCATCAGTCCCCTAGACTTAGAATTACTTAAACCTAACTAAACTAAGGACTTCACACTCAGCCATGCCATAGGCACGATTCGATCCTGCGACTGCAGCAGCAGAGCGGTTCGTGACTGAATCGCCTAGAACCGCTTGGCCACAGCGGCTGGCCAGCGGAGAATAGCGGGGGACGATTTCCTCATTGCCCACGGTCTTTTTGTCTGATTGGCATACCTATTCTGGACGGTTCAGCGTTTGAACGAAAACTTTTTGTTCGCCCCCTTGTATTACACCTTATATTAATAATGTATTTCATCACGTAACACACAACTCCAGAAGATATAGCCAGAATCTTGCTGATTGTATTGGCGTTCTGGACTCCTGCTTCTATTGATGGAATCAGTGAATAGTGCACTACCCATCCAAGCCACCCCCTAACAACATTTCCATATGATAAAGTGTTGTGACACGTGGCGGGAGTGCCCTGTATTGCACTGCAGAACCAAGGGAGGCGTAGCCAAAGCTTCACAGATTGGCTGATTGTATTGCCATTTTGGTAATCTTGTTTGTGTTGTTAGAAATAGTTATAAAATGGTTCAAATGGCTCTGAGCACTATTGGACTTAACTTCTGAGGTCATCAGTCCCCTAGAACGTAGAACCACTTAAACCTAACTAACCTAAGGACATCACACACATCCATGCCCGAGGCAGGATTCGAACCAGCGACCGTAGCGGTTCCAGACTGTAGCGCCTAGAACCGCTCGGCCACCCCGGCCGGAGGAATAGTTATAGTACACTGTCTAGCCAAGCCACCCCATAACCACAACTTCATATGGTAGAATGTTGTGACCCGCGTCAGAATGGCCATATATTGCGTGGCAAAGGTCTAGTAAAAATACACTCCTGGAAATGGAAAAAAGAACACATTGACACCGGTGTGTCAGACCCACCATACTTGCTCCGGACACTGCGAGAGGGCTGTACAAGCAATGATCACACGCACGGCACAGCGGACACACCAGGAACCGCCGTCTTGGCCGTCGAATGGCGCTAGCTGCGCAGCATTTGTGCACCGCCGCCGTCAGTGTCAGCCAGTTTGTCGTGGCATACGGAGCTCCATCGCAGTCTTTAACACTGGTAGCATGCCGCGACAGCGTGGACGTGAACCGTATGTGCAGTTGACGGATTTTGAGCGAGGTCGTATAGTGGGCATGCAGGAGGCCAGGTGGACGTTCCCCCGAATTGCTCAACACGTGGGGCGTGAGGTCTCCACAGTACATCGATGTTGTCGCCAGTGGTCGGCGGAAGGTGCACGTGCCCGTCGATCTGGGACCGGACCGCAGCGACGCACGGATGCACGCCAAGACCGTAGGATCCTACGCAGTGCCGTAGGGGACCGCACCGCCACTTCCCAGCAAATTAGGGACACTGTTGCTCCTGGGGTATCGGCGAGGACCATTCGCAACCGTCTCCATGAAGCTGGGCTACGGTCCCGCACACCGTTAGGCCGTCTTCCGCTCACGCCCCAACATCGTGCAGCCCGCCTCCAGTGGTGTCGCGACAGGCGTGAATGGAGGGACGAATGGAAACGTGTCGTCTTCAGCGATAAGAGTCGCTTCTGCCTTGGTGCCAATGATGGTAGTATGCGTGTTTGGCGCCGTGCAGGTGAGCGCCACAATCAGGACTGCATACGACCGAGGCACACAGGGCCAACACCCGGCATCATGGTGTGG
This sequence comes from Schistocerca gregaria, assembly GCF_023897955.1. Classification (NCBI taxonomy): domain Eukaryota; kingdom Metazoa; phylum Arthropoda; class Insecta; order Orthoptera; family Acrididae; genus Schistocerca; species Schistocerca gregaria. The sequence goes on along the minus strand of NC_064925.1, from coordinate 176,200,983 downwards.
GGAGCGATCTCCTACACTGGGCGTACACCTCTGGTGATCGTCGAGGGGACACTGAATAGTGCACGGTACATCCAAACCGTCATCGAACCCATCGTTCTACGATTCCTAGACCGGCAAGGGAACTTGCTGTTCCAACAGGACAATGCACGTCCTCATGTATCCCGTGCCACCCAACGTGCTCTAGAAGGTGTAAGTCAACTACCCTGGCCAGCAAGATCTCCGGATCTGTCCCCCATTGAGCATGTTTGGGACTGGATGAAGCGTCGTCTCACGCGGTCTGCACGTCCAGCACGAACGCTGGTCCAACTGAGGCGCCAGGTGGAAATGGCATGGCAAGCCGTTCCACAGGACTACATCCAGCATCTCTACGATCGTCTCCATGGGAGAATAGCAGCTTGCATTGCTGCGAAAGGTGGATATACACTGTACTAGTGCCGACATTGTGCATGCTCTGTTGCCTGTGTCTATGTGCCTGTGGTTCTGTCAGTGTGATCATGTGATGTATCTGACCCCAGGAATGTGTCAATAAAGTTTCCCCTTCCTGGGACAATGAATTCACGGTGTTCTTATTTCAATTTCCAGGAGTGTATAAGCATGTATGCATATCCGAAGAGACATGTAAGCATCACACTGGACTCGCATTCGGAAGGACGACGGTTCAAATCCGTGTCCGGCCACCCTGACTTACGTTTTTCGAGATGTTCCTAAATCGCTTTAGGTAAATTCCAGGGTGGTTCTTTTGAAAGGGCAAGGCTGACTTCATTTCCCATCCTTCCGTAAACCGATGGGACCAATGACGGCACTTTTTAGCCCCCTCCCCCAAAGCAAACAGACACGTGTACTTCATTACGTAATATACAACTAAAAGAGACAGAGCAAGAGTCCTGCTGATTGGATTGATGTTTTGAACTTTTGCTTGTATTGTTGGAACCAGTGTATTTTAATGATCCCGTGGTTGTGCTCCAAAGAAGTCGAAGACGTCCCGTCCGTCGGAAAAGTAGTGTCGACGATAGTTTTGGTATGCGAAGAGGAGCAACGACACGAATAGCCTGGAACTTGCATCAAGATAAACTTTTTCGATGCGTAATTAAAAATTTTCTCCAGGTTACAATCTTCCTTCGTGCAGGATATAAAGAGTCTTGAAAAATAGAATAAATCTTTTTGAAGCAGCATATACTCCGTTTCTGACAACAGAATAATGCACCAATGTGTATTCGTAAACGAAGAATGGACTTGTGCGATAGCTACAGTGCGTCGGTAAGTTTTGCAGCTCTGCGACCGCGCAAGCTGTGACCCTATGGAAACGGTGCGGCTATTGTTCGGGTAATCCCCGAGGGCGGCAGCCGGCCGAGAGCGTTTCGTTGTCGCGGAGAGCCTGCGGTCCCCGTGCGCGGCACGCAGTCACGCACTGCCACCCATCTCGCGGCAGCCAGCCCTGGGATTCATCTGCTCCAGTGGTCGTCAAACTGTGGCCGAATCAGGTCTTAATAGGGCCCGCAGTTCTCAGCCGTGTTTCATAATAACCAGCAGCAGAACCCAAAACGGCAACTAACGTTCAGAACCTCTCAAGGCCGCAGTTTTCTTCCTCTGTAGTAAACAAAAATACTTACGCAGACAGTAGTATTTTACTATTTTTTTTTTTTTTTGACGATGATGAAGTCGGCCGTGAGGTAAGTATAGTTTGATCTTACCTCAGGGGTTAATAGAAGTGGGAGGGGGAATATTTTATTGTTTCTCTTCCAATGCTGACAACTCACAAACGTGCGCAACTTACACAAATCAGTTCCCACCGCATACATTTCAAACGGAAGTAACGTGAGTTCATGAATGTTCATTATAGAGACGGTCATCTTCAAATGTGATATATGTAGCAAATAATATATCAAATTAAGCTGTTGTAAATACATCGCAACGAGTAGAAGGAAAATGATATTTAAAAAATTTAGTAAACATTTGCGATAGCGTCTGGTCTCTCATACTGCAGTTATTGTTTTAGTTAATATATCGTACTGCCGGCTGGGCGTGGCCGAGAGGTTCTAGGCGCTACAGTCTGGAGCCGCGCGACCGCTACGGTCGCAGGTTCGAATTCTGCCTCGGGCGTGGATGTGTGTGATGTCTTTAGGTTAGTTAGGTTTAATTAGTTCTACGTTCTGGGGGACTGGTGACCTCAAAATTTAAGTCCCATAGTGCTCAGAGCCATTTAATATATCGTACTAATTTGTGCAGGTTATCAATAATAAGACAGTTAGGAGAAGGTGTGATAAAGTAACCAGGAGGGGAAAAGTGGCCATTGCATAGCTTTTGTCCTGAACAATGCTGATGTGTGCCCAGAAACTGTCACACAAGTTGTTAATACGTCACTATTGTTGTCAGTGAGATTGACAGAGGAAGCTCGTTTCGTTATTTTTCAACAAAAACTTTCTTGATTTTGAGTCGTATCACTCTTATTGTCTTACTTGTGCGGAGAGTGATAATCTCTGACAAAGTCAATGTTTAAACAACGCCTTTTCGCCAACAAATCTAGTTCCTTGTTATTTCTTTCAGTTTGGTAGTTTCTTCTGTGGAGCACTAATGCCGAAATGACGTTTGTTCGGGAAAATTGGCCACGCTATACGTGGGAAAAAGTGAGCAAGGTGTTTATCTCAATAAGAGTTATTTCCAGAAAAACACAGAAACCAGACTTCTAAACACTTCTAGCTCCCATCCACCATTGTATCCCTTTGTGACAGTTTTGGAATAATTAAATTATATGATATCATTTAAAACCGTCTGTGTCCTGTAATATTTGCCTTAACTTAAAAGTCCGATTGAAAACGGACTGGTGCAGACAGTTAGTATTGTTTCAGATACTAGGGCACCAAAAGACTTAGAAAATGTGCCTGGGATCATGTTACGATTGCACTGGCCACATTATAGCTTAGGTACGGAAAACTGACCACTACGCAAGGCTGCAGAAAAATGCATGTAGTTCCCATATATTTTCTTTTTCATTTAAAAATATTCCCTGTGATACTTTATAATATGTAGATTCAAAATTCATAATTTGAAAGCTTCTTTCAATAACAATGGTTTGGTGAACACTGAATTTCTTTTCGAGTGGCCACTTTAACCCCCTCTCCGTCCTCCGACAGACCCACCCCCATTCCACCACCACCTATATGACCCGAAGTGTTACCCTAGAATGTCAATATTAGCTCTCAAGCCAAAAAGTTAGACGACCGCTTATCTACACACTCGTACAGGTCTACGCATTTGCAAATCACTGAAAACGTGTTGCTTTTCATGGAAACGTATGTTCAGAGGATCTCAGTACTATCGCGCTTACGTCACTTATTTCTTACTCAAGGATTGTGAGTTCACTAGGTCAACTGAGCATATGTAACCCATCAATAATCAGCTTCATTGACACATAGTGCGTGGATGAGGCCTGAGATAGGAAACCATGCAGTGAACAGTGGACGGTATTCGTTCGATGTGAAGGGATTCAATAAAAAGAAGGAAACACCGCAAGAAATTCGTGCTTGAACATAAATGAAGATGCTACCCGATTCTCAGGTTGCGCTGTTATATTCGACCACGAAAGGCACCTGTGCGATGTCCTCAATCCGTTGCAAGTGTCAGTCACGCTCAGAACAATGTTCTGTGTAGTTATGAGTGCGTTATGTTGGAGCCGTGTGAACTCGAACTTAGGCAGATGGTTGGTGCTCGAATGGTGGATGCTTCCGCAACCAAAGTAGCCGACATATTTGGTGTTTCTAGAGGCTCCGTGTCGAAGATTCAGACCGCATACAGGGAACGCGAAAAAACATATCCGCTAAGTCTCGCAAGTGTGTGTTGAACGATCGTGAGGGCGGTCATTGAAGAGGATTCTGATGAAAAGTAAGAGGACCATAGCCGCAGAAATCCCTGCGGAACTGATTGTCGCACTCAGGAACCCTTTCAACACCAAAACAAGGAAGTTCCGTAAGCTGGGAGTTGCAGGGCTAGCTTAAATTTCAAAGCCACTCATCAGTGATGTAAATGTCCGTAACAGAACACTGGACTACGGAGCAATGGAAGAATGCCAGTGGGTCGGACTAGCCTTGTTTCACTTTATTTCTAACTTTTGGTCCAGTTTACGTACTAAGAATGAAACATTTGGCCAGACATATCATGGTATTCCATGAGAGCTACGGTCGCTCTGCACGGTCCCATTACTGCAAAGAACCGTGTGGCCATTTTGGCTGATCAGCTCCATCGCATGATGCGCTGTTTGTTCCCCAATGGAGATGCTGTTTTCTAAGACGAAAGGGCCTGTTCATGCAGCTCGCATCGTCCAGCTCTTTTTTACGTCGGCACTAGGCTAAACTACCGCATCTACCGTGGCCACTACAGTCACCAGACCTCAATATCATTGAGCCTTTGTGGTTTACTTCGGAGAGAAGGGTGCGTGATCGCTATCCACCCTCCATCATCATTAACTCAGCTTGCTATTATTTTGCAGTATATTAGCATAAGATTACCTTTAAAATCATAAAGGATCATTTATCCACTGCGAGACGACTGAAAGTTGTTTTCAGTGCCAATGGTTCTCCTACACGGTGTTAGTAGTTGTAATATGTCGTGTTTTTGGTGTTTTCATGTTTTTCTCTACCCCAGCTTTTATAGTCGTATTTATTTTACGTAATCTTATTTTCAAGATCACCTTGTTGGTGGAACACGAACCACTAAGTGATTTTCCCAAAATTCATAAAAAAATGTTTCCTAAAATTTACTATATTTTCGCGAGTTAATCGGCTGCCCTAACGGACATTACTCACTATTTCTGTGACCTATCTGGCGGGTCAAAGAGAAGCCTGTCCCCATCCGTGCTGGCAGCCTTGAAAATTGGTTCCCTATCGTTTGAGCAAATATGTTTGACAACTTTTAGGACAAGTGGTAGCAGCCCCATTCGATTAAACACGTATTAGTGTATTTAGAAGACAATCAGATACGAGAGCTAATCCATTGTACACACGGACACTGAATGTATATTAATTTGGCTTTAAATTCAACAAGCTCATAAAAAGAGAAATATCTCTGCGTTTACTGAAATGCATGTGTTTATTTAGTTTTCTATGTTTAAAAATTGGCCAGTATTTGCATCAAGCTGAAGGCTCCTAAAGGACCTGCAGCTTTGTTTGGAATACGCTTCGTCGTATCGCCACGAACGGGGTGGTGCTTTGCTTGAAACTGTAGTTATCATCGAAATGAGCGTGGTTCCAGGCATCCGGGATTTTTGGCTTTCGTGGCTTTCTCGAAACACGTCAAACTAATGCCGTAGTAGTTCCTTAAGGAAACAGCTACCTCTTCCGCGATGGGAGATGGAGTTTTTATCAATCTCAATTAGCGTTCCATCCGTAATGTTTTCGACATTGATGAGATGTTTGACCATCTTTCACCAATCGGACATTCGTATTACCTCCACGTGCAGCTGCCCTGTCAATGTCTCGCTTGAACAGCTACTGTCCTACTCCAGTCAACTCCAGTCAAACCCAAATCTCCTGAATACACAGCCGGCCTTTGTGGCCGAGCGGTTCTAGGCGCCACAGTTCGCCACGGTCGCAGGTTCGAATCCTGCCTCGGGCACGGATGTGTGTGATGTCCTTAGGTTGGTTAGGTTTAAGTAATTCTAAGTTCTAGGGGGCTGATGACCCCAGATGTTAAGTCCCATAGTGCTCAGAGCCATTTGAACCATTTTGAGTCCTCCCTCGGGCATGGGTGTGTATTTGTCCTTAGGATAATTTAGGTTAAGTAGTGTGTAAGCTTACGGACTGATGATGACCTTAGCAGTTAAGTCCCATAAGATTTCACACACATTTGAACAAACGGCTCAAATGGCTCTGAGCACTATGGGACTTAACATCTGAGGTCATCAGTCCCTTAAAACTTAGAACCACTTAAACCTAACTAACCTAAGGACATCACGCACATCTATGTCCGAGTCAGGATTCGAACTTGCGACCTAGAAACAGCGTGGTTCTGGACTGAAGCGCCTAGAACCGCTCGGCCACAAAGGCCGGCTGTGTATTCAGGAGATTTGGGTTTGACTGGAGTTTTCCCTTTCTCTGATTGTTTGCACTTTCCCCAAGCGCTATAATTTTTCTGTTAAGAGGGAGAGTGCTTTTCTCACCCTCGTCAAACTACAATAATGCTCCATATTTCATGATATCACATCAGAAAACGTTGAACTGAAAAGGGAAACTTCAAGAACTAGAATTTTTTCACTCCATCTTTTGCTTTTGACGTTATTGAAGAAGGAATGATGTCCATTTTGCTTGGGCAACATTTGGTAAGAAAGCCTTCATCATCCTTGTATTAGGAACATACCAAACTCGAGCGTCGATGAGTCAGATAAATTATATGTCAGTGGTCGGCTGAAGAAACCAGTCGGACAGAGTCGGAGCTAACTGCTGTAGCTTGTTCGATCGTCTGAAACTTAGTTCCCGCGACAAAGGACATATAAGAATGGCGTAATGGCACAGAAGTGGATTTTGTGAGTGCGTTCCTATCGACGGTTGACAGAAGAAGGAAATCAAAGAGCAAAATAGGGACGAGAGGAAGAATTTAAGGAGAGAGTGAACAGGAGATGAAAATAGACGAAAAGGAAGAAAGGAGCAGACCGGGCAGAGAAGAAGAGATCAGATCAACTGTCCGCAGTCGATTTCCTTTCGCTCGCAGGTCTTAGACCGAAATGACGTGCTCTACGATTTTAACGACGTCGCCCGTTCTGGAGCGGAGAGCGGCGCGCTGACCAGGGCGGCCATGTTGTCCAGCCCGCGCTCCCCGTCCCCCTCCAGGCGCCACTTCCGCAGGAGAGAGATCTGGAGCCGGAGTTGGGAGCTGGAGTGTTCCCGCGGGAGCAGGGGCGCGCGCACTCACCCTCAACCCGCCGCTTCCCCCTCCGCGCCGTGTAATCTCACCCCGGGCCGGACCTCGCGCTCTTGTATAAAATGTATAGAAAACACGAGGGAAGCGATTTTTATACAGAAAAAAGGCGATTTCGCGTCGGAAGCGGGAAAGGCGACCGACCGGCCGACCGGCTCTGGGCAGAATTTTCGCATCGCTGCGAGGCTCGTGGTAAGGGCGGCGTGTGTGAGTGTGTGTCGCTCAGGGTGTGGGGTGGCTCGACCCCAGCCTGCAGGGGTGGCCACCACACTCACTGCAGCTTTTCATATCACACTCGCAACAGTTTCTCGTAACTTGCCTACCGCGACACTACACTTCTTACCGAAAAAACTGCCAGTTCGATTTCCTGCTGTTTTTACAGAGCGAGTCAAAAAGGACTTTACAACTTCGGACTGAAATAGAAATTTAGGTCAAAATCAACAGTCAAGATCGCGATAACAATTCTTTATTGCCCGGTTTGACCGGCTTATGTTAAAGCCGTCCTCAGAATATTTAGGCCCCCTATAGAGGGTACTGGCGACTTCTCGGTTTTTCACGAAAGGCAAACCTACGTTTCTAGCGTTTGTGGACTTAAAGAAAGATTTTCACAATGTTGACTAGAATACTCTCTTTCAAATTCTGAAGGTGGCGGGGGTAAAATACAGGGAGCGAACGGCTATTTACAATTTGTACAGAAACCAGATGGCAGTTATAAGAGTCGAGGGACATGAAAGGCAAGCAGTGGTTAGGAAGGGAGTGAGACGGGGTTGTAGCCTCTCACCGATGTTATTCAATCTGGATATTGAGCAAGCAGTAAAGGAAACAAGAGAAAAATTCGGAGTTGGAATTAAAACCCATGGAGAAGAAATAAAAACTTTGAGGTTCGCCGATGACATTGTAATTCTGTCAGAGGAAGCAAAGGATCTGGAAGAGCAGCTGAACGGAATGGACAGTGTCTTGAAAGGAGAATATAAGATGAACATCAACAAAAGCAAGACGAGGATAATGGAATGTAGTCGAATTAAGTCGGGTGATGCTGCGGGGATTATATTAAGAAATGAGACGCTTAAAGTAGTAAACGAGTTTTGCTATTTGGGGAGCAAAATAACTGATGATGGTCGAAGTAGAGAGGATATAAAATGTAGACTGGCAATGAGAAGAAAAGCGTTTCTGAAGAAGAGAAATTTGTTAACATCGAGTATAGATTTAAGTATCAAGAAGTCTTCTCTGAAAGTATTTGTATGGAATGTAGCCATGTATGGAAGTGAAACGTGGACGATAAATAGTTTAGACAAGAAGAGAATAGAAGCTTTTGAAATGTGGTGCTACAGAAGAATGCTGAAGGCTAGATGGGTAGATCACATAACTAATGAGGACGTATTGAATAGGATTGGGGAGAAGAGAAATTTGTTGCACAACTTGACTAGAAGAAGGTTGGTCGGACATATTCTGAGGCATCAAGGGATCACCAATTTAGTACTGGAGGGCAGCACGGAGGGTAAAAATCGTAGAGGGATACCAAGAGATGACTACACTAAACAGATTCAGAAGGATGTAGTTTGCAGGAGGTACTGGGAAGTGTACAAGCTTGCACAGGATAGAGTAGCATGGAGAGCTGCATCAAACCAGTCTCTGGACTGAAGACCACAGCAACAACAGCCACGTCCGCCCCTGGTAGCTGAGTGGTCAGCGCGACGGAATGGCATACCCAACGCCCGGAGTTCGGTTCCCGGCTGGCTTGGAGATTTTCTCTGCTCAGGGACTGGGTATTGTGTTGTCCTTATCATCATCGTTTCATCCCCATCGACATGCAAGTCACCGAAGTGGCGTCAAATCGAAAGACTTGGACCAGGCAGCCGGTCAACCCGACGTTAGGCCCTAGCCCCACAGCTTTTACATTTACCTGATACCACGATCGTACACTGGCGACAAACAGTGTACGATTTTGGTATCATGTGAAAAACCGAGGAGGCGCCCAAAAATTCCGAGGATGGCTTTAACATAAGCCGAAACCGGCAAATAAACAAATGTTACTGCGTTCTCGACTGTTGATTTTAACCTATTCCCAGGTCGCTGCACTCCACAGACAATGTTGTCTATATTTATATAAAAAATTTATTGAGATCAATTATGGAGTCTATAGATGTGTCACTTTGTAGGAAACAACTCAAGTTTCACATAAAAGTATTAAGTGTCATTATGGTTCAGTGTGACTATCATTTATGATGCGTCCATCATCCCACCGCTAGTCAATTTCTTCCCATACTCGGTGCAGCATATTGGGCATAATTTGAGCAACGGCAGCGTATGTTCAATTTTCCAGGTCGATTAAATTGCTAGGGGAGGAAGATACAGACGGTTTTTAATTAAGACCCAGAGAGAGAAATTCAGTGGAGTCAAGTCTGGGGAGCGAGTGGCCATGCGCCTGGCTCTTCACGCCCAGTTCACCGACCTGGGATACGATTGTCGAAGAAACCTCCAACTTTCGTGAGGAAATAATGTGGTGCACCGTGTTGCTGGTAGTAAACCATTCCATCGTGGTCATCTTCATCGATCTGTGGAGTTAAAAACTTTTCAAGCATATCCAGATACACAATGCCACTGATAGTTTTCTCCTTGAAGAGGGAAGGGCCGTACACTTTCAGTTTGCTAAGGGTAAGGCTGGCGCTACTGGAGGCGGAGTGGGGTACTGATGCACTACGTGAATAACTTGAGGTTATGAAACTTCCTGACAGATTAAAACTCTGTGCCCGACCGAGACTCGAACTCGGGACCTTTGACTTTCGCGGGCAAGTGCACGTAGAGCACGTGTCCGCGAAAGGCAAAGGTCCCGAGTTCGAGTCTCGGTCGAGCACACAGTTTTAATCTTCCAGGAAGTTTCATATCGGCGCACACTCCGCTGCAGAGTGAAAATCTCATTCTGGAACTTGAGGTTGTTTACAAAGTGACACATCTACCGATTCAGTACGTTGTCTCACTAAATTTCTAAATTATTCCAAAGTAATAATGTCTTTTTTGACTTACCCTGTTATATTCCTGATATGGTCAGTCTGGTGCCATCTGCAGTGTCTCAGAAATGAGAAAAAACTTCACAAGCCAAGAGCGCCAAAACTGCGTTTCGTGGATGACCCGTTTCGACAGAGCTATGCTGTCATAATCGGATCTTATGCTTTTGAGTTTTTGCTGTATGTTACCCACTAGTGTTAAAAGTCGTTTCACACTGCTTATGTGCGCCCACTATCATGGACATTTATACACAATGTAAAATTTAAAACTATCATGTACAAACCTAAACACAGATATATTACGCCGATTTCAAGTGTTTATTTTCACGACGAGTTAGCAATTCCAGGTGTATATAATACTTTTACATTTGACAAGTCAACGTGTAGTGATCTTCATGGAAGTGGAGTGTACATAAGAAATGTGAAACGACCTGTAGCGCTGATGGATAATATGTTGCAAAAATTCAAAAGCATTAGATCCGAAGATGACGGCATAACTCTGTCGAAGCCGGTCATCCAACAAATTGCTTTTTAGCGATCTTGGCTTGTGAAGTTTTCTTCAGTTACTATCTTTTTGTTTTACTGAAATTGAAATGTAAAAACAATTAGGTCAGATTTCTGACAGGTAATCGTTATTAATAATCATGAAAATACCATCCTGACATTGTTGATTAGGTTTTTATTGTAGGTACATACCACTTTATACAGAAGCGACTGCGCAAAAGAAAATAACTTGCCAACTACTACGACGGGAGATAATCGTTTGCATTGACGAGGGCTTCTGTCTGGAATAGCAAAATAGAAGAACCACTTTACTCATGAGTGATTGTGACTGACAGAGCGGTAGCAATACACGGCTGGTAAAAGCCACACGAACTGAGAGTTCAACAGATTACGCATTATGCATTTCGAGGTCTCGTCCGATGTTATGACTAGAGCGCAGATTTTCATGCACTGTCAAATCGTAAAACATATTGATTTCTAGCGGCACCTACCGAGCCGAACTGGGTCGTTTTCGGCCTAATTAATACGAGAAAACATCAATAAAACGTGTTATCGTGCGACGTATGGCAACATATTCAGTGAGTCCAGCAACATTTGATTGTCACTACTAACACTTATGAAAGTCTGCAAATACTTGAAAAGTTCAAAAAGCTAAGACAGATTTCCAGTTGCTAATAAACAAAGGGCTCCAGAACTACAAAAGATTCAATGCCTCAGGAATATTAGAACTTAACAAATCATTAAACATGCACAATGAGGCACCAAACAATGAAAATATGCGGTATCAAAATTAAGCTGTTTCAATGTATTTTTCTGAGACAGTACACAACAACCAATTCCTCCTGATTTTCTTTACTTAGGCTCATACCTACACCGGACAAAACATTTTTGCACATAGAAAATGACCTTTCTACGTCACAAGAAGTGACAGTTGCGTACCTAAGTCATAAAGTCATAAAGTTAAACGTCTTTAACATTTTTGTCACAATTTTTTGTCAACTTCATAAATTTAAAATCAAGATTTGATCTGATAACGTTGTTCATCTTAGCTTTTTCTGCAACACCCACTTCTCTATAGTTTGATTGCAGAGATTGTCCGCCTGCTTGACTGGGTATGCTGGCAAGGTAGCTCAGCGTGTTCGGTCAGGGAGTTGCCTGGTCTCTGTAATAAAAAACTGACTGAAGGGACCAACAACGAACTACAATGGATGTCATGTGACGTCGGCTACGACCAAATACAACGAACAAAATGCAAGAGAAAGTGGTAATGTGTTTGTCTACCACGCAATGGGCCCCAATTCTATTCCTTGCCGGGTTAGGAATTTTCTAATGTGGATTGGGTGTTATGTTGTTCTCATCATCGTTCCATTTTCACCGACGCGCAAATCGCCCAGTGTGGCGTCACCTGAAATAAGACTTGCAACACGGCGGTCGAACTTCCCCGGCTGGGGAGATTTCACCAGGTACTTGTGGATCCAACTTCGCTATTTTGTGTGCAAAATTTGATTTGATGTAAATCATGTCTTTCTCAAAATCTGTTTTCCTGAAAGCCATTTACACAAGCTGTATTAGTGGCTTTGAAAGTGTGTAAACCCAAAACCGGAAATACAATTAAATCCAATAAATTTGATGGAATTTACAGTATCTTACAATTTAACGTCATCAAAATCATCAGAGCAGAAGATGGTAGCCTTTATCCAGGTATATTTTTTTAAATATTGTAGTTATGCTAAATCTGGAAGTATAATTGCAGGATATGGGTTATGCTTTTTTACAAACATACTGTTTTTTTCCCTTTTTACCCAAACATGTTTCAGCAGGACACCATACAGCTGGTCTGCAAAAACTTTCTTTAGGCCTCACTTTGTTAAATCAGTTATAACCTAAAAGATTTACCCTTTTTACAGTTTTGAATAAACGAAAATTCATTGATGATGTCACAGAGGGTCTGTAACATGTTTGGGGAAAAAGAAAAAGTGTCTTCGCGAAAAGACGGGACCCATATTCTATAATTTAACTGCAAATGTGGATAGAAAGGACAAGAACTGCAGATCCAAATGATGACTATACTAGGAGTACAACTCTAAATGAAGCAACACGGACAGATGCTTTCAGGATTACTTTCAATAGGAAAAAAGGGCAGCAGAGACATATGACGTAATTAGTGTTGGCAGAATTATCAAACCTTTGTATTCTGTGCGTCTATTTACCTTGTATATGGAGGAAATGAGCGTATTCATATTGTCATATTGTAGAAGCTAAACACGTAACGCGCTTTAGGTTAGGATATTTTTTTTAAATTGAGTTCCCGGTGTTCATCATATAGAGGAGAGCGTTTCTTATTAACGACAGAACCCTTTTTTTTACTTAAATTTATTGGCGCGATGTATATTGATGTCTATCAACATTCATCCAGACGAACTGGGGCACTTCGCGCCTAATCCATAAGAAAAGCAGCAATAAAAGGTGTTAACATCCACGTTATTGCGGTATATTCACTTAGGCCAGAAAAATGAAATAATATGCATTATAAATGCGTAAATTCATGTAGTAGTATCGATGACATCTTTGAAATCTTCATTTCTTTTCAAACAGAAAAAAGAGGCAAACATGCATGCAGTATGCATTTGCATAGAAATACGGACTCATGCTATAAGAAACGTATTTTTGTTGAGGAACTCTCATTTTGTTCTCTAAATTAACACTAACTTAATTGAAACCGCTTTCAGACTGTAGCAGTTGGTCTGTTGAGTTTCAGCCTTTGTTGCAATTATAAGCAGCTGTATAGCTTCTGCTGGCGGTTGTACGTTCGGAGCTGACAGAAAGGTACAAAATGTAATTGCCAAACAGAGTGCATACGCAAATAAGAAAAACCATTGAACTTTCAGCACAACGTCATTAAAGTTCTTTCTCTATTGCTCGGACAATGAGAAAAGAGCAATATCTGAACGACGTTCAAAGCCGAAACAGCAGTCCAAGAGCAATGAGCAGGAAAACTGCTGCTCCACGATAACGCCAGCCCCCATTCTGCTAGACTGACGGAAAACACTATACAGGAATTGGACCAGGAGACCGTTCCTCATCCACCTTATTCAGCAGGTCATGCGCCCTCAGACTCCACCTTTTCCGTTCTCTCTCGAAAAACCTTCACCGAACTTGTTTTCCGTATGAAAATGCGCACCGAACATGGCTCGGTGAGTTCTTTGACTCAAAATTATGTGATTTCTATAGTCGCGGAATCGAAAACTTGCCCTAGCGCTGCCAGACGGTTGTAAATAGTGAAGGAGCATATATTATTGATGACTAAACTCTGTGTTATGTGTATCTGTTGTGGTTGTTAATCTTACGGAAAAGCTCTATGGAGTTATGAACCAATGTAATCTATGTGATAAGGTGCATGACGAGGAATGAAAGCCCAAACTGCTTAAATACAGGGTGGTCCATTCATACTGACCGGGCCAAATATCTCACGAAATAAGTATCAAACGAAAAAACTACAAAGAACGAAACTCGTCTAGCTTGAAGGGGGAAACCAGATGGAGCTATGGTTGGCCGGCGAGATGGCGCTGCCATAGATAAAACGAATATCACCTGACTTTTTTATTTTTAAATAGGAATCCCCATTTTTATTACATATGCGTGAAGTACATAAAGAAATATGAATGTTTTCGTTGGTCCACTTTTTTCGCTTTGTGATATATGGCGCTGAAATAGACACCAACGTATAAGCACATGGTATCCCGTAACATTCCGTCAGTGCGGACGGTATTTGCTCCGTGATACATTACCCGTGTTGAAATGGAGCGTTTACCAATTGCGGAGAAGGTCGATATCGTGTTAATATATGGCTGTTGTGATCAAAATGTGTGCTATGTATGCTGCTCGGTATTCTGCACGACATCATCCAAGTGTCCGGACCGTTTGCCGGATAGTTACGTTATTTAAGGAAACAGGAAGTGTTCAGCCACATGTGAAACGTCAACCACGACCTGCAACAAATGATGATGCCCAAGTAGGTGTTTTAGCTGCTGTCGCGGCTAATCCGCACGTCAGTAGCAGAAAAACTGCGGGAGAATCGGGACTCTCAAAAACGTCGGTGTTGAGAATGCTACATCAACATCGATTGCTCCCTTACGATATTCCTATGCACCAGGAATTGCATGGCGACGACTTTGAAAGTCTTGTACAGTTCTGCCACTGGACACAAGAGAAATTACGGGACGATGACAGATTTTTTTGCACGCGTTCGCCGGTCGGAGTGGCCGTGCGGTTCTAGGCGCTATAGTCTGGAACCGAGCGACCGCTACGGTCGCAGGTTTGAATAGTGCCTCGGGCGTGGATGTGTGTGTTGTCCTTAGGTTAGTTAGGTTTAATTAATTCTAAGTTCTAGGCGTCTGGTGACCTCAGCAGTTAATTCGCATAGTGCTCAGAGCCATTCTTTTGCACGCGTTCTATCTAGCGACGAAGAGTCATTCACCAACAGCGGTAGCGTAAATCGGCATAATATTCACTACTGGGCACATCAGCGACCTTGGCAGGTTAATGCATGGTGCGGCATTATTGGAGGAAGGATAATTGGTCCCCATTTCATCGATGGCAATCTAAATGGTGCAATGTAATCTGATTTCCTACGTAATGGTCTACATTACGGAAGGCGAACTACTCGCTGTTAAGAGGAATGTCGTTACATGTATTGCCAAATGCTTTGATGTTGACGGACATAATTTTGAGCATTTATTGCATTAATGTGGTATTTGCAGGTAATCACGCTGTAACTGCATGCGTTCTCAGAAATGATAAGTACACAAAGGTACATGTATCACATTGGAACAATCGAAATAAAATGTTCAAACATATCTACGTTCTGTATTTTAATTTAAAAAACCTACTTGTTACCAACTGTTCGTCTAAAATTGTGAGCCATATGTTTGTGACTATTACAGCGCCATCTATCACAAATCGAAAAAAGTGGTCCAACTAAAACATTCATATTTCTTTACGTACTACGGCAATATGTAATAAAATATAGGAGTTCCTATTTAAAAAAACGCAGTTGATATCCGTTTGACCTATAGCAGCGCCATCTAGCGGGCCAACTATAGCGCCATCTGGTTACCCCCTTCAAGATACCCAAGTTTCGTTCTGTGTAGTTTTTTCGTTTGACGCTTATTTCGGGAGATATTTGGCCCGATCACGATCAATGGACCATCCTGTAGAGTAAGTTTGGTGCATGAAACACTGGGGATCATCGTAACTATTTGCTGCCGCATACGTAACGCAATTTTTGTGTATCACCCATAATGCAAAAGTCGCTCAATATTGTCAAGAAAGGAGACGAACGGAAATGAACTCTGTTCTTCAGAAAAGGCGTCAGGATTTCTTTTACACTGAGATCTGTGACTGTAAGATGTAAAACCTAGTCTTCGTGGTTAGCAAAACACGATTAGATAACACAACCTTTACGAGCAGGGGTAACGTCGTTTTGGTAAAAAGACATGCTGTAATGGAATCGGAATTTGCGCTATGGAATAAGACGGGTCAACTAAACGCATTAATCCTATATCGCAAGCACTGGACTGGTTTTCCACGAGGAACTGGGTCGAGTCTCCATCCTAGCATCCGGATTTCTGTTTTCTGTGGTTTCCATAGATCAGGTGAATTATGAAATTTCCGTAGATGAATGGAGGAATGTGCTCTTGATGGATGAATCCCGCCACATTTCGCAAAATAGTCCTCGTCTCTCTCTCTCTGCCCGCATCTCGTGGTCGTGCCGTAGCATTCTCGCTTCCCACGCCCGGGTTCGCGGGCTCGATTCCCGGCGGGGTCAGGGATTTTCTCTGCCTCGTAATGTCTGGGTGTTGTGTGATGTCCTTAGGTTAGTTAGGTTTAAGTAGTTCTAAGTTCTAGGGGATTGATGACCTAAGATGTCCCATAATGCTCAGAGCCATTTGAACCAATCTCTCTCTCTCTCCCCCTGTGTGTGTGTGTGAGAGAGAGAGAAAGGGAGAGAGAGAGGGAGAGAGAGAGAGAGAGATAGAGATAGAGATAGAGAGAGAGAGAATGTTTTCCTTCAATCATAAGTAAAAGCCTGAATCTTTAAGAACACAACGTAAATGAGTTCCAATTACAGTGTGAAAAACAGAATCCAGAGGAGCAGCCAGTCGGAGAACTTCAGATCATTACCGAAGTAAAAGAGCCCGGAGAGTACCCAACGAGTCTATCGTTTGTTGTCGACTGTCCAGTATTGAAAGACATCGTTTCTCTGACATCTGATTGGGGTTTCGTCACCGTGGTAGCGCAGCAAGTTGAGTCCATGTTCGAGTTTGTGACGCTGGCTGTTCCGATACTTTTCGGCGGACAGTCCG
Organism: Schistocerca gregaria; assembly: GCF_023897955.1. NCBI lineage: Eukaryota > Metazoa > Arthropoda > Insecta > Orthoptera > Acrididae > Schistocerca > Schistocerca gregaria. The sequence goes on along the minus strand of NC_064925.1, from coordinate 176,184,203 downwards.
AACACCTGTTGGTCCACGACACGAGAGACGAGAAGTGGTAGCTGATGCAATCACTGGAAAACAATGGAAATTGACCATTTTGGAGACGGTGATGGAAACACAATGTGGGAATGCATCAGGTTGGGTGGACATCCGGAGCTAGACATCTCTTTTGATAATCATACGAGTTAATTCTCAGACGTACAGAGACGGGATACTGCAACTACAAGTGCATCTTTTCAAAGATACTGTTGGCCAAGACATCAACTTTCTGGTCGAAAATGGCCGTTCCTGTCGAGCTGCTCTGACGATTGTTTTTTCTCAGATGAAGATGTCCACTGCTTAGTCTGGTGTGGTCTTCTTGTGTGAGTCCTACAGATTTTAGGCATGTTTTATGCAGATGAAATACAGTCTGTGAACAATCACTAAGGAATTTTCCAGACCTCTAAGGAGTAGAATATAGGATCTGCTGCCAATAGCACCCTTGAACACCTCACAAAGACGTTGCTACGTCACTGCCAAGCAGATGATGACTGGAGTAACTAACGGCAACTGCATCTCCTATTAATAATGTTGTCATTGTGAAGCAATGAAAAGAAAAAGAAATTAAGTGGACGTGTCAAGAGTCACGCTGCCCGTACTAACGTGTGCTATGTCACCAATGTGTGCAGTCCTGCACGCTCAACCCAGGAGATCTACTTTACCGCTAGTAAGTTGCTTCTGATGCGTAGTTTCTTTAGGATTCTCGCTAGCCTGACGTTGTATAGCCTTCCGTTGCGAAGTATAGTGGCTCCTTCTCTCCTGTTTGTTTTTATTGTTATATTTTTCTGTAACTGATTTAATTTTGTTTCTGTAAATGTTATACATTTCAAGTGTTCTAATTCTGCCAGAAGGTTTTCTTGGCCAGTTATGGCCGACTGTATATACAACAAAACGCAAAAGTAGTTTTGGTGTTCTAACAATACCACTACTTGCAAAGTAGGTTAGAAATCAGATTAATAATGTTGCTCTCGCAACATATGTTCGCTTTATCGGGCAAAAACAAAGTTATTGACTGTGGATGGTATCCTCAGAATGGAAATAATGAAGTCACTGTAAAAAAGTCATTAATTTTGGCACTTATCTTGAATGGATTCCCACGTAGATTTCGTCGAAGTTGTTATGGCTCATCTTGTTGATTCTAGGGTGATTCCACTTTGACTGCTGGAAGCTCCAGATCTGTAGTTTAGCAATATTTGAAGACCTAACAAATGCGTTTTTCAGGAAATTCGTAATGATCAAACAATCCCAGATCAGAACAAAGGTATGGTAGAAATAATTTTTGACTTGGTGTTCACGAACCACATTATTATTAAACTTCTTGTAAATTCACGTATACTTCTTTTTAATTGTCACATCATCAAGAAAACAGTTTTGTATCAATCTTCATATATTTAATTTCCACTTTAACCAAACACAAGACTTGACTGTTCTGTTACAAAGCGAAATAACAACTTAACTTCTGCAAAGTGGAATAAAGACAGCCCTGTGAGCATTCGCGCTAAAACGGTTACAACTAAGTCAAAGATTATGACAGTTTCACAGAAATGAATACACACAAGAACCATATCATAATAATATATCGATACATCGGAGTACCTATACATTAATAAAACCAAATGTGAATATTGTCACAAAAATATGTCTGTTACTTCGCAGAAAAGTAGTAGGTTATTACTGGTATCGAAAACTGGGGTTGGAGTGCCGTAATGGTCACGTAAATAAAGAACCACTACAGTGTTTACATAAGGTAATCTCCCTTCGATATATCGTTTACTTAGAAAATCCGTTTCGCTTAAGTTCGTCAGGCAGTGTCATATCGGCAGAATGGAGTTCCTGACATTACACGTCGCGAAGACTGATCGTAGCAATGGCAGATCTTGATGCTGGAAAGTCCGTTGCGTCTGTCCAAATTGTTCTAACACGTCAGACTTGGGGCTTGTTGCCACGGGTAACGCGTAAAATTGGGAAAAGCATGAGAGAAAGACATTTTTATTTTTAAGTGAGAATATTTTAGGTTAGTCTTGACCATGACTGTTATGGATATCAAATGAAAATACAAATTACTTTAACCGGTCACGTTTATTTTGTACTTTCCTGGGAGCTGTTTGAACAATTTGTTTAACGCACGGAAACGTATTGGTTGCAGTATCAGTTGTTGACAAGTGTAATGCTCAGATCTTGTGTTGTTGCTCCTACTGTTTATTTTGTGTTGCGTAATTTCAACTTAGATCAAATTTTGGGGACAGCTGAGGTGGTTTATACCTTTGTTTACTTACTGTTTGTTTTGTTTATCCCAGTGAAGCGCTGGTTACACACGTGGGTCTCAGTGAAAATTTCGATTCGTGAAAGGCGATCACAGAAAATGAAATTCTGATGACTTTTTAAACCGTGTCATGCATTTCAGTTAGTGATAGTAGTGTGTGTCGTCTAATATTTGAGATCCCACATGTTGTGGATGAAGGCCACTTTGAACCGGGTGGCGGCAGCTTGATACAGTAATATACGGATTGGCATGCGAAAGTGTTCAGTGCACAACATGACCTAATGTTTCAGATGGCTTCTTCCGTGTATAAGGGAGTGAAGTACAACCGCACGTTGACATTAGACTAGACGACAGTGACGTGTGTTCGTGGGTTTCTTGCTGGTCGGTGCAAAGGAATTTAAGAGCTTTTTTTGTACGAAAACAATTTTTAGTGGAGGGGAGGCGTGGACAGCTAGCGACAGTCTTGACAGCTATTGCTATAACGTTTCTGTGACTATCTTGCAGAACCGCGAGAGGGGAACCACGGGGTGCCCTGTAGCCTCCTCGCAGTTTTTTAAGCTGGGGGTTGACGCCGCAGCTTGGGGGCGAGTCCTGGCCACCCCGCTGAGAAAATAATAGCGCACGCCCACCCCGCGGGGCTAACCTACGAGGGTGGCACGGGTGACTGACAGATATTGTCAGAACTTCTGTGCATCAACCATGAGAAAAGACCGCTTATGGCAGGCGTACAAATTTCACAATGGATCTCTCCGGTAGGCGCAAAAATTTGTCAAGATGGGGGCCAGGGATTACTACAGGGGAATTTACCGTCGCTAATACTACCTCCGCCGGCTTTGTAGAAGTTATCAGACTCCGAAGGCAATGTTACGTTCACGGTATAAAAAATTTATTTCGTGCAGGTATCTAAAGAAATAATGGATGATAATTAGTCTACTCCAGCCGATTTCTTGAAAAGGGAGCAAAGGGAGCCGCGAAGTACACAAATTACTACATCGTGGGGTAGAAAAATCAGATTTGCGGCGCCATGTAACGGTTGGCGCGGACCCTCCCGCCGTAGGTTCGAGTCCTCCCTTGGGCATGGGTGTGTGTGTTATTCTTAGCATAAGTTTGTTTAAGTAGTGTGTAAGTCTAGGGATCGATGACCTCAGCAGTTTGGTCCCTTTGGGATTCACACACAGATATTTTCCGATCAAAATAAGAAATTTAATAAGCTCTGAATTAGAGTGATAAAATGCTGTCTGTAATTGCATTTAGCTACAAAGTATACAAGGTACCAGAGGATAGATTGCAGTACTGTTTCAGTTATTTTCAGTTCTAGCTAAAAATCAGTGTCACCCCGCGTGCTCTGACACTTACCTACAGTAAGTGTGAGCTTGGCATAATGTGGAGCGTGACCATAACTAAATGATGGTGTATGATTCCCAAAGTCCACAACTAAAGCAAAATATTGACGTGGGACTAAACTACATAAAACAGCGTCTCTAACACAGTTGGAAACGCGCTGAAGTCTTCTCATCCATATATTCATATAAGTGTGGCGTAATGCAAATCTTTGAGGAGCCAGAAAAGATCCCCTAAACGTGTAGCTTGACATATTAGAAATACATACAATAGCTCAAACGGAAAATGAAGCAAACAAGTAATTCAACAACATGATGTTCTTCCAGACCACAGAGGAGAAACAGCTACAAAGCTGTCGAACTCCGCACTTTAAATAGTCTCTGTGGGGCCACAGCAAGAAAAATGTTTATAAGTGTTCACTCCCCCTACCAATAAGGATGAGTGAATGGACCTAGCTGTTCTGATTTTTCGTAGGAATAATTTCGGTCATGAAATTATTTTCTGACAATTTGAAATTTTGCGTGGCGAAAGTGTTTTTGACCCATGGAAACCATGGCGAAATATCATGTCACATACATTAATTCACCTAAATACGATACACGTTGCACAGCTGAATGCTATGCAGGTGATCATAAGTTATATAGGTAATAAACGAAATTAGGTAGCTGACTGAGGAAATGACTTTCGATGTAATCTCTTTACAGAAGCCGTACACCAGTGAAAGCAACATCTGACTGATGTCAGATACTGCACTAGTTACCACTGCAGGAAACCGTGGCCGATAATCATCATTAATAAAACAATGTATAACATATAACAACAGTTTTGTGATGAACTTATCCTTGTAGTAGAATTAATTCCTCCTTTCGGATTATGGCAATTCGTGAATATGAAGTCTTAGTAGAGCTGTAAGTATAGGATGTTTCAAAAAGAATGACCCGATTTCAAGACACCATATTTATTGATAAAAACATACTACAAACTATCAAGTGTATTGCAAAATACTGACAAAATCTTTAAAGTTTCAACTATGCTATTACAAATGCTCTATGTGTAAACCAATAGCAGCACGAACAACATTTTTGTGCCAATATAGCAGAGCTCCATCCTGTCGTAAAATGATGTTATCTGAGTCCTCCTGAAGTTGTGCAAAAAGGTAGTCTAGAACATTCCAGTCACTGTGTTTTCCTAAAGAAGAAGGGACCGTACACTTTTTCACGAGAAATGACACAAAAAAGTTGATTTTAGGTGAGTCTCTTTTGTGATTAATAATGTCATGAGGGTTCTCGAATTCCCATATGCGCACGTTGTCTCTTTACATATAACATGAAAAATTACTTCGTCACTGAAAATTAACAGTGGTAAAAATGTATCGTCTTCCATGACCTCTAGCAGAGCAATGCTGAAGTCAAACCGTTTCCCTTTATTACCAGCCCGAACAGCATGCATCAATTATAATTTTTGTGGTTTATAGAACAAACGACGCTATAACACTCGCCAGAGAGTTCTCTGCTTGCACGGCGAGTAGACTTCCGTGGACTCAACTCAAACGATTGCCGAATACTTTCCACAATGTTGTCGGAAGTGTGATGTCGGCCTGGATTCTTTCCTTTGCACAAGCATCCTTCCTCTTCAGATTGGTGATATAAGCAACGAACGTGCTGTGGGTGCAGGGTTATCAGTGACAAAATGCTGACGAAAGGCACGTTCGACCGAAATCACCCTTTGCAAACTGCAGCCCACAAAACGCCTTCTGTTGAACGGATACCATCTTATTTCTGACTGACCGCAAACTGAGAAGACGCATTGACAATCTCTAGGCCACATCCATTCAACTACATACATTTCCTTGCCGGAACGTCCCATGTTTTGAAATTATTAACGGCCAAAAGCAGACCATTCCTTTTGAAACACCCTGTATTTCAATAAGAAATCTCAGGTGTGCCTGTGAAGCACCACACAATATATTTGTCCTTGTAATAACTGACATTAGAATATCAAATCAATTTTATGAAGAGTTCTGGGTGCTCTTGGTTTTGAGTTACACGACGTGATAAAAGAGCTTCAGCTTCATATACAAAAATTACCATGTAACTTACCGGGCTACACTACTGGCCATCAAAATTGCTACACCACGAAGATCACGTGCTACAGATGCGAAATTTAACAACAGGAAGAAGATGTTGTGATATGCAAATGATTAGCTTTTCAGAGCATTCACACAAGGTTGGCGGCGGTGGCGACACCTACAACGTGCTGACATGAGGAAAGTTTCCAACGGATTTCTCATACACTAACAGCAGTTGACCGGCGTTGCCTAGTGAAACGTTGTTGTGATGCCTCGTGTAAGGAGGAGAAATGCGTACCATCACGTTTCCCACTTTGATAAAGGTCGGATTGTAGCCTACCGCGATTGCGGTTTATCGTATCGCGACATTGCTGCTCGCGTTGGTCGAGATCCAATGACTGTTAGCAGAATATGGAATCGGTGGGTTCAGGAGCGTAATACGGAACACCGTGCTTGATCCCAGCAGCCACGTATCACTAGCAGTCGAGATGACGGCCATCTTATCCGCATGGCTGTAACGAATCGTGCAACCACGTCTCGATCCCTGAGTGAACAGATAGGGACGTTTGCAAGACAACAACCATCTGCACGAACAGTTCGACGACGTTTGCAGCAGCATGAACTATCAGCTCGGAGACCATGGCAGTAGTTATCCTTGACGCTGCATCACTGACAGGTGCGCCTGCGATGGTGTACTCAACGACCAACCTGGTTGCACGAGTGGCAACACGTTATTTTTTCGGATGAATCCAGGTTCTGTTTACAGCATCATGATGGTCGCATCCGTGTTTGGCGACATCGTGGTGAACGCACATTGGAAGCGTGTATTCGTCATCGCCATACTGGCATATCACCCGGCGTGATGGTATGGGGTGCCATTGGTTACACGTCTCGGTCACCTCTTGTTCGCATTGACGGCACTTTGATCAGTGGACGTTACATTTCAGACGTGTTACGACCCGTGGTTCTACCGTTCATTCGATCCCTGCGAAACCCTACATTCCAACAGGATAATGCACGACCGCATGTTGCAGGTCCTGTACGGGCCTTCTGGATACAGAAAATGTTCGACTGTTGCCCTGGCCAACACATTCTCCAGACCTCTCACCAACTGAAAACGTCTGGTCAATGGTGGCCGAGCAACTGGCTCGTCACAATACGCCAGTCACTACTCTTGATGAACTGTGGTATCTTGTTGAAGCTGCATGGGCAGCTGTACCTGTACACGCCTTCCCAAGCTCTGTTTGACTCAATGCCCAGGCGTATCAAGGCCGTTATTACGGCCAGAGGTGGTTGTTCTGGGTACTGATTTCCCAGGATCTATGCACCCAAACTGCGTGAAACTGTAATCACATGTCAGTTCTAGTATAATATATTTGTCCAATGAATACCCGTTTATCATCTTCATTTCTTCTTGGTGTACCAATTTTAATGACCGGTAGTGTATGAAGGAGAGCTTGGAGCGTTGCAAATATTAACGTTAGCAAAGCCAGTAGTCGTACCTTTTATGTATACAAATTGGAGAGTGGCTCAAGATCTAACCACAAGGTGACTCATTTCGTCCAAAAGAGGGATACAAAATCGGAAATATGGTTCAAAACACTGCACTGGCTGTTAATAAAAGTGTATGTTGGGTACGAGGTGATGGAAGTTGGGGAAAATACCGAAGAAAAGGCGGCAGAGAATACAGAGTGCTTACCTGATGCAGTTCCTAGTGTCTCCACAATGTACTCTTGGAGAGCAGAGCTCGCCCATTGGGTGAGGAGATCCCACGAGCTCGCAGACTGTATCACAGAAGCATTTTTCCAGCTAACGGGGCGGTCTTGGTGTGGGATCACAAAGAAAGTAGGTAGCCTGTATGCTAATTCACTACCGGCCGCTGTGGCCGAGCGATTCTAGGCGCTTCAGTCTGGAAGTGCGCGACCGCTACGGTCGCAAGTTCGTATCCTGCCTCGGGCATGGATGTGTGTGATGTCCTTAGGTTAGTTAGGTTTAAGTAGTTCTGGTGACTGATGACCTCAGATGTTAATTCGCGTAGTGCTCATAACCATTTGAACCATTTTTTTGCCGATTCACTACGCTGTCCAGCACAGCTGTCTGTGCCTGCAGATGCACTCAGAAAACGCTGGTTAACGCACAAAGTAATCGCTTTTTCGCAGGCTACTAGCACCAACAGTGTCCACGCCTGATAGCTGAATGGTCAACGCTACGGAATGTCTTACCTAACGGCACTTGTTCGATTCCCGGCTGGGTCGGAGATTTTCTCCGCTCAAGGACTGGGTGTTGTGTTGTCCTTATCATCATCATTTCATCCCCATGCAAGTAGCCGAAATGGCGTCAACTCGAAAGACTTGCACCAGGCGAACAGTCTACCCGACGAGAGGCCCTAGCCACACGGCATTTCCAGCACCAACAGTGTGTAGCGTGCACGCCAGTTTTTCCGCATTATTTCTCAAAAAACTTTACAGAAATTGTTTGCTGACAAAATATTCTCTTTAGTTCGAGAGGAAGCGTCTGGTAGCTTCCGCGTCTTCATGACCTTACTGTGTATCCGCCAGTTGACGTTGTAGGTAAAGGAGAGCACTAATTGTTTGTTTCCTTACTTATAGCCTCATTTGTCAGCTTCGTGGTCAGCTGATTATATTTTCGTCAATTTTCGTAGAGTACGTTGGTTACATGTTGGCAACAACCCGGGCACTGATTGAGGGTGTTTCTCGGTGAGCAGCGCCTCTGTTGTCAAGCACTCAGGCAAACGTGTTTCCGCATAGTGGCTGATTGAGGCGGCATCCTCACCTCTCCATCTTCTCCTGCTCTGTACTGAAAGCACCGTTGCAATGCCCTCCAAACTTCTCTTAGAGTGTCTGTCATTACAAATGTGGAATGGGACGGACATCGTCGCGTTGGTAACACACTGATTGTCCAGTGCTTTGTCTTCCAGTAACTGCTACAGCAGCGTATCTTAGGAATTTATGATGATTCAGTGTGTTTAGATTCCCACCAGTAAAATAGATACCAATGATGCGGGTCTTAAAAAACACGCACCAAACATTCACTGACCAACAAGCTATGTTTTTAGTCACTTCTTTCAGTCACGTTGACGCCGTTGAGCTCCCATTAACTCGAAACACTCACACAGACACACACAAACTCAAACACACGCACACACACACACACACACACACACACACACACACACACACACACACACACACACACACACACACACACAAATGACGATTAGTGCATAATGCGAAGATTGACTATCCAATAATTTGTAAACGATGATCTTTCCTTAAACAAAATTTTGCATAGATTAGCTGTATCATTTTCCACTTTTCGTGCATAACATTCGGTGAACGGTAACCAGTTTTGGAAGTCACTATCATGAAGCTGCAGATACGGCGAAATGTGAAGAGGATGAAATACGTTGAACTGTAGTGTTTGCAGAACAGTCGTTTGGTTGAATCCCCTCTTCTTTCCGGGATGCCTCTCAGTGATATCTGCATTGTGAGTTTGAAAGACGATTACTGTTAATGAAGTAAAAGATCCAGGTAGTGGACACCAAATGAAAAAGCTACTGCTTATATTTCTGATCTAGACTACCATAAACATGCGAAGGAACTGTTAATCAGAACTCAGGGAGAAGTTGTAGTCTAATTCACAATCGATTTATTGATCTTAAACAAGACAAGACAACAAAATATTAAAGAATCATCATACAAAAAAATTTATTTAACAAAAGCCTTACTAAAATGGGATCTATGGTGGACAAAGTGATCTGATGGGGATCGACACACGACACTAACCAGAACACTACTCGCTTTATCTCAATTCATACACGGGAATCCAGGTTATGACATGAAACTGTGCCACCACCAAGCATCTATATTCTACCATACAAAAAAAAGAAAAATGTGGTTCTTTAGAACAGGGTGCTGAGAAATAGATATTATAGCCCTAAGTCGCAGCCGCGAATACTTTAACATCCTTGTGGTAAAGAAGCAACTTCTATGCTTTCGGTGACTGAAGTCATGGACGGCGGAAATCTGTTATTAAATGCGCGTTCCCGAAAAATGTAAGTACCCGGTCTCGCGTTCGGTTAATTCAGAACGCAGGTACTTCCGTAAAAGCCTCTGAAACCCTGACGCATTCCTGTGCAGGTGGACCTATTTATTGGTCTGCCAAAGTAATTTGACCCTGTGCCACGACTGTACGTGTCGGAATACGTCAAATGTTTAGATGGCTAACTCAAGACAAATAGGTACACCCATGCATCACTCGTTGTGACCTTGATGATATAAGCAGTACCTCTGACGGTTCAGAAGGTGACTGGCACAGGCTCTAAGTCAAACCCTAGCAAAAGACACCAGTCTCACCGTTTAGGTAGAAACCTGCAGTTCTTTGCTAGCGAAGCACCAGTAGAAGAGACTTGTACAAGAGTGCCAATCTCCCTTTCCCTGTGTTGCCTCCTCAGCTTGGTTACAAAAACACAATTCTCTTTTTTGACTTCTCCCAATTTCGCACAAGCCAATCAAGAGCTGGAAAAAAATGGTTCAAATGGCTCTGAGCACTATGGGACTCAACTGCTGTGGTCATCAGTCCCCTAGAACTTAGAACTACTTAAACTTAGCTAACCTAAGGACATTACACACATCCATGCCCGAGGCAGGATTCGAACGGTTTCGGACTGCGCGCCTAGAACCGCGAGACCACCGCGGCCGGCTCACGAGCTGGAGCCCTGCAGGTCTTTGTACTGCAAACTGATTTGACCAATCAGAGACTTAAAGTTAATTGGCAGAAAACGAGAAAAAATTCAGCTTTACGGCCTCTTTCCCACACGTTTGCCGTGTCTTTTGCTAACACAATACAGGGTGGAAGCACAGCCCTCCATAAACAGCTGTTTTATTTCCCCTGTTGCATCCATTTCAAAGTTTGCAAAGAACGGCCGTAAACTCCCATTGACAAAAGATGTTTTGAAACAGAGTCTGGACGTCTGGGCCCCAGTTTTCCTGTCCCACAGACACTTGCAGAACGTTTACATTTCTTTTGGCGGCTTGCTCGCCAACAAGGTCTACAATGCGCTGTCGGCGACTTTCCAGCGCTAGGCCGTATACCTGGACGCCTGGCGCCAAAGCTTAATCTGTTTCTGCACGATGCGACCATGGCATGGCCCGTCTGGAAATGTCTCCTCACCGTTCTCCAGAAAAAATACACTTGTCAAATCGCCGTAGATTGTATTCCCTACACCGAATCGGCAGTGAGAGGGCCCTGCAATCTCTCAAGTTACCGCTGCTAAAATGTTGGTTTCATGTCTATCATCTGTTGCTCTTCTTTTTCCTTGGCGTATTTTGTTCTCCACACTTACAGTTTCTAGAACTCTTTTTATAATGTTTGTAAAGGCAGATCGTGAGTCCTTGGCTTGATCTGGATACTCTTCAGTGTACAACCGCACCGCTGCCCCAATAGCTTAGCAACATTTACCGTAAACCGTATTCACTTTTCGGCTGCTGTATACATCCTGAATCTTTCAATAGTTTTATGAGCAAGGTATCTGATTGCTGCCATAGCAGAACACACACTGATGGACTTCAAGCTCACGGAGAAATGCAAGAACCTTATCTGAGCTACGTGTTTGATTACATCTGGTATAATAGGACAGGCGTTTGTGAAATCTCTTCTTCTGGCTACGGGGACAGTGACCAAGTCCCTTACACATTATGCTTCTTTCAAATGCCACAGAAAAACGTACATAGTTCCATTAGAGAAATACTAAGCCGGTGCTGCAGTTCAAGGACTATAAACGTTAAAAGTTACTTGTCAACGTCGAGAAATTCGTCATATTATCCACTATAGCTTCGCGAAAACAGCTCTTTGATATATTTATTCGTTCTGGTTGTATTTGGGGGTGGCCTGCCTTGGCTGCCTGGCCCTGTGTATAGACTGTTCCAGCAGGAGTGGTCAGTATTCAGCAGTATGACGGGAACGCTTATTTCTAGCAAAAAATTTCATATGGGCATACGCCTCAGGATAAATGATTTTGGAGATAGAACACGTTGTTTCAATGTACATTCATCTTCGGGCTAGTGCCGCACAGGTATATCTCTTACCCAACCAACCTGTTTGACGTCCGACGTCCGAATTATTCTCATTTGAGGTGTGACACTGTGTTAGTATCTTTACATTCATGAGCCCAGCAGGGACAGTCCATACGGAAACTACAAACAATCTCACCTTTTACGTTAGGAATGTGGTGTCTTGCAGTATCTGAGACAGTAGAAGAAAGATAAATGCCGCAGTTGTTCTGCTGCTCAGTGGTAATGTGGACACACTGTAATACTGGGGCTTGTTACCTCTTGATTCTAATCTCGCTGGAGTGAACTCTTTTACCTCTTCCGTAACAAAACGACGGGCAATAGGTCGAACATTAAGACAAAAACTTAAGAAAATTGTGCATTATATGTCACTTCACTGCCTAGATTAAGAGTCCATGGTGGAAAACTTGTTTTGCTGCAGAAGTGCACACTTGTTAATGTCTGCATTTTTCTGCTTCTGCGAAGATAATGTTTAGTTTTTTGAGAAGACAATTTTATTAATGAAATAACGGCATAATATTTTGTTAACTAGGTTTTGTAATTTGTCTGTTCCCAATGCCACATTTCCGTACTTCTATGCAACTATTCTGATGCTACTATCATATAATACACATACTAATCTGCGGCATTTTGCTCAATATCATACTAATCTGCGGCATTTTGCTCAAGCACGTATAGCAGGTACTCTATGTTTTATTAAAATACACTGTTGTTGTAAGGTCATTATGATAAAGTTATAATTTATTTGCAGTTGTATAATACATATTTAATAGCGTTGTGCGTTAGTTTGTGTGGCTGTGGTGGTCTAACGGGTAGAGTTTGGACTCCAGGACTGGAGGTTCTGGCTTCCGTCCTAGCCCCTCCAAAATGACCCCAAGTCCACTCATCTTGGTGTCAAAATGAGAGCTAGGGATCTCTCTCAGGGGGTAAAAGGTCGTCAGAGCGAGGTGGCCACCTACTTTCCCTTCTTAGTCCCCTGGCGAATAGAAAGGCTCCCCTCTACCTTCAGTAAAGCCGATAGTCCAGTCAGATTGCGTGAACTACAGACTTACATTTGCGTTAGTTTATTCAACACAACTGATGAGCATAAGAGAGAAATTAATTGTCAATGATATATTATCTCACATTATCAGAAACAGTCTAACAATGTAAGTGAGTCAGCTGAAGCTAACAATAAGTGCGTCTGGCGCCTTAGCATGCTGGGAGTGTTTGGTTTCTTTTACATTTCACTCTGTCGCAGCTTAACGTAGCCTGTGGAAAAGGGAGGAATGGTTTTGTTTATTTATTCACCTCTACTTAGTCCCCTTGATTCTCACCTTGCCCTGTAAATGTGCGTGGGTGAGTGGATACGAAAATGAGAGTACTTTGAAGTTGCCTTCGCTACGTCCAGAGAAACAGGACTGTGGGAACTTCGTAGACGGCAACTGCAGGCACTAGAGGAGACACCGCGTATGTGCTCTTGCCCAGAACATTGAGGCACTATGAACGATTTTATTGATGGTGTGGTTCTACTTTTTTGATAGCTGTTATCATGAGTTGTCAGTCTTTTACAATATCTTGAGGGAGCTATCTTTGTGTCTAGCAGGATAACTTGTGACTGTTAGCACCTCTTGTGTCTCATATTTCGCTACTGCTGTTAAATCGTGTTGTTCACACAGACGATGACAAAGCAGCGAATCTAACAAACGTCCACTTATGGGCCGAATTTCTATCCATTTTCTTATCTTCGACTTTCTTGAAGTTAGGTTAAATTCTGACCTCCGGCCCATCACGTCTCCCTTACTTTAAATTATGTCACAAAAACTGTAGATAACGAAGCAGCGAATCTAACCAATACCCAAACTTATGAGGGATTGTTGCCTGTTTTCTTATTTTTGAGTTCTTTGAAGTTATAGAAAATTTTGACCTTCATTCAGTCCACCATGTGTCCCATACTTTGATGCTACTGTTAAATGGCATTATTCAAACTGTAGATCACAAAGCAACGAATCTGACGAATACTCACATGCGTGAGTAATTTCTGCCTGTTTCCCTATTTTTGTATTGCTTGAAGGTAGTGTAAATCCTGCCCTTCCGCCCAACATGTCACTTGAATCCGGTCACGAGTGGTACATTCTCGAGACTGCGTTATAGGACGCATAATCCCGAGTATAATGGATACCTATTTGTTTGGAAATTGCTCATAGTTTCTGATTCCTGTATTTTTGTTCCCTTTTATGTGTTGGTCGTTGATGCGTCTCGCCAGGCCAGATGGACGGCGCTGCTATTCCCGATTACTCTCTGATCTGTCTAAAAGATCGTAGATTGTGAATAGAAATGTTGTTGGGTTCCTATATGTAACTACATGCAGGTGAACTGAGTGCTCTCCACTCCCCTTACCATATTGCATTTCATCTTTTGGAATCGGACTGTGTGCATTACTGACTTTCCTTGCGTAAGTGCATATTAAGGGACTACTTGCAGGATAGTTTTGGCACAAAATTCATATGTTTTTGAACTGGTTACTCTTCCTGTTCTAGAAAGTATATGCTGACCTGTGCAGAGCTATCCTTTGTCGATATATTGATGCAACTCCTTATTCTTTCTTGCTTAATAAATTCGCATTGTGATTAACGAATTTCATTGCTCCTTAACACAGCCCGTATGGCACCATCTCATTCCCCAATCCACACCATGTGATGCCCTAAAGTGTTGATATGCACGATGTTTATGTGTGTGCCTGGAGTTGGATAACGATTCATACTTAGGAAAGAATTTTCTCGAACTTAAAATATAGCACGTTGCCAGGGTCGTCACCTTCTCTCTCCTCCACATACATATTGAACAATAAAATAATTCTCCTAGTTGTGTGGACAGATTCCGCGATTGGAGCCGCTCGTCGTCCAACTCCTCCCACGGTATTTCGACTGAGAGGCGCCGACCGGAGTGGCCGTGCGGTTCTAGGCGCTCCAGTCTGGAGCCGAGCGACCGCTACGGTCGCAGGTTTGAATCCTGCTTCGGGCATGGATGTGTTGATGTCCTTAGGTTGGTTAGGTTTAATTGGTTCTAAGTTCTAGGCGACTGACGACCTCAGAAGTTAAGTCGCATAGTGCTCAGAGCCATTTGAACCATTTGACTGAGTACCTGCCAGTCATCTTCAGGTGAGTCTTCTGATGAAGATGACTGGCACGTCGCCAGTCGAAATATCATGAGAGGAGTTCAACGACGACCAGCTGCAAGCCCGCAATTTGTTTGAATATTTATTTAGCCGTAAAAATTTTAAAACTCACTCCTCCTAGTTATCCGTTGATCTTATAAACAACAGCAATCAGTTTAATTACTGGGCCAGTTAATAATATGAGCTTATCAGTGTGATGGGCATTCCGGGCTATGAATGTGACGTAGGCGAACATACATGCGATCCCTGACAAACATAGGAATGAGCAAAGATGCATAACCACCATCAAAATAAATGTCATAAACACACCGCTTTCAAAACCTCACTTCATTTGAAAACGCCATTTCTGTGGAAACGTACTGATTCAGAGTGCAATATGTTGTTAGTCAAAGGTTCAAACGAATTTTCGCCCGGCAAGGGATTTTCTTGAATGTTGTTCGATAGGGATCGTAAAAGTTAAACATTTTCTGACATAAGAGCAGAAGAATGGGGTGAGGGATTATTTCCCAACCAAGCTGCTGGAGAGAACTTTTGTGAAATCAGTAGACTGCTTACCTACAGGCGTCTCATATGTTAGCAACACATGTCAGCAGCAATACACAAATCCTGAGAAGTATGGTACACCACACCTTCCTTCTGCCGTGAGATGCATGACAGCATCATCTGAGGTCTTGCACAAACATTTGATTGAGATGTGTTTTTGTTAGGGTTCAACCATTTCTTTATGAGCGAGACATAAAGGCACCAAGTTTAGTCACCACTGAAAATGTTCTGCGTACATGGTGTATCCGTACGTCTGAGTTTTTCTTTGGTTGGTTCAAATTCCTGTCTGTTTGTCCTGATTTAATTTTGTCATGATTTCCCTATTTAGCTTTAGGTAAATGCTGTCTGATGTAGTGGATTGGTTCTAGATTACTATTCCAAAGCTCTCTCAGTAAAAGAAAGATGATCTTCATCTCCAGTGATTCCAAGAACGCCGGACTCCACATTTCTTAAACACGGTGACGTTTACCGCTATCGACTAGAGTGAAACCGTTTTTAAAAGATGTATACTTATATGGATATAAGTATATAGTTCTGGCAATACCGGCCATGACCTCCTTCTTCTGTGCGGATGCACACATATTCCCCAAACTCTTACGGGACTTGGTAAGATTGTCTTCCACGAGTAATGAGTGTGTTGGGGTGGGACACTAAGAATGTAGTGTGTGGGCGTACAAGGTGAGAATGTGTGTCTAGCAGGAGGGGTGCGCGAGATAGTCCCTGTAGTCGCACTATCCTCTGTGCCCTCGGTGGCTCAGATGGATAGACCGTCTGCCATGCCTGGGTTCGAGTCCCAGTCGGGGCACACATTTTCACATGTCCCCGTTGATATATTTCAACGCCCCTCAGCAGCTGAAGGAATTAATATAATTCTAAAATGGTTCAAATGGCTCCATGCACACTAACTAACCTAAGAACATCACAAACATCCACGCCTGAGGCGGGATTCGAACCTGCGACCGTAGCAGCAGCGTAGTTCCGGACTGAAGCGCCTAGAACCGCTCGGTCACAACGGCCGGCGAAACCATTTTAGATTAAACCATGACAGAGGGAGATGTCACAGCAAATGAAAACTCTGCGACTTGCTTAACCATAATATTTTGTTTTTGTGTCATTATTGAAATAAAAAATCATTGTGTGGTTATGAAATTCTCCGGTTTCTACACAGTTACCTGTTAAAAATATTTTTCTTCTTATCATCCAGACTGTGGATGACCACATCAATTTCGTTATGCTGTTTGCAGTTCTTCAGTATTGTTAAAAATACATATATGTTTCTGATTCAAATAATGAAAACTGCACCACATATTTTTTTATGCTTAGCACAAACGCGTTTCGAGAATTTATTCTCATTTTCAAGTGCATTTGTGCATTTGCTTACACGATTATATTTGGTTATTCTTGTATGTGTGTCTCTCTTTTGTCTTTTTGAAATTAGACTGTAATCTGAAAATCGGTCAACGCGAATCTGAGTGTTTTTAAATGCTACTGTTAGAAATGATATTTTTGTTTGACTCTTAGAGAGATTGCGCCTCCTGCATTATACGGATTATGACACACATGGAAATAATCATTCACACTGTTTGTTTACAAAACGTTCTGCAAAGATGTTCCGATACTATGGCTTCACAAAGAGTTTGTCCATAGAGTTGTTACAGTGTTTTTGGATTACATTATGTATATATGTAAGGTTGTACATTATAAAATGTATTTATGTCACTATTGACTACTAAACTATCGATTACTTTTTTTCTTATGAGGAAATGTACCTATACGTGAAACTTGTTAAGGTTATCAATTGCAGGAGAAGCATTTGAAGGAAGTACCTGATTCACTACCTAGTTTGCTATTGAGAATTTTTTCTCCTTGCTTTTTGTGGCGTACAAAAATTTTCTGTGGTGTACAGAAAAACGCAAGAGAAGCATAAAATCACACAAGCAAACATCATCAAACATATTCATGTAAACGAATGCATAAATGCTCTTGAAAATGAGAATAAATTGTGGAAATGCGTTGTGCTAAGCAACAAAAAATAACTGGTGCTGTTTTTTTTATTTAAATCATGAATGACGCAGTTGCAGGATTTCCTGAAACATCTAATACGCTGAACGAAATTAGCATATATGTTTGTCTTAGACACAGTAAAAAAGCATAATAGAAGTGCAAGAAATGAGCAGGAGACGAGCATCCGATGTTTGTGTTCGTTGATCAATTGTAAGTAAACTTTATGAATAAAGTTGCATTTTTAACAAACTTCGGTGGTCTGAGTTTTTTTATTCCTTTCAACCATAACCTTCAGTATGCTATCATATGATTCTCATTAACTGTTTTAATAAAATAATAATTTTGCATCGGTTAGATACTGCTGTAAAGATTGACAATCGATTGTCAACCTTTGTCGTTGTGGATAGTGATATTCAGCAATAATATACAAAGAGCGGCCTAAAGGTTGCCACTGTTATTTGAGAAATTAAAAAAAAAACTCGTTTTCCTACTACGTTTGCCTACTAGAATTACTATCAACACAACTGATGACTATTGCATCCTCAACGGGAAAAGTTTATATTTGTTTGGATACAGTGGGAACTACGGTTTCGACATTGATCCAAGACGCCCGGTAGGTTATTATATTAATTACTTATCTGCTAGCTCACAAACCCGGAATAGCCCGGTTATTCATTTTGGCGAGTTTCCAATAGAAACGAAAACAAAAAATGAACTTTGTTTATAATGGTATATCCCGGACAGTTTCTACATGCTGGACGAAGCTGCTCCATTTGTCTACAAACATTTCTATGGCAACGTCCCTCCATAGCTCTATAGATGGCGACTGTTTTGACCTACAGCCGTCTGCACTTCGCAATTGAAAGCAGTGAAAAGTGCTGTCAGGTGTCAGAGATTTTCTTACGTTGACTCGACTGTAGGGGAATCTTAGTAGTAAAGAATAAATCTATTAAAACTTCATGCAGGATGCGGATTTTTTTTCGCGTATCTCAGTGTTTTATACGTCATGTCTCTTAACTACGTGTCGTACAATGATATACTCATGTAGGTACATTCAGTGGCGTATGTAGATACAATGTGAAAAATGTGTTGCGAATGGAGTTAGTAGCACAGAAGTAATAAATTTAAACGTCATGCACAGTGCGGCAGTTTTTCAGGCATCTCAGTGTTAATGACTATATCCTGAACTATGTGTGGTGGCATCCTACAATTTTGCAGGTGCATTTAGCTGAATATGTGCATACTTCTACAATACTTATCGTGAATAGAGTTAATAGCACTGAATAGTAAATTTAAACGTTATACATGATGCGGCAGCTTCTCACACATGTTGTTTATGACGTCAGGTTTCCTGAACTAAGACATGTAGGTCGTTCTTTTTCTGACAGAGATTGTTGTCAGACAGCAACGGATGTGTTTACCAAGTTTGGTTGAAATTGGTCCAGTGATTTAGGAGGTGACACACACACACACACGTACGTGTATATATATATATATATATATGGAAATAAAAGAAATTGTCTTCAATTACATTACAGCTAGCTTGTATTTGTCTTACATTTAAATTAATCGTTTATTTGTTCTGTCGACCATAAATGTTAAATCTAGTGGAGACAAAAATTATTGTGAAATCTTCACTTTCAACAACCACGAGCTACGCACCACGCTAAACAGTTGTTACTGCCCTGGCGCCAGACAAAACTGGTGGGCGCTCCGTGGGCTCTAGTGATTCGTAACAGAGGGTGCACCGCTGGAGCCCTCTTGTCTGTTTCTCTTAACGAATTACTACTTCTGGCACGGGTTCAGCATACGTGCTAGTGCAGTACGTATTAGTTAACTGGCTCATTCGTTGCCGTTGGGGTCGATATATACATTTTCTCCGTAGGACGACAAGTGTTGCGATACTTCGATAATTGAGACCCACAGCTAAAGACGCGCGCCGGAGTGGCCACACAGTTTAACGTACCGGTCCAGATTGGATAGACGGAAGCCGTCTCGTTCGATGTCAGCCATTCCGAGTGTGGGTTTTAGACGTGTCCTCATCTTCATGCCAGCGAACGTCGGGCTGGATAGCGGCTTTCTCTATAGTTAAACGTTTGACGATTAGGAACAACAGGAACAATTTATCTGGATCTTAGTACAACTATGAGAACGCCTCTTATATATAACATTGTTCGCGTGTAGACATCGAATCATATTCATACTGTTACAGGAGAATGCTCACTGGTTTCGTTCGTCTTTCTCTGAATATGCGCCTCCGGTTGCTTAGCGACAATCGCCGCATCCTGTTTCTGCTGGGATCAGGTGACAGAATCTTGTGACGACGCTTCCTGTCATCTAATTCGCGAAATCCTATTCAAGGCTTTACCATTCCACAGTGTCAGAAATATCTGACTAATGTGTCAGAACTGAAGCTTTCCAAGTTTAATCGCTCTCTTCGTTTACTGAATTTGGAAAAAAATGTGTAAGTCGTGAAAAATTAAAAATCTGTGGAAAAATAAAATTGTAAAGTAGTGGGAAATTCGTTTACAAGGTCACATTGTGTCATTAAAAAGAACAAATATATGAAGAAAGTTTTGATACTTTTAAATGGTTATTTTTCCTCCACATTTTATGGCAAAAGGACACTGAAGCTTTTGTTAAACTTTTTGCTGAAAATTCATTTTAACTCATAATGTTCGTCCATTTGATGTTCCACTATTTGATTCATGTTAGGTGAAATTGTGCCAAATGTGAGTTGACAATTATCACCACAACTTGGACTGTTAATGCTGTGAAACATACAGTAAGGCGTTGTAGACCAGCACAACAAAAAGGCGATGGAGCTCGCGGATCCCGTCCGCACTGGTATATTCGGCATTTCTGTTCAGTGAAAAATCTTTCAGTTCAGTATAACTTTGAGGTGTACGAAAGAAAATATTGTATAGGACACGGAGAAAACCTTATGATTATGGTTTATAATAATGATTATTTTTTATAATAATTTTCACCAGATTTGGTACCCTTTGAGTCTCACCTGTTCGCACATATGAAGAAATTAGCAGTTAGAAAATATTTTGAGTCCGATGACGAGTTTGTGGCAGCGTAGATGGGTAATGTGGGTATTTTACAGAGCTTCCAGAATCACATTTAGTGGATGGACTCTATTCCATGGGAAACTTGTGGGCAAGTCCATTGCAATGGAAACGCTCTCTGTCATCTGGACAGACTACATGTAGATATGATGTGCATTACTTGAACATAAAAGCGTCACTATTACAAATTGCCCCTGACGACCTTTCTCTTTAATCTTTTAGGGGGAATAATTTCACAAGGCGGGAAAGAGTGAAGTGAGGTAGAAATACACTCCTGGAAATTGAAATAAGAACACCGTGAATTCATTGTCCCAGAAAGGAGAAACTTTATTGACACATTCCTGGGGTCACATACATCACATGATCACACTGACAGAACCACAGGCACATAGACACAGGCAACAGAGCATGCACAATGTCGGCACTAGTACAGTGTATATCCACCTTTC
The DNA here is from genome assembly GCF_023897955.1 of Schistocerca gregaria. NCBI lineage: Eukaryota > Metazoa > Arthropoda > Insecta > Orthoptera > Acrididae > Schistocerca > Schistocerca gregaria. The sequence goes on along the minus strand of NC_064925.1, from coordinate 176,163,191 downwards.
GCAGCAATGCAGGCTGCTATTCTCCCATGGAGACGATCGTAGAGATGCTGGATGTAGTCCTGTGGAACGGCTTGCCATGCCATTTCCACCTGGCGCCTCAGCTGGACCAGCGTTCGTGTTGGACGTGCAGACCGCGTGAGACGACGCTTCATCCAGTCCAAAACATGCTCAATTGGGGACAGATCCGGAGATCTTGCTGGCCAGGGTAACTGACTTACACCTTCTAGAGCACGTTGGGTGGAACGGGATACATGCGGACGTGCATTGTCCTGTTGGAACAGCAAGTTCCCTTGCCGGTCTAGGAATGGTAGAACGATGGGTTCGATGACGGTTTAGATGTACCATGCACTATTCAGTGTCCCCTCGACGATCACCAGAGGTGTACGGCCAGTGTAGGAGATCGCTCCCCACACCATGATGCCGGGTGTTGGCCCTGTGTGCCTCGGTCGTATGCAGTCCTGATTGTGGCGCTCACCTGCACGGCGCCAAACACGCATACGACCATCATTGGCACCAAGGCAGAAGCGACTCTCATCGCTGAAGACGACACGTCTCCATTCGTCCCTCCATGCACGCCTGTCGCGACACCACTGGAGGCGGGCTGCACGATGTTGGGGCGTGAGCGGAAGACGGCCTAACGGTGTGCGGGACCGTAGCCCAGCTTCATGGAGACGGTTGCGAATGGTCCTCGCCGATACCCCAGGAGCAACAGTGTCCCTAATTTGCTGGGAAGTGGCGGTGCGGTCCCCTACGGCACTGCGTAGGATCCTACGGTCTTGGCGTGCATCCGTGTGTCGCTGCGGTCCGGTCCCAGGTCGACGGGCACGTGCACCTTCCGCCGACCACTGGCGACAACATCGATGTACTGTGGAGACCTCACGCCCCACGTGTTGAGCAATTCGGCGGTACGTCTACCCGGCCACCCGCATGCTCACTATACGCCCTCGCTCAAAGTCCGTCAACTGCACATACGGTTCACGTCCACGCTGTCGCGGCATGCTACCAGTGTTAAAGAGTGCGATGGAGCTCCGTATGCCACGGCAAACTGGCTGACACTGACGGCGGCGGTGCACAAATGCTGCGCAGCTAGCGCCATTCGACGGCCAACGCCGCGGTTCCTGGTGTGTCCGCTGTGCCGTGCGTGTGATCATTGCTTGTACAGCCCTCTCGCAGTGTCCGGAGCAAGTATGGTGGGTCTGACACACCGGTGTCAATGTGTTCTTTTTTCCATTTCCAGGAGTGTATCTGTAAAACAGGTTTCACCGACACTGATAATTTATTATAAAGAGCAATAACCCCCATTAAATAAACAAGGTAGCTCTGAACAAAAAAGAAATTACAGTCCCTTACTTTTAACGGTTGTGAGTCGAACGACAAATTAAAAGGGAGAAACCAGTATATGAACTTTAAGAGGGAGATAGAATAAAAATTGACATTTCCATGGAAAGGAGGATAACCCTGCATTAATAACTTATCAAATCAGTACGTAACTTAAGACATGGAATTAGATTACATTCCACCATCGCTGAAACTATTTGAGAGAACTGGAGAGGTTGCAAGGCTAGCATCAAACGTTCCCAGTAAAGATAGTAAATGCCATATTTATAAAACTAGCTAAGAAAAGTATCCAAAAAGGATTTCATTTTGCATCAAATTAAATGTTCTGCACAGTTCAACATTCTAAACTTGTCATGTCATGATTTCGTTCACACATAGTGGTGAAGCTGTACACAAAAAGTTATACCTCAAAAAGTGCGAGAATAAGCTCCCAAATTGAGCAAGTTGATCCATGTGACAATGCTGGGATTGTGAGTGGTCGCTGAAGGCAATAACCTTGTATGAACAGTTGGAGACTGACTATTACTATTCACACGTAACTTCTCCGTTGAAAGAACTTAAAACTGATGAAAATATGGGAAATTTTGCAAGCCGAAAGGTAACTTTGGTAAATTTAATATGTATACTATTATAAAACAAAACACGGAATGTAAATAATCAAACGAGACAATTATTGTGAGCAAATGGTTGCTTCTAGCACGAATAAAGCCAAAGTACCTATTTCAGCATTCCTTAAAGAGTTAACTGAAGTAATTCAGTAGAATTAAACAGAAAGCACCTCCGAATATTCCAAGAATAGAATGAAATGGTTTTCTCATACTTAATCAACACCTAACTGCACTAACCGAAACAAAATCATCTTACGGTAAGTCCCGAAGGAGCATCAGGTCTTACCAAGTTTGCGTCTCGAACCTGAATGTCGTTTTAAAATGTCCATTGGAGGCGGTAGATTGTTTTAAAAAAGTGGTGGGGACTGGATATCTGGACATGCCCGTAGGGAAAAAGCTGGAAGCGTTCTGATTCGTGATGAAACAAGCTTCCTTATTTCCTCGGGGGAAAGATATCGCTGCCAATACTGTACAGCACAGAACACACAAGAAAACTTCTGCTTCCCTCACGGATAGATTCAAATACATTTGTTCACAGATTCTACCCGTATAGAGATTATCTGTGGAAACAGAGAGGATGTGGAAACCTAGCTGGCTGACACTTAAATATACATACATCCTTCTTATTCTCCTCAAAAGTAGAAAATCCCAGAAAAGATATCTGTATTATTTCTACATGATTATTAATTATATAGTACTAGTGGCTCCATTCAAACACTGACGACACAGCAGGGTCCCGAAAAAGTTGTTCCAGATTAAACTTCGACAAAGTTACATATTTTCTGCGGCTGAGATGACTGCAGCTTTTTTAGGGTTCTAGAACCATGATTTTAATTTCTCCATAGATACATTCATTATCTCGGCAATACGCTCTTTCTATACAGTATGCTATGGGATGAGCAATGAACTCAAATTTGATTGCAGTTCGATAGGAACTTTATTCCACGTCAAATCGTATGGAATCCGTACAGAGAAAAGCAGCGATAATGTTGACAGACCTGTGTTAACAAAAGTCTTCTTGTTTCCTTACCAGACCCTGCAAAAAAAATTGCAGAGGAGTGTCTAAACACTTTTAACCAGATAGCGCGCTTCTGATGTTAGTCTAGTTTTAGTCTGATATGAGAAGCGCGCTATCTGATCAAAAGTGTTTCGACAGCAGTATGTAATGCGGCACTGACCGCTAGACGTCTCGAGAGACAGATCAGTCAGTATAAAAGAAGGTGAGGAATATTGTGTTGACAGCAGAGCACAGCAGTAACAGCAGAATGTCTTGGTGAGAAGATGTCAGCGGCTGCGAACGCGGATTAATTGTTTGGTTGGTTGATTTGAGGGGAAGGGACCAAACAGAGAGGTCTTCGCTCCCATCGGATTAAGTTCAAATGGCTCTAAACACTATGGGACCTAACATCTGAGGTCATCAGTACCCTAGACTTAGAACTGCTTAACCTAAGGACATTACACACATCCATGACCGAGGCAAGATTCGAACCTGCGACCGTAGGAGCAGCGCGGTTCCGTACTGAAGCTCCAAGAACCGCTCGGCCACAGCTTCGAATCAGGAAAAGGTAGGGAAGGAAGGGGAACTAAGTCAGCTGTGCCTTTTCAAAGGACCCATCACGGCATTTGCCTGGAGCGGTCTAGGGAAATCGCGGAAAACCTAAATCGTCACGGTCGTCCTCCCGAATGCGAGTTCAGTGTGCTTACCACTGCTTCGAACGTAGATTATTCACTGGATTTCAGCTAAGTAGTAAATCCATTAGGGACGTTTCAACCTCTCTAAAATTGCACAAGTAGACTATTGGTGACTACCACAGCTGAAACAAAACCAGGCGGACCTCGTGTACCGACGGAGAAGGACCGCTGAGCATGCGGAGGTTGGTTGAAAAAAATCAAATTAAATTGGTAGAAGGGACCACCCAGGAGTTCCAAAGTGCTATCAGTGGTTCAGGTAGCACTATGTGCGTAGGGAGTTCAAAATAATGGAGTGCAGTGATCGAGTCACTTCTCGTAAACCACATCTTTCTACCTCTCTAGTCAGTGCTAACGACACTTGATTCTCCAATTTTGTCACGTGTACTATTTGCTGGTTGGGATTGTTGTATCTGATGTTCCAAGAAATGTTCAAATGTGTGTGAAATCTTATGGGGCTTAACTGCTAAGGTCATCAGTCCCTAAGCTTACACACTACTTAACCTAAATTATCCTAAGGACAAACACACACACCCATGCCCGAGGGAGGACTCGTACCTCCGCCAGGACCAGCCGCACAGTCCATGACTGCAGCGCCTGAGATCGCTCGGCTAGTCCCGCGCAGCTGTTGTATCTAATACTCTGGATAATACCGATAATCTGGTTCAGGCCGTAAGGAAAGCGGATCGTCACTTTGATTATCGGTTTGCAATTCATTTACTTCTCTTCAACTGATCAATAACGTTAATTAATTGTTGCTTTCTCTCAGGAAGATCATGAGTAAAGGTTCTCCTAATTTCTCCAAGTGCACTAGACAGTGTGTCACCAGAGGTTCCAGGAGCGGTTAAAATCTCAACCGTGGCAGATTTATCGGCGTCTTTAAGTTCAGATTGTACTTTGTTCTCTGTGTAGAGTCTTTTTGAGTCGATCCATTCCTCAAATTCTCTGTTAATTGTGGAACAAATACCTGCAGTGACTTCATTTATCCTTCTGCTAATATGGACACCTGGCAGTCTTTGGGCAATATTTTCAACTCTTTACCCTATATTATTTACGCCTTCTGTAAGTTGGTTTACTTTCCTTGGCACTTCACTATATTGTTTCAAGGAGTCGTCTGCGGTAGATTTACATACTTCGACCTGTGCTTTCAAGACTGGAAACTTCTTACCAACGTTGGTATCAGAGGATGGAAAGGACACTGTCTATTCTAGCATTTACATTTGCGCCTGGTTCGTTCGCTTACTCAGTGACAATAGTTTTAATTTTTTCTTCCATGTTATCATTTGCAGTTTTAATTTGGCTTTGTATATCACTGATAACAGAGTTTATATTACCCATACACACTTGAGTAACCTCTACTCGCGATTCAACACTGTTCAATTTACTGCCAACTGTACTATTTTGTTCCTGTAAGTTGGCATCCACATCAGCTATCTGGATTTGCAAATCACTCACGCTGACTGTAATGGTATTTATGTGAGAGTCTAATATTAGTTCTATCTTACGGATACCAGTTTCAAGATTTGTCATATTCGTGGCAACATTATTTATGTGGCTTCCGAGGGTATGTTTTAAGGTACCAATTTTGGTTTCAAGATTTTAACTTTCACTTGCTAGATTACCCATGTGAGTTTCAAGACTGTCACTTTTACTTGCCAGATTACCTATTTGGAGAATGGATGACGAGAAACGAGTGATTTAGAGTTATCAGTAACACTATTCCTTGAAAAAGTTATCTGCCATCATGTGTAGTGCCAACTGTTAAGTAAGGAGCTGGTGGAATTATGGTATGGGGATGTTTCTTGCATCTTATCAGCTGAAGAAAACGCTGAATGTAGAACGGTATGAACACATTCTACAGCGTTGTGTGCTGCGTACAATAGAAGAACCGTTCGGAGACGATGACTGAATCACCCTGAAAATGAGCCCTGTCATAAAGCAGCATCTGTGAGGCAATGGTTTGTGGACAAAAGCGTTCTTGAAATGGACTGACCTGCCCATAGAAAGGACATCAATGTGATGGAACACCTCAGGGATGAGCCATATCGTGGACTTCTCTCTAGATGCCGGCGTCGAGCTACATCACGTTTTCTGGATTCGGCTCTTGAAGAATACGCTGCCATTCCTCCACAGACGTCTAAGTACTTTACTGGAAGTTCCACCAGCAGAGTTACAATCGTCATAAAGACGAAGGCTGGACACACCCCGTATTAATATCCGAATACTTTTAATAAATAAGGTACTAATGCAGTCGTGAATAACACGGAAAGACACGTCAGTATATGGCAGACTACTCACAATGTAATACTTGATTATTTATTTTGTCGCCTGCCTGCAGTGATCCAGGGACAGACAAAGGAGAGTTCACGACGTGCGTGGAACTTCCCAGTGTGAATTCTGCGTAGCTATTGAAACCACGCCCTTCAGTGAATGGTCGTAAATTTGTTTATAGCATACCTACCACGCAAATATTATCTGTCACCACACACGCGCCACGCTTGCAAACGACGCTTATTGTGTCAAGTTTCATCGCTTCGCTAGCTACTCCACTCACGTGTACATTCGCAAGTGGTCGCACAGTCACCATATGTACTCTTCGAGGTTGTTTGTGAAAACCTCTTGTACGAAATCTGTTGCGAAAGCCACTCAGCGCTACAACAGACTACTTGTTTCTACACAACTGCGAGCTCGTACCCAGCTTATAGGCTGTTTCCCTCCAACATTGACCCCTTACTGTACTGAAAGATGTACCCCCGTTTAGTGTCTTCACATAACATGTCATTCATGTTGTCTAATATTTCCTTTGCGGTATTTCAGAAATGATTTTATTTGTAAGGTCAGCATTGCTTCATTTGACCTGTTATTCTTCTCCTCTGCATACCAATGCCAATGTTTCTTATATCGACATACTCGCTGTAAGCAATGTTCTCCATTATCTGTTATGCATACTCTACAATTGGAGTTCTCCATTACCCAACTGACTAAGGGTTCTGGTGGAGATGCAACGGGCAGGAGCCATGAATCCCCCCTCTTCCCACCTCCCGAAAATAAAATTTTACTAGAAGTGTTCGTCTTTTTAAGTGTACCAGTTTCCAAATCCCTCACAAATGAGCAAATGCCAAGGATTCCAAAAAATTAAAAGTTATGTTTAACACAGGGTACTTTCCATTTGCATGTCTGATGTGAGAGCTATCCCACGTGAATGGGGTTGCGGCCAGTTTACGTTCCACCTAGGTAAAGACAAGGTACTTATAGGTAGACACTTAGGTAAAATCCGAGGAGTTTGTTAAAATAAAACATTAGAATGTCAATCTAAAGTAACTAAGTATTTAGTACACGATAAAACATCAGATGGCTGAAAGTTAGTATTGGGTTTTTAGTATCTACCTCCAACAACAAATCTGACTTTCGTGAGTACACAGTCACAATCGGCAAACCACGTTGAGAAAGGTAGGGCGGAAAGGGAAAGATGCTCCAACAAGGGCAAAAATAGCAAAGACTGGCTTTCCCAAATTGAAAGTTACAGATTTACGTAGAATTTTAGAACTATTCTGAGTTCGAATACAATATGCTTCCTAGAGACCGAAAGCCTTTGTCTACCATTGAGTCACAGTTTTACAAAGCATCGGCCCCGTGAAACTCAGCCTGCCCTTTTCTCACATCATATACTGCGTACAATGATTCAAAGGTAATAGAAAGAGTCCATATTCTTAGATTTCTGATAAAGCATTTGACACGATGCCACACTGCAGACTGTTAATGAAGGTATAAGCATACGTAATCGGTCCCGAGATATGTGAGTGGCTAGAAGACTTCGTAAGTAATGTTGTCGTCGACGGCGAGTGTTCAACCGATACAAGGGTATCGTCAGGAGAGTCCCAGGGAAGTGTGGCACGACCGCTGTTATTTTCTGTATACATAAATGATCTGGCGGACAGGGTGGGCAGCAATCTTCGACTGTTTGTTGATGACGCTATGGTGTATGGGAAGGTATCGAAGATTAATGACTGTAGGATGACGCACCGTGACTGAGACAAGAATTGCAGGTGGGCTGATGAATGATAGATAGCTGTAATTGGATAGAGGTGTAAGTTAATGTGGATGGGTAAGAAAAACAAACCAGTAATGTTCGGATACAGAATTAGTAGTGTACTGCTTGACACAGTCACATCGTTTAAATATCGAGGTGTAACGTTGCAAAGCGATATGAGATGGAACGAGCATATATGAGTACTGCGATAGGGAAGGCGAATGGTAGACTTCGGTTTATTGGCAAATAAGAAAATGTGCTTCATCTGCAAAGGAGAACGCATATAGGACGCAAATGCGACCGATTGTTGCATAGGTGAAACCTGGTAGTCAAGAAACGCAGGATTAGTTTACGATGGTGGACGGGGCCGTAATTTGTTACTACTAGTTCCCTTTTGCAATTACACAAATTTATTTTGAAACGGTAATTCCAGACTCAGCAATAGCCGGCCGCGGTGGTCTCGCGGTTCTAGGCGCGCAGTCCGGAACCGTGCGACTGCTACGGTCGCAGGTTCGAATCCTGCCTCGGGCATGGATGTGTGTGATGTCCTTAGGTTAGTTAGGTTTAAGTAGTTCTAAGTTCTAGGGGACTGATGACCACAGCAGTTGAGTCCCATAGTGCTCAGAGCCATTTGAACCAACTCAGCAATAAATAAAGATATCACACTTTATTAATGAAGGAATAAAAAACTGTGTAATTAATAGTGCTTTCGGTGCGTTACAATTTACCAAATGAGCATAAAATACAGACACAGCAAATAATGTTTTACAAACAAGCCATTGTGATCCCAATAAGAATTTTAAGGCAAGTAACCACAGTGACGGCTGAAGGCCTTTAACGCCAAGAACGGCAATTATAAAAAAATCTAACAAACAAACTGTAAAACGGCAATGCAATAGCAAAGGTTAATTTGAAAAGACAGGCAACTGATCACCAAACGGGTGAGATAAAAAGATGGTAAACTTGGTAGCAAAACCATTTAAACCTGCTGTACCGCCAAGAATGGCAATTATATAAAATATTTAAAAAACATAAAGTAAAGCAGATCATACAATAATAAATACAAGGGCTAGTCACAGACGGTGCACCAGGAATCGACTCCGTGTAGGTCTGGGAAAAAACACTTGCGCGAGCGATGAAATGGGCAGCCAAGAGTTGCATTCACTTCACAAGATGGTAACTCAGATTAGTGACAGTCTAACGAATCACTAATGATAATCTTGCTGAGGCTACCTGACGTCCAATAAACCAAATGCAAAGATGCAAAAATACGCCAAAGCCGGAACCGGCGGTCTGGACTCCGCCCGCAGAATACTGTGCTTAGAGCGCCCAGAACGAGAAAGGAATCACTACCACCAGAGTAGAAGAATCGCCAACCAACCTACAGTCAAGAAAGCTGTCAAAACTACACGCCTCACCAGACAACAGCGGCAAGGCGAGGAAACGTACACCGCCGTTACATACACTAACCCTCCAGGGCAGGTAACTGGAGCTTTAGCGGCCACGAGGCAGGAAAAATACCGCTGGTTGAACTTAACAAACAGTAACAAACTGAACGCAATAAATAGTAATTAGAAGTACAGGAAAGCTAATCATATCCGCTTCCCTAAGCACTCCAGTTGCTGCTCCTCGCCTCGGCAACTCTACGAGCAGCAACACGAACCCAAGTCACTGGAGAATCGCAAGATCTCATAATGGTGGAGGTTTCTCCACTTGAATCCAAATGCACTCAACTTAAAGCTTGCAGGATCCGGCGTGATCACAGGCCTTCGCTCCGGCAATCCATGCGCGCCGCCAGCAGTCCCGGCGTGTTCACACACTGCGCGGCCTTGGCTCTTCCTGAGTCCCCAACCAAACTGCGCGTTGACACTTCCCGGAAGAACAACGACGTCGCCCCAAAGATAGGGCAACAGTTACTATTTATCGATAACCGCCGCTGCCGCCACAGGCAGCGCTAGCGAAACCAAGTGGCGCCAGGCAACACGAGAAGAAGACCAACAACCACAACCGTGTCTACTAAACGATACGGTCTGGCCTCCAACAGAGGACGGAAACCTACAAACAGCACCAACGCGATACCGCAGCATGGCTCAGTATTGTTCGAATGTTTGGGATTCGCACAAGCTGAGATTAAAGGAAGACATTGAGGCAGTTAAGAGGCTGGCTGCCAGATTTGTTACACGCAAGAGTTACGGAGATGCTTCGGGAACTCAGATGGGAGTCGCTAGTGGGGATGCGACGTTCTTTTCGAGGAACGCCATTGAGAAAATTTAGAGGACAGGCATTTGAGGCTGACCATAGAACGATTCTACTACAGCTAACGGACATTTCGCGTAATTACCATATAGTTAGGTTAGAGAGCTTAGGTCTCATACGGAGGCATACAGACAATCGTTTTCCCCTCGCTCTGTCTGCGAGTAGAACAGGAAAGGAAACGATTAGTAGAGTCGCCTCCACCACGCACAGTGCGCTTGTAGATGTAGGTAATCTCCCCCATTCGGCTATATAGTAATATCTGCTATCACTATATGTGTTTTGTTGAAAAAAGTTTCCTCCGCTGGCACCAATCTTCTTTTGATGTCTCCATTGTTCCAAAATTCTGTTTAAAAGTAGCCACCTGAATAAGATATTATTTCACATTTCTGTTCTCACTTTTTATGTTAAGCAAGTTACTGTGCTTCTTTCTACAACATTTCATACGTCCAAGAAGTTATGGTTTCAGAGTTCTCTATTGTGCATAATATACAGGGTGGTCCATTGATAGTGACCGGGCCCAATATCTCACGAAATAAGCGTCAAACGAAAAAACTGCAAAGAACGAAACTCGTCTAGCTTGAAGGGGGAAACCAGATGGCGCTATGGCTGGCCCGTTAGATGGCGGTGCCATAGGTCAAACGGATATCAATTGCGTTTTTTAAAATAGCAACTCCCATTTTTTATTACATATTCGTGTACTACGTAAAGAAATATGAATGTTTTAGTTGGATCACTTTTTTCACTTTGTGATAGATGGCGCTGTAATTAAAATACAAAACGTAGATACATTTGAACATTTTATTTCCGATCTTCCAATGTGATACATGTGCCTTTCTGAAATTATCATTTCTGAGAACGCATGCTGTTACGGCGTGATTACCTGTAAATACCATATTAACGCAATAAATGCTCAAAATGATGTCCGTCAACGTCAATGCATTTGGCAATACGTGTAACGACATTCCTCTCAACAGCGAGTAGTTCGCCTTCCGTTACGTTCGCACACACACTGACAATGCGCTGACACATGTTGTCAGGCGTTGTCGATGGATCACGATAGCAAATATCCTTCAACTTTCCCCACAGAAAGAAATCCGGAGACGTCTGATCCGGTGAACGTGCGGGCCAATCTACCTGTCATGAAATATGCTATTCAATACCGCTTCAACCGCACGCGGGCTATGTGCTGGACATCCATCATGCCGCCCGCGGTGGTCTAGCGGTTCTAGGCGCTCAGTCCGGAACCGCGCGACCGCTACCGTCGCAGGTTCGAATCCTGCCTCGAGCATGGATGTGTATGATGTCCTTAGGTTAGTTAGGTTTAAGTAGGTCTAAGTTCTAGGGGACTAATGACCATAGATGTTAAGTCACATAGCGCTCAGGGCCATTTGAACATCCATCATGTTGGAAGTACATCGCTATTCTGTCATGCAGTGATGCATCGTGTAGTAACATCGGTAGAACATTACGCAGGAAATCAGCATACATTGCACCATTTAGATTGCCATAAAAAATGGGAGTCAGTTATCCTTCCTCCCATAATGCCGCACCATACATTAACCCGTCAAGGTCGCAGCTATCGTGGATTTTCCGTTGTCCAATAGTGAATATTATGCCGGTTTACGTTACCGCTGTTGGTGAATGAAGCTTCGTCGCTAAAAAGTACGCCTGCATAAAATCTGTCATCGTCCCGTAATTTCTTTTGTGCCCAGTGGCAGAACTGTACACGACGTTCAAAGTCGTCGCCATGCAATTCCTGGCGCATAGAAATATGGTACGGGTGCAATCGATATTGCTGTAGCATTCTCAACACGCGAAGTTTTTGAAATTTCCGATTGGTGCGCAATTTCCCTGCTACTGATGTGCGGATTTGCCGCGACAGCACCTAAAACACCTACTTGGACATCATCATTTGTTGCAGGTCTTGGTTGAGGTTTCACATGTGGCTGAACACTTCCTGTTTCCTTAAATAACGTAACTATCCGGACACTCGGATGATGTCGTCCAGTACACCGAGCAGCATACCTAGCACACGCCCGTTGGGCATTTTGATCAAAACAGCCATACATCAACACGGTATCGACCATTCCCGCAATTGGTAAACGGTCCATTTTAACACGGGTAATGTATCACGATCAAATACAACCCGCACTGGCAGAATGTTACGTGATACCACGTGACTATTACAGCGCCATCTATCATAAAGCGAACAAGTGGTCCAACTAAAACATTCATATTTCTTTACGTCCTACACGAATATGTAATAAATAAATGGGGGTTCCTATTTTAAAAAACGCAGTTGGTATCCGTTTGACCTATGGCAGCGCCATCTATCGCGCCAAACATAGCGCCATCTGGTTTCCCCCTTCAAGCTAGACGAGTTTTGTTCTTTGTAGTTTTTTCGTTTGATGCTTATTACGTGAGATATTTGGCCCAGTCACTATCAATGGACCACTCTGTGTAATTAAGTAGATGTAGCAAACTAAATATTGTTTCCGTTATGAATCTTTCGATCCGATAACAGAGAAGAAGATGGAGCTCACGTTCTGAATCGTAAACGAATGCCCATTTGCAGACTGATGTATAGTGCAATAAGATATTGTGGGTGGCGAAACAAGTGTGGAAACATTGCTTTCTGTCGCCTCGGACCGGATAAATACAGGCCCTGAAGGTTTTTAGGAGAATCTTACGCCATTACTACCGCAAAATTACCTCAAGTTCAGGTGGCGGTGATGGAGATGGACAGTCATCACGCATCCTTCTCACCAATGGAAACCACAAAAGCACTATAATATTGAGACTTGGGTACTGTGCTGACCAGAGGGATGCGACAATTTAACCTCATGCTCACAAAACCAGTCCTGGACGTTGCTTGCTGCCTGAACAGCGGTCCTGTCATCTTGGAACGCAGTATCACTTCTGGGAAACAGACATTGTACTGTGAGATGGAAATGACCAACCTTATGCTCACATAACCCTTGGTACTACGCAAGCTTTCAGATTAAGCGTGGAACCCATGAAACTCCACGATATAGCTGCCAAAATCATCACCGAACCACCGCCATATTTTACTTTGGGACGAAAACTCGTCCAAAAGGTGGAAACAGTGTGGAACAAGACTAATTCGACAAATCTCTCCCATTGCTTCACAGTACAGGTTTTATGGTTTCGGCAGCACGTTTTCCTTTCTCGAACATTTGCATTACTGATAAATAAAAAGTGTTGCAGTTCCCGCACGGTCGGCAGTTCCCAACTAATGGAGCTCCCTTCGTGTTGTTTTGTTGCCGACAGAGTTCGCGCGTCTAACATTTAGTCCTGCACTGACTGCCACTATCCTCTTGAATGACCGTCTGTCACGATCACTCAACAGACACTTTCGTCCACGTTCTGATTTAACGGACGATGTTTTTCTGCTCTCCCTGTGTGCGGTACAGATCTTCGATACGGTGCCTCTTGAACCATCGAACACTTTGACTCCCTCGGCTACAGAAGCGCACACCATACGAGCACCCACAACTGGCTCACGTTCGAATTTACGTAGCTCAGGCTTAATTCACTGCACAGAGCACTGTTCCTACTACGACCGACGCTTCCAGCGTATTAAAAAGTAAAGTGGTATGGAATGAATGGCTCGAAGATCACGATGGGCAGATTCAGCCGCTTAACTTGAAAGACTTTTGCTGTCCTTCGCACCCGCAGCCACCTTTCCTACGTGAAATACACTCCTGGAAATTGAAATAAGAACACCGTGAATTCATTGTCCCAGGAAGGGGAAACTTTATTGACACATTCCTGGGGTCAGATACATCACATGATCACACTGACAGAACCACAGGCACATAGACACAGGCAACAGAGCATGCACAATGACGGCACTAGTACAGTGTATATCCACCTTTCGCAGTAATGCAGGCTGCTGTTCTCCCATGGAGACGATCGTAGAGATGCTGTGTGGAACGGCTTGCCATGCCATTTCCACCTGGCGCCTCAGTTGGACCAGCGTTCGTGCTGGACGTGCAGACCGCGTGAGACGACGCTTCATCCAGTCCCAAACATGCTCAATGGGGGACAGATCCGGAGATCTTGCTGGCCAGGGTAGTTGACTTACACCTTCTAGAGCACGTTGCGTGGCACGGGATACATGCGGACGTGCATTGTCCTGTTGGAACAGCAAGTTCCCTTGCCGGTCTAGGAATGGTAGAACGATGGGTTCGATGACGGTTTGGATGTACCATGCACTATTCAGTGTCCCCTCGACGATCACCAGAGGTGTACGGCCAGTGTAGGAGATCGCTCAGGAGCAACAGTGTCCCTAATTTGCTGGGAAGTGGCGGTGCGGTCCCCTACGGCACTGCGTAAGATCCTACGGTCTTGGCGTGCATCCGTGCGTCGCTGCGGTCCGGTCCCAGGTCGACGGGCACGTGCACCTTCCGCCGACCACTGGCGACAACATCGATGTACTGTGGAGACCTCACGCCGCACGTGTTGAGCAATTCGGCGGTACGTCCACCCGGCCTCCCGCATGCCCACTATACGCCCTCGCTCAAAGTCCGTCGACTGCACATACGGTTCACGTCCACGCTGTCGCGGCATGCTACTAGTGTTAAAGACTGCGATGGAGCTCCGTATGCCACGGCAAACTGACTGACACTGACGGCGGCGGTGCACAAATGCTGCGCAGCTAGCGCCATTCGACGGCCAACACCGCGGTTCCTGGTGTGTCTGCTGTGCCGTGCGTGTGATCATTGCTTGTACAGCCCTCTCGCAGTGTCCGGAGCAAGTATGGTGGGTCTGACACACCGGTGTCAATGTGTTCTTTTTTCCATTTCCAGGAGTGTATGAGAGCCGTGCACGTACTGCAAGTTTATGTGTTAAGTATCTGCATCTACATTTACATTTATACTCCGCAAGCCACCCAACGGTGTGTGGAGGAGGGCACTTTACGTGCCACTCTCATTACCTCCCTTTCCTCGTTCGGGAGGACGACGGTTCAATCCCGTCTCCAGCCATCCTCTGTGTAGAATAGAATTGGTATCCCGTCAAGTCCAGTGGACTTTCCTCTGTTGAGTGATTTCAATTGTTTTTCTGTTTCTTGGACACTTATTTCGATGTCAGCCATTTTTTCGTTCGTGCGAGGATTTAAAGAAGGAATTGCAGTGCGGTCTTCCTCTGTGAAGCAGCTTTGGAAAAAGGTGTTTACTGTATGTGACTATAATGACTGTGTGTGTGGTGTAGTGCCATGTTTGTGTTGGAAATGATGAGAAGGGAGAGAGTGAATGCTGCTGCCGGGGCGTTGCCTGCTCGTGTCGAAGAGCACCAATGGGACCGCCGCCCTTAAGATTGCCACGCGTTGCAACGTACTGATGAAATTGCACAGGTGCAACCTACAGTCTTGGCTAACCCAAACATTTATGTTGAAGCTTGCATTTCTCGCGGTGTTTCCAAAATTTCTTCCAACCCCTCTACACTACATTAGCACAGAAAAATCCTTTGCTCGAGAATTATAATACTCCCTAATGCTCCCTATTTCATTTTTGAATTGGGTGGAAGGACAACAGGACAATGATTACATCTAAATACAATTTCTTTTTTCACCGCCGTTACTAAGCGCTGAGTGCGTCTAACAAGGAACCCCTTCAGTGCGAGGTCGAAAAAGGCCAATGATGTATTCGACGCCTCACATATTGTCTAGTAAGCAACCACAATATTGGCTGAGGCAACCATTGGCTGCTAATGGCAACAAGAGGCGGGAGGAGACTGGAGGTATCCAATGGTGAGCACAGCATGAGACTACAGAGAGTAGTTGCATTGCTAAGTCGACTAGTAGCTCACAACAGTACTACAGTGCTAGTGATGTTGATACAAAGCAGAGACATAGCAACGATAAACAAAAAGTAAACATTGCATTATATCTATTACAACAGTTCCCAAAGTTGGCATTTCGTCAGAACGGAATCTAAGGAATTCCGCAGACTGAGAAAGACGTGGCAAATGAAATATTAGCGTCTCTGCAAGATGAGTCAGTGAAATATGTGGTTTCTTATACGCTCGACTGTGTAGATAATGTACATGAGGAATTCAATGATGACGAGACGTGCTTAACAAGTGAAAGTGATACAGGTATTGAAACAGATGTCGAGGCACGTAGCTCATCATCCTCGTCGGTCAGGGAACCACAAATTCCGTCTCCAGTGAAACGTAGTAAAGGACAAGCATTGTCCCAGGAGCGGATACGAAACATAATTACGAGCATGGAGCCGTGCCGTTGTGGCCGAGCGGTTCTAGGCGCTTCGGTCCAGAACCGCACTGCTGCTACGGTCGCAGGATAGAATCCTGCCTCGGGCATGGATGTGTATGACGTCAGTCTAGGGGACTGATGACTTCAGATGTTACGTTCCATAGTGCTTAGAGCCATTTGAACCATACGCGCATGGAAGATAATCAACATCACAGTAAAAGAAATTGCGAACAGATTTCAAGTAAGTCCGCAACAATATGATCGTGTAATGCATAGCAAAAATTACAGATATTCAAGGGAGGGAAAAGCTGATGTTTGCGCGTTTCAAGGATTCTGGATACAATTTACAGGATGTTCATGATACTGACCTACTACGTTATGCACACCAAACAGCGCGTGTCATCAATCACACTGATTGCAAGGGAAGCAGTGTTTGGTTGCATAACTTCAAACAATGCTACAACAGTGGATGACGTAAGATAACGAAATTACAGACAAAGCGTCCACTTGACGATGCAAACAGCGGAACTGGCCAGATAAATTGTATATGACATAAACAAGCTTATTCCATCATTCAGTAAGGAATTTGAAGAGGAAATACATATGAAAGGAATCCCGGAAGTTAGAGGTACCGAGAGAGTTAGATCAAGAACAATTAACGTCGACGCCTTAATACATTCGTATACAATTATGACGACCGTTAATCTGGATGGTAAATTGGATGGAAAGTTATTTATTGTGCAGCGAGAAGTTGGAGGTGCTCTGCACCCTACGAATATTTTTCCTGTGAGTGACCTTACAAGGACAGTAGGCGATATTTATGTCACAACCGGATGGCCGGAGTGGCCGAGCGGTTCTAGGCGCTACAGTCTGGAACCGCGCGACCGATACGGTCGCAGGTTCGAATCCTGCCTCGGGCATGGATGTGTGTGATGTCCTTAGGTTAGTTAGGTTTATGTAGTTCTAAGTTATAGGGGACTGATGACCTAAGAAGTTAAGTCCCATAGTGCTCAGAGCCATTTGAACCATTTTTTTGTCACAACCAAGCAGGGGTGGGAAAATGGGCGTAAGAGAACTGCAGCTGCGGCATGAGTACTTCTTTTAGCCGTGGCTTGCCAAAATAACTTGTATCTGCTTGATTCGTGGCCTGCGTACTGAAATGATACTCCCTTAGACCAAAATAACCGCCCTGAAAAGTGTGTGACATTGTAGTTCATACCACCTGGAACCACTGTACAAATTCAGGTTCTGGATGTTTGTTTTTTCCGTACCTACGAAAGATATTATCGCACTATCTGCAACTACGCCTTAAAGGATAGCCAGTTTCACGATAAGCTGCACGACAGACTTTTTCGCGTTCGGTTGCATGTCATCACATTTCCTCAATTCCCATTATCCCGTTACACCAGTATGATTCTATAAGTATTGTTTAAGAACGGATATCTAACTGAACTTCCTGGACGGTTTGTAACTCCCACGGAATTCGCCTTCGATCTTTATAGTACAAACCTTTGTGATCCCTGTAGCGTGCCATTTTTCATTCGTTGTTCATGGTGCATGTTAGTGGTTCGTTTTGAACGTTTCTTGAACGTCGACGATGTCCATTTTATGAAGCGTAATAATACATCCAATAGATTAATGTTTAGGAAGAAAAAATAAAAAACTACGAGGTTTGCCGAAGATATTATAATTCTGTCAGAGACAGCAAATGACTTGGGAGAGCGGTTGAACGGATGGGCAGTGTCTTGAAAGGAGGATACAACATGAACATCAACAAAAACAAAACAAGGATAATGCAATGAAGTCGAACTAAAACTGGCGTTCCTGAGGGAATGAGATTAGGAAATGAGGCACTTAAAGTAGTAGGCGAGTTTTCATATTTGAGCAGCAGAATAAGTGCTGATGATGGCTGAAGTAGAGAAGATATAAAACATAGACTGGGAATGGCAGAAAAAAAAGCATTTCTGAGGAAGAGAAATTTATCAACATCGAATATAGATTTAAGTGTTAGGAAGTCTTTTTTGAAAGTATTTGTATGGAGTGTAGCCATGTGTGGAAGTGAAACATGGACGATAAATAGTTCAGACAAGAAGACAATGAAAAATTTTGAAATGTGGTACTACAGAAGGATACTGAAGATTAGGTGGTTGGACTATTTAACAAAGGAGGAGGTACTGGGATCACCACTTTAGTATTGAAATGAAGTGTGTGTGTGTGGGAGGAGGGGGGGGGGGGTGGGAGGGTTAAAATTGTAGAGAAAAGCCAAGTGATGAATACAGTAGGCAGATTCAGATGTATGTAACTTGCAGCAGTTATTCGGAGATGAAGAAGCTTATACACGAAAAATAGCTTGGAGAGCTGCAACTACCAATCTGACCAATCTTCGGACTGAAGACCAAAACAACAACAGCAATGGAAATCATAATGGTATGTATTGCTATTGACATTATTTCAAAAACAATATTTTTTCACAAATGGTTTGCATAAGGGTGTCACTGGAGGACTCCTTCAAAGATGAAGTTCTGACTCTGCGTGTGCTCCTCGAACACTAGATTCATTCAAAGTCGACGTAATTACTCGTATTCTACGTGGCTGGTAAAGAAGTCACCAGAGTGCCTGGCGGCGTCCCTATACAGTGGCGCCCACATCGCCTTAAACACCATATGCTTTCGTAAAATATTAGCAAGAGTCTCTGCTATTCCCTACACTCATTCCTGGCGAGCTTGATGCTTGATGCTGAAACCGAACGAACACGCATTCACACGAACAGGCGAGTGCTGTCCCTAATCATCAACAGAGAAGATCAATGATTGCTACTATATTGTGTGCTAATTTGGTGATGTGGCAGCTACTTATCATCTGCGGGGACCTTGTACGTCCACTAAAATTTTCTTTTATTTTCAGTACACAAGTTTTGGACTAACTTCCTTCGCATCACACTCGGCAATGAGGAATAACATGACGGTTTATACCTTGCTAAGACCGATTGTCATGGTCACTTGATACTGTCAGTCGCAACAGCGCTCTGAAGCACATAAAGAACTGAATGAAGTGGAAGTGAGTCAGTCACGTGCTGCAGTTCCTTAAAAAAAATGTTCAAATGTGTGTGAAATCTTATCGGACTTAACTGTTAAGGTCATCAGTTCCAAAGCTTGCACACTACTTGAAACCTTCCCGTCTAATATTGGATGTACGTTTGCTTGCTGACTGAACGCTGCGTCTCTTAAAATCTTTTAACTGCTGCTCTGTCAAGACTACCTGCTGATTATTACGACGAAACATAAAATGTGTTGTCGCCGTGGCCCTCAGTCGTTACCTGAAATTATTAAGACTGATTCTTACCTTTAATTATTTATACTGGATCGCCATCTGACTGCTACAGCAAACTGTGGAATGAATATACTTACTTCTCTTTAACATAATTATAAGCTGCTGGTGGAGTTTCATAATACTTTGTGACTGGAATTCTTTAAGTTGAAGTTAATTTAGATTTGATAAAAGCTGAAGCTCACTTTAGACTTTTCTTTTAAGATAACAATAAATTCCGTAAAGCATTTACGTGAATGATTTTGGGATAGAAAATTCTTAATGCATTTAATCTGGTAGAAGTTAACTATATTCTGAGAACGATCTTGACAAACAATTACAAGGGGTATAGTTCTTTACAAAAATTCTTAAAACTAGCATTGCGCTACATATAGCGAGTGGCTGGCGAGCACACCGCTTCTTTCAAAGTGTTAATTCATACCTCGCTTACAGCGACCTCCTCTCATGTCTCGCTAGCTACGACTGCCTCGTCTCACATCTTACTCGCAACTGCTCGCTTCCAACGCTCAATGCTACAAAAGTGCGGTCTCGCCGCCAACAATGGTTTTTGGTGCAGACAATCCCTGCTACCATTACAGATGTATTACTGCGCGCTGTTTCCCGCTCTTTCTCAAAATGTATCTATGCGCGGTTTCCCGCTCTTTCTCAATAATACACAATGCAATTAAATTAACAAAACAATTTAAATAAGAAACAGCTCAGATAATTACATGCTAAAACAGTTTAAATACGCCTATTACATAATTACATACTTATCCTAAATTACCCTAAGGATAACACACACACCCACGCCCGAGGGAAGACTCGAACCTCCGCCGGGACCAGCCGCACAGTCCATGACTGCAGCGCCTTAGACCGGCTGTCTAATCCCGCGCGGCCGCTGTAGGTCTTCATTTGTGTCTGGAGTCAAATTACCGGTAGTGAGATAGTGAGCATTTCAGCTCACATTTCAGATTACCATTACAGTTGATGTATTTCAGCTCACATTTCGGATTACCATTACAGGTGATGTGAGGCACTGCAGTCGTTTGTTCTCACTTCTAATAACAGTCGTGCAAAAAATGCAAGATTGGTGAAATAGCCCACTAATGCTAAACTAAACTCCAAGATGGTGTGAAAATCTAGTTAAAAACGAGAAATGAAAAAGTTTTCCAACTGATATTTAAAATTTTGAAGAGATTACAACAGAAAATGTGGCAAATTTCAGGTTTATTTCACTTTCTCTTTACCTGAGTCAACCAATATATTGCTTCATCTTCGTATACCTCGCGAAAAGACCGTGGTGCCTAAAGTTTGAGAGATTATATATGATACGAAGGCTTACCAGCAGTCGTTCTTCCCGCGAACCATTCGCGACTGTAACAGGAAAAGTGGGGAATGTGGCAGTGGTGACCACCGCCACATGCCAGACAAGAAAGCGAACGAATATAGCAGTGTCCCCCAGAGAAGTAAGTAAATCCGTATGGCATGCAACGCTGGGAGGCCCCGTAGAGTAGATTCAGCCGCATAACTGGAAAGGTTTTCCCTATCTTCCGCTTCCGCAGGCACCATTCATTCACGAAATGTGAGAGTTTTGTGCGTAAGTGTATCTGTGAAGTGTAGACGGCGTAACGGCGTGCATGTAGTGTCCTCTCGAAGACCATGAAAGTTGCCGCCGAGTTTAACGTCCTCGTCGGATGGACAGATCGGATCAACAGTGTCGCTTCCCTTAATTCATGGGATACTGTGTAGAGGTTAGGAACCGATTCCAGTACATCGGCTGTAAGACTGGTGATCGGGCACTTCACGCCACATCCCTCCTGCCCCCTCTGCTCTAAAGACAAAGAGAAAAGGATGTGGGATACCTGGAGGGTCACCGATTCAAGTACTGATCACGCTCGACGGTGCTTGTCCTCGGTGATATGACGAGAACCGGTGTATCCACCTCGGCGAGTCAGTTGAAACGTCACACAGTTATGACCTGCGTTGAAATTTCAGATCTCTAGTTTATCGAGAATGTTGTTTAAAAACAGCTGCAAAATTTATACCGAACTGACAGCAAGCATGTTAAAATGTGGACCGATGCACCGGAACAGTCAGTAGTCAGGTAACTGTTATTTACTACACTACTGGCCGTTAAAATTGCTACACCACGAAGATGATGTGCTACAGACGCGAAATTTAACCGACAGGAAGAAGATGCTGTGATATGCAAATGATTAGCTTTTCAGAGCATTCACACAGGGTTGGCGCCGGTGGCGACACCTACAACTCGCTGACATGGGGAAAGTTTCCAACCGATTTCTCAAACACAGGCGGCCGCAGTGGCCGAGCGGTTCTGGCGCTACAGTCCGAAACAGCGCGACAGCTACGGTCGCAGGTTCGAATCCTGCCTCGGGCATGGATGTGTGTGATGTCCTTAGGTTAGTTAAGATTAAGTAGTTCTAAGTTCTAGGGGACTGATGACCTCAGCAGTTAAGTCCCATCGTGCTCAGAACCATTTGATCCTGTGTGTTTCATCTATTTCGTTTTTACTGTCGCCATATCACCATTTCAATATACGGAGCTTACAGACCTAAACCCAGTCTCGAACGGCGTAAATTTCTTTTTCTGTGTCTTCGCGTTTTAACTCCCTTTATATTATCTTTACTGGGAATAAGTCCCCAAAGTGCTCAGAGCCATTTTAACCACTAGAAAAAAAACCCTCATAAACAAACAGCAGCTGACCGGCGTTGCCTGGTGAAACGTTGTTGTGATGCCTCGTGTAAGGAGGAGAAATGCGTACCATCACGCTTCCGACTGATAAAGGTCGGATTGTAGCCTATCGCGATTGCGATTTATCGTATCGCGACATTGCTGTTCGCGTTGGTTGAGATCCAATGACTGTTAACAGAATGTGGAGTCGGTGGGTTCAGGAGGGTAATACAAAACGCCGTGCTGGATCCCAACGGCTTCGTATCACTAGCAGTCGAGATGACAGGCATCTTATCCGAAAGGCTGTAACGGATGGTGCAGCCACGTCTCGATCGCTGACTCAACAAATGGGGACGTTTGCAAGACAACAACCATCTGCACGAACAGTTCGACGACGTTTGCAGCAGTATGGACTATCAGTTTGGAGACCATGGTTGCGGTTACCCTAGACGCTGCATCACAGACAGGAGCGCCTGCGGTGGTGTACTCAAAGTCGAACCTGGGTGCACGAATGGCAAAAGTCATGTTTTCGGATGAATCCAGGTTCTGTTTACAGCATCATGATGGTCGCATCCGTGTTTGGCGACATCGCGGTGAGCGCACTTTGGAAGCGGATATTCGTCATCGCCATACTGGCGTATCACCCGGCGTGCTGGTATAGGGTGCCATTGGTTACACGTCTCGGTCACCACTTGTTCGCATTGACGGCACTTTGAACAGTGGACGTTATATTTCAGATGTGTTACGACCTGTGGTTCTACCCTTCATTCGATCCCTGCAAAACCCTACATTTCAGCAGGATAATTCACGGCCGCATGTTGCAGGTCCTGTACGGGCATTTCTGGAAAATGTTCGACTGCTGCCCTGGCCATCACATTCTGCAGATCTCTCACCAATTGAAAACGTCTGGTCAATGGTGGCCGAGCAAGTGGCTCGTCAGAATACGCCAGTCACTACTTTTGATGAACTGTGGTATCGTGTTGAAGCTGCATGGGCAGCTGTACCTGTACACGCCATCCAAGCCCTGTTTGATTCAATGCATAGGCGTTTCAAGGTCGTTATTACGGCCAGAGTTGGTTGTTCTGGGTACTGATTTCTCAGGATCTATGCACCCAAATTGCGTGAAAATGTAATCACATGTCAGTTGTAGTATAATATATTTGTCCAATGAATACCCGTTTATCATCAGCATTTCTTCTTGATGTAGCAATTTTAATGGCCAGTAATGTAGATGGTTATAAGGGACCTCGCGTCGATATACCTAATAATTGAAGGGACTTCAGTTTGTGACTGTAGACCGTTCTTTTGCCAGTATGTGGATTACACGTGCTTCATACCAACATGTAACTTACTCGCGATTCCAGCAATGCTACGCATCTCTTTCTCCCCCTCTCTCTGTCCATCTCCTTCTCCCCCAAATTCCCTCCACCGGCCTCTCTGTCCACAGCAATACCACAAATATAGAAAACACACAGTGCAGAATCAGTCTGCATTAACTGTACAATAACAAGTGAATACACACAATTATAATAGGTACTATTCCTTCCCCATCAAACTACCTGAATACTTTGACATTCCTTATTTTTCCACATCGACAGATCCCACTCACTCTGTACGTTACTCTACGTACTACACTTTTTGTAACCACATTTCGTGAGAAATGTGCAGCTGACTCTCTCTCTGTTTATTTTCACGAAGATATCTGTTGTGACATGCTTTAGCACCACACAAAAAACAGGATCTGCCTCGCGTTACAAACGACGTAAGGTTTCTAACTAAGAGTGGTGCAGTAGTACCATAAAGCTAGAGGGAGGGCTCCGCTACTGCTTTTTGCTTCTGGTGATACATATTCACAAGATCAAAAATTTCAAAAACACACACACACACACACACACACACACACACACAAAACGGCTGAGAAAACGTCAGAACCTCTCCCTCTGTCTCTCTCTCTCTCTCTCTCTCTCTCTCTCTCTCTGTTTCTCTCGAGGTATTGAATCCTGATCTTCCTGGTTGTCCTTAACCACTGATAAATCACTCTCTGTCCAAACATTCTCTTAGAACATTTCTGAAGAGTCCACATTCGCTTTTAGAGGCGAGGACGTCGAACAAATATCATACTCCAGCATACCTAGTGGTAACTGATGATCTGCGTTACAAATAGTACAAATGACAGCAAAGGATGAATCGTGTGACTCTATTCTGCAATGGGTCTTAGCTGTACTATTGCCGAGCGATGGTGCAACGACATATTGATCATGTTCATCGCTTTCACTTCTAATTGCTTTGGCCATCGTATGAATATACACAGAACGAAATCCCACCTTTACTGTCAAAGTTGCACTCTGTGGATGAGATTCAATACCTGTCTTCACTGATAGCTGTCAGTGTATGTTTTTCGAAACGGTTTCTCTAGGTACAAATATATTTCTCAGTTAGAAAATAAAAAAACAAACGATTTTATATTTTGAAATGTCTTTCCAACTTTCTCTTTGAAAATAGTGTTTTCTATTTTGTAAGCACTAGATGAGTGTCCGTCTACACAATTTTGATGTTGATCGGCATTTCTTTTCGAACTGCTACAGATTTCTCTCCCATTGGCGTATGACTCTTTTATTGGAAGTAAGGGAGGTCCCACCGGGGAAATTGATATAAATCCACGTGTGTCAAAGCGCGCTATTGGTGGTGTGTGATTTATCACAAGGGGGTACGTGGCTCCCGGTGCGGTCGTGTGTAATATGTGGAGGAACTGATGCTAGGAACATTTCTTTCTGCGGCTGAAGACATGGACGTATGCTGAAGACATCATCTGGCCTTAAGGTATTATATGTGAAGCTGTTGCTACTGCCACTGACGAGCTGCTTGGAGTAACAAAGAGACTTAATTGATTCCGTACGCCTGGTTAAAAGCGAACTGATGTTTTCTGTTCATTGTAAAGGTTCCTTCACCCATTACTGTGTATATATGTGTCTTCGTAAAAGCTTTAGCTGTATCTAGGTTCAGAGATGAAATATGGCAGTACTAATAGTAGTTTTAGTGAAACTGTTCTTTTTAGGACAATAACAGTTTCTATAGGGACTTATAATCTGAAAAGATGAACGATTTTCATTTAACTGAAATTTTAAGTAATGCCAACGATTGTTCTAGGATGGCATAATGGGCGTCGCAGCAATCCAGTATCGAATCTCAGCCCGACACAGGGTTTTAAATTGTTATTTTCAATCAAAGCACCATGTAGTCTTCATACAGTTAGAGAAATCTTTACCAATAACACGGATTCCTAAAACCAAGCACAAGGGAAATGAAAGTTTATAGTTCTGTTGTCATTCTTTTCTCGGTTTTTAAAGCAGGTATTTGCAGAAATGTAGGATTATACTCTAACAACACCATAAATGACGGCGAGAATTTTCTGGAAACTACAGAAACCTGCCTAACAGAAACGGAAGAAGAAAAATTAGTTAACGTTTGGGCGGGCCTCTCGCCTTTCCCCTATGGTTTTTAATAGGTGTGTTGAAACCTTCCCGTCTTCTCCTGTATATTTCTTTTGTTATGATACAATAACCGTCTCCTCTATATCTCTTTTTGCTAGTGATAACCTTCCCTTTTACAATAAACTATGTAACCTTCCCTTAGGATTTCTATCTCTTGCTTAGTAATAACAAATGAAATCTTCCTTTTGAAATTTATTCTCTTTCTCAATCTTCGCTTACAAATTTAATTGCTGCTTTTTGAAAGTGATTTTAAGACTATTTCGGCGAAACATAGAATGTGTGGTCGTCGTGTGGCCCTCAGCCGTTTTATCTGCAATAACCCAAAACTGTTCCTTACCTTTTTTACTGTTACTGGATCGCCATCTGACTGCTACGTCGAACTGCGACGTGAATAAACTTACTCTGTTTTACTATACTTTATTAGCTGCTGGTGGGCTTTCATAATAAGTGGCTGTATTTATTACCAAAGCTGACGTTATTCTTTAATAGCAAAGCTGACGTTATTCTTTAATTAATTTGACTGAAGTTACGTAATTCATAGTTAAACTTTTTCTTGACAACAATAAAATTTTCCAAATTTTTACGTTGATGGTTTTTGGGATGGGTTATAATTAGAAATGCAATATTGCTGGCAAAAGTTAATTATATTCTGAATGAAATGATTTTACAAACGTTCAAATGGGACTTACTTTTTACAATAATCTTACAACTAGCAATGCGCAAACATACCTTCAGTAGTCTTGAGTTTCTCAAAAAATTAATTCAATAATATTAGTTCCTCTTATTATAATAGTCAGCTGATGTCTCTGTACATCTGTTTATAATCTCTTGTAAGTCATAGGTAGTCGCTGGCAGGCACACCGCTCCTCTCAACCTCTCGCTTCAGACCTGCTACCGACTCGCTTCACATCTCGCCTACTACCGACTCCTACGAACGCTGAAGTGCGGTGTCTCATGCCAACAATGCTTTCTGGTGCAGACAATCTCTGATATCGTTACAAAATGTATCCATGCGCGGTCTTTCCCGCTCTTTTCTTAAAATGTATCCGTACGCGGTTTCTCCCGCCCTTTTTAAAATTATATCAACAATACTTTGGTGCAGATATTCCCTGCTACCACAATTATTTCCAACATGACAAATATTAATTATTCCTACTTAATCCTATTAATAAAATATAAACATCTTTCGTAAATTGTGATTTGACAACAGACAATAGAAATATACACGTCTTACACGGTTTACTAGAAAATCCATTTATGCTGTTAGTGTTAAGTGGGAAGTTATTTACGTGTGTGTGTGTGTGTGTGTGTGCGTGTCCGTGTCCGTGTGTGCTTGCGTGTGTTAACAGCTGATTCTTTTTCTGTGATTTTAATCACAATCACGGGCGCTGACAAATCAGATACTGAGCGATTTTAATCAGAATTTGTGCTTAGGGGGTGTACATTCTTATTACACGAGTTCATCGACAATGAACACTAATTCAGTTTGTAAACTGACTGAAGAATAGGAAGCAGCCTTCTTGGGATAACTGACCTGTTATAATTGGGAAAGACAGGGAGCAGATAAGGGGACAGAACAGAGTTTTAAACGCAGGTCATGCTGAAAGCAGTCGACCACTTTACTGCTGCGGCAGCTTGATGGTGATCGGCACTTGTTTTGTGACTAGTCATATTTTGTATTTTTTTTTTAATTTGTGGTACTTGGAGTTCAGGACTCAAATGTCAATAGCCCAAAGCATTTAGACGCAACTTCCAAAAATTATCGAGAAAATCGACTTTTAAGTTTTCCGGCAGTCCTTAACACCCGAAAGGAATATCGGAAATTCCGGGCTAGTCGTACTACACTGTGGTAGAATGCTAGACAACCATCTTGGTGGCCGTGACATAAATTTAAACATAGGCACGTGCACCGTGACATTTCGGTGAAGTGTTAAATAAAGGAGACCGAAAAGTCCGTTAACATTAGAAAATTCAGTACTTCACGGAAAAATGTAGGTAGAGAGGAAAAAATTGACATACGTGCTAGGAATGACGTGGGGTTTGTTTAAACCAAAGAGTGCACGAAATAACCATGAGATGGCCCTTCTCATGACACAAAAGCAATTATTAGCGTAACAGTTAATATTTGACAAAGACGATGTTCCTTGTAAAACTGCTCGTTATCAACAATACCTGTAGTCGAGAGACAATGTTGTGAAGAGCACTGTACAGCGTATCAGTAGGCATGGTGAAAACTACCATTAGATGTTGCCTTTTATCATTCCTAATGAAGCTGGACGATCGCGGTAGAATTGCAACTTCAGGCAACTCCACAATGAATGATCACACGGACTGAGGTTTGGGGACCTGAGAGGCCATGGATGACGGAAGCTGCGGCTCAGCAAGCGATCCTCACAAAACGATATGCGCAAGGGTCCTCCCACATGTCTGGCAGTATGGGAAGGAGCAGCATCCTGCATCAAAGTCTTACCTTCCAGGGGGTGCTTATCATCCAGGTTAGGAGTGGTCTGTCTTCATCTCTCACTACAGCTCATTTTATACACGAGTCCCATGCGGCGTCACTGATGTGCTGCTGTCCAACATCTTTTGTTGGCCGATTTTTGCAGTCGATTTTGGTTGCAACAAAACTCGACGTTATTTCAGGAATGTGTGTCAAGTGTTACCTCTCTACCTGGATTATCCTACGAAATGTTTACAAACTTTTGAGTCACCCTGTACACAAGGAAGGAAAAAATAATTCTTACTTTCGTAAAATTTAAACAGTGTTTCTTAATAGTCTTTTACAAAAGACCAATAGTTAAATATTTACATTTGGAATGAAAACTGGATATTTTTATGTGATGTGTAATTAGAAATAAGAAGATGGGCATACTACGTAAAAGTGACAGTTGGATATGTGTTAATTAGCATATATTTTATGAATTTTATAGTTACGTGATGTAGGTATTCTAACGTAACAGAAAAAAACGGAAAAAGTAGTGATCAAAAGAAGACTCGAACAAGCGGTTAAAAGTGTCGAGCTCTAATGACTCTTTTTCCATCTTCATGTTTTTTACGCTTTACGGAAATGAACGTGCGCTGCACCTCCATTTAAAAATTTGCATCAGCAGGAAATCGAACCCAATACCGCCCTAAAAGGCAGCCAGACATTCTACCACAGTTACACACCGTCTGTCGAGAAAATTGACCTTACTGTACGGTATTAAAACCAATCGGAAAACTTCGAAGTAGAGTTTCTCGAACCTTTGAGAGTTACATCGTACTGCTTTGGGAAATTGATTATGGAGTTCTTAATTTCACGTACCTCTAAATACAAGAAACTACGAAAATGGTTCCTTAGGTTAGTTAGGTTTAAGTAGTTCTAAGTTCTAGGGGACTGATGACCTTAGAAGTTAAGCCCCATGGTGTTCAGAACCCTTTGAACCATTTTTTGAACCAACAGTATAACACGACTTTCATCTAAACCCACTCTGCTGTGTAAAATTGACTCTAGCCTGAGGAAGCCTTGGCCCTTTTTCTGTGTCCACAGCAAATGGGACAGTACTGTTGGCATTAATTTCTGCTGGTGGGGGCAAGGGGTTTTCTGTTTTTGTTTGTTTTTGCAACATGCTCCATTACAGTATTTGGGTACCACATGTATGTGTTTGTGTGTAGGTTGTAATGAAATATTTGTGTTGTATGATGATGATGATGATGATGATGATGACGATGATGATGAGAGAAGGGAGAAGGTGAAGCCCGAAGTCAGTACATTGCCTATACCGCTTGAACAGCACCAAGGCAGCCGCAAAGGTTGCAGTCTCGGTCCGTCGGACGTGTCACCATCAGCAGTGCCACATGCCCACACTTCGTGGAACACCGCAGAGAGGTTCGGTATTTAAAGCAGGACGTTGGCGCAAAGTCTGGTGATCAAGAACTTCACGCCACCACCTCTCCTCCCCTTGCCGGCCAAATAACGGCAGCGACATTTTTTTCGCCATCAGCACTCGAACTGGCTTACCCGTGGGTTAAGCGCCACTGCACAAGCGTGCGTTTACGGCCGCGACCATAGAGGTGGGTGGGGGGAGAAAGCTGCCTGTTACTACAGACATCGGGTACAGATATTAGGCAGGTATACAGCTGCTATGTTTACTTCACGCTGACTGTCTTAGCGCCAAATTAACACCAGCTGTACGACAAAGCCACAGAGAAAAAATTAGATACGCGGTTTCGTCATTGTTTACATCCACCAAAATAGCGCCCAAATCGCCACCGCATTGAGGAAACAGTATTAATTTACAGTTAACAACATGACAACTAGCGGAATACAAGTTATACACCATCCGTCCAAAAGGTTCCGCGACTGATTTTATTCCTGGAGTATAAGCAACGGCAGATCAATAACTGCGGTGACAGGTTGAACTCCAACACTGAAAACCACAAATGTGCATTCGACCAATCAGTTGTGAGCAGCCGGTGTTAAGTAGTGGACATGCAGCCCTAGTGTGTCATCGTTGTTGTGTTATCAAATCGCTTTCAATCAACGAACTGAACATGTCGAAATAAAATGTAGCGACTTGATTTAACAGAAGAAAAGGGGACAGTTCTTTCCTGGAAGATTTGCTTTTATCAGTGCGAACCTACAACAAGACTACAAAGTGCAAAATGGCCCTCTGATGATTCGCCAAGCCCAAACAAGGCGACGTGCGACTTGAACAACATCCCAGAGAAGTACTTTTCAGACCGTTTCGCATAGTTGTATGAACGTGCTGTGCGTTGTACTGAAGTGGGGGGAGAGTATAGGATGGACGAGAAGTTTCCTGTACCCCTGTAGCCCCTTTTTAGTATCGAATATTATTATGCAGGTTGGTAGCTATGTTACCTCTTCTGTTATTGGTATTCATGACTTTAATCTGTACCTATGCCAGATGTGAGAGGTCATTATTTCACTAATGAGGAGCGGTTAGTGACAAGTGTGTGAATGCACCAACGACAACACACAGGGCAGAAAATGGGACAGATTAAGAGAGCACTGAAGGAAAGATTTAATAATGCTCCATCGTGGGGAATCATTAAGGCGCACTTATCTGCACCTAGTTACGCTACAAACGAAGAACTGCCCAATGCTGTTGAGCATGCATTTCGTTGTATAACAACGGACATGGTCAAATATAAATCAAGAAGAACATGGAGTCAGTGGCGGATTTAAAAATTTTGCGCCCCTAGGCACACCATATTACAAGCGTCCCCCCCCCCCCAAAAAAAAAGACATGTTTTAAATAATAACTATTACCTGATCACTTCACAATTGCTGTTTTGGGTGGGAGTGCTGTGAGCTGTTTCCATACCGTGCTATTCGTTGTTCTGAAGGACGCGCCAGCGGTCTAGTCGCACTCAATCAAAATTTAATATGGTTCCTGAACTGTACTTGGTGTACGGTAGCGGATAAAACAAACTTAAAACTGCACTGTGTTAACACATTCTTCTGCCCAAGGACAACAGAAACGAACACAAGGAAAATAACTCTTCTTTTACGGCCTTAAAAATTCAGCAGAGCGTGTAGGAGCAACGGATTTTTGTTCTACATTCACTTTTAATATGTTCTTTTACATGAAACCGTTGAAAATGAAAATAAAAAAGTTGTGATACGATCTAAAAATTGAAGCGAACGTGGCGTTCATTAGAAGTTAATACATAATTTTACAGAGATGCGTTCAAAATTAAAATTAAACTGTCGTTTTACGATTTAATGATTTATTGAATGTGTAGCAGACAAAAAATCCTCTTTCGGTATTAATACGTGAGTCTATAGGAAAACGTAAGAAATGAAAATTAAATAGAGATTTCGGTGCATGGACAAATAACTAAATACAGACGAACAAACACAGAACTGGATATGCTATTACATAATTTTACAGACTAGAACGCCGTTTCGGAATTAATTGATACTGAAGTTAGCAGATCAGGTGCATATTCAAGCGGCCCACCCTACTGTATAGTGTCAGTTGTTCTGAAAGCGTAGATGGTTCGATCCTAACTACGGCCCCATGTCCAACCTTTGAATCACTTTCTACTTCGGTTTTAGGAAACCAAACGAAGACACGTTTGATGGAACCGTCTCTGGCGTGCCAATTGAATTTGCTCGTGCAGCGGCCTGATTGGCTAACTTCAATGCTAACAACTCAGAATGATGTGACCTACCAAATTATTTCCAAGCACAACCTTACACCTTTACAAGATCTCCAAACTGTTTCTGACAACTTTCATAAGCAGAAAACAAGCTCTTAGAGCCGTTCCCAGGACAGAAATGAAGTGTTCCTAATTGTCAGCGAAACTCATTAACAAGCATGGGGCTGATTTGAGTGTTTTCCTAATGACGCGAGCGCATGTTTATACCCAGAAGACAAGCTGCACCCCTTTCATCACGCCACTCGCTGTCCCCGCAGATAAGAGGACCGTCTATCGCGAGGTGGGTCCCCTAAACGGCGATCAACGCTCGCGACGCGGCCAGCGAGCCAGCAGTCACCGCGGGCCGCTTTCTTTCGCGCTTCATAACAATAGGCGAGGTGGCGGAAAAAGAGGCGTGGAGAGAAAGGGGAGAGGCGGAAAGCGTCGTCCTTTGTGTGCGGTGGCGGCGGCTATCTGGGGCGCAGCCCGCGCCGTGATGGATCACCTCCCGCGCCTCTGCTTCCTTCCGCGCGCGCCACGACGGGCCATTACACCACGGCTGCCCGGGCCTTCGTCACTCGCTGGGCGCCGCTCTCCTCTCCCCCCACCCCCCTCTCTCTCTGATTTCCGCCACATACATCTCCTCGCCCACTACCACGTCTCCCTCGGGCACCGCTTCATGTCTTTTCTTCCACGCATGTTTTCCTCCAAATATGCTTTCTTCTCCGCATTTTTGCTCCTCACCGGTGCTCCTACCCATGGTCTTACTCAAGCAGGGGGGGGGGGGGGGAGGGGGGGGGGTCGGGGGCAGCAATTGGGGCCCTTGTACTCTCCTAGAAAATGAGGTACCGACTTTTTATCCATTACAGTATTTGACGTACTTCTAAAAATGACTCGAAACTGAAGATTTAGCAGCTCCACGTGCAGGGTCCACTGTGGATTAGCAAAGTACAGAACTCTGTCAGTTCAACAGGTTTCAGGACAGAATTAGTAAAAAATATAGGAATGTTAAGATGGTAATTTTAATCCTTCATACACTAATACCACCTCTGGCTGTAATAACGGCCTTGATACGCCTGGGCATTGAGTCAAACAGAGCTTGGATGGCGTGTACAGGTACAGCTGCCCATGCACCTTCAACACGACACCACAGTTCATCAAGACTAGTCACTGGCGTATTGTGACGAGTCAGTTGCTTGGCCACCATTGACCAGACGTTTTCAATTGGTGAGAGATATGCAGAATTTGCTGGCCTGGGCATCAGTCGAACATTTTCTGTATCCAGAAAGGCTCGTACAGGATCTGCAACATGCGCTCGTGCGTTATCTTGCTGAAATGTAGAGTTTCGCAGGGATCGAATGAAGCGAAGAGCCACGGGTCGTAATGTGGTGTCACCGCCAGACACCACACTTGCTAGGTGGTAGCCTTTAAATCGGCCCCGGTCCGTTAGTATACGTCGAACCCGCGTGTTGCCACTATCAGTGATTGCAGACCGAGCGCCGCCACACGGCAGGTCTAGAGAGACTTCCTAGCACTCGCCCAGTTGTACAGCCGACTTTGCTAGCAATGGTTCACTGCCTACTTACGTTCTCATTTGCCGAGACGATAGTTTAGCATAGTCTTCAGCTACGTCATTTGCTACAACCTAGCAATGCGCCATTATCAGGTACTATTGATATTGTGAATCATGTACCGTCAAGACCGACGTTCATCATTAATGGATTAAAGTTAAGTATTCCACCAGCTACGGCCGTTTTTCTACATTCTAATTTCCTTGTCCTGTTCCAGACCTCACGCCAGCCTGCGTGGGCTAAAACGCGTGCCTTTCGCCCTCCTCTAGTAGCACGGTGTTGGCTCTGCTGCCAACCACAACACGTAACACATCTGAAATGTAACGTCCACCATTCAATATGTCGTTAATGCGAACAAGAGGTGAGCGAGACGTGTAACCAATGGCACCCCATACCATCACGCAGGGTGATGCACCAGTATGGCGATGACGAATACATGCTTCCAATGTGCGTTCACCGCGATGTCGCCAAACACGGATGCGACCATCATGATGCTGTAAACAGAACCTGGATTCATCCGAATAAATGACGTTTTGCCATTCGTGCACCCAGGTTCGACAGGCGCTCCTGTCTGTGATGCAGCGTCAAGGGTAACCGCAGCCATGGTCTCCGAGCTGATAGTCCATGCTACTGAAAACGTCGTCGAACTGTTTGTGCAGATGATTGTTGTCTTGCAAACGTCCCCATCTGTTGACTCGGGGATCGAGACGTGGCTTCACGATCCGTTACAGCCAAGCGGATAAGATGCCTGTCATATCGACTGCTAGTGATACGAGGCCGTTGGGATCCAGCACGGCGTTTTGTATTGCCCTCCTGAACCCACAGATTCCATATTCTGCTAACAGTCATTGGATCTCGACCAACGCGAGAAGCAATGTTGCGATACGATAAACCACAATCGCGATAGGCTACAATCCGACCTTTACCAAAGTCGGAACGTGATGGTACGCATTTCTCCTCCTTGCACGAGGTATCACAACAACGTTTCACCAGGCACCGCCGGTCAACTGCTGTTTGTGTATGACAAATTGGTTGGAAACTTTCCTCATGTCGCCGGCCGTGGTGGCCGAGCGGTTCTAGGCGCTACAGTCTGGAACCGCGCGACCGCTACGGTCGCAGGTTCGAATCCTGCCTCGGGCATGGATGTATGTGATGTCCTGAGGTTAGTTAGGTTTAAGTAGTTCGAAGTTCTAGGGTACTGATGACCTCAGAAATTAAGTCCCATCGTGCTCAGAGCCATTTGCACCATTTGATTTCCTCATGTCAGCACGTTGTAGGTGTTGCCACCGGCGCCAACCTTGTGTGAATGATCTCAAAAGCTAATCATTCGCATATCACAGCATCTTCTTCCTGTCTGTTAACTTTCACGTCTGTAGCACGTCATCTTCGTGGTGTAGCAATTTTAATGGCCAGTAATGTATTTTCTACATACAATGTGGGCGAGAGGTCTCCGTACACTCTATAATCGAATACTAATTGATTTGATTTGTTTTATCAGAAGTGGTTAGCTATTAAGTGTCGCGCATATCCGTTTTTATCCTAATCAGGCTGTAAACACGTTTCGCATCCATGCATTGGCGGATTTACATATAGGCTCGGGCATGATTGGGGAGGGGGGGGGGGGGAGCACCTTAAGGAGGGCAGCATTTTTGCTCTGTACTCATTTTAGTCTTTTAAGTTTTAAAGTAACTGCGCTTACAAACGACAAAAATTTTTAATATTGTTAAATAACTTGCTAGTTTAAGTAAGCCTTAAGAACGAAATTCGACAATTCAAGCTTGGAAATAAACATAGTTTAGTTGGTGACTGCATGAAAATTTAACATTAGGTTTCTGACTGGTATCATCTTCATGATTGTTCAAAATTTTTTGAATTAAGCTGTCAGGACGGCAATCTACAATACAATGTTTGAAACGTTATTATTCCGAGAATGTTGTCGGATTCTACTTAATCCTACCATATTTTCCCCGTGAAAATACCGGAACCCTTATAAAGTTGTGATAAACTAATCAGCAGTTTCTTAAAGACTTTAACACGTGTGTGCCACAGAATGTAAAACCCGACATTACTTAAATTTCTTGTATAAATTACGGGAAAGTATCAAGTCAGCCCTCCATTACTGTAATTAATGTGAAAGCTCTGTGGTCTTCAATATCTGAGCTACGATTTACTGACAGTCGTTTAACAAAACATGTTGATACTGGGAATGTTTTACATTTTTAAACACATGTTTATGCGAAAAGAACATAAGCAGCATATCTAATAATGTGTGAAACGCACTTCACAACAGTTTAAAGATTTTATTTATTTATTTAGTTAACTACTTTTTTTGCGAAAAAAGGAGAAGTAACCAACTTTCTTTTGTCTCATTTATTGTACTACAGTCTGCACGATATCAAAGTTCCCACTCTGTGCAGTCTAATAGTGCGTGGCAATGCAAATTTTATATTAAACTTCTTAACTAAGTTTTTTTTTCTTCGAGGAAAGATTATTTTTATTTTATGTTGGAACAAGTGCATTTGCGTGTAGACGTAACAGCAGTGTTCACACCAATGACAACACACCACATCAACTGCCAACAAGACTACTTTGTAGTCTGTCTTCTCTGCCCTCAGAAACCGCTAACATGTTCAATTAGAAAGACAGTGACAAAAAGATTCAGAACATGTTTGCGTCCCAGATAAAATTCGGTGACGCGGGGAACAGAAGCCAGAACAGGTACTGTCCCGTTTTCTTTACGAAACTAATTTCAGTTGGCAGGTGTGCTTCTACTGTTCACTGACAACAGAGAAACAGGCGACAATGAAAACAAATTATTCTGCATTCTCGTACTTTCATAGCACAGTTACGTCGAGTAATCCCAGGTGATCAGTTCGTCCCTCTGTGTTTAAAAGAAAAATCTTTGTGCTCGTGTGCGGTGTAGTACGATTTGACTGGATACAGTCTTTCTTTCTTTCCTTTTACATTTTGTTCTTTTGTTTTGACTGTTGGTTGACAATTTTGTAAGTGCCTCAGCACGAATAACAGTGAAAAAAGCAAACGTGCAAAATTAGGTCGGGCGGCATTTCAGAAGTCATCGAAGGAAAGGCGAGAACGAGAAGCCAATGTTCTAAAAAAAAGCTTGGTAGAATAGATAAATTTTTCGCACTGCAGCTATTGTAAAAGAAGTAAATACAGACGAAACAAAAGTTTAAAATGAAGAAACGCAAATTGTTCCTGATTTCGAGTTTCACGAAAAACTAAGTGTTGAGTCAGACATTGCAAAACGATATAACCTCGTTAGTGATGATCCTGCAGAATGGTGTGTCAATGAATCAACAATCGACATTCTCTTACAACGTGGCATTAATCAGAATTGTTATTGTGATTTTACTAATTCAAGAAGATCAATAGGCGATAAAACCAGATATTTGAACAAAAATGAATTTTACCGTAAACTTTTAAATGGTAAATCGCCTCTGCGTGATTTGCTAGCATACTTCTGTAGCACCAGTGCTGTTTCTTGTGCATCATGTAAATTGTTTGGAGGTAAGGCCACGATTGTTACTAATGGTATTGCAGATTGGAAAAATATTTCTAATATTTTATCTCATCATGAGATTCACTTCAACACAAAAATTCTGAGTTATCATTCTTAACAAGAAAAAAGTCACATGGAGCAATAAGATATTAATTTCGACTCATATGCTGAGACAGAACAAAAAGTACTGGCGCAGTGTGTTGAAACGGGTGTTTGCAGTAGTGAAGAAGCTAACAAGTCTTGGACTTTCCCTAGGTGGGCTCGTTGAAAGATTACATTCATTACATAATGGTCAGTTTATGCAGCCTCTTGAACATATAGCCGAGTTTGACCCTTTT
The DNA here is from genome assembly GCF_023897955.1 of Schistocerca gregaria. Classification (NCBI taxonomy): domain Eukaryota; kingdom Metazoa; phylum Arthropoda; class Insecta; order Orthoptera; family Acrididae; genus Schistocerca; species Schistocerca gregaria. Next base: position 176,125,965 of record NC_064925.1, on the reverse strand, counting down.
CTCGCAGCGCACATTGGACGATATGGAAATCCAGGGCAACGACATACAAGTTATCTTTCTTCAACAATCTCTGATTAAATAATAGAGCTTCTTTCTGAACGAATAAAAAGAATTATCATAAGTGAAATATAACAGGCAAAATATTTCTCTATAATAGTAGATTCTACTGCGGACATTTCATATACTGATCAATTGTCTTTCATATTAAGATATGTAAACGAGAATGGTGAACTTGTTGAACGGTTCCTTCTGTTTTTACCAAACCTGGGACACGAGTCCGAAAACTTAGCTGAAGCCATCCTAAAAGTACTATCTACAAATTCCACTGATATTACTGACTGTAGAGGCCAGTCATATGACAACGCAAGCAACATGTCAGGAACATACACTGGTTTGCAAGTACACATTAAAAAATGAAATTCGAAAGCGCATTATGTGCCTTGTGCAGAACATTCTTTGAATTTAGTCGACACTAGTGCTGCAAGCTGTTGTCGGGAAGCATGTTCAGTTTTCAATGTAGTGCAAAACCTTTATAATTTTGCTCTGTTTCAACCCAACGCTGGAATAAAATTCTTTCTTTCATGATCCCGAAAGAAGAAAAACGTTAAAAAGTTTATCAAAAATCCGTTGGTCAGCAAGAGAGGATGCGTGTGTAAGTCTATACGAAAATTGGGAGTTTTGGTGCACTACGTAAGGATGTAATAAATGGTAGAATTACCGGTAATATTGATAGACTTTATAATGAGTGAAACATAAATAGGGGCCGTCAACTCCTTATTACCTCTTTGTTTTGTTGTTTGTTCTACACATAATTACAACCGCACAAAAAATGGGTCAAATGGCTCTGTTCACTATGGGACTTAACTGCTGAGGTTATAAGTCCCGTAGAACCTAGAACTATTTAAACCTAACTAACCTAAGGACATCACACACATCCATGCCCGAGGCAGGCTTCGAACCTGCGACCGTAGCGATCGCTAGAACCGTACATCATTCAGTGTTAGTCCATTATGTTTTTTATATCCTTACAGAATATAAATTGCGTTTGTAACTAGTAAGAATTAGTTGATCTCGTGTCTTCTGCGGTCTTATATAACCAAAGCAATTACTTTACATGCAAGTACAATGTACATGTACAAACATAAAAAATGTATACAATTATTGTTATGTCGTACTCAATACACTATTGTTCGCCAAGATCAAAGGCAAGAGTTTTTTTTATTATTCATATATGCGATAGTTGTTTGTGAATAAAAGAAACATATTTTATATAAGTTTGATGAAATACAGAAGCTATGTTTGAAATACTTTTGTGTTGCCGTTTATATTATTGTATCCCTTTGTTTCACTTTATAAATCGGCAGTTTTCGAATAAAACCTGGGTCAAACTTTGACAATTTCAGTTTTTGCTAAAAATACTGATTATTCTTAAGTACCAAACTGGAAGATAGCAATATAGACCAAAAATGTTCCGTAGGTGACACAGCCATTTATATGTCCTCACCAAGTTTCGAGACAGTTTACCGTTTCCGGTGTTTAGGGAAATGTTGTAATATACTGATCGTATACGTAAATAAAGAGATCATTATGACGTAACGTCCGGTATGTGTACAATACACTCAACATTTAGGAAATGCGGGTACGACCTTAACTGACCAAAGCTGCTAAGAAAACTACCATTCCTCTCCACTTACTTATGGCGGTCATGGTGGCCTACGGTAGTTTTACAACTCTAGCTCTAGGCGCAACGAAACGAACTTTCTCTTATCAGTTATTTCGGAGCATAACCTACCTCATAAAAGCGTTACAAGCTTTTCAGACTATTTGTGCCCATCCTGTGTACTCCGAAAACCGTTGCATGTCGGAGAGAACATTGCTCTGGTATTACCAATTCTCTTTCTCATTCAATTAGTTTATGTTTCTGTACGTACTCTGATCTCTTATCTCATGATCCCCATGCAAGACGTGCGATGCTGGCAGCAACACGCTTGCACAGCCCTTTTCGAATATAAGTTCTTTTTGTATTCACCAAATAAGTTATGAGCCCTACATAAAAGGCAGCAGGGAGTTAACTCCCTACCATAGAAAATTATTTGCTGTATTTAGGTAGTGTGCTTGCACACTTGTAAGTAGTTTCAGCACAGGACGATTAGAACTAAAACACAAAGAAGATTAGCAACACAGTGTCTAATAGCGAAGAATCATTTATTTCATATAATGTACAAGGTAAATACTCATCTTTAGTTTCATGATTTACAGGCGTGGCATTTTAGTAAAAGATACGAACCGAGACTAACCTAGATGACTAATGTAATGGTTCAGCGTGGAGTGCTGTAAACATTTTATAGCTGTGCCTCAAATTTGATAAACACTTCGACACTCGGCTTTGACTGTCCGATAATCATTCGTTAGTAGTTGATGCGCCGTAACTGTGGCATCTGATGCTAACTGGAGCTGGTCAGCAACTGAGCAAGTGGTCGGTAATACGTCAGTAACTGGCCGACTGTAAGTGTGCAGCCACTTTTATCTACGATCTGCAGATGAATGTGCATTTGCGATCTATTTGGCGGATGTAGGAAATAGTGCTCTGCGTGGCGTCAGACATAACTATCAGCGCCTGTAGTGGACTGTATTATGTCTTGTGGCGGCAGCATAGTAAGGATCCCTGTGTATGCGTCATCTATGTGGAGACTGATCGTAACAAATGGTGCCACAGCTGAAGACTGCCAAACTGGTAGCGTGCTCTGTAGGTATAGCCGCGTGCCGTGTGTAACAGCGCACACAGCAGTTCAGTAAACTTACACAATAGGGTTTCGCGACGACTGCGTGGTTCTGTTCTATATCTGCAGAGATACTCCGCAAGCCACAGTGCAGTGCATGGCGGAGGGTGCCCTGTACCACCACTTGTCATTTCCTTTCTTGTTCCAATCGCAAATAGAGTGAGGGAAAAACGACTGTCTGTATGCCTCCGTAACGGCCCTAATTTCTCGTATTTGATCTTCGTGGTCCTTGCGCGCAATTTATGTTGGCGGCGATAGAATCGTTCGGCAGTCATACAGTTTCTTTTGGACTATAACAAGCTGTTGCAAACCTAGCAGCACGTCTATGGAACCGATATATACTAGCATCTTTACACTTTCAGGCTCACACTCTGTGTGTGTTATTGACTTTATGCTTGCAGTGAATGTTGTTTTTACTATTGTGTTAGCTCTTTGCCGTTACTGTATCAGCTTTTTCACGTGTGTTCACATGGCGTATGGAACAGCTGGTAGATTTGCACAGTTACATATATTTTGTTTTTCATTGCTGGAAACTATGTTCTAGCAGCCATCACTTTATGTTGTTGGGTGGGTTCTAATCTCCCTTGAAAGTAGCTACGAATTTTCAGTTTGAAATCTTTCTGAAGTTTTAACAATAGTGCTTGTTATTTGGTGAATGAATGCTTTGAGAGTACTTGACAGAGATCATGCGTCGAAATTGCAGCCGAGCGAGGTGGCGTAGTGGTTTGGAGACTGGTCTCATATATTCGACGGTTGAAATCCGCATCCAGCCATCCAGATTTAGGTTTCCTGTGATTTCCATGAAGCGTCAGGCAAATTCCGGGACTTTTCCTTTGCAAGGGCACGTCTGATTTCCTTCCCCATCCTCGACACAATCCGAGATTTTACTGCGACTCTAATAACCTTGGTTTCGACGGGATGTTAAACCCAATCCTCCTCTGCAGATGAATGTGCATTTACGATCTATTTGGCGGATGTAGGAAATAGTGCTCTGCGTGGCGTCAGACATAACTATCAGCGCCTGTAGTGGACTGTATTATGTCTTGTGGCGGCAGCATAGTAAGGATCCCTCTGTGTGCGTCATCTGTGTGGAGACTGATCGTTAGAAATGGCGCCACGGCTGAAGACTGCCAAACCAGAACGACTTCGTTCAAAAATTTCACTAGGGTTGTGGACCCAGCCTTCTTCGTAATTACCACAGGGCAGTATTTAAACAATAGATCCTTGAGGCTGCATTACTAAAAGATATTTAACAGATACGGATGCATTGTAACTTTTTACCGATGTGTTTCCACCAGTCAACAGTCTGTAACACTAAAGTGTTTAAGAGTACGCCATATAGTCACGAGACTAGTTGATTAAAAAAAAAGTCACTTACCAAGAGATTAAAATTGAACTGTATACATTTCAGTGGTGCAGCCTCAAACACAAATCACTATCATTTGTAGTAGGATTCTAATGGAAGAGATATATCTTTTATTTAAAACGAACAAAAAATGCGAGGAGGAGCCTGATAGACAGCCAGGGAAGGCAGCCACCGTGTTACAAGCCGTTGCTAACGCTACCTACACTGTGATGTTTTCACCACGACCGAAGTTTCACATCTAAGGAGGAGACGAAGCCTCGGCTAATCATCAGCAGCGGTCACATCGTATATAACAAGATTAAAGCTACCCCCCCTTTTTTTTTTGCACATCTGCATGAAGGCCTTGGTAGGCATATAGTCAGTTGATTCACTGTTTGGCAGATCTGACTTCGGTAATATTATGGCAGTTACTGTCGAATATGAATGACCTTTTATAATACACTATATGATAACAAGTATCCAGACGCTCCCAAAAACATACCTTTTCCATATTAGGTGCATTATGCTGTCAACTACTGCCAGGTACTCCACATCAGCGAAATCAATAGTCATTAGACATTGTGAGAGATCAGAATGGGGCGCTCCGCGGAGCTCATGGACTTTGACCGTGGTCAGGTGATAGGATGTCACTTGTGTCTTACGTCTGTAAGCGAGATTTCCACACTCCCAAACATCTCTAAGTCTATGTGATAGTGAAGTGGGAACGTGTCACGCCTCACCGACCGACGTCGATACCTCTCCTCAGTGCAGCACTCCGTGAATAATGGGTTGTAATTCCCCAAGAAATCTTTCAGCACCTCATTGAACGCATGCCTGCGAGAGTGGAAGCTGTCATCAAGGCTAAGTGTGTGCCAACAGCATAGTGAATTACAGCATTGCCGATGGAGGGCGCCATGAACTTGTAAGCCATGTTCAGCCAGGTGTCCGGATACTTTTTGATCACATAGTGTATCCTATCCGCCTCATAAACAAAACACACAAATACACGAATGTAGTCACGAAATGTAAACTCAACAGATTTTAGACGATGAGCGGATTTTGTACTCTTAGTTGAGGAAGACGTTGTGGTGTCATGATGAGAATTGCCCACCAGGTAACATGACAAAAGAAATATGTAGTACGGTCGCTGGATGAGTGTTAACAGCAGGGATGATTGTGCATGACGCAGCTGTGTTTCTCTAGTGATCTCTGGCACTAGGAGTTACGCATACTCTCGACAGCAATTTTCACACAAGAAAAGTTGTACAAATAGACTCTACCATTCTCATCTGTACACGTTTCAACCATACACTGGTTTGCATTCCTCCTGCTGAGCAAAAAATGGTTCAAATGGCTCTGAACACTATGGGACTTAAATTCTGAGGTCATCAGTCCTCTACAACTTAGAACTACTTAAACCTAACTAGCCTAAGGAAATCACACACATCCATGCCCGAGGCAGGATTCGAACCTGCGACCGTAGCGGTCGCGCTGCTCCAGACTGTAGCGCCTAGAACCGCTCGGCCACTTCGGCCGGCCCCTGCTGAGCTCTTTTCCCCTGGTATTTCTGCTCTCCAGATATTTCAGCTAGTGAATTTCAGCAAGAGACGTACACCAACAATTACTGTCAGTGAGCTATGATAACTGATGGACATTTGCTGATAGCTACTACTATAGGAACGCAGTCGACGCTTTGGTTCCATGCCACGACATGTGAAACCGCGTCACTCACTGGATCTTCTTGCAATTCTGAATATCAAAGGTTTTCTTACTAACTTTGTCAGTATCAGTAATTACTAAACCTCTCCTACATCTCACTATTACACATAAAGTGACAGTCATACACACTTTTCACGCCATACTGGAGGGCGTGCGAATGTACACAGTGATTCAAAAAGAAAGAACAGATTTCAGTTGTTTATTACAAACATACTTTGAAAGATAGAAACACATTTCTCGCGCCGCTAGGTAGAGGAAGTTTCCAAGTTGTTTGTTTGTGGAAACATGGCTACTAGACCACAATAAAAATCCTTTTTTATGCCGCAATTTGCGTGAAGTCAGTCGATAGATCAAGGGCAACGTGCATTCCGCCGTGGATTCATCAAGAACCTGCCTGTGCACAAGCTGATTTATGACTGGCATACAAAATTCTCTGAAGCTGGTTGCATATGCGAAGGAAAGAACACTGGTCAACCACGCACGCCTGATGAAAAAGTCGAATGTATCCGAGACGTGCTCTCACGGAGCCCTCGGAAGTGCACAAGACGGGAAGGCCATGAACTTTAACTTCCTCAAACAATGGTGTGGCGTGTTCTTAAACGACAACTGCGTATGAAGCCTTACAAGTTGCGCTTACGGCAGCAACTGCGCCACGGCGACCATAACAGAAGGTACTAATTTCGCATCTCAGATCTCCAGCATATGCCAGAGAACATTTTTACCAAAGGATTCATCTTTTGTGTCGAATCGACGTCGCACCTCACACAATGATTTTTCTCTGTAAGGATACATACAAAGGTATTGTCCCACCCATGGTAGCTATCTTCAACATCTGAGAAATATAATTGTTGAAGATGTCGATTCAATAAACAGTGACCTGTTGATTCGCGTGTGGAATGAAATAGATTACCACGTCTATATTTCTCGAGCAACGCAGGATGCTCATGTTGGTTGTTTGGTATAGTGTATATGCGAACATAAAACTTTGTATCTTCCTCTATCCAGTGACATGCGCAATGTTTTTCTATCTTTCATGGTTTGTCTGTAATAAACAACTGATGTAAGTTCTTTCTTCTTGAATCACCCGGTATTATTGCTTTACATTACTTCGACTGGAATGTCAAAAGAAAAATTATAGAACTCAGGAAAGAAAGATCAATAAATGGGCGAGGGGGGTAGAGAAGAAGGAAAACCGGTAACATGTGCTTAAGAAGTGTGACTGACCAAGTTAACGGAGTTCAGTAATTGATGTTCAGGTGCTCAGTGAAAGATACTGACTGAACTACCACTATTTGGAGAGACAAGATAATAGCTTATTTTTAATATCGGGAAAATTCTGTCATATTGGTTCAGGTTGTTTCGTTGTCGATGGTACACAGGTGAAAAGAACTTTCGGAATAGGTGCTGGTAGCAAGTGATTGCTTAGGTGGATTAGGAGAGGGCGAGTAGGAAATGGGCAGAAAATAATTTAGAATGCAAAGTCTGGTCTTTTGTAGGTTTGCGTTTGTAGGAAAGCTGTATTTGAGGCAGATATATGGGACTGTGAATACCGAGATTACTTCATTTGAACAATTATAGTGAGTGAAAACTCCCCCTATTGCTTGTGTGTGTATAGAATAGTGCTCTGTAGAAAAGAATAATGTGATTGTAGAGAGGTATGCCGGTTTAAGAGGAAGGCAGTTCGGTAAGAACTGGCCCAAAATGGATTGGATGTTGCCATGTTCAAACCTACTTAATGCAACACGGTATATAATCTTCTATTTCACATTACTCTAAAGTTAGAAGACTACATCTCAACCTGCATAAAACTGTCCAAAATATGATCTTCAACAATATTTGCAGATCAAATAATATCATACTTAAATCTATTGATGTACAAGTTAAAAGCAGTTGTGCCAGCGCAAAGAAAACGAAACAAATAGTTCAAAAATCTGACTAAACAACGAAATCAAGTCTCTTTATGGCAAAAAGCAAACCTTAAATGGGGAACTATAAAAAATACATCTTAATCTTACGAGAACTCTGAATAATACCGCTGTTTTCTCCCATCTTGTTAACAAGGTTGAAAATCGTACATTTGCAGTGATAGAAAAAAATGAGAAGTCTCACAAAAGAACGACTGCAAATTTAAACTCAACAAGGCCACAAATTACACGTAGTATAAGGGAAAACATCATTTCCATCCAAGACTGGTAAACCTTACTGACACTGTTTTACGTAAAAAACAAATAAAAATGTTCGAAAATGGTCTGTATCGCAACGTGAACCCATAAGTAGACGAAAAATACATAGAAAATCTCATAGAAAATCTCATAGTTAAATCAGAAAGCATTCTCACATGGGAGAACAGAAACGAAACAAGTGAAGTAAACATTGCTCTGTCGAGAGGCCTAATCATTAATGAAATCATAAACATAATAACATAGATAAAAGAAAACAGAGGAAACCAAAACAATACAGATTCTATAACACTGAAAAAACTTAGAAACAAACTACAGGAACACAACACCATGATCACAACGGCAGATGAACAACAATACATCAACAAGACACTAGTGTTTATCACAAATAATATAGTTACGAAACTAAAATCAGATCCAACTAACAAATTCCAAACAAAGTTGAAAGACACTCTGAAAGACACTGAACATACAATAAAAAACAATGAAAAAGGACAACTGCTATAAACAAATCCCAGTGCACCTTCTCTCTGACGTCAAGCGAAGCTACAGAAGAAGGTATTGTGAATTACAGAAACGGTCATACTTACCCCCTTGCAAGCACCTGATGAAAATAACAGAAAACCTCAAATTACACGGGGACAGAACTATAAGAAACACCACACAATTGATTCATAAAAAGACATAGACGTTCCAGACACAGACACCCTCCTGTCATTTGATGTAGGGAACATGTATTCCAATATACCAATAAGTGAAACAATAAACACTATAGAACAAAATGTTAAGAATAAAATTATAAACAGCCGACCAGTTGCAATGGATAAAGAATTCTTTACCTAGGTTTCGACAAATATGAATTTGTCTTCTTCGGAAGGTGGCAATTTTACGTTAGTGACGACTAATGTACCATCGCCGTTTTTACAAATATCGGCTTAGATCCATTTGTCAAAATGAAATATAGCCCTAGAATTAGGGTTTGTCACGTAAATATAAATTAGTACATGGATCCTGCAGAGCTCACAACCGACAGTCGGTTAGACACCGTCCCACGATTCCAAGACGAGCAGGGACTTTAGCTTGTGTATACAGGCTGAGTCACCTAACATTACCGCTGGATATATTTCGTAAACCACATCAAATACTGACGAATTGATTCCACGGACCGAACGTGAGGAGAGGGGCTAGTGTAATTGGTTAATACAAACCATAAAAAATGCACGGAAGTATGTTTTTTAACACAAACCTACATTTTTTGAATGGAACCCCGTTAGTTTTGTTAGAACATCTGAACATATAAAGAAATACGTAATCAGTGCCGTTTGTTGCATTGTAAAATGTTAATTACATCCGGAGATATTGTAACCTAAAGTTGACGCTTGAGTACCACTCCTCCGCTGTTCGATCGTGTTTATCGGAGAGCACCGAATTACGTAGGGATCCAATGGGAACGGTGATGGACGTTAGGTACAGAAGAGACTGGAACAGCACATTACGTCCACATGCTAACACCTTTTTATTGGTCTTTTTCACTGACGCACATGTACATTACCATGAGGGGTGAGGTACACGTACACACGTGGTTTCCTTTTTCAATTACGGATTGGAATAGAGTGTGGCCCGACATGTCAGGCCAATAGATGTTCAATGTGGTGGCCATCATTTGCTGCACACAATTGCAATCTCTGGCGTAATGAATGTCGTACACGCCGCAGTACATCTGGTGTAATGTCGCCGCAGGCTGCCACAATACGTTGTTTCATATCCTCTGGGGTTGTAGGCACATCACGGTACACATTCTCCTTTAACGTACCCCACAGAAAGAAGTCCAGAGGTGTAAGATCAGGAGAACGGACTGGCCAATTTAAGCGTCCTCCACGTCCTATGAAACGCCCGTCGAACATCCTGTCAAGGGTCAGCCTAGTGTTAATTGCGAAATGTGCAGGTGCACCATCATGCTGATACCACATACGTCGACGCGTTTCCTGTGGGACACACTCTATTCCACTTCGTATTGAAAACGGAAACTATGTGTGTACGTTTACATCACACCTCATGGTAATGTACATGTGCGTCAGTGAAAAAGACCAATAAAAAGGTGTTAACATGTGGACGTAATGTGCTGTTCCAGTCTCTTCTGTACCTAACGTCCATCACCGTTCCCTTTGGATCCCTACGTAATTCGGTGCTCTCCGATACACACGATCGAACAGCGGAGGAGTGGTACTCAAGCGTCAACTTTAGGTTACAATATCTCCGGATGTAATTAACATTTTACAGTGTAACAAACGGCACTGATTACGTATTTGTTTATATGTTCAGATGTGCTAACAAAACAAACGGGGTTCCATTCAAAAAAAAAAACAACGTAGGTTTGTGTTAAAAAACATACTTCCGTGCATTTTTTTAATGGTTTGTATTAACTAATTACACTAGCCCCTCTCCTCACGTTCGGTCTGTGGAATCAATTCGTCAGTATTTGAAGTGGTTTACGAAATATATCCAGCGGTAACGTTAGGTGACTCACCCTGTATACAAGGTGGTCCACTGATCGTTACCGACCCAAATATCTCACGAAATAAGCGTCAAACGAAAAAGCTTCAATTAACGAAATTTGTCTAGCTTGAAGGGGGAAACCAGATGGCACTATGGTTGGCCCGCTTGACGGCGCTGCCATAGGTCAAATGGATATCAACTGCGTTTTTTAAAAATAGGAACCCCCATTTTTTTATTACATATTCGTGTAGTACGTACATAAATATGAATCTTTTAGTTGGACCACTTTTTTCGCTCACAAATTTAATGATTCTACATTAATGGGCTGTATCCTTTATGTTTCGATGAGTGAGTTTGGGAGTAACTAAGTAAATGACATAAATGGGCGAATCTTTGGATTGTATTGACTTAGAAGTCTAAATGTTTTACACCGCCAAGGGACCATAGTACTTAGTAAGTTACATTAATTTGAATTTGATACGCCACTTCTTTGCGAGAAAAAGGGTTTAGACAAAAAGAGAGATAAAAAAGATAAAAATATTCCTATTATATAATTACAAATTACGGTTATTCGATTTTTTTCTTTAGTTGTAGTGCGAAACTGAGCGTCTTTTCAATTTTCATTATTCTAGGTCAACGGGAAGTGAGGTTTCGAACATCAAAGTTTGTGATGTAAGTGGCCGTATGTTTTCAGTGCATTGACTAAGAGGATTAAAATTTTTCTTTGACCAAGCCAACCTTAGTGTGTGACATAATTTGAACTTGACACGTTTACCAGTTCTTGAGAAAAAGGATTATTAACAGGCGGACAGACAGACAACAGAGGATCCTACAAGGGTTTCGTTTTAACAGACTGATCCACAGAACTTTAGAAACAGGCCAGTTAAAGGTCCTTAATAATAAGCAAGTGGGACCAATGTGAAGTGATGAACTACGGCATGATGCGGCTAATGTTGGTGTGTTCAAGAAAGAGCACCACGGGCGGATTAGAAATTGTGTGGATACGGAAACTGTGGGTGGATCTAAAAGGAAGAGGAAATGGACCTTTTTGCAGTCGAGATACAGAGCGCAGTGACGGCATAAGACGTGACGTGGGCGTCGGTAGTAGTGGTACGGGAGTCTGCGGAACCGTAAAAGGCCTAAAAAGTGCCCCGGATTTACAGCGCCCCCCGGCGCGAGCCGGGGAGAGAGGGTGGCGACCTCGAGTACGTGCGACCCGGCGGCGAGGTCGGCGGGTCGAGAGCGCCCCGGAGTTCTTCCCCTTTGCTGTCAGTTGGTTTTAGCGATTTTCACGCGGAATTTGGCGGCCCTCCCGGCGGCTTGCAAAACTTGGCGCGACCTCCGCACCCGGCCTTCTGGGCTCGGCCTTCCTTCCCGCCCCCCCCTCCCCTCGCCACTCGTGCTCTCCGCGGGGGTTCCCCGCGGGTGCGCCGGCGCTGATTTACTCCCCCACTTCGAGGCTCCCCTCCGCACATAAATTCCGATTATTCGCAGGAAAAATTGACATTAGTGCAGTGGCGGCCTGGCGGCCCCGGATTTAAACAGCGAAGCTCGCCCCGTGACGGATGAGGGCGTGCGCACAGTCCCACTGGAGCAGCCGCCCCCGACGCTCAAACACACATCACGGGTCTGTAAAAAAGCCAGCAGAGAGCAGGAAACTGGCCGGGCAGGGCCTGCGATCACCAAGGTGCCGATCCTTCCACTGCGTCCTTTGCCACTTCTCGTGTCAGCCACGGCGTTGCTACTGGGAGGGTAGATAACCTAGAAGTTGCTTCATGATCGCCACGTCTCCACAAGCGTTTGCCACAATTTAATTTCCGTATTAAAAGTGAACGGAGGTGTTAAAAGTCATGAGATAGTGATATGCATATACTGGGTGTTACAAAAGGGTACGGCCAAACTTTCAGGTAACATTCCTCACACACAAAGAAAGAAAATATTTTATGTGGACATGTGTCCGTAAACGCTTAATTTCCATGTTAGAGCTCATTTTAGTTTCGTCAGTATGTTCTTCCACCTACGCTCAATGGAGCACGTTATCATGATTTCATACGGGATACTCTACCTGTGCTGCTTGAACATGTGCCTTTACAAGTACGACCCAACATGTGGTTCATGCACGAAGGAGCTCCTGCAGATTTCAGTAGAAGTGTTCGTACGCTTCTCAACAACAGATTCGGTGACCGATGGATTGGTAGAGGCGGACCAATTCCGTGGCCTCCACGCTCTCCTGACCTCAACCACCTTGACTTTCATTTATGGGGACATTTGAAAGCTCTTGCCTACGCAACCCCGGTACCAAATGTAGAGACTCTTAGCGCTCGTATTGTGGACGGCTGTGATACAATACGCCATTCTCCAGGGCTGCATCAGCGCATCAGGGATTCCATGTGATGGAGGGTGGATGCGTGTATCCTCGCTAACGGAGGACATTTTGAACATTTCCTGTAACAAAGTGTTCGAAATCACGCTGGTACGTTCTGTTGCTGTTTCTTTCCATTTCATGATTAATGTTATTTGAAGAGAAGTAATAAAATGAGCTCTAACATGGAAAGTAGGCGTTTCCGGATACACGTCCACATAACATATTTTCTTTCTTTGTGTGTAAGGAATATTTCCTGAAAGTTTGGCCGTACCTTTTTGTAACACCGTGTATACGGATGGCGTTAGTATCGCGTATGGAAGTGACGAAATGGCACTGCAATGGCAGAGCTGTTATTTCTACTCAGGTAAATGGAAATGCCGTGTGGCTAGGGCCTCCCGTCGGGTAGACCGTTCGCCTAGTGCAAGTCTTCAAAGTTGACGCCACGTCAGCGACTCGCGTGTCGATGAGGATGAAATGATGATGATGATAAGGACAACACAACACCCAATCCCTGAGCTGAGAAAATCTCCGACCTAGCCGGAAATCGAACCCGGGCCGTTAGGTATGACAATCCGTCGCGCTGACCACTCAGCTACCAGGGCCGGACTCGACTCAGGTGATTCATGCTGTAAGTTATCCGATGTGGTTATGTCCTCACTATTGGAATTAACAGACTTTGAAAGCGGAATGATAATTGGAGATAGACGTGTGGGGCATTCCATTTCGGAAATCGTTACGGAATTCAGTATTCTGAGATTAATAGTATCAAGAGTGTGCTGGTTATATCATTTTCTCTCTCCATTGACAACACAGTGCCCGACGGCCTTCTCTTAACGACCGTGAGCAGCGATGTTTTCGTAGAGTTGATAGTACTAACAGCCAAGCAACACTGCGTTAAATAACCGTAAAAATCGATGTGGAACGTACGACGAACGTCTCGCTTAGGACAGTATGGTGAAATGTGGTATTAATGGGCTACAGCAGCAGACGACAGACGCGAGTGCCTTTGCTAACAGCACGACATCGCCTGAAGCGCCTCTCCTGGGATCATGACCATATCGGTTGGACCAAGACGACTAGAAAACCGTGGCCTGGTCAGATGAGTTCCAATTTCAGTTGGTAAGAGCTGATGGTGGGGTTAGATTGTGGTAGAGACCCCACGAAGCCATGGAGCCAAGTTATCGACAAGGTACTGTGCAAGGTAGTGGGGCTCGATAATGACGTGAGCTGTATTTACATCGAATGGACTGGGACTATCTCGTCCAACTGAACCCATCATTGGCCGGAAAGAGTTATGTTCGGCTACTTTGCATTTATGGGCTTCATGAGGCCAAGGAACGATGTCACCGGACCACAATTGTTCGTGCCTGGTTTGAAGAACATTCTGAATAATTTGGCCACCCAGATCGCCCAAAATGACTCCCATCGAAATTTATGGGACATTATCGAGATGTCAGTTCGTGCACAACATCATGGCACCGGTGAAACCTTTGCCGTTATCTATGGCTATGGAGGCAGCACGGTCAGTACTTCTGCAGAGGACTTCCAGCGAGTTGTTGAGTCCATGGCACGACTACGCCAGCCAAAAGGAGGTCCGACAGGATGTTAGGAGGTATCCCATGAATTTTGTCACCTCTTTATATGTAGTAAGCTTATGATAGACGCCATTTTGTCAGTTCCAATTTCCTCTTTCAAAGCATTATTAGTTTTTGAACAGCTTTTGTACTGTACTCAGCCTCTTATTCTACCCTGATATGGCTCTAAGCACTATGGGACTTAACATCTGAGGTTCAGTCCCCTAGACTTAGAACTACCTAAACCTAACTAACCTAAGGACATCACACACAGCCATACCCGAGGCAGGATTCGAACCTGCGACCGTAGCAGCAGCGCGGTTCCAAACTGAAGCGCCTAGAATCGCTCGCCACAGCGGCCGGCTACCCTTGTAATCGGTACGTTTACTGTGTAAGCCCCCTAAGCTGTTAAGCACACTGTTGAAGACAGTGATACAAGTGATATAAAAAAAGCCTCACAGGCATTTTTTCTTGTTTTTAAGTAAATTTTGTTTATTAAAATGAAATTTTGTAATCCTTATAACGTCTTTTTTGTAGTGCCCTTGTTAAGAGCAATGTAGTGATGATTATTGAAGATGCGTCATCATCATCATCATCATCATCATTTAAGACTGATTATGCCTTTCAGCGTTCAGTCTGGAGCATAGCCCCCTTGTAAAATTCCTCCACGATCCCCTATTCAGTGCTAACATTGGTGCCTCTTCTGATGTTACACCTATTACTTCAAAATCATTCTTAACCGAATCCAGGTACCTTCTCCTTAGTCTGCCCCGACTCCTCCTACCCTCCACTGCTGAACCCATGAGTCTCTTGGGTAACCTTGCTTCTCCATGCATGTAACATGACCCCACCATCTAAGCCTGTTTGCCCTGACTGCTACATCTATAGAGTTCATTCCCAGTTTTTCTTTGATTTCCTCGTTGTGGACACCCTCCTGCCATTGTTCCCATCTACTAGTACCTGCAATCATCCTAGCTACTTTATATCCGTAACCTCAACCTTGTTGATAAGGTAACCTGAATCCACCCAGCTTTCGCTCCCATACAACAAAATTGGTCGAAAGATTGAACGGTGCACAGATAACTTAATCTTGGTACTGACTTCCTTCTTGCAGAAGAGATTAGATCGTAGCTTAGCACTCACTGCATTAGCTTTGCTACACCTCGCTTCCAGTTCTTTCACTATGTTGCCATCCTGTGAGAATATGCATCCTAAGTACTTGAAACCGTCCACCTGTTCTAACTTTGTTCCTCCTATTTGGCACTCAATCCGTTTATATTTCTTTCCCACTGACATTACTTTCGTTTTGGAGATGCTAATCTTCACACCATAGTCCTTACATTTCTGATCCAGCTCTGAAATATTACTTTGCAAACTTTCAGTCGAATCTGCCATCACAACTAAGTCATCCGCATATGCAAGACTGCTTATTTTGTGTTCATATATCTTAATCTCACCCAGCCAGTCTATTGTTTTCAACATATGAGCTCCCTGAAACTACTCTGAACCATGAACTCAATTTTCCGTCAACTCTAACTGCTGCCTGACTATCCACGTAAAGACCTTTAATTGCTTGCAAAAGTTTGCCTCCTATTCCATAATCTCGTAGAACAGACAATAACTTCCTCCTAGGAACCCGGTCATATGCCTTTTCTAGATCTATAAAGCATAGATACAATTCCCTGTTCCACTCATAACACTTCTCCATTATTTGCCGTAAGCTAAAGATCTGGTCCTGACAACCTCTAAGAGGCCTAAACCCACACTGATTTTCATTCAATTGGTCCTCAACTAATACTCGCACTTTTCTTTCAACAATACCTGAGAAGATTTTACCCACAACGCTGATTAAAGAGATACCTCTGTAGTTGTTACAATCTTTCCTGTTTCCATGTTTAAAGATTGGTGTGATTACTGCTTTTGTTCAGTCTGATGGAACCTGTCCCGACTCCCAGGCCATTTAAATTATCCTGTGTAGCCATTTAAGACCTGATATTCCACTGTATTTGATGAGTTCCGACTTAATTTCATCCACCCCAGCTGCTTTATTGCACTGCAATGTATTGACCATTTTCTCCACTTCCTCAAATGTGATCCTATTTCCATCATCATTCCTATCCCATTCTACCTCGAAATCTGAAACATTACTGATTGTATTTTCACCTACATTGAGCAATTCTTCAAAATATTCCCTCCACCTGCCCAAGGCATCCACAGGATTCACCAGCAGTTTTCCTGATCTGGCCAAAATACTTGTCATTTCCTTCTTATCTCCCTTTCGAAGACTGCTAATTACAATCCAGAATGGTTTTCCAGCAGCTTGACCCATAGTCTCCAACCTGTTTCCAAAGTCTTCCCAAGATTTCTTCTTGGATGCTGCAATTATCTGTTTGGCTTTGTTTCTTTCTTCAACATAACGTTCTCTGTCTACCTGAGTTCTACTATGTAGCCATTTTTGATACGCCTTCTTTATCCTTTTACAGGCTGCCTTGACTGTGTCATTCCACCAAGCTGTTTGCTTCATCCTACTTTTACACACTGCTGTTCCAAGACATTCTTTAGCCACTTCTAGTACTGTGTCCCTGTACCTTGTACATTCCTTTTCCAATGACTGTAATTGACTATATTTAGCTAACTGGTACCTTTCTGAGATCGCTGTTATGTACTTGTGCCTGATTTCCTTATCCTGAAGTTTCTCCACTCTTATCCTCCTACATATGGACCTGACCTCCTGCACTTTCGGCCTCACAATCCCAATTTCACTGCAGATTAAATACGTCTTCTCGCAAAAAAAAGATGCAATGGGCACGATGCCCATGTAGCGCGGCTTCGTCTGGTTTACCACATAAAAGCTGTGCCTTAACATATTCCACATTTACAACATTTTTCTTGAAAATCGCACTGTTTAACCTCTGTGACTTGGAATGGTTGTTGGTTGCTTTGCGTGTCTCGCATAGATACGGGTAAATCTGTGCTCATCGCGAAGATTGGCTTGAAGTGCTTTACCAGGAATGCTTTTACTGGAGATGGCATGCAGTTGCCTTTCTCCGACCTTTGCACAGATTTACCCAGCTAGTTCTATGGGAAGTTTATTAAAAAAAGAACGTATATTAGACACAAAGAGGAAGAGAAGAGCGGTATTCTATGGAAAACTAGGAAGGATAAATGAAAACAGAATAAAAAACAAGAAATTTACGTTTTTGACATAAATCGAAAAACATCGATGACGTGGATCAAAGAAGTTAAACTGAGGGAAATATGCGAAAGAAAAAAATATCAGAATGAAAATGAAAATATTCATGGGCTTCCAGGAGATAATAAAGAAAGAGACAGGTATGGGCAGAGGAAAGAGGAGAATAACATGGGATAGGGGGTGAAAAACTATTGGAAAGAAAGAAAAGAGAAAAGAAAGAAGACATAACTTATTTCATGTGCTGCTTAGTAGGCCAAACCAATAAAAAATGAAAAAGAAGTAATTACAATTAAAAGTGAGTCAGATAGAAAAGTGGAAAGAGGATTAGAAAAGAGATAAAAGAATTTGGTAACAATTATTAAAATTTGTGAACGAAACGACATCTATTATGAAGGTTTTGAAGTAATCTGGCCGACAGTGGTAGAAGAATCCTAACTCCCTTGCCACAAATCCACCATACGTTCTGTGCTAGAGACACGAAAGATATATTACATTCTAAACTCATATTGTATCTTGGTGCAATTAAACCTTGAATGTGTGCAACTCTTATTTGGGGTATAGTTGATACAACGGAACTGATAGATATTTAGGTTTTAGGTGTACGTTTCTGTGTTCCTATGAGGTTCAGAAGGACACAGGATCTTTGCTAAGAAACAGTCACAAAAAGAAGAAAGATTACGTTAGATTTAAGGTCCCGGCCGACGTTAACCTCGTTAGGGCCCGAAAACTAAATCGGTTACAAAATGGTTCAAATGGATCTGAGCACTATGGGACTTAACATCTGACGTCATCAATCCCCTAGAACGTAGAACTACTTAAACCTCTAGCGCCTAGAACCGCTCGGCAACTCCGGGCGGCGACAGATCGGTTACAGAAGAGTATGAGAATCATTTTGAAGAAATCATTTGGATAGTGCTTCAAAGAAAATACGGCAACCATAAACGAGTGGGGCTCGGCAGAGAAATGAACCCTGTATCTCCCAATTACAGTTCCAGTGAATTAACCACAGCAGCATCTCTGTTCGTATAGCATCCTGAGACGATGAATTACAAACGTAAGGAAGAAAGATTTTAGTTAGGAAGGAACTGATGGCAGCAGTTGTTACTTTGACTGTCCCTGGTACTGAAACTGGCACTAGAGCCCCACTCCGGGCTTGTGGGAAGGAGGAAGATGGAATTAAAAGGCTGAAGCAGCAGTTACTCGTCTCAAAGAGAGTTGTATCATGAAGCAAATCTCTAACGCATATCGAACAATTTTAGTTTTGCAAGCAGCCTCATCATTACAGAAATACAAATTGCTCCATATAACCCCAATCTTCAAAGAAGCTTAGTCCGTTTCGTCTGCAATGCCAGCAATTCATACATATATATGTTTAATTATGTACATAAATCTACTACCAACGAAGCATTCTCACTAGTGCGTAGTACCGAACACAAATCGGTCCTAAGGGCCTAAACTTCAGTAATCGAGACGTGCTTTGTATTTAGTGAACTTTTTCTAGGCTGTTATTTAAATTTAATCCAGATTTATTTAATTTCATTTTAGGTCGTTAGCTACCATTAATTTTTAGAGATCAAGGAAATGATCCTTTGAACCACCGAAACCATAGAAACATTATAACGAGTAGTACTGGTCACGGAGCAGATTTTCTGGAACCAGGGCTTTTGCGCCAAATTACTCGCAGACACCGCGTTGCTCCTGTTAGACAGGAAGGGCGGGAAGTTCAAAGACGTGGACCGAACTAACTGCCTTCTGTTTTAGACAGAAGTTTTTGATAACTTTTCATACAAAAAATCTTCGGATATTATGATATCTGTGTGTGCTTCAGAGGGATTAGAAATTCAGAGAAGGAGAAATATTTTATGAATCTATTACTGTCTGTTGAATGCACGGGAATAAAACATAAAAATTAGTAACGGTGATTCCTTTGATAAACTGGCTTTCTATTTAGTTGGATATAATTGATTTTGTCTGCTGAGACGATGAAACTGTTGGAAGAGTATAGAATGACTTTAAGATCGTGACTGGATTTAACTTAACACGAATATTGTTTATTTTAAGATGCAGTGATGCACAAATAATTTTCATTTCCTTATAGGAAAAAAAACAAATTTTTCTTATCTGCTCTTTAAAACTACTGCTACATATCCGATTTTCCTTTTGAGTTAGAAAAACAAAGCTGTCCTTGTTAGAGTTAGTTTGAACATTTTCTGCACAAGAGGTGGTCCTGTCGCCTCTATGGTATGCCCTGGATTTATTCCGACTTTTTCACCGAACCACTGTGCAGCTTCACATTTTTTTACTGTAACAAATCGTTGCAAGAGGTGAAAGCGATACGTGACAGCAAAAAATCTGTCATTGGCTTGAGATCGAATCCTACATCTTTGGCTTTGAAGCCTGGCACCTAACCACTGAGCCACCAATTCGCACTGCTTGTTTGAATCAAAAATAATGTTTTTCATGACTAAAAACCGAGCAGTATTCTCTGGGAAAATTATGTTCAAGATGGTTGTTCAAAAATGGTTCAAATGGCTCTGAGCACCATGGGACTTAACATCTATGGTCATCAGTCCCCTAGAACTTAGAACTACTTAAACCTAACTAACCTAAGGACATCACACACATCCATGCACGAGGCAGGATTCGAACCTGCGACCGTAGCGGTCGCGCGGTTCCGGATGGTACGTAATGTGGACTACAATACACATGTGAAAGTCCATTTGCTCTTGAATTTCTCAGTCGTAAGCTTAGATTTTATGAATGAAAAGTTTATATTGGTGGTCTTTCCGATGTTCTGGGGCAAAATAAGATTTAAATACCAAGTTTAAAAATATTTGTGTGATTCGCCAAACTTCTAGATCATGTAGCATGTACGAGTATATTACATGAGGATTCAAATATGTTTTTATGCCAATAATAATTGATTTCAGAGTTTGCTTTGGTGGATTTTATTTATAAACTAACAATTGAAATAAATAAATATATTTATGTACTTACCACACAACGTTATTATATTATTATACACGAAAATAAAACAAAACTCCTCCCGAACAGGCCATGAAGGCCTAACGGTGCCGATCGGCCACCGTGTCATCCTCAGACCACAGGCGTCAATGGATGCGGATGGCTCTCCCGGTCGTTTTGTCAGTTGACGAGACCGGAGCCGCTACTTCTCAATCAAGCAACTCCTCAGTTTTTCCTCACAAGGGCTGAGTGCACCCCGTTTCCCAATAGCGCTCGGCAGACCGGGTGGTCACCCTCCAAGTGCTAGCCCAGCCCGACAGTGCTTAACTTCGGTGAGATGACGGGAAACGGTGTTAGCACTACGGCAAGGCCGTTGGCATATAGTCAGAAAATTTTTCGTGAATTTTCTATTTTTTATGAAACTGCAAAAGGACAGCCTCTTTTTTCTGTGAAACAGATGTATTTCCCATTTCGTGCACCATAAAAATGGGAAACTCCTACATCCAAGCAACCTTCATCTGAAATGACTTTTATGAGTTTATTCCTCGTCTCAAATATGTACGTGGCATGGCACTTTCTTGCTATTCGTGATGGTACCGACTTTGTTGTTGTGGAGCGCTTTATCTTTGGAACTGCGTCATTTTTGTCATCCCACTCCTCGTCATCCACCATCTTCTTATTCTTGCATTCTCTCTTGTAAATGTGAAAGTATGTCTTGTTGCCGAATGTAGAAAAAGTGCTAAATTTAAAAAAAAGTGTCACTGTGAAGATGTGATAAAATAAAGTCACTTATTTGATAGCACAGGATATATTGACATATTACAGCATATTCGGAACAGATTATAGTTAAAAACTACTAAAAACAAACATAAATTACCCTGTTTCTCGAAGCCACGTTCGTACTGTGATGAACATCTCTCTTCAAGAAGTTGCTGCCGCACACTTTGAGCGTACAGAAACGAAAACAAATGATATACAGGAAGCAAATGGTGTGATATATATGGTAAAATCTGTGAGAATAATTTTAGCATATCCTCTGAGCTAGAAAAAATAGAAGTTGGATATATACCAGCACGGGCAACGGCCTTGCCGCAGCGGATTCACCGGTTCCCGTGACATCACCGAAATTAAGCGCTGTCGGGCGTGGCCGGCACTAGGATGGGTGACCATCCAGGCCGCCATGCTCTGTTGCCATTTTTCGGTGTGCACTCAGCCTCGTGATGCCAATTTAGGAGCCACTCGACCGTACAGTAGCGGCTCCGGTCAAAGAAAACCATCATAACGACCAGGAGAGCGGTGTGCTGACCACACGCCCCTCCAATCCGCATCCTCAACTGAGGATGACAAGGCGGTCGGATGGTCTCGATGGGACACTTGTGGCCTGACGATGGAGTGTTATACTAGTACCCAAACTTAAGGGTGAAAGTAAGTTTCGCATCATGTGTCATCATGTGTCATAGATCCATGAAACATGGGTCATACATATAAATAGCTGCTAAAGTATAGAAGAAGGCAACTGAAAGAAATGCGGAATGCGAAGAACAGAAATGATACCTTTATTGAGAGACAATAAGTACACTGAAGTCATGGTGGTTTGTGGTGGTCCCCTGGACATTAGAAAAAGCTGGGCAAGATTGCTAATATGGCATGTTATCACCACAGAAGGCAATGAAAGCTCTGCAAACTGTTCCTGTGCTGGCCACAATGTTGGTAACGAGCTCTTGCGCAGGGTGTTCCATTCCTCCACTAGCGCGGTTGATAGCTTCCGGAATGTCGCTGGTGCACGAGAACGTCCTGCAATACTTTTCTCTCACGAATCCCACATATGGTCGATGGGATTTAAATTGGGAGAAATGGCAGCCCAGTCCATTTGTCGAATATTCTCTCTTTCCAAGAGCTCCTCCACGTGCACTGTTCGATGCGATCGCGCACTGTCATTCATAAATATGAAACCTGGGCCGAATGCGCCATTGAAAGGACACACGTGGGGAAGGAGTACAGTGTCACAATAAACTTGACAGGTGAGTTTACCGTGTCAAGGTTTTGGAGGTCTGTATACCTATGCAACATTATGCCTCCCCACTTCATAACATTCGGGCCATCAAACGGATCATGTTTGATAGTTTTCTGGGTGCATTACGTGTTCGCAAATCTCACCATATGAAGCCTACGTCCGGTACCATCGAACAGGATCGTTTGGGCTGTCTGGGTGTTACAGTGCGGGAAGGCGCATGGACACACAGACCTCCAAATCATTAAACGTGGTTAAATCACCGGTCAACGTTATTGTGACGGTGTACTCCTTCTTGAATAGCGTCTTTTCAGGGGTGCTTCATTTTTGATGATGGTAGAGCGCGACCCCATCGCTCAGCGGAGATGAAACGAGAGGATATTTGGCGAACGGATTCGCCCACTTTATATCCAAAAATGGTTCAAATGGCTCTAAGCACCATTGATCTTAACATCTGAGTTCATCAGTCCCCTAGACTTAGAACTACTTAAACCTAAATAACCTAAGAACATCACACACATCCATGCCCGAAGCAGGATTCAAACCTGCGACGGTAACAGCAACACTGTTCCGGACTGAAGCACCTGTACCGCTCGGCCACAGCGGCCGACACTTTATACCCCTCTGGTCACATGTGTGAAGTGATGGGGAGACGTTTTACAGCATCGACATGCACCAACGACAACCGGCAGTTGTCAACCGCACTAGTCAAAGAATGGGGCGTCCTGCGACTAGAACTCCTTACCGACCTTCTGGCCAGGATGGGAGCGTGTTGCAGAGAATGCATTGCCCTCTGTGGTGATAACACGCCCTATAGATAACCATGTCCCACCGTTTTTAATGTCCACGATATCATCATGAATCGCGATGGCTTAAGTGTAATCGGCGTATTTGAATAAAAGTGCCATTTCTATTGCGTATTCCTTTCAGTTATCTTCTGTTTATTGAATTTGACTGTAATCTCCATTTATGGAAATCGTGGCTTAATAATAGATTTACTGTAGCCAAACTGGACATTTGGTGCGTCAAGTAGAGGAATTTCCTCTATACGCTATTATCATTCTTAGTTACCAGCGATTCTGTTCTCATCCTACAGATTAACACATGATATCTCTCACACTGGTCACCACATCTCGCACATATACAGCTCGTGCTGGGCTCGTGAAAACTCTGAGGGTTGCCCAGTTTCTCACTACTTGGCGGATTTCGTATCCTCCCTGCGTCCTTTCGCTGCTTGTCAAGGCGCCTGTAACATAGAAATCCTTCCATATCTTGCGTTTCTTCTCATGTAGTTCCGTCAATAAGTCCTGGTATGGTGTCGCCACTGGTAGTAAGTGCTTCAGTCGCAGCTCTTCTATGAAGAAGGGTTCTCTGGCCAATTCATACACAGGCCACAAGAGTGTGCATTTGGAGAGACATAGCACACTTTTTAAGTAAGTAGCCTTCAGCTTCTCTATTTTTTCGAGACCTGTCTTCTTCAGATGATTCCATATGTTTTCCAATCCTTATATTGCAACAGCTTTAACGTTGAGTTTAGTCGTTGGGCTCCAGAATGAGAGTTTCACTCTGCTGCGGAGTGTGCGCTCATTTGAAACTTCCTGGCAGATTAAAACTGTGTGCCGACCGAGACTCGAACTCGGGGAAGTAGGAGAAGAGGTACTGGCAGAAGTGAAGCTGTGAGGACGGGGCCTGAGTCGTGCTTGGGTAGCTCAGTTGATAGAGCACTTGCCTGCGAAAGGCAAAGGTCCCGAGTTCGAGTCTCGGTCCGGCACACAGTTTTAATCTGCCAGGAAGTTTCAGTCGTAGGGCTGTTTCGAGGGATAGTTTGCCTATCGACTTGATATCACTTATGGCTCTCGTTGCGGCACTGGCTCTGTATTTTATGTGGCGTGTGACAGAAGGGTAACTCCTAGGCACGGAAAACTGGTGACTGACTTTAGCGGTGTCTCTCTAACGTAGAAAGTGCCGGGTCTTCCTCCTCTTCTGAAGGTCATGGAGACTGTCTTAAGGTCATGGAGACTGTCTTAAGGTCATGGAGACTGTCTTCTCTTCATTCAAGGATGGATCGTTTTTTCGTGCCCTGTACACTAACTGGTTGAAGGTTTTCTGCAGATCATCCTCAGAAACTGAGGTAAATCTTAGCTTAAAATATGTAGATCAAAAGTTAGGATTTCTTCAGTTGATTCAAAGGTTTTGTGTCGGGTGGCTGTTGCCCAGTCGTCCGCATAGCCAAACGTTCTGCTCTGTGTTGGAGGAATATCGGATGCATATAAATTAAACAAGAGACGAGCAAGGACGTGTCACTGTGGTAAGCCATTATTCAGTAGTTTTGGACAGCTGATGTCTTTCCCTATAGTTACTGCAAATGTCCTTTCAGTCGACATGTTGCCAATTAGTTTTGTTCTCCGTTTGCATGGTAGAAGTTTTAATAATTTTTAAAGCACTCCATGTCCCCAAACCGTGTCATATGCTGCACTTAGATTAATGAAAGCAGCTGATGTTTTCTGCTTCATATGGTATCCTGCTTCGTTGTTGTTGTTGTTGTTGTTGTCTTCAGTCCTGAGACTGGTTTGATGCAGCTCTCCATGCTACTCTATCCTGTGCAAGCTGCTTCATCTCCCAGTACCTACTGCAACCTACATCCTTCTGAATCTGCTTAGTGTACTGATCTCTCGGTCTCCCTCTACGATTTTTACCCTCCACGCTGCCCTCCAATGCTAAATTTGTGATCCCTTGATGCCTCAAAACATGTCCTAACAACTGATCCCTTCTTCTAGTCAAGTTGTGCCACAAACTTCTCTTCTCCCCAATCCTATTCAATACCTCCTCATTAGTTACGTGATCTATCCACCTTATCTTCAGTATTCTTCTGTAGCACCACATTTCAAAAGCTTCTATTCTCTTCTTGTCCAAACTAGTTATCGTCCATGTTTCACTTCCATACATGGCTACACTCCAAACAAATACTTTCAGAAACGACTTCCTGATACATAAATCTATATTTGATGTTAACAAATTTCTCTTCTTCAGAAACGCTTTCCTTGCCATTGCCAGTCTACATTTTATATCCTCTCTACTTCGACCATCATCAGTTATTTTACTTCCTAAATAGCAAAACTCCTTTACTACTTTAAGTGTCTCATTTCCTAATCTAATTCCCTCAGCATCACCCGATTTAATTTGACTACATTCCATTATCCTCGTTTTGCTTTTGTTAATGTTCATCTTATATCCTCCTTTCAAGACACTGTCCATTCCGTTCAACTGCTCTTCCAAGTCCTTTGCCGTCTCTGACAGAATTACAATGTCATCGGCGAACCTCAAAGTTTTTACTTCGTCTCCATGAATTTTAATACCTACTCCAAATTTTTCTTTTGTTTCCTTTACTGCTTGCTCAATATACAGATTGAATAACATTGGGGAGAGGCTACAACCCTGTCTCACTCCTTTCCCAACCACTGCTTCCCTTTCATGCCCCTCGACTCTTATAACTGCCATCTGGTTTCTGTACAAATTATAAATAGCCTTTCGCTCCCTGTATTTTACCCCTGCCACCTTTAGAATTTGAAAAAGCTTCGTTAAGTGTTCTTAAAGGTAAGGCTTGTTCAACAGGAAGGTTCTGAAAGATCAGTGAACTAATCCGACTGAAAAGAATTTTTTCCAGGAACTTATGAACAGCTCTGATTGTGGGACTGGGCGATAGTTGAAGCTGGTCTGGTGCTTGCTGAGCTTGAATATTGCTGTGATTTTCGATGGATTCGTTTTTTGTAAGACTGACAATATCAGAGAAGAAATCCGCCTGCCACCTATATGCATAATTCCCGCTACGCAGAATAAAATCTGGATGGATTCTGTCATTTCTCGGAGCATTTACAAGTTTTAGTGTTTTAACAGGAGCGAAATTTCACATGCAGAGGAAAGTTGAGCAACGTCAGCAGGCGTCTGATGTACCTTGTATTAGTTCCATCCCTTGTTGCTCTTGAGTTGGACGTAACCTATTAACTGATGTGCGAGTGGTGTCCCTTAATTTAATTTTGTTTCTACCCAACTTCCTTAGTACTGACCATGCTTTTGTACTTCATGTTTGAAAGTTGAATGACTCAACAGTCTGTATCCACCTAGTACATCTGGCTGAATCGAAGTTATGGTAAAGGTTTTCCTCTATTTTCTGGCCACCGCTCCTGAGGTGTGTGGGATTGGTCTGTTATTCTATCATTCTGCGCAACGGATTAATCTGAGATGTACCCTTTACCCTGTGCCTCCTGCAAGATGCAATTTGCACCCCCACACTACTACAGAAGTCAGACAGAGGCTCCTAACGTTCTAAAGAGAAATGTCTGAAAAACTTTCAGCAATAAATATCTTC
Organism: Schistocerca gregaria; assembly: GCF_023897955.1. Lineage (NCBI taxonomy): Eukaryota > Metazoa > Arthropoda > Insecta > Orthoptera > Acrididae > Schistocerca > Schistocerca gregaria. The sequence goes on along the minus strand of NC_064925.1, from coordinate 176,098,972 downwards.
TGGAGTCGTCCGCTGTAAGGAAATGACACAAAAATTCACAAAATTTCTTACGTAACTAGTGAGATACTTGGGTACTAGAGTAGTGCCAGTTAGTGCAAGAAAAACATGAAACTAACGAAAGTTATTATTTATTTTGCAAAAATTCTGAGAAATCACAGGGGAAGTTTTAGTTATGAATTGAACAAGTTATATCCTGGTTCTTTTTGGAATGTGAAGTTACCTCTCAAGGATAGGATTCGCTAATGAAATTTCTATACAAAGTTTAAGATTGTTATTGACTTGGTAGAATGGCTGTGAGCCGCGCCTACTCAACTTGAATAATCATCCTTTAGAATGTTGCTAGGTACGGTCGAGGCTGTCGGGTGTGAAATGCAGTGAAGTGTACTGTTGTGGAGGAAATGTGGGGCTCGCAATAGCTGTAGCGCACAATACCGTAAGCTGCGATGACTGCTGTCTGCGCAGCTCGCTGCTGACAAATAAGATAACTCTCGTTCTATCTGGATTGGCCTTCGCCAATCAAACTCTCCCTATGCCTTGATGAAGTCAAGGATTCCTATTCGCCCCTAGTCTAACTATTGGTGTGGTAAACCGGTCAGATAACCAGTCCACCGTGATGCCACTCAAAATTCGCTCGCAGGCGTTTAACTATAACTCTGTCCATTCACACTGCACAATGAGTGTGTCAGCCAACACAGTGAACAATGCTTAATCGCAAGGACTCAATATAGAGTCGCCCTTTGATTCGCTCTCGACAGAGGTGCTCTCCCAGTGAAGTACTGAGGAGAGACTTGTTCCTCGCTCCAAGAGCGACAGCGGAATGGCGCCTCTCCACGCCAGAAGTGAAGGGGTAAATCTTTCGGTCTCTTCCATTATTCCTTCCGCTCAAGGCGTCAGAAATATCGTCTGCCAATCAGCATTGCTCTTCTAAAACGGGAGAATGACGTTTCGTTTAATGCGACCAGTCCGGAAACCTGTAGCATTCGCATTTGGCGTTTGCTGTCTCCCTGTGAAAATCTCTGAAACTGCATGCTATGTGTAAAGAATGTGTATGCTGGCCGCTCCCACACAATGTAGCGGAATTTGCTTTTAAGCCGAACACGAGGTCGTTGCCCCTTTTCGCTCAGGCCCACGCTGTCCGCTACATGGGCGGTCACCAGCCGACATAGGCTGGGTCGTCCTTTGAAGGGACCGGCGTCCCGTTGTGCGGTTTCTCTCCCGAACTAAAAGCTTCTGTGACCGTCGTGTATGGAATGTATGTGTGTGCGCCAGTCTCGAGTATTTCAACCACGGTGCGCTTACTTGTTAATTGCATATCGTTTACATGAATTCATACAACATTGACTTTATCTTATCGAGTTTTGGTTCAAATGAAGCGTCTTGATGTGCGGAATATGATTGTGAGGGCGGAATATGTAAGCAATGAAGGTCAGGAGACCACAATGTCTTACACGCTTTTTAAAACAGAAGTTACATGTTTTCATCTGTCCAATAGATCGGCACACAGAGCTGTTGACGTCTATTTTGAGGGAGAACACATTCATACAAAATAATCTTCTGTAGGACATTTTCTTTTACGGAGCATTTGACACGAAAATCTGCTAAAGTCAGATGAGAAACAACATTCTCCATAAACTATGTGGCACTCGTTGTGGACCATCAGTACACGCTTTTAGAGTATCAGCACTCAGATTGGTATACTCATCAGCAGGCTGTGTGGCTTAATAGCACCCACGTAGAAAAGGGAGACGTACAACTGAATGAAACCTTGCCCATTAGTCGGTCAACACGATCCACTCCCACATATTGGTTACCTTTGATATCAGACGGAAGTTTTCTGGTAACATAGACCGCCCAATATTCAATGACGTATTCGCTGCAGAGCGAAGAAGACTAAGATCAAGGCACCCCACTATTATCACAGTCAGGACTCTCGCGGATATTGAATTCAATATCACTGATGAATGGAAACGATGTTGGCAACAAAACTGTCCTCCACAATGCCAGAAACTGCCCTGCATCCATAAGAAACCCCCTGGATTTGACCAACCTCGGGAAATTTGGACCACTCGGAACCGCACGTGAAAGAGCCATGGAAGATGTGGCTGTTGTGTGGAACGACAGACAGTTGCTCGTCTTATATCACCATGTCCTCTCGCATCCATCTAGGAAAGATAACGTGTTGTTGTTGTTGTCTTCAGTCCTGAGACTGGTTTGATGCAGCTCTCCATGCTACTCTATCCTGTGCAAGCTGCTTCATCTCCCAGTACCTACTGCAACCTACATCTTTCTGAATCTGCTTAGTGTACTCATCTCTCGGTCTCCCTCTACGATTTTTACCCTCCACGCTGCCCTCCAATGCTAAATTTGTGATCCCTTGATGGAGATAACGTGAAGGTGCCTAAATAATGCGAAACGCGTCGTTGAAAAATAATAAAAAAAAATAAAAAAAATAAAATTGCATCCAAGACTGTTTTTAATCAATACTTTCTATGTATGTTCCAAGCTTCATCGAGCTGTGTTTCTTGCCAGTGAGACATCATGCGGGCGTTACTTTCATCCGCAAGTTTTGCGCACAAGTGTAGCATTTATGAAGGAGTGGGCACATTATTCGCGCAATGAGGGCGGTCTTTTTTGTTTTCATTAGTTGCGAGATCCGACCTCCACTGGTCCATTTACTGATGCCGGGCTCCAAATGGTCGTCGCCTCCTACAGCACTGCCGGAGACAACCTGAGGGAGCCTATTACCCCGAAACTCCGCTTTACTTGCCCGTCAATCGGATCCGCTGACCATCTGCAGTCGGTGTAAGGCCTCAGTTGGAGAGAGCCAGTGGTGAGCGATGTGCTGTGCAGACGGCGGCCAGAGTGAGGCGTGACTCAGGCTGCGGCGGCCCGTGTCCCGGATGCCTGCATCATCTGCCGCCCCCGGCGCTGGGCGCCCCTGCGGGGTCGGCAGCCCCACTGAGGGCTCGCGCCCTCCACAATGCGACGAGCCAGCCGTCACCAGCACTGCCGCCGGCGACAAGCTACAAAAGCCTCTGTCTTCAGGCGAGCGCAGCCTCACCTCCACATCTCAACACTGTTCGACAACTGCACTAACGGAAAAAAAATTTCGCAGAAATGATTTCAGGCGTTCCCCAAGGTCATAGGCCCTTTGCTGTTCCTTATCTATATAAACGATTTGGGAGACAGAGCAGCCGTCTTAGGTTGTTTGCAGATGATGCTGACGTTTATCGTGTAATAAAGACATCAGAAGATCAAAATAAACAGCAAAACGATTTAGAAAAAAATATCTGAATGGTGCGAAAAGTGGCAGTTGACCCTAAACAACGAAAAGTGTGAGGTCATCCACATTAGTGCTAAAATGAACTCGTTTAACTTCGGTTACACGATAAATCCGTCTAATCTAAAAGCCGTAAACTCAACTAAATACCTAGGTATTACAATTAGAACAACTTAAATTTCGAAAAACACATAGAAAATGTTCTGGGGAAGGCTAACCAAAGGCTGCGTTTTATTGGCAGGACACTTAGAAAATGTAACAGACCTACTAAGGAGACTGCCTACACTACGCTTGTGCGTTCTCTTTTAGAATAATGCTGCGCGGTGTGGGATTCTTACCAGGTAGGACTGACGGAGTACATCGAAAAAGTTCAAAGGCAGCACGTTTTGTACTATCGCGAAATATGGGAGAGAGTGCCACAGAAATGATACAGGAATTTGGGGTGGAAATCATTAAAAGAAAGGCCTTCTCCGTTGCGACGGAATCTTCTCACGAAATTCCAATCACCAACTTTCTCCTCCGAATGCGAAAATATTTTGTTGACATAGGGCGGAACGATCACCACGATAAAATAAGGGAAATCAGAGCTCGTATGGAAAGGTATAGGTGTTCATTCTTTCCGCACCCTATACGAGATTGGAAAAATAGAGAATTGTGAAGGTGGTTCCATGAACCCTTTGCCAGGCACTTCAATGTGATTTGCAGAGTATCCATGTAGATGTAGATGAAGATACATGTAGACGCAACAGCAGGAGGAAGTTCTGCGACACAAATGAAAGTTGGTATGGGTGTTTTTACATCTGAAAAATTGTGTTCGCTCCAATTTTGCGCCAGTCGTATAACAGTGCTGCTAGTACCGCCACTATGAGGATGCATAAATACACGCTGTAATGGTCTTGCGCGTTAGTTATCTTTGATATTGGGTGTGGTGAGTTGATGTTAGTCAAGAACACCTTTAAGGCGACAAAGACGCCATTATCAACATCTCACTGAGTTTGAAGGAGGTCGTAAATAGGGCTACGAGAAGCCGGCTGTGATATTGCAGAAAGGCTTGGCTGGAATTTAGCCACAGTATATGACACCTGGCAGCGGTGGTTACGAGAGGACCGGGTTCCGGACAACCAAGTGGCACTACGGAGACAGAACACCATCGTGTTTGGCGTATAGCTTTTTCGCATCGTACCGCATCTGCAGCAGCAACCTGAACGGCAACTGGCACCGCAATGACACAACGAACTTGCTCGCCACGTTACGTTGATATTCCAATAACCACACTGTTTTGGTGATTCACCTGACACTGTACTGTGCTTGCTTTGAGTATTAATGGTCTGAAGCTGTGCATAAGTGCCCCTTAGTCTCACTCCCGTGTAAACGTTGAGTTCAAAATACACTCCTGGAAATGGAAAAAAGAACACATTGATACCGGTGTGTCAGACCCACCATACTTGCTCCGGACACTGCGAGAGGGCTGTACAAGCAATGATCACACGCACGGCACAGCGGACACACCAGGAACCGCGGTGTTGGCCGTCGAATGGCGCTAGCTGCGCAGCATTTGTGCACCGCCGCCGTCAGTGTCAGCCAGTTTGCCGTGTCATACGGAGCTCCATCGCAGTCTTTAACACTGGTAGCATGCCGCGACAGCGTGGACGTGAACCGTATGTGCAGTTGACGGACTTTGAGCGAGGGCGTATAGTGGGCATGCGGGAGGCCGGGTGGACGTACCGCCGAATTGCTCAACACGTGGGGCGTGAGGTCTCCACAGTACATCGATGTTGTCGCCAGTGGTCGGCGGAAGGTGCACGTGCCCGTAGACCTGGGACCGGACCGCAGCGACGCACGGATGCACGCCAAGACCGTAAGATCCTACGCAGTGCCGTAGGGGACCACACCGCCACTTCCCAGCAAATTAGGGACACTGTTGCTCCTGGGGTATCGGCGAGGACCATTCGCAACCGTCTCCATGAAGCTGGGCTACGGTCCCGCACACCGTTAGGCCGTCTTCTGCTCACGCCCCAACATCGTGCAGCCCGCCTCCAGTGGTGTCGCGACAGGCGTGAATGGAGGGACGAATGGAGACGTGTCGTCTTCAGCGATGAGAGTCGCTTCTGCCTTGGTGCCAATGATGGTCGTATGCGTGTTTGGCGCCGTGCAAGTGAGCGCCACAATCAGGACTGCATACGACCAAGGCACACAGGGCCAACACCCGGCATCATGGTGTGGGGAGCGATCTCCTACACTGGCCGTACACCTCTGGTGATCGTCGAGGGGACACTGAATAGTGCACGGTACATCCAAACCGTCATCGAACCCATCGTTCTACCATTCCTAGACCGGCAAGGGAACTTGCTGTTCCAACAGGACAATGCACGTACGCATGTATCCTGTGCCACCCAACGTGCTCTAGAAGCTGTAAGTCAACTACCCTGTCCAGCAAGATCTCCGGATCTGTCCCCCATTGAGCATGTTTGGGACTGGATGAAGCGTCGTCTCACGCGGTCTGCACGTCCAGCACGAACGCTGGTCCAACTGAGGCGCCAGGTGGAAATGGCATGGCAATCCGTTCCACAGGACTACATCCAGCATCTCTACGATCGTCTCCATGGGAGAATAGCAGCCTGCATTGCTGCGAAAGGTGGATATACACTGTACTAGTGCCGACATTGTGCATGCTCTGTTGCCTGTGTCTATGTGCCTGTGGTTCTGTCAGTGTGATCATGTGATGTATCTGACCCCAGGAATGTGTCAATAAAGTTTCCCCTTCCTGGGACAATGAATTCACGGTGCTCTTATTTCAATTTCCAGCTGTGTATGTGTTACAAATTTTTTGAACAATTAAGTATAAATCGTAAAGACATAACTGGTTATGTCGTACTCCGTATTGGGAGAAGGAAATGAGCGTATAGGACAATGTAGTCTTTGACATCAGAAAGCTCAACTACATCGTATCAAATGAGTCGTGGAAATAAAAATCTAAAGATTTCTAAGGACTCCAAAGAGAATAGTCATACTGGTTTTAAAAATAAGCTAAAAATTAACGAAAAATACCCTGGGTCTTGACAAGCTCACATACTGACAAAGTTGAGTACTGTATGTTTATGAGTTGCAAATACTTCTAGCCGGTCGCCGTGGCCGTGCGGTTCTAGGCACTTCAGTTCGGAACCGCGTGACTGCTACGGTCGCAGGTTTGAATCCTGCCTCGGGCATGGATGTGTGTGATGTCCTTAGGTTAGTTAGGTTTAAGTAGTTCTAAGTTCTAGCAGACTGATGATCTCTGATGTTGAGTCCCATAGTGCTCAGAGCCATTTGAACCATTTTTTGAACAAATACTTCTAAACATAAGTGATTCGCACTGCAGGGAAATAATGAGTATGAAGTTTTAAAGCTACTTTTCTAGTCAATGGTGCGGCATGTGTGCATCAAAAAGCAGTCCGCCTGCATCAAAAAGCAGTCCGCCTCGGTAGCTGCGCGACCAGCCCGGCGAATTGATAATCGAAGGGGCCAGGGTTCGATTCCCAGCCGGGTCGCAGATTTTCTCTGCTCGGGGACTGGGCGTTGTGTTGTCCTCAAGGACGTATTGTTATAATTGACATTGCACTACTGAGATAGCTGTAAGACCACGTTCGGAAAGCCAGGAAAAAAAGGTAGGGTGACTGGTGACTTACTCTTGATTAACGTAGGATGTAACTGGATTCTTCCTTACTCTAGCGTTTCCAAATTTTAACGAAATTTCGCCATGTTTGATGGCAACGTTAATGTTGCATAGCTTAATTGTGTGAAAGATGTCATATAATTACAACATGACGATGCGGCGTCCTATGTTCCCCCAACTGAGGCGATGCTTATGTATCATTCTGCGAGGTGTGTATTGATGGTACATATTCTAAGGAATTGTAGTTGAAAGTTGAGTTTTACATCCATGGTCAATGGCAACTACGGCTGGGAATTGTCCGTTCAATGTCGCTAAAAATAAAAAGAATGGATGCTCTGGCGAAGGTTCTACTTAAGTATTATCAAATATTATGCTTCTTAATCAGTTTTATCTGATTGTCTATTCACGCTCTTTGCTAATTTCGTAATGATGCGATCAGTAATTTCTTCATTGAAAATGTTCCATCTGCGCCATTCAATACAAATAAATGACAAAAAATCTTTTATAATTTCTTAAACTATGTTTTCTCCCTATTATTTTCTACAGGGATATGGTAACCAATTAATCTGAGAACGCAACAACTCGAACACTTACTACCATGATAGTAGCGAGTGGGATAAGGAACACATAAACATTTCAGAGGTTGTGACAGAATTGTTGTAAGTCGATCTTTTGCGATCTTGAGGTTGCTGGGCGTCATTCCAATTAACCATTGTGAGGTGCCAAAGGATACGTTTCTACTTCACGATCGAGAAATTGGTTTATATTTGCCAACGAAAGTGTACTGTAGTTAAATATTCGTAAATAATTGCACAAGGTTGTCATTTTAGAATGAAAGACATTAAAATAAACGAAATGGCATGGTGAACAGTTTCCAATTTTGAAAGGCATATTTAGTCCATTTGTGTCATTTTAAAATTTTCATTGGGGACTTTGTTATTTACTGAATCCGTTTGAGACTTTCTCAGCTGGAGCAAGACAAGCGTGTGTGCGGGATATCCCACGAGTACGGCTTGGCTTACCTAGTACTAATAGTTAAAACAGATAAGGGCAGCAGCTCTAAACATTAGCGATATTCACACCTTCGAGAAACCGGTAATTCCGCAGATGTAGTACGGTATATTCCTGGGATGTATAGTGGATTTCACCAAGAGAGACGTAATATTTACGGCTTAAAGTTTATCGGATTCTGTCGTTAACCAAGCGAACGAAATTATATCGTTGGTAGATACCTTCATCCTGGTCAACGACAGCCAACTAAAATAGACGTGAAATCCATTAATCTAAATGCAGCGGATGGAACGACACTCGCAAAGTGGCCGAACTCGCCACATCGTACGCTACCTGTCGAAACGTTGAGTATGGCAACGTAATTGATATTGTGTACTATAACAGCACAAGTCAAATCAAACTTAAAGCTTCAGGTTTACTAAAATGTTTCGCAAGTCAGACCTTGATTCACGAAATGTTGCGCTCTATTAACAACTTAATACGGCTAAATACGCCAGAAAATTACACTTCTTTCTACGTAATAACTTATCCATATAAATGAAGCGCCAAAGAAATTGGCATTGGCGTATTAAAATACTTCGCTCTGGTCAGCAACGCCTATATAAGAGAACAAGTGTCTGGCGCAGTTGTTAGTTGGGTTACTGCAACTACAGTGGCAGGTTATGAAGATTTAAGTGAGTTTGAACGTGGTGTTTTAGTTGGCGCACGAGCAATGGGACACAGCGTCGCCGAGGTAGCGATTAAGTGGGGATTTTCCGTACGACCTTTACACGGGTGTACCGTGAATATTAGGAATACGGTAAAACATCAAATCTCCGACATCGCTGAGGCCCGAAAAAGATCCTGCAAGAACAGGAGCAATTACGACTGAAGAGAATCGTTCAAAGGACCAGAATTGAAACCCTTCGGCAAATTGGCTGCAGATTACAATGCTGGGCCATCAACAAGTGCAGCGTGCGAACCATTCAACGAAACATCATTGATATGGGCTTTCGGAGGTGAAGGCCCACTCTTGTACCCTTAATGAAAGCACGATACAGAATTTTACGCCTCGCCTGGGCCCGTCAACACCTATATTGGACTGTTGATGAGCGGAAACATGTTGCCTCCTCGGACGAGTCTCTTTTCAAATTGTATCGAGTGGATGGACCTGTACGGGTATGGAGACAACCTCATGGGTCCATGTATCCTGCATGTCAGCAGGGGACTGTTCAAGCTGGTGAAGACTCTAATGGTATGGGACGCGTGCACTTAGAGTGATGTGGGACTCCTGATACGTATAGATACAACTCTGACATATGACACGTACATAAGCATCCTGTCTGATCACCTGCATCCATTCATGTCCATTGTGCATTCTGACGGACTTGGGCAATTCCAGCACGACGATACGACGCCCCACACGTCCAGAATTGCTACAGAGTGGCTCCATGAAAGCTCTTCTGAGTTTAAACACTTCCGCTTGTCACCAGACTCCCCAGACATGAACATTATTGAACATATTTGGAATGCCTTGCGACTTGCTGTTCATAAGAGATCTCCACCCCCTCGTAGTTTTACGGATTCATGGACAGCTCTGCAGGATTCATGGTGTTAGTTCTCTTCAGAACTACTGTAGACGTTAGTCTAGTCCATGCCACGTCGTGTTGCGGCACTTCTGCGTGCTTGCGGGGGCCCTACACGATATTAGGCGGGTGTACCAGTTTCTTTGGCTCTTCAGTGTAGAACATGATGAAAGTAAGGCAATGTGTAGAATACAACATAAACAAAACGTGGTAAGTAATTGCAATAAGAATTGATGTTGGAACTTAAAATTACTGGGGAATGTATAAGACGATGAGATAATTTTTTGTAGAAAACTAAGTGTGAATATTTCGCAATCCAACAGTGAACATACCGGTATTGTGCTAAAATTTTAATGACGCTGTCGTAAAGCTCTTTGGGATGTGCAAGAAATTCTTATTCTACTTTATCGCGGCAATATTCTGTGAGGTATGAGGGAGTTGCTGCATTATTATGATGACTTTAATGTAAAGTAATGTAATGTAAGCGTGTTTGTGTGATTACCAATGTATCTTGACCTGTAGATTCTGGTGAGTTTCAGTGTAGCTTCTACTTAACAGATACAACAACTTCTCCGCATATAAACATTTTCATTCGCAGTTCGAAGGCTTAATTGTTGTTGGTGTTGAGATCAGTTGCAAATACGTGGGCAAGAAGATTTTGTTCTAGCGTAGTTTTTTTAGCATTTCTAATGGAAAACAAGAATGTCATGTTTCATCTCATACTGCGTTAGGATTTTTGTTTTCTCGAAGAAGAGCATTTACCAGAAGCTCTAAGATGAGAGAGCGTTTACTATACAGAGTACGTTGCCACTTGTTCCCTTGTTATTTTGGTTACCTATCGTTGAGTTAGCTCCTTGTTTTCCAGAGGAAATCAAGACAAAAATATGAAGACTAGCTTAATTAGAGTTTATATACACTCATAGTTCACATGCCCATTGTAGCTATTGTTTGACATGTGATTTTACTCTGGACGAAAAGATGTATTGTCGACACACTGCGACATAGTAAATGCGGAAGAGACGCATGTTTATATAAAGTCGTCCGCCTGGCATATCGAAGTGATCATGAAGCTCCAGAAAATGAGATGTAGAAATTTGACAAATATGACAGAAGTGTATAAGGAATGTTGCATGGAAAACATTGTGATAACTACGTAAATTACTACATTCCAACTACACCATTGCTGCGAGTAATAGAATTACACACTGCACATACAATGGGTATGTTTTATAAGCAGCGAAAATACTTTTCATTTGTATTTCGATTTTAGAAAAACATGATTTTCCAGCATTTGTTGCATCCGTCCAACTGAAATGTTCGATGGGCCTGACGTTATAAAATATGGTGGCCGTTGTTGCTTGAGGCTGCCGCCCTGTAACGCAAAGATAGCCTCTCCATGTTGATCATACAATAATAGAAAAGGCATGGTATCACGTATGATGTAAGTAGTCCAGTGTATAATAAAACCTCAACGATTTAGATGGCAGAGGGTGGAACTCGGCACAAATGTAGGCGGCTCTGTGCGGTGTTAGTGTATGAGAATGTGGCTTTCCTACACGTAGGAAGTAGGCACCAGTAGAGACGGTGCTTATGTTGTATGTTAACCGTGATTGTGACAATGCCACGTGGAAAATAGTTATGTGATGAAAAAGCAAAAATCACTGCGTACAAGGAAATGGGACTCTGAACATCAAATCACCAAGAAATTGAACCGTTAAGTAGAGTAATTCATAATTTCATAAGACTGGACCAATGATATGGACAGAACGAAAAATGTGGGCAAATTAGAAAATTATCTGAGGAATCGAAACGGTTACTTTGGCGTCACGAAATGGCCACAAACCACTATTCTTCGCAGCATGTTGCTGATTTAGAGTTGCCAATAACTGCCTGACAAATTTTGTCAAACGACAACATCCTACATTCAAGAAGCGACTAAAGAAACCTGCTCTAACACCCAAATATAAACAGGCGAGATTGGAGTTTCCTGAAAATCATGTCATGGACTGGAGAATAGGATAAAGTGAGCTTCAGTGATGAAGAGAAGTTTAATGTAGATGGTCTGGATGGATTTCATTATGATTGGCATGATCTAAGAACAGAGCAGCACGTAATAAAGAGCAGAAATTTTGGTGGTTGCTCTTATTTTAAATCACGCATTCCTCTGGTGAACACTAGATTGGACTCTAATATGTTCACTGGAGACAGAATGGATTATAATCTACGAGGACCAAGGGAACGAAAGTTCAAGTTAGGCATCGGTGGATGTTTCTGCTTCAATATAGTGGTTCGAAGATAAAGATATCGATGTCTTGCCCTGGTTTGCATGCAGCCGAACTCCGTGGAAAACCTTTGGGCAATACTTGCAAGGTGCGTTTATCGCAATGCAAGGCAATTTGATGCAGTACGTCAGCTGAAAAGTGTGATACGAGAACAGTGGTCGACAGTTTCGATGCTAGGACTCCAAACCCTTGCAAAATCAATGCCGAAGACAATTTTTAAGGTAATTAGGAAGGACGGAGGTTGGTCAGTGTATTAACAACGCAATAACATTGCAGTGAGTGCCTCCATACCAATTTCCAACCAGGAAATGCAAACACCTTACTTTACTACTCTTGCGATGAACGAAAATACGTATTTTCGTCATGGTTATACTTTTATGGTGAATTCGATACTAGTATGCCTCAGACATTGTGTAGGAACGCTGCTTTTATTCTGATTTCCACTATGTACAACTCTTTGCAACATACTGAACTTGTATGACGACTAAGTTTTCGCGAGCTGCTGCAGTGCTGTATCACCTACAGTTTGGTAGTTTAGGTATGGGAGAGCGGAGAGCAACAGTAGAAGCGGCCAGGTGCGGGCAGCGACTTGGGAGGCCAGGAATCGATGCATCGGCGTCGGCGGCTGCGGCCGTTGTATCGACCCACGGGGCGCAGCCTCCACCGCCCCCGCCGCCACCCCCCCCCCCCCCTCTTACATATACAGGCCTGACCAGAGCCATAGCCGGGCCCGGACCCTGCTGCCACGGCCAGCATTCTGACTAATCACCGGCAACATTGGTCCCACCCTACGTCTCCGCAGCCTCCAGCGTTGTCAATACGCGCGCCAGTGGCGGTCGTTTCTACGTCTCTGTCCCGCGGTCCAGTCTTTGCTGGCCGGAGTCGGAATTGCCAACAGTCTGTGAAATACTTCACAATAATGACAACAGAATTAAAAAGCAAAAGATGTCAAATTTTTCATCGATACATCTACGTGAGGCAATAATACACTACTGGCCATTAAAATTGCTACACCACAAAGATGACGTGCTACAGACGCGAAATTTAACCGACAGGAAGAAGATGCTGTGATATGCAAATGATTAGCTTTTCAGAGCATTCACACAAGGTTGGCGCCGGTGGCGACACCTACAGCGTGCTGGCATGAGGAAAGTTTCCAACCGATTTCTCATACACAACTAGCAGTTGACCGGCGTTGCCTGGTGAAACGTTGTTGTGATGCCTCGTGTAAGGAGGAGAAATGCGTACCATCACGTTTCCGACTTTGATAAAGGTTGGATTGTAGCCTATCACCATTGCTGTTTATCGCGTCGCGACATTGCTGCTCGCGTTGGTCGAGATCCAATGACTGTTAGCAGAATATGGAACTGGTGGGTTCAGGAGGGCAATGCAAAACGCCGTGCTGGATCCCAACGGCCTCGTATCACTAGCAGTCGATATGACAGGCATCTTATCCGCTTGGCTGTAACGGATCGTGCAGCCATGTCTCGATCCCTGACTCAACAGATGGGGACGTTTGTAAGACAACAACCATCTACACGAACAGTTCGACGAAGCTTGCAGCAGCACGGTCTATTAGCTCGGAGACCATGGCTGCGGTTACCACTGCCGCTGCATTACAGACGGGAGCGCCTGTGATGGTGTATTCAACGACGAACCTGGGTGCAAAATGGCAAAACGTCATCTTTTCGGATGAATTCAGGTTCAGTTTACAGCATCATGATGGTCGCATCCGTGTTTGGCGACATCGCGGTGAACGCTCATTGGAAGCGTGTATTCGTCATCTCCATACTGGCGTATCACCTGGCGTGATGGTATGGGGTACCATTGGTTACACGTCTCGGTCACCTCTTGTTCGCATTGACGGCACTTTGAACAGTGGACGTTACATTTCAGATATGTTACGACGCGTGGCTCTACCCTTCATTCTATCCCTCCGAAACGCTACATTTCAGCAGGATAGTGCACGACCGCATGTTGCAGGTCCTGTACGGGCCTTTCTGGGTACAGAAAATGTTTGACTGCTGCCCTGGCCAGCACGTTCTCCAGGTCTCTCACCAATTGAGAACGTCTGGTCAATGGTGACCGAGCAACTGGCTCGTCACAATACGCCAGTCACTACTCTTGATGAACTGTTGTATCGTGTTGAAGCTGCATGGGCAGCTGTACCTGTACACGCTATCCAAGCTCTGACTCAATGCCCAGGCGTATCAAGGCCGTTATTACGGTCAGAGCTGGTTGTTGTGGGTACAGATTTCTCAAGATCTATGCACCCAAATTTCGTGAAAATGTAATCACATGTAAGTTCTAGTATAATATATTTGTCCAACGAATACCCGTTTATCATCTGTGTTCCTTATTGTTGTAGCAATTTTAATGGCCAGTAGTCATTACAGCAAAGACGCTTTTCGTCGCAGCGAGATCTTATTACGAAATTTCAGTCACCAACTTTCTCTTCCAAATGCGAAAATATTTTGTTGAGCCCAACCTACATAGGTAGGAATGATCATCAAAATAAAATACGAGAAATCAGAGCTCGAACAGAAAGGTTTAGGTGTTCGTTTTTCCCGCGCGCTTTTAGGGAGTGGAATGGTAGAGAGATAGTATGATTGTGGTTCGATGAACCCTCTGCCAAGCACTTAAATGTGATTTGCAGAGTAGTCATGTAGATCTAGATGTAGTGTACATTGCAATGAAACAGAGTTCCCACATCCCGTCAAGCGATTATGATCGCAAAAACCTTTCCAAGTACAGTGGAATCGTTTTTTGACTACATAAACTACAACTCCTATTGGAAAAAAATGGCTCTGAGCACTATGGGACTCAACTGCTGTGGTCATTAGTCCCCTAGAACTTAGAACTACTTAAACCTAACTAACCTAAGGACATCACACACATCCATGCCCGAGGCAGGATTCGAACTTGCGACCGTAGCAGTCGCACGGTTCCGGTCTGAGCGCCTTAACCGCGAGACCACCGCGACCGGCCCTATTGGAAAATAGTACGCTTTATAGAGGGGATTCTACATTTTGTAAATCAATTTCGACACATATTAATGGCATTCTCGCCTTGTATAACACAGAATCGACGCTGTAATGTATCTAGATGCACTGTGAAGCAGTTATCCCCATTTTTCAAGAACTGACAGTAAATTTCATATGTTTTCGGATTTATGTTCAAACGATTCCGTTTTGCTCGCAACTTTTTTTCATCCGACAAATCCATTGGAAAATCAGATCCCATTAGACTTTACTTAAAACGTACTAAGCCCTCAAATAACGATACTTTGGTGAGGGTAAGCGATTGAGTGCTTCTGTACAATCTTGAAAAGAATGCGTGCATGTCTCTGAATTGTTTCGACCAGGCATCAGCTGCCTGCCTGTATCTGGGTCTTTTGCCCACTTAGTCAGGTATGCGTTTAGGAAGCAATGGTGTTGTATGGTCTGACAGTGGACTACTGTGTTCATCATCCAGTAATTGGATTGGTCTGTACTATATCGGCAGTATTAGAAGAGTTTTTTCGCCGAGAAATATCTCGCTCAACGTTTAATCTTAGACGTATTATCAATTGCCTAGTAATTTCCAATATGTTGTGAAACACAAGCGTGTTTCTCGGATTTCAAATTTCCTTCCCTCCATTTTAACTTAATTATGTAGGTTGTCACTAGCACAAACATTATAATAGTGGCGGAAATCGGAACTACTGTTTAGCATTTTGTATTAGATAGTCGAATCAGCATAATGTGTTGTAATGTTCTCTCCAGTTCGATTAGGTGGATGGTGATGGCGGCAGGGTGACTCCGATGAGTAGGGATCCGGTGGCAGCAGTGGCCTGGGTTAGTTGACCACACTCAGTGCGATATGAGACACGAGTATGGTGGGGAAGTTTGACTTCTCCCAAGTGTGGCGTATGTTACAGTAACAAACACGCAGATGTTTCCATCCTCTCCTGGCACAAAAATTGAATTGTAAGATCATAGGAGTGGGAAAAACCGATAATTTTATGAATTTCCTCCGATTTATATCTTAGGATAAGTGGTCTGATAACCATTCACACTGTCCGAGTATTCTCAGTTTCACCATTTTGGATTTGAGACGTCCTGCAATAATTTAGACAGTCCCAGGTAGTTGTCTTGGATCACCATCTTCTTCTCTGACGTGCTTAGGTTGTTGTCTTTGATCGTCATCCTGGATTATGACATCATACAGTTTGTCCTAGTATGCTCAGATCGCTATCTTGGGTCGTTATTTTGAATTTTGACGCCATGCAGACTATTCTAGTATGCCCAGGCCGTCATCTTGGTTTCTGACTACAAACAGGCTGTCCATGTATTTAACATCAAAAGAATTTCCCGCCAGTTTATACCTACGACAAGAATTCTACTTCCACAGTGACGTCGTAACAGTGAGGAAAAACATGTAGCACAAAAGGACTTATTTGAATTTTCCACCATTTTTTTAAAATTTAATGCCATTTTATACAAAAATTTGTTGCCTGTATCGGAGGAGAGAGGGAAATCTGGCAACGCCGCAAGATATGACCGATGATGTCGTAGAGGGAGAGAATCTGGCGACAGTGGGCCACAACTGGTACAGCTCTAACCCTTAATTTGGCTTTTGTTGCCGATGTTACATATCCTTCTGTGGACTGACAACTGGAGGTATGAACTGATATCGTTACATGGTCGATACTCATATATGAAAGAATTCACAGTCCTACGTTTTTTCTTAATAACTTACCTCAGGCGTAAGAAATTACGAAGCAAGTCACAAACCTGCTAAATCATTGCCAATAATTTGAATTAATCTCGGTCAAAGGGTATAGTGATATTCGTGGCGACTAAGAAACTGAGTAACTGGCTAAACAAAGTTCAGCTTTATGTAAACGGTGCATCTTAAAAGTATTGCACATTAATATGCTAAAGCGACTTAAAGCGCTGATACAAATGAGATGAGACAAAGAATTTCAACATTATTTTTTTATACATTTTTTACCACCCCCAAAACACGTTTTACGGTTTCGCCCACCTTCGGTTGGCGTAAGGCATATTAAAATCTTCACATCTTAAAAACAATGACTGCAATTTGAATGCCGCAGCAGGCGCGTAGGAAAAAGAATTTTGTTTAGCTACTACGTTTCGCAAGTTGTTGACCTATAATACGCTACTGGCCATTAAAATTGCTACACCAAAAAGAAATGCAGATGATAAACGGGTATTCATTGGACAAATATATTATACTAGAACTGTCATGTGATTACATGTGAAATCAGTACCCACAACAACCACCTCTGGCCGTAATAACAGTGTTGATACGCCTGGGCATTGAGTCAAACAGAGCTTTGATGGCGTGTACAGGTACAGCTGCCCATGCAGCTTCAACACGATACCACAATTCATCAAGAGTAGTGGCTAGCGTATTGTGACGAGCCAGATGCTCGGCCTCCATTGACCAGACTTGTTCAATTGGTGAGAGATCCGGAGAATGTACTGGCCAGGGCAACAGTCGAACATTTTCTGTATCCAGAAAGGCTCGTACAAGACCTGCAAAATGCGATCGTGCATTGTCCTGCTGAGGGATCGAATGAAGGTTAGAGCCACGCGTCGTAACATATCTGAAATGTAACGTCCACTGTTCAAAGTGCCGCCAATGCGAACAAGAGGTGACAGAGACGTGTAACTAATGGCACCCCATACCATCACACCGGGTGATAAGCCAGTATGGCGATGACGAATACACGTTTCCAATGTGTGTTCACCGCGATGTCGCCAAACACGGATGCGACCATCATTCTGTATTCGTGGTATCCACAGATTGTTCATTTGAGTGGTGAGAGTTCTGGAGAATGTGCTGACCAGGGCAGCAGTCGAACATTTTCTGTATCCGGAAAGGCCCGTACAGGACCTGCAACATGCGGTCGTGCATTATCCTCCTGAAATGTAGGGTTTCGCAGGGATCGAATGAAGAGTAGAGCCACGGTCGTAACACATCTGAAATGTAACGTCTACTGTTCAAAGTGCCTTCAGTGTGAACAAGAGGTGAGCGAGACGTGTAACCAATGGCACCCCATACCATCACGCCCGGTGATACGCCAGTATAGCGATGATGAATACACGCTTTCAGTGTGCGTTCATCGTGATGTCGCCAAACACGGATGTGACCATCAGGATGCTGTAAACAGAACCTGGACTCATGCGACAAAATGACGTTTTGCCATTCCTGCACCCAGGTTCGTAGTTGAGTACACCATCACAGGCGCTCCTGTCTGTGGTGTAGCGTCAAGGGTAACCGCAGCCATGGTCTCCGAGCTGATAGTCCATGCTGCTGCAAACGTCGTCGAACTGTTCGTGTAGATGGTTGTTGTCTTGCAAACGTCCCCATCTGTTGAGTCAGGGATCGACACGTGGCTGCACGATCCGTTACAGCCAAGCGGATAAGATGCCTGCCATATCGACTGCTAGTGATACGAGTCCGTTGGGATCCAGCACGGCGTTTTGTATTACCTTCCTGAACCCTCCGATTCCATATTCTGCTAACAGTCATTGGATCTCGACCAACGCGAGCAGCAATGTTGCGATACGATAAACCACAATCGCGATAGGCTACTGTCCGACCTTTATCAAAGTCGGGAACGTGATGGAACGCATTTCTCCTGCTTACACGAGGCATCACAACAACGTTTCACCAGGCAACACCGGTCAACTGCTGTTTGTGTATGAGAAATTAGTTGGAAACTTTCCTCATGTCAGCACGTTGTAGGTGTCGCCACCG
Source organism: Schistocerca gregaria (assembly GCF_023897955.1). Classification (NCBI taxonomy): domain Eukaryota; kingdom Metazoa; phylum Arthropoda; class Insecta; order Orthoptera; family Acrididae; genus Schistocerca; species Schistocerca gregaria. The sequence goes on along the minus strand of NC_064925.1, from coordinate 176,080,411 downwards.
CCGCCAACCTTGAGTGAATGCCCTGGAAAGCTAATCATTTGCATATCACAGCATCTTCTTCCTGTCGGTTAAAATTCACGTCTGTAGCTCGTCATCTCTGTGGTGTAGAAATTTTAAATTCGTGTAGTGTACTATATGACTACCCAGCGTTGCCCGAATACGTGTACTTTTAAGACAAAGAAGCCATGTACCTCGATAGAGCTATGGAAATAGGTGACAAATCGATGTGCATTGGTGGCCGAAGGATGAAAGTGTGATGCTGGAGCCCAGTTTCACCACCCAGCTGATAAGGATAGAAAACAGGAGACCTGTCGATACCAAGGCATACAGTATTTGCGAATTTCATTTCATGTGCTCAGTTGGACACTAATTATGCCTTGCAGAGTGCTTAAAAAACATAGACAGATGACAGTATTTGAGAAAGGTCGCGCATTAGAACTCAGAGAATCCAGGTGAGTAACCGGAGAATCGCTCGATATTTGAATAGGTGCTTCAGTGACCACAATGACCATTAACAGGTGGCTCACAGAAAGAAGGCTGAGCACATAGCATCCCTTGCACCGACTACCAACGACCTCTACACCAAATCCATTTGTAGTGGTGTACGGGACATTTGGCGTCAGTTCTCATAGTATGGAGTAAAATTATTTCAATTGACGAGCCCCGCTTCGAACTGAGTTCAGATGACCAGCGAAGACAAGTCTGGAGAGGCCGCAGACAACGTTGGGATACCAACCTGTCTATCGCCGCCCATGTGGCCTGACAACCAAGAGTGATAGTCTGAGATGCCATTTCATTTCATAGTAGGAGCGCTTTGGTTGTCATCTTCAGCACCACAGCGGTACGTCGACGATATGCTACTCCCCCATCTTGTTGCCCCTCATTGTGAACTATCCTAGGCTTTCGTTTCAGCAAGAAACGGTGTGAGTTCCTATGAAGACAAGCAATAGGAACTTGTCTTCGTGCTTGTCAGACCTCACCTTGGTCAGCAAGGTCACCAGCTCTCTCCCCAGTTGAGAACATTTGGGACACTATCGGCAAGGTCCTCCAACCAGCTCCGGATTTTGACGATCTAACTAGCCAGTTGGACAGAATTTGGAACGATATCCCTCAGGAAAACATTCAACAACGCGATCAATCAATGCTTTTTGCGTAAGGGACTGGAATGGAATGATCGTATGGGATTGTTGGCCGGGAGGCCCCACGAGGGGAAGTTCGGCCGCCGTATTGGAAGTCCTTTTTAGTAGACGCCACTTCGGCGACTTACGAGTCAATGGTTCTAATGGCTCCGAGCACTCTGGAACTTAACGTCTGAGGTCATCAGTTCCCTAGAACTCAGAACTACTTAAACCTAACTAACCTAAGGACATCACACACATCCATGCCCGAGGCAGGATTCGAACCTGCGACCGTAGCGGTCGCGCGGTTCCAGACTGTAGCGCCTAGAACCGCTCGTCCACTACGGCCGGCGCGAGTCGATGATGATGAAAGACACACAACACCCAGTCATCACGAGGCAGAGAAAATCCCTGACCCCGCCGGGAATCGAACCCTGGACCCCATGCGCGGGAGGCGAGAACGCTACCGCTAGACCACGAGCTGCTGACGTAAGGGACTGAAAGTACAGGTAGCAACAGTTTTTTGAGCCCACGTCTGCCGGTGGTTCTTTATCGGTTTGCTTGGCCTGCACGTTCTCCTGACCTACACCCCCTAGACTGCTGTCTGTGGGGTCAGATGAAACCGTTGATTTACGAAACCCCTGTTGCGTCCAGGGAAGACCTACTGGCGTGGCGGATGGGATGTTGAAGGACCAGGAAACGGAAGGGAACATGGTAAGGAGGTATCGTATGTGTGTCGATGTCGGTGGTCGTGACATCGAGCCGTACTTATAACTGGGCCCAGACGACAGGCAGCAGGAGTCTCAGAGCAGCGTGTGTTGTGATACTCTGGTGTCCAAAATTAAAGCAACGGAAACTTTGCGAAGCTTACTTTTATTTTGACACAAAACGGTATAAACTGGTGATAGCGTAGAGAATGCAGAACGTAAACAACTGCAACACGCATAACGGTAGACAAAATGTTCGCCATTTTTTTCCAGCTTAACGGATTTGCACACACATTTCGACAACTGTTTGATGTTCTCAGTATGGGGTGTGACCACCTCTGACAACAACGCACGCCTGAGAACGTCGTGTTATGCTGTGAATGATGTCGTCAGTCTCACTTTAAGGCAATAACGACCATTCTTCTTGGAGAGTTGCTCACAAGTCTTCGAGACTGGTTGGTGGATGCTGACGCGATGCAACCCGTCTCCCTATTACGTTCCAGACATGCTCTATGGGATTCAAATCGGGAGAGCAAGCAGGCCACGCCGCGCGTTCAAAATCTCCCGTTACCAAGAAAACATCGACCCCCCATGCTGTATGAGGTTGAGCATTATCGTCCATCAATACGAAGACAGGGTCCACAGCGTCTCGCAACAACCGCACATAAGGTCCGAATATCTCGTCACGATACCTCACACCATTTAAACCTTGCCGATTCACGAATTATTCGGGTGGTCAACGTAATCCTCGCCCACACAATTACGGATCCTCCTCAATATCGGTCTTCTCCACAATGTTTGGGGCCCGAAATCGTGTTCCACGTTCCTTCCAGATGCGAATCCGCCGAGAATCTCTCTCCAGACCAAGTCTGGACTCATCTGTGAAAAGAACATTGGCCCACTGTTCGACCGTCCGTGTGGCATGTTGATGACACCACTCTAACACCTCTTCTGTGAAGACGCATCAGAGGTACACATACAACAGGTCTCCGACAGCAGAGGCCACTCTGTTGAAGCTTCCTGTACACCGTTTGCCTCGATACGTGTCCAGAGGGTCAGATGCCAGTTGCAGTGCAGTACTAAGGCGGTACCATCGCGCCTTTACAGCCAAATAACGGTCCTCTCTTTCTGATGTCACACGTGGTCGGCCGTCCTGGTCTCCGGGATACAGTTTCGGTCTCTATAAACTATCACCTCACCTGAGAAACAACAGAACGGTTCACATTAAACCATCGGGCCTCATCGGTTTGCGACTGTCCTGCTGCCCTCCTTCCTTAGGCCCTCCATAGCAGAGAGTCTGTAGGCGTCTTCTCTGTGACAATCTGCACCGTCTGGGACTGTGTACTCAGCGAATGTGAATGTGACACTATCCGACAAACACTACCTCGTTTGGTGAGTGCCCTGACGTCATCGTTGGCGTGGTTGACCCTTGACAAGAATGCCGTCTTCCGTGCAGAAAACGATACTATACACAGTCTGTATGATTATATCGTGAAGTATACACGGGTCGGGGAAATAGAGGTTCGGCGGTTTGTTGCCTTAATTTTGGACACCAGTGTATTTGGCGTGCAGCGGGGAAACGGTACGTTTTTGCACGGAAGTTCGTATTCCAAAATTAAATGTCTTTGTCCCCATTACAAGTCTGGTGAAGGAATTCTTGTTATACGGCGTACAGAAAACGAAAGACGACTATTTCATCTCCACCAGACAAAAGAAGTAAGCAACAGCAGCAATACAACAGTCGAGGTAGCATCCCACCCGAAAAATATCGTTATGGAGCAACATAATCTCCTGCGAAACTAATCTGAAAGGGTATTGTCGCTGATGAGGGAGGTGTTAGTATCACAATAACACACACACTCCATTTTGTGCCGCACATACTGTGGTGATATCCTATATGGCATACTTCCAGCCGTCCGTCTCCGTAACTCTGTGGACATCGTGTGTGGCAACTGTATGGCGGGCCCGGATTCAAGTGCCGTGGTTCAGGCGCCTTGCAACGGTGCCTAGAGCATGTTGCGTCCTCGGAATGCTATACAACAATTCAAATAAGTTACATTAGTAGTTTTATTTCTAGAAACCAACTGACAAAACTTAACTTCGTTTACAGCAAATGTCGCAAGCGAGAGGCGACATGAAAACAGTTAAGCTGTTACCATGCAAAAAGTCCAAGTAAGCACTTGATACGTATCACGACAATCTGGTAGGGTACACAGATGTCTGCTGCAGACTGGGGCTGACCTGAGAGGCCGAGGCTATCAGGAGCGAAGTTTATATTCACGACTTTCAGGTGTCGATTTTGGCAAGACGCGGTCCAATTCCGCGCACCATTCGTCGATGTTTCCTTACAGCCGTCTCTGCTCTTGCTTTTCGCATCTTTGTTCCGTCGCTTGTGGATACGCCAGAACATATTATACCGGAACAGAGTCGCCAGCCCGGATACTGAGATCGACTTGGCAAGATAAGCACTATTCATCTGAAAATATAATGTTTCTGCCTATACTAAATTACATGAGCCTTGTTTATACTATACAATACATCCTAGTATGTAAGAAAGGTCATTATAGTAGGCAACCGCAAACATTTTTCCATGAGGGAATTAAAATCTTGTCTCACAGTGGAAGCCGGCCGGAGTGGCCGTGCGGTTCTAGGCGCTACAGTCTGGAACCGAGCGACCGTTACGATCGCGGGTTCGAATCCTGCCTCGGGCATGGATGTGTGTGATATCTTTAGGTTGGTTAGGTTCAATTAGTTCTAAGTTCTAGGCGACTGTTAACCTCAGAAGTTAAGTCACGTAGTGCTCAGAGCCATTTGAACCATTTGAGCCATCTCACAGTGGGATTAATGTATTAACAGTTAAGGCGATCACTTTTGAGATAATAAACAATTTACTTCCTTTTTATCTACGTCTCGTTTTCATTTGATTACTCCTACAGTCGTTTATAGCGATGCTAATAAATCGTGAGGAACTTCTTAACGATTTCAGCTCTTTTCATTTTTTACTCTCATCACTTCATTGAACCGTAGGCTGCATAGTAAAATTTTACAGAATGAAATAATAAACATTAAGTGCTGCGTTACAGATTATCAACTCGAAAATTGTTCTAAAATGCCTGTTTTGTGGGTAAGTAATCATAAAATTTCCTCTGGTATGGCTCGCACTGCAGGTTCGGCTTAGGGGCTCACAGATCCTCAATACTTCCCAGATGAGGGGGAAAAATGGTTCAAATGGCTCTGAGCACTATGGGACTTAACATCTATGGTCATCAGACCCCTAGAACTTAGAACTACTTAAACCTAACCAAACTAAGGACAGCACACAATACTCACATGAGGAAAGTTAATTGTATCGTACAGTAAGGTAAACCTACCTAACTCGATGACATACTTTGTTTCGTGATAGTAGACGCATTGTTTGTCCATAAGTGAGCTAGGCCTTCTATGCATAGTTTCAGCCGTCCTCAACAATTGGCGGGAATGTCTTCACCGGGGGAAGGACATTCTGAGTGGGAATAGAAGCTGTGTGTGGAACAAGTAGTGTATTGTTTGTGGTGTCGAGGCAAATACGTCTGCTGCGTTGTTCCTATAATACATGTTCATTAACGTAAGTTGTCCAAGTAATTAGACACTTGTGTGCAATTGTATTACCAGTGTAACATACTTGTAATTTTAGTCATCATAGTTGGTTTTAAATACCTTATTACTGAATCATTTGCTTAGGAAAACGACAATAGCTCTTGCGTTTTGTGTCCATTTTAGAAACAGTGGCGCCATCCCTAAGCAAAAAAATCGGTTATGCGACTAAGAGAAGGTAATTATATTCAACTGAAGACTTTTTTGGAACACTTGGGAAGGATTTGAAAGAAAAGTGATCGACATTCAAAGCTGCTAAACATTTCTGCATTCCGTGCGGTACTTTAAAAGACTAGGTAGACCAGAGTGATGGTGACAAAGACAATGTGACCACTGGAAATATTAACAAATCGTTTCCCCTCGCTATTTAACTGTAAGTTAATTTCATAATCCTAATGCGGAAAATAGGGTTCGGCGTGAACGTTAATTGGAAAATCCAATCACCCTACTATCACCGTGAAATTAGTGTGTAAGGGAAAACACAAGTGAAAGAACAAAAGGAATGACGACATCTCCGCCACTTGTAAAGAGAACTACATCTATGAAAAGAATGCACGTGCTTGGGTATCTCTGTTTCCGGAAAAGAAAAATCTTTATGTTGCAATTAGGAGTAAAACAAGAGGGATTATTTCTGTGTAAGAGCGACGTAAGATTACGTAACTAAGATAAAATATGTGACCCATCAACTAATGAGTTTCTACAGGAGTTATACATAGAAGAAAATAACTGAACAGTAAACTTTGGTAACGTACTCGGAAGATGGAGCTGAGGAAAATAATTTTGTCCAAAAATGGTTCAAATGGCTCTGAGCACTATGGGACTTAACATATATGGTCATCAGTCCCCTAGAACTTGGAACTACTTAAACCTAACTAACCTAAGGACATCACACACATCCATGCCCGAGGCAGGATTCGAACCTGCGACCGTAGCGGTCGCGCGGTTCCAGACTGAAGCGCCTAGAACAGCTCGGTCACACCGGCCGGCTAATAATTTCGTCTCCACTAGGTCCTGGATTACAAACAGATAAGATATAGTAGTGATATTAAGCAAGTCAGTGAAGCAGCTGTGATTATATAAAGTAAAATATTTCTTTAAGACAAAGGGAGAAATTATAGTAATTGAAAATGTGGCATGCGAGTAAGAGGAGTGATTTACAACATGGTGTGGATGGAATTATAAGTAGTATCTGCAGTTAGAAGTCACGAGAAGGAAACTGGGTCTGGTCGTTCAGTATTAAATTTTGGGTTGATGGACATGTGTTTATTAATTTACATTATTTCAAGATAGTTCATTTTTCCGCCCGGCGGATTAGTGTCGAGGTCCGGTGTGCCGGCCAGCCTGTGGATGGTTTTTAAGGCAGTTTTCCATCTGCCTCTGCGAATGCGGGCTGGTTATTTTTATTCCGCCGCAGTTACACTGATTCGGCGATTTATGCGCAAACATTGTCTTCAATTACGCGTACCCCATAATTACTCTACCACGCAAACATTGGGGTTACTTTCATCTGACCGGCCGCTGTTACCGAGCGGTTCTAGGCGGTTCCAGGACCGCGCGACTGCTACGGTCGCAGGTTCGAATCCTGCCTCGGGCATGGATGTGTATGATGTCCCTAGGTTAGTTAGGTTTAAGTAGTTCTAAGTCTAGGGGACTGATGACCTCAGACGCTAAGTCCCATAGTGATCAGAGTCATTTGAACCATTTTTGAACACTCGTCAGAGGGGGGAGGGTCCACTGGGGGCCGAGCCGCACATTCCCTGGGTTCGGTGTGGGGAGTCGGTGGGGTGAGTGGACTGTTGTAGCCTGTTGTGGGGTCGTGTGCCAGTAAGGGCTACGGCTGGGACGAAGCCTCTCCGTCGTTTCTAGGTCCCCAGTTCAATAGTTGTGATGTAATTGTTCGTGTTTCACTTTGTAACTATGGCCTTCCTTAAGCAGGTGATATGTAAAATAAAATTAGTCTCCTTTTCGAAGTTTCAAGCTTTAGTGGTGTTCTTTCAAGTGGGTACATACTGCCCTGCCAGACTGGCCTATACAGAATTTGTGATTTTATACATTCATTCTTTTCCAAAGCTGGAGTGCTGTCATCACCATTGAGCAAAAAGCGTCGAACAATGTTGTTCACATAAAACTATTTTTTGATGTTCCTTGATTTAATCTTTCTGGCTACATTCACTGAAACTCACAAGAAAGGAATTGTGCACCATTTATAGTGTTCTTGCTTTGGTGGGTCAAGCACAGCGTAAATAAGAGAGTACGCCTGTTGTTTCTGTTTTTTGTGCATTATAAAGTCCACTAAGATAGAGGGATAGCCGTTGTTTGATGCTATTTGTTTTATTGGATTTGGGTTCCCAGAGACCTCACTTACAGGTAAACGTTACGGAAAAGGAAACTTTTGAGTTGAGGGTTAAAGGGTGTCGATGACTATGGTAGTAGGAGGGCTTCATGAGTAGAAACTCCCCATCGGCTTCCCTCGCCAGACCGCATGATGAGCCGCAGCCAGCCCCCTCTGGACACGAGACGCTTGCTTGCTGACGTCTTGATGTGTGGCCGTTTTATGCTCGCGGCGGCCGGCGTTTTCCTATAAATCACCGGCGCTGGCTGGGGCAGGAGCGCCGCTGATGATGATGGACGATACGGGCGTGATGCGCCGAATTATTCCGCGCGACCTGACTTTATTAAATTCATAAATCACGCCAGATCGCGCCCGCAGATTGTCGGGTTCATAGAGCGACGGGAGCGCCAGCGGTGGCATCTTTAGCTGTTTTTTTGTGCTGGCGAGGGTGCCTTGTTAGTAGCCAGGGGGCGCGTGTATTCACTTACATGCAAGTGCCTCTCAGCGACCTCCCGTACCCATTTGCAGTAATGCTTGCAAACGCCGAATCTGAAGTTATCTTAGATCGACAAAATGGAGCGTAAGGCGGATGTCCAAACTACTAGGGATGAATGTGGGGGCCAGCTACAGTAAGGAAACATTTTTGTTTGAGAAAGTGGCTGCCTGTGGCTAATAAAAAATATTTATTTGCACAAACCGGACTTACGTGGCGCAGTGGTGTACGCTCCGCCTCAGTGGGGGTTGCTCAAGAACGGTTGTATGGCTACACTCCCCAGCTTCTAATTAGTTTTCACCCTGGTGAAGGAAAGTGTTCATCACACGTATCTGGCCGACAAGGGGGACTCAGGTGGTGGCGAACAGTTCCTGATCACCAAAGAGTACGCCGAAGTTATGGGTTAAATTCCAAAGGCTTTCGACGGTGTCTCGTGGAACCAGGGCTTACTACAGTGTCGACGGTAAATGGTCAGTCGGAAAGGGACTGTTATGTTCGGCGGCCACCCTGATGCTGTTCGAGAGGAGTAGCTACGTGCCAGCAACGGGTTACTCACTCTTTCTTAGCTAGCATATAAAAAAGAAAAAAAACCATCAGTATAAAACAGAAAATGAAGACCTGAGAGAAAGATACAAAAATTTTAATAACCTATTATACAATTAAAACGAGTGAACATTTAGAGAAGTTATTAAGGGGGGGGGGGGGGGGGGGGTAGGACGTCAAACGGACCGACTTGGAGCAGGAGAGGCACCACAGGACATTTTAATTTCCACTGTCTATACTTTTACAAAAAAATTCATAAAACTTTGTCAGCTTGACCAGGATGGATTCAGAATTCACACTCATAGCAGTGGAAGTTCTAAAACATAACGAAATAATTTTTTTACATGTGAAATTTCATCATTTTTTTTCACTTACTAATGGCAGTATTTGTTGCTATAGGTACACTTTTCTTCATTAATTAGAGAGATTCTTCGATGAATTGTGCACAGCATATAAACCATACTTAAAGGTTTATGAAAGTCTAGATTTTCGAAATATATTAAAACTGTGGTAAAAATTGATGTTTCCCCTAAACATGAAGTTTAAAATATAAGAGTTCATTCGTTTTTTCATAAATTAAATAAATTCTAGAGTTTCATGGACCTGTGAGTGTGGTATGTATGATGTGCAAAATTCATCGAAGAATCTCTCTAACTTATGAAGAAAAGTGTACCTTTAGCTACAAATGCAGCCATTAGTAAGTGAAAAAATGATGAAATTTCACACGTAAAAAAAATTTATTTTGTTATGTTTCCGAACTTCTACTGCAGTGGGTGTGAATCCAGAATCCTTCCTGGTGATGCTGACAAAGTTTTATGAATTTATTTGTAACAGTATAGACAGTGGAAATTAAAATGTCCTGTGGTGTCTCTCCTGCTTAAAGTCGGCCCGTTTGACGTCCTAACCCCCCCCCCCCCCCCCCCCCCCTTAATGACATATTTCAATCAGAGGTTTACGTCCAGAGAACTGAACAGAGCACTGGTCCTTGGAAAACGGCCTTACCACAGTTTTAACTCCAGTTCCCGCAAGAACACCGAAGTTCAGCGCTGTTGAGCTTGGCTGGCACTTGTATGGGTCACCGCCCGGGTCTACCGAATGCTGTTGGCAAGCGGGGTGCACTCAGCCCTTGTGAGACCAACTGAGGAGCTACTTGATTGAGAAGTAGCGGCTCCGGTCACGAAAGCTGACAGCGACAGGGTGAGCGGTGGGCTGGCCATATGCCCCTCCATATCCGCATCCAGTGACGCCTAGTGGCTGAGGATAAGACGGCAGTTGGCCGGTACCCCTGTACCTGCCGAGGCATGTTCGGACGGAGGTTAAGTTTTGTGACCAAATAAAACAGCTACAGCCGTCCTTATGATTTTACACTCCTGGAAATGGAAAAAAGAACACATTGACATCGGTGTGTCAGACCCACCATACTTGCTCCGGACACTGCGAGAGGGCTGTACAAGCAATGATCACACGCACGGCACAGCGGACACACCAGGAACCGCGGTGTTGGCCGTCGAATGGCGCTAGCTGCGCAGCATTTGTGCACCGCCGCCGTCAGTGTCAGCCAGTTTGCCGTGGCATACGGAGCTCCATCGCAGTCTTTAACACTGGTAGCATGCCGCAACAGCGTGGACGTGAACCGTATGTGCAGTTGACGGACTTTGAGCGAGGGCGTATAGTGGGCATGCGGGAGGCCGGGTGAACGTACCGCCGAATTGCTCAACACGTGGGGCGTGAGGTCTCCACAGTACATCGATGTTGTCGCCAGTGGTCGGCGGAAGGTGCACGTGCCCGTCGACCTGGGACCGGACCGCAGCGACGCACGGATGCACGCCAAGACCGTAGGATCCTACGCAGTGCCGTAGGGGACCGCACCGCCACTTCCCAGCAAATTAGGGACACTGTTGCTCCTGGGGTATCGGCGAGGACCATTCGCAACCGTCTCCATGAAGCTGGACTACGGTCCCGTACACCGTTAGGCCGTCATCCGCTCACGCCCCAACATCGTGCAGTCCGCCTCCAGTGGTGTCGCGACAGGCGTGAGTGGAGGGACGAATGGAGACGTGTCGTCTTCAGCGATGAGAGTCGCTTCTGCCTTGGTGCCAATGATGGTCATATGCGTGTTTGGCGCCGTGCAGGTGAGCGCCACAATCAGGACTGCATACGACCGAGGCACACAGGGCCAACACCCGGCATCATGGTGTGGGGAGCGATCTCCTACACTGGCCGTACACCTTTGGTGATCGTCGAGGGTACACTGAATAGTGCACGGTACATCCAAACCGTCATCGAACCTATCGTTCTACCATTCCTAGACCGGCAAGGGAACTTGCTGTTCCAACAGGACAATGCACGTCCGCATATATTTCGTGCCACCCAACGAGCTCTAGAAGGTGTAAGTCAACTACCCTGGCCAGCAAGATCTCCGGATCTGTCCCCCATTGAGCATGTTTGGGACTGGATGAAGCGTCGTCTCACGCGGTCTGCACGTCCAGCACGAACGCTGGTCCAACTGAGGCGCCAGGTGGAAATGGCATGGCAAGCCGTTCCACAGGACTACATCCAGCATCTCTACGATCGTCTCCATGGGAGAATAGCAGCCTGCATTGCTGCGAAAGGTGGATATACACTGTACTAGTGCCGACATTGTGCATGCTCTGTTGCCTGTGTCTATGTGCCTGTGGTTCTGTCAGTGTGATCATGTGATGTATGTGACCCCAGGAATGTGTCAATAAAGTTTCCCCTTCCTGGGACAATGAATTCACGGTGTTCTTATTTCAATTTCCAGGAGTGTATTTTATTTTGTTGCAACCAGCTTCATCGCTTCAATTGACCGTCTTCAGGCTGTTGTGGATGCGGCACGGGTTGACATGATCCCTATATATATTACATTAGTTCAAAATGTGTGGGCCGGCCGGTGTGGCCGTGCGGTTCTAGGCGCTTCAGTCTGGAACCGCGAGACCGCTACGGTCGCAGGTTCGAATCCTGCCTCGGGCATGAATGTGTGTGATGTCCTTTGGTTAGTTAGCTTTAAGTAGTTCTAAGTTCTAGGGGACTGATGACCACAGATGTTAAGTCCCATAGTACTCAGAGCCATTTGAACCATTTGAACCAAAATGTGTGTGTGAATTCCTAAGGGACCAAACTGCTTAGGTCATCGGTCTCTAGACTTATATGCTGCTTAACCTAACTTATGCTAGGAGCAACACACACAAGGGAGGACTCGAACCTCCGGCGGGAAGGGTCGCGCAGTCCGTGACATGACGACTCAAACCGCTCGGCCACTCCACGCGCCTCACATCAGTTGTCAGCGTAACTGGATACGCAGATAAAATGAAACTTACGTGTCAGCACTTTCATCTTTGGAAAGGCATTTATGAGGTCGTTTCCGTCCCCTTGAAATCTCCTACTGGACATCCACGAATATGCTTTCTGCTGTCTGCTCCATTCTGACACAGACGCATTCTGGGCTATTTGTTAAGAGATGTTTTGCACATTGTAGGGCTGGTTTGATATGTGCACATCTGTAGGCATTAGGTTTGCATCCATCTGATTCTCCAGGTCTTGACCGGGAAAGTACGTCCAGTTATCTCTCCAGTGCTTTTCTAAATCCCCGAGAGTAGACTGATAATGACTGTGGAAAATCCGTATAGGGTTTCTGTATTTAAGCTCGCTCTATGGGAGGTCTGAAAAAATACTGCTCTTGGAGTTTTGCTAGGAACTGATCTGTTGTACTTGGCTATTTGTATGGTGTACAGAATTAGCAATATGCATATTGAGACCCGCAGCTGTTTTCTGCAAAAAGAAGGTGCCAACACAAGGCCATTCACATAACCCCGTAAAAAACCCGTTTGTGTCACGTTTGGAGGTCTATATACCCAAGAGCGTCGTCATGTCCAGCGTGACTGACCCAATAGTTTGGAAGATGCTGATTTAAAAACGTGCAAACCTCTTTATATCATTGTGGGCGAACTCTGTTTTGCAGAAAGATTTTATCCGTAGGATCTGTATCAAGTTGTGACATCAGCCGTTGCTTAAGCATATCCAGGTAATCGTTCTATGGTGATGACAGATGTGACTGGCCGGTACTTTTTTTCTATGCACAAACATCTTGTTCTTTCAAACTGCGAACCTATCTGCGAATGTTACAGGAATTTGGAGGTGCTTGATAGTATTAGCTGACAAAATCTTGTCTGCGCTCTGACGACAGAACGACAATGACTAAATTGTAACAAACATAACGCCTGATGTCATATTTGCAGGATTCATCATTTTCCCTTACGACACAGAAATTTTCACTTACACATCGTCGAGTTGGCTTTAGATTTACTGCGTTTGAGCAGCGATTTAAATTTTGAACTTGGTTTTAGAGTCTCTGTAGTTCTTATCGATGCATCGCTATGCATTAAATAGTTACAGGTGGTTGTAATCGGTACATGCATTTTTAATTGACCTGTATCTCTTACTAAAAGTAAACAAGGGTTGTAGCATTAAGAATGAAATGAGAGTGCCACTGTTAAACGCAGAGGACAGAGAGGATAGGAAGAAAGAGTACACTGAATGCCTCTATGAGGGGGAGGATATGATATGATAGAACAATGAAGACATTGGGGATCCAAAGTTAGGGTCCCAATTTAAAAGTGCTCTGGGAAACTCGAGATCAAATAAGGCAAGCGTGATAGATAAAATTCTACTGGCATTTCTCAAATCATTAGGGGATGTGGCAACCGGAGGACTAATAAAGTTAGCGTGTACATTCTGTGCGACTGGCGAAATACCATCAGACTTTCGGAAAAATATCATCCACATAATTCTGAAGGTGGCAAGTACAGAAAGGGCTAGAACTATCGTACAATCAGCTTAACAGCTCATGCATTCAAGGTTGTGATAAAAATAATATACAGAAGAGTGGAAAATGACAGGAAGTATGGACATCAAATAGGCACTTCTGATGTCGTACTTGATAATGGAAGCAGAACTGAAGCAAAATCATGGCACGCCCATACGATAAGTCGACCAAGAAGAAGCATTCAGCAATCTAAAATGGTGCAACATGTTCAAAATTCTCAGAGAAATAGGAGTAAGCTATGAGGAAAGACGGGTAATGCACAATATGTACAAGAACCAAGAGGGACAATAAGACTGGAAGGAAAAGAAAGATGAGCTCAGATTAAAATGGGTGTAAGAGGGGGATGTAGTGTTTCACCACTGATATTCAATCGATTTATGGAAGAACCAATGACAGAAGTAAAAGAAAGGCTCAAGGGTGAGATTAAAATTCAGGATGAAAGGATGTCAATGATAAGATTCTCCGATGACATTGCTATATTCGGTGATAGTAAAGAAGACTTATAGGATACGTTGAAAGGAACGAACAGTCTAATGAGTACAGAATATGGATTGAGAGTAAACCGGAAAAAGACAAAGAAATGATAAGTAGCAGATAGAAGAATAGCGAAAAAACTGGTGGTCGTGAAGTAGACGAAGTTAATGAATCCTGCTACGTTGGCAACAAAATAATCTGTGACGAACGAAGCAAGCAGGTCATAAAAAGTAGACCATCACAGATAAAGATGGCATTCCTTGCCAAGAGAAGTCTAATAGTATCAAGGAGGAAGTATTTGAAAATGTGTGTTTGGAGCGACAGTAAATCACGGACAGTGGGAAGCGTGGAACAGGAGCGTCTGAGATATGGTACTGCAGAAGAATGTTGAAAATTAGGTGGACTGACAAGAGAAGGGATAATGAGGTACCTCTCAGAATCGGTGAAGAAACGAACATATCGAAATCGCTGAAAAGAAGAAGGGGCAGGATGCCACAACATGTGTTAAGATATAAAGAAATGATCACCATGGGAAAGGAGGAAGCTGCAGACGTATAAACTGTAGCGGAAGACAGAGGTTGGAATACACTCAGCAAATAATTGAGGACATAGGTTGCAAGTGCTACTCTGAGATGAAGAGGTAGCCACAGGAAGGAATTTTTGGCAGGCCGCATTAAACCAGCCATAAAACTAATGAAAATAAATAAATAAATAAATCTTACTCCATTCACAGTTCAATAACTGATGAGATTTTGTGATCCTACACTGAAGAGCCGAAGAAACTGGCACACCTTTCTAGTATCGTGTAGGACCCATGCCGCAACACGACGTGGCATGGACTCGACTGATGTCTGGAGTAGTGCTGGAGGGAACTGAAACCATGGATCCTGCAGGGCTACCCATAAATCCGTAAGAGTACGAGGGGGTGGAGATCTTTTATGAACAGCACGTTGCAAGACATCTCAGATATGCTGAATAACGTTCATCTCTGGGGAGTTCATAGGCCAGCGAAAATATTTTAATTCAGAAGAGTGTTCTGGAACCACTCTGTAACACTTCTGGACGTGCGGGGTGTCGCATTGCCCAGCTGAAAGTGCCCTAGTCCGTCGGTAGGTATAATGGAAATCAATGGGCGAAGGTGATCAGACAGAATGCTTACGTATGTGTCACCTGTCAAAGTCGTATCTAGACGTATCAGGGGTTCCATATCACTCCAAATGCACACGCCCCACGTCATTACAGTGCGTTCAGCGGCTTGAACAGTCCCCTGCTGACATGCAGGGTCCATAGATTAGCGTTGTCGACCTCAGCGCCGTATTCTTCTTGTTTACATATCTCTGTATTTGAATGCGCATGCCTATACCAGTTTTTTTGACGTTTCAGTGTATATCAGTTAAGTTTAGAAGCCAAGGGATTGCTGTTGATTTAGTGTCCCAGCAACATTTCTCATTGTTTCATTTTAACTGAAAATCAGTCTTGTTGACTTGGCTGCTTCTAGGCCGTACAGGAACTGAATATATTGTGCTTTTGTATGTAAGGTGTGGGGTTGGGCTGCTCCGTTTGTGCAGTCAGTAGTTAATATCAAGACACCTGACATATAAACTACACTGATGGAAGAAACACCAAGGAGTTGTTCGACGTAAAGTACGTTGGTAGACGTGTTTATACATCAGAACAATGGTGTCTATTTAAATTTTGCGCCTATAGCATAAGAGTGGCGCTAATAGCACCATCATGAGGGTGCAAAACACTTTTACTTTAAATACGCGCTTTAACGGTCTTGAGTGTTAGTTACCTTTGAGACTGGACATGATAATTTGATGTCAGTCAAGCATATCTTCAATGCTTCAAGGACGCCATTATCAATACCTCGCTGAAAAAGGTCGTATAATAGGGCTACGAGAAGCTGGACGTTCCTTCTGTGATTGCTGGCAGCGATGATCACATTTTTGTACGGTCGCAAAAAGACCGACCTCCGGACAGCCACTTGGGACTACCGAGAATGACGACCATCGTATTTGGCCTTTGCCTCTGGCGCATCGTACTGCATCAGCAGTAGCAAACTGAGCAGCAGTTGGCACCATACTGAAGCGACGAAGTTTTACAAATCGGTTACTTCAATGACAACTCCTAGCCACACTCCCTGTAGCACTCACCCCAAACCGCCGACATCAGCGACTTGTGATGTCGAGCGATAGGGCAATAGTGGAGGTCTGTTAGGTTTTCTGGTGATAGCTGTTTCTACTTCTGTTCCAGTGATGCCCGTCTGTTGGCTACAAGATGGCCAGTTAAGGGCCTGCAAAGCAATCTATCTACATGGTAGACGCACTGGACCTACACCTGGAGTTATGGTCTGTGGTGTGACTCCGAATGACAGCAGAAGCACTCTTCGGGTTATTACACGTACGTCAATCTGGTGATTCGATATGTAGGGTTCCCATTCATAACATACATTCCAGGGGATGTTTTCCAAAAGGATAACGCTCGCGCACATACCGCTGTTGTAACCCAGCAAGTCCTGCAGGGTGTCGATATGTTGCGTTAGCCTGCTCGATCACCAGATCTGTCTGGCGTGGAGCGCATGTGGAGCATCATCGGACTACAACTAGAACGTTATCCAAAACCAGTATTAATCGCCGCTGTGTTAGCCGGTGCCCGCATCTCGTGGTCGTGCGGTAGCGTTCTCGCTTCCCGCGCCCGGGTTCCCGGGTTCGATTCCCGGCGGGGCCGGGGATTTTCTATGCCTCGTGATGGCTGGGTGTTGTGTGTTGTCCGTAGGCTAGTTCGGTTTAAGTAGTTCTAAGTTCTAGGGGACTGATGACCATAGATGTTAAGTCCCATAGAGCTCAGAGCCATTTGAACCAATTTTTTTTGTGTTGGCCGGCGAAGTACAACAGGCATGGAAGTCCATCCCAAAAAATGACTACTGGCACCTGTACAACACAATTAATGCACTTTTGCATGCTTGCATTAAACAGCCTGGGGGCTATACCGGTTGTTAATGTACCGGCATTTCACATTTGCAAAGGCTTGTCTCGCGCTTACATAAACGTGTGATCTTCCAATGTTAATCACTGAAATATTATTCGTTGGCAGATGTATTCGCGAAACTCCGTTACTCCACATTAATTATTTTTTGGTGTTGCGATTTCCTTTCCGTCAACGTATTCACCGGAGGCGCGAGTCCCTCATACCAAATTACTCAGAAAATATTCCTGAAGAGCCTCCGAATGTTCGGTGGCGGAGGAGTGGAGGAGTGCCCGCCTGCTCGACGACGGCAGCGGCTCCCGGCTCGCCTCGGCGGCCGTCGGCACCGGCGTCGCAGCCTTCGGTCGTCACGGGCGCAGCTTCTCGCCGGGCGCACGCAGCAATCGATCGCCTCACACGAGGGTGCAGGGCTCGCGGGGGAGGAGGAGTCTGCAGGCCGCTAATTCCGGCGGCTCGGCTGGCTAATGTATTGGCGGGGGCGGCGGTCGCCATGGCAACGCGCGCCGCGCCGGGCCGGGGGCAGGAATGCCATCAGATTGTCGTCCGGCAATCACTGGCCCTCAAAGGCGCCGCCGCGTCTCCTCCGGTCGGCCGGCCTTTTCTTTTCTTCTTCCCATTTGCGCGGCCGGCTCCGCCCACGCACGTGTGAGGGAATGGTCCTCGCAGGGCTAATTGGAAGCTCCCCGGGCCGGCAGGCTGCGACCTGCTACCGCGACACGTTCGAGACGCTGTCACTGATTCAGTTCCCCCTTGCACAACACGACCAGGGAATTATTTCCTATTAGAAAATCACGCGAAATATTAAATAGGCGTAGAAAATAATTCCACTGATAAAATTAGCCTTCAATTTATATTACCAAACGCCTGAGGCACAGTCACAGGTTCAGGTTGTATGTCTGACAGCAACGAGGAGCAACAAAAATTACATCTTCGGTATTTCATACAGTTATTGACCAAATTTAAAATTCTGTCATAATCTACTTACTAAGAGCAATTTTCTTACGTTAAAGGTTGAACACAATAAGTGAAGTATTAAAATTAGAAACTGTATGTATATCTTCAGGCAGAGTAACTGACAAGAAGGAAATTACGCAGATTATATTTATCCAGTATTTGAGAATGAGAGAACTTAGTGTTTTCCAAAAAACTTTACACATAATTTGAAAGGTTTACAAAACTTTTTCTTGCTGACACCGCCTCAAACTAATGAGAGCAAATAAGTTTATCAGCTACTAAGTGTTCGCCCTTCAGGCGTCAAAACTGCACTGTCGGACTTAACATTTACATTTAAAACTTCCTTAGAACTAATTCTGTTCGTAACACATTTTGCAGAGAGTATCCGTATGAACCACTGAATGAATCTGTAAAATTATATCATTGTGCGACACATAAGTCGCCAAATATGAAGTTTTATACGTGGGATTTTGGTTTTTTAAGGAACTGGGTGTGAGGGTTAATTGGTATCCTCCGTTGTGTGAATGCAATAGCATTAGAGGTTTCTTATACGCATTTTATATGTAGGAAATGTGTGTCTTTTTAATTATCACCTTGAAAGAATAAAGCCCTGTAATTCAATTTTTTATTGTTTTTGGGTTCATGTATCCAAACCTGGCACATGCTGAAATTCCCATGCCGCAATAACGTACCACACCACTATAGAGACTGAAACAGAATGGAGCTATCGATTGTGAAGCGCTTTACATATGCCTCTGCCACCCATGCCACCGGGGCTTTCCGCGACTTCTATGTGATGAGTGTTATCTGTGTCCGAGGCAGAAGTGGAGAAGCGACGGCTGGAATGGAGTCTCAGTCGCGGCCTGCCTGTGGACGAGGAATACAACACTGTGTCTTCTGGAGTGCGTTGGGGTGCAGGCAGCCTGTAAATACTGGACCACGCCGTAGTACCAGGGCTGTTGGCTCGTCGCCTTGTGTGCAGTACGGCGTCCGGATGGGTGGTGCACAGATAACGGCAACGAATGTAGAGAGTATGCCTGCCCTTTTTCGCTGCCATGTGCGCATATGACACCAGGAATTTACAGGCAATGTGTCAGGGTCTCTGCCTTCCATTTTCTCGCTGCTGGGTGCGACATACGGCGCGCGATTTCGTGCTATGCTCATCATGTTCGGATAGGGGTAGAAGTGATGGTCCATGGTTTGTGGCCACGTTTGCAAGAGGACACACCAGTGCCTGCTGAGGTGAAGTCATGGTCTGTTGCAGTTCACCGAGCGTCTCTTCTAGTATCTTCCTTATGCTGCGTGGTGGAACAGAATTGTGACTCGTACCTTGGTTGCTTTGAGTCACGTTGCTCATGAGGCAGTGTGGTTCATCATTGTAGCAGCGACATCGTTTTGTCTTGTTGTGTATTACGGCGTTGTGCTTGTCAGTGGCGTCCTTTTGGTCATGTTTGTGTCAAGTATTGTTCTGCGTTGATGTTCCGTTCTACTGTGAATTCGTCCTCGCTAAATTATACCCGTTGTTGTAATTGTATTAAACACAAGTATCGAGTTGTTTTATAGTGACAAGATTGTTCGTCGCCAGTTCCCCATTTTAATTAATATTAAGTTTGGCTTGTCTTTTTCATTGTGTATATGTTTAAGTCATGCAAGCAAGTCAGATGTTCTTGAGTTACGGAAAGAGTCCGCGTATTTCTTTTTTTAAATATTTTGTGCGCTGCTAGCGATGGGAATATGTACAGATGGTACCATGTATACGAGAGAGCTATCATGATTCAAGGTTTAATTTGGTGGTCACTAGGTAATTGTTTTCCTTACCATTTGACTGTGTTAAAGTTTTGACTCCTTGCTGTGATGAAGCCATGTGAAGCGTTAACGTCTGTGAAATAATTTGATGTATGTTTATTTACGTATTTTTAATATGTGTGGCAAAGACTTTTTCAAAAGTCATCAAGAACTAAATTATGAATATTTTTGTGATTGGTGGGATCAAAGATTTGCTTCACTTCTTGCTTAATGTAACCAAACACAAATGCCTATCAAACTAGGTCACGGACGGTGTTTCTAAATTCGCTCTTTACGCTAAGTAGAATGTAGTGATACTCTGTTTATTAATAAACGATAACTTGCAGCTGTGTTCAGTAAAACCTCAGGACTTTCCACTCCTACCACCCACTCCCCTACCGTATCTCGCCGATAAAGTGGGGGAGAAGCTGTGCCCTTCTCTTTTGGCTCCTGCCGCGGCGTTCCACGGCAGTGGGTTCCCGAACCTCGGACTTGTTACTGCAACAAATAAAAAATGATTACGAAACTTTTATTTTTTGACATGATAGTTAAAACTTCGTAGCTGGCCCTCGGAAAAAAACATTAATTCACAGCAGAAAATTTAAAATAATGCACGTCGACGTATTTTAAAATCGATCATCGATTCTTCAATCTTTATTCAGTTGCAAACGCCGAAGCAACACTGTTTGTTATTTACCTGGACGTTTTCGAAGTGCATTAAGGTTGTCATTTTTCACAATATTTCTACAGCTTCCGTGGGTGTCCGATGTGTCGAGCGAAGACCTCTATTGACTGCTGTGTGGATTCCAACGGAAAGGTAAATAGATTGGATTGGCTGAGTAGCTTCTTGCATCAGATGGACAAGCTGCCTCTCGTAATAAGAAGCTATTGTTTCCCAGCGCAGACAACAAATTTCAGTAGTAAGTTCCGTTTCGAGGCTTTCTGTATTACAGATTACATTATTGCTGATGAGCACTAACACCTTACGCTTACATAAATAAACGTCTCAATGGCAGTTGATTAAATTTTATGACACACTGTTCTCGATCGCTTCCTTTATTACGCTACCATACAAATTTGACAACTGTATCACGATGGTGGTTTCTTCGTATTTTACCTCTTACTCTCAAGTGAGACTGGTTGTGTTGGATAAAACGCTGGTGTATTTTTTCTGTTAGTTCCAAAGCTCTTCCATTTTATCAAACAAATTTACGACACACTCCTATGGAATGCACCACTTGTCTGATCTTCTTACGCCTGAATTATCTTTAACAAAACCTGGCAGACCTTCTAGTTCCTTCAAAGGATTCGATAATGAATGGAATCAATATTTTCCAAGTAATCACCCTGTCATCATATTTCTCCAGGTATGAGAGATAAGGGCAATCAGGCGTTTACTTCCTGGCGTTTGTTAGCTCTGAAAGCGTTTGCCTTTCGTGGACAAACGTTCTGTCGACTGAGCTACCCAGGCGTTCGAGTCCCGGCGTGACACACTGTTTTGAGCTGCCAGAAACTATCAGATCAGTGCACTCTCCGCTGCCAAGTGAAATTTCATTCTAGATTTTTAGATTTATTTCCACCAATGCTTAACAAACTGATATGGGTGCAATGTGAGTCGCAGCCACAGTGCGGAAAAACTCCAAGAACCCTGTGGTGGATGTATGAGGTTGTTCTGTGTTTGTCACAACGATGAACGCGTAAGACTATCTTAAGTCTATGTGGTGCAATATACGTGGATTATCTGACCATTCATAGGAGAAAAGGGCGGAAAAAAATGTTGCGTTTATCGTCACGTTGATATCGAGCAGTGATGCCAGCCAACACGCGGCCCAGGCTCGGATAAAAATGGGCAAGTAATCCGGCAGTGCCCATTTTGACTTGCTTAAGAGAAAGAACGATAAACTTAAAAAAACTGACAGTTCTAAGTCCGCTCTTCCTGAATGCGATTTCAGTAACTCAGCGATTGTACCGGCTCGTTCGTCGAATTCCGAATTCTTTCCCAAACAGCAAGCATTCTTTATCGCGTAGTCGGCGCGGTTTCAAAAAGTTGGTTGCACATATTATCCCTCGTTAAAAATAGGCCACAGCAAAAGTGGCGTATGCCACAAGAGAGTACATTTTCTGGTTTTCCTAGAGAGACAGTTCTGATGCGGTGCGGATAGCAGGTGAATCACAGTGTGGGAGCGAAATGGCGTGACGAATGGAATCGCACTCCAAAGCTGAAATACGCGGGAAAAGTGCGATTCTTGTGGGCAAAACGTTTAAACTGCGCCCAGATTCTGCCAGTATGTGGAGCTGACGAAGACCTCATAGAATTGAGTAATGATGATCGAGAAGGGAGGCCATCGACACCCACCACAGATGACAATGTCCAGGTGGCAGAGGAAGTGATTCGCATGAATCACAGGTTTTCCGACGGTGAGAACGTTCATTCAGTGGTTCCCGAATGGCTCCATGAGCAAGGTGCAGATATCCATCGGTAACTTTTTGAAGTCCAGTCCTCTTAATTTGTGGGTCGTATTATTTATTACGTAATTTCATGGCGAAAAGCTTTCTAAGATAAGATTCAGAGGGTTGATCCTGTTAACAACATCAGTGACAGCACTTCACACGCCCTTCTTTTCATCATAATTAGTGTAAAACTTCGTCACTATGAAGTGAATTTTTGTGTTTTAATGATCCGTTGATTATTATAAAAAACTACACTCCTGGAAATGGAAAAAAGAACACATTGACACCGGTGTGTCAGACCCACCATACTTGCTCCGGACACTACGAGAGGGCTGTACAAGCAATGATCACACGCACGGCACAGCGGACACACCAGGAACCGCGGTGTTGGCCGTCGAATGGCGCTAGCTGCGCAGCATTTGTGCACCGCCGCCGTCAGTGTCAGCCAGTTTGCCGTGGCATACGGAGCTCCATCGCAGTCTTTAACACTGGTAGCATGCCGCGACAGCGTGGACGTGAACCGTATGTGCAGTTGACGGACTTTGAGCGAGGGCGTATAGTGGGCATGCGGGAGGCCGGGTGAACGTACCGCCGAATTGCTTAACACGTGGGGCGTGAGGTCTCCACAGTACATCGATGTTGTCGCCAGTGGTCGGCGGAAGATGCACGTGCCCGTCGACCTGGGACCGGACCGCAGCGACGCACGGATGCACGCCAAGACCGTAGGATCCTACGCAGTGCCGTAGGGGACCGCACCGCCACTTCCCAGCAAATTAGGGACACTGTTGCTCCTGGGGTATCGGCGAGGACCATTCGCAACCGTCTCCATGAAGCTGGGCTACGGTCCCGCACACCGTTAGGCCGTCTTCCGCTCACGCCCCAACATCCTGCAGCCCGCCTCCAGTGGTGTCGCGACAGGCGTGAATGGAGGGACGAATGGAGACGTGTCGTCTTCAGCGATGAGAGTCGCTTCTGCCTTGGTGGCAATGATGGTCATATGCGTGTTTGGCGCCGTGCAGGTGAGCGCCACAATCAGGACTGCATACGACCGAGGCACACAGGGCCAACACCCGGCATCATGGTGTGGGGAGCGATCTCCTACACTGGCCGTACACCTCTGGTGATCGTCGAGGGGACACTGAATAGTGCACGGTACATCCAAACCATTATCGAACCCATCGTTCTACCATTCCTAGACCGGCAAGGGAACTTGCTGTTCCAACAGGACAATGCACGTCCGCATGTATCCCGTGCCACCCAACGTGCTCTAGAAGGTGTAAGTCAACTACCCTGGCCAGCAAGATCTCCGGATCTGTCCCCCATTGAGCATGTTTGGGACTGGATGAAGCGTCGTCTCACGCGGTCTGCACGTCCAGCACGAACGCTGGTCCAACTGAGGCGCCAGGTGGAAATGGCATGGCAAGCCGTTCCACGGGAATACATCCAGAATCTCTACGATCGTCTCCATGGGAGAATAGCAGCCTGCATTTGCTGCGAAAGGTGAATATACACTGTACTAGTGCCGACATTGTGCATGCTCTGTTGCCTGTGTGTATGTGCCTGTGGTTCTGTCAGTGTGATCATGTGATGTATCTGACCCCAGGAATGTGTCAATAAAGTTTCCCCTTCCTGGGACAATGAATTCACGGTGTTCTTATTTCAGTTTCCAGGAGTGTAATATGTATTGCCTTCAATAAGGAAGCTTCCAATTCATGACTTACTAACTTGACGATAAATGACGAAATAATCTTTCGTGAATAAAGGTTAGTTATTATAAGCAGCTATTCTGTTGCATTTTACTAATAATCATGTTATTATCTGAAGTACTTTTGCTTAGAACAGTGATTCCCAAAGTGGTCTTTATCGACTCTCAGGGATCACCTCCAACCTGCAAGGGGTCCATGTCAACGGAAAAAAGAACTGGGGGTGCATTCGATATAAATGGGGGTACACCAGAATTTCGAATTCTTCTCACAGTACTGAAACTTGCTTCTGTATATTTCACTGTTCGTCTCATCGGCTAAGAGAGAGGGTGGAGCAACTATTTATTTTCGCTCTCCCACGTGCAGCATTCAGCGTCATTTTTATTTCCGTGACCCCGCTCTGGTATGCATTACTCCTTGTCGTTTTCCAAGGAGCGGACAGAGCATGTGACGCTGCCAATGGGGCAGCAACCGATTCGTCACTTATTAATTTGTTACACAGCACAAAACGGCTTAGCAATCACTTCGCAGTGGTTCCATATGACAGGTTCTGTTTTACATCGCTGAGTTTGACAGTGGCCCGACACGTAAAATGAGCTGGCCGAAGTCGACTAACTTCTGCCGATCAGGAACTATTGAGCCCCTGTTCATCTCTCTATGAATAGGCTACAACTAGGTACTATAAAAGTTAAAGTGGGTCAATGTTATATCGTTAGCGAGTGCTGGAAAAGGTAAACAAATAATTTTTTATCAAATTTTCTTTTTATAGTTCCTTCCATTGCTTAGAGATGCGCCGATCATGACTCGGGGTTGATTTTGATTGCTATGTCACACCATATTTACCTAAATAGGTTTATTTTTCTCCACAGATAACTGATAGTAAATAGGATGGACTCAAAAAAAAATATAAACATTACAGTGTTGATTGTTTGACGCTTGGCTTCATTCGATCATTATCGGAGAACACGCGTTTTATGCGACACTGTGTTAAGCAGTGACGCTACGAAACCATCCTAGGTGGATGACTATCTGAGGAGCTATAACGCAGATAAAACAGATAAAGATTTGAAATGCTACTTAAAGAAAAACTTCAAAAGAGACCCATAGTGGACAGTATTTTCATCTCGACGTCGCAAGGAAATGATGATGTTTTGCGGGCGTCTTACAATATCTCGCTACTTATAGCAAATTCTTGAAAACCGCATTCTATCTGGGATAAGTTAATTTTGGTAGGCATTGAAGAAGTTTTGAAAACTGTTCAACACAAATATGATTATGATATAGTAAAAAAAATTCCTGTGAGCAGTAACACAGTCCAAAGACGTATTGATGAAATGACATATTAAAAGAATCATGTGTAATTATCTGAGGAGGACACATTTCTCAATACATTTGGATGAGTCATCTTTACCTGGTGTTGAAGCATGTGTTCCTTTTATTTTGGACCAAGAAATGCATGAATAACTGTTCTTCGCGAGAATTGTGACAACAGAAATTAAAGGTCAATCAGTATTTAATGTTTTGAAAGATTGATTCATTGAAAAAGCGATCCCTTTGTCAAATATATCATCACACGTAGCAGATGCTATCGTGGCTTTATAACGCATTTGTGCCTGCAATGCACTGCGTCATCCATGGACAACATTTATTTGCTAAAAATCTGTGTGGTAGAGTGTATCATTCTCTTCAATTTCCTATTAATGCAGTAAACAAATGTTGAAGCAGCATGTTGAACTGTAAGTTATTTGCGCGATTATGTGATGAAACTGACGAGAACTTTGATCGATTACTCCTTCACCCTGAAATACGCTAGCTGTTCAAATTATTCTAATGGTTCTAAGCATTATGCGATTTAACATCTGAGGTCATCAGTCCCCTAGACTTAGAACTAATTAAACCTAACTAACCTAAGGACATCACACACATCCATGCCCGAGGCAGGATTTAAACCTGCGATCGTAGCAGCAGCGCGGTTCCGGACTAAAGCACCTAGAACCGCTCGTCCACAGCGGCCGGCTACGCTAGCTGTAAGAAGGCTTATGTTTGACAAGGTGTTTCTCACTGTTTGTGAATTTCTTAGAGTTTGTCGATACTAAAAATCCAATTTTAAAAGAAAATTTAATAAACTGGATATCAGGCATTGCTTATTTAACATAAATGATATGTTAAAGTTGCAAGGTGACAGTGTAACTTTGATAAAAACGAAGTCCATCATTTCATCTGTTCTTGCCAGAATTGAAATAATGAAGCAAAACATTGGTCGGCCCGGATCTTTCGTTTCCCAGTCTGTCACAGACAAACTACCAGGGTCATGACGTTTCAACCTACGTTCAACATAATGCTCGTCACCAGTTTTTAAAAGTAGTTTTCAAAATCTTTTGACATGGAAATGCCACAGTAGATTGCGAGGTGCCAGGGCTATCAGTGTATTTAACACTAAATTCTTCTAGAATCTTCATATGGAAATGATGCTCTAAGCCCCCCCCTTTTCTAACTCCGACTTTTGCTGTTACACATGGATTAAGAAGAAACGCGAACTGACTGTAATCGACCACTGCTACGGTCGCAGGTTCGAATCCTGCCTCGGTCATGGATGTGTGTGATGTCGTTAGGTTAGTTAGGTTTAAGTAGTTCTAAGTTCTAGGGGACTGATGACCAAAGATGTTAAGTCCCATAGTACTCAGAGCCATTTGAACCATTTGTAATCGACCCTGCAAGTGGATTAGAAAATAGTTTGGCACCTGCAATAATTTAATTCGGTAGAAATTAATTAGATGAAGGAAAATTTCATTAACGTAGTGAGAAATGAAAGGGTTGCTCTACCGATTAACAGAATGCAAGTTCTGTCCAAAATAAAAATTTGATTTATTATGACTAAACTTAAAATAATAAACAAAACATATGAAACATTTACAATACTTCAAATAGGATACTCAAATAAATGCTGTGAAGGTGAGGTTGTCCATAAACTAAATTGTGACACTTATGACCAAGTGGTATGTGGAGCCAATTCCTTGCAACTCAAATGTTAAGAGAAACACCCAGCCAACCCAACATTAATTGCTGCTACAGTGGTGAGAACTCAATGAACACTCAAGACAGAACAAAGTTAGAAAAGACGAACAGGCGCCCTCTGCTGAGCTCTGATTATCACCTAGCAAAATTCCCTAATCTGCCGGTGCTGCGGACATAAATTAGCTAGCTGTCTTCTTAACTGCAAAGACACGATCTGGCGTACCGGAGGCGATGGCTGGTTGCTTCGACGATCCGCCATGGTGATGATAACGTCGCGAGTATAGCCCGAAACAAATTATTCTGGTCTGGTTGTTACAGACTAAAGACTTCCTAGCAATACAAATGCGCCCTGAGGGAGACGAAGAAGGCCCGCCACACAATCACTAACGGTACTGTGATTGATTTTACAAGTGAAGTCACACAGTAACTCCGATACAGTCAACTTTAGCCAAAACTGCTCAAGACAGGCAACATAGGCCGCTTGTACACAGAACGCTCAAGTGTCAACTGTACTCGGAAAGTTACGTTGAAGTCGAAACTTCAGCAACTTCGTCAAACAGTTACAATTAAATTAAAGGATATTGGACAGCCAACGGAAGGCATGCTGTCCAGAGCAGCGAGAACTCAGTCTTGTGACCTACCCCGACCGAAAGGCGAGAGCCGACTCTCTTCAAGAGCACCCGCACAAGCCAAACACAGAACATTCCCACTCCCTCGACAGTGGCCGTGGTTAAACGTTCCAATCTGCAACTTGAAAACCGGCGGAAAATTCCACTCTATTGCAGAAGCACTACTATTCCACCAATGGAGATACTTGGCGCCAATTTCCGCGCCGATTTTGCTACGTCACGGAGATATCCCCTGAGCAAGCCAATCACACTTATGATTTTGCAGAAACCGCGGGAATTTGCCCGCCAAGACTGCCTGGTAACACAAGTCATTCCCACGCCTCGCCAGAAAGTGTTTTCACAAAGTTTCTGCGAAGTAACGGAATCTGTAGCCCAGCCGCTCCGTCAGGCCCCTATGGGCGTGTCGCCCCCGCTCGTATGACAATGTCGGCGTCTGGAAAGCATCCACTTGACTCCCTCATACCCGTCGGCTTAACCCCTTCAAGATCAGCAGAACCTGCCTGTCACCGGACCACCTGGGTGACGAGAGACGCTGCGTGGGAAGTTCGCGTGTGAAGGAATAGCAACTTTTCACTGCATGCAATTTGAGAGAAAAATCGAATTACTCAGAGTAAGATATGATATATGAGAGGGGGTCATGCCACCTCTCCAGATTATCAATCCATTCAATGATTTTGAAGAAATGGATGTCATATTAAAAGAAGAAGTGATTGGAATAAGCGATAACGAGAAACTTAAGGTACAGTTTAGAAAACTATCTCATCAGTTTACTGATTTTTAATAGATTTTCCATCTTCGTACCTCGTGGAAAGCGGTTGTAACGCAGTTGCCAATCTTCGTGAAAGAGAGAGAGAGAGTGAGAGAGAGAGAGAGAGAGAGAGAGAGAGAGAGAGATACAGACAAAGAGGGAAAGTGCGGAAGTCATTGACCGAGATGTAAAGTCAAACAACTTAATCAAGGAAAAATACTGAAAATCTGCCAATAAAGCATCAGGCTCATCCCATTAAGGACACGTATGTATACTGGATTGTTATTTTGTGTCATTCAAATTAATAAATACATTGAACTTATGATTTTATAAAAAAAATTCACTTTTGCAGTGAAACCTATCAAAGTGAGTACCATATTATCAGCTGTCAAAGACGTTTGAAGTGGGTGAATTTGTAAAATGTAGATATGAGGGACGTACAATAAGTAATGCAGCACATCTTTTTCTGAAAGCAGGTACTGGTTTTTCAGTATTCCAATAAACATGTTATTCCCCACTGTTTTGGCTACAAAACCCTATTTATCAACATTATCTCCCTCCAGTGCGACGGTCTTACGTCACCTTGCTAGGAGGGCTTGTATGCCCGCGTGGTACAACCCTACTGGTCGACGTCGGAGGCAATTTCTTGCTGCATCAGTAACCTCCCCATCATTCAAGTACTGGATCCCGCCGACCTTAGTGGCCGTGCGGTTCTAGGCGCTACAGTCTGGAGCCGAGTGACCGCTACAGACGCAGGTTCAAATCCTGTCTCGGGCATGGATGTGTGTGATGTCCTTAGGTTAGTTAGGTTTAAGTAGTTCTAAGTTCTAGGCGACTGATGACCTCAGAAGTTGCGTCGCATAGTGCTCAGAGCCAGCCACTGCTTCCCGCAGAATGCATCCTTCATTGGGCCGAAACTACGGCAGTCGGAAGGTACGATATCCGGGCTGTAGGGTGGATGATGGAGACCAGAGACCTCGCCCAACGACTCACCGTGATTTTGTTCACTGCCATTCTAACAAACGCCTAGGAATATCTGCCATGCTCTGCTTTTCCACCAAAAGAAGAACAATGCCAGCATTCTGCTTGGAAATCAGCTCCTTTACAGACGCCAATTTGAAGGCTATGTACAGCGCCTGCACCTATCCGAAACTTCATGACACGATATGGGCTGAAGAGATAATATTTCACGATGTCCCACAGCAGATTCCGCATTTTTCCAAGCGAAACTGGTCGAGGCAAAAGTGTTGCATTACTTATTGAACTCCCTCGTATATGAAGACAGGGGATTTATCGAAAACAGAGAAAAATGTCACGTAATCTATGAGACAAAAAAGTCGGGCGTTCAGTTTATAAGTTTCGTAGAGTTCCTTTTCCACGTTAATACCACCGACATCCATAAGTTTGATACAACGCTGTAGCAAGAATCCATCTCCTTTCTTAGCCAGTCATCCGTAAGTTATTCTTTTTTAGATTAAAAATTATGTATGTACCAAGTTTAGTTGAAGGAGCAAACACACACAACCGTTTTCATCCCTTTATAACAGGCGACTGTTCATTGCACACTGAGACGTCACCTTCAGAAAGAAAAGATAACTCCGTATGGATATTTTTCTTTGGACAACAGTTTAGCGAATTATAAACTAAGAAGTTTTTTGTTTTTAGGGACAACGTTTTCTGATTCTTACGATGTTTATATCTCTTTCAGTAGTGCTTGGTCTCTGATATTTCTATTTAACATTGTCTACAAATATTTAATAGTTTGCACCTTATTTCCATGCTCTGATGTGTTTTTTATATCATGTGTCAAAAAATCAAAACAAATTGTAAATATCTTTAATTTGAGACCGCTGATGGTGTTTTACTTCAAATAAGTTCAAATGGCTCTGAGCGCTAAGGGATTTAACTTCTGAGGTCATCAGTCCCTAGAACTTTGAACTACTTAAACCTAATTAACCTAAGGACATCAAACACATCCATGCACGAGGCAGGATTGGAGCCTGCGACCGTAGTGGTCGCGCTGTTCCAGACTGTAGCGCCTAGAAGCTACTCGTCCACCCTAGCCGGCTTCAAATAAGTGAACCGCGTCTAGTTAGAAGCACATGTTTTTTCTTATATTTGTAACGACTGAACAAAATTACCCTTAGAAAATCTACGATTAAGACAGGTTAATTTGTTTATCTCTGTAGTAAGCGTAGTTCTGTTGCTCAAGTTCAATCAATCACAGTGCATCTGCTGTGAGCATTTTATGACACGTTAAAAAAAAGATTGTGTGGCAGATTGGTTCTCGAACGATAAAACCTACCCTTCGGCAGCAGCGAAAGTTAGCGACAGTCGTTCGAGTCCTCTGGTCCGGCTAAAAGCACGTTCGTCGCATTTTGTACTCATTGTATATGAAACAGAAGAATGGGAAGGGATGGGGAAGGGTTTTTGGTAAACTATTGACGTCCAGCTGCACAGAGCATTCTGGAAATGCAGTGGCGAAAGTTGAAAGTGCCACGCTGGGACTGGAACAAGGATTCATCTCTTCCCATGAGTGACTGCCTCAACCGCTTCGGCCATCGCGACACTGTACCTGACCGACCCAAATTTTCAACTTGTCCGAAAGAACAGACATTACTCGTATTCATTTATATTTCAGCGATAGCTTGACAGCTCCATACCATTTGCTTCAATGCAGATTACCTAACATCACCCGAACGGCAACGGGAATCAATCATTTGCGAGTAGGGATTTATGTACAAGGCATGTTGCTTTGCAGCTTGTGATAAGTTGGAAATTTGGGCGGGTCGGGCACCGTATCTTGTTTGCTGAAGAGGTTAAGGCAACCGCTTACGAGAAGTGGTAAATCTGGGTTCGACTCCCAGTGCGGCACTAATTTTCAACTTTCATCATGGCATTTCCCAATGCCCTGTGCGTTTGGAAGTCACCAGTTTCTCACCCACTCTATTTCCTCTCCATATCTCTGTTTCTCAGCATCATCACTCGTATGTGTATACACTGTGTACTCCACTCACTTGCACAGACATAAGTAACGATGTCGTTCTGTTGATATTCACAAAGAGTTGTGAAGCTCGATTCGGACTGTGAAGTGTTATTCGTGTGTGCTGGGTGGGAGTTGTCGGTGCCGGTGAGTGGTGGGGCGGCAGCTGAACAGGGAGTGAGGTCGGCGGGCCGCGGCAACAGCCGCTGCTCCCGGCTAGGGGTGGGTGGTGGTGGTGGGGAGAGCGCAGCTCGGGGTGCAGCGCACGTCTGCAGGGGTGGCCGCAGTCGGCGCCGCTGGGGTCGCGACCCGCCGCTCATAAAACCGACGCCACCAGCCGCAGCTCACCCCGCGCTGCCTGGCAGCTCCTCGCGTGGGCCAGCTGGATCGGCTGATGCAGAATTCACCGGGCCTTTTGTCGCCAACAACATCCGTCGTGAAGTATCGCTGAGATTCGCTTTTTGTTTCTGCTCAAATAAAGTCAAATCGTAAATGAAAGCAGTCTTTGACGGGATAAATTTGAAAAGTTCACTGTACTAAACTTTGTTAACCCACATTTCCTTACACAATACGTAGTAAAATGTATAGCAAACACCAACTGATAAATGTAGTAGTTACCAAGTGAATTTTGAGACCACAAGAGGTGCTGATACCAGTGATAAAAACAAGTGATCATCTTAAGTATCGCACTCATTCTACATCTACATCTACATCCATACTCCGCAAGCCACCTGACGATGTGTGGCGGAGAGTACTTTGAGTACCTCTATCGGTTCTCCCTTCTATTCCAGTCTCGTATTGTTCGTGGAAACAAGTGTCTGTTTCCATGCGCCGTGAATCAGTCAATTCGTCGTCACAATCGTTTTTCCGTATTAAAGTACCATGATGGAGACAGAGATAATCAGCACATGAACTACACATATATTAGTTCATTCGTGATTTATTTTTGTTCCGACGGTGTCCCCATCTCTTTCGTGTGTTATAGCACTTTGTTCGGTTTCACTCATGCTAATGTTCGTCCTTTCCTTAACAATTCATTGAATTTCATCAAGTCTAGATGGCAAAGGTAAAGGAAATTCTGGACTTAATGTGTTCCTCTGCAATTCGTCTGTCGCAGGTTCGAATCCTGCCTCGGGCATGGATGTGTGTGATGTCATTGGGTTAGTTAGGTTTAAGTAGTTCTAAGTCTAAGGGATTGATGACCTCAGATGTTATGCCCCGTAGTGCTTGGGGTCATTTTGAACCTCCACCTCCACCGAAGTTTTCCTATATCACGATGGGCATTTGACAGCAGGAGTGACGTTGCTATGAACGGTGCACTATTACAGGTGTGAGAGCGAATTGCATCTGTGAGAAACAGCCAGATCAACTGCGCATGTTTTATTACTTCAGAGTGAATTCTTTTCTAAGTAATCGCCGCACGGGATTAGCCGAGCGGTCTGAGGCACGGCAGTCATGGACTGTGCGGCTGGTCCCGGCGGACGTTCGAGTCCTCCCTTGGGCATGGAGGTGTGTGTTTGTCCTTAGGATAATTTAGGTTAAGTAGTGTGTAAGCTCTGGGACTGATGACCTCAGCAGTTAAGTCCCATAAGATTTCACTTTAACTTTTTTTACTAAGTAATCATTAGCATTTAATTTCAGAAGTGCTTCAGATTATGGCATTATTTTTAACAAATCAAATCACGCTAGACATCTAATTGTATCTGAGAGAGACCCTCGATTATATTTGTTACAGTTGTTCTTTAGATTTACGTTATTTATTCACTATAAAACTTAGTTGAGACGCTAAATAAAATTCGCAGATGAACTAGGAACATAAAAAAATGGTAGTTTCGCGTACCGCAAAGAAGGGAGCTTGGTCTACGGCGAGCTTAATGCGAAGAAGAATGTCATTTTCCATTTGCATTTCAATGGAGTTATTGAATAAGAAGCAAGATTAAAATAGACACTGAAGTGATCACATTTTACCATAAACAAAATGGGGTGTTTATATACTGATCATATCAGCAGAATGTATTAGATTTAGCAGTAAGTACAGGGCTAGCCAAGTGATTCCTAATAATATACAAGTGAAGACCAAGACGAACTCTAAAGCAGCGAAATGAGCAATGAAGTTCAAATTGCACTTGAGAATAGCTATAAAGCCGAACTCATGATTGTGTGAAATAAATGATTACAAATATGCAGTCAAATGACGAAAATCTCTGTCACAAGCTTCTGTTCTCTTCTTTTCTGAATTGTTTATCGTCCTCGTTTAACTTCCGTACAAGGCCTTCAGAAAATGCTTCCTAATATTTAAATTTATTTTAGATATTAACAGATCCTTCGATTTCAGAACACCATGTCTTGTTGTTGGCTGTCTGCATTTTATAAAATCTTTGATTCGGCCATCCTCAGTTATTTAGTTGCACAAGTAAAAAAATTCGTCGACTATTATCTATTCAAATTCCCTCAGCGTCATCTGATTTAATTCGACTACTTCCCATCACTCTTGTTTCAGTTTTGTTTATGTTCGTCTTAGGCGTCTTTTGAAGACATTATAGATTCCTTTTAACTGTTCTTCCAAATTCTTTGCAATCTCTAAAAACGTCATCGGAAAACCTCAAAGCTTTAATTTCTTCTCACTGAATTTTAACTTTCCAAATTTCTCCTCGGCTTTCGTTGTTGCTTGCATAATTTACAGATTCAGTGACATTGAGGATATGAAATTTGCGAGCAGGTCAAAAGTGCGTGCCAAACCGAAATTCAAGCCCAGGACGTTTACCTTTCATGGGCACGTGCTCTACGAACGGAGGTACACTAACACGACAGACGATCTGTCCTCAAGGGTTTACTTCCCCCAGTAGATCTTGTACCTTTCACGCTTCACAGAAATTCCCCGACATGCCTTGCGGGAGTTGGACTCCTGGAAGAAAGGTTATTATGCCCGCGAAAGGCATAGGTCCAGGGTTTAAGTACATGTCTGGCACACCGTTTCAAACTGCCAGAAACTTCATTATCAGAGCACAGTCCACTGCAAAGTATGGCTAAGCCATGTCACCGCAATATCCGTTCTTCCAGGAGTATTAACCCCGCAACGTAAGCGCAAGAACTTGTGTGAAGTATGGAAGGCAGGAGAGGAATTACTGGCAGAATGATAGCACGCACTGGGCTCTCTCTTGACGTGCAGTCATTTGCAATAATTATCTAGCACCTCAAACAAAACAAATGGAATCGCTTAGGTTTTTTAACTGCATTTGCAAATTATCAAGGTTTCACA
Source organism: Schistocerca gregaria (assembly GCF_023897955.1). Classification (NCBI taxonomy): domain Eukaryota; kingdom Metazoa; phylum Arthropoda; class Insecta; order Orthoptera; family Acrididae; genus Schistocerca; species Schistocerca gregaria. The sequence continues at coordinate 176,045,753 of NC_064925.1, read as the reverse complement.
CGGACACCGTGTATATACATATGCCAGATGTTTATTATCAGGAATTTAGTACTGCGCTCATTGATGTTAGTGTCTTTTTTTAATATGCACTTCGTCTGAAGTTGTTACTGTTTTCCCACTGGAAACAAGTAATCAGCAATTACTTTTAAAATATTGCTATGCTGTGAATAGAGACGTCTGTTGGGATAGTCTTAAATCATTAACGACATTCGTTATTAGAGATACATTGCCAAATAGAGGTCTGCTCTGGATTACGGATTTGATTGCACCCATTCGTTCTACATTGTGTTTAATGTCATATATTCAGCCTTCATTAGCGCGTCGTCCCGCTATTTTCTAATACCTTCGGATGCAGCACTGAACTTCCCTGGTTAATATACCATCTATTCGCCCAACTACATGTGTCACCGGATCACGCCTTCTACTCCAGTGTGTTTCCTGAGCCATTTGCGTGTTTTTTTTTTGCCTCTTCTAGCAATTACTATTATGCACGTCTCTATTGCTCGCTGACTAACTCTCGGTTTTTGGAAGTTTTTTCGCTTCAAAAGCCCACGTCTCACTGTCATTTCCCAAAACGGGTTATGTACATCGTTTGTAAACTATCCGCTCCAGATCATTTTTACTTTTCTTCTTATTTTTCTTACTGTCCAGCCAACGGCTCTATTTTATTATTAAAATATCGAGAAACGTTATTTTAGATTTATTACATCGTTCGTACTTAGTTATTACATTTATCACTGAAGTTAGTCTGCAGTAGAGGCGAACAGCACAATAAAATGAACATAAACAGTCTCGACCGCAAGGAACCTTTTTTTGTGGTTGCTGGTTTCGATCAGTTACTATCTTCAGGCCTCATACCATGTTCGTAGGCGGTAGTGGTGAACTCCACGAATGTCAACTGCTCCGTACGCCGCCACCGCCTACCAACATGGTTTGAAGTCTGAAGATTGATTGACGACTCCATAGAGTGCTGTGTGCACAACGACCATATACGTGAAATTAGAAGGAAGGTCAGCGTTGGCCGTAATTTTGATGGTTTATTGACAGCAAAATCGATTTCCAGTCACACAGTGATCAATCTCAGTGCTTGTAGTGCACAAATTACACTCATAAGCACTGGTGTCAAGTTATTATTAGTAACCAAAGCTATGAAACGATCACAATAGCTGTGATCGTTTCATAGCTTTGGTTACTGCAGTACAATAACTGTGATCGTTTCATAGCTTTGGTTACTGATAATAACTTGACACCAGTCTCTAACAACTTGACAGCAGTGCCTATGAGTTTAATATGTACACTACAGCACTGAAGATGGTCAGTATGTGATTGAAAATCGATTTTGCTGTCAATAAACCATCAAAATTAGGGCCAACGCTGACCTTTCTCCTAATTTCAAGTCTGAAGATGGTCAGTAACCGACAGATACCGGTAAACACAAAAAAAACTTTCTTTTGGTCGAGACTGGTTATGTGCATTTTAAAGTACTAAGAAAAACTGCTGTTCTCCGCGAGAAATGTTCTCAAAAATTGCAAACCGCACAATGTCTTCATCATAAGGAAGATAGTTCAGATACCTTCTGCTAACCTGTATTCCTTCCTCTTTTCGTAGCTGAGATAACATAAAAAATTTTCTTTGGGCGTTTTAAACAGTTTTACTGCCACAGAATCTTACTGCTTGACTCCTTTTACTATTCCGAATCTACCTTACCTTGATGACGTGTAGTGGAAACTGTAGCACTGACAGCGTATATTTTTCAGTATGAACTCAAACTTAACTAATACGGTACTAACGATTTATAAGTAATAAGGAATTAATTCCCCCTTTGAGAGACGTTTTCAACTGTCTCTCAAAGGGGGAATTAATTCCTTATTACTTAGAAATCGTTAGTACCGTATTAGTTAAGTTTGAGTCAAAAGCTTTTACAAAGTCAATGAGTCATAGAAAAGGACATTCTCTCTGCTCTGTTCCGTAATTTTTTTCACAACTTGATTAAGTATTCATTGTGGTGTATAAACGGCCGGCCGTTGTGACCGAGCGGTTCTAGGCGCTAAGTCTGCAGCCGCGCGACAGCTACGGTCGCAGGTTCGAATCCTGCCTCGGGCATGGATGTGTGTGACGTCTATACAGCATGGATGCGTGTGAAGCTTTTAGGTTTAAGTAGTTCTAAGCTCTAGGGGACTAATGACTTCAGATGTTAAGTCCCAGAGCCATTTGAACCATTTGATGTATAAAAATTTTGATGAGGCCAGGTGTACGTAAATATTACAAAATGACGTATATACTGAGGTGACGATAGTCATGGAACATCGATATAAACACATGCAGATGGCGCTAATACCACGTATAAAAGGGCAGTACATTGGCGGAGTTGTCAAATGGTTCAAATGGCTCTGAGCACTATGGGACTTAACTTCTGAGGTCATCAGGCCCCTAGAACTTAGAACTATTTAAACCTAACTAGCATGAGGACATCACACACATCCATGCCCGAGGCAGTATTCGAACCTGCGATCGTAACGGTGCGCGGTTCCAGACTGTAACCGCTCGGCCACTTCGGCCGGCGGTGGACTTGTCGCCTGTACTCATGTGATTCATGTGAAAAGGTTTCCGATGGGATTGTGGTCGCACGACGGAAATTGACTGACTTTGAACACGGAATAATAGTTGGAGCTAGGCGGATGGGACATTCCATTTCAAAAATCGTTGGGGAATTCAGTATTCCGCGATCCAGAGTGTCAACAGTGTGCCGAGAATACCACATTTCAGACGCAGACAACGCAGTGGCTGACGTCCCTCACTTAACGACCTATAGCAGCGACGTTTACGTAGCGTTATCAGCACTAACAGACAAGCAACACTGTGTGAAATAACCGCAGAAATGATTGCGAGACGGATGACGAACTGTTAGGACAGTGCTGTGAAATTTGGCTTTAATGGGCTATGGCAGCAGGCGGTCGAAGCGAGTGGTGTTGCTAAGAGTAGGACATCGCCTACAGCACGTCTTCTGGGCTCGTGACCATACCGATTGGACCCTAGACGACGGTAAAACTGTGGCCTATTCAGATGAATCCCGATTTCAGTTCGTAAGAGCTGAAGGTAGGTGAGCTGTGCGCGGCTCGTGTTCATTGCTTGACAGCTTCTCTTTACGGAACTGTTGCCTCGTTTCTTATTCGATTTACTGGCGTCACTAAGTTTTTGGCTTGCCTGCCCGTGAGTGGCAGCATCAGCGCTTATTGATAAGAGCACGGTCGTATTATCTCTGAAGCGACCGCTAGTATTTCCGGCTCGCCGTGTGTCGTGGGTTCAGTCGGGACGCAGCGCCTGTGAGGTCCGGACAGCCAGTACTCGCCGACCGCTTGCGACACACATGCACTGACCGACGGAAGGAGACTGGAGCGGGAACGACCTTTGGTTTGTCGTTCGGTCGGTCGTCGCCGGGCGACGTGTATTTGTTCCTTTGACCGTTTCTGAGACTCGTCAGTTGGTCATGTTGTCGGACGTGGGTCGGTTCCTTCCCTGTGCAAGACGTCGGTTGGCCAAGAGGCAAGTGTTACCTCTGCGTGGTTGGGTCCGAGCCGATGTGCCCGGGTCACCGTGTCTCCGAGTCCTGAACGGACAAGGAGTTGAGTCGGGATGGAGCTGCAGTGAGGTTCGGACAGCCGATACTCGCCCGAATCTTGCTGACACACATGACTTCAAGGGACGACAACCTTGGTTGGTCGTTCGGTCGGTCGTCTCATCGCACGACGTATATTTGGTTGCCTACTGTTTCTGGTTCTCTGTGTGTGTCGACTTGTCATTCGTCCTGGTTGTTCCAAAGTGATTGCTTTTACGATTGTTCGAGTTCTTGTGGAAGTGTTTTCGTGGAATTGTGTCTAGCTTGTGTAATTTCGACTGAGCAGTTATGTTAGTGCTGTGTGCGTACTGGAGTAGTCTGTCCGTCGTTTGGGACAGTGCAGCGAGGAAGTCTCCGCTGCAACGATCATTACAGATGGAGCTTAAGTGAGCATCGAACTAGTATAGGAAAGGAAATAGGTGGTATGGTTTTCGAAGGAACTTTTCAAGAATTTGCCTGAGCTGTTTTACGGAAACCAAGGCAAAACCGAATTTGGATTACCGGACATGATTTGAACCTTGCTCTTCATGAATACAAGTCGAGTGTATTAACCATTGAGTATCCTTGCACATCAAGTCATTATCATTGTGTTAGCCAACTTGGGACGATTCTGTGGCAGTTCCACCATCGCCTACTTAAATCAATGGTGCAGGATCGAAAATACTAATAAGAAGATGTTTTTACGTGACAGCAACTGTTACATTGTGGTACACGGACTAAGTTGGTAAGAAAGTGTAACAATTAGATTGTTTCGCGAATGTGGAGGCTTGTCAGCTCGTTGCACGACTCTGGAATACAACACATGAGCGATGTAAATCTCCGCGACATACCGGTCTTAATTAACCCCCAACTGCGTTCCAACCTTGGGATAAGCTATCAATCCTTCAGCAGAAAATGCTGAGATGGTTACTAAGCGAAGGATGAATTCGGAGAACCGAGTGTGTCCACTCAGGCAAGCCACAAAGGTGAGTATTGAGCAGCTGGTAACAAGAACTGACGGTCAATCTCTTCTTTGGAAGTGGTAAGCTAAGATAAAGCGTCAAAATTTAACTCTGTTTGCGAACTCCAATTTGATTTTTAAAGACGAGATTTTCGTTATCCAAACACGTGAACTTGATCAGCATATTTGAAACATCAGTGGGCAATAGATACTCTGTCAAAAAAGTGTTGATTTTGTGGTCTGCTCTCAATATTAGTGATGACCGCTTTGTAGATTAGAAGCAGTATTGAAATGAAGTATAGTAGAAAGATTATAAATGTCAGTAATTTGTAACACAAGACGTAAAACAATGGTTTTGCGATATCATAAAGAAATGAGAGGACTGGAACATATATCTGGTTACAGCATTTAAGAAAAAGGAAAAAAAAGGGTGACAGGTATGACAGAGGCTGTTCAGGATACGGATTACATGGTAATATCGTAAACCCAATTGCGGACTTTATGGAGTATATAACCATGAGCGATTTTGCAGACAGATAATTTTTATTCTAAGACAATTCACAGGAAAAAAATACGTGTTTAAACAAGAGAGGTAAATTCTAAGAGTATACGAATGATTTTAATCGCTTCGAAGAGGTTGTGTGGAACAATGAAGGTAAGGCGTACCGCAATGTATTTCATTATGTTTCAACAAGTATATCATGCATCAGTGATCCTATTCAACTGGCAATATCGTAAAGAATAACAGGAAAACCCTCAAACTTAGTACAGAATTTGGTTGACATAATTAATTTCCACCCTCACGCTTGAGTACGATTTCCTCCCCAGTCTTTTTCCATTCGGAACTCTATCTTCCTTTCTAATAATCGTGTCGTTGACTGGGTAGTAACCCCTGACCTACCTGTTTCATTATGTTTTTCTATTACACAAATCTCTGGACCCACTAAGTTTGAGTGGTGCAAATTTTTTTGAATTTCGTGTTTATTCACTCACACGATATAGATTTTTTCCTTTTGCTGTTAGAATAAATTTAAGAACTATTTTGTTAAAACTGAAGAGGAGAAACACACGTCGCACTGGCCGAGAAGTTGTGTCTCGTCACTACAAGTTGTTTATTACTGCTTAAGGGTCTGTTTGACTGCTATCATAAATGCGATTTTCAATCTGCGATGGAATGTTAGCTAACACGTAACTTCCTGGCAGATTAAAATTGCCTGCCGGGCCGCAAGCCGAACTCAGGACCTTCGTCTTTCTCAGGCAAGTCCACTACCGGCTGAGCTACCCAAGCACAGCTCAGGACTTGTCCTCAAAGCTTTACTTCCTGCAGTGCCTCATCTCCTGCCATCCAAACTTTGAAACTGTCAAATTTGGCGCCACAAGTATTCCTGGAAGATGGGATATCGCAGAGACGGGGGATATTTCCAGAACGAAATGTTTACTCTGCAGCGGAGTGATGAGTTCATTTGGGTCAACAGTTTGGACATGGTAAAGTAGTTAAACACAGATTTAGATTTCTTATGTAAAGTACCTTTTTCTTGGGAATCAAACATTAGCGCCTAGAACCGCTCGGCCACTCTGGCTGGCTAGTAATATTTGTCTCCCATTTAAACATATCCAAACATATTTGCGAAGCATGCGTGTATAGATTGTTCTGCATTGTTTATCCGAGTAGGAAATACACACATTTATTTTTTTGGGTTAACGTTAATTAATTGTAACGAAATTTGGCACATTATCAAAATAAGCCAGAAGTAAGAAAATGAGGGGTTGGCGTCACTCAAATAACTTGATATTTTTATGTAATCCCCTTATAAGAACCATCCTAATGATTGGAGTCAAGCACAGGCATAAATAGTAACAAACAGCACGAAATGAAATCAAGCAACTTCTCGGCACTGCGGCGTGAGTTCCTCGTCTTTAATTTCAACGAAGAAGGTGTTATAATCCTACTCAAAACTTGCTAAACTGTGCAATGGTTCGGCGAGTAATTTGGTGCGGACGGCCAGAGTATGTGCTATTAAATTGGCACAGTATAATTACCACAAGAGGATGCAAAGCAACATGAACATTACTGTGGGTGCAATATCATTGCTGGCCGCTGTGACCGTGCGGTTCTAGGCGCTTCAGTCCGGAACCGCGCTGGTGCTACGGTCGCAGGTTCGAATCTTGCCTCGGGCATGGATGTGTGTGATGTCCTTAGATTAGTTAGGTTTAAGTAGTTCTAAGTCTAGGGGACTGATGACCTCCTATGTTAAGTGTCATAGTGCTCAGAGCCCATAGAACCATTTCTTACGTAAGTTTCTCAGTATTAACAGACATCCATTATATGGACTCGCATTCGGGAGGACGACGGTTCACTCCCGCGTCCGGCCATACTGCTTTAGGTTTTCTGTGATTTCCCCAAATCACTCCAGGAAAATGCTGGGATGGTTCCTTTGAAAGGGCATGGCCGACTTCCTTCCCCGTCCTTCCCTAATCCGTTGAGACCGATGACCTCGCTGTCTGGTTCAAAAATGGCTCTGAGCACTATGGGACTTAACGTCTCTGGTCATCAGTCCCCTAGAACTTAGAACTACTTAAACCTAAGTAACCGAAGGACATCACACAACACCCAGCCATCACGAGGCAGAGAAAATCCCTGATCCCGCCGGGAATCGAACCCTGGAACCCGGGCGTGGGAAGCGAGAACGCTACCGCACCACCACGGGATGCGGGCGCTGTCTGGTCTCCTCCCCCAAAAACAACCCAACAACCCAACCCATCCATTATGGAGGCAGTAGCTTTGCGAACGTAGTGAGCTGGTGACCGTTAATTTTCGTTGATTCGTTAATTAAATTTATAATATTTTCCAAATTTAGCTACCCATTGTAGTACCATCGAGCCCAGTTTTTATTCGTCATTGTTGCAAGTGCTGAACATTGGCGATTCAGTTATAACTGCACCTGCAATTCACGGATTTCACTTGTACTTCGGGGTAGATGCCTTTCCCGCACAACATGCAACTTTAGGTACACGGTTCAAATGAGTCTTAATTAACCGGAAGTGTAGGTGATGGTTGTAAACTGACGCAAATTTCTGGACACATCTTGTGCGAGTGTTCCTTTCTTCGGTCTCCGTGGCGTTCTCAGCCTGCTTGCTCAAACACGGACGACTCAAGAGCGGGAGCAAGCACGGCTGACACGGTGCAGTATACGGCGGCCGTGCCACGCTAGGCAGAGGAGCGTTTTGTACGGCTGCGGTGTGCGGGCTGCAGGCTCTCTGCCCGCAACTGGAGCCCGGCGCGCAGATGAGGTTACGCCTGCCGCCGAGCGCAGAGTGGGTGGCCTCTCCACACGCCGGGTAAACTCTATTGAGGGCCGGCCGAAATACACTTTGCCCTGCTGAGTGCACCCCACACACACACGGCGCTCACGCCAAATAGCTGGATATTGGGCTTACCGAGGCGCACACGGCCTCTTTGAAAGGTCTTAAGTGGCTCGGGCTTCCACTTCAGTGTTCATTATTGAGACGTTTGTGGTTAGCTCTCTCCGAAATGCGTTGTTTTCTTTATCTGAAAGTGCAGATCAGCGGTGTCCAAGCCGTGGCCTGCGACTGAAGCAAGTATCAGCGTTACTCAAGAACTGAGGATCTATCACGGGATCGGCAAAAAAAAGTATAACATTCTGTTTATGTAGAGTTAAGATAAACTGAATATTTTCAATTTGATACACCCGACACACAATGCTATTCTGTAGTTGGTTCAGCCCGTTGCTTTTTTTTTTCTTTCTTTTATTCAGTTGTTATTGTTAATGTTAAACATAGTAAATACTCGTCTTCTTCCGTTGTGGCCCAGGTATGCTAAAAAGGTGGATGTACATCCCTGAAATAGATCTCTACCTCACTTACGAAAGCGCAACGGTGTAACCAGTATTCAGTTTCTTAGTCATAACCTAGATTAACGATAACCGATGAAGGGGCAGTTGGCGAATTGTTCGTTCGAGAATTAATGGTTTTCTACTAGAAAGATTTTCGAGGAAATTTGACACTTTTCTTCCTTAGTGCCGTATCTCGATTTGACTTTTTTGACGTGTAAACGTCTATTCACTCGTCGGTCGAACTTTCTTGTGTGACAAACTACTGTCAGATTTGAATCACTAATAACTGCGAGACAGCTTGTATCACACAAGGCGATTTTTGTCGCTGCTACAACTCGGCCCGAGTGGTCGCCATTTCACGTAGCCGCTAATAGCTGGTCACAATGAGATGTTAGTTTGTACGAGTAGGTAGTGGCTAGTGGAATGTAATACGAACCTCGTTCCTCGTTTGTAACGTCGAACAAACGAATTCGTACAGTCTTAAAATGATTGATTCGTTCGGGTTGTACTGAGTTGAGTAAATACGTCATAAGTGAAATACCGTGTGGCGCAAGAAAAACAAGCCCCGGGTACAGATTACTCGCCAATTATTCTCGAATTGTTGCCTGCCTCGAGAAATACAACAACAAATAGATAAACATAGATAAAAACAAATAACTAATGAGCTAGTGTAAAGGTCTATATTTACACAGTCGTAACACTTTCGAAGCAATAGATGACATGAACCATCGACCTTGCCGTTGGTGGGGAGGCTTGCGTGCCTCAGCGATACAGGTGGCCGTACCGTAGGTGCAACCACAACGGAGGGGTATCTGTTGAGAGGCCAGACAAACGTGTGGTTCCTGAAGAGGGGCAGCACCCTTTTCAGTAGTTACAGGGGCAACAGTCTGGATGATTGACTGATCTGGTCTTGTAACACTAACCGAAACGGCCCAGCCGTGCTGGTACTGCGAACGGCTGAAAGCAAGGGGAAACCACAACCGTAATTTTTACCGAGGGCATGCACCTTTAATGTATGGTTAAATGATGATGGCGTCCTCTTGGGTAAAATATTCCGGAGGTAAAATAGTCCCCCATTCCGATCTCCGGGCGGCGACTACTCAAGAGGACGTCGTTATCAACAGAAAGAAAACTGGCGTTCTACGGATCGCAGCGTGGAATGTCAGATCTCTTAATCGGGCAGGTATGTTAGAAAATTTAAAAAGGGAAATGGATAGGTTAAAGTTAGATATAGTGGGAATTAGTGAAGTTCGGTGGCAGGAGAAACAAGACTTTTGGTCAGATGAATACAGGGTTATAAATACAAAATCAAATAGGGGTAATGCAGGAGTAGGTTTAATAATGAATAAAAAATAGGAGTGCGGGTAAGCTACTACAAACAGCATAGTGAACGCATTATTGTGGCCAAGATATACACGAAGTCCACGCCTACTACAGTAGTACAAGTTTATATGCCAACTAGCTCTGCAGATGATGAAGAAATTGATGAAATGTATCATGAGATAAAAGAAATTATTCAGGTAGTGAAGGGAGACGCAAATTTAATAATCGTGGGTGACTGGAATTCCACAGTAGGATAAGGGAGAGAAGGAAACATAGTGGGTGAATATGGATTGGGTGAGAGAAATGTAAGAGGAAGTAGCCTGGTAGAATTTTGCACAGAGCATGACTTAATCGTAGCTAACACTTGGTTCAAGAGTCATAAAAGAAGGTTGTATACATGGAAGAACCCTGGAGATACTAGAAGGTATCAGATAGATTATATAATGGTAAGACAGAGATTTAGGAACCAGGTTTTAAACTGAAAGACATTTCCAGCGGCAGATGTGGACTCTGACCACAATCTGTTGGCTATGAACTGCAGATTAAAACTGAAGAAACTGCAAAAAGGTGGGAATTTATGGAGATGGGACCTGGATAAACTGACTAAACCAGAGGTTGTACAGAGTTTCAGGGAGAGCATAAGGGAACAATTGACAGGAATGGGGGAAAGAAATACAGTAGAAGAAGAATGGGTAGCTTTGAGGGATGAAATAGTGAAGGCAGCTGAGGATCAAGTAGCTATTAAGACGAGGGCTAGTAGAACTCCTTGGGTAACAGAAGAAATATTGAATTTTATTGGTGAAAGGAGAAAATATAAAAATGAAGTAAATGAAGCAGGCAAAAAGGAATACAAACGTCTCAAAAATGAGATCGACAGGAAGTGCAAAATGGCTAAGTAGGGATGGCTAGAGGACAAATGTAAGGATGTAGAAGCTTATCTCACTAGAGGTAAGATAGGTACTGCCTACAGGAAAATTAAAAGAGACCTTTGGAGAAAAGAGAGTCACTTGTATGAATATCAAGAGCTCAGATGGAAACCCAGTGCTAAGCAAAGAAGGGAAAGCAGAAAGGTGGAAGGATTATATAGACGGTCTATACGAGGGCGATGTACTTGAGGACAGTATTATGGAAACGGAAGAGGATTTAGATGAAGATGAAATGGGAGATAGGATACTGCTTGAAGAGTTTGACAGAGCACTGAAAGACCTGAGTCGAAATAAGGCCCCGGGAGTAGACAACATTCCACTGGAACTACTGGCGGCCCTGGGAGATCCAGTCCTGACAAAACTCTACCATCTGGTGAGCAAGATGTATGAGACTACCGAAATACCCTCAGACGTCAAGAAGAATATAATAATTCCAATCCCAAAGAAAGCAGGTGTTGACAGATGTGAAAATTACCGAACTATCAGATTAATAAGTCACAGCTGCAAAATACTACCACGAGTTCTTTACAGACGAATGGAAAAACTGGTAGAAGCCGAACTCGGTGAAGATCGGTTTGGATTCCGTCGAAATGTTGGAACACGTGAGGCAATACTGACCCTACGACTTATCTTAGAAAATAGATTAAGGAAAGGCAAACCTACGTTTCTAGCATTTGTGGACTTAGAGAAAGCTTTTGACAATGTTGACTGGAATACTCTCTTTCAAATTCTAAAGGTGGCAGGGGTGAAATCCAGGGAGCGAAAGGCTATTTACAATTTGTACAGAAACCAAATGGCAGTTATAAAAGTCGAGGGGCATGAAAGGGAAGCAGCGGTTGTGAAGGGAGTGAGACAGGGTTGTAGCCTGTCCCCGATGTTATTCAATCTGTATATTGAGCAAGCAGTAAACAAAAGAAAAATTCGGAGTAGGTATTAAAGTCCATGGAGAATAAATAAAAACGTTGAGTTGACATTGTAATTCTGTCAGAGTCAGCAAAGGACTTGGAACAGCAGTTGAACGGAATGGATAGCGTCTTGAAAGGAGGATATAAGATGAACATCAACAAAAGCAAAACGAGGATAATGGAATGTAGTCGAATTAAGTCGGGTGATGCGGAGGGAATTAGATTAGAAAATGAGACACTTACAGTAGTAAAGGAGTTTTGCTATTTGGGGAGCAAAATAACTGATGATGGTGTAAGTAGAGAGGACATAAAATGTAGACTGGCAATGGCAAGGAAAGCGTTTCTGAAGAAGAGAAATTTGTTAATATCGAGTATAGATTCAAGTGTCAGGAAGTCGTTTCTGAAAGTATTTGTATGGAGTGTAGCCATGTATGGAAGTGAAACATGGACGATAAATAGTTTGGACAAGAAGAGAATGGAAGCTTTCGAAATGTGGTGCTACAGAAGAATGCTGAAGATTAGATGGGTAGATCACATAAGTAATGAGGAGGTATTGAATAGGATTGGGGGGAAGAGGAGCTTATGGCACAACTTGACAAGAAGAAGGGACCGGTTGGTAGGACATGTTCTGAGGCATCAAGTGGTCACAAATTTAGCATTGGAGGGCAGCGTGGAGGGTAAAAATCGTAGAGGGATACCAAGAGATGAATACACTAAGCAGATTCAGAAGGATGTAGGTGGCAGTAAGAACTGGGAGATGAAGAAGGTTACACAGGATAGAGTAGCATGGAGGGCTGCATCAAACAAGTCTCAGGACTGAAGACAACAACAACAACAACAACAACAACAACAGATGACAATTGGCTGGTTAGCGACAATGAGCCGTCCTACAAAGGTATCGGAAGAAAGTGGGTTAGAAAAGAAAGGGGATGTTTCTGTATCGCTTTAAGGAGAACTAGCTTCGGAGGATCCACTTACCTAAATTACTAACGTTAATTGAAGCAAAGTTTGGTGAATTGCTTGAACTGGATACTCCCAACTTATGAAAAAAGATACGCTGATAAGAAGTGCGATTCTACGTAAGACAAAAGTAGAAATCGTCTTTCGTTACTTGCAAATTCGAGACTACCTGAAATATTTGCAGAATGTATTCAGAATTGCTGATAACACAATATCCACCTTTCTGTCAGATCAGTATTAATTCGCTTTGTTGAACCAAAGTAACTTGGGTTTGTAGACGTATTCAGCTCCTTGCCAATTGTCAAGGATTTCGTCACTTTCTTTATTTCTATATCTGTCCTTAATGTTCTTATCTTTTTTCTCTGATTTTCATTTAGTTCTACAAGTAAACATCTATACGTATTTTGTCGTGCGTTCTTTGTCATGTAGTTTATCATTATTTACATCCCACAGTCCTTTCATATTTCCGATAAACATCCAGAAATTTCACCGTGTCCTTCTATGACCATCTTCAAACATTTCCTGATTGGTTTCCCATCATCACGACAAAGAAATTTAAACAAAACAAAACAAAGGAACAAACCAAAAAAGTTGAACGCCACGTGTGATGACAAGAGAGCGACTAGCTATCAGGCTGTCAGACGAGGCGACAGCAGCGCTATGTAGCGTCGACTACGATACATGACCGCCACACCCGGATATTAGAACTCAGTTTGTTCAATTACAGTTCCCACTAGTTTTTAATAGCTGCTAGTCGAGGCAATAGCAGCGAGTATCTTGTCACAGGAAGCGATTTCTTGCTGCTTATACAAGTAGAAGCGGCTAAAGTCTCCCCGTGTGTCACGGCCATAATGCGTAAACTCCACGAAGGATGGATCATGTCTGTACGTGTTTAACGTGCACCATTTCTTTTGTTTGTGACGTCATCATATCAGTGTAGGCGCATGTGCGTTGATTGTTACGAATTAGGTTTGTGTAAAGTTATAATTGAATGAGCGAGGAAATGTTATATGCGAATCTCATAATTGATATCCTTTAACCTTGAATTCTATTTCCGTCATTGCTCCTTCGATTTGAAGTGTGGATAGTACGGGAGAAAGGAAGACTCTGTACCTTACACCATTTTAATGTGAGCACTTTGTTCCTTTTCTTCTGTTCTTATTGTTCCCACTTGGTTCTTGTATATATTGTATATTACTCGTCTTTTCTTATAGCTTAAACCAAATTTTCTGAGAACCTTGAAAATCTTTCGCCACTTAACACTCCAGAAAAAAACAGAACGTGTATGGATAGGACTTTCATATTCACAGGACATATACTGTAGTTTGTTCTGAAGAAATGATTAGCATTTGAACTATATCGGCATGCAGGCTCAAGGTCAATATCGATATCGCAGTGCAACACCACCTATCGGTAAAATGTGCCTCCTGCGGCTCTCGATGTCGCTATAAACTGAAGGTAATATATCAGTGTAAGGTGAGCAGACGTCCAGAACACCTCGCAGACATATGCGCGAACCGCACCGTCAAATCAGTGAGTTTGAAAGGAGGCGTATTATTGTTGTGAAAGATGTGATGCATCCATCAGGGAAGAAACTGGTCTTGTAGGATAAAGTATTTCGTCAGTGCAACGGGTATGTGTAGAATGGTTCGCGGAAGGCCGTAGAACACGACGAGATGGGTGAGGTCGCACCACCCCGACCTTGCACAGAGAAAGTCGACACCTCAGCCGAATGGCAGGCATTGTGTCTCTGGCGCAGCAGTGGAACAGTATAACACATTGTGCACTATCAGGGGTGACAGTCCATCGCCATTTATAACGGCACGGGTTGCATGCTCGTCGGCCACTTCTCTGCCTACCTTTAAAGATCGTGCAGAAACATGCTAGACGGCAAAGGTGTATGGATAAACGTTACTGGTGACAGAAATGGCATCAAATAGCGTTTTGAGCCGAATCGTGAAGCGGCATCACACTGCATTCGCGCAAGACGTATAATGTCAACTCAAGGCCTTATAGTGTGGGTACTATCGGATACAACCACAAATCACAGTTGGTGCGTGTTCAGGGCACTGTGAATAGCATCCTGCGAACCATAGCCATAACCTTTCTGCACAACAACCCAGACGCCATTTTTCGACAAAAGAATGCACGACAACATTTTGATGCACAAACACGTACCTTTGGCGTGTCAGGATGTCAGCCTTTTACCTTGGCCTGCCAAATCACCAGACTCGTCGCCAATCTAAAATGTGTGGGATATGGGGAAACGACGGGTCCACCGCTGTGACCCAATACAAATCACCACAGTTGAACTTTCGAACCAAGCGAATGCAGCATGGGTGGCTATACCACAGGACGCCATTCGCGCCTTATACGCGTCAATGCCATCAAGCATGGAACAAGTTATCAGGGCCCAGGGCGGAGGATGTGCCTAATAGGCAACAGGACACATGCTGAACCAAGGTGGCTGAAATGCTGATCATTTCTTCAGAACATACGTTCTAGTGTACGTGTCCTGTGATCCTGTGAATGTGAACGTCGTATCTCTAGTCGTTCAATGTGTTCCGATTTTTTCTGAACAAAAGTGTACCTTGTCTATTGCTTTTTCTAGGTTAGCAGCACGGATAAGGCTGTCTTCATATTCCTTAAACCTTACTTCCTTTATCAAGCGCAACGTCAGTAGTGCCCCTCTGATGCATTTACCTTTCCGAAATCCAAACTTTTCATCATGTAACAGACCCTCAATTTTCTTTTCGATTCTTTTGTACATTATTCTTGTCATAAACTTGGCTGCTTTGGCTGTTAAGCTTAATATGCAAACATTTTCACTCTTACCTGCTTTGCGATCTCCGAAACTGTTTGGATGATGTTTTTCCTAATGTCTGACGGTATGTCTCCAATCTCATAATTCTACACACTAACTTTAATACTCATTAGTCGCCATTTCCCCTACTGGCTATAGAAATTCTGAAGGGATGCTACCTATTATTCTGATTTAATTTTTTTCAAATCTTACGAAGGTCTGCTAAGTTCGGCCGGCCGCTGTGGCCGAGCGGTTCTAGGCGCTTCAGTCCGGAACCAAGCAGCTGCTACGGTCACAGGTTCGAATGCTGCCTCTGGCATGGATGTGTGTGATGTCCTTAGGTTAGTTAGGTTTAAGTAGTTCTAAGTCTAGGGGACTGATGACCTCAGATGTTAAGTCCCATAGTGCTTAGAGCCATTTGAACAATCTGCTAAGGTTTAAGTCGTTCTAAGTCTAGGGGACTGATGACCTCAGATGTTAAGTCCCATAGTGCTTAGAGCCATTTGAACTATCTGCTAAGTTCTTACTCCAATTCTGGACCCTCTATATCTACCATATCGATTCCATTTAATTTTCTATTACACCATTAGACAAGTCCTCCTCTTTGTACAGGCCATCAATGAACTCTTCCCAACTACCTTCTCCCTGCTCTGCATTTAACAGAGGAATTCCCATTGCAATTTTAATTTCACCGAGAGTTACTTCGAGTTTTCTACAGGGTGATTATAATTAAAGTTACAGTTCCAAAACACAGTAAAAAAAAAGAACAGCTCTTAGAATGATGTCAAATTTGAAGGGAATGTTAAAGACGTGGAAAACGTTGCGGGAGAAAAATTTAGGGAAAATTTTCTCACCAGATGGTGCTGTAAGCGTCATAACGTAAATGGGTTCGGCTGTAAATGACACTTGAATCACAATGCAACGGCTGTGGTGCGAGGTACACATTTTACCAACCGTGCTGTGCAATGTGCATGGCCGCAAAAGCCTGGCATTCAGCAGCTGCGGTACTGTTAGTCCATCCAATACAGCAATGTCGTACCGTATTGGGTGGGAAAAATCTGTTTTAAATTCCAGAATGAGATTTTCACTCTGCAGCGGAGTGTGCGCTGATATGAAACTTCCTGGCAGATTAAAACTGTGTGCCCGACCGAGACTCGAACTCGGGACCTTTGCCTTTCGCGGGCAAGTGCTCTACCATCTTTTTTTCCCCCTAGACCATTTTTTTCTTTTTTTAAAATTCTTTTTTTATTTTTTTTATTAGGAAGGGAAAATAAAACATGTGCTCCGATTTGTAATGAGAATAGAATGAACATAGTATGTATCAGTTCTAGGCTGCCGTATAAGAAAAGAAAGGAAATGTCTACTTGAGGTGCATAAAAGACTATCACTTCATTGTCGAAAGGAAAGTTGCTCCACTGCTCTACGAGAGAAGGAAAATGTTGAGAGGAAAATGGGGAAAAAAATGCCTTCTGCATTGGTGAGCATCTGAATAGTATCTTAAAATTCCGGCAAGAACTAAAGTCCCAGGAAGCAAATAGGATTCATACATACAGGCAACTGCCAACCTCTACTATCCAAATATTGTATTTGAAGCATTTAACCGTTAATATGATTTTCAGCATATTTCCAAATATCCTCCTGTAGTCACAATGTTGGCTTACTTTAAAGTGTTCAATTTCTATGTAAGAATAATAGTCTAGGAAAGTAGCACGCCTATTCTGCATAATAAACGACGCTGTGTGGCCCATGATCCACGTGGTAGCGTTGTTTTTTGCTCGTGGACACCTCAGTTTTTGTGGCTGAATGATCTCTAAAAGTTCTACACCACTGGGCGTCGTACGGTCTATCACTGACAATCGTTGACGAAGAAATGTTGTAATTTCTTCTGCATGTCCGCAAGTGAACCTATGAAGGAGCGTATCGACTCTTCCACATGCGTCACAGTTGGGCGTTGGATGAAGGCCTGTTTTATGTAGCTTTTCATTCGTTGCTACTTTATCGTTGACTGTGAGATACCAGTCGGCTATGACGCGTGATGGTAACATGTCGTTGTGCACATTCCGCCATATTATACTCCAATGTGTATGTGGATATTTTTCTTCGAGACGATTCCTGTGGTTTGTTGTCATGAGAAGGTCATAAAGCTTCCTGTTCGTCAGGCTTCCGGTATCGACGATGTTGTGTCGAATGTAGCTCATTTCCATGTAGTACAGTCGCACATGTCGGTAAGAAAGTGGAATGCCGGCGATATTAACGGGTGGGTCCAAGCTATGAGGCTTCCACCGCTGAATGAGGTTTCTGATGAGACTGGTCCTACGGGTACGAAACTTCTTCCTGATGCGATTTAGGAGCAGGGTGACACATTTTTTGTGTACTTTAATGAGGTTAAGGCCACCTTTGGACGAAGGTAAGGTTAAGGTATCGAATTGAACTTTGAAAATATGCCCCCTAAAAATAAACCAACATAACGCTTGTTGTACACTCTTGGCTAGGTGGTCGGATATTGGAAGAATTTGCGCCAGATAATTCATCTTGTTCGTAATGGCGATCTCGATGGTCTTAACTTTCTGTAGTATGTTCAAGCCACGGTCGGAGTGAAGCATCAAAGCAGCACGTAATTTATTAAGCATGTGTGACCAGTTCTTCGTCAGGAATTTGTCTGGTTTGGCCTCAAAAGTAACACCGAGGGCTGTGTGAGAATCCTTTACCTTGCACCAGGTAACATGGGATATGTCTCCGATACCGATCTGCAAAACTGTGGTTTTAGTTCTATTGAGTATTGCTCCTGAAAGAAACGTGAATGTTTGTAGAAGAGTTGCTGCTGACAGAAGTTGTTGCGATGATGACACAGTTACGCATATATCGTCAGCATACGCAAGGCATGGGATAGTGACAGACTCGACGCTAAGCCCGATCCCGCTATGCGCTAAGTTGTTCAGTAGCGGCTCTACTGCAATGGCGTACAAAATCATTGACAGAGGACATCCTTGGCGGATGGATTGCTCAATGGAAACTTCTTTTGTAAAATGGCCATAAATGAGAATCCGTGAAGAGGCGTTTGTAGTAACTTTGCGAATTAATTCTATGAGATGAGGTCCAAATCCTAGTTTCTTCATGGTTTGAAAGAGGAAATCATGACGTACACGGTCATAAGCCTTCTCAAAATCTAGAAAGATCAGAGCGCCCTGTCTTTTAGTTTCAGCATATGAACAGATGATATCCCTCAAATCGCAGGCAGCTGAGATTGCACTTCGATCTTGCACTGCACTGTACTGGTAACTGCCTAAAACCTTGTACATAACGGTTTGCATCCTTAGCTTATTCGATCTGGTGACGATTTTGAAGTCGGCATTCAGGAGTGTGATGGGTCGCATGTTTTCGACCTTCCTGCTGTTCCCTTTTTTCGGTAAGGGCAGGATGATACCTTCCGTAAATGCATTGGGTATGACTTCCAAGTGCCAGAGTTCATTCGCTATCTCGAGGAGTGTCGGGCCGAGGAGGTTCCAGTATCGCTGGTAAAACTCATCGCTGAGACCATCGGGTCCTGGTGATTTCCCTTTCTTGGCACTGTGGACCGCCAGTCGGATTTCGTCCTCTGTGAAAACAGATTCCAACTTTGCATTATCCTGTTGTGACAAGCGACAGCTCAAGGTGCTAAGAAAATCCTCGCACGAGTGTTCATCAACGAGTTGCTTCTTGTAAAGTTGACTATAATAGTCGTAGACGTGCGAGATGATGTCACGTTGCTTCGTGATGGCATTCTCAGCGTCATCAACGACGGCTTCAATCAACATGGCTTTACGCCGTTTCGTCGTTCTCAGGATGTGGTACAGAGAGGACCCGTTCTTCGGCGGCAACGTCCTTAGGGTGGGCTCGCACGATGATGCCATGCATTCGTTGGCGTTGTATCGCCGTGATTTTCGCTTTATATTGTTTGATCTTTACGTCGATGTCGCGAGAAGGAGTGTTAGTGCGACTGCACAGTTCTCTCAAACAGCGATAATAAAATTCAATAGTCTGTTTCTGCCAAAAGCTTTTTTTGTCTGGCGTAGTTCATGAGGGTGAGGCGTAATTTAGGCTTAGCACACTGAATCCACCACTGTAGAACGCTAGCGTAACAACGTCGGTGCCACTGGAGCTGTTGCCACGTTATGTTCACCTCCTCTTTAAGTTGGGCATCCTGCAGAAGGCTGACATTCAATTTCCAGTAGCCCTTCCCGCGGTAAATTGGCTGGCGTTGTAGGTTGAGGTAACACTGATATGCACAATGGTCGGAGATGTTGACAGGAGCTATGTCACAGTTCACAGTGTGTCGCTGGATGGCATCGGACACATAGATCCTATCCAGCCGACTGGCAGAATGACTGGTTACGAAGGTGTACGCTACCCGTTCACCGTGCAGTTGTTCCCATGTATCGTGAAGACGCATGCCATGAATTAAATGTTCAAGTTCGATACATCTGTTCGTGTTAGGAGTTTGGTCTCTGTCGTTGAGCACACAATTGAAGTCACCACCAAGGATGAGATGTTCACGATAAGCGCTAAGAAGAATGGGAACCTCGGTTTTATAAAATTTTGAACGATCTCTCTTATGAGTGCTAGCTGAGGGGGCGTACACGTTAACAATCTGCCCACCATTCACTCGAAGAGAAATGCCACGACCACTGGGCAGCCGCTGCACATCCGTAAAGGGTATACCGTCGCGCAGAAGGATGGCAGTGCCTACAGCCTCCTGGAGATTGATGTTATCAATAAGAACGTAACCGAGCACTTCTAAGGCTGTGACAACCTCCTGTAGGAGGGCAATGTCAACGCTGGTACCATACAAGAAGTCAGTTAGCGAACGGAGTTTCACCGCACTTTGAATTCTATTGACGTTAAGTGTGGTAATGTTGTAGGTTTGGCTGTCACCCATGATGGTTCAGAGGACAATGAGCTCTGAGTTTCGGATCGTCCTTCTCTCCGGCTTTGAACCAAACTCGTTGGTAACGTTTGGAGTACGAAACGAAATGTCAAAACCAATAACGGGTCAGGGAGGGGAAGGTCGCAGCGCGATGGTCATGCGCGAGAGCAGCTACTGCTGCATCTCCTCGTTCTGCTGCCACCACGGTTCATTGCTGTCGGGGTGCTGCGCGGTGCGCGCGCCGCCCTGCCCGCCACCGCCGGCTGAGTCTGTCAACGTGGTCGCATCCGCCTGGCCACCACGCGGGGCTGCGACTGACGTCAGCGAGTTCCTGAGGGAGCGCTGCTGCAGCTGCTCGCTGCTCTGCTCGCTCTTCCTCTTAGCCGTTAGGGTGCTCTGATCCCTCTCAGCACTCAGTAGTGCCTTCAGGTGTTTGGTTTGTTCACGAATGCGTTCTTGCCTCGCGGTGTCTTCGCAGCGCAAGGAGCAAGAAGATTGAGGTTCAGTCTCGCTGCCACTTTCTGACATGTGTACGGGTCTCAAATCATTCGACTTTTCCTCTTTGCTACTATTCCCTTTGCTTCTCCTTCGGCGGCCTTTCTTCGTGTCTGCTACAGTCTCTATCGATAGGGGTGGTTCAGGCAAACTGATCTGCACCTGCTCCTGTATCTCACACGGCTGAGTTTCAGAGGTGGCTGGCACATCGTTGGTATCCAGCGGTAACTGCCCCGGTGAGGATGACGGTGCCGAATCGACGTCCGTCCTACCGCGAATGTCTTTGGCACTGCATTCCACCTGAACTGGCATCTCCGCCTCGCTAACATGTTCCGGCTGCCGGGGTGGTGGTACAGTCCCCGCGACCAACTCACTCAATAGTGGAACAAGCTTTTCACTACCGTCTGCAGGACGTTCCCGTGGAAGTTGAAATGGACGTCGACGTGTACAGTTCATCCGCAGATGTTTTGTTGAATGGCAAATCGAACAGGTAGGGGGTTGGCCAATGTAAGTTACCTGTGCACGACAGCCGCCAATGGCAACATACGAAGGTATATGTTTTTTCAAGTCTACACGTACACTTCGCACCCCGCTGTTTACTTGGTAGCGATAGGCACTCGACCATTTTTCATTAGTAACTAACAAAACCGCGCCGTACAGTGACAGAGAACTTGCAATCAGGTCATTAGGGCACTCAGGTGGCACATTAAATACCCTGACGGTTCTTACTCCGTATCCCGAAGGCACGATTTGGACATTACTAATACTGCCATCATTATGACGGAATGGCCTCACACCAACATGCTCCTCAACGAATTTCTCATAAGTGTCACTCGAAATAAATTTGATAAATAACGAGTACTGCACAAAGTCCAACTGGAACGTGTCGACTATATCTTCAGGCAATTTCAAATCCTCAAAGATCCACTCATGAATTTCAAACGCCGTCGGTCACAAGGCAGCACGATCGAAAACACACTGAACGCTGTTCGCTCTGTTAATTGTCGACATCTTACTTACAACAGTTATACAGAAACAAACGTTAACAGCGCTCGCACACGCTGCTCAGCTCTCCACCTCAGCACTGCTCGCTACGTAAACACTGGCCCGCGCTACCGCCCGTCACCGCGCGATGTGCACTGGCCGAGTGCCGGAACACGACTGTGAAGCATCTGAGCTACCGAAGCACGACTCAAGCCCGGTACTCACAGATTTACTTCTGCCAGTATCCGTCTCCTACCTTCCAAACTTTACAGAAGCTCTCCTGCGAACCTTGCAGAACTAGCACTCCTGAAAGAAAGGATATTGCGGTGACATGGCCTAGCCACAGCCTGGGGGATGTTTCCAGAATGAGATTTTCACTCAGCACTGACTGTTTTAAATTGTTCCTAGGCCAAAAGCAACATAAAAAGGAACAATGAAAAAAATGGCTTTTTAATTGCTCTGAGACCAAAAACTGCATAAAAAGCGACAATGAAATCAACTCCTAACTGTCGTGAGACCGGCGCAAGACGTGTTCAGTATGCTGTCCACCACCTTCTGTCAAAAGTTGAAATCGAGAAACAGCACGTTCCACGACACACTGGAGTGTCTCAGGGGTCACTTCAGAATGCGTTGCGCAATGAGTGCCTTCATTTCAGCTGCCTTTGTAATCGGAGTACTGAACTCGGCATCTTTCAGACAACCCCACAACCAGAAGTCATACGGATTAAGATCAGGTTACCTGAACGGCCATGCTATAGGGGACTGACGGCTAATACTTCTAGCATCCGAAATGCTTCTGCAGCACCGCTTCACTGGCTGTGCAATGTGCGGAGGAGCGCCATCTTGCATAAAAATGATCGTACCGAGACATCCACCCTGTTTAAGGGGTGGAAAGATGCTGTTGAGCAAAAGACTCTCTTAAAGTTTACCAGAGACGGTGAAGGTAACAGGACTCACGGGATTCATCTCTTCGAAAAAATACGGCACTACGATGAACGATTACATCAACCTGCATCATACAATCCCCTTGCAGAATGAAGTGGAACCGATTGAAGTGCGTGCGGATAATCCACTGCCAATAGTTTCCAATTCTGCGTATTGTCATGTCCTTGGAGACGGAAATATATGATTGCAGATCACGTAGAGAAACGGGAAAAGGCAAGGAAGAAGGTTACTAGGTGATATTTATTGCAGAATTGAATTAGTCTTTCTCCTCTCTTATTCCTACCACCAACTCCATATGGTCCCGCAACTCGTTCTTCTGTTCCTTCCTCTAATAACACGATCCAGTCTCACATGATTATTAGATTATCAATACCCTTTAGATATCCGTTCTATGTTCTCATATACTTCCTCAAACTATCCGTTTTCTGCTTGTGATGTCAGCAAATGAATTGTTGTTGTCAGTATTCGTTTTCTATTGATTCCGATGAGGTCTCGCGGTTAAGGCGCTCAGTCCGGAACCGTGCGACTGCTACGGTCGCAGGTTCGAATCCTGCCTCGGGCATGGATGTGTGTGATGTCCTTAGGTTATTTAGGTTTAAGTAGTTCTAAGTTCTAGGGGACTTATGACCACATATGTTAAGTCCCATAGTGCTCAGAGCCATCTGAACCAATCATCTGATTCCGATGAGAAGAATCACTGAATTTTTCTCTGCTCTGTGTTCCTATTCACAGCAAATTCTCCGCTAGTTATGCCATTTTCTTCTGCTGTTGATATTCGTCAAACGAGAAATCCTTATCGTCTTGCATTTCACTTCACTGACCCCACTAGATATAGATTGAGCCTTTGCATTTTCATTTTCCCTACCACGTTCATACTTTCGAAATTCCACTTACGCTTTCGTTGATTATTCAGTCTTTTTCTCATTCTTACCATAACCTTGGTTGTTCGCTGCTGTTGACTTTTGATACGAATGGGGGACAAATACGGAATCTAGATATTATACAGTGTAGTTGTTTTCCCTCTCATCCCCTGGATAGAAATGGGATATCAGCTATGTAAAAAATAGTACGAATTTCTAGCAATAAACTGTCTTTTAACCGAATAGATTTCGCTAGATTATTTTGCATCACATCAGATATTATTCATATTCAACGCCGTAAATTAAGCTACTGAATGGAATCAGAGACAAAAAATAAATCTGAGGTACGTAGGTTATTTATAATTGAGTTGTATGACTGTTTAGGGGAGACTATTCTCGGGTCGGCAGAAGACTAGAACGTGCTACCTCTACTATCACTACAGCCTTTAAACCGTTGTAGAGTTCAAACAGGTCGGCAACTACTGGATGAGGTGTTAACCAATTCTGTCAGAAACTGCAGTAAATTTTAACAGATTACTCCGTAATTGTTGTATGATTCAAGAGCGTGAATAAAAGTGTGAGTTTATTCTTTCAGCTTCACTTTCACTTATTGCCCCTCGTCGCTTTGGAGGGTAGATGAGAGTTCAAAGGTGTCATGACAGATCCGACCCCCCTAATAAATATTGCAATAAAAGCATTTTTTAACGTAAAGTGTATCCATTTCAAAATTCCACAGCCAACGTTTGAGAAGAATGAGGGTGAAAACTAAGAAAATACGAAATAACAAGAGGAAATCCAGCAACTTACTTTTTTTTTTAACAGGCTGACCAAACCTGCTGCAGCAATAAATCTAACTTGAATCTACAAGTGGAACCAATAAACCACAAGAAGTTCATTAAAATAAGACAGAAAGTGAAATCTCCTCCACAGTGAAATTTTCACGCAAATACTTTTTAGACGATGCGTTTCACTGAACTGGAACGTCTTAGAAGTTATACCAAAATGATTCCCTAACCATTTGTCTAAACAATTTATTATCATCATTCACGTATGGGCCCAGTAGGACTACGCGAGGTACATTCAATCAATGTCGCTTCCCTTGTCTCCAAAGCCACGCGGGATTAGCCGAGCGGTCTGAGACGCTTCAAAAATGGTTCAAAATGCTCTGAGAAGTATGGGACTCGACACCTGAGGTCATCAGTCCCCCAGAACTTAGAACTACTTAAACCTAACTAACCTAAGGACATCACACACAACCATGCCCGAGCCAGGATTCGAACCTGCGACGAAAAGGCGCTGCAGTCATGGGCTGTGCGGCTGATCCCGGCGGAAGTTCGAGTCCTCCCTCGGGCATGGGTGTGTGTGTTTGTCCTTAGGATAATTTAGGTTAAGTAGTGTGTAAGCTTAGGGACTGATGAACTTAGCAGTTAAGTCCCATAAGATTTCACACACATTTGAACATTTTCTTCTTCTCCAAATTTTTTTCATCTTTTCAGCGTGAAGTGTGTTTCTTCCATCAGACCACGGAGTTCCAGTTCGTTTTCTAATTTCAATCAAATTTTTGTCTGCATGTTTTTCAATCTGTAATGTCTGCCTGAGTTATACCACCTACTTTAAGGTCCTCCTTAATCACAGCTGTCCGTTTAATTGGCTCAGTTTTGGCCTTACTTCTGTTTTCATACAGTGGATGCCATTCTCTTAATATGCCCATGAAACTGAAGTCTTCGTTTTCTCTTATCGCCATATATGTCTCTGTATTCTTCTGTTTCTTATTACTTCTCATCATGTAAGTTTCCCCGTCAGTAATTTTTGGGCTTAATATTTTCCTAATAGTCTTTCTTTATTTCTTTTTAATTTCTTCAATACTTCTTCCTATTTAAAATTAAAGTTTGGGCTCCATACAGACTTTCACGTGTGATTACAGTGCTGTAATGCCTGAGTTCACTGAATTTAGAAAGTGTTTCTTTTATTATAAATATTTTGTGTTAATGCAATTGCAATCTTTTGACCGCGAACTTCGTTTGCAGCTTTTCCCGTACCGTTTTATTGTATAATTTCTCCTAAGTATTTAAACTGAGAAACTTTTTATTTTTCGATATTTCGTGTTCAAAAATTTTGTGCTTGTTTGTTGCATGTCATAAATTTCCTTTTCTCGAATCATATTTGTAGTTCTATTCCGCAACTTCTTTAAGAATTTCAATTAGTTTTTGAGCTTTGGTAATATCCCTAGTTAAAATTGTCAGATCATCTGCAAAGGAAAGGCAGTCTGCTCTAATATTACATTACCTGACTTCATTGATTGATCTATAATTTGACTACTTTTCCTCTCGCCATTCTGTAATCATCTTATGTAAAACGCAGTTAAACAGTAATGGGGAGAGCCCATCTCCCTGTCCAACACCAGTCGTTATATTATTAAATGGTTCAGAAATTTCTCCCGTAAGTTTAACGTCAGAGTTAGTGTCGGTTAGCGTGTCCTTAATCAGTATCAGCGTTTCATTATCTACCTCTTGTTTTGAAAAATTTAGGAAAGAGATTCACTGTCAACTGATCGTAGGCCTTTTTAAAATCCACAAATGTACATACAATATTGTTTCTAGAAATCCTTTGGTGCCTAATGAATAGTTTTAAATTAAGAATTTGTTCCGGACAGGCTCTGTTTGGTCTAAAGGCTGCTTGGTATTCACCAATTTTAGGTTCTAACTGTTCTTGGGCTCAATTAAGTAAACATTGCGAGATAATTTTGTATGTGACCGAGAAAAAGAGAGATTTCTCGGTAATTATTAACGGTGGTTCTATTCCCTTTTTATGCAATGGATGAATATGGGCAGTTTTTCAGTCCTTAGGTATTTTATCGGTTTGCCAGATATGTCCGATTAGTTGAGTGAACTCTTTTGTAGTGTTAGGACCTGCTGATTTTAGTAGCTCTGCAATTATTCCATCTTCTACGGATGCTTTATTGTTTAAAAGTCTCTTAATCTGGTTATTTATTTGGATTTCGTTAGGTTATTTAGTATCAGAGTTGGTGTTATTAGTTTGCTGTGGCTGAAATGTATTCACTGGTTCTGGGTAGTTTTATTGTTTTTCAAAATAATTAGAAAGTACTTTATAATTTTCCTAGATGTTAAGGGCCAAACTGCCATTTTCATTTTTGAAGCGAAGTCCTTGAGACTGGTAATCGGTTAGTTTTATTTTGGATGTGTTAGAAACTGTTTCTTGTACTGTTCCTTTGGGAGTATTTTTCTGTTTCTAAAAGTTGGGCATTTTCGTAGTTTCTCTTAGTTGTCGGATTAATTTAGATGTTTTTTTCCCCTTACAGTTAGAATGGTGTTGTACGTATTTTCAGTTTTGTTACTATTCCAGTTTTTGAATGCCGCTTGCCTAGGCTTAACTGCTGTTTCATACGTTCTACCAAGGATGTTTTTGATTCTTTCGAAGTGGAAGTAAATTTTGTGCTGTTTTGATGAACTTTTCTTTTAGGCTTTGGCTATTGTTGGATTGTGTTTTGTTAACTTAGGTTATTACAGTTGGGGTTATTTTGGCAGTGTCAAATTTTGGAATAAATTTTTTTGTTTTTTAGTGTTTTTGAGGTTGAAGTTTTACTTTTATTCGTGTTAAATAATGGTCAAATCAATATGAACCCCTTTCCTAAGTTGGAAATTTAAAATTTCTTTATAGTTGGGGAATGAAATTGCTACATGATCTATTTGAAATTCCCCAATAAATCCATTGGGTGCTCGCCACGTTTTTTGTTTAGAAGGGTTCTTTTTTAAATGTGTTGACATGATTTTAAGGTTAAAATTTTTGCATGTTTCAACAAGTCTTTGCCCATTTTGATTTGTCCATTTATGCGCAGGAAATCTACCCACCGTTTTCTTATATTTTCTCTCTTTAGCTAATTAAGCATTAGAATCACTCATTAAAATTTTAGCTTGGTTTGAGGGAATTTTCGAGATCATGCTTTCTAACGTTTCCCAAGCTTCATACATTTCTTCAGGTTCTCCACGGTTATCCTCATTGACCAGCATATGGCCATTAATTGAAGTGTATGCTTTATCTGCGCATTTAAGAGAAGTTTTCGTTCATCTATTATTAATAGATTTTACTCCGTTACTGAATTTAAAATATTTTTGGAGACTGCAAAAGCAACTCCCAAATGTGGTGTATTGTTAAGTATTCTTTTATGAGTTGTACTTTGAAAAAGACGATAATTACCGAAATCTACGGTGTTATTGTCCGTCGTTCGTGTTCCTTGAAGGGCCAAAATTTGAATCTTCTGTTCTTTTAATGTATATCCTAATTTGTGAAGTTTGCTTAGTTGCAAAAGTGTTTGTATGTTAAGTGTTGCAAAAACTGTATTTGTTTTGGTTTTAAGTTAGCCATAGGACTCCGACTTTCTCTGTTGAATCACATTACATTTTAAGCTGGCCACCCCAGAATCCGGAAGACAAGTTATACCAGCAATACTGGCGGTGGATTGACCACCTGGGGTAATATTGTGATTATCAAAAGGCTCCACGATGATTGTACCTGAAATCAGGTGGGGTTGAGCAGACTCACTGAGTGAACTGGCAGGGTTAGTTCCAGAACACAAATTTCAGCCGCACCACTGGTGAACAGACGCTGAACAGTTTGCCGCTTGCTACAAGGCAGAACCAAAATGGATTTGTTTTTGTTTTGCCCTGGTCCTGGACTGCTTATTTTGTATTCGCAGTTTTTCACCATACCTGATAGAACGTCCACTATCCGCCATCTGTGACCCATCCAATACCCTAGGTTTAGACTTTTAAACGAAGTCTTGAAGCCTGGATTTATTACTAATATTATTATTATTATATTAAACGTTTTGTATAGATTGGTGTTGTTATTATCAAGTTTCTAGGCATCAGCAGCACATTAAAGGCAGGTGCGACAACTGGTTATATTTTTGGAGTAGACAGTAAGAGCCTGTGACCTCCTCATATCCGCATGTTTTCACTTCTTCGCTGACGGATATTTTGCACATATAACAAAGAGTTGCGGGACGTTTGCTCTTAGAGTTTTAATTAGTTTAGCTATTCTGCCCGTCAGATATAGCTTGTAACTATCCTTTTTTCCTATTGGATCGAGACAGGAATACTTATTTGCGTACTCAAATATTCCCTTTGACAATACTGACTATCTGACAAAAATTCCTCTCGGAAACCCTAACCACTAAACATTCCTTACTATCTCAGCCCCCCCCCCCCTCCCCTCATATACATAACTCGTAGTTGTATAAATCCCCTAGCTTAACAAACAGTAAATTTTCTTTGCTGTCTGTCGCCAAATCGTATTCTCCTTCTCACCAGGCCGCAAAGCTCTACTTCTCTATTCTTTCATCTCATGGGCATAGATATGTCACACACGATGGTAATTACAATGGTTTACTGTTAACTGTTTTCGATCTTTGTGTGATGAGTCGAAGGCGGAATTTTCTAGTGCAAATATTTGAGAAGAGTGTACATTTGCACAACGCGATGCAGATTTTTCCAAACCGTAATTTAGTGCAGACATAGATGTAGTAAACTACAAGAGAATATAACTGTAGTAATAACAAACAACGATTTGTTATCTTGTTTGACGTGCTGAGGCCAGAAACTGACACGACTCGCAGTCCCAACACCGTACGACATGTGTGAGAAAAGTAATGAGACTGAAAACACTGTGAGCGACCTGGCAACACTGCGTTGTTCCACTTGTGTAGACCGGTGTGTTCATGTCTTTCAGATGCTCAGTCCGAGTTTCAGCTCCATACATCCATCGCATCATTTCTGAGAGCACCGTCAGTGACGTTGTGTTTTTGTTGTGTGTTACAACAAAGGAACAGCGGAATTTATAGCAACGTTATGTCATCAATTTTTGTGTTACACTTGGAGATCCTGCGAGCGTGACCTTTGAAAAGTTGAAGCTGACCTATGGGGCACAAATCATTTTTGGAAGGGTAAGAATATGTTGATAATGAACCTTGTTTTGGGAGACTTGCAACTTCAAAAACTGACGAAAACGTCAAACTTTTGCCTGCTGTTGTGATATCAGATTGATGTTTAACAATAACGATGATGGATGACATGTGAAACTTAAATACTTTCACCCTACATCAAATTTTGAGCGAAGTTTTGCACATGCGAAACGTTTGTGCCAAAATGGTGCCGAAAAGCCTCAGAACTGTGTAGCAGGACGAATGAAGTTGTGTTCAGTGATCCTCTTGAGAGGATTACCAATGACCACGGATTGTTTAATCGTATGGTCACAGGTGATGAATCCTGTATTTTTTTTTTTTTTAGTGCAATTCTGACACAAAGCGACAAAGTGAGGAGTGGCACACTGAGACATTTCCTCGACCGAAGAAATCTCGAATGAACAAATCAAAGATCAACCAATTCTGATTTGACTTTCTGAGTAGGGATATTGTATCCTCCAGAAGAAATTGTCAACCAAGTATTTTTCAAAAGTTGTCCTTGAAAGGGGCCAGAAAAGGGTGACTCTAGTGAGACTGGACTTTGCAGACAAGTGGATACTGCATCAAGACAACGCCGCATGCCGGAATTTTTGAGTCTTTGAAACGTTTCTCTTTTCCTGAAATTGAAAAATGTCTTACAAGGTAGCCATTTTGAGACACTGGAGAAGATTCAAAAGAATGTGATCGACGTGTTACAGGCCCTACCAGTTCGAGCTGGATTGGGTACAATGACTCCACCGGTCTATAGTTACCGAAGGGAACTCCTTTGAAGGGGACAATACTGTTAAAGAATGAGATTTTCACTCTGCAGCGGAGTGTGTGCTGATATGAAACTTCCTGGCAGATTGGTTGAGCACTTGCCCGCGAAAGGCAATGGTCCCGAGTTCGAGTCTCGGTCCGGCACACAGTTTTAATCTGCCACGAAGTTTCGACAATATTGTTGCTTGAAAAAAAAATTGTTAGATAAAAAAAATCAATATCATTGCTTTTCTCTTACACCTCATATATCATTCGTTTGATCTGAAGATAGCTTTAGCCTGTGTACTTCAATTGTTGCGTGAAGTCATTTATTGCAGAATTCCATCTCCCGTAAATTAAATAAGCATTACTTTTATATATAAAAGAGCTATTGTTGGATTTTATTCTCCTATTGTGTGGACCGAAAAGCCAATTTCCTGCTTCTGTCTCCGTCTGACATGAAAAATACTCGGTAATACTTGGTAATAGGGACAGAGGAGGGAGGGCGAGGGATGATGCGCGGTTTTCTTGCCATTAGTCTTTAGCTGCAGGCGCGGAATTTAACTGTGACGCACATGTGCCCCCTGCTTACAAGGGTGTCATGCCACCCCCGGAGCTCCCAACCGCTTGTTTGGGGTGCCTCCGGCATTAACTGGGGCCCAGCTGGGGAGCAACGCTTTTTTTCAGTATTTTTTTCTGAACGTCAAAACAGCGCTGAAGATGCCTAAGTGACATTATTAAGTGGAATTTTGACATCGATTCATAGTTTACAATGAGGTGACAAAAGTCGTAGGATAGCATTATGCACATATGAAGATGGCAGTAGTATCGCGTACTTAAGGTGCAAAAGGGCAGTGCATTGGCCGAGCTGTTATTTATACTCAGATGATTCATATGTTAAAATTTCCGAAATGATTACTGCTGTACGACGGGATTAACATTTTTTGAAAGCGGAGTGGTTATTGGAGGTAGGCGTATGGGACATTCCATTTCAGCAATTATTAGGGAATTCAGTATTCCGAGATGCATTGTGTCAAGAGTGTGCCGAGATCACCAGATGTCAGACATTACCTCTCACCACGGACAACGCAGTGGGCCTTCACTTAACGACCGACAGCAGCCGCATTTGCGTAGATCTGTCAATGCTAACGGGCAAGTAACACTGCATGGAAATCAGGGTCATACGACAAACGTATCCGCTAGGACAGCGTGGCGAAATTTGGCGTTAATGGGTTATGGCTGCAGACGACCGACGCGAATGCCTTTGTTAACAACACGACAACGCTTGTAGCGTCTCTCCTGGGCTCGTGACCGTATCGGTTGGTCCCTGGACGACTGGGAAACCGTAGCCTGGTCAGATGAGTCACGGCTTCAGTTGGTAAGAGCTGATGTTAGGGTTCGACTGTGGCTCAGACTCCACGAAGTCATGCACCCAGATTGTCAACAAGGCACAGTGGAAGCTGGTGGTGTATCCATAATTGTGTAGGCTGTGCTTACATGGAATGGATTGGGTGCTGAGGCACAATTGAACCGATCATTGACCGAAAATGATCTTCGGCTACTTTGAGACCATTTGCAGTCATTGATGGATTTCATGTTCCTAAACAATGATGGAATTTTTACGGCTGACAGTGCACCAAGTCACCGGGTCACAGTTGTTCGCGATTCGTTTGAAGAATATTCTGGAGAATTCAAACGAATGATTTGGCCACACAGATGCCCCGACATGAATCGCAACGCAAATTTACGCGACATAATCGAGAGATCATTACATGCAAAAAATCCTGCACCGCAAACACCTCCGCTGTTACGGGTGGCTATGTAGGCAGCATGGATAAACATTTATGCATGGGATTTCCAACGATTTGTTAAATCCATGCATCTTGTCGAGTTGCTGCACTGCGCCGGGCAAAAGGAAGTGCGATACGATATTAGGAGGAATCACACAATTTTTGTCACCTTAGCGTAAAGTGGCCAAAGAGCACTGACTCTGTAATATAACATCTTTGCGTAAAAGCTGATCATTATTTATATCCCCGATCCTAACGATAAATAAATTGTTTAAAAATGTGAGTACAGAACGAGTTTAACGAATCTATTCCGTTTTTGTGAAAAAATTTAAGATTTAAGAATCACCAAGAGCTGCTGGTGAAACAAATTCTTATTAAATGCCAGTTTTGATCATCTGTCGGTAAATTATTTACAGCAGCGCGTATGGCAATGTTCTTACTGTAGCTTCAGGTGCAATAAAAACAACTCTGTGTCACTGTCGTCAATTGTGAACTGCAACATATTGTCAGCAGTAAAATGCTATAATTAATTAATCCCCGTGTACTGTTATAATCAGATTCCGTATTTCTATGTGTAGTGTAATCTGCATACTGTTTTGTCGTATATACACACATCAAAAAAGTGTTTCATCACCTCGGTTCCGAGAGTTCGGAACCTGTACAGAAAACTGGAATAGAGATCAACATAAACATAATTTTCTGCCCTTGTTATTGCTCATGAAAGCCACACAATGCATGTTGTTCTACCATACAGCGAGACCTTCAGAGATGATGGTCCAGACTGCTGTACACAAAGATACCTCTAATACCCAGTAGCACGTCCTCTTGAATTGATTCATGTCTGTATTCGTCGTGGCATACTATCCACAAGTCCATCAACGGCGATTCGGAGTATATTCCTCTGAGTGTTTGGTGGGTCACATTGTACATAAACAGCCCTTTTCAATCTATCCCAGACATGTTAGATAGGGTTCATGTATGGAGAACATGCTGGCTACTCTAATCGAGCGATGTGGTTATCCTGAAGGATGTCATTCACAATATGTGCACGATGTGGGTGTGAATTGTCGTCCACGAAGACGAATACCTCGCGAATATGCTGCCGATATAGTTGCACTATCGGTTCGAGGATGGCATTCACGTATCGTACAGTCGTAACGGAACCTACCATGACCACCAGCGGTTTACGGCGGCCTCATGTAATGCCACCCCAAAACAACAGGGAACCTCTACCTCGCTGCACTTGCTGGACAGTGTGTCTAAGGCGTTCAGCCTGACCGAGTTCCCTCCAAACACGTCTCCGACGATTGTCTGGTTGAAGGGATATGCGACACTCATTGATGAAGAGAACGTGACACCAATCCTGAGCGGTCCATTCGGCATGTCGTTGAGCCCATCTGTACCGCGCTGCATGGTGTCGTGGTTGCAAAGATGGACATCGCCTTGGACGTCGGGAGTGAAGTTGGGCATCATGCAGCCTATTACGCTCAGTTTGAGTCGTAACACGACGTCCTGTGGCTGTACCAAAAGCATTATTTATCATGGTGGCGTTGCTGTCAGGGTTCCTCCGAGCTGTAATCACTAGGTATGGTCATCCACTGCAGTAGTAGCCCTTGGGCGGCCTGAGCGAGGCACGTCATCGACAGTTCCTGTCCCTCTCTATCTCCTCCATGACCGACCGACATCGCTTTGGTTCACTCCGAGACGCCTGGACACTTCTCTTGTTGAGAGCCCTTTCTTGCACAAAGTAACAATGCGGACGCGATCGAACCGTGGCATTGACCGTCTAGACATGGTTGAACTAAAGGAAACAAGAGCCATGTACCTCCTTCCTGGTGGAATGACTAGAACTGATCGACTGTCGGACCCCCTCCGTCTAATAGGTGCTGCGCATGCATGATTGTTTACATCTGTAAGCGGGTTTATTGACATCTCTGAACAGTCAGAGGGACTCTGTCTGTGTTTCAATACCCACAGTCGACGTCTACCTTCAGGAGTTCTGGGGTGAAGCAGAACTTTTTTGACGTGTGTAATAATGTGTGTGAAGTAACGATATTATACAGTACCAGATTTGGATCAAAATCAGTTCTTCTGGCAAGTCTATAAATTGCTCACATGTCAAAAGGAAGCTGTAACAATTGAAACTGTATTTAGGGTGTCCAAGGAGGAATGGTCAATAGTCAGGAATATGACAGGAAAGATCATTCAAAGCAGAGACGTATAGTAAAGATCGACTGTAAAATGCGTACGTTAAGGGCAAACGGGAATTTCTTCAACTTTGATGATGTGAAACGAATCTCTTCTGCTGCATGCCCTTTTCCATCTATGTTTTGGGAGGATGTCATATGGAGCAAAACAAGAAAAAATTGTCTCATAACATCGGTATACCTTAAGAGCTGTGAGTACTTGTTCAGTGGAAGCATTACCTCTCACGGTGAACAAGTCGGCATAGCTCTTA
Source organism: Schistocerca gregaria (assembly GCF_023897955.1). Taxonomy (NCBI): domain Eukaryota; kingdom Metazoa; phylum Arthropoda; class Insecta; order Orthoptera; family Acrididae; genus Schistocerca; species Schistocerca gregaria. Next base: position 176,011,273 of record NC_064925.1, on the reverse strand, counting down.
AGGTACTTTACGGTAGAGCCCATGTTAACTACACATTTATTCTTCTTTTGGTCCATACTACCACGCCTATATCCTTGACGCTCTATAGCGTCGTTGGATGACATTTCCGAACATGGGTTCCTATTCAAAATAGTATGTACTTACTCGTCTCTACAAGTCCTAGAACTTGGTAACTGGAGTTTCCGAACACCCTGAATAACACCAGCTAGAGACAGAGCGCTTATGAAGAAGAACAGTTCAACTCTTAATATCCAACGGGCGAGGGATGTTACTGAGGACATTCTTCACTGTCCTTCTATAATTTCAAGCCAGAGATGGAATGGCAATACATTCTTCAACACTGGTCTACTGCATTTGCGAGTATAACGCCCCCCCTCCCCCTCCCCCCTCAGTGACGTCAGTTCCCCATTTTTTACAATTCCCTTGTCTTTCGACTACTTTGATGCTATGCTCTTGTCTTGTATGTGTATTCATCTCTTCATAACTACTGCACTAATAGCTCCATCCTGCACGTCTTTACCTATGTCCCACTAACGTGTCCCTTTTTCTGGTAAGGGTCTTCCACAGTGTCATTTCAATTGATTGAAAGCGCACTTGAGAACTCAACAGGCAAGTAGCGGTGTTCTGTCTGTAACATTGTTTCAGCTCCATGCTTAAGAGGGCAGTGAGCTGGAGCACCATCATTTAGTGGTCGCATCATTCTTCGCACCACCAAAGCAATGTTTTCTAGCAGTGGAGGCAGCGTCACGTACTGGAAGTGCAGATGTGCCTCGCCTGTGAGGCACTGAGGAAGCGATGAATGGTTCCATGAGGCGGTCGCCAATAGCCCCGCCCACGCATTGAGGCTGAACCGATTGTGACGTTTCGCTGCCACTCTACCATAGGGGTTCTCCGCAGTGCTCAAGGGTGGGAGGGGAATGGGACTATTTTGAAAGTGTTGCTCTCGGCAGAAAAAACCGAAAAGCGTCCAAAAAAAAAAACAAATAAAACTCAACTACATTCAATTATGAAAACTGAGATAAACAAAAGGTTACATGGTTTGCATTACATAAATTTTTGAAGAGACATCATATGAACTGAAGGCGACTATTTACTGTCACAAGAATTTAATTTATTACTATTTTTTGTTAAGTTTTCTTGTAATATAACAAACGCAGTTAAATAACTTTTAACTTCCAGAAAAAGGACTTAAACTTGATGTACAATTGTAACGACTGTAAAGTACAAATTAGTCCTTTTTTGGAAGCACGCAGAAATTTGTAGGCTTTCAGTAATTTCTCAGCTCTTTATTTCTTAATTTTGATAAAACAAGCCGTTAGGTGGAGAAGATTTTTTCAACGGATGCAGTGGTGGCAAGGCAATAAATGGAGCTTTTTACGAAAGTAACAAATCCTGTTAGTAAGTTTCATTTTCTTGCTGTTTTCAGCTCCGTTATCTTTCACCTTTTATTTGGTTACAACTATATTACAGTTGCATCATAAATTTTGTCTCAGGAAAATAATCATAATTAGTAATCCCTAAAGACATAACACTCGCACTATACTCTGCATGCATCTCCACGAGCCAGTTTTCTGCTCTTATTTCTTGTTCAGTAGTTAATCTTCTCCCTCTGAATCCTGACTGAAACATATTAGCTAGATAGTCAAATGGTTCTAGTGCGTGTTCCTTTAGTTTTTTTTTATTTAAATTGCGTTCTTTTAGTGTTCCTTATCAGGACTTTATAAAATATCGATCCACAGTTCGACAGCTTCTGCAGTATTAGTGCTGTCTGCTTGAAGAACGTCCGGGAGTCTAAAAACCTCTGACAGTGAATAGCATGTCTATAAATTTTAATATTTTGCAAGATTTTGCTAACGCTAGAATGGACTCCTTCAGAGTGCTCTGTCTCAATTTCTACATATTTAGAATAAATCAGATGTAAGAATAGATCAGAGACGTATTTAATACGTAGTTCGGAAAAAATATAAAAACTTCCCAATGAAACCCACAAAAACTAAATTTGTCAATACGAAAACAATAAAAAACAGCCCAACAAAATGAACAAAAACCAAATTTAACGCACTGTTTTTTTTTTAAATACCCAGATTTTTTCAACTCTCGTTGTGAATGTTGACAATGCCAACTTATCCTTATCTGTGAACGGAATGGATGACAGAAATCTCAGCACAGTGGTAGCCTGCGCGGCAAACCGGAGACAAAACCGTCGCAGCTGAGGCTAGTCCGTAAGTGATAAGGTCGGCACGTGCTGTGTAAGTGATACGCACAGTGGCAGCTGCAGTATAGAATGTGCCACACGGTCGTCTGGAAGGCTACCCTGCCTGGTGCTGATACCAGGGTCACTGCCAAAGATCTTTTGTCTCCAACTGTGTGTACCTCCCTTCCGGCCAAATATCCGTACGACTTTTTTGCTCCTTACCCTCTCAGCTCGTTCCCTCCTCTCAGCTCGTTCCCTGCAGTTTGTCTCCATTTAACGGAATTACTCTGTATATTCGAAATACGCGTCCCTGGCGCTATTCAGTACTGCCGGTGATACGGGATGATTCTTATTAACGTTTAAAAATGTCCGAAGCGACGTAGGTGATGCTGGAACAAGTAATTTAAAATAAAACAAACGGGGATGAAAACGCCCGGAAATACCTCAAAAGTGTAGGGAGCACATTGTGCTCATGTGGGAGTGATCTAGATGGGTTCACAACAATAAAATGGTAGTCAAGATCGCAGGAATTCTTTTTATTCCATGATTTTCGGCGAAATTAAAACCGCCATCATCGGATCTTAGGACACATACAGGTTACAACATCAAGGCAGACAATGGTGATATTAACAGTTGCCTATAACATACAGGCCTTACAAAATTGTCATACGTAACACATAGGTGTCCAAGAGAGATGACGTTATAAATGTTAAGCTTGCGCTTGTGTGTGATGGAGACATTTAACATTTAAAATGTCACGGCTGCAAAACACTATTGCGAATTCTTTACAGACGAATGGAAAAACTAGTAGAAGCCGACCTCGGAGAAGATCAGTTTGGATTCCGTAGAAATGTTGGAACACGTGAGGCAATACTGACCCTACGACTTATTTTAGAAGCTAGATTAAGAAAAGGCAAACCTACGTTTCTAGCATTTGTAGACTTAGAGAAAGTTTTTGACAATACTCTCTTTCAAATTTTGAGGGTGGCAGGGGTAAAATATAGGGAGCGAAAGGCTATTTACAATTTGTATAGAAACCAAATGGCAGTTATAAGAGTTGAGGGGCTTGAAAGGGAAGCAGTGGTTGGGAAGGGAGTGAGACAGGGTTGTAGCCTCTCCCCGATGTTATTCAATCTGTATGTTGAGCAACCAGTGAAGGAAACAAAAAAATAATTAGGAGTAGGTATTAAAATCCATGGAGAAGAAAAAAAAACTTTGAGGTTCGCCGATGACATTGTAATTCTGTCAGAGACAGCAAAGGACTTGGAAGAGCAGTTGAACGGAATGGATAGTGTCTTCAAAGGAGGATATAAGATGAACATCAACAAAAGCAAAACGAGGATAATGGAATGTAGTCTAATTAAGTCGGGTGATGCTCAGGGAATTAGATTAGGAAATGAGACACTTAAAGTAGTAAAGGAGTTTTGCTATTTGGGGAGCAAAATAACTGATGATGGTCGAAGTAGAGAGGATATAAAATGTAGACTGGCAATGGCAAGGAAAGCGTTTCTGAAGAAGAGAAATTTGTTAACATCGAATATAGATTTAAGTGTCAGGAAGTCATTTCTGAAAGTATTTGTATGTTGTGTAGCCATGTATGGAAGTGAAACGTGGACGATGAATAGTTTAGACAAGAAGAGAATAGAAGGTTTCGAAATGTGGTGCTACAGAAGAATGCTGAAGATTAGATGGGTAGATCACATAACTAATGAGGAGGTGTTGAATAGGATTGGGGAGAAGAGAAGTTTATGGCAAAACTTGACTAGAAGAAGTGATCGGTTGGTAGGACATATTCTGAGCCATCAAGGGATCACCAATTTAGTATTGGAGGGCAGCGTGGAGGGTAAAAATCGTAGAGGGAGACCAAGAGATGAATACACCAAACAGATTCAGAAGGATGTAGGTTGCAGTAGGTACTGGAAGATGATGAAGCTTGCACAGGATAGAGTAGCATGGAGAGCTGCATCAAACAAGTTTCATGACTGAAGACCTCAACAACAACAACAACAATGTCATCTCTCTTGGACGCCTATGTGCTACGTATGACAATATTGTAAGGCCTGCGTATTATAGGCTTTAGTTTCGCCGAAACCGGTAATCATGGGATAAAAATAATTCCTGCGATCTTGGCTACCAGTTTATTGTTGTACCTGAAAAGTGGATTAGAAATATTGAATATGTGACGTCACCATATGTCGTGACTTGCCGCACATGCAGGGGTTGAGTCTATCAGTCTGTCGCACTTTATCATCCCAACCTAACTCATGTGTTAACCCCGGTGCGGATATCGGCCTACGAGCGTGACTTTAGCGCTTGGAGATTACGATTAGGTTCTTGGATCTGGCAGGCACACAATTATGTGTTTACATTACCGTAGGATTTATTATTCTATCTGCCCGTCTCGCGGTCTGCGCTGGTCTATTGCGAAGTACAGTACAACAAACACCTACCGTACTGCATCACAAGAGAATAAGTAGAAGCTTCCGAATTACGTCGTTACCAATAAATGACCTACGTTTTCTTCAGTAAATAATTTCTATAAAGAGGCAAACAAGGATCAAAAGGAAAGAAACATAAAATTAGAGAAGTTTTTAAATGGTCGTAGAGAGGACAATAATTTTACAGTTTCTACATTTTCCACAGATCACATTTACGAAAGATGTTACAAATTTGTACAGTTTGCCCGAATGTACGTAGTGCATCAGTCAGTCATTCCTCCACGCCCAAACCAGCCGCTGCAGATACGGCTAGGTATGTCACTTGGTGACGTCACATTTTCAGAATGTCTCATCCACATTGGCGTATTCCCCGACATTTGAGCCCCATGTGTCTTATACTTAATTATTGATCACAGCATATTATACGTTGCTTCGGGGATTTTTAAACGTTAGTAAGGATCACCCTGTCTACGTGTACAGAGCGCGCTGAAATTCAAGATGGATATATAAGTCGTAAGCAGTTCATAGGGAGAATTTGCGCAAACACGGAGCTGTTATTGGAGGATGAAACCGTAGGAGAGGGATTTGGCGAGGTGTGTGTGAACTGAAGCTACCCTGTTGCAGCGTCCGCACAGTAATCAGGGCGGCTGCTGTAAGCTGGCGACGCGTGGATCGAAGGGAAGCTCTGCTTCGGAATGAGAAAGAGCTGAACTTTTTCATTTCGGACTGCCGGTATTTCGCACAATCGGAGAACCGCGAGGGGAAAGGGGAGGGGAGGAGGGGATGGGGGACTGGTCTCCCGCTTTCCCCTTCCAAACGTCCGGGTCTGAGCTGGGAATGCGGGCTACTTTGTAGCGGGCGCCAATAACGGCCGGAGGCTCACGGAATGCTGTAATTGCGGTTTTCATTAGACAGACGCGGGGCGAGCCGAAGTTAGGCGAGGCGGGCCGAGGAGGGCCGAGGCAGCGCTGCGGACAAGTGAGCAGCGGCGGGGAGGACGCGCGCCCATTGAGAACCCATACATTACGGGCGAGCCCGCGGATAAACAATGGGGAGGCCGGGCAGGCCCGCAAAAATAGCCGAGCGCCGGCGAGCCCGGGGGACGGAAGCACAAACACGAGTAATGAAATCAGCGGAAGCAGAAGACGAGCCGTCCGGGGCGCTGCGCTGCGCTGGCCGGCGGGTATTCCGCGCCGCGCTGCTTACTGTACACGGCGCGGAGGTCGGGGACGGCCGAAGGGGCGGCTCTGGACAAACACCGCGGGGGGCCGGCAGATACACTGCGGACGTCTCGATATTTCGCTCTGCTTGCAGCAGCGGACTGGCCGATTTTAGGATGGACTTCGGCAGGATAAATCTGGCGCCTGAGAGAAAGTAAATACGACTTTCGGAAGACACGTGCAGTAGTGTCCTCATCGTCATTATTTTTAGGGTTCCGTGCCTCACTCTCTAAAAACGGAACCCCTATAGGATCGTTTTGTTGTCCGTCCGTCCATCTGACAGCCTGTCCGTCTATTCGAGTGTTTGTCTCAGGAATCGGTACACTCCTGGAAATTGAAATAAGAACACCGTGAATTCATTGTCCCAGGAAAGGGAAACTATATTGACACATTCCTGGGGTCAGATACATCACATGATCACACTGACAGATCCACAGGCACATAGACACAGGCAACAGAGCATGCACAATGTCGGCACTTGTACAATGTATATCCACCTTTCGCAGCAATGCAGGCTGCTATTCTCCCATGGAGACGATCGTAGAGATGCTGGATGTAGTCCTGTGGAACGGCTTGCCATGCCATTTCCACATGGCGCCTCAGTTGGACCAGCGTTCGTGCTGGACGTGCAGACCGCGTGAGACGACGCTTCATCCAGTCCCAAACATGCTCATTGGGGGACAGATCCGGAGATCTTGTTGGCCAGGGTAGTTGACTTACACCTTCTAGAGCACGTTGGGTGGCACGGGATACATGCGGACGTGCATTGTCCTGTTGGAACAGCAAGTTCCCTTGCCGGTCTAAGAATGGTAGAACGATGGGTTCAATGACGGTTTGGATGTACCGTGCACTATTCAGTGTCCCCTCGACGATCACCAAAGATGTACGGCCAGTGTAGGAGATCGCTCCCCACACCATGATGCCGGGTGTTGGCCCTGTGTGCCTCGGTCGTATGCAGTCCTGATTGTGGCGCTCACCTGCACGGCGCCAAACACGCATACGACCATCATTGGCACCAAGGCAGAAGCGACTCTCATCGCTGAAGACGACACGTCTCCATTCGTCCCTCCACTCACGCCTGTCGCGACACCACTGGAGGCGGGCTGCACGATGTTGGGGCGTGAGCGGAAGACGGCCTAACGGTGTGCGGGACCGTAGCCCAGCTTCATGGAGATGGTTGCGAATGGTCCTCGCCGATACCCCAGGAGCAACAGTGTCCCTAATTTGCTGGGAAGTGGCGGTGCGGTCCCCTACGGCACTGTGTAGGATCCTACGGTCTTGGCGTGCATCCGTGCGTCGCTGCGGTCCGGTCCCTGGTCGACGGGCACGTGCACCTTCCGCCGACCACTGGCGACAACATCGATGTACTGTGGAGACCTCACGCCCCACGTGTTGAGCAATTCGGCGGTACGTCCACCCGGCCTCCCGCATGCCCACTATAAGCCCTCGCTCAAAGTCCGTCTACTGCACATACGGTTCACGTCCACGCTGTCGCGGCATGCTACCAGTGTTAAAGACTGCGATGGAGCTCCGTATGCCACGGCAAACTGGCTGACACTGACGGCCGCGGTGCACAAATGCTGCGCAGCTAGCGCCATTCGACGGCCAACACCGCGGTTCCTGGTGTGTCCGCTGTGCCGTGCGTGTGATCATTGCTTGTACAGCCCTCTCGCAGTGTCCGGAGCAAGTATGGTGGGTCTGACACACCGGTGTCAATGTGTTCTTTTTTCCATTTCCAGGAGTGTATATGTATAAAGTTCAAATTTATGTCACATATTAAAGTCTGTAGCCCCTTGGCGATTTAGCTTCTAAGCATCTAAGACAATGCAATCAAAAGATTCGGCAATTTGTCATATTTCGATATTCGAAAACTCAGGCATCGAAACCCATGGGGTACTTCCCGTTGACGTAGAACTGTGTAATTCGGCAAGAAGCAAGGTTCAAATGGCTCTGAGCACTATGGGATTCAACTTCTGAGGTCATCAGTCCCCTAAAACTTAGAACTACTTCAACCTAACTAACCTAAGGACACCACAACATCCATGACTTAGGCAGGATTCGAACCTGCGACCGTAGCGGTCGCGCGGTTCCAGGCTGTAGCGCCTAGAACCGCTCCGCGACTGCGGTCGGCCAAGAAGCAACGTTTCACAGCACAAATGACGTATAAAAATCTGAATCTTGCTAAACCGTTATTCTATCCTATAAAAAACAATCTTTTGCCATTTAAACATTCATCATCCGTCGGAAGCATAACAGATAAGCATTACTGCATGCAAACATAAAATGTGAGTTATACTCATGTTTAGTTACTAAATAAATTTTTTTGTTAAATTATCTCGCTACGTATACAGGGTGGTCCATTGATCGTGACCGGGCCAAATGTCTCACGAAATAAGTGTCAAACGAAAAAACTGCAGAGAACGAAACTTGTCTAGCTTGAAGGGGGAAACCAGATGGTGCTATGGTTGGCCCGCTAGATGGCGCTGCCATAGGTCAAACCGATATCAACTGCGTTTTTTAAAATAGGAACCTCCATTTTTTATTACATATTCGTGTAGTACGTAAGGAAATATGAATGTTTTAGTTGGACCACTTTTTTCGCTTTGTGATAGATGGCACTGTAATAGTCACAAACTTATGGCTCACAATTTTAGACGAACACTTGGTAACAGGTAGATGTTTTAATTTAAAATTCAGAATGTAGGTACATTTGAGCATTTTATTTCGGTTGTTCCAATGTGATACATGTCCCTTTGTGAACTTATCATTTCTTGGAATGCATGCTGCTACAGCGTGATTACCTGTAAATACCACATTAATGCAATAAATGCTCAAAATGATGTCCGTCAACCTCAGTGCATTTGGCAATACGCGTAACGACATTCCTCTCAATAGCGAGTAGTTCGCCTTCTGTATTGTTCGCACATGCGTTGACAATGCGCTGACGCATGTCGTCAGGCGTTGTCGGTGGATCACGGTACCAAATATCCTTACATTTTCCCCAAAGAAAGAAATCCGTGGACGTCAGATCCGGTGAACGTGCGGGCCATGGTATGGTGCTTCGACGACCAATCCACCTGTCATGAAATATGCTATTCAATACCGCTTCAACCACGCGCGAGTTATCCCGCGTCCGGCCATCCTGATTTAGGTTTTCCGTGATTTCCCTAAATCACTCCAGGCAAATGCCGGGATGGTTCCTTTGAAAGGGCACGGCCGACTTTCTTCCCCCTCCTTCCCTGATCCGATGAGACCGATGACTTCGCTGTCTGGTCTCTTTCCCCAAGACAACACAAGAACACACGCGAGCTACGTGCCGGACATCCATCATGTTGGAAGTACATCGCCATTATGTCACGCAGTGAAACAGTTTGTAGTAATATCGGTAGAACATTACGTAGGAAATCAGGATACATTGCACCATTTAGATTTAAAATGGGGGCAATTATCCTTCCTCCCATAATGCCACACCATACATTAACCCGCCAAGGTCGCTGATGTTCCACTTGTCGCAACCATCGTGGACTTTCCGTAGCCCAATAGTGCATATTATGCCGGTTTACGTTACCGCTGTTGGTGAATGACGGTTCGTCGCTAAATAGGACTGTCATCGTCCCATAATTTCTCTTGTGCCCAGTGGCAGAAATGTATACGACGTTCAAAGTCGTCGCCATGCAATTCCTGTTGCATAGAAATATGGTACGGGTGCAATCAATGTTGATGGAGGATTCTCAACACCGACGTTTTTGAGATTCCAGATTCTCGCGCAATTTGTCTGGTACTGATGTGCAGATTAGCCGCGACAGCACTAAAACACAAAGGGCATCATCATTTGTTGCAGGTCGTGGTTGACGTTTCACATGTGGCTGAACGCTTCCTGTTTCCTTAAATAACGGTCCGGACACTTGGATGATGTAATCCAGGATACCGAGCAGCGTACTCAGCACACGCCCGTTGGGCATTTTGATCACAATAGTCATATATCAGCAAGATATCGACCTTTTCCGCAATTGGTAAATGGTCCATTTTAAACGGGTAATGTATCACGAAGCAAATACCGCCCCCACTGGCGGAATGTTACGTGCTACGACGTACTTATACTTTTGTGACTATTACAGCGCCATCTATCACAAAGCGAAAAAAGCGGTCCAACTAAAACATTCATATTTCTTTACGTACTACACGAATATGTAATAAAAAATGGGGTTCCTATTGAAAAACAAAAACAAAACAAAAAAACGCAATTTATGTCCGTTTGACCTATGGCAGCGCCATCTAGCGGGCCAACCATAGATCCATCTGGTTTCCCCCTTTAAGCTAGACGAGCTTCGTCTTTTCGTTTGATGCTTATTTTGTGAGATATTTGACCCGGTCACTATTAATGGACCACCCTGTATACACTGAACACCCATGTTCGCTTCTTTTTGTATGTCCGGACTAGTCTGAAGAGTTACAGCAAAGTTTTTTAAACGGTCTAGGAATTTCCGGAACCAACGTCTAGTCAGTATCTGTATCGAAAACAAGGAATTAAGTTTGCACGGAACCATCAATGCGCGAACCCTAGTCACACGTGACCAATCTTTATCTATCTTCTGTCGTCTCGTAGTCACGTAATAGAAAACTGGAATGTTTGTAGGGTATAAATTCAGACTCTGCGTCTAAATGAAAGGCTGTTTGACGGTCAGAAGCATTTTACTCTTTTGTATTTGAAACATCTTCAGCGGCGATTTCATGTAGTCCTTGCTGAATGGAACTGTGTTTACTTGTTTTATGCAGTAGGATGCCCTATGCTCGGCATCTCCGTTCATATGTTACAATTACACATCGCAATTTTCGCCACCGTTGTCGTGTCCCGAGAGGGAGAAGAAGACCGCTTTGTGGCTGAACGGGGTCTTACCCCGATTTACGCAGCCGATGACGGACAATAGCTTGGTCAGAATGCAGAACTCCAAACTGAGACTCACCTACAAGCTGAAAAGTGTTCATAGGGATGCAGAAGTCTTTGTAATTCTCAAAGAAGCCCAGGGTAAATAATAGTAATAAGAATCTCGTAACAGTGGAAGCCTTTTCCTAGCCCTACTTGCTGACGACCTTCGTCTCAGTGATGCCTATCAGGAACTTCGACTTCACAGCACTTCAAGTCAGCAGTCTGCAAATCCCCGCCTATCTTCGTGATGGGCAGTCCGGAACCGCGGGGCTGCTACGGTCGCAGTTTAGAATCCTGCCTCGGGCATGGGTGTGCGATATCTTTAGGTTGGTTAGGTTTAAGTAGTTCTAAGTTCTAGGGGACTTATGACCTAAGATGTTGAGTCCCATAGTGCTCACAGCCATTTGAACCATTTTTTTTCTTCGTGATGGCACTATGCCGATAGATCTAAGTGCTCCGGATAATTCAGTCTCATATATCAAGAGTTTCTTGCTTGAACCTTACCATATTTTGGGCGTATACCAAGGCGCAGGCTCCATCGTCGTGCTGAGTGTGTCGATACATTGGTCACTCACTTGGCTGACACTGTCCTTCTCGTGTGTGCATAGTTGTTTGTTTGCGCGGCGCCGGGCTGACGATAGCTGTTACACGAATACGCAATGATTCGTCTGTTTTCTGAAGACAGCTTTTCGTTACAACTTGGAATTAATGCCTCCGTTTGATATCACCTTGATCCCTCGACATCGCATTTCGCGTCACTGAAACATTAAAGAATAAGTATATATTTAAATGCACAAGTTGTCGGGACTCAGCAGTTTGTTTCTTATTTTTAGATTTGGTACTGAATGAGAAACAGATACAAAATACGCAAACTGAGCTTTCGTTGTACTTGACGTGGAGCATATGAACTCCCCATTAGACAAGTGTCATTTTGGCAGCCGGCCGGGGTGGCCGAGCGGTTCCAGGCGCTACAGTTTGGAACCGTGCGACCGCTACGGTCACAGGTTCGAATCCTGCCTTGGGCATGGATGAGTGTGATGTCCTTAGGTTAGTTGGGTTCAACTAGTTCTAAGTTCTATGGGACTGATGACCTCAGAAGTTAAGTCCCATAGTGCTCAGAGCCATTTGAGGCATGTCCTTAGGTTAGTTGGGTTCAACTAGTTCTAAGTTCTAGGGGACTGATGACCTCAAAAGTTAAGTCTCATAGTGCTCAGAGCCATTTGAACAATTCTTAGACAGTGAACTGTTAAAGAGGGAAGCATTTAACCACCTCCTTTTTACACGAGAGACTTTCTTGTCTAATTCGACTACTCGTGACAGGTGAGTCTACTGCAGTGTCCCGGATGTGGCACTGCTGGACTGACAAGGGAAGGCCTCAAACACCGATTCGGCTCAAATTTGGCACGTCGCTTGTGTACAACCTAAAACTAAGGACTCAAAGATGTTTTGGCTCAACACCTCCCATTTTTGAGAAAATCACCCCTAAATGTTATGACGAGCATTCGACTTAAAATTGGCGGGATTGATAGATAATTATAAACAGAGCATTTTTCATCATCAGGTATGGGGTCCGCAAACGCATACTTCCAGAAATCGAGGAAAGAAACTTTTGCAACTGCCGCATATATATCCACATGGTAAACGCTCTTCGCCGAGCTCGTCAACGGCCAAGGTAAATGGCTGTGAAGCGGAGAACCCGGGTTCGAATCTCGAGGAAACATAGCGGATATTATTCTTCTCGTTTGTATTTTTCTGTATCTAAGTTGAAAGAGACAGTAGGGTTAATAAGGTAAGTACCGAGAGAGGTGGCGCAGTGGTTAGCACACTGGACTCGCACTCGGGAGGACGACGGTTCAATCCCGTGTCCGGCCATCCTGATTTAGGTTTTCCGTGATTTCCCTAAATCGCTTCAGGCAAATGCCGAGATGGTTCCTTTGAAAGGGTACGGCCGACTTCCTTCCCCGTCCTCCCTAATCCTATGAGACCGATGACCTCGCTGTTTGGTCTCTTGCCTCAGAACAATCCAGTAAGGTAAGTAAATCAATAAGGCATGACAAAAAGTTAGGCAAATAAATTTCTCAAACCTGTCGGGATGGTAAACAATTAAAATGTTACTCCTGGTCATTTTACAATGGCTCTTCCAGTCACTGTTATGTGTCCTCACTTTTCTTCGAACAACTAGGTGGATGGTACTTGTTAAATAAACATTCGAAACAAATATACTCGTGGCACCAAGAACATCTAATGAATACAATGTTTCGATAGCTGCTCTGTTCCTTCCGAAGAGTCTTTTTCGGGAATTAATTTTGATTCGTACCACGCAAACGATATCATTGCCTGAAAATTAGGTGCTGAAACTTGGTTATGAATTATGCTGTGAATAGTTATAGCATCCGTGCGGTCGTGCAATTCCCGCTTGGTTTCCAGAAGCACACTGCAATTCTGAAGCCTCGAAATAAAATTTTTGACCTGACGATAGAAATAAACATCACACGGCTGGCAAACAGGTGTGCAGTTTGGCGACATTACTTTTAACGCGCACGACGGTTGACCCTCGTCCTCTATGAATATGGCGTTATACATTAGAGTATTAGTTTGACCACCTCAGGAAACTAATATTAGACAAAATTTGTTATCAGCAACGTATTTCTTTAGAACATTCTCAAGAAATGTTCTGCAAATCGCATTTGTCAGTTTTGGGGCAAGTAATGTAAACATTTTTCGGGTCGGTTCAGCGATTGACTGCTCCTATAACCCGGGACCAAATGTAACATTTGTTTCTTGCAGACACATGAAAACCTGAGGCAATTCTTTTCCAGAGGCTGTGATGGCATATTGTGCCTTGTACGAATGTATTAGTTTTTTTTTTTTTTTTTTTTTTTTTTTTTTTTTTTTTTTTTTTTTTACTACCAATTGCGACAAGGGTTCGTTTTTGTCCCTTATGCGATAACGTTCGTCGATTGCTCACCCGATAGTCGCATCATGTTTGATCGGTGTTGATCACGTAATCACGATTAAAATCGGTCATAAGTGACGCCGTTTGCGTGCTGAAAAGAGCCGCCACTTTCTGTATATCTTCTATATTTTGTACCTCCTTGTGGGAGACGTATTTAGTGACGTGCCGTTGATGAATTTTATATTCCGATTTGAAATTCCTTGCCCAAGACAATGACGCAGCAAACGTAAAATCCTTATTGGTTGTATATTGAAGCGCTGCACCTGCAGCTCACCCCTGGAGTATTCTCGTTGTTACGTTCTCGTTACGACGACGTGATTGGACTAATCGGTCATATGCCCACTTATTTGTCGCCTGGTATTTGCCGTATCTTGTCCCTCCTTTAACGATATCATTTCCCCACAATTTTAGGTCTTTCTTCCTTTTCAAGGCTGTTGTTGTTCCATACTTTTGCAGTTTTTGTAGGTTCCAATTTGGATGATTCCTGGCTAGCGCTATGGCCTTTACTTTTAGTTCTAGGGGTATAGCGTCGTAGTTCAATCGTTTAGTAACCGGTTCGTAATACTTATCTGGAACAGATGAAGCACAGATTGCCTGCGGCCTGTGCGAAGTGTTATGACCTTTTAGCGATTTACTAGTCGTGATATTTTCCATTGAATCACCTTCTGCTTCGCCTTCATGGTATAGTTCTTCAGTATCAACAAAAGTCATTTCGTTCGTCAGCTCCAAAAATCGCTCAACGATAGCCCATCCCATCAACCTGGAACGCCGAGAAACAAAACTGCCTGCTTCCGGTACTGTATTGATAGTACATCTGTCTTGCAACACTTTTACAAACCAAAACACAGCGTCGGTAACTTCCCGCTTGCCGTCGTCTGTGACAGGCTGCCAACTATATATTTCAGCGCTGGTCGAAGGGTGTACATCCTCCGTTATTCAGATTATGCAGCTGAAAGATATGACACTACAAACAATAACTAGTTACTACGGCGTAAACAGAAAAGCTAATTACTACAAACTACATTCAATACAAATCATATGTTACTTACGGAAGATCACTGTATTCTTTCACAAAACATATTTTATTCGGCTGATTAACGATGAAAAATCATAACTTGTATCCTCGAGGTTCGCGGCAGCCTAATGTCGGAAAACAACTCTTTCCAAGTGACTTCTATAAGTTTCATGCTGGACATCCTCACTCTTCGAGGTTCACAACTATGGTATGACGAACGGGCCACCGGGACAACGTAAATCTCCCCGCGTGCATTCTGTCCCGTGCCTCGCTGTAAACAAGCGTCGCGCGGTTGGTTACCTGTGATCCCTCGTGAGGAATTCGCAGCGCTCTTACTCGGAGTTGTTTTCATGTGACAAGGCTTAAAAGTTTAATTATTTACTAATTCACGTCGTTTGAGAAATTAGTTTGCCTACCTTATTGTTATTATTATTCCGTGTTGAGTTGCGTAGCTTATTAACCCCCCCTATCCATACGAATTGTGATACCAAAAAAAATTGAAAACCGTGCAGTTTTCTCGAGATTCGAACCCGGTTTATCCACTTCTCAGCCAGTTACCTTGGCCGTTGCGCTATCGATGCTAAGTGTTTACCATGTGCGTACGTAAGCGGCAGCTGTAAAAGATTCTTTCCTCGATTTCTGGAAAAGTATTCGTTTGTGGGCCCCATACCTATCGATGAAAAATCTCTATTTACAATCATCTATCGATTCTGCCGATTTTGTGTCGATTGCTCTTCGTAACCTTTAGGGGTGATTTTCACAAAAACATGGGGGTGTTGAACCAAAGTATCTTACAGTCCTTCGTTTTAGGTTGTACACAAGCGAACTGCCAAATTTGAGCCGAATCGGTTGGCCGTGTCTGAGGCCTTCCCTTGTCTCTCCTGTCACGAGTGATCGATTGTGTTTACACGTTGATGTCAAAACTGCGTGTGTTGTGAGTGTTGTCTTCTATGCAATTTGGCATCCATACTTTTAGTGATAATGACCGTTATCAATAGTCATCAACGGAACATCACGAAACGAAAGGAGTCACCGTCAAATGACGGTCTGGTCACAATAGAAGTCAGATAACGTCGTCATGTCGCTTACCCTTGCAGTGAATGGTGAAGTTAAGTCATGAGACACCATCATTCATACAAATAATAGTAACATCATTAAGGAGCAAGGGCATGAGAATGTGTTAGTGACTGAAAAGAAATGTTTACTGAACGTACCAGTGTCGTATAGTAAATTCTCTGAAAACAGAAGGAACGGGAAAAGTGTCGTCCAAAGAATCCACAACACGGACATTTATTTGCTCCAAATAATACTATATACATGGAAAAATAATGTTTAGAATGCATTACGGATTGTATTTTTACATTATTTTCTGTGTTTTTTTCCCTGTGTGTTTTCTTTCTGTGACAATACTGCCTCAGTAGAGTTAACTTTTTCACTGCTGAAGCTGATCTCAGTAACAAAACGTTTTTAATCTATATTTGCACAGTGTAAGATTTTTAACTGATACACACTGAAGCGCCGGCCGCGGTGGTCTCGCGGTTCTAGGCGCGCAGTCCGGAACCGTGCGACTGCTACGGTCGCAGGTTCGAATCCTGCCTCGGGCATGGATGTGTGTGATGTCCTTAGGTTAGTTAAGTTTAAGTAGTTCTAAGTTCTAGGGGACTGATGAACACAGCAGTTGAGTCCCATAGTGCTCAGAGCCATTTGAACCACACTGAAGCGCTAAAGAAACTGGTCTAGGCGTGCGTATTCAAATACGGAGATATGTGAACGGGCAGAATAAAGTGCTGCGGTCGGCAACGCCTATATAAGACAACAAGTGCCTGATGCAGTTGTTAGATCGGTTACTGCTGCTTTAGTAGCAGGTTATCAAGATTTAAGTGAGTTTGAACGTGGTCTTATAGTTGGCGCACGAGCGCTGGAACCCAGAGTCTCCGAGGTTGCGATGAAATGTGGATTTCCCCGTACGACCATTTCACGAGTGTACCGTGAATATAAAAAAATCCAGTAAAACATCGAATCTCCGACATCGCTGCGGCCGGATAAAGATCCTGCAAGAACGGGACCAGCGACGACTGAAGAGAATCGTTCAAAGAGACGGAAGTGCCACCTTCCGGCAAATTGCTGCAGATTTCAATGCTGGGCCATCAACAGGTGTCAGCTTGCGAACTATTCAACGAAACATCATTGATATGGGCTTTATGAGCCGAAAGCCCACAGGTGTACCGTTGATGACTGCACGACACAAAGCTTTACGCCTCGCTTGGGCCCGGCAGCAGCGACAGTGGACTGTTGATGACTGGAAACATGTTATCTGGTCGGATGAGTCTAGTTTCAGATTGTATCGAGCGGATGGACGTGTACGGGTATGGAGACAACCTCATGAATCGATGGACCCTGTATGTCAGCAGGGGATTGTTGAAGCTGGTGCAGGTTCTGTAATAGAGTGGGGCGTGTGCAGTTGAATTGATATGGGGCCCCTGATATGTCTAGATACGACTATGGCGGGTGACACGTAAGTCTCCTCTCTGATCACCTGCACCCATTCATGTCCTTTGTGCGTTCCGACGGAGTTGGGCAATTCCAGCAGGACGATGCAATATCTCACACGTCTAGAATTGCTACAGAGTGGCTCCAGGAACATTCTTTTGAGTTTAAACACTTCCGCTGGCCACCAAACTCCTCATATATGAACATTATTGAGCATATCTTGGATGCCTTGGAAAGCGCTGTTCAGAAGAGATCTCCACCCGCTCGTACTCTTACGAACTCATGGAGAGCCCTGCAGAATTCATGGTGTCAGTTCCCACCAGCGCTACTTCAGACATTACTTGAGTCCATGTCACGTCGTGCTCTCGAGGACCCTACACGATACTAGGCAGTTGTACCAGTTTCTTTCGCTCTTCAGTGGAAAACCTAAATAATTTTTGGTTTTCAGATATTTAATTTCCGTTGTGGTTGAATACTCATAGAAAAAATACCAAGTCCTCACGAAAATAAAACGAACTATGAAATAAAGGTCTAGAAGCTACCAAAGCAAGGAAGTCCGTATCTATAACACGAATGAATGCCGCCAGAACTGACGAAACTCCCGACTTTAGCAGACGATGCTACCGTCCCTCCCTTCCGCTCATACGCGTTGTGCAAGATATTATAGACTGTATATACACACACTCTGCTCAGTTAACTGATTATTGAAGTCACCGATACACTTGTGGCGTCGTGGCTGACACGTTACGAGTGCTGTGCACGAACAGTCCATTTAGGAGACCATAGGGCAATCGGATTTTTGTAATTTGTTATATTTATGGTACTGTAATTTCAGAAATTAAATATTAACATCCCAAAACCATTCAATGCCACTGTCAAAAGTTTTCAAGAAAATCGGTGTTCAAGTTTTCCGAGCTTCCGTAATACTGTAAGGTAAGGTGGATTTTCCGACAGTAAGGCCGATTTTCCGAAAGGCAGCGTGGCTCTGTAGCAGAATACTCACCTACGATATGCGTGTTTGCGGTTCAGTTCCCAAGTAAAGCAAATTTGGAACAAAGAAACATGTCCTACGAGCATTTCGATGAGGCGTAAAATACGTAATAAAAAGGGGTAAAGGAAGAAACAGTAGCGCTCGAGACTGGCAAACGCTGATTCGAGTCTCAGTTCGATCATTACTGTTTGTTTCGTTTAATTCGGACACGTATGTCATTTAAACATAAAATTCATCAAATATGTGCTAATTAACAGATACCTAATTACCATTTTTATGAAAAAGCATGGCCGGCTGGAGTGGCCGTGCGGTTCTAGGCGCTACAGTCTGGAACCGAGCGACCGCTACGATCGTAGGTTCGAATCCTGCCTCGGGCATGAATGTGTGTGATGTCCTTAGGTTAGTTAGGTTTAACCAGCTCTAAGTTCTAGGCGACTGATGACCTCAGAAGTTAATTCCCATAGTTCTCAGAGCCATTTGGAAAAGCGTGATTTCTTATTTCTAATTACGAATCACACACAAAAAAGCAAATTTCACGGTAAATATAAATTTTTAATTACTCATCTTTAATAAAGATCGTTTAAATTACCCACTCAATATTTTTCATCGCTCTGCTTCCTGAACTCGAGTAGGCGCGCCGGCCCCAGATCGAATCCGCCTGGCGGATTAACGACGACGGCCGGTGTGCCAGCCAGTCTGGATGTGGTTTTTAGGCTGTTTTCCACATCCTACCAGGTGAATACCGGACTGGTCCCCCACGTCCCGCCTCAGTTACAAGACTCGCAGATATTTGGAACACATCTACACTATTTCATGATTTACACTAGACGGAGACAGCTGTGGTACACTAATTCCGTCCCGGAGGGTATGGGTGGGCGGCAGGAAGGGCAGCCGGCCACCCCTTCCAGTTAACCGTGCCAATTCCGTACTTAACCCTGCCGACCCTGCGCACAATGCGGGATACAGGGAGTAGCGAAAGAAAGAAAGAAAGCTGTACTTAACTTTTCAAGCAAACTCTTGTGTAATATTTGTTTAAAAATTTGCATCGGCCAGGGACTGAACTCATGCTCCCCAGATAGCCCACCACAGTGTCATGCCGCGTATCGAAAAACTGGCCTTACATTAGAGTATTGAAGATGCTCAGGAATCTTCAAAGTCGACTTTATCGAGAATTTTTGAGAGTTGCACTGAATTGCTTCACTTACGAAAATATACAAAGTCCTAAAATCCGATTGCCGTATTAGACAACAAAGTCGCTCGCGTGAAACAGGACATGCCAACGGACTGGCGGACCGACGCCCCCCCCCTTTCCCCTTCCCCTCCACCCCCCCCCCCCCCCCCCCCCCCCCCCCCACTCTCCACCCGGCAGCGCAGCGGACACAATATGAAGAGCCGGCCGCTGGCCATCTCATAAGTCTGGAATGGCCGGCGGGCGGAAATCTCGATTCCTTTCTGCGTCCCGTCCCGGCGGCCCGACAGGGACGCAGCCGCGTCGCGTCGATACGCAGCGGTAAGGCGGCGTTCACAGCGCCTTACACACTTCCCGATGCCGCGAAAAACACGGCGATAACTTGGCGCCGCGCTCCGACGCGGAGATAAGGGCGCACCGATGGCCGCGTCGTCGTCGTCGTCGACGACGTCGTCGTCACTGGCGCGCCCTCAGCCGTCGGATACGATTACGTCCGTGTGGGTCGCCCGGTGGTTTCTAGCGCTCTGGCTCCAAAGTTTAGGTTCGTCGACGTTCTCGAGATGAGACTTAATAAAATGTCTAACAAAATAATGAAAAATATTTAAACGAAATACAGTTAAATTCAAAGACTGAAAATGAAAATAATATGCTCAAGTAAGCAAGAATGTTTCGGAGCAGAGTTCTCCGAAATGTTATCTATACGGGGTGAATCACCGAAGACTTGTTGAAATGGAAAGTGCCTTTGATGTGCGGGTTTTTACAGGATGGATTAGTTGTCACGGGTTCGTGTTGTTAGCCAGTAAAAAGATGATGACGATGATGATGATCGATTTGAGGGACGCTCAACTGCGAAGTTATCAGCGCCCATACAAATTCCCAACCTTTGCTCAGTCCGATATTCCCACTTTCATGAAAGATGATGAAATGATGAGGACAACACAAACACCCAGTGATCTCGAGGCAGGTGAAAATCCCTGCCCCCGTCGGGAATCGAACCCGGGACCCCATGCTCGGGAAGCGACTGCGAGACCACGAGCTGCCGACGCCAATAAACAGAATGTAATAATACTTAGAAAGTGTATTTTTTGTGCAAACATACAATTTTAAAAAAAATGGAACAAGGCTTACTGACTTTAACAAACCAAACGTCCAAACCAAATGTCAGTGGGCTGTTTTGCGCGAGTGTAGCGCAAGGTGCTTACTAGTATTCCTTCAGTGCAGTGAGACTTACGAGTCAGTTAGTGTCACAGTCCAAGTAGTAGGCCGTAACTGAACGATGGGATTTACCAGTGCAGTAAAATCCAACAGGGTCGCGGTGTGTGGAGAGTGTAGGAAGAATACAATTCGTTCTTGTTCGGTGTATGCGGGAAGGTATCCCAACAGACGTCAACCTTCTCGGCAACTATCAGCCGGCCGCGGTGACCGAGCAGCTCTAGGCGCTTCAGTCCGAAACCGCGCGACTGCTAAGGTCGCAGGTTCGAATCCTGCCTCGGGCATGGATGTGTGTGATGTCCTTAGGTTAGTTAGGTCTAAGTAGTTCTATGTTTTAGGGGACTGATGACAGCAGATGTTAAGTCCCATAGTGCTCAGAGCAATTTGAACCATTTTAAACTATTTATCAACCTCTTCAGCCAGTTACGTGAAAGCGGTAGTGTATTACCTAGTAAACGTGACAGAAGGCAACAAGTGACGACAGTATAGGGGAAAACTGATGTTCTCGTTGCTTTTGCAGTTGATCCGCAGGTTATCTCCCGCGCAGTCGCAGGAAGAAGTGGCATGAGTCAAGCAAGTGTGCTACACATTCTCCATCGATATAGGTTCCATCCGTATCACGTCTCTCACCCTCAAGAGTTGCAGGGAAACGATTATAAGAATTGTGTTGACTTCTGTACGTGGTATTAAGGTAGGATACTCTAGATGCATCATGTATTTTGTTTACTGATGAAGACACATTTACCAATGATGGCCAGGTAAAAATGCACTACTGGTCTGTTGAAAATCCCTCTAGGCTCCGCCAAGAGGAACTCAGCGTCCATGGTGTGTGAATCACCAGCTCATAGTCCTGTTTTTCATAGACGGAACACTAAAAGCTCCGAAGTATCTCAGCCTCCTAACAGGTTCCTCCTAGTCTACAGATGAACGTCTTCTAGCATCTGTAGAAGATGTTCCGTGGATGCTAGAAGACGATCATCTGCAGACTGAGGGGAACCTGTGGTGCCAAAAAGATGGCTTTCCACCCACAGTGCCCGAAGTTCTACAGTATGTCTTCAGGAATTGTTTCCAAATCGTTAGACTGTATGCGGAAGACCTATGTCTTCTAACTTGTGATGGTCAACTGTCACGTCACTGGTCAGAATCCATGTTACTAGTATATGTACTTGTGTTGTTCTTTAGTATGTGCTAGTACAGGTATTATACAAGTGTCGGTGTTGGAACTTTTCAAAATGATGTATCTTGTAAAAGACTCCTACAACAAACACCGCTAGTTTGTTCTACTTTAAGTCTGTTAATGTTAGTAAAAATCGTCCCATTTAAAAACTGTATTTTTGTATAAATAATACATTTTCTAAGTATTATTACTGTTTGTTGATTGGCTAACAAAACGTGCCCCTGACTACCAATCTATTCTGAGAAAACCGCATGTCAGTAGCACTTACCATTTCCGCAATATTTGTCGTGTAAGTTTTAGGTGATTCACCTTGCACATAAAAGGCTAGCGTGTGTACGTACTGCTAGACTTCCTTCCACGACCAGACATTGATACCCACTCGTGGTTGTGATGGCAGATAGCCCTTGGTCTCATGTTGTTAGTAACGGAGTTTGGTCGCGGTGCGTAGCAGTGTGTGAGTATGGCGAGCAAGAATCCGCGAAATGTTGCGCAATAAATATTCTTAGGAAAAGCTATGTAGTCTGTGACTTACGAACTTTACTCTATATGTGAAAATGTGGTTATTGTTTCATTTGTCTGACATAATACGATGCTTACGCGGTTTCGTCATTCAGACTTTAACAACGACGTGTAATATTAAATAGGACAGTTTTTAATCTCTCTACACTTTTTCGTCAGTCATACTTTACCGATGATCAACAGAGACACAGAGAAAAACAATCCAGGAACTCAAAGATAAAACTACTCGTAACTAACAAATGAATACTCGAACTGTTCACCACAGTGATTTCGGATAAACACTTCACTTATTCTTCGTGAGTACAACCCTTTTATAATTTAGTGTGTTTTCGACAGTGTCTACACTAATGCCTAATGCAATAAAGTAACTTCCATTTCTTTCCAGGTTCATTTCTTATTACTATTTTTTTTCAGGATGAATTTAGGCATAGTTGCAAATAAATTTTCTGATGTTTTACGGTTTCCGACAAATTAATTTATCATCCCCAGGGGCCTACAGAATTAGGGATATTATAAATCTTTAGACCTTGGTTATATATTTATGTGAAGTATAAATAATATATTACAGAAACTTACTTAGTTTAGCAGTCCTCGGTATCTTCTTCATACAGGGATAATGCCGTGGTATGTTCAGAAGTTCACGTATTGTATATGATTATTTTAAAGACTGTTTGACAATTTAAAATAACTGAATCACATCTATGTGTCTGTTGTGCTAGCAGCAAGGAATATATATAAAAGCATCTACGTCTCTCTTGTGCTAGCAGCAAGGAATATATATAAAAGCATATACAAAAAATAAGTAAGGCATATAAAGAAGTTACGTATATAATACGTTTAAAAAATATAATACACAAAATATATTAAATTCTATGAAGAAGATACTGACGTCTGCTAAACTAAGTAATTTACTGTAATATATTTTTTATACTTCACATATTTATATAGCCAAAGTCTGTCGAAACCGGTAAAGCATAATAAAATTTATTTGCAACTGATAAATGAAATTTACCCTGAAAAAATAATACTACAGTTGCTGAAAATTACAGCCCTGCAGAGACGGCCGGAGTGGCCGAGCGGTTCTAGGCGCTACAGTCTGGAACCACGAGACCGCTACGGTTGCAGGTTCGAATCCTGCCTCGGCATGGCTGAGTGTGATGTCCTTAGGTTAGTTAGGTTAAAGTAGTTCAAAGTTGTAGGGGACTGATGACCTCAGAAGTTCAGTCCCATAGTGCTAAGAGCCATTTGAACCATTTTTGAACAGCCCTTCTGAAATGATCATGATTATTATTATTGTTATTATTATTGTTATTATTACTAAACTAATGATGGCCCCATGGTGTCACCCGCAGTTAGATGTATCCACATAATGTAGCTTTAATGCCAGTATGGATGGAACAGGATGATGATTGTATAAGCGAGTTTATTCACTGATACGATAAAGTAGAGACTGCAGCTTTTTCTAAGCGAATAAGTGTTCCACATCGCACGTTATATTGAGACATCTGACTATCACAATCACTCACCACCATCACCCACTTCCACCACAGTATGTATGAAACACACTGAGGACTCTATCACCATCACATCGCATCGTGAATGAAACAATAAAAACATTTTCTTATATGCAGTAAAGTTCGTAAGTCATACATTACTTAACTTGCTTCGAGAGTATTTATTGCCTCATATTTCGCGGATTTTTGCCCACCACACCACCTGCCACGCACCATAACCAAACTAGAATAACAGCATACTCTTAATGAGATATACGTCCTCATAGCCGGGCTAACACACGCAACTAATGTGGCGCCACAGCTAGTGGCTCTCTGTATAGGCATCGAATGCCACAAAGTCTGCGTAGGTGCCCTACTTTCATAAGGCGTCAATTGAAATCATATGAGCGGCTATGAATGTTATAGTGAAGGGTATGGAATTAGAAGTGTCACGAAAACTAAATATAAGAAAGATGAAACGCTAATTATGAATCCGAAAATAAATTTGGCACAGGGATAAATCAGCGCCCACAAAAAAATAAAAGTAATCAGCAGTGGCAAACTAACCAATAGCTTGCATGTAAATATCAACACGCCACTCTTCCAAGATTTTAGAATCTTATTGTATTCGTTGATACAGGCACTTCGAATAACTAATTTGTAGTTTAACAGCCGCATCATACTCGGGAGCTATTTTCTGTATACAATCCACAATTTATACAATGCTTGGTCTCACAAATCATAAAGTTTATACGACTCACTTTTTTGGTTACGTATATTAAGTTTATTCATTTATTCATCAAAAATCTTTGAAGATTGTGGGATACGTCATTGCTTAGTACGCACGCCTGCTCTCTCTCTCTCTCTCTCTCTCTCTCTCTCTCTCTCTCTCTCTCTCTCTCTCACACACACACACACACACACACACTCACACAACACACATACACAAACACACACTGCTGCTGCTGCTGAAAATCAAACATAGGTTGCTGTTCTTGTAGTTCCAGAAGCTGCAAAAGAAGTCCACCATCCGACCATTGTTTCCACTTTCTTCAGTAAAAAAAAATGAAAACACACTGAAATCTAATGGCGAACAGCAGCAACGATGTGTTCAAAGTTGGCCCGTCAACATCATTCAGTGCTACGTAGGGCAGTGACTGTCCTTGCTTGTGGTTCTGTTTAGAGGCACGAACTTCGACATCGGGCTTCGTTCTTCTGACGCCCCACCAAAAATTATGTTCGGCATTGTCTTTTCTCTGCCACCGTCGTCATTTCTTTGGGCAAGTGACCAGTTGATCAAAATTTTGTGTGTGCGTGGGACTATACATAGAGGGCACTCTACATAAAGTAAATATCTAAACAACTATTTTAGTTTTACACCTAACTCGTAGATTAATGAGATATCACTGTTCAACAAGTACAAATTAAAATGTTCGGAGGATTATACGCTGACAGAAAGAAAAATCAGAACACGAAGAAGGAGTTGTGTTACGTAAACGAAACTTGGCGGGCGTTTTTCTACATCTGAAAGGTGATGTACACTCCTGGAAATTGAAATAAGAACACCGTGAATTCATTGTCCCAGGAAGGGGAAACTTTATTGACACATTCCTGGGGTCAAATACATCACATGATCACACTGACAGAACCACAGGCACATAGACATAGGCAACAGAGCATGCACAATGTCGGCACTAGTACAGTGTATATCCACCTTTAGCAGCAATGCAGGCTGCTATTCTCCCATGGAGACGATCGTAGAGATGCTGGATGTTGTCCTGTGGAACGGCTTGCCATGCCATTTCCACCTGGCGCCTCAGTTGGACCAGTGTTCGTGCTGGACGTGCAGACCGCGTGAGACGACGCTTCATCCAGTCCCAAACATGCTCAATGGGGGACAGATCCGGAGATCTTGCTGGCCAGGGTAGTTTACTTACACCTTCTAGAGCACGTTGGGTGGCACGGGATACATGCGGACGTGCATTGTCCTGTTGGAACAGCAAGTTCCCTTACCGGTCTAGGAATGGTAGAACGATGGGTTCGATGAGGGTTTGGATGTACCGTGCACTATTCAGTGTCCCCTCGACGATCACCAGAGGTGTACGGCCAGTGTAGGAGATCGCTCCCCACACCATGATGCCGGGTGTTGGCCCTGTGTGCCTCGGTCGTATGCAGTCCTGATTGTGGCGCTCACCTGCACGGCGCCAAACACGCATACGACCATCATTGGCACCAAGGCAGAAGCGACTCTCATCGCTGAAGACGACGCGTCTCCATTCGTCACTCCATTCACGCCTGTCGCGACACCACTGGAGGCGGGCAGTACGATGTAGGGGCGTGAGCGGAAGACGGCCTAACGGTGTGCGGGACCGTAGCCCAGCTTCATGGAGACGGTTGCGAATGGTCCTCGCCGATACCCCAGGAGCAACAGTGTCCCTAATTTGCTGGGAAGTGGCGGTGTGGTCCCCTACGGCACTGTGTAGGATCCTACGGTCTTGGCGTGCATCCGTGCGTCGCTGCGGTCCGGTCCCAGGTCGACGGGCACGTGCACCTTCCGCCGACCACTGGCGACAACATCGATGTACTGTGGAGACCTCACGCCCCACGTGTTGAGCAATTCGGCGGTACGTCCAACCGGCCTCCCGCATGCCCACTATACGCTCTCGCTCAAAGTCCGTCAACTTCACATACGGTTCACGTCCACGCTGTCGCGGCATGCTACCAGGGTTAAAGACTGCGATGGAGCTCCGTATGCCACGGCAAACTGGCTGACACTGACGGCGGCGGTGCACAAATGCTACGCAGCTAGCGCCATTCGACGGCCAACACCGCGGTTCCTGGTGTGTCCGCTGTGCCGTTCGTGTGATCATTGCTTGTACAGCCCTCTCGCAGTGTCCGGAGCAAGTATGGTGGGTCTGACACACCGGTGTCAATGTGTTCTTTTTTCCATTTCCAGGAGTGTATATTCAGATTGCGAGCTAGTCATATAAGAGTGGTGCTAGCAGTGCCAACATGAGTTCGCGAATCAGGTTATCTTTAAATACATGCTGTAGCGTTCATGAGCGTTCGTTACCTTTGATACTGGACGTGGTTAGTTGATGTTAGTCAAGAATGCGTTTACGGCCTCTCACCGAGTTTGAACCAGGTCGTGTAATGTGGCTCCGAGAAGCTGGTTCTTCTGCAATACTACAGAAAGACTTATCAAGACTGTGGAGCGTACGTGATTGCTGGCAATGCCGGTCAGCTGGATTTATGGTGCTGCGGCCGCAAGAAGATATTAGCTCCAGACTGCCTCGTGGCACTACCGAGAGGGAAGACCATCGTGGTCGGCGTACGTCTCTGACACACTGTACGCCGTCTTCTAACATTCTGCGTGGTGTCCGTTTGTTCTAAATCGTGTCTCCCTACACTTTCGCGCAACGACACTCTGAGCGTGTTTTTTAGGGAATTGACTAGTTTGAACCTGGGACCTGTTGCTGGTAAGGAGACGCCAGACCAGACATGACACGTAGAGTTCAGAAGAGTACAAAGAGACTAGCGATGATATAATCAAGTACTTAATGATTTCAGCGTCAGCTCCACTGCACTCCCTGTAAAAGAATCTTAATACTAACTAAATTTAGTGGAAGGGATGCAAGACTTTCCTATTTTTAGTTAGCTGGTAAAATAACGTCCAAAAAGCAGTTAAGTTCACTACTGGAAATTTATTCTACTCAGAAAACATTGTTTATAAATTACACTATTGATAAAAGGAGATGTTTTAATACAGGATGGTAAAAACCAACTGCGTTCAACAAAAATGTGAACGAATATTCCCTGAATGGGTTTTCAAGTTTTATAATGGATTGAAGGATGACTTATGCCATGTCACATCTATAATCTAGGTTTAAATTAAGTTTCATAAAGAAAATAACTATCAAAAATGATCTACAGTGACCCTCAATTATCTTTAATTACTTATTTAACTTGTCATAAATTACAGTGGCTGATGTGGCTTCTCAATAATTACATAACAGAAAAATCATCACGTTTCAGATTTTAACTTCAAGTAGCAAATGTGAATACCACGAAGTTTAACTGACGATCGACACTAGTATTACGTAAAAAGGGGATGTAACCGATGAGACTTCTGCAGTTCTGAGTGAAGCCTTAAGCGCTCTTATGCAGCATCGCGTGCGTTCATTACCTTGTCGGTGGTTAGACAGCGTCAGGGGCGGCTGGCGGCGTAGCCCCACACACCTCGCCGTCTCGGTAGCAACTCTCTTGAACTTATCCTTACTGCTGTTTACCGAAGTTGGTTTAAGAAGAAGGTATCTGGTTGTATTTTCAATTGACCAATCGGCGTCTCAATGTTAACCTTAAGCTCCGCCTACAAAAATTCTGTCTATCCAATGAGAAACATTATAGTTTACATGGTGGGACAATGTTTTTAATGTTTGCTACGTAACAGAGATGGGTATAGTCTCACTCTAAAACTTGCAGCTGGTGTGGCCCTTTTAGTATTATCGTAAGATCTATACTGTTCTTCTGGAGGGCTCTATCTTTTAACATGGGCTGGGGGGTGGACCTCTTGTCAGTCGGCCGGCAATGCGGGTGTCCCATTGTCCCGCTCTTATCGTAGGGCCTTCTAGCCTACACAGCTCTGCTCTCGGCTTCTGTTCTCGTTTCTCCCCTCGGAACTGCGTCTGTTTCTTGGTATGAAGGTATGACATGCATTTAGACGTTCTTGTGTTAGTCTGTGGTATTCCATTTGCTCACTCATTACTTTGGTTAATTTAATGTCAGGATTTATTCGGAGCTATGTGACATATTGCCGGATTTGCTATCATGTCAGGGTTTTCATGGAAGGTGTTGGATTTGCCTGACACCTTACAATATGCAGCAACTGGGACCTCGGTGACACAACAAATTGTTAGAAACTGATTACTTCAATAACAGCTCCGAACCTGGCGCCGTGTAGCGCACTCTTCCATTCAACATTCTGGTGGTTACACCTGTTATTAATGTATCAGCATTTCACATTTGCAATGGCTTATCTCGCGCGTACATTAACCTGTGAACTTGCAATTGTAATCACGTAAATGTGTTACCTAGACACACGTGCTTGCTAAATTTCATTAGTCTACATTAATAAATTTTTGATGTTGCGTCTTTTTTTTTATCAGTGTACGTAACTGAAGTGGCACTGGCGTGGAACATGGACATGTAACGTCGGTAACTGGTTCATTGAAGAGTCTGTCACAGTCGATCGGCAGCCAGTGTTGGCCTGTGGCCTGACGTGCGGTAGGCGGGCTGCCAGCTGCGGCGTCGAGCCGTCTGCAGCCGCGTCGCCGTAGCCTTCGCCGCCGCCACAGCCGCCGCTGGCGTCGATCAATGCCCGCCCTGCCGGCGAGCCGAGCCTGCCGCGCCGTGGCGGCAGCGACTCCTGTACCTGGCCCGGGTTCACGCTCTGGCTCTGCTCCAGAGGCCAGCTCGCGCCCCTGACGTGTCTTTCAGCTGTGGCGTCACAGTGTGCTGTGCCACAAGACCGCACCGCTACACTGTGGGCATTTGTTACTGTACAACATAGTGGAGCTTTCTCAGTCCAGTGGCAGATGGTATACGCACTGTGTTTACCGTTCTAAGTCACATTACTGTGACCATTTGCAAGAAGTCAGATAATCCGCTGTCTGTAGCACAAAACGGCTACAAACCTGAGAATGAGTACTAAGGCTTTCGCGACCATTGTCATTTCACACTACTGGCCATTAAAATTGCTACAACAAGGAGAAGTGCACATGATAAACGGGTATTCATTGGACAAATATGACATGTGAATACATTTTCACGCAATTTGGGTGCATAGATCCTGAGAAATCGGTACCCAGAACAACCACCTCTGGCCGTAATAACGGCGTTGATACTCCTGGGCATTGAGTCAAACAGAGCTTGGATGGCGTGGACAGGTACAGCAGCCCATGCAGCTTCAACACGATACCACAGTTCATCAAGAGTAGTGACTGGCGTATTGTGACGAGCCAGTTGCTCGGCCACCATTGACCAGACGTTTTCAATTGGTGAGCGATCTGGAGAATGTGCTGGCCACGGCAGCAGTCGAACATTTTCTGTATGCAGAAAGGCCCATACAGGACTTGCAACATGCGGTCGTGCATTATCCTGCTGAAATGTAGGGTTTCGCAGGGATCGAATGAAGGGTAGAGTCACGGGTCGTAACACACCTGAAATGTAACGTCCGCTGTTCAAAGTGCCGTCAACGCGAACAACAGGTGACCGAGACGTGTAACCATTGGCACCCCATGCCATCACGCAGAGTGGTACGCCAGTGTAGCGATGACGAATACACGCTTCCAAAGTGCGTTCACCGCGATGTCGCCAAACACGGATGCGACCATCATGATGCTGTAAACAGAATCTGGATTCATCTGAAAAATGACGTTTTGCCATTCATGCACCCAGGTTGGTAGTTGAGTACACCATTGCAGGCGCTCCTGTCTGTGATGTCAAGGGTTACCGCAGCCTTGGTCACCGTGCTGATAGTCCATGCATCCCCAAACGTTGTCGAACTTTTCCTGCAAATGGTTGTTGTGTTGCAAACGTCCCCATCTGTTGACTCAGGGATCGAGACGTGGCTGCACGATCCGTTACAGCCGTGCGAATAAGATGCCTGTCATCTCGACTACTAGTGGTACGAGGCCATCGGGATCCAGCACGGCGTTTTGCATTGCCCTCCTGAACCCACCGATTCCATATTCCGCTAAAAATCATTGGATCTCGACCAATACGAGCAGCAATGTTGCGATACGATAAACCGCAATCGTGATAGGGTACAATCCAACCTTTATCAAAGTCGGAAACGTGATGGTACGCATTTCTCCTCCTTACACGAGGCATCACAAGAATGAGAAATCAGTTGGAAACTTCTCTCATGTCAGCACGTTGTAGCCGGCGCCACCGCCGCTAACCTTGTGTGAATGCTCTGAATAGCTAATTATTTGCATATCACACAATCTTCTCCCTGTCGGTTAAATTTTGCGTCTGTAGCACGTCATCTTCGTGGTGTAGAAATTTTAATGGGCAGTAGTGTACTTACAGGTTGTTGAGGACTGGTAGCATGTCATTCTTTCAGAGTCCGCCCCCGGTAGCTGAGTGGTCAGCGCGACAGACTGTCAATCCAAAGGGCCCGGGTTGGATTCCCGGCTGGGTCGGAGATTTTCTCCGCTCAGGGACTGGGTGTTGTGTTGCCCTAATCATCATCATTTCATCCCCATCGACGCGCAAGTCGCCGAAGTGGCGTCAAATCGAAAGACCCTCGTCACACGACATTTCATTTCATTCTTTCAGAATCTTTTGAAATGACGTTACGGCCTTGGTGAAGCCTTCTTTCGCGAACTGGCTGCACACTGTCAACCGTTCGCTGATTTAAGGACAGTACACTGAGGTAACAAAAGTCATGGGATACCTCCAAATACCGAGTCTTTTGGAAAATAACGACATTTTGTCAGTGGGAGTGAGTAACTGATTATTTTGTAATTTTTTTTTTTGTTTATTTGTAGACGCAATCATATTCTTATGACACAGTCAGAACCGGTTTTTCCCATACAATGACCATCTTCAGATTCTATAACAATAAAAAAGAAATTTTTTATTAAAACCTAAAAATAAGTGCAATATTTAATCAGGCTTATTAGTAATCTAACTGCATTTATGCTTAATACATATAGTTCATACACTGAACATACACTGAACACAGGTTCATGCGTTGTCAAATGGTTCAAATGGCTCTGAGCACTATGCGACTTAACTTCTGAGGTCATCAGTCGCCTAGAACTTAGAACTAATTAAACCTAACTAACCTAAGGACATCACATACATCCATGCCCGAGGCAGGATTCAAACCGTAGCGGTCGCTCGGCTCCAGACTGTAGCGTCCAGAACCGCACGGCCACTCCGGCCGGTTCGTGCGTTGTCACACTTGCTATGAAATGTAAAACACTGGTCTTATATAGTTTTTTTTCTTTTAGATTTTGTTCCGCCTCTTTGAGCTAGATGTTCGCGTCCTCTATAAGATAGTCTTTATTTTTCAAAAGTCTAATACATGACTAATTTACTATTAATATTTAGGTAAAATGTACATAAATTTAAAATTACAGAACAGACCGTTAAATCAGTGAAATAACATTGCAGAATTAGGATAAAACATTGCTATAGATGAAAATAGTAGCACCTGTAGAGTGTATTTCTGACCCCCGATGGTGCTGTATTTCCGGCCTATGTATATTCTAAGATGGTATCTGTGGTTTCTGAGGCCGGCCAAGGTGGCCGAGCGGTTCCTGTCGCTACAGTCTGGAACCGCGCGACCGCTACGGTCGCAGGTTCGAATCCTGCCTCGGGCATGGATCTGTGTGATGTCCTTAGGTTAGTTAGGTTTAAGTAGTTGTAAGTTCTAGGGGACTGATGACCTCAGAAGTTAAGCCTTATAGTGCTCAGAGCCATTTGAACCATTTGTGGTTTCGGACATGTCCGAAAGAAAAGATACCATCTTAGTATATATATAGTTAAGGCTCACCGGCCACTTACCGTCTTCTTCTTCTGTGCGAATGCACGAACAGTGCCCGAGTTCTTACAGGAATCTGCAACGCGCCGCGAGTAATGAGTATAATGGGCGGGGGCACTACGTTGAGAGTGTGGGTTTCGTGGGAGGCGTTCCAGAGATAAATCCCTGCAGTCGGGCTATTCTCTGTGTCCTCGCTGGCTCAGATGGACAGAGCGTCTGCCATGTAAGCAGGAGATCCCGGGTTCGAGTTCCGGTCGTGGCACACATTTTCATCTGTCCCCGTTGACGTATGTCAACGCCTGTAAGCAGCTAAGCGTGTTCATTTCATTGTGGTTTCGGCTATTGCCTGTTTACGCCGTTGTCCATTGGTATGGCACAGACGACACGGGCAGGGCGACGAGTGTAGTGCTCTACTGCAGGTGGACGGCTCGCTCCTCCGCCTTAGAGGTTGTTGACATCTGCTGCGGCCCGCACTCCACAGTGCAATACTCGACTGCCGAAAGGTTCCATCCTCAGCTGAAGCACATATACAGTAAAAACGATTCGCTCATGTAAACAGGTCGTCGTAAATGTCGAAGAATGCGTGTCGTGCAAATTCATTCTGTTCATTGAGGACTTTGACAGCTTCTCTGCGTCTCGTAACATAAATCTGCAGTTGTTCTAAAGTGTCTAACCGTTTTCTTTTTGTAACGTCATGTAGAGCTTGAAGCTGTTCGTCGATGGTACCAATATTATAACCCTCCTCTTACATATGTAAGCCCAGCGCTGTCTTATTGCTAGGATACGTGTGTTCTTTAAACCTTACATCAAAGGCCCTGCCTTTCTGTCGTATTCATGACGTGAAATTTTTTAGACCTCCAATTTACATATTTATTACTTTTCCGTGGCAAGTTATGATGCACCAGTCTTTTTAATTTATCGAAAGTCCTAAATGCAATTTTAACCCCGTTTCTTCGCAAGATATGTTCGGTTTTATCTGATGTTTCTCCTATATATTTCATAATGGCGTACTTATCCTTTTCGCTTTTACCCGGCGTAGTGGAGCAACCCGACTTGGCTTGAACTCAACACGTTTTTTGAGGTCCCCTTCAGAAATACTGAGTAGTGCTGGCTCTGCAGCCTTCCACAATTGCGGATGTATCGGCGGTGCAAGATATTGTGCTCCAGTTGTCCTCTCGATTATGTCCTATAATCGTTCAATGGGGTGCACGTCGGGCGATATGGGTGGCCAAATCATTCACATGAATTGTCGAAAATGTTCTGCAAACCAATCGGCCAGTGACATGGCACAGTTGTTTGGGAACATGACCATTAATGGTTCTTTCCAACTGATATAGGGACTGGTATGACCAGGCAACAGTTTCCCAGACGTCTGTGGTCCAACCGTCATGGTCAACAGCACAGGCTCCAGGCGATGTCGTTCTGTCAGCAACGGCACTGGCGTCGGTCGTCTTCTACCGTAGCCCATTAACGCCAAATTTCGCCGCACTCCCCTAGCGGTTACGTTCTTATTAAGTCCCACATTGATTTCTGCGGTCGCAGGTTCGAATCCTGCCTCGGGCATGGATGTGTGTGGTGTCCTTAGGTTAGTTAGGTTTAAGTAGTTCTAAGTTCTAGGGTACTGATGACCTAAGATGTTAAGTCCCATAGTGCTCAGAGCCATTTGAACCTTTTTTTTTATTTCTGCGGCTATTTTACTCAGTGTAGCTTCTATGTTAGCACTGACGAGTTTACGCAAACGACGCTGCTCTCAGTTTCTCAGTCGTTAAGGGAAGGCTGTCCCCTCTCGCCCCCCCCCCCCACCTCCTTCATGCGTCTAGCTCCAACTACCACTACGCGTTCAATGCCTGATTATTCCTGTCGTACGTCCTTTCCACATGGATCATCTGACTACGAATGCCTAGTGTATGCGATACTCCAGCCATTTGTGTACCTGCATGTCGTCATGCCTTGACTTTTGTCGCCTCTGTGTATGAGAGCTGGTTTCTCAGGACGTGGCAGGATAAGGTTGGGATTGTGCATGGGGCCGTAATCAGTTATTCTCGGTCGCACACCTAATACGTAAACTTTATTTAAAGAAAGTAAAATTTTAAAACAATCTCTTAAAAAAATTCACTGTATGACGGCTGAAGGCCTTATCATAGAAAACAATCCCACAATTTTAGGGCCGAAGGCCACGAACAATAACCTCAAACAACAAACGGCTGAAGGCCTGAATTAGAAGTCAGAAGAACAATTACAAATAGCACATATTAAGATAAATACTTCGTTATAAAACAAACTGTAACACGGCTGAAGGCCTTATTATAAAAGAAGTGAATTTATCACTCGGCTGACGGCCACAAACAATTTCAAATAACAAACGGCTGGAGACCTGAATTAGAAGTCAGCAAAACAATTCCAAATAGCACTTTTAAAATAAATCCCTTGCTTTTAAAACAAGTTTGTTTAAAAAAAACTTACTGTAACACAGCTGAAGGCCTTATCACCAAAATAAAGTGAAATTATTGCTCCGCTGAAGGCCACATAAACAATAACTAGAAAATTACATAAATCCTTAAAACAAACATCACAAGATAAGGAATCAGGACAAGCGGTTCTCAGCAAGTGTTCCAAGGGTCGGCCTGGGAAGGTAACTCAAACACAAGGTAAGGTGAGACAGGTAGCCAAGAGTTGTACTCGTATAACGAGAATGGCAACTCAAACTAGGGGCAGCTTAAGCGCCGACCGACCGCTAACCAATCCGCCTAACGTCCGATCACCTGTACAACGATGGAATATTTTTAGGCAAGGGTGAAGAGACCGACAGCACTACGTCTTCACAAAACACCCAAGGCTGAAGGAAACACGGCTTAAACATTTCACCGCCTCGAAACACTTCACTCGTTGCCGCCACGCTCTGCGGCCCTGGGAGCAACAACACGCCGACCAAAGGCGAGATCTCGGAATAGTCGAGATTGCATTAGCAGTTTACTGTTGAAAATGGTTCAAATGGCTTTGAGCACTATGGGACTTAACATTTAAGGTCATCAGTCCCCTAGAACTTAGAACTACTTAAACCTAGTTAGGATATCACACACAATCAAGCCCGAGGCAAGATTCGAACCTGCGTCCGTAACGGTCGTGCGGTTTTGGACTGAAGCACCTAGAAACGCTCGCCACACTGGCCGGCAGTTAATTCTTCACTCAACGTAAACGTCCAGGGTTCGGTGTGCAACGAAGTCGTCGCTCTCGCAGCTACCCCTCCTCGATCCGGCAGTGGCAACTGGCCCCCAGCGGCCCCGGCTTGCCTTGCGCTGCACAGACCTGCCCGCTGCTGCGCCTCCAACCGACCTGATGTCCGTTCGCAACTACTCACCAAATCCAGTACGCAGACAGCATTAAAATAACTGCTCATTCAAAACCACAAGACGCACACACGGATCCGGGAAAACAATATCACCAACAACTCACAATACTAAAAGCAGTCATTGTGGAACAGCACGGACGAATTATAAGTCGGCACAAACACAGAGAAACCAGAAGAGCTCGGAAGACCAAATTCACGTCGTACGCTGCGACGACCGAAAGAACGACCAACCAACGGTCATCCCCACAGTCAGGCACAGGAAATATCCCAATATAAATCGTCGACTGACAGCTTATTGCCATGGGGGCACATCGACAGGCGAACACACACTCACACACACACACACAGGTGAAAGTTGCACTGCTCTAATATCACGGTCCATTCATCTATAACTCGTAAATCCGGTTTCTGATGCGGTCATGCACTCTCACGACCCGTTCTCGATTCCCACGCCAGGGCTCCCGGGTTCGATACCCGGCGGGGTCAGGGATTTTCTCTGCCTCGTGATGGCTGGGTGTTGTGTGAGGTTTAAGTAATTCTAAGTTCTAGGGGACTGATGACCATAAATGTTAAGTCCCATAGTGCTCAGAGCCATTTGAACCATTTGAACTCTCACGACCACATCTTTCCGTTGGACAGTGCATGTGTGTCGCCAGCGGTAGAGCGAGAACGGGCTGTCGGGATCTCACTGCTGCTACGTCCCAATTCAACTCGACCTGGAAATACTAGAGGCCGCTCCAAATATGGTACCACAGTACGCGCTATCGATAAACGCTGCTGCTGCCACTCACGGACAGACAAGGCGAGCAAACGTAGTGGCACCAGTGAACACACTGAGAAAACGAGACGCCACTATCACTATTACAAGAGGCGAAACTGTGAACGGCATCAACGCGAGCCGCACACGGCTCAATGTATTTCCTGTTTTTATTGCCGTTAATGTTGACCGAGTATTCCGTGACGTTGCCATGAATGGTGGAAACGTGCACCTGTGTTCTAGTGGCTGGAGGGCGGGGTGTGAGGGACCACCTGTTCGTCTTTACATTTCCATTCGCCAGTGGCGTCCTCGTAGCACTGACGATTGGAAACAATGCCACCGACAACCTGAACACCATCATCGTGATTGAAGAGACAATTCTGTAACAATGAGAAATCACCAAACTGAAAATAGATGCCTCATGTGCTGACTGAACTCCACGGGTATATGGGGCAAAGCTGTTTGCACAGCTACACGATGTGTATGGGCAGATACACACATAGAACACGACGATCCCAGGGATGTTCAAGAGGATTAAGACCTGAGGAATTTGAGAGCGATGGAAGTCCTTTGAATTTCTGACTTTACTCTAAAAGCAATGAGTGGAGAATTCTTGATCTACGATAAAGCGCTTTATCTTTCCCAGTGTTCCGTGGAAGGTCATTGTTGTTGTAATCGCAAAACGTACTTGTCAAGAGACATATAAATGTGGTAGGAACAGAAGCTGCTACCACAAGTTCTTGCTGTAATGAAGTAGCTTGCTTGCGAGTGGGTCCCAAATAGGGTTAGGCAACAGCTATGATGATTAGCGACAGTTTATTAATAGAAGTATTTTACACTACTTAACTGATTGTGTGTGACAGTATAGATCGATGTCCACCTGTACTGATCTATCTGCAAACATAGTACAGTCCTAGGTCCACTGCACAAAGAGTAACATTGAAAGGTCCCCTTTGAACAATTATACATGACTGTACTTAAACTGACACACAATATTTTTAGGGCAACGCAATCTGACTTTCAAAAATCCCTACAAAAGAACGGCCCTGACTAACATTAACCTATACGTTTCACAAATCACTTAACTCACAAAAATCTTGGTTACTCGAACTACTGCAATACATCGAGCACCACTACTGCCAGCTAAATAAAAGATTCAAACTACGGAAGGCACTAACTACTGATAGGTATAGTTAGCAAGTGAAAGATTTTAATAGAGAACAAACAATGTATTTACCTTAATTGTTTTCAAAAGTCATAATATATATAGCAGTTCATGACATCCAGTCTTACAAATTTCAAAACTCCGCCATTTCTCTCCCCACATCCACCACTGCTGGCGGCTCACCTCCAACTGCGCAACGCTACGCGCTGTTCACATCCAGCTGCCCAACACTACAATGGCGAGTATTACAACAATGCCAACCAGCCACTGACTGCACACAGCAGAGCCAGTGATTTTCATACAGTGCGCTACGTGGCGTTACTAATAAGAAAACCTAAACAGCCTACTGACAACATTACTTACGTCATGCCCAATTTGGCACTTCTTGGTGGACACTGTAGATGTGCCCTTAGACAATGCCTTGAGGTATTCTCTAACCAACAGCTGAGTTGCTCCCTGTGTCCGCTTATATCCACATTTCGTGGACGGATGTCAACTTACGAACTGTCTGTGTGATGTTAGGGAGATGCGTGACATATCCCTTGACGAGTGTGCCCTCTCTGGAGCACAGCCTTAACTATGTTACGCCTGAGTTATAGGCTGCTCGACGCTCTTCTATGTAGGATGTGTTCAGTATCTTTTGCATAACACGGTAGTTACTCCAGGGCTACCCGGAAGGTAAAGAATGATCAGTCGCGAAATAGACACCACAGTGAAAATCAATACAGTTTTATTTGCGACAGTTAGCTACACTTTCCAGCTACTTCGCTACATAATCGCGGTTTCGACTTAGACATCTTTCATAGCGTTGTACCAACTTTCCAACACTCTCGTCATAGAAAGTATCCTCATTTCTATGATGGACCACAGTTTGCTGTCTGTGTCGAAATTTACCTATAGCTGGCGATTCATTTGAGCAGAGATGAAGATGAGAGGAAGCCAAGTCCGGGCTGTACGGTGGGTGATCAAATAATCCCCATCGAAAAAGCTGCAGGTGCGTTCTCATTGCCCCGGCAGTGTGCGGCAGAGAACTGTAATGAATAAGGAAATGCATAACAGTTACGTTATGTGGGGCTAAATGAAATCAGGCGAATCTGTCGGCAGGCACCGATACTTTGCGGAAGACACTACTTTATAGGCATCCTTACTCGCTCACTGTGCGCTCGGTACTGAGAAGAGCGACGTGGTGCTATCTACAGGCATACTAGAGACACTGCCCAATACACATGTGAAAAGCCTCACCGCATGTTCACTGTGGTTTCGATTTCGCGACCGATCGTCCCTTACTTTAAATGAAAACGAGAGATATTGGAAATGGTAAACTTTTTATTACTTCAAAACGAATCGCCATAACCATTGATATGTACATATATTCTACTGTGATACAAGACTGTCGTTGCCTTATGGAAAAATATTTGCAGCCACCTACGGAACCATGGTTGTATCCAGGCGTTGCACCTCTTCGTCCAAAGCAAATCGACGGCCACGAATACTCAGTGCATCAAAAAAATGAAAATCGCGTGGGGTGCAAGCGGAACTGTGTGCAGGATGTGTAAGGACTTACCGGCTGTATTTCTGCAATTTAGTCGAAACAGTCTACCAACAAAATCCCCAACCACATGTTGCCAAGTTAGTTTCGAGTACACTGCAGATGTTTCGCTAGGAAGCCCCTACACATCCTTCGTTAAGTTCCGATCTCTGACCAGGCGATTTTCATATTTTTGTGGCCTTAGACTGTCGATTTGCATAGGACGAAGAGTTGCACGTCTGGGTACAGTAACGCTTCCATAGGCTATTGTCTGCAGTTGGTGGTCTAGTGGTCAGCGATGCTACGTCTGGATCACAGGGCCCCGGGTTCGATTCCCGGCCGGGTGGGGGATTTTCTCTGTCCAGGGACTGGGTGTTTGTGTTGACCTCATCATTCCATCATCACTCGTCGAAGTGGCTAGATTGGACTGTGTACAGATTGGGAATTTCTACGGGCGCTGATGACCGCGCAGTTAAACGCCCCACACACCAATCATCATCATCATCATCATCAAATGGTTCAAATGGCTCTGAGTACTATGCGACTTAATTTCTGAGGTCATCAGTCGCCTAGAACTTAAAACAATTAAACCTAACTAAGCTAAGGACATCACACACATCCATGCCCGTGGCAGGATTCGAACCTGCGACCGTAGCGGTCGCTCGGTTCCAGACTGTAGCGCCTAGAACCGCACGGCCACTCCGGTCGGCATCATCATCATCATCATCATCATCATCATCATCATCATCCTAGGCAACAGCAAGCATTTACGATTAAGGCAATGACTGTACTGTCTCAGAGTGGGATAAATGTATTAACAGTTATGGCGATTACTTTTGAAATAATAAATGGACGCAGACAGCTGCGGTACACAAATTTCGTCCCAGAGGGTAGAATGGTGGCGTCAAATAGAGCATCCGTCCACCCTGTAGCATTAACAAAGCAAAATTTAGATTGACATGTCGACCCCGCGCAAGCACTGGATAAGGCCAGGAAGAAGAAGAGGAAGAAGAATATGAGACAGCGTCCTTGTTTTGCAGGAGCCGCGTAGACTCTGGCCTCAATAACCGCTAACTAGTAAGACATAAGACTTGGTGGTCACTTGGCACCATGTGATGCGCTAAGTCTCGAATTTACAAGAAACTACTCTCCTTAAAGTTATGACATTACCCCCAATTTCAGTTTAACAAATTCCAATACATTTACGGAGCACAAGGTCGAGAAGTGATCACAGTAACAGCAAGTGAATTCACACAAAGGAACATGACAAGCAACCAATGTCTTGGCACGCTAATTCTCGAACACCACAATTACAGAAACAAATTGTAACACTTCGCCGGCCCGTGTGGCCGCGCGGTTCTAGGCGCTTCAGACTGGAACCGCGCGACCGCTACAGTTGCAGGTTCGAATCCTGCCTCGGTTATGGATGTGTGTGATGTCCTTACGTTAGTTAGGTTTAAGTAGTTCTAAGTTCTAGATGACTGATGACCTCAGATGTAAGTCCCATAGTGCTCAGAGCCATTTGAACCATTTTTAACAACACTTTAAGAGGTAAAACATTTGTATAAGGTGATGTTTATTAACGTTTAAAAATCCCCACAGCGACGTAGAAGACTCTGAGACAAGTAATTTAATGTATGACACGTGGCGTCGCAAATGTTGGGAAATGCCCAAAAAGTTGATTACGAACGAACTTGTGTCGTCACCTTGCCGCAAGTGCAGTGGTGGAGCCTATTAGTCAGTCGCACCTGGTCATCCCAGCTGAAGTCAAGTATTCACTTCGTTGTGTCTCCGGACCTACCTATGTGCGCTACTCAAATGCGTGGGGCTCAGGGTATTTTTTTGCATTGCGTTAGACAATTATGTATTTACATTGAGGTAAGATTTATTACTTTGTTTGTCTGCTTGTGGTTAATTGCAAAGTTCAGTACCACAAAAACCTACCATATTTCGCCGCAAGTAAATAAGTATAAGCTTTCAAATTGCATCGCCGGCAGTAAATCATCTACGTGTTCTTTACTAAATTACATCTATGAACAAGGGATAAAAGGAAAAAAAACAGAAAATTAGGATAGCTGTAGTTTGATTACAGTGAGAACAATAATTGTGTAACTACCATGTTTACAACAAATCATATTTACAAAAAGGCGATGGAAAACAGTGTAGCCTACCGAAGCGATGCGTAGCATTGCCCCCTACCGGCGAGGGTACGATCGAAAAGCACAGTCGATGCACGTGCTGCGAGGTACGTCATCTGATGACATCACATGTTCAACATTTGTCATCCACTTTCGGGGCATTTCCCCAAATTGGAGGCCGTATGTGTCTTATATTAAATTACTTGTCTCAGTGTCATCTACGTCGCTTCTGTTTTTCTTTAAACGTTAGTAAGTACAGAGTGATTTTTTTTACGCCGGTTGAAACTCTAGGGATTGATCGATGAGAGGATATGAGGTCTAATGAACTTATGTCCGGAAAAGCATGGTTTCCATGCTAGCAATCATTTATTCAGTCATACGAGGGTCAGTCAAAAAGTAATGCCTCCTATTTTTTTTTCTACATTTAATTGTCAGGAAATTTAAATGCAATTACATAGGTTGAAAACCACAACATTGAGGATCATTTTGTCATTTTTCAATGTAATCTCCGCCCATCTCTACAGTTTTGGTCCATCTTTGAACAAGGGCATGTATCCCAGCACGGTAAAAATCACAGCTCTGCTTCCTAAGCCATTGACGCACGGATGTTTTGACGGCCTCCTCATCTTCAAAATGAATCCCACGATGAGCTTCTTTTAGTGGCCCGAACAGATGGAAGTCTGATGGTGCCAGGTCAGGGCTGTATGTGGGATGAGGCAAAACTTCCCATCCAATTTTGACTATCTCGTCAGAGGTGTGACGACTGGTGTGTGGTCTTGCATTGTCATGCAAAAGAAGAACATCTGCCATTGATTTTGTTGGGCGAACTCGCCGAAGACGTGTTTTAAGTTTTTTGAGGGTTGTGACGTATTGAACAGAATTTATTGTGCATCCCTGCTCCAAAAAATCAACCAGAATGTTGTGTGGAGTTACTGCACTCACCGGCCTGCCGCTCCGCTTTTCGTCAGTCAACGGTGTTTGCCCTTCAGCTTCCTTACAACGACGAACCCATCGTCTAACAGTGCTGACATCCACTGTCACAACACCATACACCTTCTTCAGTCTTTCATGAATGCGTATGGGCGTTTCACCTTCTGCATTCAAGAATTCAATCACACAACGCTGTCTCAAACGAACATCGATGTCGGCCATCTTACAAACTTCTGCTGTGCTGCCACCTGTTGACACAGAAAGTTACTACTGCAGTGGATTGCAGAAGAAGGTTTGAGGAATGGCGCCAAATTCAAATTTTTCACTTAACTTGATTTTTTTAAGTAGAAAAAAAATGGGAGGCATTACTTTTTGACCGACCCTCGTACATTGTTACAGAGACTCCGGCCTAATACGCGATGTACCAGGCAGCCACGGTTATGGCATATGATGAAATTGGTTTCCATGTGCGTCAACGCATGCGTATTCGTGCTGTAGTATGTTCTGTTTCAAACGTTCACATCGGTCAGGCTCCATCCAAACAGTATCATAGGCAGCATGAATACGCTGCTCCAGTGTCTCCACATCGGGAATGTGCTCTGCATGCACGATATCTTTGAGATGGTTGGGGTTGAGGTCTGGTTAATGACCGGACCGTGCAGTTGGAACCCCTCATCGACAGGAAAGACACGATTGAGAGAGACCGAACGTTAAAGGCGAAGTGGGTTGGAGCACCATTATGAAGCAGCCACATAAACCTTCGAGTCACCAATGACACTTCTTCCAGCAGGGGAGACAAAGACATCCGCAAGAAACGCCGGTAGTGACGGGTGGAAAGAAGACTGGCCGCATAATAAGGTCACCAGCCCATACATTTCTGCTTCACCGATGCTGCTCGTTCTCTGTCACCACACCATAGGGGTTTTACATACTATGCCGCAGATGACAGTTATAAAAGTCGAAGATACTACTCCGCGTGGCCTTGTTTGTGAATAGGATCCCGGAATCGTGATTTCCTGGTGAAGAAACCAGTGGCAAAACTGCTCCCGCTGTGGAGAGGCTGTCGCTAAGTCCTGGAAATACTGTAAGTGATAAGGGCAGTAACAACTTTGGGTTGGGTTGTTTGGAGGAAGAGACCAAACTACGAGGTCATCGGTCTCATCGGACTAGGGAAGGACAGGGAAGGAACCATCCCGGCATTTGCCTGGAGCGGTTCAGGGAAATCACGGAAAACCTAAATCAGGATGGCCGGACCCGGGGTTGAACCGTCGTCCTCCCGAATGCGAGTCCAGTGTGCTAACCACCAGTAACAACTGTCATGGAGAATGTTCCAGACGGTCGTCTGGCATACCCCGTACTGGCGGGCGACTGCCTGGTACTTTCCTATTTCACAGTGTCTATCAAATTTTCCTCCAAGTTTGGTGTCCAAACATTCGGGTACTTCCTTCATGATTTCCTGCTTTCTGAAACGACCCTGTCTCAGACAAACGGAGAAACACTGTTGCAAACGCTGAATGTTGTGATTGTTGTTGGAAGGGACAGATCTCCTGATCCAACTTTGCTGCCTGCGACCCGTTGCCATTTGCCGTTCCGTAAGTAAACATGTCGGCAAGCTCTCGAATCGAAAGCAGAACCATTGTGTACAACGCTGCGTCAAAAAAAAAAAAAAAAGGTTCAAATGGCTCTGAGCACTATGTGACTTAAGATCTGAGATTAGTCCCCTA
Organism: Schistocerca gregaria; assembly: GCF_023897955.1. Classification (NCBI taxonomy): domain Eukaryota; kingdom Metazoa; phylum Arthropoda; class Insecta; order Orthoptera; family Acrididae; genus Schistocerca; species Schistocerca gregaria. Next base: position 175,967,307 of record NC_064925.1, on the reverse strand, counting down.
GAACTTAGAACTACTTAAACTTAACTAACCTAAGGACATCACACACATCCATAACGCTGTGTCACATCCACTACAAGCTGAGTCAGCAAGAGAAGTGAATCGGGCACAACATTACCAGTTACTATGGAAGGAGAGGGCGCTAGGGCACGACATGTGAGGAACCGTACCATCCTGTAGGACGAAATCATGCATACTGTAACTGTGGCTGTATGATACAGCGTTTATTAGACTTCAGTCTCTGTGGCAAAGTATGATTGAATAAATGGTCTCTAGCATGGAAGCCATGCATTTCCGGACATAAGTTCATTAGAACTTTTTTCTCCGTATCCTCTCATCGATCAATCCCTAGAGTTTGTACTGTGTGGAAAAAATCACCCTGTATAACGAATGAGCAAGCTAATGTAACACCTTGCAAGTTGGCTGAGGACCACATGGGCTTGGAGGAAACGTCACTCAGGGAAGGAATTATTAACTTCATGAATCAACTTACGAAATGAGACTCAAAGAATTAATCTGCGCGGAGATGTGTAATGAGAAAAGTAATGCAACGTTAATTCTCCCTCGCGCGTTCGGGCTCAGAGTGGTATAGCTACATATCAGCCGGGAACTGCATCAGCGGCAACGAGGCCAGTTTCAGGCACCGTGTTCCACAAAAGTGCGTGAGTGAGCGGATCTTTGTTCCTCGTTTTCACAAAGTTCACTACCTGAATACCCAACATACAACACTGACTCATAGGTCACAGATTCTACTCAGTTCGACAGTTACTTGTCTTACTGAATCACATCTAACGTGACGTATTCGACGAAAACGAAAGCCACGGTACTCACAAGAAGTGAAGAACTGTTTAAGAAGACTGAAGAGCTTTCTCTTTTTGTACATGCTAAATATATGTGAAACTTACATTAAAGATAGTAGCAGTCAAATAAGCAATACAAAAATCTGATGGTTAGTGAATCAGTCTGACAGTGCAGGAACCTTGCATCTCTTCTTATCTGTACTGATAATCGTCAAAATTTTACTTCCGTGTGAGGTCACACTCCAGACAATTTGAGAAAAGATCTCCTAATACTTACATTGCATCACATGCAAACATAAAACTTCTTGGCAGATTGAAACTGTTTCCCGGACCAGCACTAGAACCCGGGTCCTTTGACGTTTGCCGGCATATGCTCTGCCTACTGATCTACCTAAGCACAACTCACGGCCTGTCCTCTCAGCTTTACTTCCGCCTTAGTAGATCAACTGTTAAAGAATTTCTCACGAAAATTAGAACTCCTGGATTCGGATCAAAGTCAGGCCCACAGTTTTAATAAGACAGGATGATTCATACCGGTTCACACTCCTTGCAGAGTGAAAAATTCCTTCTACAGGTGTCAACTTATTTCTCATTCTCAGGTAATGGTTTATTGTTATTGCCAATCAGTGCTTTGCATCATCTCTACCTCTGTCATCGTCAGTTATTTTACTGCCCAAACAGCAAAGACGCCTACTAGCTTTAGTGTATCGCTTCCTGCTTTTTTTTGTGCTTAAAACAGTGTATAAAGCAATACAATTATCATTTATCAACAGCAGGTAAATAATTTCGTAAATGCGAGTTATTCTGAGCCAGATGAACCCTAAGCTCCTTTCCCGCTGTGGTATTGTTCCTCATCCATCATGCACATTCTCTCAGTTATATAGATGTTCGGTTTACCGGATCACATTTTGTGCTGCAGACTCCACATTGTGGATTTATATTTGATGACGAAAGACAGTTTCAAAAACTGAAATGTACTACTGGTAATACAACCTAACTGTAACAAGTGTAGATGTTCTACCTATAGCTGAGATATGAAAATTTGTGCCGGACTGCGACTCGAGTCCAGCTCGGGCACAAATTTTCATAATAAAATGTAAAATTATAAAAATGTTAAAAACTACGTGTAAAACTTTTTAAAACTTCCAAAATGTTTAATATTTTGATTCAAATGCGTAAAAATTTCTTTTTTTATGACCAGTTTCAGCAGGAAGCCTTTACGTATTTGCAAAATTTTTTTATACATTGAACCTTCCGTGTAATTATTTCTGTTACAGTCAGTAACTGCAAGCAGAGATTTGCTGTGTTTAATAGTGGGTTCACCAATTTACTTGGGAACTCTCTGCTTACAGTTACTCACTCTAATTTGAATTATTACATGTCTCTTCAATGTGTACGACGCTGTAGGAGCTTTTGTTCCATGTCATACATAACGTGGTTGTACATAGAGCATTTTACCTGGAGATTATACTAAGAACGTTGTGGACGATGCACGGCCTTGTACAGTGCCGGTGGATGTGACCTGAGGATGGTTGTTAAGCTACCGAAACTGATCATGACTTCGTGGAAAAAAAGAAGCAAAATGCTATTGAGAAACTACATAGAAAATTTTGAAAGTTCTTAGAAAAGTTTCATGGAAGGTTATAATTTTAGATTCGATTATCTGCTTCCGATCGCTTTCTCCTGTTCTGACAGTGTCAGACATATTCACAAACTTTCATATGTCGCTTTAGCTTTACATCTATTACAATTAAGTTGAATTTCAGGAATAAATTACAGGTAATAGAAATTGTGCTGTTTGTATGCATGTACAGAAAATGTGAAATACACTGAACAGCCAAAGAAACTGGTACATCTAACTAATATCGTGGAGGGCACCCCGAGCACATAGAAGTGCCGCAACACGGCGTGGCGTCGACTCGACTAATGTCTGAAGTAGAACTGGAGGGAACTGACACCATGAGTCCTGCAGGGCTGTCCATAAATCCGTAAGAGTACGACGGGGTGGAGATCTCTGCTGAGTAGTACGTTCCAAGGCATCCCAGATGTGCTCAATAATGTTCATTTATCAGGAGTCTGGTGGCCATCGTAAGTGTTTAAACTCAGAAGGGTCCATGGATTCATGAGGAGGTCTTCATACCTATACACGTCCATCCGCTGGATACAATTTTAAATGAGACTCGTCCGACCGGGCAACAGTGCAATGTTGGAGTTGATGGGCCCAGGCGAGGAATAGCTTTGTGTCGTGCAGTCATCAATGGTATCCGATGGGGTCTCCGGCTCCGGAAGCCCGTATCGATGATGTTTCGTTGAACGGTTCGCACGCTGACACTCGTTGATGGCCCAATATTGAAATCTGCAGAATTTGCTGAAGTGCTGTGCTTCTGTCACATTGAGCAATTCTCTTCAGTCATGGTTGGTCCCGTTCTTGCAGGATCTTTTCCCAGCCGCAGCGATGTCGGAGATTTGATGTTTTATCGGATTCCTGATATTCACGGTTCACTCGTGAAATGGTCGTACAGGAAAACCCCACTTCGTCGCTACCTCGGAGATGCTGTGTCTCATCGTTCGAGCGCTGACTATAACACCACGTTCAAACTCCCTTAAATATTGACAGCCTGCCATTTTAGCAGCAGTAACCGATCTAAGAGCTGCGCCAGACACTTGTTGTCATGCAGGGTGAAAAGTATTTAAACCGACAATCTCTGGGAGGTTGTAGGGGACATCAAAACAAATATTATTCCCTAATGTCATTTTTTCGTATGAGGAGTGTTTAAACCGGTAGAGGAAGATTTCTCTGGCGGCAAATTAATTAAACCAAGAAACACTTTTCCACTTTTTTATGACGAAGAAAATGGCTCTGAGCACTATAACAGCTATGGTCATCAGTCCCCTAGAACTGACTTAACTAACTTAAACTTAACTAACCTAAGGACTTCACACAACACCCAGTCATTATGACCAAGAGACAACAAATTAACACAACTCAATTTCAATTACAGTAGATTTTCAAAAATTCCTCCATTGGCACGTAAACAAAAATTACACCGTCGGATCATGTTCTATCTGACACGGGCAAAAACACCAGGAGTATCCTGAATTGTTCCTGCTGCTGCTACTATCAGGGCAACCAGATCCTCTTCTAGAATGAAATTTTTGACTCTACAGCGGAGTGTGCGCTGATATGACACTTCCTGGCAGATTAAAACTGTGTGCCGGACAGAGACTCGAACTCGTGACCTTTGCCTTTCGTGGGCCATTGCTCTACCCACTGGGCTACCCAAGCACGACTCACGCCCCGTCCTCACAGCTTTACTTCTGCCAGTACCTCGTCCCCTACCTTCCAAACTTAACAGAAGCTCTCCTGCGAACCTCGCAGAACTAGCACACCTGAAAGGAAGGAGATTGTGGAGACTTGGCTTCCAGATCTTCTTCTGATGCAACAGGAGTTGCGTAAACAAGGTTGAGCATCTCTCCCCACAGATCTGGCGATCGAGCAGGCCATGATACAGGACCACTTCTGCCAATTCACGTTTCTGGAAACCGTCGTCCAGGAATCGACGCACACGACGACTGAAGTGTGCCAGCACCCCGCCATGTTGGAACCACATGCGTTGTAGGGAGCGGGACATCTTCCAGCAATTCTGCCAATGCTCTAGAGAGAAAATTGTAGTAGTGCCTGACATTTAATGGCCCAGGTTGCAGATTTGCCCAGTTACACAGTCCCCAACAACACCGACCCACACATTAACGAAGAACCGCACTTGATGAGCGCTGGCAACTATGGCATGTGGGTTATCCTCATTCCAAAGATGCGAATTGTGCATGTTGAAGACTCCATCACGCCCGAACGTTGCTTCAACTGCAAACAACACAGAGGATGGAATGTAGGATGCATTTCACACTGTTTCAAGTACCACTGCGAAAACTGTGCTCTGGGTGGATAATCAACTGGTTCCAGGTTGTGGACACGCTGTAAGTGAAATGGACATAACAATTGCTCCCCAAGGACTGTTCTTCCATTTGTCTGATTCGTCCCCATGTTACGTGCAATTGAACGAGTGCTGATTGGAGGATCCCGCTCCACATGCTGCAAGACAGCTTCCGCAAATCGCAGCGTTCTTACGGTGCGACGGCGTCCCTGTCCAGGTAATCTGCTAAATGACCCGGTCTCACGTAGACGTTGGTACACAGCAGCACAGGTCTTATGATGCGGGATACGGCGATTAGGATATTTTTGTTGACAAACCCGCTGTGCAGCTCGTCCGTTGTGGTGCGCTACGTAGTACGCACCAACCATATCAGCGTACTCACTCCAGGTGTATCGCTCCATTAGTAAACATTGACAATGCGCTACTACACTGGTGGACAGCAGTTGCCTATAACTGAAAAGCGTAAAACGCCCTCTAACAAATGAAGATCGTAATACGGCCTCTAACAACTGAAGAGCTTAATACGGCCTCCACCGGTTTAAATAATCCTCATAGGAAAAAACATTAGGAAAAAAATATTTGTTTTGATGTCCCCTACAACCTCCCAGAGACTGTCGGTTTAAATACTTTTCACCCTGTATAGCGTTGTCGACCTCAGCGCCGTATTCTGCCTGCTTACATATCTCTGTATTTGAATACATTTGCCTATACCAATTCCTTTGGCAATTCAGTGTATATGACTGTTTGTCGGTTCTTTTGATGCGATATTAGAGTGTGCCACCAGATAGTCACGCGCACTTCTCTGCGCTAGCCACGAGGAGAGGCCGTCGGGCTGAAGCGCTGAACCTTCTAGCGGCAAACTCTCTACCTCCTTCCCACCCCGTCGTGGCCAGTATTGGCTTGCCGTGTCATTCCTAGGGAAAGAGAGGGCCGGCTGCTCACGAATAAAACATGACGTCGCCGTCGCCAAGCGGGTAGGGCTGGACAGGGCAGCCCGTCGCGTCGTGGTGCGGGGCCGCCAGGTGGACACACACACACACACACACACACACACACACACACACACACACACACACAGACACACGCACACACTCACTCACTCACATTCACATTCACATTGCGGTCCCATCTGGCGTCTGCTCTCATTGCTCACTCGTCTCCCCCCCCCCCCCTTTTTTTTTTTTAAAGTCATCAGTCTTTTGATTGGCTTAATGCGGCCCTCCACGAATTCCTCTCCTGTGACTGGTATGTCAGCAGCTCCGTCTAGTACTACTACGGAAATTACTCCCTGATGTCTTAACAGTCCTATCATCACTTCCCTTCTTCCTGTCAGTGTTTTTCGTATGTTCTTTTCCTCGTCGATTCTGCGGAGTACTTCCTCATCCTAGCGGTCCAACTAATTTTCAACATTCCACATCTCAGATGCTTGTATTCTGCTCTGTTCCGGTTTCCCACAGTCCATGTTTCACTACCAAACAGTGCTATGCTCCAAACGTACATTCTCAGAAATGTCTTCCTTAAATTAAGACTTGTGTTTGATACTAGTAGACATCTCTTGGCTAGGAATGCAGTGCTAGTCTGCTTTTAATGTCCTCCTTGCTCCGTCCGTCATTGGTTATTTTGCTACCTAGGTAGCAGAATTCGTCAATTTCGTCTACTTCGTGCTCCACAATTCTGATACTAGGTTTCTCGCTGTTCTCATTTCCGCTACTTCCCATTGATTTCCTCTTTCTTTTATCCATTCTCAATCCATATTCTGTGCTAGTTGCACTGTTGAGTCCATTCAACACACCCTTTAATTCTTCTTCACTTTCACTGAGAATTGCAATGTCATCAGCCGATCTTATCACTGATATCTTGCCACATTGAGTTTAATACCACTCTTGAACATTTCTTTCATTTCTGCCGTTGCTTCTTCGATGTGTAGATGGAACAGTAGGAGCGAAAGGCTCCATAGCTACCTTACACCCTTTCTAATCCGTGCACTTCGCTCTTGGTCTTCCAGTCTTGTTGCTCCCTCCATGTCCGTGTACATATTGTATATGACCCAACTTTCCCTAGAGCGTAACCCTATTTTACTCAGAATTTCTAACATGTTGCACCATATAACATTGCCAAATCCTTTTTCAAGGTCGACAGATCCTATGAATGTGTCTTGATTTTTCTTCAGACTTGCTTCCATTATCAACAGCAACGTCACAAGCGTCTGTGTGGTGCCTTTACCTTTCCTAAAGCCAAACTGACCGTCATCTAGCCGATCCTTAGTTTTCTTTTCCAGTCTTCTGCATATTGTTTTTCTCAGCAGCTTGGATGCATGAGCTGTTGAGCTGACTGTGCGATGATTCTCGCACTTGTCAGCCGTTGCTACCTTGGGAATTGTGTGTGTGATTTATTGCCGGAAGTCTGATAGCAGATCGCCAATTTCTTGCATTATACTCACGGACGTGAATAGTCGTTTTGTTGTCACCTCCCCTAATAACTTTAGAATTTCCATTGGAAAATTATCTATCTCTTCTACTTTATTAGACCTTAAGTCGTCCAAAGCACTTTTAAATCTTGATTCTAATACTGGATCCCCTACCTTTCTCCTCTCGACCCCAATTTGTTCTCCTGTCTCATCTTCTCTGCGTTTAACGGAATAATTCCCACTGCACTTTCAATGTTGGCGCCCTCCCTTTGACTTGCCTGTACGATGAGTTAGTCTTTCCGACAATTGTTTCTTTTTCGATTTCTTCATATTTTTCATCCAGCTATTTTGCTCCGTAACAAGGATAATAGGAAGCACGACTCAAAATATTAGTCATACGCATTCAAAGAGCAAAGTGTTTACTTTGGTATGGTGTAGCTGGTGCAGAACTGTTACTAGGTGATCATCTGAACCCCACTATTGACGCAAGGGGCGGCAGGGAAATGATGTGTATTTACCAGGCTGCTATACGGAATTTGCGTAGCAAAATGGATCGTAGTGGAGACATGAAACAGTGGTCAAAGAGCAAAGTGTTTACTTTGGTATGGTGTAGCTGGTGCAGAACTGTTACCAGGTGATCATCTGAACCCCAGTATTGACGCAAGGGGCGGCAGGGAAATGATGTGTATTTACCAGGCTGCTATACGGAATTTGCGTAGCAAAATGGATCGTAATGGAGACATGAAATAGTGGTCAAAGAGCAAAGTGTTTACTTTGGTATGGTGTAGCTGGTGCAGAACTGTTACCAGGTGATCATCTGAACCCCACTATTGACGCAAGGGGCGGCAGGGAAATGATGTGTATTTACCAGGCTGCTATACGGAATTTGCGTAGCAAAATGGATCGTAGTGGAGACATGAAACAGTGGTCAAAGAGCAAAGTGTTTACTTTGGTATGGTGTAGCTGGTGCAGAACTGTTACCAGGTGATCATCTGAACCCCAGTATTGACGCAAGGGGCGGCAGGGAAATGATGTGTATTTACCAGGCTGCTATACGGAATTTGCGTAGCAAAATGGATCGTAGTGGAGACATGAAATAGTGGTCAAAGAGCAAAGTGTTTACTTTGGTATGGTGTAGCTGGTGCAGAACTGTTACCAGGTGATCATCTGAACCCCACTATTGACGCAAGGGGCGGCAGGGAAATGATGTGTATTTACCAGGCTGCTATACGGAATTTGCGTAGCAAAATGGATCGTAGTGGAGACATGAAACAGTGGTCAAAGAGCAAAGTGTTTACTTTGGTATGGTGTAGCTGGTGCAGAACTGTTACCAGGTGATCATCTGAACCCCAGTATTGACGCAAGGGGCGGCAAGGAAATGATGTGTATTTACCAGGCTGCTATACGGAATTTGCGTAGCAAAATGGATCGTAGTGGAGACATGAAATAGTGGTCAAAGAGCAAAGTGTTTACTTTGGTATGGTGTAGCTGGTGCAGAACTGTTACCAGGTGATCATCTGAACCCCACTATTGACGCAAGGGGCGGCAGGGAAATGATGTGTATTTACCAGGCTGCTATACGGAATTTGCGTAGCAAAATGGATCGTAGTGGAGACATGAAACAGTGGTCAAAGAGCAAAGTGTTTACTTTGGTATGGTGTAGCTAGTGCAGAACTGTTACCAGGTGATCATCTGAACCCCAGTATTGACGCAAGGGGCGGCAGGGAAATGATGTGTATTTACCAGGCTGCTATACGGAATTTGCGTAGCAAAATGGATCGTAGTGGAGACATGAAATAGTGGTCAAAGAGCAAAGTGTTTACTTTGGTATGGTGTAGCTGGTGCAGAACTGTTACCAGGTGATCATCTGAACACCACTATTGACGCAAGGGACGGCAGGGAAATGATGTGTATTTACCAGGCTGCTATACGGAATTTGCGTAGCAAAATGGATCGTAGTGGAGACATGAAACAGTGGTCAAAGAGCAAAGTGTTTACTTTGATATTGTGTAGCTGGTGCAGAACTGTTACCAGGTGATCATCTGAACACCACTATTGACGCAAGGGGCGGCAGGGAAATGATGTGTATTTACCAGGCTGCTATACGGAATTTGCGTAGCAAAATGGATCGTAGTGGAGACATGAAACAGTGGTCAAAGAGCAAAGTGTTTACTTTGGTATGGTGTAGCTGGTGCAGAACTGTTACCAGGTGATCATCTGAACACCACTATTGACGCAAGGGGCGGCAGGGAAATGATGTGTATTTACCAGGCTGCTATACGGAATTTGCGTAGCAAAATGGATCGTAGTGGAGACATGAAACAGTGGTCAAAGAGCAAAGTGTTTACTTTGGTATGGTGTAGCTAGTGCAGAACTGTTACCAGGTGATCATCTGAACCCCAGTATTGACGCAAGGGGCGGCAGGGAAATGATGTGTATTTACCAGGCTGCTATACGGAATTTGCGTAGCAAAATGGATCGTAGTGGAGACATGAAATAGTGGTCAAAGAGCAAAGTGTTTACTTTGGTATGGTGTAGCTGGTGCAGAACTGTTACCAGGTGATCATCTGAACACCACTATTGACGCAAGGGGCGGCAGGGAAATGATGTGTATTTACCAGGCTGCTATACGGAATTTGCGTAGCAAAATGGATCGTAGTGGAGACATGAAACAGTGGTCAAAGAGCAAAGTGTTTACTTTGGTATGGTGTAGCTGGTGCAGAACTGTTACCAGGTGATCATCTGAACCCCACTATTGACGCAAGGGGCGGCAGGGAAATGATGTGTATTTACCGGGCTGCTATACGGAATTTGCGTAGCAAAATGGATCGTAGTGGAGACATGAAACAGTGGTCAAAGAGCAAAGTGTCTACTTTGGTATGGTGTAGCTGGTGCAGAACTGTTACCAGGTGATCATCTGAACCCCACTATTGACGCAAGGGGCGGCAGGGAAATGATGTGTATTTACCGGGCTGCTATACGGAATTTGCGTAGCAAAATGGATCGTAGTGGAGACATGAAAGACTGGAGGATAGTGTCATTATTTTATTTACATGCATTTTACCATACTGTGATTGCTGATGTACAACACGGACTGTCCAAAGTGTTCGGAACGGTTTATCAAACGCACCCATGTAACTTGCGAGAAGGCAATGGTTGTATGAAGATCCTAACCGACAGCAACTGCAGGTGAATGTCAGGCCTTATCAACGTTTGACAGTTTCAAACCGAACAGAGACCGTTGAGTCGGTGATTGCAAGGTCACCTCAACCATTTTCCTAGTGAAAACTACAAAGGAAACTCCATGGGAGAGTCATGGTAAATCGTGTACCTCGTAAAATCTATTGGGACATAATATTGCACTCTTTCTGTGGACTGAACAACCCAGAAACTGAACTGCAGATGAATGGAGGTGTCTAGTGACGTTCAACGAGTTTCAGTTTTGCCTTTTCAAATGATGCAAGGCGTTCAGTGTACCTACGGTACAGTTGTACGAGGGTCGCTCAATAACTATTGCAATTGTTTTTCTTGGCCGATTTCCGTTCAAAACCCGTGTAATACACTACTGCCCATTAAAATTGCTACACCACGAAGATGACGTGCCACAGATGCGAAATTTAACCGACAGGAAGAAGATTCTGTGGTATGCAAATGATTAGCTTTCCAGAACATTCACACAGGGTTGGCGCCGGTGGCGACATCTACAACGTGCTCACATGAGGAAAGTTTCCAACCGATTTCTCATACACAAACAGCAGCTGACCGGCGTTGCCTGGTGAAACGTTGTTGTGATGCCTCGTGTATGGAGGAGAAAGCGTACCATCACGTTTCCGACTTTGATAAAGGTCGGATTGTAGCCTATCGCGATTGCGGTTTATCGTATCGCGACATTGCTGCTCGCGTTGCTCGAGATCCAATGATTGTTAGCAGAATATGGAATCGGTGGGTTCAGAAGGGTAATACGGAATGCTGTGGTGGATCCCAAAGACCTCGTATCATTAGCAGTCGAGATGACAGGCATCTTATACGCATGACTGTAACGGATCATGCAGCCACGTCTCGATCCTTGAGTCAACAGATAAGGACGTTTGCAAGACAACAACCATCTGCACGAACAGTTCGACGATGTTTGCAACAGCATGGACTATCACTTCGAAGACCATGGCTGCGGTTACCCTTGACGCTGCATCACAGACAGGAGCGCCTGCGATGGTGTACTCAACGACGAACCTGGACGCACGAATGGCAAAACGTCATTTTGTCGGATGAGTCCAGGTTCTGTTTACAGCATCATGATGGTCGCATCCGTGTTTGGCGACATCGCGGTGAGCGCACATTGGAAGCGTGTATTCGTGATGGTATGGGGCGGCATTGGTTACACGTCTCGGTCACCTCTTGTCCACACTGAAGGCACTTTGAACAGTGGATGTTACATTTCAGATGTGTTACGACCGTGGCTCTGCCCTTCATTCTATCCCTGCGAAACCCTACATTTCAGCAGGATAATGCACGACCGGTTGTTGCAGGTCGTGTACGGGCCTTTTTGGATACAGAAAATGTTCGACTGCTGCCCTGGCCAGCACATTCTCCAGATCTCTCACCAATCAAATGAACAATCTGTGGATACCACGAATACAGAATGATGGGTAATTGTAACTGAAACAGTAGGACATTGCGTAGTAATTAATTATATAATCCACCCTCAAACATCATTCGAATTGGTGCGATTGTCAATAAATGGATCTAGCATTAATTGTGCCACTGAGCCTGATTCACCAATTCTTCTAAGTCATAACCACAAATGCAGAGAGAATATTTGGATGTTAATTTTAACCAACGACATCCAGTTATGTTTCCGGTGCGCCTCTTGCCTTAAATCGCTTTAACAATTCGACCTTTCAACAACATCCGCCAGCATAACAACAGAATGTCTTACAAATAGCGCAATCAAACAAATTCGGCCTCGAAATAGTCCATCTAGCCTTTGTATCAAGGGAAAATGTCTAACAGGCAGATAAAATCAAGTTAGCTCTCTCCAGAAAACGCAAACCCACACGTCAATTGACACATTATCAGCGCATAGTGTTCCTTCCGTTTCCTGGAGGAACATCAGGTAACATTCGACGAATCTTAAAAAGCAAGGGGTAAGATTGTCTTTCGCCCACCTAAGAAAATAAATGAGAGGTTGCGCCCAATGAAAGATAGTCGTGGTCTCAGAATTCCGGGTGTTTACAGTTCTGTGTGAATGTGGCAGGCCAGCTGTTGTGTCCGAGCGGTTCTAGGCACTTTCAGTCAGGAACCGCGCGACCGCTATGGTCGCACGTTCGAATCCTGCCTCGGGCTTGGATGTGTGTGATGTCCTTAGGTTAGTTAGGTTTAAGTACTTCTAAGTTCTAGGGCACTGATGACCTCAGCAGTTAAGTCCCATAGTGATCAAAGCCATTTGAACCATTTGAATGTGGCAGTAGTTGTTATTCGAACCGTTCCCAGTGCCGTAACGAACACCAGTAGAGAAGTCTAGAAGAATCTGCTGCTGTCGAACACAGCCTTACGAATAAGGCCAATATCTTTTTCAGCAGAAGCGGATTTTAGTCAACGTCTCAAACTGCTGGGATTCACTTACATGCGTGTCTGAAACAACAGACACTGTTGACGATCCATGCTTGCACGAAATAATTCAAAATGAAATCGCTAAATGTGAACTCTTTGACAGCAGCTGTACTAGGCACAGACTCACTCCCGGTCGGCACAAATTTTATACGTCACTATTGGGTAGTAGATCTACATGTAATACAGCTGACATAATGGAATTCTCTGTCTGAGAATTAATTTCGAGTTATTTGATAGACCTGTGTATCGTCGACAGTGACTGTTCTTTCAAATGTGCATGGAATTACTGCAAGCCTCGGCGAGCACACGACGATAACAACACTGGTCTCGATTCCTCGTTTGTCTGGTTCTTGTTGCGGGAATCCAAGTAATGCTGCGAAATTAGGTGATGAATTTCGTGAACTACGACATAAGGATGAGTGCAATGCGATATATGGAAGTAGCGAGCACGGATAGCCGAAGTTGTTAAAATGACCGTTGGCGAAGTTTAAGGTGGTAGTGTTCATGTCCCGGTCCTACACAAATTCTCGTATGTTACTACCGAATAGTAGCTTATACTTGCTAAAGCTGATGTTATTGAATTCGAATCCAGCGAATTAGTTTTGAATTACTTTGATACAATCACCTTAATAGGTTGTAGAAATAAGAATGAGTATCAAGAATTTGACCAAGCAATGTCTGGGGGAATTGATGCTGAGAGTGTGATCGGAATATGTATGGTATTATACAATATGGTGGAAATAAAGACTCTTTGAACGACATACCATCATTGTCAACAATGTTGCCTCTCTTGGCAGTGAACTGTTGTCGAGAGATGCTACTTCATCATTTACATATTATCATTCCGGAACTTATTCGACAATTATTTGCTTACCTGGCGAAGACAACGGTGGATACTTTCAAAAGGTCAAACTTTTGGTGAGTATTTATGTGACAAATGCACCGAGGACTTTTGTTGTTGTTGTGGTCTTCAGTCCTGAGACTGGTTTGATGCAGCTCTCCATGCTACTCTATCCTGTGCAAGCTTCTTCATCTTCCAGTACCTACTGCAGCCTACATCCTTCTGAATCTGCTTAGTGTATTCATCTCTTGGTCTCCCTCTACGATTTTTGGCCTCCACGCTGCCCTCCAGTACTAAATTGGTGATCCCTTGATGCCTCAGAACATGTCCTACCAACCGATCCCTTCTTCTAGTCAAGTTCTAGTCTAGTCCTCTTCTCCCCAATTCTATTCAATTCTCCCCATTAGTTATGTGATCTACCCATCTAATGTTCAGCATTCTTCTGTAGCACCACATTTCGAAAGCTTCTATTCTCTTCTTGTCCAAACTATTTATCGTCCACGTTTCACTTCCATACATGGCTACACTCAATACAAATACTTTCAGAGACGACTTCCTGACATTTAAATCTATACTCGATGTTAACAAATTTTTCTTCTTCAGAAACGCTTTTCTTGCCATTGCCAGTCTACATTTTATATCGTCTCTACTTCGACCATCTTCAGTTATTTTGCTCCGCAAATAGCAAAAATTCTTTACTATTTTAAGTGTCTCATTTCCTAATCTAATTCCCTCAGCATCACCCGACTTAATTAGACTACATTTCATTATCCTCGTTTTGCTTTTGTTAATGTTCATCTTATATCCTCCTTTCAAGACACTGTCCATTCCGTACAACTGTTCTCCCAAGTCCTTTGCTGTGTCTGACAGAATTACAATGTCATCGGCGAACCTCAAAGTATTTATTTCTTCTCCACGGATTTTTATACTTACTCCGAACTTTTCTTTTGTTTCCTTTACTGCTTGCTCAATATACAGATTGAATTACATCGGGGAGAGGCTACAACCCTGTGTCACTCCCTTCCCAACCACTGCTTCCCTTTCATGCCCCTCGACTTTAATAACTGCCATCTGGTTTCTGTACAAATTGTAAATAACCTTTCGCTCCCTGTATTTTACCCCTGCCACCTTTAGAATTTGAAAGAGAGTATTCCAGTCAACATTGTCAAAAGCTTTCTCTAAGTCTACAAATGCTAGAAACGTAGGTTTGCCTTTTCCTAATCGTTCTTCTAAGATAAGTCGTAAGGTCAGTATTGCCTCCCGTGTTCCAACATTTCTACGGAATCCAAACTGATCTTCGCCGAGGTCAGCTTCTACCAGTTTTTTCTTTCGTCCGTAAAGAATTCGCGTCAGTATTTTGCAGCTTTGACTTATTAAACTGATAGTTCGGTAATTTTCACATTTGTCAACACCTACTTTCTTTGGGATTGGAATTATTATATTCTTCTTAAAGTCTGAGGGTATTTCGCCTGTCTCATACATCTTGCTCACCAGATGGTAGAATTTTGTCATGACTGTCGCTCCCAAGGCTGTCAGTAGTTCTAATGGAATGTTGTCTTCTCCCGGGGCCTTGTTTCGACTCAGGTCTTTCAGTGCTCTGTCAAACTCTTCACGCAGTATCATATCTCCCGTTTCATCTTCATCTACATCCTCTTCCATTTCTATAATATTGTCTTCAAGTACATCGCCCTTGTATAGACCCTTTATATACTCCTTCCACCTTTCTGCTTTCCCTTCTTTGCTAAGAACTGGGTTTCCATCTGAGCTCTTGATATTCATGCAAGTGGTTCTCTTTTCTCCAAAGGTCTCTTTAATTTTCCTGTAGGCAGTATCTATCTTACCCCTAGTGAGATAAGCCTCTACATCCTTACATTTGTCCTCTAGCCATCCCTGCTTAGCCACACTGCACTTCCTGTCCAACTTAATTTTGAGACGTTTGTATTCCTTTTTGCCTGCTTCATTTACTGCATTTTTATATTTTCTCCTTTCATCAACTAAATTCAATATTTCTTCTGTTCCCCAAGGATTTCTACTAGCCCTCGTCCGTTTACCTACTTGATCCTCTGCTGCCTTCACTATTTCATTCCTCAAAGTTACCCATTCTTCTTCTACTGTATTTCTTTCCCCATCTCTGTCAATTGTTCGCTTATGCTCTCCCTGAAACTCTGTACAACCTCAGGTTCTTTCAGTTTATCCAGGCCCCATCTATTTAAATTCCCACCTTTTTGCAGTTTCTTCAGTTTTAATCTACATTGCATAACCAATAGATTGTGTTCAGAGTCCACATCTGCCCCTGGAAATGTCTTACAATTTAAAATCTGGTTCCTAAATCTCTCTCTTACCATTATAAAATTTATCTGGATCCTTTTAGTATCTCCAGTGTTCTTCCATGTATACAACCTGCTTTCATGATTCTTGAACCAAGTATATGACGCTTAACGTTGACATTTGTCCGTTGTGCACTATTTCCATTGCAATGAAGATGCAGAGCTAGTTAGCCCCAGTCCATATTCACCTACTACGTTTCCTTCCCCTCCTTTTCCTACTGTCGAATTCCAGTCACCAATGACTATTAAATTTTCGTCTCCCTTCACTACCTGAATAATTTCGTTTATCTTGTCATACATTTCATCAGTTTCATCATTATGTGCAGAGCTAATCGGCATATAAACTTTTACTACTGTAGTAGGCGTGGGCTTCGTGTCTATCTTGGCCACAATAATGCTTTCACTATTTTAATTTTAGTAGCTTACCCGCACTACTATTTTCCTATTCATTATTAAACCTACTCCTGCATTACCCCTATTTGATTTTGTATTTGTAAGCCTGTATTCACCTGACCAAAAGTCTTGTCCTCCTGCCACCGAACTTCACTAATTCCCACTATATCTAACTTTAACCTATCCATATCCCTTTTTAAATTTTCTAACCTACCTGCCCGATTAATGGATCTGACATTCCACGCTCCGATCCGTAGATCGCCAGTTTCCTTTCTCCTGATAACGACATCCTCTTGAGAGTCCCCGCCCGGAGATTCGAATGGGCGACTATTTTACCTCCGGAATATTTTACCCAAGAGGACGTCATCATCATTTAATCATACAGTAAAGCTGCATGCCCTCGGGAAAAATTGCGGCTGTTGATTCCCCTTGCTTTCAGCCGTTCGCAGTATCACAACAACAAGGCCGCTTTTGTTAGTGTTACAGGTCCAGATCAGTCAATCATCCAGACTGTTGCCCCTGCAACTACTGAAAAGGCTGCTGCCCCTCTTCAGGAACCACACGTTTGTCTGGCCTCTCAGCAGATACCCCCCCCGGTTGGTCGCACCTACGGTACGGCTATCTGTATCGTTGAGGCACGGAAGCGTCCCCACCAACGGCAAGGTCCATGGTTCATGGGGGAGGACTTTTATCAAATAAAAATGGTTCAAATGGCTCTGAGCACAATGGGACTTAACATCTGTGGTCATCAGCCCCCTAGAACTTAGAACTACTTAAAACTAACTACTTAAGGACATCACACACATTCATGCCCGATGCAGGATTCGAACCTGCCACCGTAGCGGCCACCCGGTTCCAGACTGAAGCGCCTAGAACCGCACGCCCACACCTGCCGGCGGACTTTTATCTTTTGTCTTTCTATCTTCTATCTATACATATGTAAACACACTGAATCGTCAAAGAAACTGGTATAGGCAGGCGTATTCAAATTCAGAGATATGTAAACAGTCAAAATACGGCGCTGCGGTCGGCAAGACTTATACAAGACAACAAGTGTCTGGCGCAGTTGTTAGACCGGTTGCTGCTGATACAGTGGCAGGTTATCAAGATTTAAGTGAGTTTGAACATGGTATTACACTCGGAGCACGAGCGATGGGACACAGCATCTCTGAGGCAGCGATGAAGTGGGGATTTTCCCGTACGACTATTTCTCGAGCATACCATGAATATCAGGAATCCGGTAAAATATCAGATCTTCGACGTCGCTGAAGCCGAAAAAAGATACAAAGACGACTAAAGAGATTCGTTCAAAGTGGCAGAAGTGCAACCCTTCCGCAGATTGCTGCAGTTTTCAATGCTGAGCCATAACAAGTTTCAGCGTGCTAGCCATCCAACGGAACATCATCGATATGGGCTTTCAGGGCCGAAGACCTGCTCGTGTACGCTTGATGACTGCACGACACAATGCTTTATTCTTCGCCGACATTGAACTGTTGATGACTGCAAACATGTTGCCTGGTCGGACAAGTCTCGTTTCAGATTGTATCGATCGTGTGGACGTGTACGGGTATGTAGACAACAAGCCGGTAGAGGCTCTGTAATGGTATGGAGCGTGTGCAGTTGGAGTGATATGGGACCCCTGAAACGTCTAGATACGACCCTGACAGATGACACATAAGCGTCGTGTCTGGTCACCTGCATCCATTCATGTCCATTGTGCATTCCGATGGACTTTGGCACCTCACATGACCAGAATTGGTACAGAGTTTAAACACTGCCGCTGGCCAACAAACTCCCCAGACATGAACATTATTTAGTATATCTGGGATGCCTTGCAGTGTGCTGTTCAGAAGAGATCTCCACTCCCTCGCACTCTTGTCGATTTACCGACAGCCCTGCAGGATTCCTGATGTCAGTTCCCTCCAGCACTACTTTGGAAATTTCTCGAGTCCATATCACGACGTGCTGCGGCACTTACTGCGTGCTCACGGGCGTCCTACGCGATATTAGGCAGTTTCTTTGGCTCTTTAGAGCAAAAATCCATTGCCACTGTTTCTGCCTCTACATTCAGGCTAATCTCAGGACCTACTACTGTAATTTTTATATACGTTTCACTGAAAGGTAGAAGGGTTGACGAAAAAGTGTTTTGGGGACAAGGGTATAGGCACAAGACCACCCTAACGTAGCTACTTGGAGGCTGACATCAACTATTGCTGACTTCTTAAACGAGCTGCGTTGCAGGATGTGTCGTATATAAAGCTGATAAGAAAATATTTTTTTTTGTATAGAGTTTTTGTTTAAGGGGTGTGAAGAGAAATGCAGAAGAATGTCGGCAGGAACTGTTGTTCGTGCCGAGCTGGCACTGGTATTGGGCGAACGGCAACTAGCCTCACCTTGTGCCAAATTGGGGCTGCATTCGGGTGGGCGAGGCAGTGTGGTAGCTCGCACATCCCTTCATTCCACTCCAAACTCCAGTTAAATATAGAAAAGAGAATATTCGTACCTCCTCAGAACTTTCTTGGGATGCACTGGTTAAATTGTTGAAGTTGTATGAAATTTATGATACTGAGCTACCTAACGCTCGCCTCTGAATGTTAATTATGTTTGTGAAGATTGGGCAGGTTGCTTGTTTCATATGCGAACGAATGTGTGGCCCTAAAATGACATCCAATGTTTAACAGCCCCGCCATTTGGCGAAAAAAGTCATTCACAGTACATGTTACACACAGGTTACTGCAGATCAAGAGGATTTGCATCTAAATGGTTTAGATTGGAATCAATAATTCTGAAAGGAAGAGCAGTAACTAAAGCATAGGACTATAGAACAGAAAGGCAGTCAAGAAGTAAAATAACTTACCAGCATACATCCCGCTCCTTTTGGCGAGCACGTAATAAACTGCCGACAGTGAAGTCTCTGTCCAACGAGCAGATACCCATTTGAAGGGTAACACACATAGCTGACAGCTCGGATCTTAAATCAGAAACTGGTGAACAATCTGATAACCTGAAATCCCGATCTAATGTACACATTTGCTTTTGTGCGATGTATGCTGTTTCCATAGCCTGTATCCGAATAGATAAACTACCGATAGAGCCCACAGCGTCACCAGCGTTTAGTGTTCGCCATCATCGAGGCGGCTCTGTGCCACCGACAGAAACACACTCTATAGTAACATTAACGTGACCACCCGATAGATGTGGCATCTGTTGCACGTTGTCGTCATGTGTGGTACGTGCAGAGTACTGGCGGAGTTGTATATCGCCTCAGTTGTGTGACTGTATTGGTACTTTCCTGTCAGAAAGGTCACAGTTTGAGTAATAGACGGAAAGTCAACGAGTAAAACAGAAGTAATATCCGGCGTTCCTCAAGGAAGTGTTATAGGCCCTCTAGTGTTCCTGATCTATATTAACCATATAGGAGACGATCTTAGTAGCCGACTTAGATTGTTTGCAGATGATGCTGTCATTTACCGTCCTGTAAAGACATCAGATGATCAAAACGACTTGCAAAATTATTTAGATAAGATATCTGTATGGTGCGAAAAGTGGCAATTGACCCTGAATAAAGAACAGTGTAAAGTTATTTACTTGAGGACTAAAAGAAATCAGCTAAATTTCGATCTACGCGATAAGTCACACAAATCTGAGGGCTGTAAATTCAGCTAAATACTTAGGGATTACAATTAAAAATAACCTAAATTGGGACGATCACATAGATAATATTGTGGGTAGAGCAAACTAAAGACTGCGATTCATTACCAAAACACTTAAAAGTTGCAACAGATCTACTAAAGAGACTGCTTACACTACGCTTGTCCGCCCTATTCTGAAGTACTGCTGTGCGGTGTTGGATCCGCATCAGGTGGCACTGACGGATGACATCGAAAAAGCACAAAGAAGGGCAGCTCGTTTTGTATTATCGCGAAATACGGGAGACAATGTCACAGACATGACACGTGAATCGGAGTGGCAATCATTAAAACAAAGGCGTTTTTCGTGGCGACGGGATCTTCTCATGAAATTTCAATCACCAGTTTTGTCCTCCGATTGCGAAAACATTCTATTGGCACCCACCTACATAGGGAGAAATGATCATCACGATAAAATAAGAGAAATCAGGGATCGCACAGAAAAATCTACGTGCCCGTTTTTCCCACGTGCCGTTAGAGAGTGGAACGGTAGAGAGACAGCTTGAAGGTGGTTCATTGAACCCTCTGCCAGGGACTTTATTGTGAATATCAGAGTAATCACGTAGATGTAGAGGTAGATGTAGATATGAGGACTGACTCAGTGAAATTCGGTTTCACACTCGACAGGAATTGCAGCTGTCAGAGATTGCAGGTCTCACTCAAGCAGTAACCGAAGCAACATTGCGAAAGAAATTGCATGCAACGGACACTTTATGTCGATTACCTCACAAAGGTCACTGCTCACAATCCAGTGTGTTTGTTTTCCTAAGAATTTCAATTTCTTAAATCAGAAACTAAGAACCATATTTTACAGTCGATATTCTGTACATGCTTTGGTGACTGTTTAAGATATAATAAACATAATCTCAAAACTGGTACCATTGAGGAAAGTCTCTTCCCCCACCACCCCTCCGACGTTCCAATCTAAAAGTACTGTGCGAGAAATCTTTTCTCACTTCGTCTCGGGATATCCTGCCGTTGCACAAGTTTCTCGTGAAGACCAGTTTCCTAAGAAGGACGTCAGCGCAGTGTGGATACGGAACCAGAAGTTTCATTTAAGTACTGCAGACGCTTTCTGTGTTGCGTCTGTGCTCGTTTCCGTTCCTTAATTTCTCTCTTTCTTTCTTTCCTTCATTTCTATTTTTAAAAGCCCTTTTTCGCCCTAATGCGGGATGGAAGTTTCATATAAGTTTTTGCCGCAACTCGGCCACCATTTAGTGATAAATAGATATCATTTCAATTCTTAATTGGAAACCGGGTAAGTTAAGACCGGCGGAGTTTTGTGGACGGAGCGGGATAGGCCTGAGAAGGATGGGGGAGGGGGGGGGGGAGGGGGCGTTCGGCGTTGCCGGCCGAATGACTTGTTCCAATGAAATAATTGCTATCGACAGCGGGTGTATATCATGTGTTAATCTGACGCGGAGCGCCGGGGGAGGCGAAAGGCGAACGGGGAAAGGGGAAAGCGAAGCGGGCGCGGCAGCTCGGTTCGCCTGCTCTCCACCGGACGCATTTTTATTTTATTCTTATTTTATTTCTTTTTATCTCATTCTTTTTGGCCTCTTTTTGCTGCCCCCTGCGATATTGTGCTCCGGACCAATGGCGGGCGGCCCCGCCAGGCGCCTGCGCGCCGCCCCAGGTCGATAGGCAGGCACGGCTCTGATTTCGACGCATGCGCGCCGGGCCTCGTCGCGCATATTCCTGAGTGGTGGCCGTCCTGACGGAAGGCTGGCTGGCTGCCTCCGCCGTTCTTCCCGGCACAAAAACGATAAAAAATGTTTCCTCTCGCGCGTGCACGGCCACGTCTCACTCGCGCACCCTCGCTCAGTCTTCGCGTCCGGTGCTGACAGCGGTTCGTCCTACAATAATGGAAATCAAAACAAAGGCGGGGTTCCACGAAAGAAATAGCACGCTTCTATCGAATTCACCATGAAAGTAGTAGATACGTGTGGTGTGCCTACTCTAAGACCTTCGGTACACATACCATCAGATTATTTGACTTGTCGCTCTAGCGAAGTAGGCGAGTGTCAGCAATATGTCTCGTGGTCTTATCGTGGCGTGTTTATCTTCTGCCGTTAGGTCAGACGATAGAAATGCCACTTGCACGCTTAGAGTAGCAGATTGACGGTGACCAACTTTAAAGAGCACTTGATTAATTTTCACACACATTTATTAAAATAATAACAAGCATAAAAATTACTTAACTTAATTCTGGATGCTGTTTACAATTCACACTCTGAAGTTTCTTTGGTCTTGGTACGTTAATCTTATTCTCACATATCTCTGATACTTGACAAAGTGTCTATACATTTATCTTCATGGTTATCTACAGGAATACGGTAATTTTATTGGGCGCAGACTGAAACTTGACTATAGACTCGTACAGACTGTTGCAGACAAATGCAGACTGACTAATCGGAGGTCTGTACACTCGTTATAATACCTCGAGAGTTCAGGTATCACAGCGCGAGTGTGATCCGCGAGGAGAAAAGGCTCTACGTTAGCAGCAATCTCATTGGCTGCATTACATATTAATACGCGGATCGGCGGAAGCAGAATTTGGTCCGTCTCTAAGACAGTGCCCGTCTCGTAGAGCGGAGACGGACGAGCGCTGCGCCTGCGCTGTTGTGCTTAGCGGGGCGTGCTCTAGTGGGAAAGTTGTGTACGCGCTGACTACGCGGAACTATGTACACAACAATACGTATGATATAAGCAATGATGACGGAATTACATTGTTTCTTTCACAGCAGTAGTAACAAAATAAGGTGTTTGCGTTTCCAATATGGAAATTGGAATAAAGGCACTTACTTTCCTGTTGCGTTATTTCACTGCTAGTTCTCTGTCCAACCTCTGTTCTTCCTAATTACCTACTTCTCGTATCGCTCTTTTCATCACGCGTACGGCCTCAAATTGCCTTCCACTGCCATAAACACACCCTGCAAACCTTCCCCAAGGGTTTTCCACGGGGTTCAAAATGGTTCAAATGGCTCTGAGCACTATGGGACTTAACTTCTGAGGTCATCAGTCCCCTAGAACTTAGAACTACTTAAACCTAACTAACCTAAGGACATCACATACATTCATGCCCGAGGCAGGATTCGAACCTGCGACCGTAGCGGTCGCGTGGTTCCAGAATGTAGCGCCTAGAACCGCCTAGCCACCCCGGCCAGCCACGGGGTTCAAATGCTGGTTATTCTAGGTCATGGCAAGACATCGATATCTTCGCCTTCAAACCAGTTTTTGGTTCTACCCGAAGCATACACAGATGACTGTCTCCTATGTCTTCATACATTGTAACCATTCTCTAGCAACTCACTGTACATGTTATAGTTCGTTCAACTGTTCAGCCAAGCAATGCGTGATTTACCTTCAGCGCAGAAGGCTGCCAAAATAATAGCGCCTCCACCACCAAAGTTTCTCCCCACCTTTACCTGCCGCTGTTTTCTCAGATCACGTCAATAATACGTTCCCATATAAATTAAACTTCTTCTCATCTCTGAAGATCACTTTATACCAGTCTTAAACCCATGACGTACGTTTTTCATCAAACTTCATTCTAGCCTATTTATGTTTGGTGTTAAAGTGGGTTTCTGCAGTCGTTTCTTGGATTAAGAGGTTTGTCAGGTGCCGGCCGCTGTGGCCGAGCGCGGTTCTAGGCGCTTCAGCCTGGAACCGCGCGACCGCTACGGTCGCAGTTTCGAATCCTGAGTCGGGCATGGATGTGTGTAATGTCCTTAGGTTAGTTAGGTTTAACTAGGTCTAGGTTCTATGGGACTAATGACCTCAGATGTTAAGTCCCATAGTGCTCAGACCCATTTGAACCATCTGTCTGACAGGTGACGTAATTTGTCGTACATGTCTAGCAGTTAGTGGCAACTGTAAACCAGCAACGAGTTGATAAGAACGATGATCTGTGGTCCTGACTTTGCGCGAAAGTAACCCTTTCTACGCCTCCAATAATTTTCTGTTTTGCCCATATTTTCTGTTCTGTCCGTACCGTGCGCCCAATCTAACAAAATTATCAATCACTGTACCTGAACAGTCCAACTACTTGGTAATTTGAGTATGAGAGAGTCTCATTTTCTTCTCCACACCGATTTTTGCTTTTTAATCACATGGTAACTGATTTCCACGTGGCATTGTCATAATTGTGGTTTATGCACGCAGCATACGCTGTCACTAATTGTGTCTGTTTTCTGTCTGTAGTAAAGACACGTACGCAGTCACTCACACCTCACACAACCGACTGCCTTTATACCGAGCTGCACCCTCCACCACACGAATTGCTCCTGTCTTGTTATATACTGTACTACTGAAATCAAATGCGATACCATTCGAATGCATCTGTCTATCTAGCAAAATTTAAATGTCGTGTGACTAGGGCCTCCCGTCGGGTAGACCGTTCGCCGGGTGCAAGTCTTTCGATTTGACGCCACCCAGTCCCTGAGCGGAGAAAATCTGCGACCCAGCCGGGAATCGAACCCGGGCCCTTAGAATTGACATTATGTCGCCCTGACGACTCTTTGTTTCTTTTAAAAAATCTCATTTCTTCTACATTGTTCGTTGAATTTGTTTGTGGCGGACGCCCGATGATACTTGTTCAGGTTGTTCGTTGATCCGTTCACTCAGTTTTTTATTATAGAGTGTAGCTAAACCCTTTTTTTTGCGTTTTGTTCGTTGTTGATCGTCGTCTCTGGTCGTTGCAGACGTCACATGACATCCTTCAAATTCGTTTGTTGATACTTCTACTCAGTTTTTTTTTATTACAGACGCCAACTAGCTCTCTGACCGAACACGCTGAGCTATCGTGCCGGCGTCCACTCTGCTACCGGAGGCGGACATTGATCTAGTGGATTTATACTATTGAATATACATAGTGCACAACTATTCCAACCGATAATATTAATTGTCCTGCATGTATTCATGCTTTTATACTGATTTAAACTACAGTACGTACCACCTTTAATATGCAGAACGCTACAACAAAACATGATGGTTTCAGAGGTCAATAAAACTAAACAAAATTATATGTATCTATTTAATTCCCTTACTTCGTCTTTCTAAATAATTAAAAATTTAAAATTACGTAATTAAAAAAAAGACGATATCCGGCAAATGACGCCTTTGGCATTATACTGATATACTTGAATTCTAAAGTTATCTTTCGAGCATAGCGATGGGTATGTGGACTATTGCTTGGCGGATATCATTCTTCACGTGTCACATCTCACGATAGGTGTACACAAAACCCCCATAAAAGAACTTAGTAAGGAGGTGAACTGGGCGAATGCACCGACATCAGAAGATTACGCCCTCAAGGAGGTCACGCGCCCTTGGTTTTTTCCCTGCAAGACACTCACTGCAGTTTGCGCTATGTCTACTGAGGACCCATCCTCCTGAAACCTCACATTCCCAACATCAAGTTAAGCAAAAAAATATAATAATTCTTGTTGTTGGCAAATCGCTGGGACTTTCGCTCGAAAAAGAGTAAAAATCATCTACCCCTGCTCTCGAAAACACTTCCTTCGCCGCGATCGAAGTGCAGACACTTTTATTGTTCCAAGATGGCCGGTTTCAACAGTCTTATGCTGCCTTCATCTGAGCTTTGGGGAAAAAAACATGAAGGTAATGAGGGAGAGGGAGAGAGAGAGACTACAACTAATTTCACTTACTGTATAATACACAAAATTTCACAACCCTTATGGAACTTGTTACAAAACTGCCATGTTACATTACTTGAACTCAAAGCATAAAAGGCACTCCACAAGTACAAGTGTCTGATAAAAACACAGTTTCTAAAATGCAGACAGTTGCTAAATTGCATACAGATATTAAAATATTCGTATCATTCATGTATATCGGCTGCGACCATGACTCTCCCAAGCTTGCCGAACAGCACTACGCTGCCTGCGGAGTAATATAGATACGATATGGCAGTGCCTGTGTTATTCTGACTTACGGTGCGTCTGACAAACAGGTTTCAGGCAATGTCTCTGGCTGAGCCAGATGCAGCTGCCTGCCCTGTTTCAGAGGATCATTCCCAGCTTTCAAGGTCCGGGCAATCGCAAAGGGTGGGCTTATTGGTAGTTGGGAGCTCCAATGTCAGGCGCGTAATGGGGCCCCTTCGGGATATGGCGGCTAAGGAGGGGAAGAAATCCAGCGTGCACTCTGTGTGCATTCCGGGAGGAGTCATTCCTGATGTGGAAAGTGTCCTTCCGGATGCCATGAAGAGCACAGGGTGCAGCCAGCTGCAGATGGGGGCACATGTCGGCACTAATGACGTGTGTCGCTTTGGAACCGAGAAAATTCTCTCTGGATTGCAGCGGCTATTTGATTTGGTGAAGGCTGCCGGTCTTGCTTACGAGATGAAGGCAGAGCTCACCATCTGCAGCATCGTCGACAGAACCGAATGCGGACCTTTGGTGCAGAGCCGGGTGGAGGGTCCGAATCAGAGGCTCAGACGGTTTTGCGACCGTGTTGGCTGCAGATGCCTTGACTTGCGCCATAGGGTGGTGGGGTTTCGGGTTCCGCTGAATAGATCAGGAGTTCACTACACTCAGCTGGCGGCTACACGGGTAGCGGAGGCTGTGTGGCGTGGACTGAGCGGTTTTTTAGGTTAGAAGGCCTCGGGAAAGTACGGGGTGGGCTGCAATCTCAAAGGGTGCATAGTAAATACAGGACGTGCTTGGATCAAGGAACAGTCGGAATTGTAGTTGTAAATTGTTGTAGTTGTGCTGGGAAAGTCCCTGAGCTTCAAGCGCTAATAGAAAGCACAGAAGCTGAAATCGTTATAGGTACAGAAAGCTGGCTAAAGCCTGAAATAAGTTCTGCAGATATTTTTACGAAGTCTCAGACGGTGTTCAGGAAAGATAGATTAGGCAGAATTGGTGGTGGAGTGTTTGTGTCTGTCAGTAGTGGTTTATCTTGTAGTGAAGTAGAAGTAGATACTCCGTGCGAATTGGTATGGGTGGAGGTTATACTTAACAGCCGCACTAAGTTAATAATTGGCTCCTTCTACCGACCCCCAGACTCCGATGATATAGTTGCTTAACAGTTCAGAGAAAATTTGAGTCTCGTAACAAATAAATACCCCACTCATACGGTTATAGTTGGTGGAGACTTCAACCTTCCCTCGATATGTTGGCAAAAATACTTTGTTCATAACCGGTGGTAGGCAGAAAATATCTTCCGAGATTGTCCTAAATGCTTTCTCCGAAAATTATTTCGAGCAGTTAGTCCACGAACCCACGCGAATTGTAAATGGTTGCGAAAACATACTTGACCTCTTGGCCACAAACAATCCAGAGCTGATAGAGAGCATCATGACTGATACAGGGATTAGTGATCACAAGGTTGTTGTAGCTGGGCTCAATACCGTTTCTTCGAAATCCACCAGAAACAAACGCAAAATAATTTTATTTAAAAAAGCGGATAAAGTATCACTAGAAGCCTTCCTAAGAGACAATCTCCATTCCTTCCGAACTGAATATGCAAATGTAGACGAGATGTGGCTCAAATTCAAAGACATAGTAGCAACAGCAATTGAGAGATTCATACGTCATAAATTGGTAAGAGATGGCATGGATCGCCCGTGGTACACAAAACAGACCCGAACGCTGTTGCAGAGGCAACGGAAAAAGCATGCGAAGTTCAGAAGAACGCGAAATCCCGAAGATGGGCTAAAATTTACAGACGCGCGAAATTTGGCACGGACTTCAATGCGAGATGCTTTTAATAGGTTCCACAACGAAGCATTGTCTCGAAATTTGGTAGAAAATCCGAAGAAATTCTGGTCGTATGTAAAGTACACAAGCGGCAAGACGCAGTAAATACCTTCTCTGCGCAGTGCCGATGGTACTGTTACCGACGACTGTGCCGCTAAAGCGGAGTTATTGAACGCAGTTTTCCGAAATTCCTTCACCAAGGAAGACGAATGGAATATTCCAGAATTTGAAACACGAACAGCTGCTAGCATGAGTATCTTTGAAGTAGATACCTTAGGGGTTGCGAAGCAACTCAAATCGCTTGATATGGGCAAGTCTTCAGGTCCAGATTGTATACCGATTAGGTTCCTTTCAGATTGCACTGATACAATAGCTCCCTACTTAGCACTCATATACAACCGCTCGCTCACCGATAAATCTGTACCTACAGATTGAAAAATTGCGCAGGTCACACCAGTGTTTAAGAAGGGTAGTAGGAGTAATCCATCTAACTACAGACCTATATCATTGACGTCGGTTTGCAGTAGGGTTTTGGAGCATATACTGTATTCAAACATTATGAATCACCTCGAAGGAAACGATCTATTGATATGTAATCAGCATGGTTTCAGAAAACATCGCTCTTGTGCAACGCAGCTAGCTCTTTATTCGCACTAAGTAATGGCCGCTATCGACAGGGGATCTCAAGTTGATTCCGTATTTCTAGATTTCCGGAAAGCTTTTGACACCGTTCCTCACAAGCGACTTCTATTCAAGCTGCGGGCCTATGGGGTATCATCTCAGTTGTGTGACTGGATTCGTGATTTCCTGTCGGGAAGGTCGCAGTTCGTAGTAATATACGGCAAATCATCGAGTAAAACTGAAGTGATATCAGGTGTTCCCCAGGGAAGCGTCCTGGGACCTCTGCTGTTCCTGATCTATATAAATGACCTGGGTGACAATCTGAGCAGTTCTCTTAGATTGTTCGCAGATGATGCTGTAATTTACCGTCTAGTAAGGTCATCCGAAGACCAGTATCAGTTGCAAAGCGATTTAGAAAAGATTGCTGTATAGTGTGGCAGGTGGCAGTTGACGCTAAATAACGAAAAGTGTGAGGTGATCGACATGAGTTCCAAAAGAAATCCGTTGGAATTCGATTAATCGATAAATAGTACAATTCTCAAGACTGTCAATTCAACTAGTACCTGGATGTTAAAATTACGAACAACTTCAGTTGGAAAGACCACATAGATAATATTGTGGGGAAGGCGAGCCAAAGGTTTCGTTTCATTGGCAGGACACTTAGAAGATGCAACAAGTCCACTAAAGAGACAGCTTACACTACACTCGTTCGTCCTCTGTTAGAATATTGCTGCGCGGTGTGGGATCCTTACCAGGTGGGATTGACGGATGATATCGAAAGGGTGCAAAAAATGGCAGCTCGTTTTGTATTATCACGTAATAGGGGAGAGCGTGTGGCAGATATAATACGCGAATTGGGATGGAAGTCATTACAGCAAAGACGTTTATCGCGCGGCGAGATCTTTTTACGAAATTTCAGTCACCAACATTTTCTTCCGAATGCGAAAATATATTCTTGAGCCCAAACTACATAGGTAGGAATGATCATCAAAATGAAATACGAGAAATCAGAGCTCGAACAGAAAGGTTTAGGTGTTCGTTTTTCCCGCGCGCTGTTAGGGAGTGGAAGGGTAGAGAGATAGAATGATTGTGGTTCGATGAACCCTCTGCCAAGCACTTAAATGTGAATTGCAGACTAGTCATGTAGATGTAGATGTACGATGCAGAGTTCCTTTGGGCTTGTATACATGCAATGTCTTATTCACCCTCCGACACAAGGCAAGTGACGTTAAAGCAAAATGTCTTACCTGTACGGGAATTATACATAAAGGATGCACGAATAAAGGTTGTAGACGCATGGTTGACGACATACGGAAGTTTGGGTCTGCCATTGAGTCGTGCCGGATAGCCAAATAGTAAGGCGACCCCTCGCTATAAGCGGTCCGGCATAAATTTTCACTCTCGTAATCCATTCTGTAGTGATGTGCAATTACGAATACGTTTAACGTACCTTAATATAGAGGTGGTGGATCCGCTGCAAAGTTACCTGGCTAGCGTATGTAGCAGAAACTAAATAATAACATGCTGCGGTTACAAGCCATAATGACCGTTAAACCAGAAATAAAGGTGGATTTTTTATACTGCCCTATACATGGAGTGTCACCTGACCATACATATAAAATTATCATTGGCTTATGCCCATCTCTAGTGATTATGTTCTGTGTGATCCTTGACAGTGAGAAAACAATCGCGATAATTAAATTTCTTAAAAAATGATCAATATCTTTAATTAACAAAGCAACGGGACGTAAAAAGAAAGTATCACTGGTGAAAGCGCGAATGTTAAACCGGCCAGATCTAGAGGGCTCCCGCAAAGTATCACCCATGAAAGGTGCGGGGGTAGTGGTGGTGGGGGGGGGGGGGGGAGGGACGTACGCAAAAACAATGCAGGGCTAAACTTAATTCAAAAGCGTCTAATTCTGGTGCAAGCCTTACTGGGCGGGAGATGTGTCTTACAGAGTCTATCGAAATGATATATACTATATAAAGAAATGTAGACGTCTACAGTAAAATTAAAGGTATGAAAGGGTCCTAATAGCGTGTATATGAATACGTCATGTATCGCTTACAGTATGTCTGTAATTCATGCTGCGTGTAAGCAACTACTGTAAAAGGGGGCATTTAAGCAAATAGCACTAACGAAAATCAAGTAGCTGGGCTGAGAACTAGGTCCCTTATGAAGTTCAAATGATTCAAATGGCTCTGAGCACTATGGGACTCAACTTCTGAGGTCATCAGTCCCCTAGAACTTAGAACTACTTAAACCTAACTAACCTAAGGACATCACACAGATCCATGCCAGAGGCAGGATTCGAACCTGCGACCGTAGCTGTCGCGCGCTTCCCGACTGAAGCGCCTAGAACCGCGCGACCACTCCGGCCGGCCGTTAGGTAGTATTATGGTCTCTGAGACGTAACCTGTTACATCAGCACTCCATGAGAATATATGGCAATAAAGCTTCAAATTAATGCCTCAGGCAATGAAATACAAAATGACTGTCATATGAAATACCCGTTAAGTGCTGGACACAAACTATGTATTCATCATACACACAATATGACGATTCCAAGTGCGGTAAGTTACCTGAATGGGGATAACTGGATGGTGGTTCTCTACTATAAGCGCCTGTATGTCTTGTATACGCAATGGCCTTGCCCCAGTGGTAACAGCGGCTCCAGCCAGGTCACCGAAATTTATCGCTGTCGGGGTTGGCTGGCACTTGAATGGGTCACCGTCCAAGTCTACCGAGTGCTGTTGTAAGGTGGGGTGCATTCAGCCCCTGTGAGGTCAACTGAGGAGCTCCTTGACTGGAAAGTAGCGGCACCAGTTACGAAAACTGACATCGGCCGGGAGAGCGATGCGCTGACCACATGCCTCTCCGTATCCGCATCCGGTGATGCCTAGGACTGAGGATGACACAGTTGCCAGTCACTATCGTTTAGCCTTCAACGCCTGTTCCCCCGGTTTTTTAATGTCTTATATACATATTTCTTTTAAGAAACCAGCAGACGTAGTAACTTGCAATCTTTTCCATTATCTCAACCAAGCTCATAATGCACCATAAAAAAAGCTAAAAAAATATTATCAGCTAAGTGTAGGTGGTCATTAACAAGGTGATCTGGGAATGTTAGCACTCCTGTTGATATTGATTGGTTTATTCACTAGCCTTGACAGACGACAGTGTGTCTTATCACTAAGGAACGCCAGCACTGACTGAGGCAATTTCTCAGGCATCTATTCACAGGTAACAATATGACAGTGAATTTTTGAACCCTAGCCGATTTTTCTGCTTGGAAATAGAGCTCAACATGAAAAATTTGCCTAGCAGAACGGGCAGAAAGTCGAAGTACAGTTGCATCCTTTCATTTGGAGCGCCGAGGAGGTCGCAGAAATTACCATCTTATCGTTTCGATGTTGTTAATGACGTCACGGGTCGTTTTAAACGACTTCTTCTTATTTGTACATGCAGACAACTCACGAAACTACTGCCGGTCAGGAAAATAACCACGGTCAGGATTATAACTCAGCACAAAATACACACTGCACGGCTAAAATTAACCGGCCTTTAAGAAAAGTAGACCTCTAAAACACAAGGCACACTGCTGCTTAGCCGGCCGCGGTGGTCTCGCGGTTCTAGGCGCGCAGTCCGGAACCGTGCGACTGCTACGGTCGCAGGTTCGAATCCTGCCTCGGGCATGGATGTGTGTGATGTCCTTATGTTAGTTAGGTTTAAGTAGTTCTAAGTTCTAGGGGACTGATGACCACAGCAGTTGAGTCCCATAGTGCTCAGAGCCATTTTTGAACACTGCTGCTTGTCGATAGTGACAAAGAGACCATACAAACTTACCCTCAGGGATGTAATTCTTATTGACAGGGTGTGTGTGGTACGACTAGAACGTCAAGGAAGTCGCAAGTGTCTCGAGAAAATCGAGACTGAAAAGTTTAGACCCACTTATATACTTTATATGGTCGCTTGCATTCAAAGAATCCGCAGATAAGATAGTAAGTGGTTTGTTTCATTAGGATCGAACCTGTTACCAGTACCTTTTTCCATTCCCGTGTTACTGTGCCAAAGTGCAGTATAAAAGTAATTCCTCCACTTTGGAATTTTGGAGCGACGCTCGGTGCATGAATCTGGGTACCACTGTTGGGAATTAGGACGATACAGACAACAGCTAATAGACAAGAGATTACTCCAGTCTTCGGGTCGAGTTCTTGACGATCCATAATACTCTCTCTCTTAAGTTAGTTAATTACAGAAAATGTGCTCATCGGTCTAGTCATCATGCGCCTCAATTATTGATTAATGCAGTACTGTGCTCGAAAGAGTAAACAATTCTTTGAGTAGTCGTGGAGGGCTCAGTGTTTTCACGTTCTGTTCATTGTTCCTATGGAGGATAGTATCTACCATTTCTACGGCTGTGTCTTCGAGAAATGCTAGAGAATCTTTCCCTTGCGCATAGTTGGTGATGTTATATATGCATGTCGGAACACCAGCATATTATGATGTCGATGTAAGATAGTATCTGAATATACAGAGTGGTCCAAAACGGAGCAGGTTTTGTGCCTCGGCATCCAGATCACAGGACCTAATCTTCTAGATTTTTCTATCGGAGCATCGCGAAAGTAATGTGTAGAGTACTCCCGTTAGTATGAAAAATTATAACAATGAATTGCCCAGTCGTGACAAACTTTACGAAATAAACCGAACATATTTGAAAGAATTCGTGACATACTATTTATACAGTACAGTATTTTACCCAAATGCGAAGACGGCAGCTGGGATACCTCCGTTAAGGGGTATGTATTGAAAGACCTGTGTGTGACTAGAAAAGCAAGAATAATCACATAAATAGTGATAATAAAGCCAATGTACCTTCGAGATACTCAAAGTGCGTAATTCTAATGCCCAGAAAAACAATTCATGAACACTATTTTTGGTCTTCAAGTTGAATGTAAGTAATTACAATGTAAAATGAAGCTTTAAACTTAAGACACTTGTTTGAAAATGATCCGAAATTGAAAATGGACGATCGCACAGATAATAAAAAGGATACAGCCTATTTGGATCATGTATTGATTCTCGAAAGGGACTCTCAAAGAGGTTAAATAGCCGCACTGACCAAGCAAAGTGGTTGCTACAGTTGCTTGTTGTTATTCGACTAGATGAAAAGAGACTACCACGTATAAGGAAATGTTTGCTGTAAAATTAACATGAAATTTACGAACGAAATTCCTATTCCGTTTTCTTTATGTTTGCCCAACGGTTTCGCCAGTAATTAACGTAGGTGCTATAGGCAAATGCACGCGGACATCGCAATAAGCAACCGTGTGCGAGACTTCTGGTTTTTGTTAACAATACGTGTTGGCATGTGCAAGGAAAAGTACTCAATAACAAAAATATTCTGACAGTCAATATATTTTTTCAATTTGTCTTGGCAGACCTGCAAAAGGGTTATATCAATAAATTTCTCTCATACAGATACGCTATCGTGGTGCAAAAAAGAATTCCATGGTTACGTCTCTCAAAAAAGAATTCCATAGTTACGTCGCTATCAGTCAGGCACCGCTGCCGTATTTTCAAGTTTCCTCTGCACGGACGTGAGACGCCAAATAATGACGAAACTTTGTGATCGTTTCGTCGTTCCCAGAGATTCTTTGACACGGGCGAGTGATGTCCGCCTCTGGCTGGACATTGTCCGCGAGTCGCCCTCTCCCTGGCTGTTGCTTGCTCTGATTGGCTTTGTTAGGCGAGCCGGGTGACAGGATGCGAGAACAATGGCAGGGGCGTGCTCCGTCCGCTCTGCTCCGTTTCGTTTCATTTCGTTTCGGGACATCGTCCTCACGTCTTCTGCGGCGCTGGCTGCGTCGGCAGCGCGCAGCACCCAATTCAACTAATTCTGCACGCTGTCAGGGCATGTCTGCTACCCGACATTTTCAGGGTGTCAAGGGAAGTAACAACAATCTACACTAATAGCCATTAAAATTGCTGCACCAAGAAGATGACGTGCTACAGACGCGAAATTTAACCGACAGGA
Organism: Schistocerca gregaria; assembly: GCF_023897955.1. Classification (NCBI taxonomy): domain Eukaryota; kingdom Metazoa; phylum Arthropoda; class Insecta; order Orthoptera; family Acrididae; genus Schistocerca; species Schistocerca gregaria. The sequence goes on along the minus strand of NC_064925.1, from coordinate 175,932,931 downwards.
AGAAGATGCTGTGATATGCAAATGATTAGCTTTTCAGAGCATTCACACAAGGTTGGCGCCAGTGGCGACACCTACAACGTGCTGACATAAGGAAAGTTTCCAAACGCTTTCTCATACACAAACAGCAGTTGACCCGCGTCGCCTGTTGAAACGTTGTTGTGACGCCTCTTGTAAGGAGGAGAAATGCGTTCCATCACGTTTCCGGCTTTGATAAAGGTTGGATTGTAGCCTATCGCGATTGCGGTTTACGTATCGCGAAATTGCTGCTCGCGTTGGTCGAGATCCAATGACAGTTAGCAGAATATGGAATCGGTGGGTTCAAGAGGATAATACGGAAGGCCGTGCTGGATCTCAACGGAATTATATCACTAGCAATCGAGATGACAGGCATCTTATCCGCATGGCTGTAACGAATCGCGCAGCCTCGTCTCGATCCCTGAGTCAACAGATGGGGACTTTTGCAACACAACAACCATCTGCACGAACAGTTCGACGACGTTTGCAGCAGCATGGACTATCAGCTCGGAGACCAAGGCTGCGGTTACCCTTGATATTGCATCACAGACAGGAGCGCCTGCGATGGTGTACTCAACGACGAACCTGGGTGCACGAATGGCAAAACGTCATTTTTTCGGATGAATCCAGGTTCTGTTTACAGCATCATGATACTCGCATCCGTTTTTGGCGACGTCGCGGTGAACGCACAATGGAAGCGTGTATTCGTCATCGCCATACTGGCGTATCACCCGGCTTGATGGTATGGGGTGCCATTGGTTACACGTCTCGGTCACTTCTTGTTCGCATTGACGGCACTTTGAACAGTGGACGTTACATTTCAGACGTGTTACGACGCGTGGCACTACTTTTCATTCGATCCCTGCGAAACCCTACATTTCAGCAGGATAATGCACAACCGCATGTTGCAGGTCCTGTACGGGCCTTTCTGGATACAGAAAATATTCTACTGTTGCGCTGGTCAGCACATTCTCCAGATCTCTCACCAATTGAAAACGTCTGGTCAATGGTGGCCGAACAACTGGCTTTTCATAATACGCTAGTGACTTCTCTTGATGAACTGTGGTATCGGGTTGAAGGTGCACGGGCAGCTGTACCTGTACACGCCATCAAAGCTCTGTTTGACTCAATGCCCAGGCGTATCAAGGCTGTTATTACGGCCAGAGGTGGTTGTTCTGGGTACTGATTTCTCAGGATCTATGCACCCAAATTGCGAGAAAATGTAATCAGATGTCAGTTCTAATATAATATATTTGTCCAGTGAATACCCGTTTATCATTTGCATTTCTTCTTGGCGTAGCAATTTTAACGGCCAGTAGTGTATTTATAAGTATACATGTTGATAACAAGCCACTGTCAGAAGTTGGCTGCACTCGCGCTGTAACCAATTACTAAAACGTAATAATGCTTACACCTAATGCTTTAGACAACCTTACACCAGAAACTTATCGTTTTCTTTTAGTTTTCACTACACAGCGTGTAATGTGTAGAATTGCAGATATTTGTAACTGAGAGCGATTTGCTGAACAAGATTACATCAGTATTTGCATCATCTGCAGACTAATAATTATGGCTGTTACAAGTCGTATGTTTTTTAGATTGGTTAATAGCTCCAAGTATATGTCGCAACAGAAATCAATGCTTATTTTCCACTTGGCAGTAGGTTAGGTGTTGTGTGGGCACCTGGATGCAAACTGGTTAGTATGTACTGATAGGCGTTGTCCACTTAGTGATCCAGTTACGGCCATGCAGAAAACGTGTCGAAAAGTTCGTGACGTGTCTGTAGTCAGATTGTTTTGTTCCACACACACACACACACACACACACACACACACACACACACACAAAAGGCAGCCTATATATTGATGTGTGTACATAGACACCATATACCAAAAATATTTGCAATTATACCCGTTAAACGCTATATATGATGCTTAAAACTATGAAGCAAAATTGATAGGGGTGCAGCTTGTTTCACACCTTTTTCATCATCTCGCAAATCATTTACGTATTGCTACTTGATGTGTTTGCTATTCGCTTAACTTATTGACAATTGTAGTGTTGGTTGCTCGGGCGTACTAACATCCTTGAGAATGGCGCTGGTATTTTCTTTCATTCCTGTCTTTCAATCGCATCAGCGAGAAAAAAGCAACATTCTTGTAGTTGGTCGAGTTCACGTAACAAAGCTGAGGAGTGGAGTTGCAAGTATTTCGCGCAGAACTGATTTCCTTTATTCGTTTGGTTCCATTTCTTTAGTCACAAACTGCTCAATAGCATTTATTCTAAAATTACTTAAAGTTGAAGAATGGGTCTCTATGTACATGTAAAAATGTCAATGAGACAGAGCCACATAGAGCAATAGTGGGACAAATTCATGTGCATCAATGCTTCCAGGTCACTCTCATTTAAGTTAAATCATTTCTATCAAAATAATGTAGGTACTTCGTATTACATCTGTATTTCTTTTTTCCCTTCACACTTCAGACTGAAAGAACATGTGGGCTGCTCCATATTTTTAAGGAATAAGGAATTAAGACTGGCATTTGTGTATCTTTTAATTATACTCCTCTGTTATTCCTTGGCCGACCTGTGCTACATGCAATTTACATCATTTTACCACTCTTTTGTTATGTGTATAACATTCAGGTGCACTGTAGCAGTAACTTTTAGAAAATAAATATGATTTTGGAACACTGAGGGATACGTTTCCCTTACATAAAATATTCCAAATTGTCTCAGATTTCCAACTGTTTATATATTTTTCTGTTAAAAAATCTCCCAGCTCATCTATGTGAAGTATGATTAGAGACATACTAGTATGCACATAGCATAGGGCACTAAACCACACAACCCCAAAATAACATTAACATGCAAGGTTTACTCTGATAGTAAGTTTCAAATTACCGGACACTCCCTGACAGATTGTAAGATAATTCTTAAAACAATCCCCTATGCTGTGCCTAAGGCATTTCTCCAAAGTGGTTCACATGGCTCTACGTTCTAGGGGACTGATAACCTCAGATGTTAAGTCCCATACTTAGCTTCTGAGATCATCAGTTCCCTACAACGTAGAACTACTTAAACCTAACCTGAGCTAAGGACATCACACACATCCATGCCCGAGGCACGATTCGAACCTGCGACCGTAGCTGTCGCGCGGTTCCAGACTGAAGCGCGTAGAACCGCTCGGCTTCTCCGGCCGGCTGGCATTTCTCAGCAGTATCCTTTGTTCCAGGAGTGCTAGTCTCACGAAGTATACACGAAAATTCCTGTAGAATTAAAAAAGGTAGGGGAACAGGTACACTGGCAATAAAGCTTTAACGGCGGATAGGGAGTGTCGCATTGATAGCTCAGGCGGTAGAAACATGCCTGCAAAAGACAAAGGTAGCAGGCTGGAGTTCCTGGCTGGCACTTAGTTTTAATCTACGAGGAAGTTTCGGTGTTTAAAGTAAATGCAGAAGAAACGAACGGTTTACGTTCAGATTTATCATATTGTTCCATGAAGAAACAGTGCTCCATACTTCTTTTTTTTTTACTTCGTTTTTAATGTTTATGTCTCTCTTTAAATATTGTTCTTTAATATTTGATGGCACTGATCTCTATAAAACTGCAATAGCAAGATAGAAGCTGATGAGGTTACCTGCGAACATAAAGAGGGATTAAATAATTTTATGCTGCACCAAATGTTACTTTTATCTGCTTACATATTATTGTTTTATCATCTTTTCGTCAGTTATTTCATGTGCGTTCTCATGCAATAATATGAATCCTTTCTCTCAGTCCTGCGTTGACATCTGTGATCTAGTTTCTCGTGTGGTCAGTTCTGATGGTGTTCAGGAAGTAAAGATCGCGGTCGTTGCCTTTTTCTGCGTAATAAAACGTTAACTTTCTAAAATTATTGAATAGTGTTAAACCAATGAAGAAAGAAAATAAATAATTTGAGGTCGCTGCGTCACAATTATTAAAATTTTTGTGCGTGCAATACCATCAGCTGTGGACACGCTTCTGCCTGTTTCCAGAGGCTGCGCTCGCATACATAATGAAATGCAGCCTCAACAAAAGGCTTCCACTTTCTATATGGATTAGATACGTTGATGGTTATATAAACATTATAGTCATTATGCCTCAATAAAAGGCCCCCACGTTGTATGCGTGTTAAATACATTTGTGGTTATGTAAGTTTATACTCATTATTTTGAATTATGTTATATAGAACATTTCAAACAATAGAAGCATTGAACAAATATGATAAAGTTCAATAGTTAACGAGTAACTAGCTTTTTCAAAAAGTAATTAATGTTCCATATTTCGCGTTATATTCTTCAAATCAATAAATGGCTTATACTACACATAGAAATGCTGGAATACTTCATACTTTGCGACATAAGTCCTTTTCGGCCTCCATCGTTGGTAGAAGTTATTTCGGTAACTATAAGAATTATAATTTAAATAAAGCACCCAGCTATAAATATGGTACAAAAAGTTTCTTCAATCAATCATTTACCAATTTCAGATTTTTTTGAAATCCTCTGCGTGCAAGGATTTAGTTGTGAAAGCATAACAGACTTACTGTGGCATTTGTAACACTAAATGGTTCGCTGAATCTATACTCGGAAATACTCATGTTAATACTAGTATTACATTTTACCAAAATATTTCAACTTGTCGAAAACAGACTTGATTAGAGACGTGTCTGTATTAGAATTATAGCGAAAATACAACCACCGAGTAGTTGGTTTTTTAAAATGTATTCAATCAAACCAACATCGCTTTTGTAATTTTTTAAAATCCATCACTACATAACTCTTAAATGCTTCCATACGAGCACAAAGTGAAGCCTCAGCAAGGAAGCCTATAAGAGTCATCTGACATGGGAGCTTATATGAGTCATCTGACGACGGATTAAAAAAAACCGAAACCGGTAATGATTTGATTGAATGAACTTTTTATACCATACTTGTCGCTGGTTGCTTTATACGAGTTATATTTCTTTTAATTTCCGAAAGAACTTTCATCAACGACGGAGGCGGAAAAGGACAGACATATTGCAAAGCATGAAGTATTCCAAATATTTCCATGCGCAGAAAATGAGAGAATATTGTTTTATTGTACGAGTGACGTTTATCGAAAAAATATAAGCACTTATGATTTGCTACGTTGTAATTGAAATTGATTTATAAAGACGAAACGAGAAGAAAGGGCTTATATTACTTCGAGAATCAATATTTGCAAAGAACTGGGGAGAATTTTCCCTTTTTGGCTGAATCGTTCCTAGAGACCCGGATGTTCGTTAATCTGAAATAAGCCATGCAGAACATTAAGAAGGAAAATGATATGTTATCAAGTGCACTAACTAAGTGATCGAATTACTTTAAGAGGCACGTGGAGACTGTTCATAGAATTCGAAAGTACTACCTTTAAATTTCCAATTTCATCATTTGACGTCAGATGTTTCAACGTTTGAGTGTTATTGCTGCGATTAGTAGCACCTAATTACTTAAGGGGAACGAAGTAGACATTATTAGTTATTCATATATTTGGCAATATGACAAACATAATACCTGCATACGGCCATATGCAATATTTTGCACCAGATACTATTCTAAACAAGCACGTAATGTCCGAGCTTGAACGTTGGAATTTTCTGGTCAAATATGGCTCCATGCGTAATGGCAGTTTCATTTCTACGGGGCTGAAATATTATAAGTTAAAAAAATGTTCACAGCAGCAGCTAAATCCTTTTTCTTAACTTCCCCGTAAAGTAACTGCTTTATGTTAAAACGAGGAGGAGGAGATTAGTATTTAATATCTCTTCTACAACTAGACCATTAGAGTCGGAGCACAAGCTTGGATTAAGGAGGGATGGAAATCGGCCCTGCCCTTTCAGAGGAACTATGCCGCCTTAAGAGATTTTGGGAAATTACGGAAAACCGAAACCAGGATGGGTGGACGCGGGTTTGAACCGTTGTCGGCATGTTAACACCTAGTTATTTAATGAGAAAGAAGTCTGATACAGTACGAAAGACAGTAAAACTAGTGAACGGACCATCGCATGGATGAGTGGTCTGCAAGCTTGTCTGCCATGTGGAGGACCTTGGTCAAGGTCTCGGTACTGCCAGGGAATTTTCGTTGGTGTGAGGACTGGAATGGGATGCAGTCATATCGTTAGACCAACGGGATGAGATGTATCTTCTCCAAACTATGGAAAACCAACAACGTCTGATCCCATGCCCTTCAGTGCCGAATCCAAATGACGCCGCTGGAAAATGATGACACGGCAGCCGGTCGGCAGTTCCTATGTCGAAAAGGTGGTGACACGTCTTTAATTAGCAAATATTTACTGAGGGTGATTAAAATAAAATCCAGCTCCTCTAGCGCCAAGGTTTATAGATTACATCCATTGTTTTAAGTATAAAGTATTCCGTTAATCAGTTCCGTTAATGGCTAGTACTCTTTGTCGCTTCCTTATCAGCTAATGCACTTGCGCTTCATTATAAGCTAATGCGCTTGCTTGTTTTTCAGTTTGTGACATTTACATGCCCCTATAGCATACGAATTCCAAAATACCTTTATTTTCCTCTTGTAATACTGACAGCTTCCGAATAATCGAATTGGTTATCTGTTCTAATAAAATAAAACGCAATCTATACTGAATTTTACCATATTTTTAGATATTGAAGTTATCAATGATCATGCAATTAATTATTTTGGCACAAGGAGATAGCGCGGATCAAACAAATATTATATTTGCCTTTGTCTTAATCTGACACTTACGCAATAACGAACAAGTTTCATCAAATGAAATCGGCATAACCTGGCTAAAGACGCTCCTAATTTCACAAACAGTGTCTCAGGAAATGTTTGAAACCGATCTTCATTGAAGAATATAATTGACAGTGTATATTACAGGCAATTCTAAATATTCTTAGCGACACTACAAAAGAATCTATGTTGCGGATTGTTGAATATATGTCATTGCGTTACACTCTCTTTATCTGAAACCCAAATGCAAAGGAATTTTGGACAGTAACTATGCTGTGAAATGTGGAATCTCATCTTTGCTATGCAGAAAATATTGATATGCTATAATTGACTTTGGAAACATTGTAAACGGATTATAGTAGACGAAGAAAATGGAAAAAAAACTTGCGAACGTATAACTAATGCTGCGACAGCATACTACCAAGCAGAATCATTCGCTTTGCCTACTGTTTGTTCTTACACAGTAACAGAGGTACTCTACCTTTCAACTTACTTTTTCAGTTGGGCTTTGTTCATTTACTACGTGCAGTGAACTGAATTCTCACTGTTTCTCGCATAATTGCATTTACCCTGGAAATGAAGTTTCGTATTTATGTGTAACCTTCGTATGTAGTACGACTATTTTACGGTCAAGGAGATTTCTCGCTAAAATAGTTGTAGCTTTCAGTGGTAGCAACTACGATTCAAAATGTTTCTGTGTCATAGACGACACTTGGACATTCAGCATTACAGTACAATTGATACTAAATGTAACAGAAACCGTTCGCAGTTGTGGAAATGTCCAACTCTGTAGTCTAGAGGTTAGAATTTCTAGCTGTTGCCCTATAGAGGGATTATCTCAGATTTTTTTCTGCTGTAGAAAAGTGTGATATTAGTGATCCCAAACACGAAACATATAGTAAATGACTAAGGCTTTAAATATACTGCTAGCCTATGAGATGCTCAGTATTGACTTATTTTAGTTCTGGAAACAAAGTTCAGCTGAAACTGGACCGTTTGTGGTCAAATATTAGTCAATACATGAAAAAATCAGTTGCGTTAATTGTAGTTCGACGAAAGAACGGTTTTGTACTCTGTGGTAAAGCTTGCAAGGTGTTAAGATACCCTGTTTTCGTGTAAAGCGCGCCGCGGGTTGTATACGCAGCAGGTGCACTTGCTAGCTGGCGTCTCTTCTCCCCACAGTCACAGCTTCTCGCCGGAGAGAAAGCCCCCTCACAAAGTTGCGCCCCAGGCCCTAGAATGCAATCCACTTGTTCCTCGCTTCCTGTCTCACAATTGCCTTCTCTCCAAGCAGTCGAAGGATCCGTTTCCCGAGTTGCCACTGCTGAGCGTGAGGTGCACGTTGCCGAGTGAGCTCTGAGCAATGCTGGTTCGCACTGACTTACGGATGATGGCGGTATTGTTATACACGGCTATTGCTTCAGGATCATTCTATTCAGTACTAACTGGGTAAGGTGGCACAAAAGCGATTACAACACTGGGATGGCACTGAGATGTATCTGAAATCAATCCCTGTCCCACAATGATTTCTTGATTCTTACGGATAACTTCAGGTATTTGTGAACATTGTTCTTTTAACAAGGTCGTGTGGCGCTGTTATTGTCGTATTCGTGCTTCTTGATGATACTGATGTCGACGGGAAGACAAATTACATTATTCCTCTCTTTGAGGCTGTCGATGTATATTTTGCCAAGTCTCAACAGTGCGGTATTAAGGTCCAGAGAGTTCGAGATGGCAACCATTGCAGACCAGCTCTGAGAGTTTTATACATTGCAAAATAATGTTCTCGTCATTACAATGATACACTGACTTCATTGTCCCGGAAATGATGATGCTTGCGATGTGGTGAATACTGGCGTCGTCCTTAAATATGACGTAATTTCTGAATTCACTGTGCAAATGTTGAATGTATCGGTCCACTTCCCGGTGCAATACTTTTCCGTTTTATGACCGTTTTGATAATCAATGATATTCTTGAACTGACCGTAATAGACGCCTAAACCACGACTTCTGTTGCAGAGTAACTGCCATATTCCAGTAAGTTTCGGACATTTTTGTCGTTACCTTCTATGCAACTAATGTATAGAGTATTTCGTTACTTTAATCAGGAATCGCCTTAGAATATCATTCTGGCACAGTGCTAGGTCCCGTCATGATTTTCAGTACACCTTGCTCTCTCCTATGGAATCGTCTAAAAGTCTACGGAAAGGAGAGAATGAGCTTACGAGAATACACTAAGAGACTTGCAGCTGTCGTGAAATGGTTCTAATGGAAACGGTGAGACATGTTTACACAAGCATAGAAAATCTTTCTAGTCTCAAGACTTCGGCTATGTTGTGATTTCGTCTGTCTCTTGTTCATCGGTTGAAAGAAACGTAATATTTCAAACTTCGCAACTTGAATATCTATTGCAATATTTTAATGCCAGAGGTTGAAAATACCGCTTCAGTTGTAAAGTTCTTTTTATTATTACACGACCGGTTTCGGACTCTATGCGTCCATCTTCAGGTGTCGTAACTTGGTGCTGTGGGCCCCGAGCGCAGCGGTGGACGTGCACTAGGCGCGGTGTTCTGTCTATCAGCGCAGAAATTTATTCAATGAAACCTTAAGTATTACAAATTGCCTAAGATGGTAATTTATATCACTTAAAAGACTTGATATTGGCACTTTGAAGTCGAAATCATGATTGTGTAAGTGTAAGTGTAACGCTGTAAATAAACAATAGTCTAATGGCGGTACTGACTTTAAAGGAACCTATTATGACTGTGACCCAACACTATGAAAAAATTATCAAATTTTCAACTTTGGAATTTCTCGACCTCAATAACTTTGGTTATGAGATATTTGAATTTTATACGAAAATACTGTGTTTTGATGTATCTCTGCAAGGTATCATGTTACTTTATTTGTAACCAAAAGGAAGATGGCATTATTGTATGATTAACATCAACACACAGAGATAAACTGGCCTCCATCGAAAAAATTTCAGAGTTTGTTCAGGAATATTTTCTGAGCAATATAGAATCACGAACCCATAGTCTCCGCTGCTTGTTACGCAGTAATTTCATTTCTTTTGATTTGTACAAAATGTTCAAATGCGTGTGAAATCTTATGGGACTTAACTCCTAAGGTCATCAGTCCCTAAGCTTACGCACTATTTAACCTAAATTATCCTAAGGACGAACACACACACCCATGACCGATGGAGGACTCGAACCTCCGCCGTGACCAGCAGCACAGTTTGATTTCCTATCCCCATTCATGTCTGTAATTTTAGCCCGCTTAGAGTATATTTGTAACAGTGTAGCTGGCAAACGTAAGCACTATGTGTGTTCTTTGGATACAAACTTGTTGCATTTACTCACTTATTGTTGTCAACGGTAATTCTTACTTTAGTACTATTCGACCTCAAGTTCGCTTTCAGTACTGCTCGGTTCTGTCGCGGGTTTGTTTTTCCGACAGTATCAGTTGTACCTTAACGTTGATGCCCAGTAGTATGGAGTAGTTTACTGATAAAGAGTTGGCCGATACGTAAGTTGAACATAAATTCACAAAATGAAAGAGCGGAGCAAGGATGCTATGCTCAGCTACTTCTGCAGTGATGGCAACCACCTCATACAACCATTGCGCCTGAGGTTTGTGCCTGCCGAGGTTGCCGAGCGGTTCTAGGCGCTACAGTCTGGAACCGCGCGACCGCTACAGTCGCAGGTTCGAATCCTGCCTCGGTTATGGATGTGTGTAATGTCCTTAGGTTAGTTAGGTTTAAGTAGTTCTAAGTTCTAGGGGACTGACGACCTCAAAAGTTAAATCCCATAGTGCTCAGAGCAATTTTTTCTGGGGTTTGTTGCATTACTCTCTATTTTGTGTTTTGCGTTTTTAAATAATAATTGCATCATGGCTCTGTAACGAGCCACTGGAGACCTCGGGACCTCATACCAAAATTCTTAGAAGATAATGGGTAATCTCCGAAGTTTTGTCGGTAGAGTTCGAGTTCACTCTTTTTTATGTTTCAAGTAGTCGTGAAACAGAACCGAGAAACTTGAAGTAAATGTGCCATGCCACGTGTCTGTCGAAGGAACGTGATGGGAGAACAGCATTGCTTAAACGAGACACCGTCCATTTTGTCGCTTTCTGCGTCAGTGTGTGTTGTCTCAGTATCCATTAGTGAACCTCGACGGTGTGCAGAGGAGCGTATTCCCCCTCGCAGAGGCCGAAACTGGAGCCAAAACTTAATTCAGCTTATGGCGGGCTATCATCTCGTTAATGCTGCAGAAACACGCTCCGCGGGAACGCCTTGGGACAACACGGCCTTCCGCCGCTGACGTCACACGCGCCGCCGGCGCCGCCAGCACTCTTTTGTTCCGCGGCTGCGGCCGCTGTTTGCGCAGGCTCCGCTTACAGCGGAATGCGTGCGGTGTGTGTGGGCGCAGTGTCGGTCTGGGACTACTAGACAAAGCAGAGTCAGGTGAGTGTCTGCAGCTGAACTTCGTTAACTTGGCACACCACACGAAAAATCACAGTGGGAGTCACCACGCTAACACCGTATAGCACTGCCTCCAGCACTAATAATGGCCTAATTTGGCGAGAAAGAGGTTCCACAGGTTTCTTTAGGTACGCCACATCAAGCTGAAACCACTCATTGATGGTTTGAAACCCTAGAGAAAGGAAACTGAGTGGGCGGTGGTTGCTACGTTTCAATTGCCAATCCAAAGGGACCTAGCCATTTTCTTTCGGGTAAAGATCGGGTGATTTAGCGGGTCGGTCCACAGCATAATCATTAGGAAGTTGTGGAAGAAAAAGGAATACCCGGTCACCCAGAGTTTTGAAATAAACAATTTGGTTCCTTTTCATGGCATCCTGAATCTTTAGTTACTAGTTATGACACGAAAACCATCATACTACGTCTCCGACCTGAACTACAGACTCCACACGCTGCAGGTTGAAAGCTTTCTTGGTACATTGGTCCACTCGTCGCAAGGAGTCATTTGAAAGGAGAGACAATCGTGATTTTTCGGGCTACAGACCTCTAGTCTACTACTGTCTAATTTCTGCGTTGGTCGAGCCACTGAAGAAGTGCCGTTTTTCGCGGTACTCGGCCCTATACAGTAGTATGCTACACCCCTGACAAAATAAGTGAAGCATATGGGAGGAAAATTGAGTGGGTATGTGATATCATCGGGGCTCAGATGGAATCAGAACTCATCACTGAAGGCAATTCTACTCCAGTCGATGAGATTCAAGGACGAAGATGTGCATGGGGACGCCTCGGACGGTGGGATATCAGCCTGAATATCGCGTGCCTTACGGCACGACAAACAGAAGTGACGTTGCAGCGCGTCATTTCCTCTCACAGCAGGACCAGTTTGGTTGTCATCCACGGCACCCTCATAGCCCCATTTTGTTGCCATTCATGGCAAGCCATCCTTGGTTCACATTTCAGCAAAATAATGCCCGCCCACACATGGATAGGTTTTCTATTGCATGTTTTCATGCTTTGCAAACGCTTCGCTGGGGAGTAAGGTTGCCGGACCTCTCCCCAATTTGAAACGTTTGGAGCATTATGAGCAAGTTCCTCCAACTATCTGGGTATTCTAAGCGTGCCAGTTCGACAGAATTCGGCATTATATTTCTTAGGAAGACACCCAACAACTCCCAATGCCAAGCGGAGTAACTGCCCGCATAAGGCTCATAGGTGAACCAACGTTTTATTAAGTTACTCAACATCTGAAGCTCTTTCTCTTGATGTGAGTTATGAAATTCTGAATAACTGATCTCACTTTTCTGACATTCTAATCATTTTTTTGTCTGTACGTGTATGTAATATCTACCGATTTCCGCCCCATTCGGATAATTCCTTTGTGGTGCGTCGTTTTTCGTTAGAGTATTTCAGTAATTTATTTGATTTCCTTTTTCGAGTGTTTTTTTTCCTTTTTATGTCTTAGAGTGTTTTTCTCTTTCTGTGAAAATGTCACCATAACAGTGAATAAGACTGTAATATGCTACCACCGAAAGCTACAACACAGAACAGAAACGTACAATTAACATGCCGAAAAATCAAACCCGAAATAGAACGTAGGAGAACTAAATGCAAACTTGAGCCTGAGCACTAACGTTGGCATTATTATGTGAGGAGCTAGCACCGTGATTCAGTGGAACAACTTTGTTTCCAAACAGGACATATGACGTTTATTGTTGTTGTTGTTGTGGTCTCAGTCCAGAGACTGGTTTGATGCAGCTCTCCATGCTACTCTATCCTGTGCTAGCTTCTTCATCTCCCAGTACCTACTCCAGCCTACATCCTTCTGAATCTGCTTTGTGTATTCATCTCTTGGTCTCCCTCTACTATTTTTACCCTCCACGCTGCCCTCCAATACTAAATTGGCGATCCCTCGATGTCACAGAACATGTCCTACCAACCGATCCCTTCTTCTCGTCAAGTTGTACCACAAGCTCCACTTCACCCCAATTCTATTCAATACCTCTTCATTAGTTACGTGATCTAACCATCTATTCTTCAGCATCCTTCTGTAGCACCACGTTTCGAAAGCTTCTATTCTCTTCTTGTCCAAACTATTCACGTTTCACTTCCATACAAGGCTACACTCCATACAAATACTTTCAGAAACGACTTCCTGACATTTAAATCTATACTCGACGTTAACAAATTTTTCTTCTTCAGAAACGCTTTCCTTGCCATTGCCAGTCTACATTTTATATCCTCTCTACTTCGACCATCATCAGTTATTTTGCTCCCCAAATAGCATAGCTCCTTTACTACTTGAAGGGTCTCATTTCCTAATCTAATTCCCTCAGCATCACCCGACCCGTCCATTCCGTTCAACTGCTCTACCAGGTTCTTTGCTGTCTCTGACAGAATTACAATGTCATCAGCGAACCCCAAAGTTTTTATTCCTTCTCCTTGGATTTTAATTCCTACTCCAAATTTTTCTTTTGTTTCCTTTACTGCTTGCTCAATATACAGATTGAATAACATCGGGGATAGTCTAGAACCCCATCTCACTCCCTTCCCAACCACCGCTTCCCTTTCATGTCCCTCGACTCTTATAACTGCCATCTGGTTTCTGTACAAATTGTAAATAGCCTTTCGCTTCTTGTTTTATACGCCTGCCACCTTCAGAATTTGAAAGAGAGTATTCCAATCAACAATGTCAAAAGCTTTCTCTAAGTCTACAAATGCTAGAAACATAGGTTTGCCTTTCCTTAATCTTTCTTCTAAGATAAGTCGTAAAGTCAGTATTGCCTCACGTGTTCCAACATTTCGACGGAATCCAAACTGATCCTCCCCGAGGTCCGCATCTACCAGTTTTTCCATTCGTCTGTAAAGAATTCGCGTTAGTATTTTGCAGCTGTGACTTATTAAACTGATAGTTCGGTAATTTTCACATCTGTCAGCACCTGCTTTCTTTGGGATTGGAATTATTATATTCTTCTTGAAGTCTGAGGGTATTTCGCCTGTCTCATACATCTTGCTCACCAGATGGTAGAGTTTTATCAGGACTGGCTCTCCCAAGGCCGTCAGTAGTTCTAATGGAATGTTGTCTACTCCGGGGGCCTTGTTTCGACTGAGGTCTTTCAGTGCTCTGTCAAACTCTTCACGTAGTATCATATCTCCCATTTCATCTTCATTTACATCCTCTTTCATTTCCATAATATTGTCCTCAAGTACATCGCCCCTGTATTTGACAGTTGTAGCATCGCGCTTTAGTGTTTACTTCGTAGATTCTTATTTAAATTGCGTGTGAGTTTCGTATAGGAGGTGCAATTTCGAGTTTTAGTTACTGTAATCGTAAATTCACCAGATTGTAGCGCAGTCGTTAGGCATTTGTACAGGTTAGTTGATACATTCTTTGCGTGTTCCGCTTACGTTATCTAGGCACGGACTCGTGTTTCGGTAACTGTTGTTAAACATCGATTAGAATGGACAGGGACTGCGATTGCTGTGTTCGGATGAGGGCTGACTTGGCATCCCTTCGCTCACAGCTGCAATCGGCGCTGACTTCGGTCGCGCAGCTTGAGGCTGTTGCCAATGGGCACCACTGTGGGGAGCCGGACTCGGGTATCACGGGGATGTCAACCTCGTCCCGTCTGTCCCCAGATCGGTCCGCCGCTGTGGTTGCCCCGGTTGCTGCCCGCAGTGGGGCTGAGCCCTCGCCTGTGGTTGATTGGGAGGTCGTTCCAAGGCGTGGCAGGCAGCGAAAGGCGTCCCCGGAGGCTGATCAGAAAGCCTCTCCGGTGCATCTGACAAACCGGTTTCAGGCACTGTCTCTGGCTGAGCCAGATGCAGCCGCCTGCCCTGTTTCAGAGGATCATTCTCAGCCTTCAAGGTCCGGGCAATCGCAGAGGGTGGGCTTACTGGTAGTTGGGAGCTCCAATGTTAGGCGCGTAATGGGGCCCCTTAGGGATACGGCGGCTAAGGAGGGGAAGAAATCCAGTGCGCACTCCGTGTGCATTCCGGGAGGAGTCATTCCTGCTGTGGAAAGGGTCCTTCCGGATGCCATGAAGAGCACAGGGTGCAGCCAGCTGCAGGTGGTGGCACATGTCGGCACTAATGACGTGTGTCGCTTTGGATCTGAGGAAATTCTCTCTGGATTCCAGCGGCTATTTGATTTGGTGAAGGCTGCCGGTCTTGCTTACGAAATGAAGGCAGAGCTCACCATCTGCAGCATCGTTGACAGAACCGACTGCGGTCCTTTGGTGCAGAGCCGGGTGGAGGGTCTGAATCAGAGGCTCAGACGGTTTTGGGACCGTATTGGCTGCAGATTCCTTGACTTGCGCCATAGGGTGGTGGGGTTTCGGGTTCCGCTGAATAGGTCAGGAGTTCACTACACTCAGCTGGCGGCTACACGGGTAGCGGAGACTGGGTGGCGCGGACTGGGCGGTTTTTTAGGTTAGAAGGCCTCGGGAAAGTGCGGGATGGGCTGCAATGTCAAAGGGTGCTTGGCAATTACAGGACGTGCTTGGATCAAAGAACAGTCGGAATTGTAGTTGTAAATTGTTGTAGTTGCGCTGGAAAAGTCCCTGAGCTTCAAGCGCTAATAGAAAGCACAGAAGCTGATATCGTTATAGGTACAGAAAGCTGGCTAAAGCCTGAAATAAGTTCTGCAGAAATTTTTACGAAGTCTCAGACGGTGTTCAGGAAAGATAGATTAGGCAGAATTGGTGGTGGAGTGTTTGTGTCTGTCTGTAGTGGTTTATCTTGTAGTGAAGTCGAAGTAGATACTCCGTGCAAATTGGTGTGGGTGGAGGTTATACTTAACAGCCGAATTAAGTTAATAATTGGCTCCTTCTACCGACCCCCAGACTCCGATGATACAGTTGCGGAACAGTTCAGAGAAAGTTTGAGTCTCGTAACAAATAAATACCCCACTCATACGGTTATAGTTGGTGGAGACTTCAACCTACCCTCGGTATGTTGGCAAAAATACTTGTTCAAAACCGGTGGTAGGCAGAAAACGTCTTCCGAGATTGTCCTAAATGCATTCTCCGAAAATTATTTCGAGCAGTTAGTCCACGAACCCACGCGAATTGTAAATGGTTGCGAAAACACACTTGACCTCTTGGCCACAAACAATCCAGAGCTGATAGAGAGCATCATGACTGATACAGGGATTAGTGATCACAAGGTCATTGTAGCTAGGCTCAATACCATTTCTTCCAAATCCATCAGAAACAAACGCAAAATAATTTTATTTAAAAAAGCGGATAAAGTGCCACTAAAAGCCTTCCTAAAAGACAATTTCCATTCCTTCCGAACTGACTATGCGAATGTAGACGAGATGTGGCTCAAATTCGAAGATATAGTAGCAATAGAGATATTCATACCTCATAAATTGGTAAGAGATGGAACGGATCCCCCGTGGTACACAAAAAAGGTCCGAACGCTGTTGCAGAGGCAACGGAAAAAGCATGCGAAGTTCAGAAGAACGCGAAATCCTGAAGATGGGCTAAAATTTACAGACGCGCGAAATTTGGCACGTACTTCGATGGGAGATGCCTTTAATAGGTTCCACAACGAAACATTGTCTCGAAATTTGGTAGAAAATCCGAAGAAATTCTGGTCGTATGTAAAGTACACAAGCGGCAAGACGCAGTAAATACCTTCGCTGCGCAGTGCCGATGGTACTGTTACCGACGACTGTGCCGCTAAAGCGGAGTTATTGAACGCAGTTTTCCGAAATTCCTTCACCAGGGAAGACGAATGGAATATTCCAGAATTTGAAACACGAACATCTGCTAGCATGAGTTTCTTAGAAGTAGATACCTTAGGGGTTGCGAAGCAACTCAAATCGCTTGATACGGGCAAGTCTTCAGGTCCAGATTGTATACCGATTAGGTTCCTTTCAGATTACGCTGATACTATAGATCCCTACTTAGCACTCATATACAACCGCTCGCTCACCGATAGATCTGTACCTACAGATTGGAAAATTGCGCAGGTCGCACCAGTGTTCAAGAAGGGTAGTAGGAGTAATCCATTTAACTACAGACCTATATCATTGACGTCGGTTTGCAGTAGGGTTTTGGAGCATATACTGTATTCAAACATTATGAATCACCTCGAAGGGAACGATCTATTGACACGTAATCAGCATGGCTTCAGACAACATCGCTCTTGAGCAACGCAGCTAGCTCTATATTCGCACGAAGTAATGGCCGCTATCGACAGGGGATCTCAAGTTGATTCCGTATTTCTAGATTTCCGGAAAGCTTTTGACACTGTTCCTCACAAGCAATTTCTAATCAAGCTGCGGAGCTATGGGGTATCGTCTCAGTTGTGCGACTGGATTCGTGATTTCCTGTCAGGAAGGTCGCAGTTCGTAGTAATAGACGGCAAATCATCGAGTAAAACTGAAGTGATATCAGGTGTTCCCCAGGGAAGCGTCCTGGGACCTCTACTGTTCCTGATCTATATAAATGACCTGGGTGACAATCTGAGCAGTTCTCTTAGACTGTTTGCAGATGATGCTGTAATTTACCGTCTAGTAAGGTCATCCGAAGACCAGTATCAGCTGCAAAGCGATTTAGAAAAGATTGCTGTATGGTGTGTCAGGTGGCAGTTGACGCTAAATAACGAAAAGTGTGAGATGATCCACATGAGTTCCAAAAGAAATCCGTTGGAATTCGATTAATCGATAAATAGTACAATTCTCAAGACTGTCAATTCAACTAAGTACCTGGGTGTTAAAATTACGAACAACTTCAGTTGGAAAGACCACATAGATAATATTGTCGGGAAGGCGAGCCAAAGGTTGCGTTTCATTGGCAGGACACTTAGAAGATGCAACAAGTCCACTAAAGAGACTGCTTACACTACACTCGTTCGTCCTCTGTTAGAATATTGCTGCGCGGTGTGGGATCCTTACCAGGTGGGATTGACGGAGGACATCGAGAGGGTGCAAAGAAGGGCAGCTCGTTTTGTATTATCGCGTTATAGGGGAGAGAGTGTGGCAGATATGATACACGAGTTGGAATGGAAGTCATTACAGCATAGACGTTTTTCGTCGCGGCGAGACCTTTTTACGAAATTTCAGTCACCAACTTTCTCTTCCGAATGCGAAAATATTTTGTTGAGCCCAACCTACATAGGTAGGAATGATCATCAAAATAAAATAAGAGAAATCAGAGCTCGAACAGAAAGGTTTAGGTGTTCGTTTTTCCCACTGGCTGATCGGGAGTGGAATAGTAGAGAGATAGTATGATTGTGGTTCGATGAACCCTCTGCCAAGCACTTAAATGTGAATTGCAGAGTAGTCATGTAGATGTAGATGTAGATGTATAGACCCTCTATATACTACTTCCACCTTTCTGATTTCCCTTCTTTGCTTAGAACTGGGTTTCCATCAAAGCTCTTGGTATTCACGCAAGTAGTTCTCCTTTCTCCAAAGGTCTCTTTAATTTTCCTGTAGGCAGTATCTATCTTATCCCTAGTGAGATAAACCTCTACATCCTTACATTTGTCCTCTGGTCATCCCTGCTTAGCCATTTTGCACTTCCTGTCGATCTCATTTTTGAGACGTTTGTGTTCCTTTTTTCCTGATTCATTTGCTGCATTTTTATATTTTCACCTTTTATCAATTAAATTCAATATTCTTCTGTTACCCAAGGATTTCTACTAGCCCTCGTCCGTTTACCTACTTGATCATCTGCTGCCTTCACTATTTCATTCCTCAAAGTTACCCATGCTTCTTCTACTGTATTTCTTTCCCCCATCTCTGTCAATTGTTCCCTTATGCTCTCCCTGAAACCTTGTACAACTTCTGGGTTTTTCAGTTTATCCAGGTACCATCTCCTTAAATTCCCACCTTTTTGCGGTTTCTTCAGTTTTAATCTACATTTCATAACCAACAGATTGTGGTTAGAGTCCACATCTGCCCCTGGAAATGTCCTACAATTTAAAACCTGGTTCCTAAATCTCTGTTTACCATTATATAATCTATCTGATACCTTTTAGTATCTCCAGGATTCTTCCATGTATACAACCTTCTTTTATGATTCTTGATCAAGTATATGACGCTTAACGTTTACATTTGTCCGCTGTGCATTTTTTTCATTGCAATGAAGATGCAGAGCTAGTTGGGGGCAAAAAGACAAACGAAATGCGTTAGCTGTGTAACTACTCTCCGAAGACTGTGGTTCCCTTATACCAAAATAGTCACAAGGTATCGCCGAACACCTCTGAAAGGGTGTCGGTGGAGTTCTCGTTCACCTTGTGCACAGAGCAACGGAAGAAGCTGGGTTCCAAGGTCCGTCTTGTTGTCCAGTTAACCTAACTTCATGAAGGAACGTAGGCGAGCAGAAACAGCTGGGAATGCTTCTTGACCTGAAAGCCTTTGCCCCAATACCGTCCGTTCACCGCTCACAATATTCTCTCACCCTGTTTGGAATACCGACGTCCTAGGAACTCACAAATGCTAGTAGGGTACCCAACAACCCTGCGAAAGGTACAATAGGCCTGGAAGGGCCCGAAGAGTATGGCGACAAACATTAACGAAACTAAAATGCATTGACAGAACTTCGCTTGCAGCAGTCTCTTTAGGGACCTAAGTGCTCCTTAACGTCAGCACCTGGGAAAACACATCTTGGTTTAGTGCTGATTACGTACCAGCAGCTCTGTCATTTAGAAGTTAACTATTCTTTGTGCTGACTATTTATGAAGAGGAGAAATTTCTTAAGATAAAATAAAAATTTAAATATTAAGGAGTCTTATCTGAGGGTATCTGTATGGAGTGTACCATCATTCAGAAGTGAAGTTTGCTTTTTTTTAATATCTCGAAAGGTGTACAGTGCATTGCAGAAACTGTCTCCAATAATATTAATGCGGACGGGAAATTACATTCCAATTTTTTCCGGTGTATTGTAAAAGAATTCTTTAAAATATTTTTCAGTCCCAAGTCATATAAATTGAATTACAACCGCCTTTGACTTGTTAGCCACACGTAATCAGATGCGCGAGTAGCGAACCGCTCACCGGCGGACTGAGCTGTACACTAAATAGCCGCTTGTCTCATACGGGCTGTTAAGTGTACAGTTATGGCCTCTGGAGTCCGTCGCCTTAGATGAGGGGTCAGCGTAGATGACCCAGGCTAAATTCCTTTTACTGCTAGTGACTTTTCCATGGCAGGAGGTGCAGTTAGCTTCGTAATACCAACTGAAGAGCTATTTGTTTGAGAGGTAGTGGCTCCAAGGTCTGCACAGCCGACAACGGCCATGAGAACAGTGTGCATCCCCATGCGTACCGCATCCAAGTGACGCCATTGGCTCAGGAGGACATGGCGGTCAGTCGGTTCCGATTGAGCCAACTGTGGCCAGAGCGGAAGAGCATCTTTTATGACAAATGGTGGTGTGTTTATTACTTGTGTACGTAGACGGGCGTTAAATATGTATGGGAACTGGGAGGTCTGACAAGATTTTAGCAGGGATCCCATGCCTTTTGTCACCCCAAAGTATAGTTCGTGTCTGTGACGGAAAGTTGATTAGAATATTGTGCTGAAGCAAATCGGTCAAGAGCTTTCCAAAATTTTTGCTAGCAGTGTTTCCCTATATATACGTTCAATGAGGTGGCGATGCGGTAAGTACATTAAAAAATCCATTCTATAAAATATACTAAGGCAAAATTCAATAAAAATATGTATATTATATAATTAAATAAACAAAAATTAAATATAATAAAATAAATAATCAAGATATCCTGATTTGCACAGAATAATTTTCAGTGTAATTGAAACACTTTACTAATAAGTTATATCTTGAACCTCTTCCCAGATACACTTTCCAGGACATCTACTATGTTACGACTTATCTCATCTACATTGAAGCTAATTTAAAATAATAAAATAGAATAATCAATAATGTACACGCGCAACGTTGTGTCAAAATTTCAACGTAATGGGTGAAGAACTTTCGGAAATTTTAAATTTTGCACAAAAACGAAGATTTATCTTTTTATTTATGTAGATTTGTGTGACAAGAGGATGAAAACAGTCATTAAAAAAACAATCACCGTAATCCCCTCAGGCTAAATGCCTGGTTCGAGTGAAATTATGAAACACACTTAGTTTTAAAAATTTTTACGCTCACATGTTTCTGTGCTTTTGGGTAATTGGAATGATTGCATGACGAGTAGCACGTCAGCTGTTCATCACAGGAAAGACGGTATTGTTGACATAGTGATGCAAACTGATTGCCTGTAGTGTGTGATGTTGAGTAACAGTAGTCGCTAATACTTGTTGTGGACGCGGAATCGTGTGCTCGCTTGTGCACACGCCGCCAGCAGCAGAGATTTGGCCACAGCGTGTGTTTTTTGTGTGTCGGTGCCGCAGATCCCCAGGCGCGTGGCGACACGACACGACCGGACAGGCGGCGCAGCCGGCGCCACAGGGCCAGGGGACGGGCCTGCTGGCGGTATGCCGGCCACGTGTGAGGGGCTGCCGCTACACGGGGGCGCGCGCTCGCTGACAGCCGGGTCGCACCCGTGCCCCACCTGCGGGGGAGCGGCTGTCTCCGTCCCCACTGCTGCCGGCCGGGACCTACGTCACAGCCAGCGTGTCGCGTCTGCTGATGTATACCATTATACCATCTTCATCCTCATCTCTGCTGTGCTAGTGTCATTAAAATTGCTACACCAAGAAGAAATGCAGATGATAAACGGGTATTCATTGGACAAACATATTATACTAGAACTGACATATGATTACATTTTCACACAATTTGGGTGCATAGATTCTGAGAAATCAGTACCCAGTACAAGCACACCTGGCCGTAATAACGGCCTTCATAGCCCTTGGCATTGAGTCAAACAAAGCTTGGATGGCGTGTACAGGTACAGCTACCCATGCAGCTTGAACGCGAAACCACAGTTCATCAAGAGTAGTGACTGGCTTATTGTGACGAGCCAGTTGCTCGGCCACTATTGACCAGACGTTTTCAGTTGGTGAGGAGGAGGAGGATATTGGTGTTTAACGTCCCGTCGACAACGAGGTCATTAGAGACGGAGCACAAGCTCGGATTAGGGAAGGATGGGAAAAGGAAGTCGGCCGTGCCCTTTGAAAGGAACCATCCCGGCATTTGCCTGGAGTGATCTAGGGAAATCACGGAAAACCTAAACCAAGATGGCCGGACGCGGGATTGAACCGTCGTAATTGGTGAGAGATCTGGAGAATGTGCTGGCCAGGGCAGCAGTCGAACATTTTCTGTATGCAGAAAGGCCCGTACAGGACCTGCAACATGCGGTCGTGCATTATCCTGCTGAAATGTAGGGTTTCGCAGGGATCGAATAAGGGGTAGAGCCACGGGTCGTAACACATCTGAAATGTAACGTCCACTGTTGAAAGTGCCGTCAGTACGAACAAGAGGTGACCTAGAAGTGTAACCAATGACACCCCATACCATCACGCCGGGTGAAATGCCAGTATGGCGATGACGAATACACGCTTCCAATGTGCGTTCACCGCGATGTCGCCAAACACGGATGCGAACATCACGATGCTGTATACAGAACCCGGATTCATCCGAAAAAATGACGTTTTGCCATTCGTGCACCCAGGTTTGTCGTTGAGTACACCATCACAGGCGCTCATGTCTGTGATGCAGCGTCAGGCGTAACCGCAGCCATGGTCTCCGAACTGATAGTACATGCTGCTGCACACGTCGTCGAACTGTTCGTGCAGATGGCTGTTGTCTTGCAAACATCCCCATCTGTTGACTAAGCGATCGAGAAGTGGCTGCACGATCCGTTACAGCCATGCGGATAAGATGCCTGTCATCTCGACTGCTAGTGATACGAGGACGTTGGGATCCGGCATGGCGTTCCTATTACCCTCCTGAACCCACCGATTCCATATTCTGCTAACAGTCATTCGATCTCGACCGACGCGAGCAGCAATGTCGCGTTACGATAAACCGCAATCGCCATAGGCTATAATCCGACCTTTATCAAAGTCGGAAACGTGATGGTAAGCATATCTCCTCCTCAGACGAGGCACCACAACAACGTTTCACCAGGCAAATCTGGTCAAATACTGATTGTCTATGAGGAATCAGTTCGAAACTTTCCTCATGTCTTCACGTTGTAGGTGTCGCCACCGGCGCCAGCCTTGTGTGAATGCGCTGAGAAGCTAGTCATTTGCGTATCATATCATCTTCTTCCTGTCGGTTAAATTTCACGTCTGTAGCACGTCATCTTCGTGGTGCAGCAATTTTAATGGCCGGCAGTGTACATAACACTTGCACCGAAAATATAGTGGACTTGGAAGTGTCAAAACTATTTATTACGAGAGTGAGTCAAATGAAAACCTTAAATATTTTTTAAATATTATTTATTGTGCAAAAGTGGTACAAAGCTGTATCACTTTTCAACATAATCTCCCCCATGCTCAATAGAAGTTCAAAATGGCTCTGATCACTATGGGACTTAACATCTGAGGTCAGCAGTCCCCTAG
This sequence comes from Schistocerca gregaria, assembly GCF_023897955.1. Lineage (NCBI taxonomy): Eukaryota > Metazoa > Arthropoda > Insecta > Orthoptera > Acrididae > Schistocerca > Schistocerca gregaria. The sequence continues at coordinate 175,909,196 of NC_064925.1, read as the reverse complement.
AACCTAGAACCTAGAACTAACCTAAGGATATCACACACATCCATGCCCGAGGCAGGATTCGAACCTGCGACCGTAGCAGTCGCGCGGTTCCTTACTGAAGCACCTAGAACCGCTCAGCCACCGCGGCCGACGCAATACAAGTCCTCCAGCGCTTGTAAAGTGCATAAATTCCTTTAGGAAAAAATCCTTTCGGTAGTTCGCGCAAAAACTCACGCACCGCGCGGCGTACCTCTTCATCAGAAAGAAACTTCTTTCCTCCCACTGTGTCTTTGAGTGGCCCAAACGTATGGAAATCACTTCGGGCAAGGTCTGGTGAGTATAGTGGATGAGGAAGACACTCAAAATGAAGGTCTGTGTTTGTTGCAACTGTTGTACGGGCAGTGTGTGGATGTGAATTGTCATGTTGCAAAAGGACACCTGCTGACAGCAATCCACGTGCTTTGATTTGATTGCAGGACGCAGATGATTTTTTTAGGAGATCTGTGTATGATGGACTGGTGACAGTGGTCCCTCTTGGCATTTAGTGCTTCAAAATGACACCTTTTTCGTCTCAAAAGAGAGTCAGCATAACCTTCCCTGCTGATGGTTCTGTTCGAAACTTCTTTGGTTTTGGTGATGAGGAATGGCGCCATTCCTTGCTCGCTCTCTCAGTTTCCGGTTGGTGGAAGTAAACCCAGGTTTCGTCAAAAATGTTCAAATGTGTGTGAAACCTTATGGGACTTAACTGCTAAGGTCATCATTCCCTAAGCTTACACAATACTTAACCTAAATTATCCTAAGGACAAACACACACACACCCATGCCCGAGGGAGGACTCGAACCTCCGCCGGGACCAGCCGTACACTCTATGACTGCAGCGCCTGAGACCGCTCGGCTAATCACGCGCGGCCAGGTTTCGTCCCCAGAACCGATTCTTGCAAGGAAGCCACCATCTTCTCGTTCAAAGCGCCGAAGAAGTTCTTCACAAGCATCAGCACGTCGCTCTCTCATTTCAGGAGTCAGCTGCCGTGGCATGCGGACACTTTGTAAAACTGGAGCACATCATGCACAATGTGATGTGCTGAACCATGACTAATTTGTAAACGTGCTGCAATGTCATTCAGCCTAACTCGGCGGCTTTCCTTGACTATGGCTTCAACTGTTGCAATGTTGGGTGGAGTCACAACTCTTTGTTCCTGACCTGGACGAGGAGCATTTTCCACTGAAGTCACACCATTTGCGAACTTCCTACTTCATTCGTAGACTTGCTGCTGTGACAAACATGTATCACCGTACTGAACCTTCATTCGTCGGTGAATGTCAATAGGTTTCACATCTTTACGCAAAAACCTAATAACAGAACGCTGTTCTTCCCTGGTGTAAGTCGCAAGTGAGGCGGCCATCTTTATACTGATACTGCGACGGTATGTGTGCGCCTGCACTATGCTGTCACCTACAGGCCATTCTGCACGCTGTTTGTAGCACGCTTACCAACTTACAGGATAAGGGCGCGAAATTTCGATTTGTTACTACAAATTTAAGGTTTTCGTTTGACTCACCCTCGTATTAATTTTCACTTCCTCTCTTTAGCCGGCCGTGGTGGCCGAGCGGTTCTACGCGCTTCAGTCCGGAACCGTGCGGCTGCTACCGTCGCAGGTTCGAATCCTGCCTCGGGCATGGATCTGAGTGATGTCCTTAGGTTAGTTAGGTTTAAGTAGTTGTCAGTATAGGGGACTGCTCAGAGCCATTTGAACCTCTCTTCTTTCTTCTCTTGTCTGCAATTATTTCTTTTTTCTCTTTTTACAGGGCGAACCACATAACACGTCGCAAATATTGTGGACCTGGAAGGCCCTATGGATACACGATTTTCATGGCATTGAATTGTAGGGAAGGGCCCGTATTTGCAGCCGATACACAGATTTTGAGAAGTCCAAGAAAACGCAGTTATTTACGACAGCTCCAAGTTTTTAAATGGAACAATGTCTTTTGACAAAAAAATCCTAAAAGTGGCATAAATGAGAATGCCAATGGTGTCAGTTACTGCAAGCTAGTGCAAGTAACTTTTCATAACTGGGATCCACAGTCATGTGAAATTTATTGAAAGACATCATGTTTACACCAGTGACTGTTAAACATTTTTTTCCACTATTGCAATTTCGGCCTTATGTCATTATCAAGTGCAGATGTTTTGCTTTTAAGCCATGTCTGCTTTGTACAAGCTGACACAATTATATGTCGTTGTCATTTGCTGTTAAATGCATTCGTAACTCACTACTTAGCAGCGTTACGAATGTATTTAACAGCAAATGACAACGACATATAAACGTGTCAGCTTGTATAAAGTAGACACGGCTTAAACCCAAAACATCTGCACTTGATATTGGCCTAATTGCAATAGTGGAAATAAAATGTTTAACAGTCACTGGCGTAAACAAGATGTTTTTCAAGACTAGTGCAAGTAGTTTACGAGTTATCGTATTGTTAACATTGTAAACACCGACAGCCGACAGCGGGTTTTCCGTCCTAATGCTCAGATGCTAGGCGACGATGTTATGTTTGTATACACTGGGTTGCTTGTACACTGCGATTGCATTGGGACTGTTCTGTCAGCTACTGCTTGATAGTGGACGTAGTAGAACGTGCTTGCAAGATCGTATTTTCCCAACTCGAAAAATGCGAAGATGCTCATGGTTTATAGCGAATGTAAGAAGTATGCTGAAAGATATCGCAACCTTTTCAAACAATTACAGATGATATAAATCGACGTGTCATTGCTGCTTGCGCTGCAGTTTCCTCTGAAATGCTAGAACCTGGGCAGCAATCATTGCTGCGAGATTGTTTTGATGCTGATGGTGGTCATTTTGAGGGTACATTGATCCCTTACATGTGAGACCCTACAAACGCATCATATTCACTATTTTCTGTCTTTCGTTTCTCCTAGTCATTGTACCATTTAACAAAACAAGTGACGTATTAACATCCTTTTAGCGCTGCACATACGTATTCATGTGAAATTCACATTCGTTTGTGATACGTCATAGAACAAACGAATGTCGGCGTTTACACTTTCAGATTGCGATACCTTTTAAACTACTTGCGCTAGTCTCCTGCAAAAAACACTGGCGATCTAATTTAGTCTACTTTGATTGTGGTTCTCTCAATACGCACTGTTCCACTGAAATATTTCTACATTTATTTTTAACTGAATAGATATTTGAAACTCATAACGCTCTGTGTGTGGACTGCAAAGGCGTATGGACTGCCTACCATCCCAGTCTGTGAAATCCACATATCAGTGACACTATCCGTTATTGAAATACTTACAGTGCAAGTTGTGAGTGATTCACCCTGTAATCGAGGGGCACTCGTAAACCTTTATCGTCTCGAAGAGAAGAAGTACGTAATTAAATTTTTGTTGGTTTGCAGGTACATCTGCTCAATTACGTTTCCCAATGAGATCCCCGCACCAGAGTACCCAGCACTTCTCTACAGAAGAGAAAAATGGCGTATTACATTGAGAACGTGGATTATCGCCCTGAAATTCACACACTCCTCTTTAAAGGGGCGCAACTCTGCAACATTGCATGCAACAATGCAACATCATATAACACAGGAATAGATGGCAACGTTGCTTCCAGTGGTTCAAATAAGACCTAATAAAGGACGAAGTGGCCGACCAGCTCTCTGTGAATAACGGGTAATAGCAACAGAAGTAAAAGCCCGACTTACCACGACTCAGATGATAGTCATAAACTTGATCATGGATCAGTTTTCAACATATTGCACGTCATTTTGAGCATAACAAAGACTAACGTTCACTGGATTCGGCTATTTCTCACGCCCATTCAATAAGCCTCTCGAACCGAGATGGCAGCGGGAACGTTGCGACTGTGTCAGTATTATCCAGATGACCTCTTAACCGCCTGATCACCAGAGAAGAAACTAGGTTTACCAGCAAAGCAAACAGTTTAATCATGCGGATTCTCCATCGTTGTAAGAAGCAAAGTGGTCCTGAGTGCTTTATTGTCCTGCCATGGTGTGGTGGTTAAAGATGATACTCGTTCGGTGCATACTACCGAAATCTCCTGTCAAGATTACGGAAAGCTGTCAAGACGAGCATCGCGGGAAGCTGGCCAAGAGGCTGTTTTTGCTCCAAGACTACGCCCCAGTTTTTTCTGCGCAGGTCGCAGTTACACACGCTGCAGTTCTGGACTGCGGTATTCTGCCTCACCTCTATTATTCTCTTGTGCGGCGCCCAGTTACTTCCTCCTCTTCCCAGAGATGAAGAAAACACTGACTAGCAGGAATGTCCAGAATGACGACGAGGTGATTTTCGAGGTGGAAAGTTTCCTAAACAGCCACTTGCAGATTTTCACTTCAAGGTCTCACTCAAGTCATCCATTATTGGGCAAAAGTCGTCGCTTTGAAGGCTGAATAGGTGCAGACCCATACATCACTAAATTCCATGCTCACAACCTAACGTTTTCAAAGTGAAAATGAAAACCTTACGACTCCCCTACAAATGCTGCTACATTTACACGTACGGAGTCTTCAGCTGCCCCCACATGTGGTTTTATGCAGCCCACAACATCTTAAAAAACCACCACGCAAAGTGGTCCTGAGTGCTTTATTGTCCTGCCATGATGTGGTGGTTACAGATGATGCTCGTTCGGTGCATACTACCGAAATCTCCTGTCAAGATTATGGAAAGCTGTCAAGACGAGCATCGCGGGAAGCTGGCCAAGAGGCTGTTTTTGCTCCAAGACTACGCCCCAGTTTTTTCTGCGCAGGTCGCAGTTACACACGCTGCAGTTCTGGACTGCGGTATTCTGCCTCACCTCTATTATTCTCTTGTGCGGCGCCCAGTTACTTCCTCCTCTTCCCAGAGATGAAGAAACCACTGACTGGCAGGAATGTCCAGAATGACGACGAGGTGATTTTCGAGGTGGAAAGTTTCCTAAACAGCCACTTGCAGATTTTCACTTCAAGGTCTCACTCAAGTCATCCATTATTGGGCAAAAGTCGTCGCTTTGAAGGCTGAATAGGAGCAGACCAATACCATCACTAAATTCCATGCTCACAACCTAACGTTTTCAATTGTGAATATGAAAACCTTACGACTCCCCTACAAATGCTGCTACATTTACACGTACGGAGTCTTCAGCTGCCCCCACATGTGGTTTTATGCAGCCCACAACATCTTAAAAAACCACCACGCGATTCTCAAATTCTCTCTCTCGCTTCGTGCAAACTGTTAGTCCTACAACAGAAATGAACACGATCTTTTTGTAGGGAATTTGATGAAGTTAGATTTTGTACAGGGATACGTTTTCGCTGGAGGCAACGGTTTTCGAGTTATTCAAGCAAAAAGCATTTGAAGATCACTTTTGTACGCTTTTCTTGACCAATTCGAAAATTACAGCCTCTAGCGAAACCGTATCCCAGTACAAAATTTAGCTACATGGAATTTCCTACAAAAAGGTCCTATGCATTTTTCCTCTAGGACTAACAGTTCGCACGTAGTGAAGGAGAATGTGAAATCCTTGCATGCGGTATTTGAAGGCGTTGCAGGTTGCATGAAACGCATAGGTAGGGGCAGCTGAATTACCCTGTATACTCCTCAAGACACTTTTCAATACGTGACGTAATATTAGTGATTTTCTATTCTATTCCACTCACATCTTCAGTGACAAAGAAATGACTGAATGCTTCTGCACACGCACTAGTATCTCATGATCCCTAAGCGAGATACACTAGCGCAGTGCAGAATCGTCGTAAGGTCTTCCCCGAATACAACTTTTCTAAAATCCCACAAAAGTTTTCTCTGGAAATATGTCGCCTTTCCTCCAAAGATTCCCACTTAAATTCCAAGAGCGTCTCTGTTGAACTTCCAAATGGGCTGTACTATCCCATTAAGACCCTTGTAACTTCTTTCTAAATTAAGTGTGAGTTGTCGAACCTACTTCATAAGTATCCAAAAGGTGGTGCAATGTGGGAGAACTGGTCGCACTAACATCAAGTATGCTGTTTTCTTTGCAGATATACAGGGTGTCTTAAAAGGTACGCTGCAACTTCAGTGTATTATAGTACATTAGCTTAATTAATGTATTCGTACCATGTCTGACTTATGTGACAGACAAATTCACAAAGTTTTGTTTGTTTGTGGTCCAGGTTGTCGTGAGTTAGGCATAATGCCTATAGTTAGAGAAAAGACTCAATGTGTGGAATGATTTATTCAGATCACATCAGACACGCAGGTTCAAAAGAACTTCCAACCACGCTGTATGAGAAGGAGCCACCTTCGCTGATATCGATACGCCGTTGGTACAGGAATTTTAAGAAGGCAGGATCTGAAGCGTTATTCTGAACTATATGGAACTAGTGAAGCCGGTACAGATCGGATACGGTTGGCTTCTTCTCTCAGAAAATTACATTTTATTTTAATAATTGCCGTGATATGCTGGAGCTGTTCGCAACACCACAACTGGCTGACCGCAAAGACAGTTGTTTTCCAACAAGATAGTCCACTTCACCTTGTGAACAGACTGTGTGAGATGATCTAGACCAGGTGTTTGCAGATGGCTGGATTGGTAGGAGCAGTCCAGTTCCCAGGCCTCCTAAGTCACCTGACTTTCTATTGGGATATGTCAAGGAAAGAGGACCGAAAGCCTGTCAACCACATCAGTGATTTAAAGACTCAAATCGAAATGCCGGGTCGTTGCCTTTGTTGCGTGCTTTATCTACCATTTATCCACTTTTTAAAAAAGCTATCATTTATTAGGCCAAGTGAAAACTTTGACTAAAATTCTCGCACTTCCTTACGATCTTCCAATAGCGATACTCTCCAGCAGGCAACAGCATCTTTAGCGAACAATGTCATAGTGCTGTTGGTTCTATATGATAATTAGTTTATGTACATTGAGAACGCTAGAGGTTGTATTACATTTTCTTGTGACACTTTCGTTTCTGTTTAACGCTCTAAGTTCTGTATAACGCCCTGGACTCTTTTAGTCAAACATTCTTCCAACCAGTCGTATATTCTCAAGGATAGTATCTTAGGTCTTAGCTAGGTCTTAGACGATAATTAAGTACAGTGTCGAATACCTGTCGAAAATCTAGCCGGACGAATTGTACCTGTTCGCTAGCATCTCCTACTCCATATCTCGTTACGTAGCAGGAGTGCTTCTATGTAAGAATCCTTCTTCGTCGTCTTCTACTGCTACTATTGCTACGCGATTCTTTTTCCGTCATTGTCTGTTCTGTCTCAATTTCACCTAATTCTCGTTGACACTTCTTATTATTCTTCTCCTCCTCGACAATTCGGCTCCTCCTCCTCCTTATTCTCGGTCCATCATTACTTCTTTCTTCCGACTCTTCTATTATTTCCCCCTCCTCCATTCTTCTTCAGTATATCTTTGTCCTCCTTCCAGATTCTTCATTTTATCGTCCTTAATCTGTTTGACTCATTTATTTCCGTTTCCTTTTCTACTACTTTTTCGCTACTTGTTCTTCAGCTTACTCCCTTTCTTGAGATATTTTCTCCCTCTTTAATGTATTACATACCATTCAGACTGTTCAAAATGATATTCATTCTCGAAGTAAGAAATACACGAACGTTATGGAATGAAGGAAAAGAATAGGTAAACAAAGTTCCGATGTATGGTGTGTATGGCAAAGACTGCCTTGGCTGCTTCTGTGCTACAAAGACAATTTGAGAGTTTAGTCGGCTTGTTCTCTGCAAGCGAACCATAGCCTGTCTCAATTACAGGCATAAGATTTTTCTCACAACATGATATCTTAATAAAGATAAGGTTAGTGATTAGGCAAGCTGATATTCAAATCACTAGAATCTATAGTTCACTTTTGACTCAACGGAAGACTACTTTCTCTGGTCCAAACTGATGCATTGAAAATGGAACATACGTAATAAATTGCACTGAAATGTGGTAAAAGAGACCGTAGAGAAGAGGCTTGTTTATACAAAATAAATAGGCATTTTTTAAAAAATCGTCTGCGCAAGGAATGACGTCAAAGCACAAGGATGGCGTCAGGTAAGTACTTCACTTCGTTCCCAATAGAAACCAGGAATCACAGTACGAAACTGAGCACGTGGAGCATGTGAGTTACGTGTAAGCAAATCATTTAAAAGTAGCTAATTAGAAAAGACGGTAAACAGTCCTATAAAGCACCATGATCACTAGAGAGAATAAAATACCTTGCAAAAGGAAATATATCTGTTGGCAGGACGAAGAAAATATCCTGGAGTAGTTGCAAACTACAAGAATTACTCAAAAATACTAAAAGATTTTTTAAAAACACAAGGAACATGGACGTCATGTCAGAAATCAGTAATTGTGGCAACAGACTTAAGGCTATATGTAATGTAGTGAAACGAGAGACAGGACAACAAGACACAGAATCACAGAATAGAGTACAATCACTGTTGAATTGCTTAAGGGCTATAAATGATGAGTCATAGGTAGCAAATATGTTTAATAAACCTTTATTAAACATAACAGAAGTATAAGGTCAAAAGTTCGAGAGAAAAATAACAACAGTAAGTTGAAGAAGCAACTGTGATAAAATAAATCCTGTGAATGTATCACGAAGTTTTCCTTCTGAATTTAAGAATATTATATATTGCCTTAAATATAAAACCTCACTGGGTTTGATAGCATATTCCAAAGATTCGTTCCCATATAATAAGCCCTGTTTTATCGGAAATACATAATGCACTAATAACTCAAGGCATCTTTTCAGAAAGTTTGAAATATGACGTTGTTAAACACCTCCGTAAGAAATGTGATAGCAGTAGTGTCAATAATTACCGACCTACTTCATTACTGCCATCGTTTTCTAAAATTTTTGAGAAGGTGATATATTTTAAAATCGTATGCCTCCTGAGGAACAATAATATCCTCATTAAACGACAATTTTGATTTTAGAAGACTTGCTCAGCTAAGAATGCCAGTTATATGTCCACTCACCAAATTTTACAACTATTAAACAACAAAACGGCACTACCCAATAAATATTTTTCTGGGTTTGTGACCGCATAGTCAATATACATTCTGGGTGAAGAAGGTGGCTTGCAACAGGGAACGAAACGTCGATAGTTTTATTTATATTGACAATGCGGTCACAAACCCAGAAAAATTTTATTGGATGTGACAATGGCCGCGGAAGCCAAAGTTTATATAAAATAGCACTATTTGGTATTTTCTGCGACCTATCTAAGCTATCTGACTGTAAATCACAATATTTTCCTAGATAAGCTGATGTTTTATGGAACTGACAGTACAGCCAAGCAATGACTGGATGGTGTCCTATCTAAACGAAAGAATGCATAAAGTTGTACTTAGCAGTTCAATCAATGTAATCACTAGACATTCTTCTGACTGAGGAAGAACGACGCAATGGCGCATTTGGTTCCCCAGGGCTCAATATTAGGTCCGATATTATTCCTCAAACGTGTAAACGATCTCCGTCTAATATTCAACAAGCAGAAACAGTCCTTTTCTCAGACGACACCAGTATTGTAATCATTCCAAGTATACATGCACCAGCACAAGAGATGGTAGACAATATCCTTAGGAGTATCACTGACTGGTTTTCTGTGAATGGTTTGATTTTGTTTCAAACAGATGCGACAAATTCAGTTCTGTGCATTTAGTGTAACTCATGGCGAGGAAACAATAAATAGGGCGGAACTTCAAAACTGTTAAGTGCCCATACTGATGAGAATTTGAACTGTAGAAAGCACATTTTGGAACTGCTAAAACAACTCATTTGAGTAACATTACAGATCATGGGGAGAGACAAATCAGTAAGCACTTGTATTTTGCATATTTTCATTCAGTAATGTCATATGGAATAAGGTTCTGGGTCATTCATCCTTAAGAAACTTAAGATAGAAAGTCTTCATTGCTCAGAAATGTGCTGTACCAATAATATATGATTCTCAATCACATCATCTTGTCTACATATGTTTAAGGGTTTAGGCATTTTGACTAGTGAGTCGCAGTATATATATTCTGCCATTAAGTTCGTTGGAAATAATTCACTAGACTTTGAAAGGAACAGTGGTATACATAAATACAATATCAGATGAAAAAAAATGACATTCATTACTCCACATTAAGGTTGTGTGTAGCACAAAAATGAGTGCGCAATGCTGCAACCAAAATTTCTGATTATCTGCCGAATCACATAAATTGACTGACAAACAGCAAATTAAAATTTGAAAGCAGATTGAAGAAGCTTCTCCTTGATAACTTCTATTCCGTAGAAGAATTTTTGGCTCTTGAAATTTTCTGTGAGGTTCTCCAAAGTGAACAATGCACTGCCTTGTAGCGTGTACATTGCAGTTTGTTGATAATTTTTGTGAAGTTCCCATGCCGACTCAACGAGCCCGAGTGGGTTGCCGTTCTTGGATCCTTCTCTTTCCTTAATCTGACTATGTAAGGCTCCCAGACTATTAAGAACCTATAAAGTACTGTAATTTGTCGAAGGAAGATCTTGTAAGAGATCTACTTACCGCATAAATGACGATACTTTGGGTTTCTTCCGAGAAATCTGTGTCATCTGTCTTTTCACACCGCTTGATTTATTTTGTAGCTCAATCTAAATTCCTTCCAGGCAGATTCTCCTATGTACTTGAAGGCTGTGACTTTCGTTGACTAACGGCAGATTCTGTTGTTGAATGATATCAGATCTCTTTTCGCCTATTTTCGATTGTAATATTTTATTAATTTATGTGGAGGTTCAGCTTCTTATTTTTGCATCAGTTACTGACCACCTTCAAGCATATCACATTTTACATAAATTTACCAAGTCTCCCCCTTCTATCAGCAGTTTATCATAGGTCACTTGAGCATGCAAGTGATTGGTAAAAGGAGCAAGCCATGTCCTTTTTTAAGAATGAGCGTTGGACAGTTGCGCTTAGGAATTCTCTGTGTGGCTGATGTCAGTACGTTATACATTACGGAACTCTTTTTATGCTAAAGTATGAGTATTATAACCTTTTTGGAAGCCAAAAAATCTCCTTTTTAGAACTTAACGAGGATTCCGCAAATAGCGATACTTCGAAGCTCAGCTCGCCTTGCTCGTCACTGAAGTTCAGAGGACAATTTACAGTGGCGCCTTATATAATAACGCGTTCATTTACTTCTGGAGGGAGTTCGATACAGTCGAGTGAACAAATTTAAAGCTTGAGGAATTTCTGACCAAATTTGTGATATAATTCAAGGCTTCCTAGAGGACGGAAATCAGTTCATCGTTCTTAGTGTGGCTTCAGAAGTGAAAGTAGCTTTGAAAGAATCGCCAAGGAGTCTTATAGGACCGTTATTGTTCACGATATGCATGATAAACAAAGACATTAAGTCTAATTGGTTAACAGCCTGTAGGTCCATCTTTGAAACACTGTAACACGGAAACGTTTCTGCGTGGTATAGATTCGATAATTCATTGGTATGTTACCGAACGTGTGTGGCAACAAATGTCTACACACAATTCACCCAGTTTCCTTAAATTAAGAGACGGTGGTTCATGGAGGCTTGACTGGCAGCCTATAGTGTCGCAGACGAGTTCCATCTGTTTCACATCAGGCAAACTTGGTGGCCAAGACATCAACGTGAATTCACTGCCATACTCTTCAAAGCACTGTAGCCCGATTCTGGGATTGTGATGCCATACATTTCATCATAATAAAAAAAACATGGTTCAAATGGCTCCGAGCACTATGGGACATCTATGGTCATCAGTCCCCTACAACTTAGAACTATTTAAACCTAACTAACCTAAGGACATCACATAATACCCACTCATCACGAGCCAGAGAAAATCCCTGACCCCGCCGGGAATCGAACCCGGGAACCCGGGCGTGGGAAGGGAGAACGCTACAGCAAGACCACGAGCCGCGGACATCATCATCATAATTTATTTAGATCAGCGTTAAGTACAAATGGTTTAGCATAAATTTTATGAAATTATGATTAGGAGAAATAACCGCGCAGGGTTAGCCGAGAGGTCTGAGGTACTGCAGTCATGGGCCGTGCGTCTGATCCCGGCGGAGGTTCGAGTCCTCCCTCGGGTATGGGTGTATGTGTTTGTCCATAGGATAATTTAGGTTAAGTAGTGGGTAAGCTTAGGGACTGATGACCTTAGCAGTTAAGTCCAATAAGATTTCACACACATTTGAACATTTTGAACATTAGGAGAAATAAAATAATTGAAAGACAATCGTCATTTGGCTGAAATCCATATATATACATAATAAAAGTGTGTGTATAATCCAGCGTGGGATAATGACAATATAATGAAAAGAGTACATTGCTACTCACCACATAACGGAGACGAAACACACACACACACACACACACACACACACACACACACACACACACACACACACACGAAAACGTGTGATACGCTTGTGATTTGTGTTTGCGTGAGTGTGTGTGCATATGTTGGCTTTTTGGCCGAAAGCTTATTTGTTTGACAGTCTTTTTGTTGTGCCTATCTGCGATTCAGCATCTTCGCTACATGGTAAGTAGCAGTATGTCTTTCTGTTCCGGCGTAAAGTCAAGCGCCAGCACGCCAGGCGGGAATGTTAGAGCAGAGAGGGCTGTGAGATGACGTCAGCCAGTTGCATGCTGACCGACCCCTCTCCAGGATGACAACGCGACGGCAGCGCTCTCTTCATGAAGAGGACACAAATGTTGCGCTGAGATCTACGAGATTGAAAATAGCATCTAGACTAGTCATTTCGCTTCTACGAGGGTCACGCCAAAAGAAATGCACACTATTTTTTAAAATCCATCTTTTATTCTACATGTTTGAAAGTTGTACACTGTGTAGATACATCCTTTAGGAACAATATATTCATTTCTCCACATAATTTCCACTCCTCTCAACTGCCTTACGCCATCTTGGAACCAGCGTTGTATACCTGCACAGTAAAGTTCTGGACCAACCTGTTGGAGCCACTGTTTAGCAGAGTGCACAAGCGATTCATCATCTTCGAACCTTGTTCCACGAAGAGAGTCTTTCAGTTTCCTAAAGAGATGATAGTCACATGGAGCCAGGTCAAGACAGTAAGGCGTGTGTTTCAGTGTTGTCCATTCGAGTATTGTGATCACTTCCATGGTTTTTTGACTGACATGTGGCCGAGCATTGTAGTGCGACAGCGAAACATCCTGCTTTTGCCGATGTGGTCGAACAGGACTCAGTCGAACTTGAAGTTTCTTCAGTGGCGTCACATATGCATCAGAATTTAGGCTGTTCCACTTGGCATGATGTCCACAAGCAAGAGTCCTTCGGAATCGAAAAACACCGTAGCCGTAACTTTTCCAGCAGAAGGTGTGGTTTTGAATTTTTTTTTCCTTGGGTGAATTTGCATGATGCCACTCCATTGATTGCCTCTTCGTCTCTGGTGAAAAATGATGGAACCATATTCCATCAACTGTCACAATTCTTCCAAGAAATTCATCTCGACCATTCTCGTACTGTTCCAAATACCGCTGCATACGGTGTTTTTTTTTGTTTCTTTGTGAGCCACTGTCAACATCCTGGGAACCCACCTGGCACAAACCTTTTTTAACGCCAACACTTTCAGTATTCTGCAAACACTTCCTTCCTTCTCTCCCAACGTAGTGTGACAATTTGCTCACTGTGATGTGTCTGTCAGCAGTCACCAATTCGTTAACTCTTTGCACATTGTCTGGAGTATGTGCAGTAGGAGGCCTGCCGCTTCGAGGACAATTCTCAATATTTCCGTGCCCTCTTTCATCACGTAACCTGCCTGACCACCGACAAATTGTACTGCAATCGACAGCAGCATCTCCATACACCTTTTTCAACCTCCTGTGGATGTTTCCCACTGTCTCGTTTTCACAGCACAGGAATTCTATGACAGTACGTTGCTTCTGACGAACGTCAAGTGTAGCAGCCATCTTGAAGACATGCTGTGACGGCGCCACTCACGGGAACAGGTTGAACTAAGTTTGAAAACAAGCGGGAAGGACGTATCTACACACTGTAAAACTTTGACACATGCAGAATGAAAACTGTATTTTTACAAGAGCAGTGTGCATTTCTTTTCGAGTGACCCTCGTACTATGTAGCATTGCCGATACTGAGGGATTTATTATTTTGTCTTTCACCCTTTGCTTGCGACATATCTAAGTTAAGTATTGCAATCATTTCCTTTTGTAATAAAATTCATTAATACGATTTGCTTCAATTGTTATCTAGCGATCCGAGAAAGCATGTTTCCTAGGCATCCCACATTTGACGAGTAGGCAGGATACAACTATTTCCATCATATAGTCAAAAGTTTATCTATGTATGTTCCACGTCTCCTCTTAAACCACTGCATACGTTTCAACCAAACTTTGCGCACACATCATTTACTGTCCGGAAAGAATAACTACAGGAGTAGAAACACACTACCTCCCCAAGGGGTAGGGCGGGAGTGAACAGGAATCGTAGCTCAAGATGCGCAAGTAGCCAGTTATATTCATCCAGTATATGAGAATGGTATCACTTACTGACTTGCAAAGAACTTTATACACAATCCCTTTTTCGAGACCCCTCACCACGAAATCACAAAGAAAAACACTCGCTTACTGCATTAGCGCTGCTCATGCAGTAAAACTGGCGATATCAAACGTGACGTCTTTATTACTTCAACGCTAGTAATTCTATTCGCTAGACATCTGACGATACTCACGTATACCACTTAATGCACCTGCAAAATTACATCATTGCGCGAGACATAGTTCAGAAGGTATGACGTCTTATACGTTGAGCTGTTTGCAAATGAATGTGCAGGGCGAAATTCGCGAGAGATACGGGTGAAATATGTGTATAAATGTGTGTGGCATATGTGAAATATACGTGTGACATGTGCTGCGTGAGTGAAGCCATGGGTGTAGAGCTCCTCCTAAACCTCTGAATTGATTTCATACTGCATGTGAGAACCAGCAACCACCCACGGGGGTGAGGATCTAATATGAGGAGAGAAGGAGGGAGGAGGAGATGAATTAAAGAGGATTGTAATAAATAAATACAAGGGAAACGCTGTTTACTCAGCTAATTTGACAAAGAAATGTGTCGTACAATTTGTTTAAGAACTGCAACAGCAAAAAGTCGAACAACGTCGACATAATTTACGAAATGTGAAATAGTATTTTACTTAGCTCTGTATTGCGAACACAAATCTGTGTAGCAGGACTGGCCAGGGCGCGCCAAACCACACGCGAGCCAAGTGTGTGAGCTGAGGCGGGCCATCAGACGACCCGGTTGTGCGCTGAGACTCGGCTTTGATCGGACTTTCTCGGAAGTACTCGGCACAGTGCTGCGTTTCATTCAGTATGGCGGTGTGGCACTTTTCGGTCGGCATAACCGTCTGAAGTACGGAGGTCCCTTCATTATTTGTTTGTCGTGTGAAGGACATTCACATTTCCCTCTGCAGTTCGCAGAAAAAGAGGCGACCTATTAATCGGTTACCACAAGCCTTTGAAACCGAATTGGAATGACAGAAGAGACGTATGAGAATTTTCAGTATCTATTATGTAGTCATATAATCGATGCGTACTGCACATTTGCTATGCAACAACATTACAATATCATGCAGAAATAATTTAAAAATTTAGTTCACAGTGAAAGGGCAAAAAATCACAACGATCGACAGACGAGATTCATTGTGCTGCACATCAGGAACCACTTTATGCTATATTATCGGGCAGGGAACGCATGAAGAATTTAGTGGTACATATAGTAAAATTTCTAATGTCGTATGCTTTAGTCCACTGTCAGTTGCATTAGTTTTCGATGGAAGAGAACAAAGAGCATGGAGACTTTTTATATTACTTTAAGTGTGTTGGTTAAGGCAAGGGGCGTGCCTCGAACGATTCTTTGATTTATAAACCGCTATTGTTGAATTTATGAAGGAAAACGGAGCGCAGGGACGAAAATTAGAATATCCGGAATTGATTGCAGGCCTTCCATTTTAAGTGGACTTGACCGCACACTGCACGTAATAAGACATTTCAAGTTCTGATTTGATGAGAATACATTTAAAAAGAAAATTGCGTCGTAGAAGAGACAAATTCTGACAAACAAACACAGTCCCGTTTCGAAAGCCCACTGGCGTTAAGGGTAACTCGAAGTTTGAAGATTTCATGTTATCTTTGAAAGAACTACAAGCAGAGTCTTCTAAACGTTTAGGAGACAGTGCCAGTCATACAGACTGTTTACCGTTTCAGTTGAATGTACCCCTGTTCATGTTCAGATGTAACTGACTAATCTGCAATGTAATTCCCGTTTTAAAGACAAGCCCTTTTACATTAAAACTGTCGAGGACGCGTACATTGTTTGCTTCACGAAGAGTTTCTACATCTCAATAATGAGGTTATAAAAATGATACAATGTGTCGAGAAACATATGTGTGTGAAAGACCTTTTTTCGATTATGGAATTAAATACGTCACGATTTCTTGTCAACCTGAGTGCGAAAGTTTGTGAAAACGTCTATCTGTATGCCAACAGTTTGCATCAGAAAAAAAGTGTATTATGTCTTTAGCGTGGCAAAAATAATTAAGTAATATTGAAATATATTTTTGTGTGAGCTGTCTTACTGAGAAATGTAAAATATAAGAACAAGCCGTTAGCAATGCGACTTCATTGCCCTTTGAATGTGACGCATTCACAGCTGTCCCCTCTTTCTCCTCCCCACGCTCTGTCAGCGTGCCGTGGTGGTGGAGGTAATCTGCAGCCAGTCGGAGCGCTATACCACTCGTGCCTAAGCTGCAGATTATGGCTGTGCGAACATTTAAATGGGAGAAATGATATTTATTTCCACCTCGTTTTTGGGAAGTCAGTCTTTCTGTTACTTTTTCTTAGTGGAGGGTCTTTCGTTTTCTCTCTTGCCTCAGTAAACTTCCTGTGGTTTGCAGTTTTTACTTGGGTTTTCACGAACCGAGACAAATTTGTTGTTGGTGCCAGGTGTGGTCAGCTCTTGAATGAGCGTCTATTCATAAATTGAATGTTCTCCGCATGCAGTCAGACCGCAAACCCTGCCACATGGCAAGCTCTCATGTATGCAGCTGTAAAGTGCTCCCATGGCCATCTGCATTAGGAGTCAAAAACACTCAACACATAATTACATTTAAATTACCATAAAAATATTAACAATTAAAAAGTCAAGAATGACGAGATGTTCCAGAAGTTACATAGCTATTTGCAGGTACATTATTCCCAATTACCGGTTTCACGTCGTTATAGACAATGTTCACCTTCATGTGCCAAAAATACAAAGCACAGTGTGAAATGATATGTAATGGTAGAAATACAGAATCATAGATAGTGTTGGCAATGACAATTTCGTAATGTAGATGGACAATTACGGAGTTCCTGCATCTTATCCGCTTTAAGAACCAAACACATTGCTGTGCTGTCATAATAAAATCCAATAGATTTTTGTCAAATGTGTACAAATTTTGACTACTGAAAGAGGAGTAGAAAAAAATTGGAAAAAAAGTACTCTATGTGATACTGATGTGAATGGATTGCCTAAAAATAAACTAAAGTACTATATGAAAAAAGCAAGAAGTCATCCAAAAATTAATATTGTTGTATGGCACCGGACCGTTGAGAATGAAAGAAATATGAAAAATAGCTTATTGGATAACACCCAATAGGATATACATTATAGGATACGGTAGACACCTGCTGTATAAAACCGATGCAAGTAAAACAAAACCGTGTATGACGTATTTGCTAACAGAATGATGTGGCGTAAGCAGAACGTGGAAGTTAGCAATACACCGGGAGGTGAAAGACCATGTTTCCAAATAGGAAAAACAGTAAACACATGAACAGCTGCTTGGAGGAAATCATATCACAGTGCCGTAGTGTTGGTACCAAGCCTGGTAGGGCATACAATAGGCGAGAAGAGTGGCAGCTGTTGAGTGATCACTGTAAAGGACACGGAAAAGCTGCGTACTCGTGCAAGACGGCGTTATCGCACCTGACAGAGCTGAAATACTGTCTCGTTGTGGATTCCATGTGGCCGTGTGGTCGAATCGTGCAATATCCGGAATTGTGGGGCCCGATGTTGGACTCATTGGGAACTTGAGTGCAGCCATACTTGTTGTCAATGTTCTGGCCGTCCTCGTCTGACCACCTGCCACCCGAGAACAAGTAATGGACTCCCTACAGCAATCAGTATTATCCCACACCACTGGTCAAAGATGTACAGTAGCCTGACTAGGAACTGCCGTTCCATTGATAGGCTTCCTTTAATAGCCCTACTCAAACGGCTGTGTGCCGTGACAAGGAAGCATAGACTGTTGATAAATCGCATTACATTGTGTTCATCGACAAATAATGGTTCTCACTCTCCCTGATAACTATCGTCGACCAATATGGCGCCGCCTCGGGGAGAAGTCTTATTATTCCAATGCTCTGGAGAGGCACAATGGTGTTACTCTTGGAGTCAAGGTTTGGGGACACATTTGACATGACTTAAGGTAATGGCTGGTAGTGATTCAGGGAAATCTAACGGCACAGCGGTACGTCACAGATATCCTGTGACTTCACACATTACCTCTCATGCGACTGTGTCGTGGTGCCATTTTTGAACAGGACAATATTTGTGCACACATGGCACATGACTGTGAAGTGTCTGCATGATGTTGAGGCACTCGTGTGGCTAGCAGCATCCCCTCATAGATCTCCGTTCCAGTGCCAATATTCAGGATTTTAAGGACCAATCACAAAAGTCGCGGGCCAGCTTTTCTGAGGAGATGATACAACAGCTTTATGACACCTTTCCCAACCGAACCAACGCCCTCATCCAGGCCACAGAGGGTACAATGTCGTAGTCATAAGTATTTATTTACTTGATATTGTAAATAGTGAATATTACACACCCTCTTAACCCACGAAGTCTCGTTTCGTTCCCTTCTGCTCTTGTAGTGGATTTACTTTTTTTGTCAAGCAATGTCTATGTAAACATGCGAGGGCTATTCAGAAAGGAAGTTACGAAATGGAAGCCACTGCCAAAAACGAAAATGTTTTATTTGCAATAGTTAGCTACACCTTACAGATATTTCTCTACATAGTCATCGCTCCGACTTCGACATTTGTCATAGTGTTGTACGAATTTTTCCACCGGTTCTCTACGCTCGTCTCCAGGTCGTTGTCTGTGCCAAAATGTTGTTCACGTGAGCAGGGATGAAGCTCAAGAGTGCGTCCGAGAATTGTCATGGAGAACTATACGCTTGACGGCTATGTTACGTGGGCTGCACGACATCAGGCGAAATCTCTAACTCGGTCCTCATACTTAGTGAGAGACACTACTTTTAGGCATATTCACGTGCTCAATGTGCGCTCTGAAGTGAAAAGGGTGACGTGGCACGATCGATGGGCGTGCTGCCTAACATCTCTGAGCAAAACTTCATCAGATTCTTACTGTGGTTTCGATTATGCGACCGATCGTAGCTTAGTTTCCGGATAGCGCTCGTATAAACGCTTTCACTAAAATAATTTGATTTGTAGGGTGGGAGGTGTTTTTTCGTTTGCCCATCTATCCCCATTGATATGAACCTTCCTACAGACACCATAGTAATCGATGACAACTCTCACATCAGTGGTACCAGGATATTTGTAGTTTCTACGAAGGTTTTCGCAGTTTGTCACTAGTCCATTCATGATCCAGTTTTCCACAGAGATGTGTGTGCTGTTCACAAGCCGCAATTCGGAGGAATATCCTGTTTCTCCATGAAAGCATCGAGCGAATTCCATTGAACCAGCCAGTCTGTCAGCTTCCATCAGTAAACACCAACTGATGTACTTCATGAAATACTCTCTGCAGAGTGTACAGGTAATGTATAACATGTGTGTAAGCAGAGCGATGCAAAAGCTGTCTGTCGCAGGAGCGATTGTGTGGGCATCTGGAGACCCTCCACTCCATCCCCTCCTCCCGCCCTCCCCCCCCCAGTTGGGGAGGGACGCCCGACGTCGGCGTCGCCGCCTCCGCCTCTGCTGCTGATTGGTGACCACTGGCAGTTAATTAAGAGAGCCGTGTGTGTCTTGGCCGGGGTGGCGGCCAACTTTTGAGTCAACACAATGGCCTTCCAGAAGGGGTGGACAGCAGGACTTTCATCGAATTACGGGCCGCACCGGCTTTGTCCCTCGCTGTTTGTGTGTCGGCTGCTCGTTAGGGGGTCGCCTGATGCTGTGTACACAGCGCGCTGTCCTGTCCGCCCCTGAATAAGGAGACGCCGGCCAACGGCAGCTAGCAGCGCTTCGCCAATCACGTGAAAAATCAGGCCCCCGTTTGGCGCACTCAACTGTGTGCTCTACACACTACCCCCACTGCCACGGTCCCACCACCACATTTCGACAGTGATCTATAAAATAAGACACACAGGAGACCCGAAAAAAAAGCTCGATTGTGGAGGGATAAAAAGGGTGACAGTTATTGAATTATATCAAAAACACGTAAATTTGTTACAAACTACGGCGTGCACACACATTGTTCAACATGTAAACGTCACTACAGATAATCAGATTTTGGCTATGACATGTTCGATGTGGCTGCCATCATTGGCGATGATGTGGCGAAGACGAATAGCGAAATTCTACGTGAGCCACTGAAGTATCAGAATATCGATGCTGTCGGTGACCTCCTGAATGACTGTTTTCAGCTCAGCAACGGCCCCACAAAAAGGAGTCGCATGAGTTCAGACAAGGAGGATATGGCGGCCAGTCGAGGCCCATGCCAGAGGCACCTTGGTGCCCAGAGCCAGAACGCAGTTCCCAAATTGTTCCTCCAGGACATCTGACACTCTCCTGCTTGGATGGGGTCGAGATCCGTCTTGCATGAACCACTGCTTATCGATATATGGGTCACTTTGGATAATAGGGATGAAATCATATTCCAAAACCACCTTTACGTACAGTTCGGTAGTTACCGTGGCATCAAGGAATATCGCACCGATTATTCCGTGACTGGACATTGCACACCATACAGTCACCCGTTGAGGGTGCAGAGACTTCTCGATCATGAAATGCGGATTCTCAGTTTCCCAAATGCGTCAATTTTGCTTATTGACAAACCCATCCGAATGAAAGTGGGCTTCGTCGCTAAAATAAGCCATACAACGCGTAGTAATTCCCACCATGCCAGTTTGAACGCCCTAACGCAAACGATTCAGAAAGTATGACGATTTTGTTTCATGTATTTTAATAATTGTCACCCTGTGAAAGCGCATTGGCTGAAGACTTAAAAATAAAGGCTGTCCATAAATTATCTTCATAGCTTTGGACTTCAATAACTCAAAAAGTGTAATAAATGAAAAGCACCAGTTTGCTTTTGTTCTACAATATTACTTTTATTGGGTTAGACAGAGCAGCAATCACTCGTGGAATTAAGTTGTTTTAATATGACATTTATAGTCACAACGCAGATCAGATTTCGACCTGTGTCAGGTCATTATCAATGCAGTGCGGAATTGTAGCAGTTGTTCGTGCACGCTTACACAGTTCAACCTAGAATACAATGATGTTAGTTTCCATAATGTTCTTCAATAATAAGGAATGACTAGCAATATTTTAGGGAAACTGTCTTGTGTTACGTAACTGACGATACGCTGTCCGAAAATACGCTTAATCAAATCATTCTTTATTTATAACTCTGCAACTGACTGCTTTTGGAATAGATGCAGCAAAAACATTCACTTATTGCAACAACTGTTTTTCAGTACTAATGGTACACACATAATATCATTTACAAAACACAACATAAAATTCTAAAACTACTTAAACTACACGAAAGCGAGCATGCTTTTGCCATAAAATATGTACTTCACTCTAATTCATTTTCGATTTGAACTGATTGTCTCCAGTAATAGTGCAATAATATAAGAGTAGATATAGGTATACTGCTACTGAACACAGCAGGTAATTGATTGAAAATCAACAGTACATTTAACTAGATTTGGCTTCATTTGACTATTTCTTTCAGTTGTGGCTTTCTCGAAATTTATGATGGAACGATGCGACGCTGCTCACCTGCTAATGGTTAACGATTCGGGTTAATGACGTTCCTCTCGACAAATTTGGTATTTGGTTAAACACACTATCATGTTCGAAAAAGTTACTAAAATGCTGGCACGCCTATTACACAATTACAAAATACTGGCAGGATCTTACGGGTCAACGGAAGCGTCCGATACCACCCGTCTGCTTTGACCAATGACGTAAGGGTGTTGTGTACGACGTCATTATGGGGCGGAGTTTATGAGTTTGTTGTGTTTGTAGATGTCTTGTTCTGTTTGTTGGTGAGAAGTAATTTTTTTTTGGGGGGGGGGGGGCGTGTCTATTTTTCTCGAGTTGTAATGTTCTGTGTTTTTATTGTGTATTGAATGTGTTTTAATTTACATAGGGACGTTTGACTTTTGAATGTTTGAAGTGTTGTGGTATTGGTTTTGTTTTTCGTAGTTGCAGGTGTTCGTTTTTTTCGTATCAATAGTTGTGGTTGACCTATAAACGTAAAGGGAAATGACCGACTTCAATTTTCGTAGTTTTATATGTAGGTATTGGTGTTCTGGCATCGTCAGCTGTGGTCATGAAAAATGTCTGATTCGAATTTCCGTAGTTTCTGCTGTAGGCGTTGATGTTTTGATATCGTCAGCTGCGGTTCAAGGGAAGTGTCTGACCCCTATAGATTTTATAATTTTTTTTTGTTCGTCATTTTTTGTGTTTCGGGATTGTGGCGTGTTTTTATTCTGTATTTAGCTTGTCCCCTCCCAAAAAAACCAATTTCTCGCGATTATCCCGTTAGTTTGATTGTATTTTAGGAGGAAGATGTTATTGTCTTATTTTTACGTATTTTCGTGTTTGTTGCCGTGTGTATATAGTGACATCATAGGCGCCATCTTGGAGACGCGTAGAATAGCCGTTTCCGCCATATTGATGACGTCGTGGGCCAAAGCAGACAGGTGGAAAAGTACACTTCTGTAATCACGATCTTACTTTGCTATGCGTCGTTTCTGGCCTCATGACCTTGATTAAGAGACCTTGCACGCGGTATGGTAGTTGGAGCTAGAACCATGGGACGTTTCATTTCCGAAATCGTTCGGGAATTCAATATTCCGAGATCCACAGTGTCGACATTGTACCGGGAATACCAAATTTGAGACATTACCTCACACCACGGGCAACGCAGTGGACGATGGCGTTCACTTAACGACCGAGAGCAACACTGTTTCCGTACAGTTGACAGAGCTAACAGACAACGAAGATTCAGTGAAATAACTGCAGAAATCCGTCTCGGACGTACGATGAGCGTATCCGTTTGGACACTGCGGCTCAACCTGGCGTAAATGGGCTTTGGAAGACGACCAACGTGAATGCCTTTGCTAACAGCACAACATTGCCTGCAGCGCCTCCCCTGGGCTCGCGACCATAGGGGCTGAGCCCTAGACGGCTGAAAAATCGTGGCCTGGTCAGATGAGTCACGATTTTAGTTGGTAATAGCCCCATGGTACGGTTCGAGTATGGTGCAGTTCCCACGAAGCCATGGACCCAAATTGTCAACAAGGCACCGTGCAAAGTAACTGGTGGTAGCTCCATAATGGTATGGGCTGTGTGTACATGGAATGGACTCGGTCTTCTGGTCCAATTGAACCTATGATTGACCGGTTTCGCTCTCTTCGTTATTGCTCGCGTAGAAAAATGGTTCAAATGGCTCTGAGCACTATGGGACTTAACTTCTGAGGTCATCAGTCCCCTAGAACTTAGAACTACTTAAACCTAAGTAACCTAAGGACTTCACACACACCCATGCCCGAGGCAGGATTCGAACCTGCGACCGTAGCGGTCGCGCGGTTCTGGACTGTAGCGACTAGAACCGCTCGGCCCCCGCGACCAGCGCTCGCGTAACAGCTAATATATTGATTAATTAATGAGATAAAATATGTTGCTACGAAAAGAGCCCTGAAATACGTTCTATTTATGCTGTGCTGTGACTTTCTTTGGATCGTTAATTTTCCACAAAACGAAATATATTCTGGTCTTATTATTCTGGATCTGGCTTTCTATAAAGGGAACATTGTTTCGTTACTGTAACTCACCATAAAGTTCAATATATCTTTC
Source organism: Schistocerca gregaria (assembly GCF_023897955.1). Lineage (NCBI taxonomy): Eukaryota > Metazoa > Arthropoda > Insecta > Orthoptera > Acrididae > Schistocerca > Schistocerca gregaria. The sequence continues at coordinate 175,885,053 of NC_064925.1, read as the reverse complement.
TTACTTTACAGTTATTGAAAAGGTTACTGAAAATTATTTTGTTATCAATACTGATATCACAGTACGCAATGTTTGTTCAACATCAGATTTTTGCAGTGGATTTTTGTTAACATTAAAACACCAATAAGTACCATGACTAACACGAGAACAAGAGACTATGTTTTTACTGTAATGTCTGCCATACGAGAACTACGCACAGCTAGATTTCTTTTATGTCATGAAGGTAAATTATCTTTTTTGCACTGTTAATAATATAACATCATCAGCAGCCCGCGTCCACCTGTAAAACACATCAAAAAATCTGCTACTCTGCCCTGCAATTCCGAAAGCTGAAAGAAATAATTTTAGTTCACTATTACCTGTCCGTTCCTTTGCGGTATGATTGCTTTCATTTAATGCAGTTTGAATACGCCGCGGCAGCGGCTCGTTCGTTCGTAGCGCAGCTCTGCACCACGAATAATATTTCAATAGCTAAAAGTATCTTAAAAGGATGGGATAAAATACCAGGCAAGCTTATTACAAAATGGTTCAAATGGCTCTGAGCACTATGCGACTTAACTTCTGGGGTCATCAGTCGCCTAGAATCTAGAACTAATTAAACCTAACTAACCTAAGGATATCACACACATCCATGCCCGAGGCAGGATTCGAACCTGCGACCGTAGCGGTCACTCGGCTCCAGACCGCAGCGCCTAGAACCAAGCTTATTACAAATCAAAATGTAAGTTTTCACTAAGTAACTCTTTTCAAAACATTTAGAGAGATTAAATTCTTACACACCTTTACAAATCAATGCCTAATGGCGTCCTTCTCTCAGTCTTGACAAAAGAATGCTACACAATCATACAATACAGCGTAACAGGCTCTTCCTACTCACTTAACTCCAAAAGACGACAGAGAAATTAATGCTCGGTCGCTACTATTTATACTCGGTTTGATACATTTACGTCTTTGTTTGATATTTAATAAGTATCGACTGTAGCGGTTCCAGTACTCGCCGACACAGTTATTATCTTTAAAAAATCGATACACAATTCTATACAAGTATAAAACATGACACATAATGGTTTCTCTTTACTACATAAAGTTCAAACAGTCATTATCCATGCATAAATAATAATCATCCAGATCAATTTTTTTTCATCACATACAATATGTGTTTTGCCAGGAGACGTTACATCAGCTACTTGGAGACCATTTGCAGCGACTCACGGACTTCATGTTCTCGAATAACAATACACAATAACAGCGGGCCATAATTGTTCGCGACTAGTTTGAAGAATGTTGTGGACAACTCGACCGAGTAAGTTGGCCACCTAGATCAACTGACATGAATCCCATCGAACATTTGTCAGACATAGTCAAGAGGTCAGATTGTACAGAAAATCTTGCACCGAAAACAATTTCGCAATTACGGACAGCTATAGAGGCAGTATGACTCAATATTTTTGCAGGGGACTTCCAACGATTTGTTGAGTCCATGACACTTTGAGTTACTGCACTACGCCGGGGAAAATGAGATTCGACACGATCCCATTGTATTTGGCATCTCACTGTAGCGTTTTGGCACATCGGTGTATTGATTTCTGCCAGAAACGTATCGAGCATGCTGCCGTTTGTAAGACTTTTCTACTGTCAACGTAAAAGCTTTAGTATCGTTTGATTAATAAACATAAATTTATTTAATCACATGTTTAAGTGACGTGTAGACACTCCTGGCCTTCCAATCTTAGTATATGCATATTAATGTTTTGTTTTTCTATCCATTTTCTTCTCGTTGCAGTTAGTAGTTGGTCACGAGGGAGAGTACAGACATAAATACATATACTCAGACAGCAGGCTTCTACAACCAAGCTCACAAGGGTTCATAAGTAATGCACGGATAGCTGATAGGTGAACTGCTCTTTTTGTAACAAACTCAAAGGCAATTCACGTACATACTGTCGATGTGTTTACACATACACTATGAGTTTCGTATAGTACTTGAAGTCTTTGGAAAAACACTTATCAAATATACTGTACATAAAAAAGTGTGTTTCTAAGGTAAGCACGTGATAAAGCACAGATGCGTAATATTGTGGGATACATTTTTCGACTTGGTAACTGCTGCGATTTGTCGTTTCCGAAAGATACCGATAGCTGTAGAGAACCGCTCTGATTGATGACGATGGGTTGGACCAACATCAAAGTCGCATACAATTTCTTCGATTGTTTTTCATATGAGTTCCGCGGGATAGTATTTAGATTGTCAGGTGTCGTACAAGTAAACAAATGTTCCTCAAACTGTTCTGATTCAGTTGGAGAGGGATGGAATAGTTCATTTTTCAACATAAGGTACCGGTCACGTATGGGGTGGTATAGAGACGCATGGCTGGCCACTAGGTTTCTGTGTTGTTGCTCTGCATGTGAAAGTAACAGGCGTATTGTAACACTCATTCTTGACTCCGTCCATGGTTTAATCCTCCCAATTATTGTAGACAGAGTCGGTTTCTGGTATCTGGGGGAGAGCGCTACGTCCAGCCTGAAGATGTTAAGTCAGATTTTCCAGGAACCTGCTATCCTCTCCCTTCCTCAACCAATAACATAACGCGATTTTGTAAACATCCCCGTGGCAACGACTCAGTGTTGTCACAGCTCTGTAGATGGCTATTGTTTCCGCCTGCAGCCATTAGCGCTTCGTAGTTAAAGCTGGCAACAGTGCTGCGAACTGCCAGAGATCTTTTTACTCCATCTCGACTACAGTCATTTCTCCATTATGGCAGATATACTTCCAGGACGTGTTAGAAATAAACTTTTGAAAAATCCTGTCAGAAAACAGCAGTTTTGCAAGGAAGAGCTATTAGATGGAGCGCCAAACAGCCAACGAAAGTCCCTACAGTTCGTGTCTTAAGTTGGTTATCTGATTTGGAGCTCGTGGAATCAAGGAGACAGCCGAAAGCCCATGTGGGAGTAGATGGCAAGCTGCATACCGTGGAACACGTTTGTTTTTGCCCCTCAGAATATTTTAAGTTACTCCTTTGGGGGTAATTATATCGCATTAGCGATCCACGCTCAGCTACCCCATTTGGTACTGCCACTCATTAGGGGGTAATGACAATGCATTGGCTTTCCATGCTCAACTACCCTATTTGGTACTACCACTCATTAGGGGGAATGACATAGCATTAGCGTTCCATGCTCAACTACCCCATTTGGTACTGTCACTGTTCAACACAGCAGCTATCAGCCATGAGTGTATACCGTGTCCCTGAGAGAAATGACTCTATTATGAGCTGTATTCACACACTTGCTATAATTGCTATAATCAGAGCCTAATAAAGTTCTCGCAATGTATGTTAAAAATATGTGTTTGTTGGATGTTTTAAAATAGTGTGTAAGTGTAAACCCATTCACTAAACGAACAGCAGTGGAATTTACCTTGGCCACTATCTATTTCTTGTGTACTGAATCCAGTTTGTTTACATCCACCATCAGATGTACAAGAGATAAATGACTGAACTGCCTACTGGTTTTCCATCTATGTGTATCTAAGGTTACGAGGTTACATGCAGTGACTTTAGCTGACAGTAGTATAGTACAGAGCCTGAGAAAAAAAGTAAATTACTCATTAGGGGAGAAGGAAACTAAATGAATCTACACGGTCTGCCACTTGTGGATGAGCATGGCACCACGACAGTGTTGCATGAGAAGTAACACATGAGGACGCAGGATGTTCGTGACATACCTTTACACCATCAAATTTCCCCCAATCAATACCAGCCGTGACGTGAAGTCATACCCGATGGCTCCCTACACCACGACACCAAGAGTAACACCGCGAACTTCTCCAAAACGCTGGAAGAATGGGACATCTCCCCAGGTCACCACGATACTCGCCAGCTGTGACCATTCGGGATACCGCAGAGCTGTGGTTCATCGCTCAGCACTGTGCGATGCTACTAATGAGCAGTCCATGGTTCCCGGTCACTGTACCACTACAAGTGCAACCGTTTGGGACGAAATTTCCTTAGTCCGGCTGCTGCCATTGTCGCCCAATGGTGCGGAATGACACAGAATTTCATAGGGACTCCACTATTTTTTCTCGGATGCCAGACGCAGATGTTAGGTGATTACGATGTGGTTGGTGCACAATTCCACGATCGTCTCTTGCAGTGGTCAGAATTGAATGACCTGAACCTTGATGACGCTTCACGTTCCCATGCGGTCCATCATCCGACAACAGTCAAATTCGAATGCTCCACAAATCCGGTATTGCATAATTCGTCTTGGAGGACAAATGCATCTCCACATCAACTCATCAACTCTCTGGGAAGGGAAGGCAACCCTACCCACAGAGCACCAGTCACTACCATCCACCGCCAATTCAGGCGCTAGTCAAACACGTAAAAACACATAACAATCACATCATCATCGCTGCTGCCTCCACTACCATCATCTACCCAAGGGAGAAACCAACTCTAGCCAATACCACATAATCCGCCAGTCCGAACCAATGAGGATCACCTCGAAAGACAGAGCGATTTCAAGGACGCTGGCGCTTCATATGCATCTTGGGTACAGACCCAGCCATTTCGTGTCGTGACAAATGGAGACTGGCTGCTGGAGACACATGAATGAGTCTCCTAGCAGGTGCTGATAACACTGTCTCATATGAGTATACGACATGTCCGTGTGTTTCATAGTGATCACTCGACATGTAAAGCTGTTCACGCCTCTTAAATACCCTACCAGGCCTGTCAACAACATTAAACACGATCAATGCCAATGATCTTTGATAGTCACTGTACCAGTCCCTGTCAGAATTTTAACTCTAACACAACTAATCATTTAAATACTGGCCAATATTTGTTATTGTACGAAGTTACACTGAGATCCAAATATGTGTAATGGATGCTTAAATTTTTTGTCAGGGAAATATATACACTTGTCTGGTTGGCTTACTGACGTTGGGGAACGTTTAGCTAGACAGATTTGTCTGCTATAGCAAGACGCAAGGCACCCGCAGAACTTGTGAAGGCGAGAGGAGAGGGTCTGGTATCGGTGTCTTTGTAATCTGTGTAAATATGAATTCTCGAAAGATACCGAGACGCCAAATGATATGGAAAGCTGATGCAAGACTCTTCGACACTGTTTACTTTGTCAGTTGTTGCTGATAGCAATAAGTGTGGCGACAGTCTGCTCTGTCTGGGAACTAGACACGTCTGTTACAATTACCAAACACGTGGATATAAGTGGTACCAGGAACGTTCTGTGTATCACACATTTAATTCTGCTTGTTCAACAAAGCTTCTACGAATACTACTCTCAATGTGTCTCTTCATTCTTCTAAACGACTCTTAATGTAATTTTTGTCAAATGTGATCTGGCAGCTCGACTTAAAAAGTCCGTAGACGGTCAATAATACTGACAATATTTCCCTTATTTCCCTGATGCGCAATAATATTGACCGTCTAGGATTGAGATTGAGGGGTTGCGCAATAATATTGAGAACATCTAACACTTTGGAAATATATTGCGCTGCCTGGAAATGTTGTGCGATTTGTGGAACATATCCGTTGTCGGCCTTTAAAGAAAAGTGTTCGAAAAAGCTATTCAACAATTTAATCGCTACGATCAAACCTACGAATGCTAAATGATCAAGTATGGCAAATCCGTCTGGAGGAAATGGATCTATTGACAGCAGTGCTGAAACATCTCTTACGTCTCTTACTCGAAGCTTCTGAGGCGTCGAGAGCACTCTCGTTCGCTCCCATGGCCAGAATACATCCAATTTGTGCGATGCGAAAGCAAGAGACAAATTTACGCGACGTATTCATCTGAAGATTATATGGGAAACATTTATTGGCAGACTGAGATAAGATTTGTGCAGTGATAGCGTAATTAAATTTCTCTAAACATGGGTCGCCAGCTTCGTGTTTATCTACAAGACAGGATTAAAACTGTCAATACTGCTTGGTCACCGCTTTGATGTAGCAGTCTAAAAGATTTAAAAAGATTCAGAGATCCAATCACGGGGGGTGAAAAATATATACCGGTAACAATTCATACTCTGAAGGTTATATGGGAAACATTTATTGGCAGACTGAGATAAGATTTGCGCAGTGATAGGGTAATTAAATTTCTCTAAACAAGGGTCGCCAGCTTCGTGTTTACCTACAAGACAGGATTAAAACTGTCAATGCTGCTTGGTCACCGCTTTGATGTAGCAGTCTAACAGATTTAAAAAGATTCAGAGATCCAATCACGGGAGGTGAAAAATATATGCCGGTAACAATTCATACTCGGCTGGTTAATAGCGACTTCTTGCGATAATCCCCACCAAAAACAAATAAAAAACAAAACAGGGAAACAACTCAGTGTCAGTAGGGACGAAGTCTAACATAAAGAACACACTTCAATTTTCTCCGGGAAACAATGAAATATGGTTGAATTCATTAAGACCTCGGTAAGTCTGTCACTTAATTGAGCCTCCACCTCCAGCTATCCAGTGGCTCCACACTGCCCTATGTGAGCACTGCACTCTGGACGCAAACACGATCACTAAACCGCAGCATTTGGCTGGACAATTGAAAAGCTCTCACGATAAGTCGACATCCTACAATGCTCCTTACCGTTTTCTTTTCTCTTTGCTAATTTTAAATATTTCTTCTTTAATACTTAGAGAAATTAAAGATTACAAAATTCCAATACCAGAATAGAGGCTAATAAACTTTCCTGTCGTCAAAAACTTCTAAATATAAAGTAAATAATTTTACGCTACACCAAATGCTATTTTTACCTGGTTACCTTTTATTCATTTAAAGTGCCTCCTTGTACAATATTATGAATTTATTATCTCAGTATTAAAAGTATTGCAGTGGTGCCTCTGATCTGCTTCCTCGACTGATCGATTCTGACAGTGGTCAGCAAGTGAAGTTTGTGTTGCTTGCCCATTTTCCCATTAAAAACAAATGAATGAACTGAGAATATGGGTAGAGATGTTAATTCCCATATAGTTTGTGGTTCGCTATATATTCATTTAGAAATGCTCATTTTAATATAGTTATCAAGTGTTACCAAATTCACTTCTACCGGCGGTGGAGGCCAAAGAGGAGAGGTATATTAAATCACCCTTAGCGTAGAAGTTATTCAATTTGGAATCATTTATTAAAAATTAAAATCCTGTGTTTGAAATTACTCTCAGAATTGTTTTATCTAAGGAATCGCTAATTTCATCAAGGTTCAAACGTCTATCAGAATTTCTATACTAGAACAATCATACGTTCTAATATGTACGTCATTAGCTAATCTGTATTTCTTCTAAAAAATATAAAAAACCATATCGCTTACTGCAGCACATACGTAGAGAGAGAAACGTAAGGAGACAGACATAAATACCTACTTTACCATATTTTGTATGTAGCTGTTAGTAATCAAAGGACATTAACAGACCTTGATTTTCAACAATGTACCCTGAATACATTCTTGTATGAAATCAACTCACAGACATTAACATCTTCTCTTGGCAACGCATACCACAATTCACATCTTAATTGGTTAACTGTTCAGTGTTTCTCGTTTTTTAAACTGTACGTGAATGAGAGCACTCCACGGTCACTCTCAATGGCAAAAAAACCTATTATCAACAATGGTATCTTTCCTTGAATAAAGGCACACTACCATTCAGATAAATAGGCCTACCGCCTGTTATAGTACTTGCAGTGGATCCTAATGCAGTTTGGAATGCCTGTGTGTCATGGTATGGATAGATGTCTGCCTATTACACATTACGATCTTCTTCAACTCTCGGGGTCTGTGTCAGTCAACAGACGAGGTCGGCCTGCACGCTTTTGTGCTGTACGTGTCCCTTCAGGCTTACACTTCACTATTACATCGGAGGAAGTGGACTTGGGGGGATGTTTAGGAGTGTAGAAATCTAGCATACAGTCGTATGACGCAAGTGACACCCAGTCACCTGACCACGTTCGAAGTCCGTGAGTTCCGCGGAGTGCCCCATTCTGCTCTCTCACGATGTATAATGACTATTGAGGTCGCTGAAATGTTGTACCTGGCAGTAGATGGCAGCACAATGCATGTAATATGAAAAACGTATGTTTTTGATCACATGGTGTATCAGCTAAAGTCTTTGTAAACACGGACCCACAAGGAAACAAGTAATACTACATGTAACAAAAACGCTTTTAAGCCTAAAGGTGCAATTATGACTGCAAAACGCCAAGTGGAGGGAAACGTTTTGACGCAGTGATCTTAGAGTTTTTTAATACAGGCATTTGTGTTTACTTGATTCTTTTTGTCAGGTAGTGTAGATAAGTCAGTTTGATGCTGACAGCACCATAGACATTTCAGTTCATTTACATGTCATCGGACAGATTGGATTTAATATTTATACTCATATATATAGGCTCTCGCAATCACCTTCATGCTCAGTACTTGTCGACTGGCAGGGAGACGCTAAATCGCAGTTCCGTTGAGCCTGTCAACACATCATTACATTGGGACACATTCTAAACGCTAACTGATTCCGCTTCACAGTGTTACCTCGTGTTTACCCTATGTAACTAGTGAGTTGCTTACGTCGCACAGGACAGCGCTGGCATTTCATCAAAATGGTTCAAATCGCTCTGAGCACTATGGGACTTAACATCTGAGGTCATCTGTCCCCTAGAACTTAGAACTACATAAACCTAACTAACCTAAGGATATCACACACAGCCATGCCAGAGGCAGGATTCGGATCTACGGCCGTAGCAGTAGCGCGGTTCCGGACTGAAGCGCCTAGAGCCGCTCGACCACCCCGGGCGGCTGGCAGTTCATCACTGGTATGTGTTTCCACAGAAAGGTTTCCGTTCACAAACCTTCAATGTCCACAAATCTTCAATGTCATATCGGGATCGTCCTTCACAAGTTACGCCTCAGTCATACTGGCTGCGCAATCAACATTCGCGCGCCCCCGTGATGTGAGCTACTACGAGTACCATGACAACAAATACCATCAACGCCGAACGTGCATTTATGTCAATAAACGTTCTGTTACAAACGAAAAGCACTATCAGTTACACGCTATTGTAACTTAATTTGATATAACAAACAAGAGTGTACATCAAACATTAGACCAGTAAGTTCTAATCAAGTTATTTACCTGTTAAGCTATTTCTTGCTTTACGAAGTAGTTATTTAGAAATGGAGACCCAAATTTAATGTTTGTTACATGTTTGCGAGTCTCGTCGGGGCAATAATGATTCTTTGAACGGATATAACTGTCGGTCCTTCTTAGGAAAAAATCTGCACCGATATTTCTTTCAAAATTTTAAGACAAACTGGGGCACAATCACTTCCAGTCTGTAGGAGACAGGAGTCACTGCAAATAGTTCACAGCTGCTGACGATCAGCGTTGAACACATACAACTGCTATGAGGAAACTTAAATCAGCATGCCCACATAACATTATTTGAACAGTACAGGTTATCCATAAAAATATCGAATTAAGCAACATGTCCGATCATTAGCTATCATCTAAAATGATTCTTACATCACACTGACACGAAACTTAATAAATGCTGGTGCTTTACAGAGGGTTATATTAACATATGTATTTACAGCAAAAATTTTAATTAAGTGGATAAAATATTATTGGTTTCTTACTCGTATATCTGTTTATAGAAAGTTTATATATTCTGATAAGGATACAGTTCTCTGATTTTTCCCCGACTAGGAAGAAAAGTAAATACAACCAGAATATTTATTTACTTTGTTCATGATTAAAGAGAAGTCTGGATGATTTCGGACCGAGTCAAGATCAACAACTCGGTATTCTCGTACTTAAGTTACCAATTTCTTCAAACGCATTCTTCTTTGTCGCGCCTTTGCAGGTAGGTTTTCGAAATCTTGCACGACTTTCCACATGGGATTATCTTTCTCGTTAATTTTTAGGAATATGTTTACACCAGTTTGTTTTATCTGGATACCTTTAGCCGGTTGGTTATTTTTTGTGCCATCTCCTTTACGTACCTCCTCATACAACTGTATGAGTCATTGCTCTCATTATTACAAATGCGTCTGAGATCTGGTTTTCTGAGATCTGGTGTTGACCGATCGATGGTAAAGGTGGTCAAGAAGTGATCTTCATGTTCGTAGTCTCCTTCCCTATTAAAAAGAAAGCAACTAAACTGGGAATATAAGCAGATATATTAATTCGCATATAATCTACGGTTCGCTTAGCATTTACTCAGAAATGTTCTTATTAAGGTGATTATTAAATATTACCTTTTCCAGTTTTACCAACGATGAAGGCAGAAAATTTCAGCTATATTACAGCTCGCATACTTGTGAACTATTAAGATTACCATATTAAGAAACAAATAACTTTACGATCACGAAGACTCTCTCAATCCTGACTGAATATACGGAACACTTTAGAACGTACACGGGTCCCACAAAGTTCACAACTCTCCTTCGCCAGTCAGAGTTGTGAGCCGACTTCTCGGCTTCTGTGATAGCCAAGGAGCCCCACAAAATTTGTTTTAACATTCAACTCTTGCAACCAATCAGCCTCCGGAGCAGAGTGCAGGCGCTTCTGTCGGACATTCGGAACGAAAGGGGCGTTTAAAACATTCAGATGTCGAATTGTGACTGTGAATTTGAGTAAATATTTAACTCCGAATTGTAATGAAATTAAAATTTATTGATTTGAGACTCTGAAGGAATCGTTTTACTTTTAAAGTCATTGTTAACGCCACGTTAAAATTTAGTAAAATGTAACCAAAACTAATATGAAATACAAAAGATCCCACTAACACTTTTGAGAATAATAATGGGACAAATTCTAATATCGCTCAATGGTACCTACAAAAGTAAGGAGCAAGCTCTCTCAACGGCTTTGAAAATTCTCCAATTTTACGAGTTTCCAAAAGTAAACATAAACTACTGTCATTGGACAGCTGTCACATTAAAAGTGTACCCTTTGTTTATACATTGCAACAATCAGAAATTACGGACAATATTCTAATTGGTCGGAGTCCGGAAACTAATAGCGGACGCCACAGATAATGTATTTTACCAAATACATTTCAATACGGAAAATTACCTAATAAAATCACTGCACATACTTTTATCGAAACACATCTTCCAAAATAGGCGCAAATATACATACAATAACAAACGAAATTAAAAAAGAGAGATGTGGAGTTAGTGAAAACTAGTGGTAGAGAGCGACAATACATGGGCCAGTGACATTAATGTGAACACCGTTTATGTTCGAAGTATACGTGCATAACCACAAAATGGTTCAAATGGCTCTGAGCACTATGCGACTTAACTTCTGAGGTCATCAGTTGCCTAGATCTGAGAACTAATTAAACTTAACTAACGTAAGGACATCACACTCATCCATGCCCAAGGCAGGATTCGAACCTGCGATCTTAGCGGTCGCTCGGTTCCAGACTGCAGCGCCTAGAACCGCACGGCCACTCCGGCTGGCTAACCACTCACAGTGCGGTGCGAAAAACAGTGTTGTCATTGTCGAAAAGCGATAATGGGGCGATTTGTCTGATGTCCAAAAGAGCATGATTAAAAGGTTGAAACTTCTTTCCGAGTCTTCAGTGAGACACAGACAGAAAGACAGACAGACAGACACACACACACACACTCACACACACACACACACACACACACACACACACACACACACACAAACCCAGAGAGAGAGAGAGAGAGAGAGAGGGAGAGAGTGAGTGAGAGAGAGAGAGAGAGAGAGAGAGAGAGAGAGAGAGAGAGATTATCTCAACATAGCAGGTGGTTTGCCGTGTTGTCAGCAACTAAGTGGTGGAGGCAGTGAAATCATAGTAAATTCGTCACTGGTAAATTACAGCTGTTATATCCGTTTGTCTGGTGCACGATCCATTTGGCAGTAATACACTCCTGGAAATTGAAATAAGAACACCGTGAATTTATTGTCCCAGGAAGGGGAAACTTTATTGACACATTCCTGGGGTCAGATACATCACATGATCACACTGACAGAACCACAGGCACATAGACACAGGCAACAGAGCATGCACAATGTCGGCACTAGTACAGTGTATATCCACCTTCCGCAGCAATGCAGGCTGCTATTCTCCCATGGAGACGATCGTAGAGATGCTGGATGCAGTCGATGCTGGATGTAGTCCTGTGGAACGGCTTGCCATGCCATTTCCACCTGGCGCCTCAGTTGGACCAGCGTTCATGCTGGACGTGCAGACCGCGTGAGACGACGCTTCATCCAGTCCCAAACATGCTCAATGGTCGACAGATCCGGAGATCTTTCTGGCCAGGGTAGTTGACTTACACCTTCTAGAGCACGTTGGGTGGCACGGGATACATGCGGACGTGCATTGTCCTGTTGGAACAGCAAGTTCCCTTGCCGGTCTAGGAATGGTAGTACGATGGTTTCGATGACGGTTTGGATGTACCGTGCACTATTCAGTGTCCCCTCGACGATCACCAGAGGTGTACGGCCAGTGTAGGAGATCGCTCCCCACACCATGATGCCGGGTGTTGGCCCTGTGTGCCTTGGTCGTATGCAGTCCTGATTGTGGCGCTCACCTGCACGGCGCCAAACACGCATACGACCATATTGGCACCAAGGCAGAAGCGACTCTCATCGCTGAAGACGACACGTCTCCATTCGTCCCTGCATTCACGCCTGTCGCGACACCACTGGAGGCGGGCTGCACGATGTTGGGGCGTGAGCGGAAGACGGCCTAACGGTGTGCGGGACCGTAGCCCAGCTTCATGGAGACGGTTGCGAATGGTCCTCGCCGATACCCCAGCAGCAACAGTGTCCCTAATTTGCTGGGAAGTGGCGGTGCGGTCCCCTACGGCACTGCGTAGGATCCTACGATCTTGGCGTGCATCCGTGCGTCTCTGCGGTCCGCTCCCAGGTCGACGAGCACGTGCACCTTCCGCCGACCACTGGCGACAACACCGATGTACTGTGGAGACCTCACGCCCCACGTGTTGAGCAATTCGGCGGTACGTCCACCCGGCCTCCCGCATGCCCACTATACGCCCTCGCTCAAAGTCCGTCAACTGCACATGCGGTTCACGTCCACGCTGTCGCGGCATGCTACAGTGTTGAAGACTGCGATGGAGCTCCGTATGCCACGGGAAACTGGCTGACACTGACGGCTGCGCAGCTAGAGCCATTCGACGTCCAACACCGCGGTTCCTGGTGTGTCCGCTGTTCCGTGCGTGTGATCATTGCTTGTACAGCCCTCTCGCAGTGTCCGGAGCAAGTATGGTGGGTCTGACACACCGGTGTCAATGTGTTCTTTTTTCCATTTCCAGGAGTGTAGTATTCGTCCATCTTTGGGTACAGGCTGGTTGGAAGCAAAGTGCACTATACAGACGGTATTTCGTAAACGCACGGCGATAACTATTTTGACAGCCGATGCAGCTATGAATATCAGGTACACTGTTTTGAAAGTATGCAATATTCGTATCAAGTTACACAATTAGAGGTTACAATTCGTCCGTTTTGCAGCACGTGTCACATTTCCGTTTTCAGAATCTGGCAAATAAGTTTTAAATGTGGAAAAGTGCTTAATTGTTTTTTTAGCGACTACTGAGGTTCTAACGTGCGTGAAACCTCATTAAGTTGCAAATTAAATAGCTTAGAACATATCAGATTTTGCAACTCACACCACGTCCTCAAATGTAGTTAAGGAGTCGGCGATCACTGTTCACTCGCGTGCACATTGTCTTAACATTTCGCAGCGCTCCACGAGGCTCTCGTCTTCCAAAACAGTTAAACACATTCTTTTCACAATATCAAAGTCAATATTAACTCTATGAAAGTATGTTTAATTCCAATGCGAACCCGACCTGCTATTCACTACATACAACTGAATTCGCAGTCACACTCTCCATCACTGTTGAACTTTCTATCGACAAGGATCTCGGTCTCACTTTTCGTACAGCTGTTCTCTTCTACTTATCACATTATGTTACAGATACAACAAAGGTTATCATTAAATTAAAAATATTGGGTTACCTCTCCTTAAAAGCGAAAATAAATATGTTAGTACGAAATTTGTATCTTATGATAAAAGTAACACACCGTTACACTTTAGACTTTAGAACAAGATATCTGAACCAGAAAAATGTGTATCCAATGAAAAGAAGAAAAAACACATACCACTGATAAATAGCAATGTCTTCAAACATTTGCTGCTCCTGCTGACAGCACTTTTCTGCAAAGTGTTGATTCTTGCCAGGACTTGTGCAAGGTTATTTTCAACAGGTGCTACACGCATGGTGTATCACGAGGTATTTTTATCACTATTTCTTCACTGACGGGCACGAAAAATGTAACACGTTATAAATGATGTGTAATTATCTATTTAATTGAAGTGTATCACATTATCCACATTATTAGAGAGGGTGCATTGCTGACATATTAGTGGCCTTGCTTTGAGAGAAAACAATGAGCGTCGATTTTTCTTTTTTTTTTGCAGTAGCGTCAATTTTTTTCCGCGCAACATGAAAGATATACCAGTGGATGAGGCAATGATGTTTTGTCGCTCTTTTATCATTACTGAGTAGCACGCGAATTAGTCGATGAGATTCGCCGTTTCCAGGTACGGGGCCATTACGGTGTGCTTTGTGAAACTCGCTTATGTCACTGGGTTTCCCCAGTCGTGGACCGAGTCGTCGCTAAATGATTCCGCATTAATCTCTGGCCCGCTTGTATTCTTTACCAAGACAAGTGCGCGTGGCGCCATCGGGGGCGTTCATTGTGGTTGTGGGCAGCGATTATTACGTTTTGTCTCATCAGTGTAGGTTTGCAGTACTGTCGAAACAACAGCTCCACTCCAGGACGCTCACGGCCTCGCTTCCAGTGGTATGCCGACTCATATGAGCTCGCAAAACCTCCCAAAGTCGATTAAACATTCTGATCGTTCACTCAATTAGCCTACGAAGCACATTACAGCAGTCTAACTGCTCATCTCCTTTTCCTCCTAATATCACTCCTCAGGGAAGCGTTCCTTCCTGTCAGGAATTTTCTGTAGTTTTTTTTCTAACTCAAAACGTTAGTGTGAAATACCTCATGTCATGGGAAAGCAGCCTAGTACACCCAGTTTGCATTATGAATCATCCCCACAGCGTTAGATATTTCTGCTCCATTTAAACCTTCAGAAAGAACTAGTACTCAAATCAGAGAGCATCTGCATAAAATTCGTATAGCAATAGATACCAGAACACCACATGCAGTCGATGAACAAACGAAGTTAAACATTCGTACATATCTTTCTTCATTCAGTTTAGATAACCACGATTTTCGAATGATGAACAAAGCATTAAACTGGTGCACTGCGATTTATTGTCATGCGCGCATGACCCTTTCACAACTATCACAGCAAGATGATGACCAACATTGAAAAAAAACCAAACAACTACAAAGTTACGCATTCTTGGCTGGAGACCGAAGAACCTTCGAAAAATTAGTAGAAAAATCACATTATTAGAAAATCAGCTACAATCACGTAATTACACAGGAAAATTTTTACAAAACGTATGTTCGAATTCCTTAGTATATCCATGAATAATCAATGTCCTAAGCTTCTGTTAAGATAATATTTTTATGTTAAGAAATAAAGTCTTTAATAGAGTTTTTTACATTTTTCAAACACGATATTACTACTTATATGGGGATCGACAACTGCCCACATTTATTAGCATTGATTTTAATTATGTAATAACGTATAGTCTTGTTTTTACCAACAATATTTTCACATAATGGTCGGTAATTTACGTAACACTGAACAATTAAATATCCAGTAATTGCGTACTTTTTCTTAGATGATTAACATGGAAATTTATACAAAGGAAATGAAAATAGACAACATAAACGTCTCATTTACATAATAAACTTTAGTATCACTACTCAAGGCTACATTAAAATATGTAACAATCCAACAAACAAGATTTTCACTGTGGAACACGTAAATATCGTGTCCATCACTAATTCAAGGTATTTACTAGCTGAGTCAGCTACATTTCGAGCTCACTACATAAAACTTCGGAAAGAATAAAAGCTACAGGTTAGTAAAAGGCAAATTCTTCCAAATGCATACTGACAAGCAGGCAGCGGTTGGCCTTCTATTGCGCCAGCCTCAAAAGAAATAAAAACCCTACCATAGTTTTAATAAGATAGATCCGGGAATTCTTCATTAGTGGACTTGGCGGAGTTTGGGAAGGTGACGTGACGATTGCTCTGGAACGCCATCCGAGGTGAGTGCTCGGGTGGCGGCTATCAATTATGTATACAGAGAGAGAGAGAGAGCTGCAGTGCTATCTCGTCCAGGCTAGCCGCCTCGGTCAATATTGACGGAGGAGAGAAGAGCTAGCTGCCCGCGCCTTCTTTTACATTCGGCACCAGATTAGATTACGCACCCAGTCATCTGAATAGGCACGGCGGCGGACCTGACACATCCACAGCGCACGCTCTTAGGTAACACGGCGGAGCAATGTCCCAGGCTCATTCCTGCAGCCTTTTTTCGAATATATTCTCTGACTTTCTGGTCTCCAACTGTACAAAGGCAGTTCAATCTGAAACAATTTATTACACGGAAAGAAAATCTACCCAGTGTAGAAATACGATTCTACATCTACATCTATACTCCGAAAGCCACCTTAGGGTGTGTCGCTGAGGGTTCTTTGTGTACCATTGTCACTTCTCACTTTCTCCTTTGCCAGTCACGAGTGGTTCGTGGGAAGACCGTTTGCTGGTAAGCCTCCGTGTGGGCTTGAATCTCTCTAGTTTTACCTTTATTATCTCTTCGTCTGATATACATAGGTGGAACTATACCAATAAACCACGCCGTGATGCAGAACGCCTCTCCTGCACGTCTGCTATTGCAGTTGGCTGAGGATCTCGGTGACGCTTTAGCTCTTACTAAAAGAACCTATAACGAAATGCGCTGCTCTTCTTTGGATCTTTTGTATTTCCTCTATCAACACAATCCCGTACACATGGCAGACTGACGAGCTATATTTAGATATTGATCGAATTATAAGCTGGACAACATTTCCTGTGGATTCTTCAAATGAATCGCATTGGTACCTTACATACGATTCAATTTATGTGGTCGTTCCACTTCAAATCGTTCCGTACGCATCTTCTGAGATATTTTATGTAAATAACTGCTGCCAGTAATTGATGTACAGTCTTGTGTGTCAATGATGGCTGTTTCTGCTTATATATGCGCAGTATTCTACATTTATTTATTCTTAGGGTCAGCTGCCAATAGCTACAAAATTAGCGTAATTACAGAGATTAGGATAATTACAGAGATTAGGACGCTCAATACGTGGGTTACATACGACAGAAAAATATTAATATTTGTACTGTATAGTGACTTTATGTCGAAATTCCCTGACAAACTGAAAAGTATGTTAGACAGAGATCGAACGCGGAATTGGGAACAGCACTGACCTCGAAAGGCAAGGTTCCCAGATCGGGCACATAGTTATAATCTGTCAGAAAGTTTCAATACAGGACACACTTCACTACGGAGTGAAAGAGTCATTCTGAAGAGAATCTTCTAGTCTGCATCAAAATCGGATGTCTGCTATATTATTTTTGTCTAGTGGTGCTAAATCCTTTCATCTCGCAAGGTAGGCGGCATACCTTCTGAGAAGTGTGCAAACTAGGGGAGAGGTACTACAGAAGTGGAGCTGTGAGGACACTGCCTGGATAGCTCAGACGGTAAAAACATTTCCCGCGACGGCAAGTTTCATGGTTCGAAACCCGATTCGTTGAAGTAATCCGTTTGGAGATAGCGCACTCTTCGCTGCAGAATGAAGGAAGCGTTCTGTATACAGTTAATAATTAAACTCGCCAGATTTATCACGGATAATTCGAATTATTCGACAACTGTTAACAAGAAAGACGGAAATGAGATTTTTAAACAATTTTTATTGATACTCCACGCCTATTGGATGACTGATCTAAATCGGAACAGTCGCGTTCTGATGTACAATATATGAGTGAAGACAGAATTTCACTTACCTTGGACCTAAGACATTATATAAAAATACTGCAGTAATAAAGTACAAACTCTACTAAGTTTTTAACAAGAACTTAGAGGTGCAAGTTGCTGTTCAGTTTATCAGTAGCCATGATCTCGACTAGCTGCTATTTTGGGTGACAGAGGCAAGTGAATGAGTACTTAACTTGGTGTTATTAGGCTGTGTGTGTGTGTGTGTGTGTAGAGGTAAGAAGGCCATACGACTATGAGCTTAGTTAGTTAGAATGGTATCGTTTATTTTGCAGATTTTAGTAGAAGGGTTTGGAAACTGTTGCAGAAGCTACACCTCCTTCTTCGATCATCCATTACCATTACAGGTCAAGGCAACTTTTCTTGAAGGGACAAACGAGCTGCGTGGTTGCCTCTTTCCACCGTATGTAATAAGAAATGTCGTACATTATCCCCTTTTCTTGTCAGTAATGATAGAGAAATTCTTGGAGGACGACGACTTTCAAGTGAGTGGGAAACGGCGCAGCACGCCCCTCTTTACAAAAAACGGGTAATGGGTCGCATGCACAGAATTCCAGACCAATTTATCTAACGTCTGTCTGTTCAATTACGATCCTGGAAGTGGGAGACGAGGTACTGGCGGAAGTGAAGCTGTGAGGACGGGGCTTGAATCGTGCTTGGGTAGCTCAGTTGGTAGAGCATTTGCCAGCGAAAGGCAAAGGTCCCGAGTTCGAGTCTCGGTGCGGCACCCAGTTTTAATCTGCCAGGAAGTTTCACGTTCCTGAATGTTGCTATAGATTTCCGACAGAGGTGAGTGAATTTTAGGAACTGGACATCGACTGGCACTCCTTCAGACAATGGTGGTATGATTCTTACCTTTCCCAATAGCAATTTTCCCATTTTAAAGGTATCTGTCTACTACTCCACGAGGTGGAAATGCTGTTTCAGTTCTGCCTTTCCCTACCCACATCCACCAACGATTCTTTCCTGTATTCAGCAGAAATTCAACGAATGCTGCTGATTCTATTAGGTAACGCTGTTATTTGTATGCTGAGACCATCAGATGTCCTATTACACTCCTTTATTTCTCATCTGTCGTTACTTTTATAACCGTTGAGCAGTCGCCTCCCACTGTAAAATGGTTTCACCAGTGCAAAATACTACTAGACATGTCGCATATTTTTGAAGACACTTATATCTTGACCCTGCCATCTTGATTTACGTTTTGTGTCGTTCCCTAGTTCGCTTCAGGTGAACACTGTGACGGTTCCTTGAGAAGGCCATATACGATTTTGTTCCCTACCCTTTTCCATCTGAGGTAGTATTCCATCTCTATCGTTCGACACAGACGAGACTAACTCAAAAATTTTTCTGTTGTAAGCGCGCGAAACGTTTCTTTGGTTCGTTCCTCGGTGCTTCCGTAGTATCATCCCAAGCTTCACTCGGGTATGCGCCGAGACTTCTTGAGCCATCGTCACACGTTGACGTGGACGCGTAGTGTCACGGGACACAGAGTCAGCATCACATGGGACGTGCTAGTTAACGTGATTGGGACTGTAGCGCTCTCCGACAGCAACTGTCTGGCTCCGAAGCCACACAGTTAATTCTCGGAAATGGACGCACGTAAAAGTCCTACGTTAGCTATATTATAAACACATATTTCCTCCTCCGTCCGTGTGCTAACCACGTTTTTCTGTCTGTAGAATACATAAGTAAAATCTTCAGTTTCCATGAATGAGTTAAAGGACGAAAGTGGAAGTTTCATGTCCACTCAGTAAAGACATTAGGAAGTAAAACTTCACAAAATGTAGAAACTCACCTCTGAGAGACAGCGCACTTATGTTCACATAACATCGAATTAATACAGAAAATATTTCTGTTAACTTAACGAAAAAACTTTAAGACTTGGCGAAAATAATAGGACATAGCAAAACGTGACTCGACAAAATTTCGTAAATCGACATCTCTACCAATTATGCCACGCCGAAGGCTGTAGTCACGGATACCTTAGTAACTGACAGTTCAGAAAATCCTATCAATAATGACGCTTTTTGATGAACCTTCAATGTGCCAGTGCCTTAAAGCAGCGTATTTTCATATAAAGCGAATTACAACACGAAAACAAACTACATACTAAAATTCTTTAACCACCGATATTACGTTTTCCGTCTTTTATTACAACATATTGTTCTAATAAGCCTCATTTGCGAGACATTTTGAACATGCTGGTGCTTAGAAATAGCATATTTTTTATAGGATGTAAGCTAAAATACAAAATCCACCAAGTAGGGCTTCAACTAGAAACGACGAAACATGGTGTCTCACAAGTTCTGATTGTGACTTAGAGAGCGATATTTCCTCGTTTTGGTTCAGACTTTCGTAGCATATTACGGAAATATCACAGAGATGACTTTTTTGTGAAACTTACGTCACAAAATTCTTATAGCTACACGTCAACATCAGCTAATTCCTCTCGTGTGAAGACGGCTTTAGCGGTGTACGGCGCGCGAGATTAATTACCCGACGTATTTCTCCACGGAAACGTTTGTTAACGAACTATGATTCTCTGTGATGCTGAACTATCCAACCAGTCTAAATAAGGGTTTCCATATTTGCTTTGACTAGCGGGTATCTAACCACTCTGGATCCGACCGCTGAACAAGAATATGTTCACTGGTAACTTCATACACCAGCAAATGCTTACTAGCAACTTCCGTCGATAATATCCACAGCAGCAAAACAGGAACCCAATTTAAGTTCTGTAGTGAAACTGTCACACAAAGAGGCCATACTCATATATCCTTGGAAACAAGTATAACTGTCTTCAATGCAAACGTTGACACGTTTATCTCGTGCACTAAACACTACCTCCCAGTTACCCAGCTGGCATCAGAACATAATTTGAGGTCTACGCTTATTGAGAGTTTGTACATCCACCTTACGGCAACACTCGCCAGCAAACCGAAATGACTCCACTCGAAAGCCACGTCCCCGCACAGGAACGTACATTTGCTGTCTGTCTATTTTCCGTATTGTTTGAAATATCTCTGTTAATCACGAAGGATCACCTTCTCCCGACTTCAGAAGCACACAACGACAAAACCAGCTCCTCCCCAGAGGGCGCACCACTTCTGCACCCAAGGAGGGCTGCCTGATGATCTGATTCTCTCGCAACGTTCCACAAAATTATTTAGCATTCAAGCAGGGCCATGCTCCAGGGGCAAAAATTCCACTGTGGCAAATCACATCTCACCAAACAGTTCCCCCAGAAACGCATCACAATACACTCTGCAAAAAGGATCTAGTACTTCTACGGAACCAAATAACGCCTAAAGACCCCAGTCTCCAAATCATGGATCCCACGGTTTCCAGGGCATTCTTCAGTTGGATATTGCTAGTGCACGTTGCTATTTTTATAATAAAAATTGGCACTATGGCCCTTGCCCATATATCTTGCTTACAATACTGACCTCTGTCTCATGTTGCTTCGTATGAGATTCACAGCCACATGCGTACCAGTGATATTCACTGAATACTCTCTGACGAATTCCTGGCCCATGGATTTAAGATTCAGTGGTTAAAGTGATAAAATTAAGTCACTAGAATGACACAAGGTATAAAAATTTGTCTTCGTGAAAAGGTTAAAGAAATGATCGAGTCCCACACTTCACCCAGTTGTTAAGGCGTTATCGTGATTCAGAATACCTTCCTCCTACGTATCTCCATAGATTCATTGATAATCTAATTCCTTCAAAATCTCATGTTGATCAAGTTTTCGTAGTGAGGTGACCCACGGAATGACCCGTGGAATTACACATCCGACGACTGGAAGCTCGCTTCTCATGGGTAAGTACTGCCAGGGCTATTCTCAGGATGTTCTCGAGTTCGAAAGAGCTTCCACACGGTCGCTGTATTTATCGTTGTCATTATCATCCCGTGCCGCCACTGCTTTCTTCGTCGCCTCGAGCCCTCGCTGTAATCATCGCTATCCACTCCACCGTCGCCGTGTGCTGCCGCTGTTTTCTTCATCGTTGCCATGGGCTATCGTCATCACAGTCGCCATGTTCTGTGTTATCTTTTGGGTGACTGTCTTTGCTATCCCGCCGTCTTTGTGTAGACGGCTGCATCGTTCTACGTCTCTTTGTCGTCACTATATGTGTTAGAAAATGGTTCAAATTGCTCTGAGCACTATGCGACTTAACTTCTGAGGTCATCAGTCGCCTAGAACTTAGAACTAATTAAACCTAACTAACCTAAGGACAGCACGCACATCGATTCCCGAGGCAGGATTCGAACCTGCGACCGTAGCGGTCACGCGGTTCCAGACTAAGCGCCTAGAACTGCACGGTCACACCGGCCGGCTATATGTGTTACAGTTTCATCAACAATGGACAATATTACCGATACCACGTCAATCTCCTATTCAGCCCCCCCCCCCCCCCCGTTATATACATTTTTAGTACATACCCCACAGTTAGGCCAACTCCTCCAGTCTTTCCAGCATCTTCAGATCCATTATACTTACCACCTCGAATATTTCAAACATCTGCAACATGATCTGCCCCCATAACTCATCTTCTAGTGCCTGCACAACATGAACAACACCAATCAGCAACGGCAGCAAACATATCTTAAATAGCCTCGGCTGCACGAGTTGCGATGCCAAAGAGTTGATGTCCGCAGGTCCATGATGCAGGTAAACTCCTGAAACCAAATGTCCACACAAAATCCACAAATCGTAGAACCTGTGGATTCCTTTGCTATTGCCTCCAAAATATCTCCTCCAGCATATTTCTTTCTGTTATCCCGTCCTGATAGCAAATTTCCAAGCCTCAAAATCCTATCATTAGAAATAAAAAGGCGCCTCACCAACACATTGTCTACCAAATCATATCCCACAAAGATTCAGTTATCAAATCTCGAATTGCATCTTGTTAACCACCCTCCCCCCCTCCCTCCCCCAACTAAGTTTTTCATGACTGATTGCTCCCACTTGGTCCATCACACCTCAGATAATCTCAGACTTCACGTGATCTGCTCACTTTTACTGTTGTGATCAAAGGAGTCAGCCTTGTGATCGTAGCTGAGGAGGTGGCGTGTGTGTTTAACTGAAAAACAGATAATGAAAGCCCTCCGCTTCTGCAACTCCAGCTACATATTTCACGTCCACATCTTCACTGAATCTCCATCTACTATACTACCTGTGGCACTGTCTTATAACGCCGATTAGTTGGAGTATCAGTAACCAAGACAGCCAACCTACTGAATATTTCAAGAGCATCTGTTTCAACAGTCATGACAGCTTGCACATAACATGGAGGGCATGTAAAGGTAATAGTGGGCGTGAATCAAAACTAAATGACGGAGACGGTCGTACGCTAACACGAATTGTGGCAAAACAACACGGCGGTTAAAGTGAGAGGTGCAGAGCTCAATAGCCATCTTCGAGACCCCGTACGTATCGAAACTTCCGCCGAGAACTCCATAAAGCGAATACTCATGGACGATCTGCTAAACTGAAACCATTAGTGATGACAACCAACGCAAAGAAGCGTAATACATGATTCAGAAGCATAAGTCCTAAACGGGTGATCAGTGGAAACACGTCACATGATCCGATGAGTCAACGTTTTCGTTATTTCCAACATCGAGTCTACAATTCTGATTGCTTGATTCCAATGGTTAAGTGTGGAGGCGAGGCGTGATGGTGTGGAAAGTCATATCATGGTATTCTGCTCGTTCCATCATTACTATCAAAGGTCGTGTTACAGTCGACTATTATGTGAACATTTTAGGTCATCAGGTGCACCCCATTACTCAAATGTTGTTCCCCAACAACGATGCCATATTTCAGGACGATATTGCACACATTCATACAGCCAGGACAGGTTGGAGCATGCAGCTGAACTCAGCGTCTTTCCTGGCCAGCACAGTTGCACATTATCGAACCGTTGCCGGAGGTGTTGGGGTGCAGACCCCGAAGCAGATTTCAGCCTCCCTCGTCACTACAGGAGCTAGAAGAGGTTCTGATCGAAGAGTGGTATAACATTCCACTGGAGACTATACAATCATTATATGCCAGTGTTCCAAGAAAAATCGCAGCTGTGTACCGGCAAATGCGGATCCACCGCTTTATTTATAAACCGTTCCCAAGTAAGTACAGGTGTTCACATTAATTTGCCTATGGCTGAAGAACTGTCACATTGATGCTGCCCCCAGAAAGAGAATGAAACATACAATTAAAAAAGTGGACAGATAATATTCAATTACGACTGTCTTACTCGCTTGCAGGAAACAAGTTTTACGTTCATGTTCCGCAACCTACCCAACACTGTGGTCTGGCCAGGTTGATAAGGTATTCTGTGGACCTCAGTTTCTCCCATATTCGTATCATCCTTTACCGAGCCTGGGAGAGGACCTGGTCTTTGTAGGTGGCTGGAATATTACTGTAACGCTTTTTTTTTACTCAGTCTAATTTAAACGGAAACTTACCAAATTTGAGAAGAATGCCCTGGAGTTGAGTAGCTCTTTATCCTCTTTATCTCGTAATTGATTACGTCCACTCATCACTAATTCTGTACAAAATATCGAAGAATATCCATTTTCCTCAAACACTGGCTGTAAATGCTCCAATTCCGCGGCAAGCCTGTCGCCATCAGACGCAACACCTGCCAGGTGCATCAGCTTTGGAAAGAGGCTCACAGTTTGTGAAGCGTTGTGGCAGCTGGATATCGGCAAAATATGTCGTTAAGTGCGTACTTACGGGAAACGGAATGCCATAATGTTCCGTAGACGAACGAAATGACTCATGCCATTTTTTTTCCACTTCCATGGAAAAACTCGGTATTCTTGCAAATAGAATTTAAATATTAAAATCGTTAACATTCCTCTTGCGCCCATAACCACTCAACAGATGTCATATACATATCCCCGAAACACCCTTGTTTGGATGCCGCCGATTATTTTCTATTATAGAATCTATGTCGTACATCAAATCCCATTTAAATTCGAAAAAAACTGAAACTTTCCATCTCCAATTTTAGTTGAAAAATTCAGAAAGCTATCTCAAGTTTTGTAGTTGTAATAGTGCGCTTACACTGAATGTTAATCGCACTCTGTTGGAGATGAAGGCCTATAATTCAGTCCCTATTTTATTTTTTACTGAGAATGTTTAATGAGAAAGAAAAATGGTATTTATCCAGATTTACTGGTAGATAGTTCTGTCAAAAATTCTATGACTCCAAAATTCTGACATCGAAGACACAAATACTGTCTCCTAACATCTGTTTCTCTGGCCACAATTCTTTAAATGTAACATTTTCCTTTACAAATACTAACACATCCAATAACCTCTTAAAAAAAATAACTATCGTACACATGTTCAAATGCCCCTTCTTACAGCCGAATGCCGTCAGAAGCACCACGAAAGTGTTGTTCCAGCTACTGCACGCCTGGTGTTATAAGGATAGTGGCAATTGTGGAGAATGCTCCACGCGGTGCCGTGCTGGCGGGTCACGTGCCTGGTGCTGATGCCGTGGTCACAGTACAACATATTTTATCTCCACCTTTAAGTGGGTGTACCGTCCGCCCCCGGTGGCTGAGAGATCAGCGCGGCAGAATGTCAATCCTAAGGGCCCGGGTTCGATTCCCGGCTGGGTCGGAGATTTTCTCCTTTCAGGGACTGGGTATTGTGTTGGCCTAATCAACATCATTTCATCCCCATCGACGCGCAAGTCGCCGAAGTAGCGTCAAATCGAAAGACTTGCACCGGGCGAACGGTCTACCCGACGGGAGGCCCTAGTCACACGACATTTAAATTTAGTGGGTGTACCTGCCTTGGAGCGCATTTCCGGCCTTACGTCCACACTAGATTTACTGTTCCTTATTCTCTCAGAGATCGTTTCCTGGAGTTTTCCCCCGTTTTGTAAATCACCCTCCATTATGCTGAAAACAAAAAAACAAACTTTCTGCTAATGGCGCCACTATCGGGTCGTTACTGACTTGAAGCTAATATTGTAATCACTACTCCAATGAGTGAGGAGTGCTACTATTTTTAATCATTTTATTATGATTCTAATAAAGCTAATAGGTCGCAAAATGTTGCCACTAGTTGTTAATGGTACCCCTTTACACTGATGAGCCAGAACATTATGATCACCGACCTACTATCAACATAAACCTGCCCAGGCGACAGCAACCTCAGCTGGCGAGGAATGACTGCTAGTTAGACACACGCACAGTACGTGAAGTATTAGTGACCGTGTAGTGCGTGTGCAGAATGGGAAGGCGCGCGATCTATCTCAGTGTGACCAAGAAAAGGTCGTGAAGGCCCGGAGGCTCGGAGCGAGCATTGCGGAAACTGTACCAATTGCCGGTTTGTTCGAGGAGTGCTGTGGTGAGTGTCTTCAACACTTGGCGAAATCAAGGTGAAACCACGTCCAGACGTCATGGGGTCGAACGGCCACCCCTAATTACAGATGTCGGACGTCGTAGACTGGGAAGACTGGTAAAACAGGACAGGAAGAGAATGTTGCGGAACAAACATTAGACTTTAATGATGGGAGGAGTACAAGTGTGCCTGAGGATACAGTGGACCTAATGATGGTCCTCCGCTGCCGACGACTTTCGCATGTGCCAATGGTAGCACCACTACTGAAAGAGCACGTGACCAACGGCACTGTGGCGCAGTGACAGAGTGTTGCATTGTCTAATGAATCACGATACCTTCTTCATCATGCTGATGGGTGGGCGTGAATCCATCTTCTTCCAGCTTCTTGACACCTACAATGCGGGAAGGAGACAAGCTGGCGGCGGCTCAATTATGCTCTGGGGAACATGCACGTGGACATCCAAGTATCCTGTGGAGCTCGTGCAAGTCACCATGACGGCCAAAGAATATCGAATATTGGTTGTTGACCACGTGCACCCCTTATGACGATCATGTTTCCCGACAGCAGTAGCATTTTTCAACGAGATAATGCGCCATGTCACAAGGCCAAGAGTATGGTGGAGTGGTTCGAGGAACACAGTGGCGAGTTCCAGTTGATGTGCTGTCACTCCAACTCACTAGACCTGAACCCAATCGAACACTTCTGGGATGTGATTGAAACTGAGTCAGAGCTCCTCGCCCTACTCCTTCCTCGGAACTTACGGGAACAAGGTGACCTAAGTGTGCAGATATGGTGCCAGCGATCTACCGATGCCTCGTTAGTTACATGCCATGACATATCGCCACTGTTATCCGTGCCAAAGGTGGCCATACGGGCTATCAGTTATGTGGTCATAATGTTCTGGGTGGTCAGTGTATTTTCATAACGTGACCTGGTAAATTAATAACATATTTTTACACTCCCCCCCCCCCCCCCCCCCCCATGAACCATGGACCTTGCCGTTGGTGGGGAGGCTTGCGTGCCTCAGCGATACAGATGGCCGTACCGTAGGTGCAACCACAACGGAGGGGTATCTGTTGAGAGGCCAGACAAACGTGAGGTTCCTGAAGAGGGGCAGCAGCCTTTTCAGTAGTTGCAGGGGCAACAGTCTGGATGATTGACTGATCTGGCCTTGCAACATTAACCAAAACGGCCTTGCTGTGCTGGTACTGCGAACGGCTGAAAGCAAGGGGAAACTACAGCCGTAATTTTTCCCGAGGACATGCAGCTGTACTGTATGATTAAATGATGATGGCATCCTCTTGGGTAAAATATTCCAGAGGTAAAATAGTCCCCCATTCGGATCTCCGGGCGGGGACTACTCAGGAGGATGTCGTTATCAGGAGAAAGAAAACTGGCGTTCTACGTATCGGAGCAGGTAGGTTAGAAAATTTAAAAAGGGAAATGGATAGGTTAAAGTTAGATATAGTGGGAATTAGTGAAGTTCGGTGGCAGGAGGAACAAGACTTCTGGTCAGGTGACTACAGGGTTATAAACACAAAATCAAATAGGGGTAATGCAGGAGTAGGTTTAATAATGAATAGGAAAATAGGAATGCGGGTAAGCTACTACAAACAGCATAGTGAACGCATTATTGTGGCCAAGATAGATACGAAGCCCACACCTACTACAGTAGTACTAGTTTATATGCCAACTAGCTCTGCAGATGATGAAGAAATTGAAGAAATGTACGATGAAATAAAAGAAATTGTTCAGATAGTGAAGGGAGACGAAAATTTAATAGTAATGGGTGACTGGAATTCGGCAGTAGGAAAAGGGAGAGAAGGAAACATAGTAGGTGAATATGGATTGGGGCTAAGAAATGAAAGAGGAAGCCGCCTAGTAGAATTTTGCACAGAGCACAACTTAATCATAGCTAACACTTGGTTTAAGAATCATGAAAGAAGGTTGTATACGTGGAAGAACCCTGGAGATACTAAAAGGTATCAAATAGATTATATAATGGTAAGACAGAGATTTAGGAACCAGGTTTTAAGTTGTAAGACATTTCCAGGGGCAGATGTGGACTCGGACCACAATCTATTGGTTATGACCTGTAGATTAAAACTGAAGAAACTGCAAAAATGTAGGAAATTAAGGAGATGGGACCTGGATAAACTGAAAGAACCAGAGGTTGTACAGAGTTTCAGGGAGAGCATAAGGGGTGAATTGACAGGAATAGGGGAAAGAAATACCGTAGAAGAAGAATGGGTAGCTCTGAGGGATGAAGTAGTGAAGGCAGCAGAGGATAAAGTAGGTAAAAAGACGAGGGCTGCTAGAAATCCTTGGGTAACAGAAGAAATATTGAATTTAATTGATGAAAGGAGAAAATATAAAAATGCAGTAAATGAAGCAGGCAAAAAGGAATACAGACGTCTCAAAAATGAGATCGACAGGAAGTGCAAAATGGCTAAACAGGGATGGCTAGAGGACAAATGTAAGGATGTAGAGGCTTATCTCACTAGGGGTAAGATAGATACTGCCTACAGGAAAATTAAAGAGACCTTTGGAGAGAAGAGAACCACGTGTATGAATATCAAGAGCTCAGATGGCAACCCAGTTCTAAGCAAAGAAGGGAAGGCAGAAAGGTGGAAGGAGTATATAGAAGGTTTATACAAGGGTGATGTACTTGAGGACAATATTATGGAAATGGAAGAGGATGTAGATGAAGACGAAATGGGAGATACGATACTGCGTGAAGAGTTTGACAGAGCACTGAAAGACCTGAGTCGAAACAAGGCCCCCGGAGTAGACAACATTCCACTAGAACTACTGACGGCCTTGGGAGAGCCAGTCATGACAAAACTCTACCAGCTGGTGAGCAAGATGTATGAGACAGGCGAAATACCCTCAGACTTCAAGAAGAATATAATAATTCCAATCCCAAAGAAAGCAGGTGCTGACAGATGTGAAAATTACCGAACTATCAGTTTAATAAGTCACAGCTGCAAAATACTAACGCAAATTCTTTACAGACGAATGGAAAAACTGGTAGATGCAGACCTCGGGGAGCATCAGTTTGGATTCCGTCGAAATGTTGGAACACGTGAGGCAATACTGACCTTACGAGTTATCTTGGAAGCTAGATTAAGAAAAGGCAAACCTACGTTCCTAGCATTTGTAGACTTAGAGAAAGCTTTTGACAATGTTGACTGGAATACTCTTTTTCAAATTCTAAAGGTGGCAGGGGTAAAATACAGGGAGCTAAAGGCTATTTACAATTTGTACAAAAACCAGATGGCAGTCATAAGAGTCGAGGGGCATGAAAGGGAAGCAGTGGTTGGGAAAGGAGTGAGACAGGGTTGTAGCCTCTCCCCAATGTTATTCAATCTGTATATTGAGCAAGCAGTAAAGGAAACAAAAGAAAAATTCGGAGTAGGTATTAAAATTCATGGAGACGAAGTAAAAACTTTGAGGTTCGCCGACGACATTGTAATTCTGTCAGAGACGGCAAAGGACTTGGAAGAGCAGTTGAACGGAATGGACAGTGTCTTGAAAGGAGGATATAAGATGAACATCAACAAAAGCAAAACGAGGATAATGGAATGTAGTCAAATTAAATCGGGTGATGCTGAGGGAATTAGATTAGGAAATGAGACACTTAAAGTAGTAAAGGAGTTTTGCTATTTAGGAAGTAAAATAACTGATGATGGTCGAAGTAGAGAGGATATAAAATGTAGACTGGCAATGGCAAGGAAAGCGTTTCTGAAGAAGAGAAATTTGTTAACATCGAATATAGATTTATGTATCAGGAAGTCGTTTCTGAAAGTATTTGTTTGGAGTGTAGCCATGTATGGAAGTGAAACATGGACGATAACTAGTTTGGACAAGAAGAGAATAGAAGCTTTCGAAATGTGGTGCTACAGAAGAATACTGAAGATAAGGTGGATAGATCACGTAACTAATGAGGAGGTATTGAATAGGATTGGGGAGAAGAGAAGTTTGTGGCACAACTTGACTAGAAGAAGGGATCGGTTGGTAGGACATGTTTTGAGGCATCAAGGGATCACAAATTTAGCATTGGAGGGCAGTGTGGAGGGTAAAAATCGTAGAGGGAGACCGAGAGATGAGTACACTAAGCAGATTCAGAAGGATGTAGGTTGCAGTAGGTACTGGGAGATGAAGAAGCTTGCACAGGATAGAGTAGCATGGAGAGCTGCATCAAACCAGTCTCAGGACTGAAGACCACAACAACAACATTTAAATAGCGAATCATGCCCCTTGTATTTTGGCATTTAAAGCTAATATGGGTTGGGCTCTTTGGGGGAAGAGACCAAACAGCGAGGTCATCGGTCTCATCGGATTAGGAAGGACGGGGAAGGAAGTCGGCCGTGCCCTTTCAAAGGAACCATCCCGGCATTTTCCTGGAGCGATTTAGGGAAATCACGGAAAACCTAAATCAGGATGGCCGGACGCGGGATTGAACCGTCGTCCTCCCGAATGCGAGTCCAGTTGAAGCTAATATGCCGGGAACAAATACATTACACTTTTTCTTCTGTAGTACAGTTCTTTCCTACGTGAAACGGGTATCACATCCCAAGTTAGACAACCGGATTTTCCTCCGGTCTTGTTTGAAGTGACAATCTCGCTCTGAATAGAAAGCCACACCTTAGCCTTTTGGCTCAGTCAGCAAAAGACTGAGCCTTTCGCTGTCCACATGCGAATGCCACAGAATCATGACATCAGAAGCCCGTTTAACTTTGTGAAAGTATCATGAGGCATTCTTTATAAGAAGAGTATTGAGAATTTCTCGGTTATTTCGAGACATACTACACTCTCATTTCCCATCCCTAGGGACGACAGATAGTTTTATTTGTTTTATAATAGCCAAAGAAAACGTTACTCTGGCTCTTGCTGTGCGGATGGCGAGATGGAAGAAGTTTACAATTAGAGATTACCGTTGTTCCCGAAACCTGCCAAAGTTGCCCCACGCGCCATTTAGAACTCAGTTCACCAGCTACGTATGGTTCCTCTCACAGCCACTTATGAGCTCCACTAAACGTTTCTTGCGACTGGTTCCCAGGCCTGCTGTGTCGTAAGTAAGACGTCTGATGGTACGCGATAGCCGGAGGTGCGGAGATGTGAGACTGATTACCTAACATGACGCCCGGGACGCTGGCTCGAAGGGACGGCTCGCGTTTCCAGCCATTAGTGTAGCGCGGGTTGCCTGGCCGCAGGCGCCCCCACGGCTCCCCTTCCAATAATTATCTTTTAATCAACCGGCCTCTCGCATTCGTTTATCTCTCCGTACCGCAGGCTTCGAGACAGCAAGTGTAACTAGATACTGTCTGCGGGAATTGAGCTCTGTAAAAAAAAGAAGGAATACTGTTACACAGACAAACTAGATATACGATTGCGTCTTTATCTCTGTTTCGCATCGGATTTTGTAACTGTGCAAGTCACATATATCTCCAGCCGTTTAGATATTGTTCATGGTACAGTCGTACATAACAACATCTTGCTGGGAATTAAGCAGTACGGTTCCATCTCTTGCCAAGGGCAACGGGTCCTATTCATAGCTGGAAGGGGTAATTTTCCAAACCAATAGCAGAATCGATGACAACCTGCAATGTACTCTCTCTTACCTAGCATTTACCCCATTTTCAGGTAGTGGACAGCCAAGGGGGAGGTAAGTATGAGAAAAAGACTGAATAATCAACGGAAGGGTACCTTACTGTGGTTTGGAGAGTGGAATGTCAGAAGTTTAAACTTGGTAGGGAAACTAGAAAGTCTGAAAAGCGAAATGGAAAGGCTGAGACTAGATCTAGTCGGGATCAGTGAAATTAAATGAGAAGAAAGGATATTTGTTCATATGAGCAGTAAAAGAATCTCAAAATGGTATAATGAAACTAGGAAAAGTTATGAATGGGAAGCAGTGGAGAGAGAAAGTTACTGAGAACAGTTCAGTGATAGAGTTTTTCTCATCAGGATCAACAACATACCAACGGCAACAACAATCAAGTATACATGCCGAAATCCCTAGCAGAAGAGAAAGAGTTATAGACAGTACATGAGGGTACTGAATAAGTAAACCAGTATGAAAAAGACGATGATAATCTAATCATCATGGGGGTTTGGGACGCGGTAGTAGGAAAAAGAATGGAAAGGAGAGATACAGGACATCATGAGATTGGTAGTAAAATTGAGAGAGGAGAAAGGCTAATTGAGTTCTGTAATAAATTTCAGCTTGAAAAATTTCAAAAATTACGACAAGAGAAGGTATAACTGGAAAAACAAGAGACACGGGAATATTGCATCACGTTCACACAAACATTCCGACAACTGATATTGGATTGTAAGCGTACCCAGGAGCAAAATCGATCCGAATCACAATTTAACGATAATGTAGAGGAGACTGAAGATTTTGAGAAACGTCTTGAAGAATAAACATGGAAAGAGGAGGAATACTGAAAACTGAGGTATGAAGAGATGCATTTGTCGTTCTTTAAACGCGATGATAAATATCACAGCCGTCAGTTCAGCAGAAGAGGAATGGACAGCACTAGAAAGGGCAATCATCAAAGTAGGACAAGGTAGGTAACGACGAAAAAAATATAGGGTAATAGATGAGATAATTCCGGTGAAATCTGGACCACACATAAAAAAATAATGCTGAAGGCAACAAAGAAATACACAATGAGACGAACAGAAATGATACTATTCAATGACAATACATTACCCGGAAGTCACGTCATTTTATGATGGTCCTCGGGACGTTAGAACAGGCTGGACATAGTTCTTAAGACGGAGTGTAATCACCACAAACTGTAGTGCTTGTTCTGGAACGTGTTCCCATACTGACCACGAGGCTATGAGGAAGTTCTTGTGGTAAGGAGTTCCGTTCCTCTATCAGCGCGGTTCACATTGCTGGATTGTGTTTGCTGCATGTCAATTGCTGCAATACATCTGTCCAAGGTATCTACATGTGCTCGATGGAATTTAAGTCGGTGAAACGGGTAGGACCGTCCATTCATCTAATATCCTCTCATTTCGCTGCCTGAGCGGTTCGATGCGGTCGCGCGTTGTCATCAATAAAAATAAACCCAGGACTAAATGCACCCCACAAAGTCACATATGGAGAAGGAGTATAGAGTCAGAATAGCATTGACTTGAGCGTGTACCGTATACAAAGATTTGGAGGTCATTACACCCATGCAACATTACACCTCCCCACAGCATAATACCTGGACCATGAAAACGATGGTCCTGAGTGTTCCTGAGTGTACTAGGAGCCCTCGTAATTTTCGAATTGTCTGAATTACGTTCTCTGTTACCTAATACACCATTAGTGACACGTAAGACAATATAAAAACGTCTTGAAGGTACCCACTTATGCCTGGTGACGTCGGGAAAATTGAGAATAATCTCACAGTACATTTTCAATGAGAAGTTTTGCCGCGAATGCTGTTATTAAGTTCTACCGAATATGTAAGTAAGAACATGAAATAATCTTTTCTACGCCGATATAATTTTTGTTTGCTTGCGTGGCTATTTCATAATACTTTTGATCTTTGAGATTTCTGGCGTCCTATACGTCGCACGATTAATGTTATGCGTTCTACATTTCTCTTTGTACGGTGTTATTTACTTTTACCTTGCCATAGACTACCAGTTGTTAGCGTGGTATCGAAACTTGTAATATGACAATCCTTTTTGCTTTTATCTAGGCTTCAAATCAGTTGTTTGTTATCCCGATTCCCCAGAAACATTTTCGCAATGACTTTCCCCTTTCGCAGCATTCAGATGTAGTTTAGAAGTATTCAGTATTTTCGAGTGCAGATTGTTTTTGCACTTCAAAGAAAGGAACAAAACACGGATTACTTGGATTGCTGGAACTTGCCTTTTGACGTAAGTAGTATGGTAGTATGGTCAGACGAAGGCTGCCAGCGATACCTGCGCAGCCGAGGCTGCGTCATCGCTCGAGCCTCTGGTGAGGCCATCCCTGTGACGTATAGGAGGCGCTAGCCTAACAGCTAACTTTTTACCGCAGTTCATACTGCGGCTGCAGCTTACCATATTCGTATTTGTGCTTGTGTTCCGAATAGGTGTAGCGTAGACATCTCTAAGGACTGCTGAAGTAGGTCAAGTTGTACATGAGTAGCTCCAACGGGGAACAATGAGATGACATTTAAGGTTCCTGGGTACGGCGCCAAGTCATATTGTAAAATAACTGTCACTGTACAAATTTGGCGTTCCGTTCACTGTTGCAATGGCCTTGCCCTGGACCTCATTTAGATTTTCATGGAAAATAAGGAATTTATTCCTTGTACGCATTAGAATCGGTGGCATGCTGGTTAGTTTCCAAGGCAGCCAGTCTATCGCGGCAGGGCAAAGCTACACTTCTGGCCATTAAAATTGCTACACCACGAAGGTGACGTGCTACAGACGCGAAATTTAACCGACAGGAAGACGATGCTACGATAAGCAAATGATTAGCTTTTCAGAGCATTCACACAAGATTGGCGCTGGTGGCGACACCTACAACGTGCTGACATGAGGAAAGTTTCCAACCGATTTCTCATACACAAACAGCAGTTGACCGGCGTTACCTGGTGAAACGTTGTTGTGATGCCTCGTGTAAGGAGGAGAAATGCGTACCATCACGTTTCCGACTTTGATACAGGTCGGATTACAGCCTGTCGCGATGGCGGTTTATCGTATCGCGACATTGCTGCTCGCGTTCCTCGAGATCCAATGACTGTTAGCAGAATATGTAATCGGTGGGTTCAGGAGGGTAATAGGAACGCCATGCTGGATCCCAACGTCCTCGTATCACTAGCAGTCGAGATGACAGGCATCTTATCCCCATGGCTGTAACGGATCGTGCAGCCACTTCTCGATCGCTGGGTCAACAGATGGAGACGTTTGCAAGACAACAACCATCTGCACGAACAGTTCGACGACTTTTTCATAAGCATGGACTATCAGCTCGGATACCATGGCTGCGGTTACCCTTGACGCTGCACCACCGACAGGAGCGCCCGAGATGGTGTACTCAACGTCGAACCTGGGTGCACGAATGGCAAAACGTCATTTTTTCGGATGAATCAAGGTTCTGTTTACAACATTACGGTCGCATCCGTGTTTGGCGACATTACGGTGATCGCACATTGGAAGCGTGTATTCATCATAGCCATACTGGCGTATCACCCGGCGTGATGGTATGAGGTGCCATTGGTTACACGTCTCGGTCACTTCTTGTTTGCATTGACGGCACTTTGAACAGTGGACGTTACATTTCATGTGTTACGACCCGTGGCTCTACCCTTCATTCGATCCCTGCGAAACCCTACATATCAGCAGGATAATGCACGACCGCATGTTGCAGATCCTGTACGGGCCTTTCTGGATACAGAAAATGTTCGACTGCTGCCTTGGCCAGCACATTCTCCAGATCTCTCACCAAATGAAAACGCCTGTTCAATGGCGGCCGAGCAACTGGCTCGTCAGAATTAGTCAGTCACTACTCTTGATGAACTGTGGTATCTACATCTACATCTACATCATTACTCTGCAATTCAGATTTAAGTGCTTGGCAGAGGGTTAATCGAACCACAATCATACTATCTCTCTATCGTTCCACTCCCGAACAGCGAGCGGGAAAAACCAACACCTTAAGCTATCTGTTCGAGCTCTGACTTCTCTTATTTTATTTTGATGATCATTCCTACCTATGTAGGTTGGGCTCAACAAAATATTTTCGCATTCTGAAGAGAAAGTTGGTGACTGGAATTTCGTAAATAGATCTCGCGGCGACGAAAAACGTCTTTGCTTTAATGACTGCAATCCCAACTCGCGTATCATATCTGCCACACTCTCTCCCCTATTACGTCATAATACAAAACGAGCTGTCCTTTCGATGTCCTCCGTCAATCCCACCTGGTAAGGATCCCACACCGCGCAGCTATATTCTAACACAGTACGAACGAGTGTAGTGTAAGCTGTCTCTTTAGTGGACTTGTTGCATCTTCTAAGTGTCCTGCCAATGAAACACAACCTTTGGCTCGCCTTCCCCACAATATTATCTATGTGGTCTTTCCAGCTGAAGTTGTTCGTAAGTTTTACACCCAAGTACTTAGTTGAATTGACAGCCTTGAGAATTGTACTAATTATCGAGTAATCGAATTCCAACGGATTTCTTTTGGAACTCATGTGGCTCACCTCACACGTTTCGTTATTTAGTGTCAACTGCCACCTGCTACACCACACAGCAATCTTTTCTAAATCGCTTTGCAACTGATACTGGTCTTCGGATGACCTTACTAGACGGTAAACTACAGCATCATCTGCGAACAACCTAAGAGAACTGCTCAGATTGTCACCAGGGTCATTTATATAGACCAGGAACAGCAGAGGTTCCAGGGCGCTTCCCTGGGGAACACCTGATATCACTTAGGTTTTAATCGATGATTTGCCGTCTATTACTACGAACTGCGACCTTTCTGACAGGAAATCACGAATCCAGTCGCACAACTGAGACGATACCCCGTAGGCCCGCAGCTTGAATAGAAGTCGCTTGTGAGGAACGGTGTCAAAAGCTTTCCGGAAATCTAGAAATACGGAATCAACTTGAGATCCCCTGTCGATAGCGGCCATTAGTTCGCGCGAATAAAGAGCTAGCTGCGTTGCACGAGAACGATGTTTTCTGAAACCATCATTATTACGTACCAATAGGTCGTTCCCTTCGAGGTGATTCATAATGTGTTGAAGCTGCATGGGCAGCTGTACCTGTACACGCCATTTAAGCTGTTTGATTCAATGTCCAGGCGGATGAAGACCGTTATTACGGCCAGAGGTGGTTGATCACGGGTAGTGATTTCTCAGGATCTAAGCACCCAAATCGCGTGAAAATATAATAACATGTCAGTTCTAGTATAATATATTTGTCCAATGAATACCCGTTTATCATCTGCATTTCTTCTTGGTGTAGCAATTTTAATAGCCGGTGGTGAATGATCACATTAGAAACATAACTTTGGCGTTTTGAATTTAGGACCACAAGACCACAAAGGAGTTAGAAGAGAAACGTGTCCTAGCTAGTTGGGTGGTGGTAACAAAGAAATTTTGCAGTATTGGCAGAAGTCAAAAACTAAAAAGCAAATTTATGATAATTGTCAATTGCAGCTATTTGAAACTGCTTTTACGTGCAGTTGGTTTTAGATACCACTTCCTTTTAATTTGGTTTCATTTAATTATCTTCGGTGTATACGAGAGTAATAATGTAGAAAACAGACTATTAAATGCAGCACTGAAAAGACTTTCTCCGTTGCAACATTTTAAATTTGAAGAGAGTGTTTGTTTCTAGGTACATGCCCGTGTTGTACTTCGGAACAGTCTTCACATTTGAAAATAATCTTAATTTTCTGGAGTAACTTTTGTTATTTCAGAAAAAGACTGCGCAAGTATAAAGCGAATGCTATTATTTTAAAACGGAATAAGGAAAGAGATTTACTTCTACTAGAGGGCTAGCTTGAGGCAAAAGTGTCTGATGTTGTTCAGTACATCTTGAAGAGAAAAGCCTAGCATTCCAAGTAACTTCGGACATTTCGCAGATGATTCGCAACTCTGAGGTAATTACAGAACAAAAATAGTATAAAATGTGGATTCGTCATGTTTTCTTTGGT
The DNA here is from genome assembly GCF_023897955.1 of Schistocerca gregaria. Classification (NCBI taxonomy): domain Eukaryota; kingdom Metazoa; phylum Arthropoda; class Insecta; order Orthoptera; family Acrididae; genus Schistocerca; species Schistocerca gregaria. The sequence continues at coordinate 175,846,980 of NC_064925.1, read as the reverse complement.
GTGACTGGGGCATCCATGATGCAATTTGCAAGTGATATGGAAAAATTGATTTAGTTTCAGTGGAATATAAACGTCAAAAACGGAAATCGGTAACATACCTCTTTGCACAGAACTATGAATAAAGTTCGAGACAGTTGTATCAGGTATCTAGACAGCGGACAAACAGATTGTTCATATCTCTGACAATGGACAGAGGCACAGAGAAACAGAGAGAGATGAAAATAAGAGACAAACAGCTAAGGTATATTTTAACGTTCGTCTATCGCGAGATCAATAGAGGTGGAGCTCAAGCCCGCATTGGCCACACACACACACACACACACACACACACACACACACACACACATATATATATATATATATATATATATATATATATATATATATATATATATATATATATCCTCCCCCCATGAACCATGGACCTTGCCGTTGGTGGGGAGGCTTGCGTGCCTCAGCGATACAGATGGCCGTACCGTAGTAGTTGCAGGGGCAACAGTCTGGATGATTGACTGATCTGGCCTTGCAACATTAACCAAAACGGCCTTGCTGTGGTGGTACTGCGAACGGCTGAAAGCAAGGGGAAACTACAGCCGTAATTTTTCCCGAGGACATGCAGCTTTACTGTATGATTAAATGATGATGGCATCCTCTTGGGTAAAATATTCCGGAGGTAAAATAGTCCCCCATTCGGATCTCCGGGCGGGGACTACTCAGGAGGATGTCGTTATCAGGAGAAAGAAAACTGGCGTTCTACGGATCGGAGCGTGGAATGTCAGATCCCTTAATCGGGCAGGTAGGTTAGAAAATTTAAAAAGGGAAATGGATAGGTTAAAGTTAGATATAGTGGGAATTAGTGAAGTTCGGTGGCAGGAGGAACAAGACTTCTGGTCAGGTGACTACAGGGTTATAAACACAAAATCAAATAGGGGTAATGCAGGAGTAGGTTTAATAATGAATAGGAAAATAGGAATGCGGGTAAGCTACTACAAACAGCATAGTGAACGCATTATTGTGGCCAAGATAGATACGAAGCCCACACCTACTACAGTAGTACAAGTTTATATGCCAACTAGCTCTGTAGATGATGAAGAAATTGAAGAAATGTACGATGAAATAAAAGAAATTATTCAGATAGTGAAGGGAGACGAAAATTTAATAGTAATGGGTGACTGGAATTCGAGTGTAGGAAAAGGGAGAGAAGGAAACATAGTAGGTGAATATGGATTGGGGCTAAGAAATGAAAGAGGAAACCGCCTAGTAGAATTTTGCACAGAGCACAACTTAATCATAGCTAACACTTGGTTTAAGAATCATGAAAGAAGGTTGTATACGTGGAAGAACCCTGGAGATACTAAAAGGTATCAGATAGATTATATAATGGTAAGACAGAGATTTAGGAACCAGGTTTTAAGCTGTAAGACATTTCCAGGGGCAGATGTGGACTCTGACCACAATCTATTGGTTATGACCTGTAGATTAAAACTGAAGAAACTGCAAAAATGTGGGAAATTAAGAAGATGGGACCTGGATCAACTGAAAGAACCAGAGGTTGTACAGAGTTTCAGAGAGAGCATAAGGGAACAATTGACAGGAATAGGGGAAAGAAATACAGTAGAAGAAGAATGGGTAGCTCTGAGGGATGTAGTAGTGAAGGCAGCAGAGGATAAAGTAGGTACAAAGACGAGGGCTGCTAGAAATCCTTGGGTAACAGAAGAAATATTGAATTTAATTGATGAAAGGAGAAAATATAAAAATGCAGTAAATGAAGCAGGCAAAAAGGAATACAAACGTCTCAAAAATGAGATCGACAGGAAGTGCAAAATGGCTAAACAGGGATGGCTAGAGGACAAATGTAAGGATGTAGAAGCTTATCTCACTAGGGGTAAGATAGATACTGCCTACAGGAAAATTAAAGAGACCTTTGGAGAGAAGAGAACCACGTGTATGAATATCAAGAGCTCAGATGGCAGCCCAGTTCTAAGCAAAGAAGGGAAGGTAGAAAGGTGGAAGGAGTATATAGAAGGTTTATACAAGGGCGATGTACTTGAGGACAATATTATGGAAATAGAAGAGGATGTAGATGAAGACGAAATGGGAGATACGATACTGCGTGAAGAGTTTGACAGAGCACTGAAAGACCTGAGTCGAAACAAGGCCCCCGGAGTAGATAACATTCCATTAGAACTACTGACGGCCTTGGGAGAGCCAGTCATGACAAAACTCTACCAGCTGGTGAGCAAGATGTATGAGACAGGCGAAATACCCTCAGACTTCAAGAAGAATATAATAATTCCAATCCCAAAGAAAGCAGGTTCTGACAGATGTGGAAATTACCGAACTATCAGTTTAATAAGCCACGGCTGCAAAATACTAACGCGAATTCTTTACAGACGAATGGAAAAACTGGTAGATGCAGACCTCGGGGAGGATCAGTTTGGATTCCGTCGAAATGTTGGAACACGTGAGGCAATACTGGCCTTACGACTTATTTTAGAATAAAGATTAAGAAAAGGCAAACCTACGTTTCTAGCATTTGTAGACTTAGGGAAAGCTTTTGACAATGTTGACTGGAATACTCTTTTTCAAATTCTAAAGGTGGCAGGGGTAAAATACAGGGAGCGAAAGGCTATTTATAATTTGTACAGAAACCAGATGGCAGTAATAAGAGTCGAGGGGCATGAAAGGGAAGCAGTGGTTGGGAAAGGAGTGAGACAGGGTTGTAGCCTCTCCCCGATGTTATTCAATCTGTATATTGAGCAAGCAGTAAAGGAAACAAAAGAAAAATTTGGAGTAGGTATTAAAATTCATGGAGACGAAGTAAAAACTTTGAGGTTCGCCGATGACATTGTAATTCTGTCAGAGACGGCAAAGGACTTGGAAGAGCAGTTGAACGGAATGGACAGTGTCTTGAAAGGAGGATATAAGATGAACATTAACAAAAGCAAAACGAGGGTAATGGAATGTAGTCAAATTAAGTCGGGTGATGCTGAGGGAATTAGATTAGGAAATGAGACACTTAAAGTAGTAAAGGAGTTTTGCTATTTAGGAAGTAAAATAACTGATGATGGTCGAAGTAGAGAGGATATAAAATGTAGACTGGCAATGGCAAAGAAAGCGTTTCTGAAGAAGAGAAATTTGTTAACATCGAATATAGATCTATGTATCAGGAAGTCGTTTCTGAAAGTATTTGTTTGGAGTGTAGCCATGTATGGAAGTGAAACATGGACGATAACTAGTTTGGACAAGAAGAGAATAGAAGCTTTCGAAATGTGGTGCTACAGAAGAAAACTGAAGATAAGGTGGATAGATCACGTAACTAATGAGGAGGTATTGAATAGGATTGGGGAGAAGAGACGTTTGTGGCACAACTTGACTAGAAGAAGGGATCGGTTGGTAGGACATGTTTTGAGGCATCAAGGGATCACAAATTTAGCATTGGAGGGCAGCGTGGAGGGTAAAAATCGTAGAGGGAGACCGAGAGATGAGTACACTAAGCAGATTCAGAAGGATGTAGGTTGCAGTAGGTACTGGGAGATGAAGCAGCTTGCACAGGATAGAGTAGCATGGAGAGCTGCATCAAATCAGTCTCAGGACTGAAGACAACAACAATATATATATATATATATATATATATATATATATATATATATATATATATATATATATAGAGAGAGAGAGAGAGAGAGAGAGAGAGAGAGAGAGAGAGACTGACTGACGGTGGAAGCGAGCAGAAACAGTTTGACTATCCGTATTATCTGGCAGAATTGTAGATGTATCAATTTGTAAATATCGATCTGTGAGTCATACACTCTTTTGAACAACATTAATCGTTCAAAAATGACAACATATTCTACGTTGAGACGTTCACGGCATTATACAAATTTAACACTGACAAAAGTGATTCCTGCGGCAAAATAGCAAAGCTACGAAGTTATCCGGTCTTGAAATGATGGTTCACATTTGGATATTAGTATGGGTCTCAGATGTCAGAAAATGTGATTGTATTGGCATTTACGTCCTTGTTGTGATCTTCAGTCCAACGACTGGTTTCATGCATCTCTCCATGTTTTTCTGTCCTGTGTACAGCTTTTCGTCTCTGAACAACTACTGTATCCTACTTTTACTGGAATCTTCTTATTATAGTCGTGCCTTTGTCTCCATCTAGAATTTTTACTTCCAAAGTTCCCTACGCAACCAAACTTACGATACCTTGTTTTCGGAGGTGTCCCACCACCCAGGCCTTTTTCTTGGTGAAGTTGTAACAGTTTTTGTTTTCTCCCCAACTGATGCTGTATCTTTGGATTCACTATCTGACATACTATTTTAACCTTCAACAGTCTTCTGTAGCACCATATCTCAGAATAATCTGTTCTTGTCCTGTTTAGTTTATCGTAAGTATCTGATTTCTGTACAATGCTGCACTTCAGAAAAATACCTTCGGAAATGATTTTCTAACGTTTATGGTAATATTAAATGTTTACATTTTTTTCAGAAACGCTTTTCTTCCAGAGTGCAGTACCATTTCTACTTCGACCACAATCAGTTACTTTGCTGCGCAAATAGCAAATTCATCAGTTATTTTTAGTGTCTTATTTACTAATCTAATTCCCTCAAAAATACATGTTTTCATTCGGCTATTTTCATTGCTGCTGTTACTTTTCACCTTTTAGCCTCTTTTCAAGACAATACTGATTTCGTTCTGTGTCCTCATAACTTGTAATTACCTGAACAGTAATGTGGTCTGTACCTAGGGTTTTCTCGTTTATTTATCATATAATATTCTGTGGGGGCATGCGCGCCAAAGCTATTTGATCATGGAAAGAGTAAGGGTATAATTTACAGGATGTCGATTAGAAAATTCATGATCAAAGTCTTAAGGAATTCTAAAAACATGAAAAAACAGTACACAAATAAATAACACATTACTGAGAATAGGTTTTAAGTAGCGCTACGAACTCCTGTACAGAATTGAAGAAAAAGTGCCTTCCCATTTGTATCTGAATCCATGGAGTCCTGCTGGAAGGCTATTGAAAAAAAAAATCTTGATCAGCACACACCTTTCTGTACAGTGCTTAACGAAGTGTTATCCAGACATATACCGTTTTTCTGTGCACTCCGTCTAACGTTCTTTGGAAGGATGTTTTTTATGAATGATTCATTGTTCTCAACAGCAATTTGTATGATGGAATAAATGTGAAGGGGTGGCACAGTTATAACACCGATAGAGCCGAACAGTGGCCTACACAAAGTTCACAAAGTAACACTGCACACCAGTCTGACCTTACGTTTCTGGGCTGAGAATATTCTCGGTGAGTGCCCAGAGTTGGCCCAACGTGTAACACCATACGAGGTAAGGGAGTGAAAGTAACCAAAGTGGCCGGCCATTGTGGTCGAGCGGTTCTAGGCGCTACAGTCTGGAACTCGTGACTGCTACGGTCGCAGGTTCGAATCCTGCCTTAGGCATGGATGTGTGTTGTGTCCTTAGGTTAGTTAGGTCTAAGTAGTTCTAAGTTCTAGGGGACTGATGACCTCAGATGTTAAGTCCCATAGTGCTCAGAGCCATTTGAACCATTTTTATGCAAAGTAAACAAGCCTCCTGGTTTCAATGTCAGAGACAGTGTGGCTCATTCTTTTCTACATTACCAAATGGCTAACAGTGGCACAGTTCCAGTTGCAGACTGCATATCTAACGGCTTATAGGAGCAACAAAAATAAATTTTCTCAATTTCATACTGGTATTGACAGAGTTTAGACCTTGAAATGCTGTCATAATCTGCCCATTAAGAGCTATGACCTTATGTTGAAGGTTTAATGCAACATGTCAAGTATTACAGTTAGAAAATGTGTACTATACTTGTTTTGAGCCAGCGTCACTCAGGCGAGCAAGTTACTTACATCATATTCTTCCAGTGTTTGAGAATGAGAGCTGTTAGTGAATTCCAACAAACTTTACACATAATTTCAAACCTTTTTCAAAACTTTTTGTCGCTGATATCTCGTCCCATCGCCTCTTCCTCGCTCACACAAGCACGCACCCACACACACACACACACACACACACACAGACATAATGTATCGTTTATTACATTTTCGCTGTTCATGCAATAAACCTGTGAGATCAGGCATGACGTTTTAATTTATTACTTCTTTACTGCTAACTCTATTCGCAACACGTTTTGCAGACTGTATCCACAAATACCACCGAATTATATCATTCTACGACACATTGTTCCGGAGATATGACTTTTTATCCGTAAGAGTTCAATTATTGAAGGAATAGGGGATGGCGTTTACTGGTAGTGAAGACAGGAACATTCAGTTTCTGCACAAGACCTTAATGTAATACTTCCAACAAAGCCTTCCATCTAGTCTCAGACTTAAGAATTTAAAATTGTTCGACTTCACTGATTGTTTGCGAGCGTTATGAATGTGCTGAGAAATAAACTGAATACTAGTGTGGTGGAAGTACTAGGTCTATATGTTCCCTGTACCGATCTTGACTGAAATTAGATATAAAAAGTGTTTCTGAATCTCCTAGGCCACTGGGTTCAGGTAAGGCCCAATACGAATTTGCACGAATCCTGTAAAAATCAAGCATTCTTTGTTAAACGCTGGACTGGACGATTCTACGCAATCAACAATACTGATGGTACAATCACAATGTTGGCCATCTCCGCAGCGCCACTAACTGGACTCGGAAATGCTCTCGGGAGATGTATCTCTTTATGCCCGGACGAGGTATGCGAAACCTGCTGGCCCCTGCTCTCCTCGCGGCCTCGGCACACCTCGATGCTATCTGCGCTCTTTTATTAGCGGTGGGCGTCGCTCGCAGCTAGCTATGATTTACGCGGCTCGTCCCACTGACGCTCCACAGAGCAGCCGAGCGCTCGGTCCTTCGTCAGTCTCACTGCGAGCGATGAGAGCAGCGCAAAGTTATTTGGGGGTCCCACGGTCGCTGTTCTCTATCTACAAAACCTGTTTTCTCAGCTGGCCCAGTTTCCCCCACTCAGCTACTAATGAAGTCATCTGCTCATATCTGTTATAACTCGTCTACAACCCCCCCTCCCCCCCCCCACACACACACAGACACACCACACCAAAGGTAACATAAAAAGGTCACCAAAAGCTTGTAATGCCACTTCCTCGGACGAGAAATAAAAATCAAAAACTAGCTCCCAATAAGCCAAAGACTCCCCCCCCCCCCAAGTCCCAAATTCCCAGAAAAGTGAATAAGCGAACGAAGTTCCATTTATCACTATTGTTAGGACAATAACAAGTAATTAAATCAGGAATCTAAGACTTGAAAATTTAGCGGTCTACGAAAGAGAGATTAAATTTCAGTAAAATTAAAATCAAAATTGTAATAAATTCAAAAATTAGCATAAATTAACATTCGCAAAGTAGAACCAGCGATCCCAAAGAGTACTCCGTGTGAGACTCTTTGGGAATCATTAGTAATGACAAAGTATAATTCAATGCGTTGTCACTACGTTACGAGAGTTGGCCGAAGCAGGTCGTATATTTGAATGCTCGTACATGTAGACGCTCTTAGATTGTTTTTGAGATTGAATAATTGCGATCTATAATGATGCAGTAATACGATCTTCTGACTTCAAATATCACAGCACTAGAATTCGATCGGAGGACTTTTACCTACTAGAATAAAGTGAACTTTTAACTAGATAATTGAACTAAACATTACTTAGACAGTGATTTAGGCAACGAACACTGACAGACAATTTTCATTCATAATAGCCTGTGGTTTAAGGAACTTCAGTGAAAGATCCGAAGCATATAATTTAAATCCCCCCAACATCTGGGAAAGTTTTCTTCTCAAGGCTCGGTTAGGAAGTGACTGATTGTTGTTGTTGTGGTCTTCAGTCCTGAGACTGGTTTGATGCAGCTCTCCATGCTACTCTATCCTGTGCAAGCTTCTTCATCTCCCAGTACTTGCTGCAACCTACATCCTTCTGAATCTGCTTAGTCTATTCATCTCTTGGTCTCCCTCTACGATTTTTACCCTCCACGCTGCCCTCCAATACTAAATTTGTGATCCCTTGATGCCTCAAAACATGTCCTACCAACCGGTCCCTTCTTTTTGTCAAGTTGTGCCACAAACTCCTCTTCTCCCCAATTCTATTCAATACCTCCTCATTGCTTATGTGATTTACCCATCTAATCTTCAGCATTCTTCTGTAGCACCACATTTCGAAAGCTTCTATTCTCTTCTTGTCCAAACTAGTTATTGTCCATGTTTCACTTCCATACATGGCTACACTCCATATATTGTGCAATAAAACACCCTCCCGTGCCAAGTCGTGCATTTGTTATTTAAAATTCTATCAAATTATTGACATGAAACTCCCGAGTAATAATTATGCGCCGCGATAATATTTGACTGTAGCGCTCGGCGCTTGTGTAGAACCTTTGACTCAAATAACAAGCCCACTGTTACGATTTCTTAGATACTTCAAATTACGACCAGCTTGTATGGAATTTGTTGTGGATGTGACTGTATTGGTTTTATCATTAATATTTCATCATTAATCAGTTAAACACCGATTACGAGCGATTAATTACGATTCTTGGTGAAGTAAATATCTCACGCACTTCGACATTTTGGGTCATCACTGTTATTTTGTGAAACGTCGTTTTCGTAACTTGATAACGCTCTCAACACTCTACCGACTGTCGCCGAGTTTTAGCCGAGGCCAAGTACAAAGCAAACCAAATCATCAAGAAGAAGAGTCGTTGCAAGCTGTTAACTTTGTTTATGCATTATGGCATATGTGCATCTCTGCTTGTGCATCATCAATTGGGTCGTGAACAACGTCGACCGTTCCTACCCTGTATCGTTAGTGGTGATGAGAAATAGTGTCTTTATGTTAATAAGGCAAAGAAAGGAATGGCAGGGGCCAAAAAAAGCAGTAACTCATTGCACAAAGACCTGTTCGCGTTCACAAAAGGTAATGCTAAGCAGCTGGTGGAACAGCTAGGGCATGGTGCACTACGAATTCCTTCCCCAAGATGTAACCATCACTGCTGGTATTTACTGTCAACAACTGAGACGTCTTGTAGCCGCAATCCAAGAATAACGATCAATAATACAGCGTGAAATGATGGTACTCGGCGGTGACTCCCACCAGCGTTCTGCTAGACTGACAAAAACATTGTATGTGAGTTTGGTTGGGAAGTAATGCCGCACTCATGTCATTCACCTTATCTTGCGCGGTCGCGGTCGCTGTAGAGCCTACAACCGCTCGGCCACCCCGGCAGGCGAAATAGTGAAAGAGATTGATATTATATGTATCTGTCCTGTTATTAAACTTATGGAAAATCTCTTCAAACTTATGCACCAGTCTAATACAAAATCATACAGATTTTGCTATAAGGCATTTTAAATTAGATTTTCAAGTCCAGGGCCGCCAATCAGGCAAAGACAGATTCGAATTCTTCGATCGGAGGTCCTTGAATTTTGTTTGCTGGGCAATCGTGCAATACATGTTCTGCAGTTTGCTCAGGTGCCCGCAGTCACACACCGCAGATATCTGGTACCTCCTGCATGCAGTCTCGGGTGGGGTGGCCAATCGGCCCACCTACATGTCACCAAGGTTGTTTCGACTACGCCGCACAAGTTTCGCTGGTAAGCCATCATACATCCTCCCCACAGTCCCTACATCTCCCCTTGCGATTTCCGTATTTGCTAAGCCCTGAAGAAAAACACTCGTGGCCGTCGATTTGCTTCGGATGAAGACGTGACGCCTAGGTAAATCATTTTTCCATACGCAACCATTTTTCCATGAAGGCACTGACCGTGTTGTCTCAATGGGATAAACGTATTAACAGTTACGGCGATTAATTTTGAAATAATAAGCGGTTTGCTTAATGTTTTTTTTACCTGCCTCGTTTCCTTTCGAATGCATCTTATACACTGAAGGCCTCTGCAACAGGCAGAACTTGGCTGATGACGCGGCGGAAGAAGAAACAGGAAGAGATATGGAAGACATTGTCCAGTATTAGCGTCAGGGCCTAACAGAGCTTTGGGATCTTGTGACTGAAGAAAGCAGAAGGGACGGGTAATACTGCTTTCTGCAACCAGTGTGTGTGTGTGTGTGTGTGTGTGTGTGTGTGTGTGTGCGTGCCTGCGAACTGCAACTGAACGACTATTCACGTTAGTGTGTAGTATATATGAGACCGGAGACGTACCATCAGACTTTCCCAAAAGTATCATCCACACGAACCGAAGATAGTAATGGCAGGTAAGTTTAACAATTATTACGGGAGCAATCCGTTCATGCATCTAACTTGCTAACGAGAATGATGCGCAGAAGAATGCAAAACAAAACTGAGGGCCTCAGTAATCAGTTTGGCTTTAAAAAAAGATACATGCAGCGGAGAGGCAGTTTCATTGCTTGATAATGGAAGCAAGAGTAAAGGAAAATCAAGACGTTCATAGTATTTAGCGACGCAGACAGGAGCGTTCAACAGCGCAAAATGATGCAAGATGTTCGAAATTGTAGGAAAAATAGGAATAAGCTGGTAAGTTGGGTACTTTCTTGTAATTCGTGTACTACCCATGAATAGTTAGATTATGCCCTGATCGATTGAAGATATGCTTTATCTGAATATTCATGACCCATTAATCGACTCTAAAACGCTACCTCACTGCGAATTAACCACGCAGTAGCACACATTTGCAGAATTTCTGCGCAACAGAGAATCGTTATGCGTAGCTTGTGCAATTGAACAAACTTGTACAATTGGAGTCTTAAAAAACATTTGAAAATTACAGAGTGTGACGAGGTTAGGTCGTAGGTAAACACGATGCTATGGGGTGATTTTCCTTGCAATCACGATACTGTAACGTCAAAATGATTTAGTGTAGAAAAGACTTCACTAAAACAAAATGTACACATACACTCCTGGAAATTGAAATAAGAACACCGTGAATTCATTGTCCCAGGAAGGGGAAACTTTATCGACACATACTTGGGGTCAGATACATCACATGATCACACTGACAGAACCACAGGCACATAGACACAGGCAACAGAGCATGCACAATGTCGGCACTAGTACAGTGTATATCCACCTTCCGCAGCAATGCAGGCTGCTATTCTCCCATGGAGACGATCGTAGAGATGCTGGACGTAGTCCTGTGGAACGGCTTGCCATGCCATTTCCACCTGGCGCCTCAGTTGGACCAGCGTTCGTGCTGGACGTGCAGACCGCGTGAGACGACACTTCATCCAGTCCCAAACATGCTCAATGGGGGACAGATCCAGAGATCTTGCTGGACAGGGTAGTTGACTTACACCTTCTAGAGCACGTTGGGTGGCACGGGATACATGCGGACGTGCATTGTCCTCTTGGAACAGCAAGTTCCCTTGCCGGTCTAGGAATGGTAGAACGATGGGTTCGATGACGGTTTGGATGTACCGTGCACTATTCAGTGTCCCCTCGACGATCACCAGAGGAGTACGGCCAGTGTAGGAGATCGCTCCCCACACCATGATGCCGGGTGTTGGCCCTGTGTGCCTCGATCGTATGCAGTCCTGATTGTGGCGCTCACCTTCACGGCGCCAAACACGCTTCGACCATCATTGGCACCAAGGCAGAAGCGACTCTCATCGCTGAAGACGACACGTCTCCATTCGTCCCTCCATTCACGCCTGTCGCGACACCACTGGAGGCGGGCTGCACGATGTTGGGGCATGAGCGGAAGACGGCCTAACGGTGTGCGGGACCGTAGGCCAGCTTCATGGAGACGGTTGCGAATGGTCCTCGCCGATACCCCAGGAGCAACAGTGTCCCTAATTTGCTGGGAAGTGGCGGTGCGGTCCCCTACGGCACTGCGTAGGATCCTACGGTCTTGGCGTGCATCCGTGCGTCGCTGCGGTCCGGTCCCAGGTCGACGGGCACGTGCACCTTCCGCCGACCACTGGCGACAACATCGATGTACTGTGGAGACCTCACGCCCCACGTGTTGGGCAATTCGGCGGTACGTCCACCCGGCCTCCCGCATGCCCACTATGCGCCCTCGCTCAAAGTCCGTTAACTGCACATACGGTTCGCGTCCACGCTGTCGCGGCATGCTACCAGTGTTAAAGACTGCGATGGAGCTCCGTATGCCACGGCAAACTGGCTGACACTGACGGCGGCGGTGCACAAACGATGCGCAGCTAGCGCTATTCGACGGCCAACACCGCGGTTCCTGATGTGTCCGCTGTGCCGTGCGTGTGATCATTGCTTGTACAGCCCTCTCGCAGTGTCCGGAGCAAGTGTGGTGGGTCTGACACACCGGTGTCAATGTGTTCTTTTTTCCATTTCCAGGAGTGTACTACTGCAAAAGCTGAACGTCTTACTACCAAATTCTGCTCAAATTACAGCATGTGAACTTCAATAAACGCATTACAAAAATCTACCACAACAAAGCTCCGTCTCAGCATCATCGACTACACTCATCTTACAAAATCTGTAAAGTCTAGGGGAAACTGTAGCACGAATGAGTATTGTGGCAGAGTGGGGTAAAGGTGTTTCTTGCCTTTTATGTACTGCTATCTCTGGGATATTGGTGGAATTATGTCGTGATGGGGGGCCAAGTGTATAACAACGCATCGACGCCTTTGAAAAAATGGCTCTAAGCACTATGGGACTTAACATCTGAGGTCATCAGTCCCCTAGACTTAGAACTACTTAAGCCTAACTAACCTAAGGACATCACACACATCCATGTCCGAGGCAGGATTCGCACCTGCGACAGTAGCAGCATCTCGGTTCCGGACTGAAGCGCCTAGAACCGCTCGGTCACAGTGGCCGGCTCGACGCCTTTACATGCTTTATTTTTGTTTGTTAGGTATCGACGCATTTTTCCTACCCGTCTCTGCAATATTTAGGTCTCACAAGTAAGTAAACATTTGAGTCACATTTAAACTAAAGCTTTACCATTCTCTGGATTCTACTTTCAGCTTCATTTTTATGTAGTTTCTGTATCAATTACATTTCATGGTTGGTTCAAATGGCTCTGAGCACTATGGGACTTAACTGCTGAGGTTATCAGCCCCCTAGAACTTAGAACTGCTTAAACTTAACTAACGTAAGGACATCACACACATCTATGTCCGATGCAGGACTCGAACCTGCGACCGTAGAGGCCGCGCGGCTCCAGACTGTAGCGCCTAGAACCGCTCGGCCACTCCGACCGGCTACGTTTCATGGTGATCACTGAATGTGTAATCTACATCTACATCCATACTCCGCAAGCCACCTGACGGTGTGTGGCGGAGGATACCTTGAGTACCTCTCTGTGTTGGCTCTAATCTCTCTGATTAGCCCATACCGAGCTACTGAGCGTCTCTCCTGCAGGGTCTTCCACTGGAGTTTATCTATCATCTCAGTAACGCTTTCGCGATCACTAAATGATCCTGTAACGAGGCGTGCTGCTCTTCATTTGATCTTCTCTATCTCTTCTATCAACCCTATCTGGTACGAATCCCACACTGGTGAGCAGTATTCAAGCAGTGGGCGAACAAGATTACTGTAACCTACTTCCTTTGTTTTCGGATTGGATTTCCTTACGATTCTTCTAATGAATCTCAGTCTGGCATCTGCTTTACCGAGGATCAATTTTATATGATCATTCCATTTTAAATCACTCCTAATGCCTACTTTCAGATAATTTATGGAATTAACTGCTTCCAGTTGCTGACCTGCTATATTGTAGCTAAATGATGAAGTATCTTTCTTTCTATGTATTCACAGCACATTACACTTGTCTATATTGAGATTCTGAGAATGTGATCTCGTGGCATAATGGAGTACGATGTAACGGGGTACAGCCCCGTTCTGTTCCACTCCATGTAATTATTTCTGCTTTTTTTTAGATTTTATACTTACCAGGTTTTTTGTTTTCTGTACAGAATTTTTCGAAACTACAAAAGAAAAACTAACAGGCAATGAGACTGTAGAAGTGGTAATATTTGGAAAAATGGATTATACGAAAGCGCCATGTCAATGTAGCGTACTTCGAACCGGATTAGATCGCCGCCATATGGAGAAAAACATGAAAAAAACATTGTACTGTTGAAAAACAATGGATTGTTGAATTGTGTCTATAGTGCACAACAAGTGCCTGAAATAGTCAGATGTTTGAATTACATGAATGCCCAACATTGGCGACTAGTAATTAATGGTCATTGAGAATAAGCCGATAGAAAAGCAGGATTAGAGTGGGTAAGAGGATTTTGCAGGGGATATCGATCAATGAGTTTATGGAAATCAAAAGCTACTTCAGTGGCTCGAGTTATGACATTTAATAATCCAACAGCTGACAAATTCATTCACTGCCTGGATAGTGTTGTCGATGAGTATAAGCTTACTGAAGACAGAGTATTTGATAGTGATGAGATTGGAATATCAGTAAACCCTAAAGGCCACTCAAGAATACACGCTCTCATGTGGGGTTTCTTACCGTAGCAGAAAGAGGTGACACTTCGACGATGGAGACCTGCTTTTCTGCATCTGGTATGTACGCTCCAAGTAAACGCATGAGACAGGAGTTTGACTGGTATCCCGGCTAGGGCAAAATCAGAGGATCATGGAACAGGTCGGATGACTAAAGAGCTCTTTAAATATCGTTCACAGGGGAGGATAAACAAATTCCAGTACTTCTCGTTCTACACGGACTTACACAAAAAGTTTGGCAGTAATCTATATGCGAAACGATTGCGGGGTTGTATCATTTCATGTTTGCCACCACAAATCTCTCACAGGCCACAGCGATTAGGTATATCCTACATGAATCGCTTTAGCAATTATTAAGAGGCTGAAATTCGTAAATAACTGAGATCAAATCCTGAAAAAATGATCACACTGTTTCAGACTCTGAGCTTGTTTGACAATGCATATTTTCAGTCGTCAACGAAGTTACATGCTGTTAATGGCTTTGTGAAAGATGGAATTTGGCCTGTTAACAGAGATATAATTAGGACTGAATATTTCCAATATCAGCAACCACTGAATCTGAGCTACAAAATTCCGAAGCATAGCAGGACTGCGAACTCTATCACAGCTGAAAACTGCGACACCACACTCATCGAACACGACTCCTTGGGGAATGGCGATATTTCCAGAATGTAGCTTCCTAGTTACCATTACAGAGGGCCTATTCCCGATACCAAAAGTAGCACAAAACAACGGAGGGTGTCAAAAGTAGAGGCGAAATAGTTATTTTGACCTCTACTACTTATAAGTCTTTGAGTTTGTCAAGGAAGTCCAGGAAAAGTCTGAATTAAGCAAAAAATATAAAGCCACCACTGGATCTAAAATAATTGAAAAGGGTATTCCAACCTCCAAAACATCCTCAAAAGTAAAGCAGTCCAATGATAGTCGTAGATTAGAAGTAGCCGTCGAATGATTTTACTATTTTGACTAATGTAAAGAGAGTTGGATCAGCTGTAGCACGCGCCTCAAGTGAGCTCACAATTTGTGTGTGGGAGTTGATAATGAAGACGAGACTATATATCGTGTACCTGCTTTATGCAGCCCACTTAAACGTTTCAGCGCAAATATCTCAGGAAGAAAAATAGATATTTATAAACGACTTTCACTGGTATGAACGTAATACAAGTCCCGATGAAAATAATACTATGAGACATTCTAAAACGTAAGTAAATATTAGTTCCAACGGAAACTCGTGTTCTTTTAAATGGACACCCCCAACAAAAAAAATGAAAAATCACAAAAGAATGACATTGGCTGCATCGCAAGAAGTTCATTACATCCCGAGAAATTACAAAGCGAAGTTGACGCTTGAAAGAAACAAGACGCGCCACTACTGACATCTCGAGATGCAAGCATGAATTCTACGTTGCTCATAATCGTGATGTGATCGAGGTACATAATCTCACTTGCACGAGGCACACAAGTAATAACAGGGCTTCCTGCCACGAACACTGATAAATGGAGAACACCCCTACATCTCGGCGCATGGAACAGCGACGCGTTTCATTTATTTCAAGCGTCAACTTCGCTTTCTACTTTCTCGGGATGTGATTGACGAGTTGCGATGTAACCAACGCCATTCTTTTTGTAATTTTTCGTGTTATTGACTGCATAATAAATGATAGGCCGTGTCCATTTAAAAAACGTAAGTTTGTTTTGAAACATATTTTCTTACGTTTTAGAATGTCTCACTGTATTTACTTTTATGAGCCTCTGCCTCACAATCACACCCTTCAAAGTCGTTTTTCAATATCTATTGTTGTACCAGAGATATTTGTGCTGAAACATTTAAATGGGCTATATAAATATATCCTGTTAGATTTTAATTTTCCACTAATTTTTCTGTGTGAAATTTTATTGCTAATTTTGCCCCACGTATGAATAAATTGTAAAAAATTACCACTTCTCAAATGAAAATAAAAGATAGTGAAGATACATATAACGATGAAACATGAGGAGAATTAGAGCTCTAGCCTGTCTAAACATCATCCCAGGCTGTCATATTATAAAGGGGGTTGAAATTATTGGCCGAGACCTGCCGAGACACACAAACCTTGCAGACGAATTCGCCACCAAAACGACGTGAGGTCACCCAGAAGGAAGAACTCTTTAAAGAAGGAGGGTGGCGTAGGAAATGATGATGCTGACAATACTGCTGAATGGTTTTGAGCCTTAATTTAAAAATAAAGGTTTTCATCGTTTTAAACTGTAAAGGCGTTGTCCCGAAATGGCTTTCTTACTTTATGTGCCTATATACCAAAATATAATTGCGATAGCTACATGAAACTTCGTGACCTGTTCTATTATAATATACCGTACCTACTGAAGCACAAGCATGGCAGTTACTAGAAGAGGTATGAATCTAGGGGCTTACATATACAAATATTCATAATAAAAATGGCATTATATATGTAAATAAACCGTTTTATTATATATGTGGCCCGCTTAACGGCTCTTGCACCTGATTGCCCGAACTACGAGGTTCTCGGGAGATATGAATATTGTTAGCTACGACGGTGTTTCACAAATACAGAGCTCAAAGAGATCGCGTTATCTGTCGTTACCGATACCTGGATATCTCTCCGAAATGTATACAAACATTATTTCGCAATTTAAAGGAAACAAAACTGCGAGTGAAATGAAAGTGTTGTTTTACATGGAACTTTGAAGCTGTAGGAGAAAGACGGGCAACATACAATATGTACAATAACCAAGAGAGAACAAAAAAAAAAAAAAAAAAATGGTTCAAATGGCTCTGAGCAGTATGGGACTTAACAGCTGTGGTCATCAGTCCCCTAGAACTTAGAACTACTTAAACCTAACTAACCTAAGGACATCACACACATCCATGCCCGAGGCAGGATTCGAACCTGCGACCGTAGAAGTCGCACGGTTCCAGACTGCGCGCCTAGAACCGCGAGACCACCGCGGCCGGCAAGAGAGAACAGTAAGTATGGAAGACCAGGAACGAAATGTTTAGATTTAAGAAATGTGTAGGACAAGAATTTAGCCTTTCGCCGCTACAGTTTAATCCATACATCTAAGAAGCAATGGTGAATTTAAGCAAAAGTTTAAGGGTGATAAAAAGTTGAGATTCCCTGATGACATTGCTATCTTCAGTAAAAGGAAGGAATGATTGCGAAACGAATTTAAATGAAAGTCCAATCGGTAAAAATGTGGATTGAGGATACATTGAAGATTGACACAGTCATGAGGAGTAACAGAAATGAAATTAGCAATAAACTGAACACCAAATCTGATGACAGCGAAGTTGACGAAGTTAAGGTGTTCTGCAGCCTTAGAAACCAAAAACCCCACGATGTACAAAGCAAGGAAGACGTAAAAAGCACACCTGAATGCAAAGAGGGCATTCCTAGCCAAGAGAAAATTACTACCATCAAACATCGACCTTAATTTTAGGAGGATATTTCGGATAATGTACTTTTGGGGCACAGCTTTGTATGACAGTGAATCATGGACAGTGGGAACACTGTGAAAGAAGAGAATGTAAGCGGTTGAGATGTTGTGCTGCAGGAGAATGTTGAAAATCAGGTGGATTGAGAAGATGAGGAACGAGGAAATTCTTCACAGAATCAATGTTTACAGTTAACTTCGTCAAATCACAAGCATTTAATTACGCAAGTCGACTGCACCAAATCCTAGTAAGCAGACAGGGTTAAGACCGAACTGCCTATTCAAAATCTGATTAGATGCACATGGAACCGAAAAAAAAATTCCACAAACACTCAAACAATGCTAAAACAGTCATTATACAGCAACAAGACGAATTGCACGTAGCCATGGACGTTAAGAACACAGAAGCGGTGGAAGACCGGATAAACGTCGTCCACTGAGACGACTGACCGAACGACCAACCACGGGTGGTTGACACACACACACACACAGGTTGGACTACTAGAATATAACGATCCATCCAACTTAAACTCGCTGAATCCGGAGCTCAGTGGGGTCGTGCACTCTCGCGACCACATCCTTCCATCGGGCAGTGCATACACTCCTGGAAATTGAAATAGGAACACCGTGAATTCATTGTCCCAGGAAGGGGAAACTTTATTGACACATTCTTGGGGTCAGATACATCACATGATCACACTGACAGAACCACAGGGACATAGACACAGGCAACAGAGCATGCACAATGTCGGCACTAGTACAGTGTATATCCACCTTTCGCAGCAATGCAGGCTGCTATTCTCCCATGGAGACGATCATAGAGATGCTGGATGTAGTCCTGTGGAACGGCTTGCCATGCCATTTCCACCTGGCGCCTCAGTTGGACCAGCGTTCGTGCTGGACGTGCAGACCGCGTGAGACGACGCTTCATGCAGTCGCAAACATGATCAATGGGGGACAGATCCGGAGATCTTGCTGGCCAGGGTAGTTGACTTACACCTTCTAGAGCACGTTGGGTGGCACGGGATACATGCGGACGTGCATTGTCCTGTTGGAACAGCAAGTTCCCTTGCCGGTCTAGGAATGGTAAAACGATGGGTTCGATGACGGTTTGGATGTACCGTGCACTATTCAGTGTTCCCTCGTCGATCACCAAAGGTGTACGGCCAGTGTAGGAGATCGCTCCCCACACCATGATGCCGGGTGTTGGCCCTGTGTGCCTCGGTCGTATGCAGTCCTGATTGTGGCGCTCACCTGCACGGCGCCAAACACGCATACGACCATCATTGACACCAAGGCAGAAGCGACTCTCATCGCTGAAGACGACACGTCTCCATTCGTCCCTCCATTCACGCCTGTCGCGACACCACTTGAGGCGGGCTGCACGATGTTGGGGCGTCAGCGGAAGACGGCCTAACGGTGTGCGGGACCGTAGGCCAGCTTCATGGAGACGGTTGCGAATGGTCCTCGCCGATACCCCAGGAGCAACAGTGTCCCTAATTTGCTGGGAAGTGGCGGTGCGGTCCCCTACGGCACTGCGTAGGATCCTACGGTCTTGGCGTGCATCCGTGCGTCGCTGCGGTCCGGTCCCAGGTCGACGGGCACGTGCACCTTCCGCCGACCACTGGCGACAACATCGATGTACTGTGGAGACCTCACGCCCCACGTGTTGAGCAATTTGGCGGTACGTCCACCCGGCCTCCCGCATGCCCACTATACGCCCTCGCTCAAAGTCCGTCAACTGCACATACGGTTCACGTCCACGCTGTCGCGGCATGCTACCAGTCTTAAAGACTGCGATGGAGCTCCGTATGCCACGGCAAACTGGCTGACACTGACGGCGGCGGTGCACAAATGCTGCGCAGCTAGCGCTATTCGACGGCCAACACCGCTGTGCCGTGCGTGTGATCATTGCTTGTACAGCCCTCTCGCAGTGTCCGGAGCAAGTATGGTGGGTCTGACACACCGGTGTCAATGTGTTCTTTTTTCCATTTCCAGGAGTGTATATCGCCAGCTCTCTCGGCGAGTACTGGCGCTATCCGACATCACTGCTGCTCCGTCCCAACTGAACTCCGACACACGCTCCAAAGATAGTACCACATTACTAGCTTTCGGTAAACGCCGCTACTGCCACTCACGGGCAGAGAAAGCGAGCAAACGTAGTGGCGGCAGTGAACGCATTAAGAAAACGAGAGGTGAAAATCCCAATACACTACTCCAATCTGTCAATGGCACCGAGCCGGAGCACGGCTCAGTATTCTTGAAATTAACATTCACAACGACGTTTCTCGATTTTTGTAGTGTAACAATGTGTCCTATGTCGCAGATATTCCAGCTATTACTGACTTAATGCATTCGTCAATTATGCAGCAGTCGATACGCTTTAGGATAGAGATTACAAAATTGTTGCTACTTTGGCCTTGCACTAATTGCTGCAATGAGTGCATTTCACTTAATAGCTTCAAATTAACTACATGAAAGCGTGATGTCTGAACAGCCACCACACAGAATCCGCAGCAGCTGTAAAACATTATGTGTGAATTGGAGGGGATTAGTGCTGATAGCTGCAGAAGGATATTAGGCGGAATCAGGGGAGACGAATGAAAATGTGTACCGAAACCAAAATCTCCTCCTTACTAGGCCGGTGCCTTAACCACTACACAGTAAGCAGGAGATTTCAGGTTCGAATCCCAGCCTGGTACACATTTTCTGTCGTCGCTGCTGATTTCTCGTAATGTCCCGGAGCAAATGACAGGGATGATCCCCTACAACTTACATATAATGTTAAATTCACAACATTTGATGACCTGAACTACAATAATACAAACACAGCAGTTTGACCAGTAAATTAATACTTAAATTCGTAAGCTCAGTACCTCTCTTGGAGCAGTTTGTCGAAAGGCCAATATCCGTTCTCTGGCTTTCATTGTGTGCGCAGGCTGAGAATTTAATCGCCGTCCCCATAAAGCGATAGCTGTGGAACGGAGTACTGCCTCTGAACGATGGCGCTCACATTGGGAGGAGCGGTCCGCAGTTTATACCCGCGAATCACGTCGGATTAGCGGGCTCTGCGAAGCCGTGTGGCCGTATCGTGCGTGCACATCTCTCAGGGGAAACCGCAGCGGCGCGGGTAATAGCCCGTACGTGTGAAATCTGTGGGCGGCAGGCCGCGATTTACACCTGCGAGCAAAGAAAATCAACAGACCACGCGCTGCGGGATCTCGCGGAGGATAGCCCCGGACCAGCTGCAGTATAAAACAATATCTGGACGTACCTCCGCATCCTTCTCGTAGAGTTCCCGTCGTAGATGAGCGGCGACAGAGATTACTGGACTGTACGAAGCCCGCTGGACGTCCGAGACCACTGTCAGATTGCATGGTAAGTGAAGAAATAATGATTCTACAGTCGGTCACTTAAATTAGTTGGCATCTTACGTTTAAGGTCAAAGCTGCGACACTGTCGCAGGCAGCCGCTACAGCACATCGCTATCCTATGTGATAGAAGGGCGCTTAAAGGGGGGTCGTTCATGAAAAACACACGCTATTTAAAAGATGCACAAAATCCACGGCAGTGACATATTGTAGACTGCTTTGCACTGTTCCAGTGATCTCTGATAGATGATGGATACGAATGGTGCCATATTTGTAGCATAATCAGCATACAATATTACGGGGGATACCGTCTGGGCCAGAAGCCTTCTTGTTTTATAATCTCAAATACACTAAACACTATTTCAGCCATCCTTGCGTTTGTTCGATAATTGAAAGGGGGAATGGTGCTGCAGTCCTCTGCCGTAAACGCGTTTTTGAAAGCTAGGTTTAGAATTTAGGCCTTCTGTTTATCATCATCCGTTACATTACTCGTACTTTCAGCAAGAGCTGGTACTGAATTGGATTATATAGGGGGTTTCCGTAAGAATATGCAAAAATTTTACAGGCCATAGAGGATGATACAATGAACCATTTGAGGTAGAGAACCTGCAGCCGGAGAAGCCAACTTAAGGGGAGTATAGGAATACAACCGCATTACCACGCACTTATTTATTTACATGGTTACAGTTAACTTCGAATACCATCGTTGACACAATGAACGTACCATTTTCACTGTGTCTAACAAAATTTGCAGAAACTGACGGCCAACAACCTAATTGCAAGCATCACATCGCCGAACAAGATTCTGGCGCAGCCTGATAAATATCTCTGTCGCGTTCCGAGTCTCATCACTGACAGTTGTAATTTTGGCAACTAATTCCATCTCCGTATCCACTGTAGCCTCATACACAACCGACTTGAGATATCCCCGTAGAAAATAATCGAGGGAATTCAGGTCAGGTTACCTCGCAGGCTATGGAAAAGGACCTGCCCTTCCCATCCAGCGACCAGGAAATAAAGCATTGAAATGGTTGAGGAGATCCACAGTGAATGCGTCGTCATGTTGTATCCACAACCTCTCTCGAACAGCCAATGGAACATTCTCTATCAATTCAGGTAGAAGTCTTTACACGAGCATTGTATACGGGTGGGTATTCAGACGGCCAGATAGAAGACATGGCCGAATTAAATTGTCGCCTGCACTGTCGTCCCAGATAAAAACGGAAAAACGTAGCTGATGGTGCGACTCTACTATAGCGTGACGGTTTTCCTCATTCCGCATACGGCTATTCCTGCTGTTCGAAATGTCATCGCGATCTCTAAGTCTACAAATTCCAGAATCGTAGGTTTGACTTTCCTTAACCTATCCTCTAAGATAAGTGGTAGAGTTTTTATATTTTCTCCTCTCATCAATTACATTCAATATCTCTTCTGTTACCCAAGGATTTCTACTAGCCCTCGTCTTTTATCCTAGTTGATCCTCTGCTGCCTTCACTATTTTATCTCTCAAAGCTACCCAGTCTTCTTCTACTGTATTTCTTCTCCCCTGTTCTTGCCAATGGAGCAGTACCGGTAATGTTTCTCAGGAAACACTGACACACACCTTGTGCATGGGGAAGTACGCTGCAGTGATATTGCTGCTGAAAGGCTATACAGAGGTCACGGTAAGAGTTTATTTCTCTCGATCGTCGAATGCACGAGACTGGAAAAACGAAACGATGGACCTGGCAACATGAGGACCACTCGCACACCCGATTTTGAAGAGGAGGTGCTGGAACGTGTTGCACAGGACCGCACTACACATACTCATCGTAGTGCACGTGAAGTGGACGCTGTTCATACTCGTGTGTGGCGGGTACTCCATGAACAACAATTACACCCGTGTCACCCACAACGAGTCCCTGCAATGCTTGTGGCTGATTTTAATCTACAGTTCATAACCAATAAATAGTGGTCAGAGTCCACATCTTCCCCTGGAAATGTCTTACAATTTAAAAATCTGGTTCCGAAATCTCTGTCTTATCATTATATAATCTGTCTGAAACCTTCCACTGTCTCTAGGACTCTTCCTCGTATGCAACGTTCTTTGATGATTCTAAAAGCAAGTGTTAACTATGATTAAGTTGTGCTCTGTGCAAAACTGTACCAGGAACCTTACTCTTTCATTACTTACGCCCAATCCATATTCACCTACTACTTTTCCTGCTCTTCCTTTTCCTAAAATCGAATTCCAGTCGCCCCAAGACCATTAAATTTTCGTCTTTTTCCTGTCTGAATAATTTCTTTTATCGCATCATACTTTTCTTCAATCTATTTATCATTTGCGGACACACGTCCAGATCATCCGCTCTCAAAACTCCGCCATCTCTCTCCTCACATCCACCACTGCTGGCGGCTCACCTCCAACTGTGCAACGCTACGCGCTGTTAACAGCTAACTGCCCAACACTACAATAGCCAACAACAATGCAAACCAGCCACAGGCTGCACACCACACAGCCAGTGATTTTCATACAGGGCGCTACGTGGCGTTACCAATATAAAAACCTAAACAGCCTACTTCCAACATGAGTTATATATGAATAACTATTTAATATAATTCAAAAATTTTATTTCCAAAAAATAATATACGTACGCTTCTCAGATACTGTTTAAGTGATTTCTACAAAATTTTCTAAAGAGGTTTCGGAATATACCGAACAGAAGAATTTCAAAATTTTTTAATCACAATTTTGTAAGTATAATATAACACTCATGCAAAATTCCAAGCACTTTGCCCCATATTTCAGCTTATATTCAGAATTTCAAAATTTACGCTTGAGACAAAATTTATTTGGTCTACAGAAAAGACTGTTTCATATTTCATGATTCTATTCTTCATAGATTCTGACAAAAAGGTACATAAAGTACAGAGAGACATGATTTTGAGGAAATACAAATAGAGTTCCACCCAAAGTTTTTTGTTATGTCACCTCTTCAGAAGGCCTCACATTTTCACTCAGGGTACTCCTTCCTTCAAGGCTTCTTTTCTGGTTTATTGCTTTCAGCCTTCTTTCCTTTACCTGATCTTCAACTGACTTTTCAGCTGCAGTTAGGCGCTATAAATTTAATTTTCTCAAGATGTCTGGGGTGAAATTTCCTATCGGAAAACTCATTCTCTCTAAAACCCTCATCCTCCCTATATTCACATTACTAAATAGAAGAAATGCGTCATAAATTGCAATTCTAACAACTATCATCGTCATAGTCTTCAGTCCAGAGACTGGTTTGATGCACCTCACCATGCTACTCTATACTGTGCAGACCTCTTCATCTCCGAATAACTACTGTAACCTACATCCTTCTGAACCTGCTTAGTGTACTCATCTCTTGGTCTCCCTCAACAATTTTTACCGTCCACGCTTGGTTATCCCTTGAAGCCTTAGAACGTGTCCTACCAACCGATCCCTTCTTCTCGTCAAGTTGTGCCTCGAGTTCCTGTTCTCCCCAGTTCTATTCAGTACCTCGTCATTAGTTACGTGATCTACCCACCTAATCGTCATCATTCTTCAGTAGCACCACATTTCGCAAGCTTCTATTCTTGTATTGTCTACACTGTTTCTCGTCCATGTTTCTCTTACATACATGGTTACAGTCCATACAAATACTTTCAGAAACGACTTCCCGACTCTTAAATCCATACTCGAAGTTAAAAAATTTCTGTTCTTCAGAAAGGCTTTCCTTCCCATTGCCAGACTTTATTTTATGTCCTCTCTTCGACCATCATCAGTTATTTTGCTCCCCAAATAGCAAAACTAATCTACTAGTTTCAGTGTCTCATTTTCTAATCTAATTCCCTCAGCATCACCAGAATTAATTTGACTTCATTCTATTACCTTCGTTTTGTTTTTGATGATGTCAATCTTATATCCTCCTTTCAAGACACTGTCCATTCCGTTCAGCTGTTCTTCCAGATCCTTTGCTGTCCCTGACAGAATTACAATGTCGTCGACAAATCTCAGAGTTTTTATTTCTTCTCCCTGGATTTTAATTCCTACTCCAAATTTTTCTTTTGTTTCCTTTACTGCTTGCTGAATATACAGTTTGAACAACACCGGAGATAGGTTACAACCCTATCTCACTCCCTTCTCAACCACTGCTGCCCTTTGCTGCTCCTCAACTTATCACTGGCATGTGGTTTCTGCACAAATTGTAAATAGCCTTTCGCTCCCCGTATTTTACACCTGCCACCTTTAGAATTTGAAAGAGAGTGTTCCAGTCAACATTGTCAACAGCTTTCTCTAAGTCTACAAATGCCAGAAACGTAGGTTTGCCTTTCCTTAACCTATCCTCTAAGATAAGTAGTAGAGTTTTTATATTCTCTCCTCTCATCAATTACATTCAATATCTCTTCTGTTACCCAAGGATTTCAACCAGCCCTCGTCTTTTAACCTAGTTGATCCTCTGCTGCCTTCACTATTTTATCTCTCAAAGCTATCCATTCTTCTTTTACTGTATTTCTTTCTCCCGTTCTTGTCAAACGTTTCCTAATGCTTCCTCTAAAACTCTCTACAATCTGTGGTTCTTTCAGTTTATCCAGGTCCCATCTCCTTGAATTTCCACCTTTTTGCAGTTTCTCCAATTTTGATCTACAGTTCATAAACAATAAATAGTGGTCAGAGTCCATATCTGTCCCTGGAAATGTCTTACAATTTAAAACCTGGTTACTAAATCTCTGTCTTATCATTATATGTGAAACCTTCCACTGTCTCCAGGCTTTTTCCACGTATGCAACCTTCTTTGTTGATTCTAATAACAAGTGTTAGCTATGATTCTGGTGCAGAATCCTCGTTTTGAACTTCTCTCATTTCTCTTACTAACGGCTAGGTCTATTGTAAGTAGTCGTAGTGCCAATTCGTAACAAAATGAAATACAACAAAAACATTTCTGTTATCAGAAAAAAACAAACTTTCAATCATGCACTGTGCACAAAAAAGATAAATTACCCCAGGTAATGAACAATAATAAAATCCTGCACATACAGTATGTGATCAAACGTATACTGACACCCCCAAAAACATACGTTTTTCATATTAGGTGCACTGTGCTGCCACCTATTACCAGGTACTCCATAACAGGGAACTCAGTAGTCATTAGACACCGTGAGAGAGCAGAATGGGGCTCTCCGCGGAACTCAAACTCTTCGAACGTGGTCAGGTGATTGGATGTCACTTGTGTCATACGTCTGTACGCGAGGTTTTCACATCCTTAAACATCCCCAGGTCCACTGTTTCTGATGTGATAGTGAAGTGGAAACGTGAAGGGACTCCGTACAGCACAAAAGCGTCAGGCCGACCTCGTCCGTTGACTTACAGAGACCGCCGACAGTTGAAGAAGGTCGTAATGTGTAATAGGCAGACATCTATCCAGATCATCACACCGGTATTCCAGACTGCATCAGGATCCAATGCAAGTACTATGGCAGTTAGGCGGGAGATGAGAAAACTTGGATTTCCTGGTCGAGCGGCTGCTCATAAGCCACACATCACGCCGGCAAATGCCAAACGATGTCTCGCTTGGTGTGAGCAGCGCAAACATTGGAGGACTGAACAGTGGAAAAACGTTGTGTGGAGTGACGAATCACGGTACACAATGTGGTGATCCGATGGCAGGCCGTGGGTATGGCGAAATCCCGGCGAACGTCATCTGCCAGCGTGTGTAGTGCCAACAGTAAAACTGGGAAACGGTGTTGTTATGGTGTGGTCATGCTTTTCATGGAGGGCGCTTGCACCAGATTATGTTTTGCGTGGCACTATCATATCAGAGGACTACACTGATTTTTTCAGCACCTATTTGCTTCCAACTGTTGAAAAGCAATTTGGGGATGGCGATTTCATCTTTCAACACGATCGAGCACTTGTTCATAATGCACAGCCTGTGGTGGGTTGGTTATACGTCAATAACATCGCTATAATGTAGTAGCCTGCACAGAATCCTGACCTGAATCCTATAGAACACCTTTGCTATGCTTTGGAACGTCGACTTCGTGCCAGGCTTCGCCGATCGACATCGATACCTCTCCTCAGTTCAGCAATCCGTGTAGAATGGGATGCCAACTCCCAAAAAACGTTTCAGCACCTGTTGAACGTATGCCTGCGACAATGGAAGCTGTCATCAAGACTAAGGGTGAGCCAACACCATATTGAATTCCAGCATTACCGATGGAGGGCGCCACGAACTTGTAAGTCATTTTCAGCCAGGTGTCCGGATGCTTTTGATCACATAGTGTGTCAGATGGAAACGCGTGTAATCTGCAATACAATGATATCAGTTTGCACACTTAATTTTCACTAAATCACTAAGATGTTACGTAAAGACCCCCCCCCCCCCCCCAAAAAAAATCATGAATATACTAATTATAATTCACAAAGAAAAACATGCAACGTACTCACACTTTATATCAGCAAAGGAGCTCGTGTGCAAGGTGTTGTACTGTTGTACAAAGTGATTGTCACAGTTTCGCTATCGAGACAGTACCTTTATCTGACTGCTACGAGTACAGAAAAATCATAAAACAGCTCATCCTAGCCAGAGATTTGTCATGTGTAACTGTTTGCTGGTTTGTAAATGTTTCCTATTCTTAATTTTCGAGTGTGTGGTGTACTGTAACGTGGCCGTCCTTTTAACTGAACACTGCAAGTTGTATACTTACGTAAATTCAATCTGATGTAATAAGTAGCCAGATCCATCTGAAACTGTGTGAATGTACTCCAGTTAACTGTCACCAAAATAATTAGAAAACCGAAAGCTGTATACTAAATTAGGTATCACGGGATAATTTGTAATATGCAGCGCTAGAATGTGTGACGACGCAGCATTTGTCTTTCTATTCTAACGCACAGGATTAACTGAGTGAAAATTCTTCATAAAATTGCAAACTGAACGTTAAAAGAATAAATTCCCAAAATTCTTCTGTTAAAATGCCTTACAAAATTTTCATACCCAAACTAACTAATCAGGAATCTTTTTAGTGCGAGGCCGCAAAAAGCCAATCATGTTACGATATTTGACGCTAACAGCCTTCGACGCCTCACATGTTATCTATCATGATACCACAATACAGCCAAGAGTGGAGGTATCCAATGGTGAGCACAGGATAAGGCTACGGAGCGTAGTTCAATTGCTTAGTCCTTGTAGTGTTGATACAAAGCAGAATAACGCCGACGATAAACAAAGCAAACATTGCATCATATCTAGAACAATAGTTGCCGAAGTTACATTTCGTCTGAAAGAAACCCAAGAAATTTCGCAGTGTGCGAAAGAAGTGCCAGATGAAATATTAACGTTTCTAGAAGGTGTGTCACTGGAATACTATAGTAGAATGTCGTGTCAGGGAAAAGAGTGCAGCAGATTTGATGAAGTGTCATACTGATACTTCGGCTTGTCCATGATTAATGTGTTCCCGCGTAAAGTCAACCGCCGCCACGTCGGCCGGGAACGTTACAGCAGAGATGGCTGTCAGACGACGTCAGTCGATAGTACGCTTGAAGACGAGCCCTCCTGCGAACGCTACAGCAGTGACTTATGAACTGTATTGTTTTGTTTGCATTGGAGTTGTATATATCGAAGGGCACTGATTATTTCCACGTCGCCATTTGTTGGGACACACTTTTGTCAATTCTCAAAGTTTTGTCATTTATCTTTTGTAATAAACTCAATTAATACCATTTGCTTGAATTGTTGTCTAGCGATCCGAGAAAGCGGGTTTCCTAGGCACCCAAAATTAGACGAGTGGGAAGAACACAACAGAATGTGTCTTGTAGTATACGCTCTGCTGTATAGACAGTCTACATGATGACGATACGGGCTCGACAAGAGATAGTGGTATTGAAATCAGTGCCGAGCCATGTATTTCATCATCCTTTTCGAACAGGGATTCCAAATCCCGTCTCAAGTGAAACGATGAAAAGTAGCAAAGAACAATCGTTGTCCAAGGAGCAGTACTAAATATAATGACGTACATGGGAGATTAATCAGAGCGTAGTAAATATATGTATAAATAGTCTTCAGTAATATGACCGCGTAGTGCGTAAGAGAAACTACAGATACTCAAGGGAGGACATGCTGCACTTGTTACAAAAACTGGTGTTTGCATTTGAAGGACGCGCGATCCAATTTACAGGATATGCGTAACAGTGACCTACTACATTATGGAGACCAAACTGTCTAGTGATTTCAAGGGAATCTGTGGATGGCTGCATAACGCCAAACAATGCCACAGAATTGGAAGACGTAAGATAAGGAAATTTCAAATGAAACGTCAACTTGACGATGCACAGCAAACTGCGAAATCAGATAGAAAATTTGTAGGTGAAATAAACAATCTTATCCCAGCTTTCAGTTGCCGGCCGCGGTGGTCTCACGGTTCTAGGCGCGCAGTCCGGAACCGTGCGACTGCTACGGTCGCAGGTTCGAATCCTGCCTCGGGCATGGATGTGTGTGATGTCCTTAGGTTAGTTAGGTTTAAGTAGTTCAAAGTTCTATGGGACTGATGACCACAGCAGTTGAGTCCCATAGTGCTCAGAGCCATTTGAACCATTTGAACCATCGTTCATTTAGGAATTTGTTTTCAATTTGGACCAATCGGGAGTTGAAGAGAAAATGCATGTGAAAGGAAATCCGGAAATTAAAGGTTTCGAGTGAATTGTACCAACATTAACTAGCATCAAAGCTTTAACGCATTCGTATACATTTACGCCGACTGTTTATGTAGATGGTTAATTGGCTGGAAAGTTATTTATTGTTGAAGAATAGAAAAAGAGAGAGGTCGATGAGAAAGACAGTCTGACGAAAGAACATGGAAGAAATGCCAGACAGCTAAGGGCCCGTATGGCAGTGAAAAGTGAATTCGAAACAGGCATAAATGTCCGAACAGAGAGGTGCAGAAGAAGAAGATGACTTCGGCCTGTTTGGCTTGGAAAATTAGTTTACACGAATTACCTGTGGCTTTAATGATGCTGCAGTGAGGCGCGAAACGCAGAGTGTGTTCAAACTGGATGACTTTCGAGGAGTGTACCAAGTTAAGCATTATTTTACGAAGTAATATACTGGCAAAGAACAGCCCACTCATTTTCAAGGATAGTATTTCGGATAGGACTGTTTCGTTGCTCACACGCTCCAAGAAGTGGCAATAGGCCAACATTCAAGCAAGTAAACTGTCGGGCGTTTCATGAAATAAGTAAATGAATATTGAATTTGAGAGTCAGTCTCTGACTGTGTGGCTTTTTTTTTTTTTTTACTTTCAGATCGGATTTTTTAAACCACACTGCCAACAACTTGTTACAAATATAAGGGCAACTATATAGAAATATGATTTCAGAAATAATCTGCTCGATTTAAGGTTATTTTAAAGTATCCACTCAACACGTGACAGCTAAAAAAATATATTGACGTGGTACCAACTGTAGCTTGAAGAGAAAGGGATCCAGAGAGTTTGGCGTACACAGAGATATTAAAACGTTTACGTGACGCTGCTGATAAACCAAATTATATAAACAATAGATAGCGTCTCGTGTAAATAAAAATATTTAGATAACATCAAGAAACAGCAGGACTGGGCATGTGAGCAAAAAATGCAGGGTATTGGGAAGTGATTTACATCATCTTTCATTCTGACAGATGGAATTATCGTTGCTAAGGGTAGTTGTGAGCTTCCAGATCATCGAAATCTTCGTAAGCAACATCAGTTTCTAATTACGAGACCGATAGTAGAAGGCAGAACGAAAGACGCCTGAGTTTTCAATGTAACGTTTTTCAATGTAATTTATTCTAAAATTGTTGCTGAGGAGCGTCATTTGCAGTGACGGCGACCCATAGGAGCTCTATAAGATAGAGAAGCAGAAGAGATCATGCTCCATGTCACTGTATCCACTGGTGAAAGGTAAAAAGATTAAATCGCTGGTAACACCCAGAGGAACCACTTCTTGCAGCACTTATAAGAACATAATTGTTAATTTTGCTAATGAGAACTGTTTTTAATATGTTAGGAACTACGTATCGACTGTGATGCGAACGAAAACATTTAACGTAATCGCTTAACTATTTAAATAGGAGTCTTAAAGCGAATTGATGCTGAAAATGCAACTGTGCAGGGGTTGTTTTGCAATCGAAACTTACTATGCACACTATATATCGTTAAATAATTAGAACCGTAGATGAATAAAGTACATGTTTTCACATAAAAGTTTTGTTTTCTGTATGTTGAGTTTGCACGACATAGAAATTTTATTTTTATTCTTTGAGATTGCACTATAGCCAGTGCGTCCCAATTATTCAGAGTAACAAACTCTTTGCAATTTGCTACTTAAGATTGTGCTGAACGGAGCGTCCTAGAAAATTAGAGTAACAAACAAACTCAAGTAGTATCAGAATCCTTAAGGTTTCTTTAACTTTGGACACAAAATTCACAGTTTATGCGTACTTTCATCATTTAAATTACCATACACTTAAATTTTACTTTGAATTTGTTCAGTGTCTAGTAAATAATATATATATATATATATATATATATATATATATATATATATATATATATATATATATACACTCCTGGAAATTGAAATAAGAACACCGTGAATTCATTGTCCCAGGAAGGGGAAACTTTATTGACGCATTCCTGGGGTCAGATACATCACATGATCACACTGACAGAACCACAGGCACATAGACGCAGGCAACAGAGCAAGCACACTGTCGGCACTAGTACAGTGTATATCCACCTTTCGCAGCAATGCAGGCTGCTATTCTCCCATGGAGACGATCGTAGAGATGCTGGATGTAGTCCTGTGGAACGGCTTGCCATGCCATTTCCTCCTGGCGCCTCAGTTGGACCAGCGTTCGTGCTGGACGTGCAGACCGCGTGAGACGACGCTTCATACAGTCCCAAACATGCTCAATGGGGGACAGCTCCGGAGATCTTGCTGGCCAGGTTAGTTGACTTACACCTTCTAGAGCACGTTGGGTGGCACGGGATACATGCGGACGTGCATTGTCCTGTTGGAGCAGCAAGTTCCCTTGCCGGTCTAGGAATGGTAGAACGATGGGTTCGATGACGGTTTGGATGTACCGTGCACTATTCAGTGTCCCCTCGACGATCACCAGAGGTGTAAGGCCAGTGTAGTAGATCGCTCCCCACACCGTGATGCCGGGTGTTGGCCCTGTGTGCCTCGGTCGTATGCAGTCCTGATTGTGGCGCTCACCTGCACGGCGCCAAACACGCATACGACCATCATTGGCACCAAGGCAGAAGCGACTCTCATCGCTGAAGACGACACGTCTCCATTCGTCCCTCCATTCACGCCTGTCGCGACACCACTGGAGGCGGGCTGCACGATGTTGGGGCGTGAGCGGAAGACGGCCTAAAGGTGTGCGGGACCGTAGCGCAGCTTCATGGAGACGGTTGCGAATGGTCCTCGCCGATACCCCAGGAGCAACAGTGTCCCTAATTTGCTGGGAAGTGGCGGTGCGGTCCCCTACGGCACTGCGTAGGATCCTACGGCCTTGGCGTGCATCCGTGCGTCGCTGCGGTCCGGTGCCAGGTCGACGGGCACGTGCACCTTCCGCCGACCACTGGCGACAACATCGATGTACTGTGGAGACCTCACGCCCCACGTGTTGAGCAATTCGGCGGTACATCCACCCGGCCTCCCGCATGCCCACTATACGCCCTCGCTCAAAGTCCGTCAACTGCACATACGGTTCACGTGCACGTTGTCGCGGCATGCTACCAGTGTTAAAGACGGCGATGGAGCTCCGTATGCCACGGCAAACTGGCTGACACTGACGGCGGCGGTGCACAAATGCTGCGCAGCTAGCGCCATTCGACGGCCTACACCGCGGTTCCTGGTGTCCGTTGTGCCGTGCGTGTAATCATTGCTTGTACAGCCCTCTCGCAGTGTCCGGAGCAAGTATGGTGGGTCTGACGCACCGGTGTCAATGTGTTCTTTTTTCCATTTCCAGGAGTGTATATTAGATTTAGCGCAAGATGAAGCAGTTAGGATGTTATAGTAAAAACAAGCAGAAGGATGTTAATTTAATTAGGTGACAACTTTAATAATCGATGAACACCGTTTTAAGACATAGTTGTAAGAGAAATTCAAACCTAAAGCATTGAAGAAAGCAAGAAATTTCGGTGTTCTGGCCCTGGACGGGACTGTTGTTCCCGACCGACTGCCGTGTCATCCTTTGCCAATGACATCACCGGGTGCAGCATGGTGCATGTGTCAGCACACCGCTCTCCTGTCCGTTGTCGGGTTTCTTGTCCTTGGAAACGCTACTAATCGGTCGAGTAGCTCCTCACGAGACTGAACGCACCACATTCAAGTTCTCCCACCAAGGGAACACGCGCGCCAGTACCGGGAAACGAACCACGGTTTCCTGAACGACAGTCAGCCGCGCTGACCACTCAGCTGTGGAGGTTAGGAAACCTAGAGCATATCCTTGAGATATCTTTTCATTTTTATTAGTCATTCACTTCCACTTAAATTATTAGCATAATTATTTAAATTAAAGACGTCACATAAGTCTCTGCCTATTTTTTTTCAGCCACAGTATCATAAATCGGAGTTCTATAGATTATTTTTATTACACAGCTGCATGCAGCAAATGTTACATCTCTTCGTAAGACATAAATGATTGGCATCACCACACATCATCTTTAGTCTTGCAGTGTTTCCAGAATTTTGAAGTTTATTTTGCTGTCCCACTTCCGGTTTTCTATTATTTGGAATATTCTGTTTGATCCCCTATGGGTAGGTTCTAGAACTCATAACGACGAGAAAATTATTAGAGCCTCTCATATTACTGTCGCTTCCACAGTAAAAACAGAACGATGCAGTACAGTCGAAATTGTCCACAATGCTGCTGAAATATTTTAATTTCGAGAACGACCACCAGCCACTTGTCAAAGTGTAGCTTTACATGCATCAGGTTTGAATCGTTCTTAACAAATAGAATACTGAAAGTTGTGCTGAATATTTCAAGTAACGTTGGAAGAGTTGAACATTTTGGTGGCCAGGGACAAATTGCAAGGGAGTTCCACAGGGCTCAAATTTGGGTCCACTTGCATTCTTTATATGTGTGAATAACCTTCCACTTTATTTTAAAAAATAAGAATTGTAATTGGTTGTAATAAATCCGATTTGAAATTGTAAATGATTTTTACAAATAATTATCAAGTGGCTCTCAGAAAATGGACCCTCCCTAAATAATAATAATAATAAAGGCATCTTAAATTCAGTTCTTACCAAGAAATAGAGTCATGCTAACAAATGATGTAGCACATGAGCACGAGTCGTAAATAGAATAGAATGTTCCAAATTTCTGGGTATACATATTAATGAGAAGTTGAATGGGAAGACGCATATTACTGAGCTTTTCAGACAATTGGGTTGAGCTACTTCTGCTCTTCGTGTAGCTGCTAATCTTGGTAACAAACGAATAAACCTCCCCCTCTTTTTGCATATTTCCACTCAATAATGTTTTGTGGAACAATTTTCTGGAGTAGCGCACCTCTTAGAAATAAAGTACTGATTGCACAAAAGTGAGCAGTAAGAATACTGTGTGGTTATCATCCATGGACATCATGCAGGTACCTATTGAACGAGCTAGGCGTGTTAACTGTGCCGCCATAATATGTATATTCTGTAATGAAATTCATAATAAATCATCCATCACATTTTGATGAGAACAGTTAGATCCACACCTACAACACTGAAGGGGAAAACAACCTTTATCGCCCATTACTAAAGCTGTCAGTGGTTGAGAAAGGGGTTGAATATGCAGCAACAAAAATTTTTGAGCATTTACACAATATCATGAAATGTTTGACAAGTAGAAAGCAAATTTTAAATCTAACCTAAAAGTGTTTCTCCTGGACAACTTCTACTCCACAGACGAATTTGTAATTAAAAAGTAGTAGTTTTATTTTTTTAAAGTGTAGTTGTTTGGGTAGGAGGGTTAAAAATTGTAATGTGTTCATTAATGTCAACACTTAGCATGTGTGTGTATAGTAAATTGAATCATTCCTTTATTATTTCCATAAAAGAATTGTTCCAATGATCTATGGAACATATACAAGGGGCGTTTAGTACGTAATACAACTTTTTTTTTAAGCAGGTTGGTTTTATTCAAGATTCCAGTACACCCCATTATTCCCTTTCTATTGGCTACAAAATCCTATATTTCAATACAATCTCTGTTCAGTATGATGGCCTATTCCTCATTATTGGGACGATTTGTATGTCCACATGGCATATTTCTACTGGTTGATGTCGACGCCAATGTCTTGCGTCATCAGTAACCTCCTAACCTCTCCATCATCCATGTACTGCTTCCCGCAGAGTGCATCACTCATTGGGCCAAACAGAGGGAAACGGAAGGTGCGATAGTTGGGCAGTAGGGTGGATGAGGAAGAATAGTCCAATGAAGTTTTGTGAGCTGCTCTTGGGTGTGCAGACGTCTATGAGGCCTCAATATGGAGTTTGCAGCGAAGTCTGTAGCTAAGGCAGAATATTCCATATTTTTAGATATGTGCATTAATGATTGAATTGGAAGAAACAAATTGACAAACTGCTGAAACTTTTGAGTACACCTACTCATGCTACTAGGGCTATCAAAAATTTTTGCGAGAAACATATAAGTAAATTAACTCACTGTGTCTATTTTCATTCACTGCTTTCGTACAGAATGATATTTTTGGGTAATTCATCATTAAGGAAAAAATTGTTCATTGCACAAAAGCTTGTATTAAGATTAATAGGCAGAGCCCACCGAGATCATCTTGCACACATATATTTAAGGAACTCCCTAGTGGCTTCACAGTAGCTTCGCAATATACATATAATATTTTACTAGCGAAATTTGTTATTAATAACCCATATCAGTTCAAAAGAAATACCAATGAGCATAGCTTCAACGCTACTTTGCGTTAAATGTAGCTCTGGCACAGAAAGGGTTAAATTATACTGCCAGAAAAATCTTTGGTCACTTACCAAAAAATTACTGTTCTTACAACAAAAAAAAGCAAAACTTGAACTACGGTAAGTAAGTAAACCTTTTGTTAAATTGTTACGTTTCACACCAATACGAAGTTTCATACTCATGATCTATGGAATAACTATTATTGTAATATTGCTTTTTCATGTAGAAGGAGAAGTTCTTTTCCAGTTTTGTGGCAAAACACGTTGCAGTCATTTCTTTAATTTCCTGAGGGTAGCACAATACACTTCCGAGTTGATCGTTGCATCATGAGGGAGGACGTCTAAAAGAACGTCGCCATGACATTACCGGCTCAGAGAGAGGCTTTGATCTTTCTTTTGGAAGAGAGACGGTGTGGACTGCATACTTGTTTCCGATTCAAAGTGATGAACCTATTCTTCATAGCTTGTGACTATGTTCGACGTAACATTGTCACGATCAGCCTTCTATCGTGCAAGCAACTCTGCGCAGACGGTCGTTAGTTGCTCTATATGGCCCGCTGTTAGGCGGTGAGAATCAGCTGGCACACACGTCTGAGTACCCCAGATAGTGAACGTGTGTGTCAGCACTGCCAACAGAGACGTCCATTTGAGCAGCGGGGTGGTTAATTGTGATCTTTCGATCACCGTGAATGACAGTAATTATAATTGAAATTCGCAAACAGCCGTGTAACTTCCAAGCTAATTATGTAAGTGTAGAGCAGATATGTCACAAATTCAAAGATACAGTATCGACAGCAATAGAGAGATTCATACCGCATAAGTTAATAAGAGACGAGACTGATCCACCATGGTACACATATCTACATCTACATCTACATGACTACTCTGCAATTCACATTTAAGTGCTTGGCAGAGGGTTTATAGAACCACAATCACACTATCTCTCAACCATTCCACTTCCT
Source organism: Schistocerca gregaria (assembly GCF_023897955.1). Classification (NCBI taxonomy): domain Eukaryota; kingdom Metazoa; phylum Arthropoda; class Insecta; order Orthoptera; family Acrididae; genus Schistocerca; species Schistocerca gregaria. The sequence continues at coordinate 175,809,772 of NC_064925.1, read as the reverse complement.
AACAGCGAACACCTAAACCTTTCTGTTCGAGCTCTGATTTCTCTTATTTTATTTTGATGATCATTCCTATCTATGTAGGTTGGGCTCAACAAAATATTTTCGCATTCGGAATAGAAAATTGGTGACTGAAATTTCGTAAAAAGATCTCGCCGCGACGAAAAACGTCTATGCTGTAATGACTTCCATCCCAATTCGCGTATCATATCTGCCACACTCTCTCCCCTATTACGTGATAATACAAAACGAGCAGCCATTTTTGCACCCTTTCGATGTCCTCCGTCAATCCCACCTGGTAAGGATCCCAACGCGCGCAGCAATATTCTGAGAGAGGACGAACGAGTGTAGTGTAAGCTGTCTCTTTAGTGGACTTGTTGCATCTTCTAAGTGTCCTGCCAATGAAACGCAACCTTTGTCTCGCCTTCCCCACAATATTATCTATGTGGTCTTTCCAACTGAAGTTGTTCGTAATTTTAACACCCAGGTACTTAGTTGAATTGACAGCCTTGAGAATTGTACTATTTATGGAGTAATCGAATTCCAACGGATTTCTTTTGGAACTCATGTGGATCGACTCACACTTTTCGTTATTTAGCGTCATCTGCCATCTGCCACACCATACAGCAATCTTTTCTAAATCGCTTTGCAACTGATACTGGTCTTCGGATCACCTTACTAAAAGGTATATTACAGCATCGTCTGAGAACAACCTAAGAGAACTGCTCAAATTGTCACCCAGGTCATTTATATAGATCAGGAAAAGCAAAGATTCCAGGACGATTCCCTGGGGAACACCTGATATCACTTCAGTTTTACTCGATGATTTGCCGTCCATTACTACGAACTGCGACCTTCCCGACAGGAAATCACGAATCCAGTCGCACAACTGAGACGATACCCCACAGGCCCGCAGCTTGATTAGAAGTCGCTTGTGAGGAATGGTGTCAAAAGCTTTCCGGAAATCTAGAAATACGGAATCAACTTGAGATCCCCTGTCGATAGCGGCCATTACTTCGTGCGAATAAAGAGCTAGCTGCGTTGCACAAGAGCGATGTTTTCTAAAACCATGTTGATTACGTATCAATAGATCGTTTACTTCGAGGTGATTCATAATGTTTGAATACAGTATATGCTCCAAAACCCTAATGCAAACCGACGTCAATGATATAGGTCTGTAGTTAGATGGATTACTCCTACTACCCTTCTTAAACACTGGTGCGACCTGCGCAATTTTCCAATCTGTAGGTTCAGTTCTATCGGTGAGCGAGCGGTTGTATGTGATTGGTAAGTAAGGAGCTATTGTATTAGCATAATCTGAAAGGAACGTAATCGGTATACAATCTGGACCTGAAGACTTGCCCGTATCAAGCGATTTGAGTTGCACGTTGCACGTTGCACGTCAGAGCACTGTTGCAGAAGCAACGAAAAAAGCATGCCAGTTTCATAAGAACGCAAAATCCCCAAGTCTGGCTAAGTTTTACGGAAGCTCGAAGTTTAGTGGGGACGTCAATGCGAGATGCTTTTAATGGTTTCCACAATGAAATATTGTCTCAAAATATGGTAGAAAACCCAAAGAAAGTCAGGTAGTATGTAAAGTACATCAGTGGCAAAAAACAATCAATACCGTCACTACGCTATAGTGATGGAAATGTTACCGATGATAGTGCCACTAAAGCGGATTTACTAAATACAGTTTTCTGTAATACATTCACGAAAGAAGACGAAGTAAATATTTCAGAATTCGAAACCAGAAGAGCTGTTAGCATGAGTGACATGAAAGTAGATATCTTAGGTGTTGCGAAACAAGTCTTTCGGTCCAGATGGTATACCAATCAGGTTCCTCTCAGAGTGTGCAGACTCAATAGCGCCTTTCTTAGCAATCATATACAACCACTCACTTGACGAAAGGTCTGTTCCTAAAAACTGGAAAGTAGCACAGGTCACAACAATATTCAAGAAAGGAAATAGGGGTAACTCATTGCATTACAGACCCATATCACTGACCTCAATTTGCAGTAGGATTTTGGAGCATATACTTTACTCGAACATTATCAATCACCTTGAAGAAAATGTATTACTGATATATAACCAACACGGATTCAGAAAATATCGTTCTTGTGCAACACAGCTAGCTCTTATTCCCATGAAGTAATGAGTGCTATCGACAAGGGATCTCAGATGGATTCCATATTCCTAGATTTCCAGAAGGCTTTTGATACCGTTCCTCACAAGCGACTATTAATCAAATCGAGTGCATATTGGAGTATTGTCTCAGTTGTGTGACTGGATTCGTGATTTCCTCTCACAGAGGTCACAGTTCGTAGTTATGGACGGTAAATCATCGAGTAGAACAGAAGCGATATCTGGCGTTCCGCAAGGTAGTATCATAGGCCCTCCGCTGTTTCTCATTTATATAAATGCTGTAGGTGATAATCTGAGCAGCCCCCTTAGATTGTTTGCAGATTACGCTGTAATTTACCGTCTAGTAAAATCATCAGACGATCAATTCTAATTACAAAATGATCTAAATTGAATTCCTGTATGGTGCGAAAAGTGGCAATTATCACTAAACAAAGAAAAGTGCGAGGTCATCCACACGGGTACTAAAAGCAATCCGATAAATTTCGGGTATACGATAAATCGCACAAATCTAAGGGCTGTCAATTCGACTAAATACCTAGGAATTACAATAACGAGCAACTTAAATTAAAAAGACCACATAGCTGATATTGTGGGGAAGGTGAAACAAAGACTGCGCATTGTTGGCAGAACACTTAGAAGGTGCGACAACCCACTAAAGAGACAGCCTACATTACACTTGTCCTGCTCTCTGCTGGAATATTGCTGCGCGGTGTGGGATCCTTACCAGGTAGGATTGACGGAGGACATCGAAAAAGTGCAAAGAAGGGCAGCTCGTTTCGTGTTATCGCGCAATAGGGGCGAGAGTGTCACTGATATGACATGCGAGTTGGTCACTGAAACAAAGGGGCTTTTCTTTGCGGCGAGATCTATTTCCGAAATTTCAATCACCAAGTTTCTCTTCCGAATGCGTAAATATTTTGTTGACACCTACGTACGTATGGAGAAATGATCATCATAATAAAATAAGAGAAATCAGAGTTCGAACGGAAAGATTTAGGTATTCCTTTTTCCCATGCGCCATCCGAATGTGGAATGGTAGAGAAGTAGTATGAAAATGGTTCGATGAACCCTCTGCCAGGCACCTAAGTGTGAATTGCAGAGCAGCCATGTAGATGTAGGTGTAGATATGTTACTTTATTTCATTTCGACTACCAGTTTCGGCATTAAACTATGCCATGTTCAGGCCGCATATGCATCTCTCAAAAATAAACGGTATTGTCACACAGTGCCATTTGTACTGATTGCAATCAACTTTGGATACGGTTTTTAATTCACGACATACGAAATATATGGCACTGTATGACAATCTCGTTTATTTCTGAGAGATGCATATATGGCCTGAAGATAGTATAGTGGAATGCTGAAACTGGTAGTCAGAATAACATCTCAGTTGCCAGCCGGCGTGGCCGTGCGGTTCTAGGCGCTTCAGTCTGGAACTGCGTGAACGCTACGGTCGCAGGTTCGAATCCTGCCTCGGGCATGAATGTGTGTGATATCCTTAAGTTAGTTAGGTTTAAGTAATTCTAAGTTCTAGGGGACTATTGAGCACAGATGTTAAGTCCCATAGTGCTCAGAGCCATTTGAGTCTTTTAACATCTCAATTACACGGCTGTTGGGGAATATCATTGATAATTGCTTGACCCGCTGATGTCCTCTGTCCATGATGGATCGACAGAGATCGAGGGAAAGTGTGCGCACGTTCCACTGTTGCAGGAGTAACAGCCGTGTGCGGCTGGCTGGTATCGGGAGCTCGGACAGGTTTACGGGACCTTCTTGGGATGATAGACGCCTCGCCCAACGGCTCGCTGTGGTTTTGTAAGCTACCAAGTCTCTGTAGGAATTCTGTAAGCGCCCACGACGATCTGTGATACTCTGGTTTTCCGCAAAAGAAACTATATGATATCTCTCTGCTTGGAACGAACCTTCGCTAGAGACGCCATTTTGAAGGCTACGTATAGCGCCGACAGCTATCGAAACTCCACGAAATTACGAGGGGTACTCCAAAAGAAATGCACACTGTTTTTGTAAAAATACAGTTTTCATTCTGCATGTGTGAAAGTTTTACAGTGTATAGATACATCCTTCCCGCTTGCTTTCAAACTTAGTTCAAACCGTTGCAGTGAGTGGCGCCGTCACAGAACGTCTTCAAGATGGCTGCTACACTTGACGTTCGTCAGAAGCAACGTACTGTCATAGAATTCCTGTGCTGTGAAAACGAGACAGTGGGAAAGATCCACAAGAGGTTTAAGAAGGTGTACGGAGATGTTGCTGTCGATCGCAGTTCAGTTAGTCGGTGGGCAAACAGGTTACGTGATGAAAGCGGGCACGGCAATATTAAGGATTGTCCTCGAAGCGGCATGCCTCATACTGCACACACTCGAGACACTGTGCAGAGAGTTAACGAGTTGGTGACTGCTGACAGACGCATCACAGTGAACGAATTTCCCGATACGTTGGGATAGGGGAAGGAAGTGTTTGCAGAATACTGAAGGTGTTAGTGTTAAAAAAGGTTTGTGCCAGGTGGTTTACCAGGATGTTGACAGTGGCTCACAAAGAAACAAGAAAAACGGTATGCAGCGAATTTTTGGAACATTACGAGAATGGTGGAGATAAATTTCTTGGAAGAGTTGTGACAGGTGATGAAACATATCTCCATCAGTTTTCACCAGTGACGAAGAGGCAATCAATGGAGTGGCTTCATGCAAATTCACCCAAGGAAAAAAATTGAAAACCATACCTTCTGCTGGAAAAGTTATGGCTACTGTGTTATTCGATTCCAAAAGACTTGCTTGTGGACATCGTGCCAAGTTGAACCATTATAAATTCTGACGCATATGTGACGACGCTGAAGATACTTCAAGCTCGACTGAGTCGTGTTCGACCACATCGGCAAAGCAGGATGTTTCGCTGTCGCACGACAATGCTCGGCCACATGTCAGTCAAAAAACCGTGGAAGCGATCACAAAACTCGGATGGACAACACTGAAACACCCGCCTTACAGTCCTGACATGGCCCCCATGTGACTATCATCTCTTTGGGAAACTGAAAGACTCTCTTCGTGGAATAAGGTTTGAAGATGATGACTCCCTTGTGCACACTGCCAAACAGTGGCTCCAACAAGTTGGCCCAGAATTTTACCGTGTGGTTATACAGGCGCTGGTTCCAAGATGGCGTAAAGTGGTTGAGAGGGATGAAAATTATGTGGAGAAATGAAAATATTGTTCCTAAAGGATGTATCTACACACTGTAAAACTATCGAACATGTAGAATAAAAGATGGGTTAAAAAAATAGTGTGCGTTTCTTTTGGAGTGACCCTCGCATACAGGGCTGAAGCGGGAATTCTCGTATTTCACGATGACACACAACAAATTCCGAGTTTTTTTTTTTTTCAATCATAATTGGCCCAGACAAAAAAATGTGTTACATTACTTATTCAACGCCCCTCGTAACTACCTAACGTAAAGACAAACTCGGATGAATTGTGCCAAAACCATTATCCTTAGAACTGTAACAGTGAACTTCAAAGTTTTATAACTGGTATCTGAATAGAGTCGTGAATGAGACTATGACACGATTGGAGTGCACCCACGACTGATACGTTTCAGATAGCTGCCAGTAGAAAATTTCGCGCAGAGAGTAATAGCGATCCAGTTGCACTTCCGTAAATTAGCCTACAGTTCTGGTCCCGTGATAGAACTGGAATAATCGTAGCGAGTGCATAATGCGCAGGCGACGGCCTGCAAGAGAGGCTCCGGCGGCGCAGAGCCTCGGTAGGTATCTGGCGCGGCCATCTGCCAGAACGAACGGCATTAACGCGCCTAATGGCATCTGTGTGTGAAATCTGGACCCCGGCTATTCCGCCGCCACGCGGGGATGGTTCCGGCCGCCATCTGATAGGCTGCCGGCGCGTTATTATAAATACCGCGGCCGCTCCTCTGGAAGTGGAAGAGGAAGGCGGCGATGGCATCTGCCGGGTCAGGGGTCACCCGACTTATTTGCCTGCCGCTCGCGCCGTGCGTGTCCGGCCGCACTGCAGGCCCGCCACACCTGCCCCGTGAAACGCGCCAGCCTCTGTAGTCAGCCTCCTGTTTCACTCTCCTTTTCACTCAGCACACTAATCAATAAATTACGCCTCTAGCATTTGGAGACTTAGAGAAAGCTTTTGACAATGTTGATTGGAATACTCTCTTTCAAATTCTGAAGCTGGCAGGGGTAAAATACAGAGAGCGAAGGCTATTTACAATTTGTACAGAAACTAGATGGCAGTTATAAGAGTCGAGGGGTGTGAAAGGGAAGCAGTGGTTGGGAAGGGAGTGAGACAGGGTTGTAGCCTATCCCCGATGTTATTCAATCTGTATAATGAACAAGCAGTAAAGGAAACAAAAGAAAATTCGGAGTAGGCATTAAAATCCATGGAGAAGAAATAAAAACGTTGAGGTTCGCCGATGACATTGTAATTCTGTCAGAGTCAGCAAAGGACTTGGAAGAGCGGTTGAACGAAATGGACAGTGTCTTGAAAGGAGGGTATAAGATGAACATCAACAAAATCAAAACGAGGAAAATGGAATGTAGTCGAATTAAGTCGGGTGATGCTGAGGGAATTAGATTAGCAAATGAGACACTTAAAGTGGTAAAGGTGTTTCGCTATATGGGAAGCAAGATAACTGATGATGGTCGAAATAGAGAGGACATAAAATGTAGACTGGCAATGGCAAGGAAAGCGTTTCTGAAGAAGAGAAATTTGTTAACATCGAGTATAGATTTAAATGTCAGGAAGTCGTTTCTGATAGTATTTGTATGGAGTGTAGCCATGTGTGGAAGTGAAACGTATACGGTAAATAGCTTATACAAGAAGAGAATAGAAGCTTTCAAAATGTGGTGCTACAGAAGAATGCTGAAGATTAGTTTGGTAGATCACGTAACTAATGAGGAGCTATTGAATAAAATTGGGGAGAAGAGGAGCTTGTGGCGCAACTTGACTAGAAGAAGGGATCGGTTGGTAGGACATGTTCTGAAACATCGAGGGATCACCAATTAAGTATTGGAGGGCAATGTGGAGGGTAATGAGATGAATACACTAAGCAGATTCAGAAGGATGTAGGCTGCAGTACGTACTGGGAGATGAAGAAGCTGGCACGAGATACAGTAGCATGGAGAGCTGCATCAAACCAGTCTCAGGACTGAAGACCACAACAACAACAAGATGCGAAGAGCGGTATTGTCTGTGGGAGTAAGAGATGATTGAACAGGATTTCCTTTAGCTGCTCTCATTTCTAAAGTGAAGGCAGATTCATTCTGGTAGTTACTGGGGAACGAAAACTGGGCCTTGCCGTTGCCGCTCGCTTTGCCCTGCCTGCAGTGGTTGAGGCAGCGACTGGACGCTCGCTGGGGATGGCGTCGGCAACCAGAGTCCAGTGCGCGCATTCACTGCAGAAGACGGAGGCGTACGTCTTTGGAAAAGTTAGCGATGTTCGGGAAAGAACGCAGCTACGTCCTGAGTTCAGCGTAGTCACCCTGTCCTCGTTAGTTGGGGAATATGAATGCGCAGGTTTCTCGTAACGACAGATCATCCACGCAAATGGCAGTACAGGATCCACGAGGCCCCTCGACAGGTGAGTCTTTGTCTCGAGAGTAAACATAGAGAAGACAAAGCCACGGAAAGTTTTTGGCGGGGCACCATTTGATAGGTCGGTATTCCGAAGCCTTGGAAACGGTCACGTGCCATAGAATGCACTAGGCTAGTTGCTGCTAAGAAGAGTTCGGATAGGTCACATTCGCAGTCTTCCAAAAAGTCGACGTTGAACCTTTTAGAACAAAACTGTTAGGACGGTTGGGATTGGTGAAATGAAGTACACTGTCTCCGATTGGCCAAAATAGCTGTTCTGTCGATCTCACATCAAAAAGAAGCAGAAGAGAAAAGTACAGGGTGATCAAAAAGTCAGTATAAATTTGAAAACTTAATAAACCACGGAATAATGTAGATAGAAAGGTAAAAATTGGCACACATGCTTGGAATGACGTTGGGTTTTATTAGAACTAAAAAAGACCACCCCATATTGCTAGAGGCGTGTTAGACCTCTTGCGCGCGTCGTTTGGTGATGATCGTATGCTCAGCCACCACTTTCGTCATGCTTGGCCTCCCAGGTCCCCAGACCATGCGATTATTAGCTTTGGGGTTACTTTAAGTCGCAAGTGAATCGTGATCGACCGACATCTCTAGGGGTGCTGAAAGACCACATCCGTCGCCAATGCCTCACCATAACTCCGGACATGCTTTACAGTGCTGTTCACAACATTATTCCTCGACAACACCTATTGTTGAGGAATGATAGTGGACTTATTGAGCATTTCCTGTAAAGAACATCATCTTTACTTTGTTATGCTAATTATTGCTATTCTCATCAGATGAAGCGCCATCTGTCGGACATTTTTTGAGCTTTTGTATTTGTTTTGGTTCTAATAAAACTCCATGTCATTCCAAGCATGTGTGTCAATTTGTACCTCTCTATCTATATTATACCGTGATTTATTCAGTTTTCAAATATATACTGACTTTTTGATCACCTGGTATATGACACTTTCTCGCTGGAATCCATAGAAAACACTTCTTCGCCAGTGCCACAGAAAACGTTTCTTCGCCGGGGTCCGGCGGCAGTGGTCTAGCGGTTCTAGGCGCGCAGTCCGGAACCGCGCGACTGCTACGGTCGCAGGTTCGATTCCTGCCTCGGGCATGGATGTGTGTGATGTCCTTAGGTTAGTTAGGTTTAAGTAGTTCTAAGTTCTAGGAGACTGATGACCTCAGAAGTTAAGTCCCATAGTGCTCAGAGCCATTTGAACCATTTTTCTTCGCCGGGGCCCATAGTAGCCCTACTTGGTCGTCGAGAGGACAAGGCAATTTACAAACAGACGGGCCACGCTATGCTACAGTCTAAACCGCTTGCAACCACTGCTCCTCGTCTCGCGCAAATGATGTAAGTGTCGCAGCAACAGCGTACGAATTTCGTACAGGATTATAGGCGCATTGCGTCATGTCAGTCGACAGTCCTGCCATGGTTTTACTCTTCGGGGTCATTTTACTCTTCACTCACTAATCTTTCATCACCAACACTCCAATTTGCACCTAAGTTACCACTATTTCTTTCTCGTTCGGTCTTTTTTATGGGAACTTTCGCAGTAGTTTCCCTCTGAAGATCCACAGTTATCAAAAGCTGATATCTGTATATGCACTCATTCTCCCGCGTTGAGTATTTGATTTTCGTTAGTTCTGAGCAATCACTGAAGTCAAAACAATAACCCTTGTTTCATTACAGTAGCTTGTAGTTTCCATCACTAATGTTTAATATGGGTGCACAAGTATAGTCCACATGTTAGAATCAACTTTTTCCTTCCGTTTCCATGCGCACACACCTGGACCGTAGTGGAGGACTTGCATCTCGAGTGGAAAAAAATGGCTCTGAGCACTATGGGACTTAACATCTGTGGTCATCAGTCCCCTAGAACTTAGAACTACTTAAACCTAACTAACCTAAGGACATCACACACATCCATGCCCGAGGCAGGATTCGAACCTGCGACCGTAGCAGTCCCGCGGTTCCGGACTGAGCGCCTGACATCTCGAGTGGAGGTACTCAGTTCTAGTCAGTGGCGAAACAGACTGACTACAGACTTACCCCAGTGAAGACTTGCACCCGCTCTGCTCGTTTACTGGACGGAAAAGGTGCGCGAGCCCTTCTACTACACCGGTCTGAGTGGCCGAGCGGTTCTAGGCGCTGCAGTCTGGAACAGCGCGACCGCTACGGTCTCTGGTTCCAATCCTACCTCGGGCACGGATGTGTGTGTTGTCCTGTGGTTACTTAGGTTTAAGTAGTTCTACGTTCTAGGGGACTGATGACCTCAGAAGTTAAGTCCCATAGTGCTCAGAGCCATTTTGAACCTTCTACTGCTTCTCACAGGAACTACATCAGTGTAATGCAACAAATGGAAATAGGAGTCATTTATAAAATCGTTTTATAATTGTGTATCATAATTTATAGTAAGAATTAATATCTGCATCTTCATCCACACGACTACTCTCCAATTCACAATTAAGTGACTGACAGTGGGTTCATCAACCATCTTCAAGTTTTCTATTGTGCTGAGCCCCTGTCACACAGTATATTTTGAAGAAGTACATCGCCGTATGACTGTATACTTCTGTATACTTCTTGTGTCCAATCTAGATTTCGGCTTTCACGCCATTATCAAGTACAATGCTAAAAGCAGTTAAGAATACAAAGGAATTAGCAACTAAAATTAAAGACATAAATATTCCTGCAGGTGTCAGGTTTGCCTCCTTTGATGTAACTATTGAATAACATCGGGGATAGGCTACAATCCTGTCTCACTACCTTCCCAACCGCTGCTTCCCTTTCATGCCCCTCGACTCTTATAACTGCCATCTGGTTTCTGTACAAACTGTAAATAGCCTTTCGCTCCCTGTATTTTACCCCTGCCACCGTCAGAATTTGAAAGAGAGTATTCCAGTCAGCATAGTCAAAAGCTTTCTCTACGTCTACAAATGATAGAAATGTAGGTTTGCCTTTCCTTAATCTATTTTCTAAGATAAGTCGTAGTGTCAGTATTGCCTCACGTGTTCCAACATTTCTGCGGAATCCAAACTGATCTTCTTCGAGGTCGGCTTGTACAAGTTTTCCCATTCGTCCGTAAACAATTCGCGTTAGCATTTTGCAGCTGTGACTTATTACACTGATAGTTGGGAAATTTTCACATCTGTCAACACCTGCTTTCTTTGGGATTGGAATTATTATATTCTTCTTGAAGTCTGAGGGTATTTCGCCTGTCTCATACATCTTGCTCACCAGATGGTAGAGTTTTGTCAAGGATGGCTCTCCCAAGTCCGTCAGTAGTTCCAATGGAATGTTGTCTACTCCCGTGGCCTTGTTTGGACTGAGGTCTTTCAGTGCTCTGTCAAACTCTTCACGGAGTATCGTATCTCACATTTCATCTTCATCTACATCCTCTTCCATTTCCATAATATTGTCCTCAACTACATCGCCCTTGTATAGACTCTCTATATACTCCTCCCACCTTTCTGCTTTCCCTTCTTTGCTGAGAACTGAGTTTCCATCTGAGCTCTTGATATTCATTCAAGTGGTTCTCTTTTCTCCAAAGATCTCTTTAATTTTCCAGTAGGCAGTATCTATCTTACCCCTAGTGAGATAAGCTTCTACATCCTTACATTTGTCCTGTAGCCATCCCTGCTTAGCCATTTTGCACTTCCTGTCTATCTCATTTTTGAGACTTTTGTATTCCTTTTTGCCTGCTTCATTTACTGCGTTTTTATATTTTCTCCTTTCATCAATTAAATTCAATATTTCTTCTACTACCCAAGGATTTCTACTAGCCCTCGTCTTTTTACCTACTTGATTCTCTGCTGCCTTCACTACTTGATCCCTCAGAGCTACCTATTCTTCTTCTACTGTGTTTCTTTCCCCCATTCCTGTCAATTGTTCCCTTGGACAATAAATAGTTTGGACAAGAAGAGAATAAAAGCTTTCGAAATGTGGTGCTACAGAAGAATGCTGAAGATTAGATGGGTAGATCACATAACTAATGAGGAGGTATTGAATAGAATTGGGGAGAAGAGGAGCTAGTGGCACAACTTGACAAGAAGAAGGGACCTGTTGGTAGGACATGTTCTGAGGCATCAAGGGATCACAAATTTATCGTGGAGGATAAAAATCGTAGAGGGAGACCAAGAAATGAATACACTAAGCAGATTCAGAAGGATGTAGGTTGCAGTAAGTACTGGGAGATGAAGAAGCCTGCACAGTATAGAGTAGCACGGGGAGCTGCATGAAACCAGACTCAGGACTGAAGACAACAACAACAACAACATCCCATACTTGGGCCCCATATCACAAAAAATAGCTAACTTTTTCAAAGAAACAAATGAAACAGTTTCAGTCTCAACTAATAATAAATTAGGAAACTTACTCATCCATAACATAAAATCAGAAACGCAAAACATACAACAACAGTAGAGTGTACAAAGTATCGCGCCCCAGGTGTCCTGCCTACTATGTAGGGAAAACAGGCAGAAACTTCAGAACCTGTTTTCAAGAACATGTAAATGCTTTCAGGCCTAACCATTTTGAAAAATCAGTCATTGCACAACGTATGTTGGAAACGAAACATGTCATCAACAATCTAGAAAACAATTTGACAGTATTACATAATGAAGTAAATGGTAAAACCCTAAATGTGTTAGAACAACTGGAGATACACCTCCACAAAATCAAAAAACCAGAAACGATGATAAAGGAACAAACAGATATCGCAAGCCACAGCTATTTCCGTAATTTTAAAGGTGTGATCTAGTTATTTCATGCATATGTCGGTTGTTTCCTGCATATGTCAGTTGTTTAATAATTATATCTTTACACTATGAAAAATTCATCATTGACCACAGCATGTACATATACATCTGTGAAATGTTTACAAACATGTGTTAGCGAATGTGCTTCTTGAATGAAGAGATATGCTTAAAAATCATGGAGAAAAAACTTATGCTGTTACTAAAACGTTGTTGGATTATTTGGTAAGTTTACACTTTCACTTTTAACCTTTTTCACTATTTCGTAAATATTTTTTCCACTATTTCGTACATATTTTCCGCGTCTGACTTAAGAAATTCGTAACCTAACGTCAAATCTTTTCGTGACGGGAATATGCATTTCATTTCATTCAAGGGAACAAATAAAGCATGTATTAAGACGAATTACAGGTGAAGATGAACACACAGGGTCCGAAATGCATCGTGTACTGAATAAAACTCGAAAAATTGTGACTCAATACGTTTTTTAATTCATACCTCGAGTGTATTTCAGTATAGTTGGAAAGCCTCTGCAGTGCTGTTCCTCTGAGGCGTGAATGGGAATTTGGACTGAGGAGTGAGATATGCTAGAGTAGTTCTTGCAGTTGTCCGAAGCCACTGTGCCAGTGTCATGAATAGGTTGGCGCATCTGTGCAGTGAGCAGGAGACCCGGGTTCGAATCCTAGGCTTGGTACTACTTTTCATTCGTTCCTTGATATATACAGCATATATTTTGAGACATTAAAAAGTATGGGAGACCACGTTGTTTCTTGTTACAATAAGTGTGTTGAAAGGTAAAAAAAGGGTGAAGTGGGGAGAGCTGCAGTGATTAGGCGGTGACAGGTGAGGCAGCGGGCAGGAGCTGCGGACGACCCTTGCCTGGGAGCGGAGCGGAGCCTCCTTGGTATTAATGGCTGGTACCGACCCGGTCTGGTAAGGCCCCGGTTCTTTTTTTTGCGGCGGCGGCGGCCCGGGGCAAGGCCGGTGTTTAGCCGCGGGCCTCATTACCGGCGAGCGGCCAGCGGCGGGCAGCGGCTGGCCGCGCCCGCTCAACCGCTCGCCCGCTGATGGTATCGGCCGTACGTGCCGCCCGCCGACGCCACCTGCCGCACACACGCACTCGTACACGCACACGCACACGCACGTGACGCTGCGGCCAGCGCGCCGGACACAGTGCCAGCCCGGGAGGGACCTGTTCTAGTGCCGGTCGGTTACAGGAGCGGCTGTCTACCAGCGGTGAATCCGCCGCTTGCACCCTGCCGCATCTCTGCTAACGCTATGCTCGCTGTCTGACAAAGAGAGGCCACGAGGCTGGGATCACAGATTTACGTCCATCTGTGTTCACCTTCGCAGGCCTTTAAAACAACAGTTGTGGGAGGGTGTACTACTCTGGCAATTCCGAGAAAATCGCAACAGAAGTTTCACGCGTGTGTTACGTGGCTTATGTATCTGTGCGTAAGTACCGGACGTCATAGTTCATGGTGGAAACGGGACGGAGTGGCCGAGCGGTTCTAGGCGCTTCAGTTTGGGTCCGCGCGACCGCTGCGGTCGCAGGTTCGAATCCTGCCTCGGCCATGGATGTGTGTGATGTCCTTAGGTTAGTTAGGCTTAAGAAGTTCTAAGTTCTAGGGGACTGATGACGTAGTGCTCAGAGCCATTTGAACCATTTTTCTCACACACAAACAGCAGTTGACCGGCGTTGCCTGGTGGAACGTTGTTGTGGTGCCTCGTGTAAGGAGGAGAAATGAGTACCGTCACGTTTCCGACTTCGATAAACGTCGGATTGTAGCCTATCGCGGTTGCCGTTTATCGTATCGCGACACTACTGCTCGCGTCGTTTGAGATCCAATGACTGTTAGCAGAATATGGAATGGGTGGGTTCAGTAGCGTAATACGGAACGCCGTGATGGATCCCAAAGGCCTCGTATCGCTAGCAGTCGAGATGACAGGCATCTTCATGGCTGTAACTGATCGTGCAGCCACGTCTCGATCCCTGAGTCAACAGTTGGGGACGTTTGCAAGACAACAACCATCTGCACGAACAGTTCGACGACGTTAGCAGCAGCATGGACTATCAGCTCGGAGACCATAGCTGCGGTTACCCTTGGCGCTGCATCACAGACAGGAGCGCCTGCGATGGTGTACTCAACAACGAACCTGGTTGCACGAATGGCAAAACGTCATTTTTTCGGATGAATCCAGGTTATCTTTACAGCATCATGATGGTTGCACGCGTGTTTGGTGACATCGCGATGAAGCGTGTATTCGTTATCGCCATACTGGCGTACCACCCGGCGTGATGGTATGAGGTGCCATTGGTTACACGTCTCGGTCACCTCTTGTTTTCATTGACGGCACTTTGAACAGTGGACGTTACATTTCAGATGTGTTACGACCCTTGGTTCTACCCTTCATTCGATCGCTGCGAAACCCTACATTTCAGCAGGATAATGCACGACCGCATATTGCAGGCCCTGTTCGGACCTTTCTGGATACAGAAAATGTTCGACTGCTGCCCTGGCCAGCACATTCTCCAGATCTCTGACCAATTGAAAACGTCTGGTCAACGGTGGCCAAGTAACTGGCTCGTCACAATGCACCAGTCACTACTCTTGATGAACTGTGGTATCGCGTTGAACGTGCAAGGGCAGCTGTACCTGTACACGCCATCCAAGCTCTGTTTGACTCAATGCCCAGGCGTATCAAGGCCGTTATTACGGCCAGAGGCGGTCGTTCTGGGTACTGATTTCTCAGGATCTATGCACCCAAATTCCGTGAAAATGTAATAACTTGTCATTTCTTGTTTAGTAAATTTGTCCAGTGAATACCCGTTTATCATCTGCATTTCTTGTTGGTGTAGCAATTTTAATGACCAGTAATGTAGTTCATGGTGGTCAAGTGATTACTGTTTGAGCTTCGTAAGTCGAATGTGTATGAGCTGACGCTTCAACTACCGCTTAAAAGTAATTAGTAATCTATTTTGTCAGCATATGACAGTTGAGAGATAAAATAACGAAAAAAACACGTGCATTTGTATCAAGTTACAGTTTATGTTTTCCTTGTTTGTATGACAAATACCATCCTACAACGTATGATGTCGAGAGCACATCCGACGAGTAACTGTACATTACACTTGTGTTCTGGTGCTTTGTGACTTACTATATTACTTGTTGTGAATAACTTACTTCATATAACTATTTATGGAAGTTTGAGTTGGGCTTTCCAACCATGTCCCTCGTCCTTGAAAATTTTGTCACGAATAGTAAATAGTCAAATAAAACATGGAATTCACTGCAGCATCATAAAATGCAAGTAGTTTTTTCATTATATTGCTTCTCAAATGTCATACAAATTTAATTACGTGAACAACGATGAAAAACAAATATGTATAGATTAAAAAAGGAGCGATAGAGCGCTTTGAACTGTCGCCATGACCATGACAGATTCGACATGCGCTAAAGTTAATCGCTCTTTTTTTTTAAATCTCATCATTTTGTTCTTTATATTTCTTGGGGCGGACGTTCTACGAAGCTTTTTCAAGTTCATAGTTGAACCATTCGTTCATTTTTTCATCACAGAGCTCAGCTAACCCTCTGAGCCCCTGACCAAACAAGCTGAGATACCTTGCCGGCTGTTGTCCAGAATCACTTCTTACAACCGGGCACCTTCACACAGATCTATCTGTTACATAATAGATGTGTAAAACTTCTCGGAATTGCCAGAGTAGTGCAGCTTACTAATTGCACACTATGTTGTTGTAATGGCCCAATATAGATGTACAAAGTTTGAAGGAAATACGTGAGTCCAACGTCGTGGCCTCCCCTTGTGAGTTACTGTTCAGCTTGACCCAACTACGCTGTGAAATTTGCATTTATGTAGTAGTCGATACCAGTGTTCATTAAAGCTCTCAACACTAATCCATATCTGAATTATGTGATACCTATCATAACATATAAGTAACTGTTTCATTCCCTTGTTGCTATTCGTGAGGAGTAGGCTATGTGTCGGCAACGAACTTCATATTCTCCTTTCTATCGTCATCACACAACACAATCGTGACATCATACTCTACACGCTGAAGATGCAACTCTGACGCACCGCGAGGGGAAGGAAAAGTAAACCATTCCCGGTTACGAGGCCGAACACACCCTCCAGGCCTCCCACCAACAATCCCATATGATGCTTACTTTTTCATGCCTCTGGCGCCGTTGTTCGTAATTTATAGGAAAATAAGATATTGACAGCTGCGCTATTCACCACGACACGAACGAAAGGAAGACAACTCTTTAACGCCCCGATGACGCTGACGTCGTCAGACATGGAAGACTATTTAGAATCGGAGGAAGGATTATAAGGGAAACCGGCCATTTTCTTTTCAAGGAGACTATCTCGGAATTTAACAAAAAGCAGATTTCAGAGTACTTGGTGGCTCAACACAAAAGTTTTGTCTCAAGTACAAACAGTGTTGAGGATCAGTGGACAAAGTTCAAAACCATGGTACAATATGCGTTAGATGAGTATGTGCCAAGCAGGATCGTAAGAGATGGGAAAGAGCCACCGTGGTACAACAACCGAGTTAGAAAACTGCTGCGGAAGCAAAGGGAACTTCACAGCAAACATAAACATAGCCAAAGCCTTGCAGACAAACAAAAATTACGCGAAGCGAAATGCAGTGTGAGGAGGGCTATGCGAGAGGCTTTCAATGAATTTGAAAGTAAAGTTCTATTTACTGACTTGGCAGAAAATCCTAAGAAATTTTGGTCCTATGTCAAAGCGGTAGGTGGATCAAAACAAAATGTCCAGACACTCTGTGACCAAAATGGTACTGAAACAGAGGATGACAGACTAAAGGCCGAATTACTAAATGTCTTCTTCCAAAGCTGTTTCACAGAGGAAGACTGCACTGTAGTTCCTTCTCTAGATTGTCGCACAGTTGACAAAATGGTAGATATCGAAATAGACGACAGAGGGATAGAGAAACAATTAAAATCGCTCAAAAGAGGAAAGGCCGCTGGTCCTGATGGAATACCAGTTCGATTTTACACAGAGTACGCGAAGGAACTTGCCCCCCTTCTTGCAGCGATGTACCGTAGGTCTCTAGAAGAGCGAAGCGTTCCAAAGGATTGGAAAAGGGCACAGGTCATCCCCGTTTTCAAGAAGGGACGTCAAACAGATGTGCAGAACTATAGACCTATATCTCTAACGTCGATCAGTTGTAGAATTTTGGAACACGTATTATGTTCGAGTATAATGTCTTTTCTGGAGACTAGAAATCTACTCTGTAGGAATCAGCATGGGTTTCGAAAAAGACGGTCGTGTGAAACCCAGCTCTCGCTATTCGTCCACGAGACTCAGAGGGCCTTAGACACGGGTTCACAGGTAGATGCCGTGTTTCTTGACTTCCGCAAGGCGTTTGACACAGTTCCCCACAGTCGTTTAATGAACAAAGTAAGAGCATACGGACTATCAGATCAATTGTGTGATTGGATTGAGGAGTTCCTAGATAACAGAACGCAGCATGTCATTCTCAATGGAGAGAAGTCTTCCGAAGTAAGAGTGATTTCAGGTGTGCCGCAGGGGAGTGTCATAGGACCGTTGCTATTCACAATTTACATAAATGACCTGGTGGATGACATCGGAAGTTCACTGAGGCTTTTTGCAGATGATGCTGTGGTGTATCGAGAGGTTGCAACAATGGAAAATTGTACTGAAATGCAGGAGGATCTGCAGCGAATTGACGCATGGTGCACGGAATGGCAATTGTATCTCAATGTAGACAAGTGTAATGTGATGCGAATACATAGAAAGATAGGTCCCTTATCATTTAGCTACAAAATAGCAGGTCAGCAACTGGAAGTAGTTAATTCCATAAATTATCTGGGAGTACTGATTAGGAGTGATTTAAAATGGAATGATCATATAAAGTTGATCGTCGGTAAAGCAGATGCCAGACTGAGATTCATTGGAAGAATCTTAAGGAAATGCAATCCGACAACAAAGGAAGTAGGTTACAGTACGCTTGTTCGCCCAATGCTTGAATACTGCTCAGCAGTGTGGGATCCGCACCAGGTAGGGTTGATAGAAGAGATAGAGAAGATCCAACGGAGAGCAGCGCGCTTCGTTACAGGATCATTTAGTAATTGCGAAAGCGTTACGGAGATGACAGATAAACTCCAGTGGAAGACTCTGCAGGAGAGACGCTCAGTAGCTCGGTACGGGCTTTTGTTAAAGTTTCGAGAACATACCTTCACCGAAGAGTCAAGCAGTATATTGCTCCCTCCTACGTATATCTCGCGAAGAGACCATGAGGATAAAATCAGAGAGATTAGAGCCCACACAGAAGCATACCGACAATCCTTCTTTCCACGTACAATACGAGACTGGAATAGAAGGGAGAACCGATAGAGGTACTCAGGGTACCCTCCGCCACACACCGTCAGGTGGCTTGCGGAGTATGGATGCAGATGTAGATGTAGATGTAGACGTAGAATCTCAATCTGGAATGCCAGGCAGGTATTAGACCTCCCGTCCTCCGGAATGGCTGGGCTATGACACGAGACTGCGTGCTCAGTATCTTCGCCTGTCCTGTCTTTCTATCTGAATGAAATATTTGATAGATGTTGCTAACCATTGACCAAACGTTTTACTATCTAAGGTTGTAAGTAGGCTGTTTAGGTTTTTTTATTGGTAACGCCGCCGCCTCGTAGCGCTCTGTATGAAAATCACTGGCTGTGCCGTGTGCAGTCTGTGGCTGGTCTGCATTGTTGTCTGCCATTGTAGTGTTGGGCAGCCGCAGCTGGATGTGAACAGCGCGTAGCGTTGCGCAGTTGGAGGTGAGCAGCCAGCAGTGGTGGACGTGGGGAGAGAGATAGTGGAGTTTTGTAATTTGTAAGACTGGATGTCATGAACTACCATATATATTAGACTATTAAGGTAAATATATTGTCTGTTCTCTATCAAAATCTTTCACTTGCTAACTATGCCTATCAGTAGTTAGTGTATTGCAGTAGTTCGAATAACGAAGATTTTTGTGAGGTAAGTTATTTGTGAAACGTATAGGTTAATGTTAGTCAGGGCCATTCTTTTGTGGGGATTTTTGAAAGTCAGATTGCGTTGCGCTAAAAATATTATATGTCAGTTTAAGCACAGTCTTGTATAACTTTTCTAAGGGGACGTTTCAAGGTAAGCTAGTGTGTTTTGCTGGCTAAATGGGTAAATTTCAGATTATAGATCGGGTTTCAATCCTCCCTTAATTCTATGTTTTTTCTTGTTACTTGTGGCAACTTTCGCCTCTTAAAGTGCTTCTTTAACCTGAAACATGCCAAATTGAGAAGACATTTTGGGCCTACGCTAAACTGAAGTTCTGATTATAAATGATTCGGTAGGTAAGTTCAAAGGTTGGATCAAGCCGAGACCATGCCATCTGTAATAGTACCATGCTTAGAAAGGCACTGCGGCTTTCATATCAATCTGAGGACAACATTGATATTAATAATTCCTACAGGACCGTACAATTACGGTATGTTATCTTGGAGATTACGTATCGGAGAGAATCATTGTTGTGTATTTAAAAGGTCAGAAAATCTGCGTCTAGAAACGCCCTAATTCACACATACCATGACTCGAAAAC
Organism: Schistocerca gregaria; assembly: GCF_023897955.1. Classification (NCBI taxonomy): domain Eukaryota; kingdom Metazoa; phylum Arthropoda; class Insecta; order Orthoptera; family Acrididae; genus Schistocerca; species Schistocerca gregaria. The sequence continues at coordinate 175,789,626 of NC_064925.1, read as the reverse complement.
TAACAGGATAAAGAAGTTAACTGTCCTCAGAGTGTTTCGTGACGGCAAAATAATCTTCTCAAGGTGCGTCAACTCGATTAAAATTCTCGAGCTTTCGATGGCTGTCTCCTCCATCGTCTTCCAGAGTAAACTCACTGACTGCCGTGGCTGTCACGGTTTCTACGATTGCAGTCTCCGACCAATCAGAGAGGACATGCGTGGAAATTGGGTTGGGCAACTGATAGCAGCTCCGGCCCGCCTGGACGGAGGCGCAAGAGAGGCCGTGGCGCGTACGTTACAGCACGTGACATTGCAGGTCTTACAAGTGCCAGCACCCATATCCGACGGAGAGCGAGTAATTATTTGAGATGAGTTTAATAATCCTCGACAACGTATTTGAATGCATGCAAGTTCTCGATAGTACACGACAAAATTGAGACCTTTACTGGGTACCTTTTCAATTAAACATTGATTTACCGTGGGCTCTCTACGCAACCGAGCGTTCGCAAAGTGTGGCGGACAAGGCGACTAGTGTGACGTCAAAAATTCGTTGCAGGACCCGTATATCTCGCTGGCCCCACGCGGGACCGGGTGACGTCAGCTGGTGCCCAAGGCGTCGGTGACACGCTTGAAGCTGCCACCCCCGCCTCCCTACAATCGTCAAGCACCCGCTGCTGCTTCCTTTCAACATACAACGACCACCTCCGCTCCCCCTCCCTAATGAGTGTATACCCCTGATTGCTGTTAAAATTGTTGTTGTTCGTTCTAATCTCAGCCGCCTATTTTGTAACGAAAGCTTAGTATGTTGACACACGAGCCAAGATTCTCGTGTTTTCAAATGGTATATTGTGTGTCTTTGTTCATTATGTCGCTTGTGCTCGGCACAATGGTCTGCCATTGTGAGAATTATCTGACCTATGTAAGTGCTGCTGCATTTGCTAGGGACGCTATACACACCGGGAACACGAAGAGCTTTGTCGTCTTTAACAGGGCCCAGCAGATCTCGTACCTTGGGGGGGGGGGGGGGGGGGGGGGCGTGTCGGAACACTGGTCTCTGCAACACACGTTCTAACTCACTGCTACTTGCCCTATAACATGGCAGGACACAAGAAAGCGGTCATGAACACTTCAGTACACAAAGAAAAAGTTATTGCTCAGACGACCTCCTACGGTCTGAGTTGCTGCACTTGAGAGACGTTTTCAGAGAGAATGATTATATCAAGAGAGACTTTGTAAATCCTTTCAAGTGCTACTGAAGAAGGACGCCTTGTGAATCGGCAAAAGAGGCCAAGCCGGCTGCTTGGAGAAACTCTGAATTCAGCCAGAAAGCAATGCTTCGAAATAACGTTGAAATAATGTTGCATAACCTGTACACTACATATTTTAGTTTTTGTCGGTAATCTGCGCTAGAAAGAAATAACTCTTCTTTCTTTTTTTTTTGATTTTGCAGGATGATGTGGAAAAGTAACTTTGCCCGCCGTCAGGCAATCGAATATAAGTAAACGTTGTATTGTATTGTATAGAATTGGGGACCTAGAACCGACGGAGAGGCTTCGTCCCCGCCCTAGTCCTCAGTGGTTCACAACCCCACTACAGGCTACAGCACTCTACTCACCCCACCGCCGCCCCACACTGAACCCAAGGTTATTGTGCGGTTTGACCCTCAGTGGACCCCCGGGAACGTCTCACACCAAACGAGTGTAGCCCCAATGTTTGCGTTGTAGAGTAATTATGGTGTACGCGAACGTGGAGAAAGTGTTTGCGCAGCAATCGCCGACATAGGGTAACTGAGGCGGAAGAAGAGGAACCAGACCGCATTCGCCGAGGCAGATAGAAAACCGCCTTATAAACCATTCACAGATTGGCTGGCACACCGGACCTCGACACTAGTCCGTCGGGCCGATTCGTGCCGGCGATCGGCACACCTTCCCGCCCGGAAAGCAGTGCGCTAGAAAAAAAAATGGTGCAAATGGCTCTGAGCACTAAGGGACTTAACAAATAGTTCAAATGGCTCTGAGCGCTATGGGACTTAACATCTGAGTTATTCAGTCCCCTAGAACTTAGAACTACTTAAAACTAACTAACCTAAGGAGATCACACACATCCATGCCCGCGGCAGGATTCGAACCTGCGTCCGTAGCGGTCGCGCGATTCCAGACTGAAGCGCCTAGAACCGCTCGGCCAAACCGGCCGGCCAGTGCGCTAGGCCGCACGGGTAACCGGGCAGGCAGCTAAACATTACTCACATTTCCGAAAGCAAATTTCCACTCTGCAGCGGAGTGTACGCTGATATGAAACTTCCTGGCAGATTAAAACTGTGTGCCGGACCGCGATTCGAACTCGGAACTTTTGGCTTTCACTGGCAGGTGCTTTCGCGGCAAGTCAAACGCCCAGAGCTCGACTTTAGTTCCGGCGTATGGTTTTTCTCCCAGAAAGTTTCAATATGCAGAATCATAAAAACTGAAAGATAATTAACAAAGCGTTCTGCTATAGATTTCAGTCACAGTGAGATCGAAACGCAAAATATTAAACGCATAACACTTACAAATACGGTTATTTAAACGTTGTTTTATTTTAAACATGAAAAAAAGCATCGTCTGTTGCGAAGTATAAGTTGTGTAGCGGGTTTAACGTCAAATTTTCAATTACTTAACCGGTAAGCTTTACGACTTAAAGCGAATTACTATTTTTCCTGTCCGAATGATTCTTTATACTATTTAATGGCGTTCATCAACAATAAGAGTGCGTCTAACACAATATGTACATCTACATCCGCGAATCATTTCGAAGTACATGGTGCAGGGTACGTTCCATTGCATCAGTTGTTACGGCACTTCCTGTTCTATTCAAGTATGTAGCAGGGAAGGATGACTGTTTAAATGCCACTCTGCGTGCTGTAAGTAAACTAACCATTTCCTCACGATTTCAGAGGGTGCGATATGGAAGGGATCGTAGTATATCCCTAAAGTCATCATTTAGAGCCGGTTCTCCAAACTTTGGGAATACGCTTTCTCGCGATTGTTTACGTCTATCTTCAAGTGTCTGCCATTTCAGTTTCACAGCATCTGTACGAGACACTCGAATCATCCGAACCAGCATGTGACGATTCGTACTGCCCTTCGCCATATATGTTCAATATCCCTTGTTAGTCCATTTGACACGTGACTCACACACTTGAGTAACGTCCTGGAATGGACCGCAGGAGACATTTTTAAGGAATCTCCTTCAAAGACTGATCGCGTGTCTCTAATATTCTGCCAAAAAACCGAAGGTTGCAACCTGCTTCACTTACGACTGGGTATATATGATCGTTCCATTCCATATCTCTACGCGGTATCGGTATGAGTTGTCCGATTCCTGCTGTGACTTGTTTATATAATACATTAAATGTGTTATACCAGAAGCAGACTAGCACTGGCAAAAAACCATTACTGGTCAACAGACGCCTTATAGTATCAAAAACAGGTCCTAATTGAGGAAGAAATTTCTGAGAATGTACTTACGGAGCGCAACACTGTGTGGTAGTGAAACATGGACTGCGGGAAAACCGAAACAGAAATTGAAAATTAGGTGGATTGATAAAGTAAGGAATGAGGAATCCTGCGCAGGACTGAAGAGGAAAGGAATATGCGGAAAACAGTGACCAGAAGAAGAGACAGGATGATCAGGATGATAAGGCATTTGTCAAGACACCAGGGAATGACTTTCATGGTACTAGAGGGAGTTGTAAAGAAAAAAAAACTGTAGAGGAATACAGAGATGGGAATACATCCAACAAATAATTGAGGACTTAGTTTGCGAGTGCTGCTCTGAGATGAAGAGGTGGGCACAGGAGAGGAATTGGTGGCAGGCCGTGTCAAAACCAGTAAAAATACTGATGTCTCAAGAAAAAAATTCCGAACATGGACAACCATCAGCTGTAGAGAAGAATCTGTGTGCCGCCCCTGGAATCGAACCCAGAGTTCTCACTTATCACGAGCGATCGCCTTAACATTTGGCTCTCCGTGCACAAGTCGCGGCCACACCCAAAATTCCTTATATTGTCGTCCATGTGTCTACAGCCTTTACTCGTACATCCATTATGTATATTGCCGTACAGACACTGCGATATCGTTTTTATCCGCCGACACTGGGCAAGCGACGTAGATACATGGCTGACGACATATGGAAGTCTGGGTGTGGCCGTGAGTCGTGCACGGAAAGTCAAATGGTACTCGGGCACAGTAGCTTCAACTGTTCGGCCAGAGGGTTAGCCGCCCTATATAATAAAAAAACTGAGTTAATGGATCGATGATGAACTTAAACAAGCGTCACGGGGCGTCCGCCCCGAACAGATAGAAAAAAAGGCAACTGCCCCAGCTAAGCGGGAAATCTAGGTTCGAGTCCGCTCTAGGACAAATTTTCACTCTCGTCATTCCATTCTACAGCTGATGGTTGGCGATAGTCGTAGTTCTACACCTAAAGTTTGTCGATATTCACAGTTGCGAATACATATCGGCTGTCGTTGCAGCAGTTCCTGCAGGCATGTCCAAAGGAGGTTTTGCATCGTAATTCCGAATAACACAGGCTCTGCAATATTGTGTTGATATAATTTTTTTCGTTATGTGAGTGCACAGATTTATGTTTTTGAACGTTTTAAGAAAGCTTCCAATCTTTACACCATTTTGAAACATTATCTGACTGATCATTTGTTCAGCTTTTTTTAGACAATACTTCGCACCTGTCTATATACAGACCAAAGGGAATGAAAAGTGGCAAGCTGTACCAGAAAGCTGTCCTTATAACTTCCGATTTAAAAAATTCTTTTTCCAGGTCTCACAAGGGCTGTTTATTTATTATAGTAACAGCAGCTGGACGGGACACGACAAGCGTGTGACGGGCTGGCTGAGAGAGAAACTCCTGACTGTGCAGTGGGAGATCCGGTCTGTGATGTACTCTGACGAGAAATTTATAGTACACAGCCCAGTAGACGTAGGGGAAGAATAGACGAGGAAAACTGTGGCCAGTGGTGGTGTCGGTAAGGGATAAATTCACCGACCACAGTCACCGGTCCAAGTTGTTCCAGCAGCCTCACTGGACAGCAGAAGAGGAGGGCATGTGACCACTGTACTGCTCTCGCCACGAATAAGTTTTGTTATCGGAAACGGAGGCAGTTTTCTGCTAAATGCAGCTCATCGGTTGTCCCTACGAGGGCGAGTAGCCTCAGTCCTAGTTCCCTTGCTAAAAGGATACGTCTGCTACAAGAAGGAGTATTCTGTAGGACAGTCTGATAAGTTCAGTGTTTACCTAAATTATAATATTCGTTCAGTGCAAATCTTCTTTGAAACACAACACTAATTCATAACCAAAATGAGGCTAGAAAGAGCGGAAGCAAAATCTATAGCACACTGGTGTGCAAAGCTAGAGTAACTTCCGCATGGTAGTTAATAAATCAGCCGAGAAGGCTAAGGAGAGTGTTCCTGCTAGATAGAGCAGATAAACAGTTATTAGCAACTCACTTAAGCAGTGAACTGGTGTCACTTAGTTCCACTAAGATGGATATAGAGGAATTATGGGCAAAGTTTAAGCAGACTGTAAATCGTGGTCTTGAGAGTTACGTTCTCGTAAGTGGATGAAGGATGGAAAAGACCCACCATGGTTTAATAACGAAATTCGGAGGATGCTGAGGAAGCAGAGGCTGATGCACGCTCGTTTGAAAAGAGAACGCACAAATGACGACAAGCGAAGGTTAGTAGAGATTCGGGCGTCTGTCAAAAGATCTATGAGCGAACTACATAACAACTAACACGTTCACAACTTAGACAAAGATCTGGCAGCGAACCCAAGGAAATTCTGGTCTAAGACTTCCATTCAGTCCCTTGTTGACCAGTCTGGTTTGGGAGTTCAGGAAATCGTTCACACAGGGCAATAGTGCAAACATATCATCCTTTGACCATCGGACAGATTCCCGTATCGATAACAGAGTAATAAGCATCCTTGGCGTAGAGAAACAACCGAAGAATTTGAAAGTAAATAAATCACCAGGTCCGGATAGAAACCCAGTTACATTTTACAAAGAGTTCTCTACGACATTGGTCCCTTACATAGCTTGCGTTTAAGTTGAATCTCTGGCCCAGCAAAAAGTCTCAAGCGACTGGAAAAAGGCGCAGATGACTCCAGTATATAAGAAGGGTAAAACAACTGACCCACAAAATTACAGACCAATATCCCTAAAATCGGTTTGCTGCACAATCCTTGAACATATTCAGTGTTCGAATACAATTAATCTTCTTGAGATTGAGAAGCTTGTGTCCACGAATCAGCATAGATTTAGACAGCACTGCTCGTGCGAAACTCAGCTTGCCCTTTTCTCGCATGATATACTGCGAACTATGGATGGAGGCCAACAGGCAGATTACATATTCCTAGATTTCCAGAAAGCATTTGACACGGTACGAAGGTTCGAGCATGTGAATAAATTCACAGATATGTGGGTCGCTCGAAGACTTCTTAAACAATAGAACACTTACGTTGTCATCGACGGCGAGTATTCATCAGAGACAGGGGTACCGTCAGGAATGTCGCTTTGAAGTGTGGTGGAACCGTTGTTGTTCTCTGTATACATACTTCATTCTGCGGTCAGGATGGGCAGCAATCTACGGTTGTTTGCTGATGATGTTGTGGTGTACGGTTAGGTGTCGAAGATGAGTGACTTTAGGAAGATACAAGACGACTTAGACAAAATGTCCAATGGGTGTGATGAATGGCAGCTAGACCTAAATGTCGAATAATATATAAGTACGAAGATCAAACGATTCTACTGTCGCCAATATACACTGCGCCTAAGGATCACGAAGATAAGGTACGAGATATTAGGGCTCATATGAAGGCATATAGAAAGTCGTTTTTCCCTCGCTCTGTTTCCGAGTGGAACAGGATAGGAAATGACTAGCAGTGGTACAAAGTACCCTCGGGCACGCACGTATGGTATCTTGCGGAGAATCTATGTAGATGTAGATTTTTCACTCCCAAGTTAGATAGCTCGATGATGGTTCAAATGGCTCTGAGCACTATGCGACTTAACTTCTGAGGTCATCAGTCCCCTAAAACTTAGAACTACTTAAACCTAACTAACCTAAGGACATCATACACATCCATGCCCGAGGCAGAATTCGAACCTGCGACCGTAGGGGTCGCGCGGTTCCACACTGTAGCGCCTAGAACCGCTCGGCCACCCCGGCCTGCTAGCTCGATGAAGCTTGTACCAGACACACGCAAAGAAATGGTACGTTGTAGTACAGAAGGTACCTTGAAGAAATACGCAATGAGACGAACGGAAATGATGCTTTTATTCGCAGATAATAATTACCTTGAAGTCACGGCCATTCATGATGGTTCTCTGGACATTACAAAAGGCGGAAACCGCTCTTAATTTGGTGTGTGAACACCACGACAGCAATGCCTGCTCTGCAACATACTTCTGTGCTAGCCATGAGGTTGGTAATGAGTTGTTGAGGTAAGGTTAGTTAGTCCGTTAGTTATAAGGTCCATAGATCATTTGAACGATTGTTTCATCGTAATTATGTGGAACGAGTCAGTGTACGGAACATAACTGCGTGAAAAGCTCGTTAACATGCTTTTTTCAGTTCAAGTTCTCATCACTACGTAAGCCCAAAAATTTGGAGCATTCTACCCTATTTACTGACTTAATTGTTTACTGAATGAATTGTTGGGATGAATCTATTTGTTGTACACCACTGAATGTTGTTGTTGTTGTTGTGGTCTTCAGTCTAGAGAATGATTTGATGCAGCTCTACATGCTACTCTATCCTGCGCAAGCTTCTTCATCTCCCAGTACCTACTGCAACCTACAACCTTCTGAATCTGTTTACTGTATTCATCTCTTGGTCTCCCTCTACGATTTTTACTCTCCACGCTGCCCTCTAATACTAAATTGATGATCCTTCGATGTCTCAGAAAATGTCCTACCAACCAGTCCCTTCTTCTAGTCAAGTTGTGCCACAAATTTCTCTTCTCCCCAATTCTGTTCAATCCCTCCTCATTAGTTATGTGATCTACCTATCTAATCTTCAGCATTCTTCTGTAGCACCACATTTCGAAAGCTTCTCTTCTCTTTTTGTCTCAATCATTTATCGTCCACGTTTAACTTCCATACATGGCTACACTCCATACAAATACTTTCAGAAAAGACTTCCTGACAAATCTATACTCGATGTTAACAAACTTCTCTTCTTCAGAAACGCTTTCCTTGCCATTGCCAGTCTACATTTTATATCCTCTCTACTTCGACCACCATCAGTTATTTTGCTCCCCAAATAGCAAAACTCAATTACTACTTTAAGCGTCGCATTTCCTAATCTAATACCCTCTGCATCACCGGATTTAATTCGACTACATTCCATTATCCTCGTTTTGCTTTTGTTGATGTTCATCTTATATCCTCCTTTCAAGACACTGTCCATTCCATTCAACTGCTCTTCCAAGTCCTTTGCTGTCTCTGACAGAATTACAATGTCATCGGTGAACCTCAATGTTTTTATTTCTTCTCCATGGATTTTAATACCTACTCCGAATTTTTCTTTTGTTCCCTTTACTGCTTGCTCATTGTACAGATTGAATAACATCAGAGATAGGCCACAACCCTGTCTCACTCCCTTCTCAACCAATGCTTCTCTTTCATGCCTCTCGACTCTTATAACTGCCCCCTGGTTTCTGAATCTAGTGTGCTTTTTCAAAATTTAGAGTGAGTCCTTTATCTAGGAGCCACTTAATAATTCTTTGCAAAATATTATTTACTATCCCTTGTGTTGCTTTCTCTCTTGTGGAATTATTATAACACTAGCATCATCTGTAAAAAGTACAAATTCTGCTTATTAGATGTTAAGTAGAAGATCGTTCACACACAAAAAAGCAATGGACCGAAAATTGAACCGTGTGGGACTCCGTATGTGATTTCTCCCTAGTCATTAAAATTTTCCATCCTTGTGATATTCTTCAAATTCTTCAGCACAACTTCTGTTTGTTAAGGTTATTCCAACCAGCTGCAGATAAAGCCGTCAATTCCGCAAAACTTGAGTTTTTCCGTGAGAGAAACATGATCTACATGGTCATGTGCCTTGAAAAGATTACAAAAAGTAAAAATTGAAGATATTGACAACTGTTGGATGGTTTTGGTGCTTGTGGACCTGCTCCCTATCTCTCTCCACATGTACTCGATACGATTTAATTCGGGGCTACTGGGCATGCCAGCCCATTCGCGAAATATCCTCTCCCTCCAGAGCTTCTCCATGTGTTCTGTTCGATGCGGCCGCGCGTTTTCTACAGTAAAAATGAAGTCAGCGGAGAATGCACCTTTGAAAAGACGGAGAAGGATTACAGCGTCGTAATAGAGGTGACTGGTGAGTGCACCCTGTTCATAGATCTGGAGATTAGTACGACCATGCAACATTTTTATTATGCCTCTCCCCACCGAAGCACGTGGACCACCAAAGCAGTCATGTTCGACGAAGCTGGCCGCAGCCACATATGGTCAGAGGTGGGAATACGTAATACACGTACGAACATTTTTAAGTTTTGAGACACTACGCCATAGACACAGAGAATCTACGCCTACCTGCACCTATTTGGTTATGGCAGCTTCCACTCTCTAGCTGTAATGTTCACATGCAAATACAAACTAAAAAAATAATAGGAAAAATTAATTTTTAGTGATCCTTATTTCACTCATCGGCTGTAAAATAAATGTGTCCGTCCTTACGCAAGGCAGGCGTCTATTTTTACACCCCAAAGAACTCGTTACTTGACTTTACGCACTACACAGTGGTTATGGAATAGACTGTGGGTGTATGAAATAGCTTCTTCACATAAAGAAATGAATATCTGCTTGTCCTATTTTGATAACCATGACGTGTTTCGAGAGAATATCCTCATTTTCAGGTATTTGCTCTTAGTTGTTTTTATATGTGACAGTCTAGTTGTGTTATTTCAGACTGCGGTGGAGCAGTGTACGTTTTTATTAGTTATTTTTAGTGTAAAGCAAGAAACGAATCTACGTTTACTATTGAAACTATTTTTACTAATTTATATATAAATAGATTATATAAATTATATAAATATAAAATTATAAAAATATCTAATATATAAATAGATTAAGGCACGGAAAACCTACGTTTCTAGCATTTTTAGACTTAAGAAAGCTTTTGACAGTGTTGACTGGATTACTCTCTTTCAAATTCTGAATATGGCAGGGGTAAAATACAGGGAGCGAAACGCTATTTACAATTTGTACAGAAACCAGATGGCAGTTATAAGAGTCGAGGGGCATGAAAGGGAAGCAGTGGTTGCGAAGGGAGTGAGACTGGGTTGTAGCTTATCCCTGATGTTATTTAATCTGTATACTGAGCAAGCAGTAAAGGAAACAAAAGAAAATTCGGAGTAGGAATTAAAATCCACGGAGAAGAAATGAAAACCTTGAGGTTCTCCGATGACATTTGTAGTTCTGTCAGAGACAGCAAAGGACCTGGAAGAACATCTGTATGGAATGGACAGTGACTTGAAAGGAGGGTATAAGATGAACATCAACAAAAGCAAAACGAGGATACTGGATTGTAGTCGAATTAAATTAGGTGATGCTGCGGGAATTAGATTAGGAAATGAGACCCATAAAGTAGTAAATGAGTTTTGCTATTTGGGGAGAAAAATAACTGATGGTGGTCGAAATAGAGAGGACATAAAATGTAGACAGGCAACGGCAAGGAAAGCGTTTCTGAAGAAGAGAAATTTGTTAACATCGAGTATAGATTTAAGTATTAGGAAGTCGTTTCTGAAAGTATTTGTATGGAGTGTAGCCATGTATGGAAGTGAAACGTGGACGATAAATAGGCTGGACAAGAAGAGAATAGAAGCATTCGAAATGTGGTGCTACAGAAGAATACTAAAGATTAGATGGGTAGATCACATAACTAATGAGGAGGTATTGAATAGAATTGGGGAGAAGAGGATTTTGTGGTGCACCTTGACTAGAAGAAGGGAACCATAGGTAGCACATTTTCTGAGACATCGAAGGATCACCAATTTAGTACTGGAGGGCAGCGAGTGTGAGGGGGGGGGGGGGGTAAAAATCGTGGAGGGAGACCAAGAGACGAGTACACTAAACAGATTCAGAAAGATGTAGTTTGCAGTAGGTACTGGGAGATGAAGAAGCTTGCTTAGGATAGAGTAGCTTGGAGAGCTGCATCAAACCGGTCTCTGGACTGATGACCACAACAACAAGACATTAATTAATTATATAAAACATGTATGGCACAACAGTAAATTCCTCTGACACTTCATTTCCACATAATGTACTGAGAATTGTGAATTTCTCAAAAATTATACGTTTGTTACACAGGAAAATTATGTCATTAACAGCAAGGTATTACATACTTTTAAATAATTTACGAATGTAAATATGTAGAAAAACTAGTGTAGCAGGTATATGAGGTTGATAAATCCGTTTTTTATTATAGCGTTCCTGAAAAAGTTCGAAACATGTGAATAATTTTCCAAATTTAATTTGGTCTATTATTTTCTCGTACTATTACTGATCTTTTTACAAGATGGACTCTGCGATCTTTGCTCATACTATTCAGTAATATCTTGTTTTACGTATGTGGTTCTGTATCTCTGTTGTGCACGTACGAGTGTGCATCGGTGTGGTCAGTGTACCCGGTTCGTGTATCTCTGCCAGTTCGTCCTACGTATTATTGAGAACGTGTAACACATGTAACAGCGGAAATGACCTTACTTTGAAGAGTCCTTGAGATTCTCACGCTGTTGGCAGTACTAACTAAGAACGTTGTAAACATCAGACAAAGCCTCCTTCCCTAAGCCACCGGCCTGTTAAATTACTGGCTACGCAAATCTGTTTCATCAGAAGTCAAGAAACGTTGCGGCTACGAAGACCAACTTTACAGCTCTGGAGGATAGGCAGCCAAAGCAAAGATGATAATTGAATAACTGAAGCCCACTGTGTTGTGGGTAGCTGCCACACGCGAGATGTTATCTCGCCAGGGCGGCGTCCGGCGTTTCGCACGTCGCTCGCTGCTGTTCTCCTCTCAGATTCGTCCGCCCCATACATCTTGCCGCAGGTTTTGCAGGTAACTGCAGGAGTCCTATAGTCGATGACAGCGAATAAATATTCCATATATGCCTCTCCAGGAACATACCGACAAATTTATGTCCCTGACAGTCTGCTCCTCGCATTGACAACCTATCGACAGTTCCGACCACGCGGGTGAAGAATAAGTGGGTGTCCACGTAAATTTGTCCAGGAGGGTGAAAAATTCTAAAATTAGCATTTTCGATACAATTCAGTCTTTGTATGTCCCAGTGATAAAATGTGACAGCATACACAAATTTTATAGTGCCCAAAAAATATATTTTTGAAATGTGGATCACTTTGACGTCTAAAAGGTAAAGCTATTAACATGTGCAAGGTAGATCTCTTGCGGGTTACCATATCTATTTGGCCATTAATAAGTATTGTTCGGCCACTACGGCTGAGCATTGAGGAGTACTCGAGACCACACTTCTTAAGAATATTTCTATCAGTAAAACTGCGTTTTATGATCTGTTATTTTGATTACGAATTTGTACTCAGGGTGTCTAAATACCCCACCAGCAGTAGTTTCATGCTGTTACGAGTGATAATTACACTGTAGATAAATGTTACAGGGTTAGCGTCATGTCTTAGTCGGAATAGTAGTTTCTTAGTTATTAGTACTAGTTTCCGTTCTTGGTCGTATCACTGTTGATTATCTAGAAAAATTTTGATCGGAGGTCAAATTTACTAACGGGATTGCGTAAGTAAATTTAAATGATGAAACTGTGCCGAGTTTGAGATTCGCTTTGCAATGATAGAAAGCAAGGGATCTACGTTCTAGGAAAAAACCAAGCAGTGGGCAACTTCTTGACTGGGGTAGTGGCGGGTGGCTTTATATTCCACCAGAGAAAGGCTTGACCCTGGGGTCTGTGGAAATAGCTAAAATCAACCAACGTTCTCTAGATCTTCTGACCCCACTGTATACGAGGGTTGCCCAGAAAGTAACGCACCGCTATTTTTCCAACAGTTCTTTAAGATAATGAGAATTACACACACGAAAGAATGGTGTTTTATCTACACACCCTATTCTCCCATGTAATCTCCATCCCATTCTGTGGCCCTCCTCTAGCGCGAAACAGGGGCGTGGATGTCCCGTCGGTACCAATCCTTGTCCTGGTGGCGGAGCCAGTGCTTCACTGTGTGAATCATCTCCTCATCGTCCTCAAAATGTCTTGTGTTGATCTGGTGGAAGAGACCAAACAGCAAGGTCATCGGTCACATTGGACTAGGGAAGGAAGTCGGCCGTGCCCTGTCGAAGGAACCATCCCGGCATTTGCCTGGAGCGATTTAGGGAAATCACGGAAAACCTAAATCAGTACGGCCGGACAAAATGTCTTCCACGAATGGCATCCTTTAATGGCCCAAACAAGTGGAAGTTCGAGGGGGCTAGGTCAGGGCTGTAGAGTGTATGGTGCAACACTGTCCAACCCTATTCTGGGATTGTTCAGCAGTCCTCAGACTAGTGTAGGGGCGGGCGTTATCGTGTTGCAACAAAACATCTCCTGTATTGCTGTGGCGCCAAAGTCATCGGAAGCGCTTCTTGAGTTTTGTTAGTGTGTTCTCATATGCTTCTGAATTAATGGTAACGCCTCTTGGCATCACATTAATGAGAATCACATCTTCACAGTCCCAGAACACGGCGATCATGACCTTATCGGCGGAAACAGTTGCTTTGAATTTTTTCTTCTGTGGGGAGTGGGAATGTCGCCATTCCATCGACTGTCGTTTTGTTTCGGCTCGAAATGGTGAACCCGGGTTTCATCACCTGTCGCAATCCGGGACAAGAAGGCCTTCCCCTCAGCTTCAGAACGTTGCAACAAATCAAGACAAATGTTTTTCTGTTCGATTTGTGATTCACCGTTAGACACCACGGGATCCACCGTCACACTCTTATGAAGATCCAAAAATCGGTATAACTGCATCCACACTTCCTTTGCTGACAGATGCAGCGCCAACTGCAGAGTCGTAATGCGTCTGCCCTTGCGAATGACAACGTCAGCTCGCTGCGGCATGTCAGATGTGACAGCCGTGGATAGTCTCCTCGACCGCAGCAAATGGCTGAACTCCACCGACCCACCGTCTGATGAGCTCACTCTCCGTGCCCAGCGACTAACTGTACTGCTGTCGACAGAAGATGCTCCATAGACTTTGCACAAGCGTTTGTGAATATTCCCCACAGTTTCTTTCTCTGCAGTGAGAAATGCAGTGATGGCATGTTGCTTGTAACGTACATCACATATAGACACCATTTTGAAACTGTCCTGCAACTACGCTGTCCGTCGGAAGTGACGGAAACTTAGCAGGTTCACTCAAGAGACCTCAAATAATACGCACGTAATGTTTCACATTCGTAGCATGGTTTCGGCTGAGGAAAAAAAAAATGCGGCGCGTTACTTTCTGGGAAACCCTCGTATAATGGGTGTTTCAAAGTCTTTGCGATAAACGTTTATGGGTGATGCGTTGTGGGGGAACAACTTTGGTTGAGACAAAAGGTTCGCTACTCTTCTCAGAGACGATAGGCACCTGCTCTGGGACGACAAGATTTCAACGAAGTAACACGACCTACTAACCAGGTGTGCTGAGTTTTCATCATTATACCTACCGCTCTCACCTGATAGTGATTTTCATTAAAGGAACAGTGAGCATGAGTGATTGGAAGGGGAGAAAGACACACTAAAGAACTTCACAAATTGAGCGTTGGTCCACCTGTGGACCTAATGCAAGCATTTATTCGACTAGGAATTGTTTGATAGGGTTGCTGGATGTCCTCTTGAGGAATGCAGTGCCAAATTACGTCGAGTTCGCGCGTTAGATTGTCAAAATTCCTAGGCGGCTGGAGGGTAGCACCCATAATACTCCAAACTTTCTCAGCTGGGGAGAGTTTAGACGACCTTTATGGCCAAGGGAGGGTTTGGCAAGCACGAAGAGTAGTAGTAGAAACTCTCGCCCTGTGTGGGCTGGCATCATCTTGTTGAAATGTAAGCCCAGGACAAAGTGCAATGAAGAGCAACAAAAGGGGGCGTAGAATATCGTCGACATAACTGCTGTGCTGTGAAGGTATGACAACCAAAGGGGTCCTGCTATGAAAAGAAATCGCTTCATAGACCATTGTTCCTGGTTGTCGGCCCATATGGTGGGCGGCAATCAGTTTCGTTGCCTAGTGTTGTGTGGTGAGTCTCTAGATATCCTCTTCGGCCTGGGATCATGTCGATTGGAGTAGAATTGTCTTCAGTGATGAGTGACGTTTCGAACTAACCCCTGATGAGCCCCAATGACCAACGAAGACGTTCCAGACACTGATGGGTAACCAATTTGACTATCGCCCACCATACAGGCTGACAAACAGGACTCTTTGGTTGTCATCCAAGGCATCCCTAAAGCACAGCGGTACATCGACGATATTATAAGCCCCGTTTTGTTGCCTTTCATGGCAGGCCATCCTTGGCTTAAATTTCAGCAAGATAAAGCTCACCAGCAAACGGTGAAAGTTTCTACTGCTAGTCTTCATGCTTGCCAAGCACAACATGAGCCAGCGAGGTCGCCGGATCTCTCCCCATTTGGAGACGTTTGGAGGATAATGGCCAGGCCCCTCCAGCCATCTCGGGTTATGACGATGTAACGCACCAATTGGACAGAATTCAAAAACGCTGTCGATTAATGCTAAGCTGAATAAATGAGGTGGACCAACTCCCTTACTGACCTGGTCAATTTGTGAAGTTCCCTCCGCTGAATAAATTATCCAGTTTTTTTTTCTGAAACTGTAATAATTTAGTTGTCTGTACATGCACAGCACATCCACCTACCAATTTCCGAGCTATCCGTATAACTTCTTTATGGGAGGTCGTTTCTGTTATCTTGGAGTGTAATTTAGAAGGTTGGCTACACCCTTTCACGCATAGCAGATGACTGGCTTATAGGCAATACAGATAGCATATGAATGCAGCAGGGTGCCTGCTTTCTGCCATTTGCTCAGGAGCTTTATCAACTAGGAGGGTTGTCCAGAAAATAAGATCCGATCGGTCGCGAAATCGGAATCACTGGAAAAATCCGGTAAAGCTTTGCACAGATTGTTGGGCAGTGTCTCTAGTATGCCCGTCGATCGTGTGGCTTCGCTGATTTCAGTTTTGAGTGAACAGTGAGCAGATAATGACGCGTAGGGAATAGCGTCTCCCGCCAAGTATGAGGGCCTGGTTAGAGATTTCGCCTGTGTCATGCAGCCCACATAACACATCTGTCGAGCAGTTCCTTCTTCAAGCCAATTCTCGGCCACACACTGCAGGGGCAATGAAGACGCTCCTGCAGCGTTTTCGATGAGAAGTGTTTGATCACCCACAATACAGTTCGTAATTGTCTCCCCCTGAGTCTCATTTCTGCTCACAAGAACAGGTGGCTATGAAAACAAAATTTTCCCACAGACAACGAGCTGCAGACCAGTGCAGATAACTGGTCGAAAGCACAGGCGGCTGCTTTCTATGACGAGGATATTGGAAAGTTGATACGACACTACGGCAGAACTCGAAGTTGGAGCGGCGACTATGTAGAGAAGGAGATGGAAGGTGTACCTAACTGTTGAAAAAAAAAAAAAAAAAAAAGTGCAATGGCTCAGCATAAAAGAGAAATAACTAATGTAGGAATATTATTAACAGTGTAATAAGTTGTTTAATTTAGCCCGACGTGTATAAGCACTCAGTAAACTAGCTTAGTTCTCAGAGTAGTTACGTATTCGTTGATAATTAATTGTCCTTTCCTTATTTCCCAGGTTCGTGAGAAGTCGTGTGCTTATTGCACCAGAGAGTATTTGCCAAGTTTTTTCGATGTACACTGCTGTAATACGTAACTTATCGTGGTTTCGTCTCGATTCCCCTATATAAGATAACAAGAGTAGCATCTACAAATGAAATTCTATAATGGAACTGGAATCCTGTGAGCAGACATTTTCTGCCTGGGATGTTATCTCGTTACGTAAAGAAAATCTGTAAATAAAATTGTTAAATTATTAATAGCTGCCTCCGGTCTCGTGGGATCTGAAATAAAGTTAATTGTCCTAACGGGCGGCACGTCTCGTAGATGAGCTAAAAGAAAAATGTTTAAGATTTTTCTAAGATGGTGTCTAACAATGAAAATTCTTTGTTAAGGCCCATATCTACTTAGGCAGTCTAGTTATCAGACTAACAATAGATTGACCACATACACAAAATTCTTTTGACAAAATAACCATTATATTTTTCGGGTTTTAAGTACAGCTTACATTACCAGCTGATACAACAAGTTGAGCTTTACACAAAAACGTCGTCTTAGGTCCGAATCCAAGCAGGTAAGATAAGCAAAAGACAAAGGAAAGATAGTTCATGCATATAAGCGCAAGAGTCCATGGAATAACATGTCCATTGTAGTTCTCTCTCTTCTTCTTTGGTGTACTTGACGATTATTTAAAAAATTATCGTAATATTTAGTTTACATTTCTTTTTAACCCAAGTCCACCCAGGACAAACAGTACAGATTCTTCTCGCAAATGCTTGAAACACCCTGTATAAAGTTTGAGATCCAGGGATGGAGAGGCAGTCAGCAAAACAAACATGTCGTATCCAAGTCTCTCGATTTTCTCTGTTTGCAACATATCGTGTGCGGATAAAGCATGGTAGGTTTTACACGATTGGTTTTCCCTGACGTGGCACTGATTCAGTAAGAGAAGATTCGCTTCCTCCAGGAACGGGTGCTCCATTTAAGTGTTCAATTTGAATCGATCTCTTTTTCACCTAGGGAAAACCCAGTCAATCCGACTTGCGCTCCGTTGCATTCCGGCATAGTCGAGACAACATGGGCAGGAGCAGCAGTGGCGGCGGCGGCGGCGGCGGCGGCGGCTCGCCCGGTGTGGGGAATGCGGCGATGGCATCGGCGCCCCGACACCTGCGCCTGCTCGCCTCATTACGCCACAATCACGGCCGGCAGGTAATTGCAGCCGGCCCGGCTCAGCTCGGCCCCAGTCGGCTGCTGTGCTGGGCCTCTGCCTCTGCCGCTGCCGGTGCCGCTGCCGCTGCTGCCAGTATTTGCAATGCGGCCCGGTCGGGCCCGGCGTATCGGTTCATCTTAACTGTGCGCCCCGCGCGCGCTCCTGCATATATTCATAATTACGCCCGCGCCGGCCGGACCGATCAGATAGCCGGCGCAATTAGGAACGTGCCGTGTGCCCGCCACAGATTTACCTAAACAACGAGTCGGCCCGGCCCGGCCCCCACTTTCCCCCTCTCGCGAGATTAACGCTGCTGGAGCGGACTCCAGTAAGTACCGCGAGTCCGGCGTCCGCGTCTCGGCATCTCCTTTTTTTTTTTCTGCCTAACGATACCTCCGACAGAGTGGGCATTAAGGACGGTCCACTTTTAACGTGATTCGGGGAAGAGCCGGACATAACATTCACTGGGCCGCTACACCAGGTGCGAAGGTGGGAGGTTCCTTCGTGCTCGCTACGGAGCGGTTTCTTCGGGGGCGGAGCTTTTCCGCTTTTCCACGCGGAGCCCCCGACGTCCACCGATTGAATAGACGGCGGGGAAATATCACACCGCAGCTTTCAAACGACCGTCTTTCTCGAATCTCATTCGTAAGATGAGGCCACTATTTCACTTGTAGACACTTTTTGATAGGTAAATGTTTCGACACAAAATGGTGTTCATGCAACTGAGGAGAACACAAGATAGGCAAGAATTTCTTGAGATAGAATGCATGAGCTTCAAGAAAGTTTATAGCTTCAAATAGTTGGTATTTACCAGCAACAGCAGCATAGAAATTGACATCATGGAAAGCGTAGCAGGGAAATGAAATACATGTATTCCTTCAGGGAAATGCTCAGCCCAAAATCAGTATCAGGGAATACTAAGATGCACTGTTAGGTCCAGCAGTTATGTACGGTTCTGAATCCTATAGCCTGACTAAGCAATTAAAGGAAAAGCTATTCATACACGAGGAAGATATGGGCACCAATCTTACGTAAAGAAGAATGGAGAAGGGGGCAGAATGAGGAAATATACCTCTTGCTGCAACAACCAACAATCTTACGGAAACTGAAGAGCAAAAGAATTAATGGGCGGGATATATAGCCCCTATGCCAAAAGTAAGGTGCAGAATGCATCTGAGGAGAAACAAAACACTGGCTGTACAATAGGCAACCAAAGCAGCCCTTGGGACTGAAGACACCTGAAGGAACCTAGCGCAAAACAGGTGTGTGTGTGTGTGTGTGTGTGTGTGTGTGTGTGTGTGTGTGTGTGTGTGTGTGTGTGTGTGTGTGTGTCTGTGGGTGGGTGGGTGTGGTGTGTGCCGTCTGTATGATATTGATAACCTATTTTTGACTAATATTCAATATGGACTCAAAGAACAGAATATAGCGTGTTATAGTAAACTATTAAATCACCGAGATCCTTGTATCAAATTCGTTTTTCAAACAAGTTATTTTATTTTTTATTCCAAAATAATAGTTATAGCTGTGTTCAGATGTGTTTTGTGCATTCTCCATAATCTGACATACTGTCAACTAATTCTTCATTACCAAAAACCCCTGTTCATCTAAGATAACATTTACAAATGAATAACGTTATGACACTAAATATTTTACGACCATTACAAACGAGGTTCGGAATATGTCTCAATACTAGAGATGTAAGGTTCAAAATGTTTCAAATGGCTCTGAGCACTATGGGACTTAACATCTGAGGTCATCAGTCCCCTAACTAACCTAAGAACATCACACACATCCATGCCCGAGGCAGGATTCGAACCTGCGACCGTACCGATCGCTCGGTTCCAGACTGAAGCGCCTAGAACCGTTCTGCCACAGCGGCCGGCAGAGATGTAAGGAGGGTTAGGTTCAGCTGTGCTTCATTCAAATCTTCAGTAAGGCAGTACGTCATTAATAAATCTCTATCTATGCGAAGTAGTTAATTGTTGTGATGGAAACAACATTCTTGGTTTCAGAGTTGACTTTTGTTTTATCTATTGATGATGCGCCTTTCGCCTAGTAAAAGGCAGCTTCAGATTGACCGGTATAGTGTTGATAATTGAGTGTCTGGAGTCACAATTAGGGAATCGTCGTTTATAGTAAGAGAAATCGGCGAAGTACGAGTTCACGTGATACGTTAAAGGTGTAACAACCGAAAATCTGGCATGTCTTTGTTGCATATACTAAAGGATAGAAGGCAGAATCCGATACGTGGTAAATACGTTGGAATCGCCGTTCTCAGTTCTCTGCTCTAATACGTTGTATTGAGCCCGCCTTGTATCGACTGGTCTATGCTGCACACACACCTGAAGGGTTATCGTGTATTACGCCTTTAACATATGCTTCGATTTATTTTACTATATATCAATTTTTGGGATGCTCTATTGGAGGGCCCAAAATCCATTTGCTAATACTTAAGTGCACAATATGAATATGCCTTGTTGTTGTTGTTGTTGTCTTCAGTCCTGAACTGGTTTGATGCAGCTCTCCATGCTACTCTATCCTGTGCAGGCTGCTTCATCTCCCAGTACCTACTGCAACCTAAAACCTTCTGAATCTGCTTTGTGTATTCATCTCCCTCTACGATTTTTACCCTCCACGCTGCCCTCCAGTACTAAATTGGTGATCCCTTGATGCCTCAGAACATGTCCTACCAACCGATCCCTTCTTCTAGTCAAGTTGTGCCACAAACTCCTCCCCAATTCTATTCAATCCCTCCTCATTAGTTATGTGATCTACGCTTCTAATCTTCAGCATTCTTCTGTAGCACCACATTTCGAATGCTTCTCTTCTCTTTTTGTCTAAACCATTTATCGTCCACGTTTAACTTCCATACATGGCTACACTCCATACAAATACTCTCAGAAAAGACTTCCTGACAAATCTATACTCGATGTTAACAAATTTCTCTTCTTCAGAAACGCTTTCCTTGCCATTGCCAGTCTACATTTTATATCCTCTCTACTTCGACCATCATCAGTTATTTTACTTCCTAAATAGCATAACTCCTTTACTACTTTAAGTGTCTCATTTCCTAATCTAATTCCCTCAGCATCACCCGATTTAATTTGACTACATTCCATTATCCTCGTTTTGCTTTTGTTGATGTTCATCTTATATCCTCTTTTCAAGACACTGTCCATTCCGTTCAACTGCTCTTCCAAGTCCTTTGCCGTCTCTGACAGAATTACAATGTCATCGGCGAACCTGAAAATTTTTACTTCTTCTCCATGAATGTTAATTCGTACTCCAAATTTTTCTTTTGTTTCCTTTACTGCTTGCTCAATATACAGATTTAATAACATCGGGGAGAGGCTACAACCCTGTCTCACTCCTTTCCCAACCACTGCTCCCCTTTCATGACCCTCGACTCTAATAACGGCCATCTGGTTTCTGTACAAATTGTAAATAGCCTTTCGCTCCCTGTATTTTACCCCTGCCACCTTCAGAATTTGAAAGAGAGTATTCCAGTCAACATTGTCAAAAGCTTTATCTAAGTCTACAAATGCTAGAAACGTAGGTTTGAGCTTCCTTAATCTATCTTCTAAGATAAGTCGAAGGGTCAGTATTACCTCACTTGTTCCAGTATTTCTACGGAATCCAAACTGATCTTCCCCGAGGTCAGCTTCTACTAGTTTTTCCATTCGTCTATAAAGAATTCGTGTTAGTATTTTGCAGCTGTGGCCTATTAAACTGATTGTTCGTTAACTTTCACATCTGTCAACACCTGCTTTCTTTGGGATTGTAATTATTATATTCTTCTTGAAGTCTGAGGGTATTTCGCCTGTTTCATACATCTTGCTCACCAGATGGTAGAGTTTTGCCAGGACTGGCTCTCCCAAGGCCGTCAGTAGTTCTAATGGAATGTTGTCTACTCCGGGGGCCTTGTTTCGACTCTGGTCTTTCAGTGCTCTGTCAAACTCTTCACGCAGTATCTTACCTCCCATTTCATCTTCATGTACATCCTCTTCCATTTCCGTAATATTGTCCTCAAGTACATCGCCCTTGTATAAACCTTCTATATACTCCTGCCACCTTTCTGCCTTCCCTTCTTTGCTTAGAACTGGGTTGCCATCTGAGCTCTTGATATTCATACAAGTGGTTCTCTTTCTCCAAAGGTCTCTTTAATTTTCCTGTAGGCAGTATCTATCTTACCCCTAGTGAGATAAGCTTCTACATCCTTACATTTGTCCTCTAGCCATCCCTGCTTAGCCATTTTGCACTTCCCGTCGATCTCATTTTTTAGACGTTTGTATTCCTTTTTGCCTGCTTCATTTACTGCATTTTTATATTTTCTCATTTCATCAATTAAATTCAATACTTCTTCTGTTACCCAAGGATTTCTAGCAGCCCTCGTCTTTTTACCTACTTGATCCTCTGCTGACTTCACTACTTCATCCCTCAGAGCTACCCATTCTTCTTCTACTGTGTTTCTTTCCCCCATTGCTGTCAATTGTTCCCTTATGCTCTCCTTGAAACTCTGTACAACCTCTGGTTCTTTCAGCTTATCCAGATCCCATGTCCTTAAATTCCCACCTTTTTGCAGTTTCTTCAGTTTTAACCTACAGGTCATAACCAATAGATTGTGGTCTGAGTCCACATCTGCCCCTGGAAATGTCCTACAATTTAAAACCTGATTCCTAAATCTCTGTCTTACCATTATATAATCTATCTGATACCTTTTAGTATCTCCAGGATTCTTCCATGTATACAACCCTCTTTTATGATTCTTGAACCAAGTGTTAAGTATGATTAAGTTATGCTCTGTGCAAAATTCTACCAGACGGCTTCCTCTTTCATTTCTTAGCCCCAATCCATAATCACCTACTATGTTTCCTTCTCTCCCTTTTCCTACTGACGAATTCCAGTCACCCATGACTATTAAATTTTCGTCTCCCTTCGCTACCTGAATAATTTCTTTTATCTCATCATACATTTCATCAATTTCTTCATCATCTGCAGAGATAGTTGGCATATAAACTTTTACTACTTATATTAAGTAAAACATGCACCATGAATAAATAATTGCCGGCCGAGATGGCCGAGCGGTGATAGGCGCCACAGTTTGAAACCGCTACGGTCGAAGGCTCGAATCCTGCCTCGGGCATGGATGTGTGAGATGTCCTTAGGTTAGTTAAGTTTAAGTAGTTCTAAGTTCTAGGGGACTGATGACCTGACATAGTGCTCAGAGCCATTTGAGCCAATAAATAATTAAATAAAAACAATTCTGCAACAAGACTGTTTTCACAACATTCTGTGTACTAGTTGCTGTACCCACACCTTAAGAACTGGAAATCATTTCATTTTATTATTGAAAGAAGCATGAAATTCCTGACTGGGCTTATTTAATCCACCACAAGAACATAAGCAAAACTTAATTTTAAGTACTGTACAGCTTATGTCAAAGATACATATTCTTGAACGAGAACTTCACCGACAAACTTCCTCTGTATATGGCAGCTAATTACTGAGAAATAAATACGGTTTATTCAGTCTGTCAACCCAATTCTGCTTCGTTTCTGTGCAAATACTGTCACAACAGTGAAGAAGACTGTAACAGTTAGTCACCAAAACGTACAACACATCCTATTTCATGTAGAAATATGTATATAGACGTAAAAGGACTATGATATGGCTACTGAAACAGCTCAGTATAGGCGTTCTTAAGCCGCTCTTCTACTGCAATCAGTGTAACCATACAAGAAGTGCAAATTGGTCAACGCTTCATCAGTAAACCTAGCCATACTGCTGTGTTATCACTCTTAACATACAGCTAATAGTGCTGGAAAAGCAAATCTGGGACAGAAAAGTGCAGTACTGAATGGAGGCTTGAGAGCGAAAAGTGGGCATTGTTGTGCTCGATATGAGGTAGCATGGGTGAATAGGACAAGTTAGTTTCCTGCCAACGTGCACAGCACAAATCGCAAACAATTGCACTGCTTTCCATTATTTTCCGTGAAAAACAGATACAAAGCTAATGGTGGAAAGAAACCAAACGAAATGGAATCTCTCATTTAACGAGTCACTCTAGACCATAGATTCCTTATTCCAAAATATCTCTGGAAGTTTTTCAGTGGCGTGTCAATTCACGATACGCAGGGGGTCCCAGAGACATTGTGACATACTTCGAGGGTTCTAGAGGGTGTCTTGAAGAACGAACTGAAGACAGGAACCAGTGACCGGAAATGTCGTCCAACAACGTTAAAGAGCGTCGAAGCTACAGGCCCTGGCGCTACCCCAAGCAAATTAATAAGAAAATCAGCAAATGGGGTAAAAATTTATGAAGTTTTCAAACTTCGGGAAATTACTCATACTGGGTAAGAAACAGAAAAGTTCCTATTCGCAGGGGGGGGGGGGGGGGAATCGTCTTTTATCCCCTCCTGCCGCCCGGAGTCGCCGAGCGGCTCTAGGCGCTACAGTCTGGAACTTCGGGACTACGGTCGCAGGTTCGCATGCTGCCTCGGGCATGGATGTGTATGATGTCATTAGGTTAGTTAGGTTCAAGTAGTTCGAAGTTCTAGATGACTGATGACCTCAGAAGTTCAGTCCCATAGCGCTCAGAGCCATTTGAACCATTTTTTTATCCCCTCCGAAATTAAATTGGTACCATCTTTTAAATTTATCCTCAAAAAGGCTCATTTTTCGAACAGAGCTCTTATTAGTAAATGTACTACTCTCAAAATTGTACATGGAAAGGATCTTGTGCACCTTTTCATTCATACGAATAGTATTAGAGGTATAATAACTGGAATAGAATTCTTTTAATGCAATAGTTTGCAATTTAAGTTGCTTAGCAAAGTATTTAAATGAAACACGTAATTAAGTGTATGGAAATATTTCGTAGCCTATGTATTCTACTTGATACTATTTCTTTTTCGATCAGTATTCTTGAAATCAGAAGTACGTCCCAACAATGAAAGGTCAAGTTCCCCTTTCTATTCACTCATCGCTCCCTTACCGCTATTGTCACTGCCGTTTCTTCCTACCCAGTGCCCATTTCAGTTGAGTTAACTTTGTGGACAGCCAATGTAGTGCCATAAGATTTCTGTTTTTGTGACAGTATTCATCAGTTTGTGGTGTTAAGAAGTGTTTCTTCTTAGTCTGGTTTCTTTTGTCTGGACTGAGAAAACAATAATGCTGGACCCTACTATCTGTTTTATTTGTGGTAAATCTGTTTCGGAAGGAGAGACATCAATAGTGACGAAGGGCTTGGAAACTCTGATACGCGTCAGCAATGATCGGAAGAATGGGGCTCATAATCTTATACGGAATGCTGGACTAATTGAAGTGCATAAGGTATGTAGACATGAATATATTAAGGAACGTCATGTAAAGAAACTAGTTAATCAGAATGTTGCATGAGCAGATGATAAAAGTTTGAGATACTCTTATCCATTCAATCTCAAAAATGTGCTGAAAAGTGGGACTTAGAGGCGGAAACATAAAAACCACTCCACAAACGTCGTGGAGTGTTTAAAGTTCGCTCTTTAACTGTGAAACATACGCTGCTTGAGAAAGCAGAGAAACGCGATGATGATTTGGGTAGAAAGGTTACCGAACGCATCGACAGTGTTTTGTGTTTAGTAGCTGCAGAAGCCCATTATCATCAAGATTGCTACGCTAAATTAGTGCCGAATCCCTCCTCTGTTCTAAACGAGGCTGCCCTCAAGCTACCAACTTTGATGCCACTTTTCAAGAATTATGTAAATTTATCGATAGTTCAGAGGAACGTCAATTTTCACTCTCGATTTTTTGCAGAAAGTTAATGAATGTCTCCCAGGAGAAGAAACAATGACTATAAAAACTCTGAGAAATAAACTGACTGTTGTTTGCCAAAATGTCAAAATATCCCCCAGTCGTATGTTTCCCTGGCACTGACCACAAACTTTTGAATCAATGGTACAATGAACAAGCTGTTAATGAAACAGATGAGAGAAAGAGAATAGTAGAAGCAGCAGCAGCTATCATCCGTGAAGTTATAAGAATGACTTGTTACAGTATTGCTGATCATCCAGATATCAGTGACTTAACAGAGAATGCTGAAGTTATGGTTCCTGAAACCTTACACGAGTTTGTGAAGGGTGTTGTTATGTTAAAAAAGAAAGGTAGTGAACAATCCCATTAAAAAAATGTGCAGCAATATCGCATGTGAGCTACCAGGCCTCGTTCATTTATCTCCTCACTGCAGCTTGGTCTTGCAGTGTACTTGTTTCGCAAAGTGGGATCAAAAAACATTGTTGAAATTGTCTCGAATATGGGTTTCTTCTCTTCATATAGCACTGTGGCTTTATTTGAAACTTCTGCCGTTCAGTTCTGGAAACCAAATGTTTCAAATGATTCGTCCTCACAGTTCGTTTTCGATAATGCTGACTTCAATATTGCAACAACGACGGGCAAAGGTAGATTCCATGCTATGCGTGGAATCAGGAGTGTGACTCCAGGGAGAGGGATAGAACATCAGAAACTAACGAAACTCTCTTATCATGCCGAGCTCCACTGAAAGAACAAGTTCCCAAAAAATTAGTCTGCTAACATTCCGAAGGCAGAATAGTGTTGGAATTGAAGAAACTCTTCTGCAAAATGTCTACTCAGAACAACCATTCACTAAAGCAACAGTGCCTGCCAATTACGATTTTACTTGGGTATTGTGAAAGTTTTTACAGATTTCTGTTCCTGCATGGCAAGGTTTTATGGAGAAAATCACAACTGGAGAACCCTACAAGCAATCGAATGTATTAGTGCTTCCATTCGTTAACAACCCGCCCACAGATTATAACACTATTTTAACTGCTTTAACTTATGCCATCACGGAGAGTAAGAAGACCACACAGCAAACATGTACTGTCATGTTTCATCAATCACTCTACATGGAAGCTAAAGACACAGTTTCAGTGGAGGCTAACGGAGGGAATGAACTATTCACTAATGTAGTCATTCGATTAGGTGGTTTTCAATCGATAATATCTTTTCTAGGAGCAATAGGATTCTTAATGAGAGTGGACTCGCTCACCTTTTTAGGACTGTATATGCTGCAGCTTTTGTTCCCCATATATTTTCCGGTCGTGCATACACGAGGGCAATTCAAGCGCATTCTGCAGTAATGTTCGCTCTTTTCATCATAATACTAGAGGAAATGGCAGCCATGGGGTAGGAGAAGCAATATATTGAAGACTGTATTTCTTATATGAGTGGAAACGGTGTATCTTTCGGCTATTTGGGTAAAGATCAGTTGATTGAAAAGCTGACGGCCACTGTGGCCGAGCGTTTCTAGGCACTTCAGTCCGGAACCGCGCGGCTGCTACAGTCGCAGGTTCGAATCCTGCCTCGGGCATGGATGGGTGTGATGTCCTTAGGTTAGTTAGGTTTAAGTAGTTCTAAGTCCAGGGGACTGATGACCTCAGATGCTTAGAGCCATTTGAACCATCTGAAAAGCTGAAAAATAAATTTGTCAACACAATGGATGATATTAAGCAAAGCGGGAAAACTTCCCAGTTATAGATACAATACATTCAGCTTGTCACCTTAGCACTGCATTTCATCCAAGCAGGGCGTTTGGGGGATTTGGAGTTCCATACAGAATGTGTGAGAGCTATGCTCCCAATATTCCATGTAACTGTACACTTTTGTTATGCTATGGCGTGTCATTTGTCCTCTAGGACACGGAAAAACTGAAAAAAAAAAACATGAAACCTGCAGAGTCGATAAATTCATTAAGGACAGCTTCTTCACGGTTCAACGCTCTGATAAGTATTGGTGTGGAGTATGGACTGCCATGACGATAGAATAAACGCTTATGAAGAACCCGAGGAGTGTTGAAGGTGTTTCACACGGAAGTTTCACCGATCGTGTGTTGAACCGATGGATCTGCAGTATACCAATAGCCCATCACATATGTGAAGCTATGGAACAGTTTTGCTATTTACATTCGGTTTCGAGTGATCAACATATTGACCTGAGGAGTGGGAGGATAGAAAAAGACGAGAAAATTCGCAGAAGATTTCTTCTATGGTTGCAGCAACACGCTCCATTTGTTTATATATAGCAAATGTATTCATTAAGATCAGGATTAGTAGTTTCTCAGGAAGTAAACTGCTACAAAACTAAAGAAGCTCTTCGAACAATAGTTACTGTCTCGCCAAAATTTGGTTATCTGAAGCGTGGTTAGGACAATGTGCATGTCAGCTGTCAGGTTTGAAAGAAATATAACTGAAATAGATACAACTCAGTTATTCAAGGTAATGCTGTGCACGTTTCATTCACCTGATGATTTAAAAGATTGCTTGACGTACAAATTATCGAGTGTAGCAATGTCTCTGTTTGACAGCAGTGATGAGGAAAACAAAAAGTTGTCGTAGTACAATCTTTTCAATCAAGTACCTGGAAGGAATATTGACAATAATGAATCGAAGTTCTTTGTTATAGATGGAGGGTTTCTTATCCATCACGTCGTGTGGCCCGGGAATGGAACTTTTGGTGACATTTACAAAACCTTAATAGCTTATATTCGGAGACACTAAAAAGATGATTTTGCTGTTGTATTTGATGGATATGCAGAAAGATCTTTGAACATAAAAACTATTGAACGCCAAATGCGAACGAAGAAGCGCACCTTACGAGAAATTTTCTTTATTGACGAGTCATGCGTTGAATCACAGTCTGCCTTTCTTCGTAACCTCAGCAATAAGGAAATGTTTATTACACAGCTTGTGCAGAAACTAGACAGTTTTTTTTTTACTGAAACCAGGATTTCGTATGATGATGCAGATGTTGAAATTGACAATTTTGTTATTGAAACCAGGATTGCGGATGATGATGCAGATGTTGAAATTGATGCAAAAGTAGTAATGTCTTAAAATTTTACCACCAAGTGATTATAGTGGATCAAGATGTATATCTTCTTGTGCTAGTTATCGCTCCATACGACAGAGACATAATCCTGAAGAAGGAAGGTAAGGGTGTCATCAGAACAAGGTGTTACAGTTCTAAAGATATACGTAACTCCTCAGTCGTTCATGAATTCAAGAATTCAATATTGTTTCTTCATGCAGTAAGTGGTTGCGACAGCAATTCAGCCTTGTTTGGGAAAGGAAAGCTGCAAGCTTTCCAACTATTCAACCAGTATCTTCAACTTAATAATATTTCACAGATATTCAACGATCCTGCTTCCTCTCCTGATACCATTGCAAAAGCACGAGAGAAATATTTACTCGCTCTATACACAGAAACAGTAGAGAGTCGTGATGATAATTTAAATTCCATTCGATTTAAATGTTTTAATGTACTTGTGGGTCAGGCAATCAATGCTGTCATACTGTCTCGTTTGCCAGCCACTACTGATGCAGGACGCCTCCTCTCTTACCGAGTTTACCTACAAGTCCAGCTATGGCTGAGGAATAACTTTGATCCCAGAGACTAGGGCTGGAGGGAATCAAACTCATCCCTCTCCTCGGTTCTCATGAAACAACCACCTGCACAAGAGAAAACACTGCTACTGATTTAATGCGGCTGCACTCAAGGCTGCGGAAGAAAGTGCGGATGTGTGAAGGCTGACCTACATTGCACAACAAAGTCAAAAAAAAAGTCGTGGACGAAGCTGCACTGATCTGCCTCGCAGTGATTTGACAGAATATTTGGATGATGGTTTTTTGATAAAAAAAATACATTTACAAGAATTTCTTTGTTTGGTGGATATTGTGGTGTTTCCATTGTCTACATGCTATAAATATGATTATAAATATACAAGCACAGAGTCTTGCCCTGATTATAAAAGATTATAACAGAATAACAGTTTGACATAATAAGTCACATTTGATGCCGATACATAAATTAGTGTTACTAGTTTTTGTGACCAGTAGATTGCGCTAGTGTTCCACAACACCGACGCGGTCTGTTAGTTGCTGGCGAAATGGCGTCGAAGCAGGAGACAGGGCAATGTGTGCTTTGGTTTCACGAAACGAAATCGCCCATCAGTGTCCAGTGTAATTTCGGTCTTGTTATGGATGCAGCCCTCCTGATGTTAAATCATTAAAAGATGGCATGCAAAGTTTAACGAAACAGGCAGCGTTGAAGATCGTCCTCGAAGTGGCAGGCCTCGTGTGATTTCAAAGGAGTGCGTCTAAATCAACTGGTCAAGTATCACGTGAACTTCAAAAACCGCAAGCGAGTGTGGTGAAGATTCTTCATGAAAGGCTTAGGTTGCGT
This sequence comes from Schistocerca gregaria, assembly GCF_023897955.1. NCBI lineage: Eukaryota > Metazoa > Arthropoda > Insecta > Orthoptera > Acrididae > Schistocerca > Schistocerca gregaria. The sequence continues at coordinate 175,759,318 of NC_064925.1, read as the reverse complement.
GCTTACAAAGTGCAAATCGTTCTGGCCTTGCAACCGAATGATTTGGTGACACGTGCTGAATTTGCAAATGAGATTCTCAACAGGATTACTTAAATCGCATATATTTTACCGATGAATCCACCTTTCATATCAGTGGAATAGTAAATAGTCATAATGTCCGTATATGGGGTTCAGAGTCTCCATATGCTACTGTACAGTTACAACGAGCCAGGAAATAGTGAATGTTTGGTGCAGCCTCATGCATAACAAGGTCTTTGGACCTTTTTTCTTCACGGAAAAATCCATATACCTCTAACATTTACTTAGACGTTTTACAACAGTTCATTGCCCCACAGTTAGAAGAGTATCAACTATGGATAATGTTCCATCAAGATGGAGCAGCCCCCCCCCCCCCCCCCCCCCCCCACTGGGCTTTGATAGTGCGTGATTTCCTGGATGAAAAATTTCCGGGTCGGTGGATTGAAAGGAACGGTCCAACACCCTGGCCACCCAGCTCTCCAGACATTACGTCCCTTGACTTTTTTTTTCTGGGGCTGTATCAAGGACAGAGTCTTCATCACAGAAGTTGCTGACGTCGACGAACTGAAAGTTAGGATACAAGCTGCTGTGGGTACTGTGACAGAACACATATTAGGAAACACCTGGCGGGAACTGGAATACCGCCTCGACGTTCTCCGAGCTACCAAGGGAGCACACGCTGAGGTTTACTAACGTAAAAAAAACTAGTAACACTAACCTATGTAAGGGCATAAAATGTAAATTATTATGTCTAGCACTTATTCTGTAATAAATTGTTATAATCAAGGCAAGAGTTTGTACTCACCCTGTATTACAACAAAAGTAATTGTTGTTTAGTTTTACCGTAATTCTCAATTTTCATGAAAAATGATTTTCATTCCAATAATTTAACTTGCATAAATCTAAAATAAAAGACTATAAAGCAAAATTTTTCTGTATAAATAAAAGTCTGTTTTATAAGAAATTGCACTTTTTTTACCTACAAATTTTAGCACTCTTAAACTAATTACCTTGCTTAAACATGCATTTGACCTTCTCTGTGTAGAATTTCACCAGAAATATTTTCTGTCCCATAGATAACTTCGTTAAATTAACAGTTTTTCGTAAAGTTGGAAAAAGGAAAATAAATTACGTTATGGGGTGGGGGAGGCAGAAGCTCTGTTTTTTACTTCTTCATCCCCTAAGAGTGTTTTCCCAAAGATTCAAAACTTTTTAAATGTTTCCCCCATTTGTCTTAATTTGTCTGGACTGCACTGTAGGAGGAACAGCTTGAAATGTTATTGGTTACTCAGTGATTACAACTGATTGCCCCAATCGCCGGTGGAAAAGATGGAGCTAGCTCCTGCTTAGACAGGCCTTGTCACCTTGTCTTAGTGAATGACAATTTTGGACAATGGTTTCCGTCTGCAGCTTTTTTACTCTCCTGTACAGCGCAAAACATTGGAGAATTCCAGGAGAAAAATAAAATGCGGTTGGAAAACCGTGCCTGAAATCGTCGTCCACGAAGGCAACAGAGCATCGCATTCATAGGAGACAAGGACTTTCTATGCAGCCGCCAGCTCCATTTTCTCCACTGGCGATCGTGGCAGTCAGTCACGATCACTGAAAAACTATTGCCTATGGTCGGTCAGCATGCATAGTCACATTTGCTGCAGAAGGGGTGGCTTTGGACGTTGTTTCCGGACAAGCGTTCCTGTTCTCGATTTGTTCCTCAAGAAATCCTGTACAGCTTTTCGATGTCCGTCGCGCCATTTCTGTGTTATACGTTCACAGGTCCTGGCGAGCCCATCCGTTCTGACCGACTGCCGCATCATCCTCTTCCAATGACGCAATTGGTAGTATGGAAGTTGGTCAGTTTGTGTGAGCTGGGGCCGCTATTACTCGGCCAAGTAGCTCCTCAACTGGTATCACGAGGCTGAGTGCGCCTCATTCCAGTTCTCCTAGAAGAAAAAATCTCTGGGAGTACTACCACTGAGTATCGAACCTGTATCCTCCGCCTGACACTCAACGAAGCTGACCACTGAGTAACAGAGGCTGGTGTGCAGGTATATATACTGGGTACTCCATATTTCGGGAGGTGATAATGAGGACAGAAACAAGAACAAGAATGGACTCTGAAACGCATACCTACAGAGCTACGAACCCTGGGTCACCTTCGCTGACATGAAACAAACAAAATGCATATGAGTAAACAAATGAGTACACATTATTGCGTTACTGTCAAACAACTGAGCTTCCACTGTAATCTGCTTGTTCCAACATACGACTTGCACTCATGAACCTTAACGGACGATGTGCTTCCCATTTCTCGTGTGGAATGATAGGCTTCCGTTATTCTGATTAGAGGAAAGATCAAATTGCACATAATGGGCATTTCACACACTTACGAGAACACGAACTGGTTCCATTAGATCTGATTTACGTGCTGCCTTACCCAGACTGTGAATGCAGTTTAGAGTAACAACTCTGACAGATGTTTACTTAATCCTGTATCCACGGACGATAATAGAGGTTCAAATGGCTCTGAGCACTGTGGGACTTAACTTCTAAGGTCATCAGTCCTCTAGAACTTAGAACTACTTAAACCTAACTACATTCCTGGAAATGGAAAAAAGAACACATTGACACCGGTGTGTCAGACCCACCATACTTGCTCCGGACACTGCGAGAGGGCTGTACAAGCAATGATCACACGCACGGCACAGCCGACACACCAGGAACCGCGGTGTTGGCCGTCGAATGGCGCTAGCTGCGCAGCATTTGTGCACCGCCGCTGTCAGTGTCAGCCAGTTTGCCGTGGCATACGGAGCTCCATCGCAGTCTTTAACACTGGTAGCATGCCGCGACACCGTGGACGTGAACAGTATGTGCAGTTGACGGACTTTGAGCGAGGGCGTATAGTGGGCATGCGGGAGGCCGGGTGGACGTACCGCCGAATTGCTCAACACGTGGGGCGGGAGGTCTCCACAGTACATCAATATTGTCGCCAGTGGTCGGCGGAAGGTGCACGTGCCCGTCGACCTGGGACCGGACCGCAGCGACGCACGGATGCACGCCAAGACCGTAGGATCCTACGCAGTGCCGTAGGGGACCGCACCGCCACTTCCCAGCAAATTAGGGACACTGTTGCTCCTGGGGTATCGGCGAGGACCATTCGCAACCGTGTCCATGAAGCTGGGCTACGGTCCCGCACACCGTTAGGCCGTCTTCCGCTCAAGCCCCAACATCGTGCAGCCCGCCTCCAGTGGTGTCGCGACAGGCGTGAATGGAGGGAAGAATGGAGACGTGTCGTCTTCAGCGATGAGAGTCGCTTCTGCCTTGGTGCCAATGATGGTCGTATGCGTGTTTGACGCCATGCGGGTGAGCGCCACAATCAGAACTGCATACGACCGAGGCACACAGGGCCAACACCCGGCATCATGGTGTGGGGAGCGATCTCCTACACTGACCGTACACCTCTGGTGATCGTCGAGCGGACAGTAAATAGTGCACGGTACATACAAACCGTCATCGGACCATTCCTAGACCGGCAAGGGAACTTGCTGTTCCAACAGGACAATGCACGTCCGCATGTATCCCGTGCCACCCAACGTGCTCTAGAAGGTGTAAGTCAACTACCCTGGCCAACAAGATCTCCGGATCTGTCCCCCATTGAGCATGTTTGGGACTGGATGAAGCGTCGTCCTACGCGGTCTGCACGTCCAGCACGAACGCTGGTCCAACTGAGGCGCCAGGTGGAAATGGCATGGCAAGCCGTTCCACAGGACTACATCCAGCATCTCTACGATCGTCTCCATGGGAGAATAGCAGCCTGCATAGCTGCGAAAGGTGGATATACACTGTACTAGTGCCGACATTGTGCATGCTCTGTTGCCTGTGTCTATGTGCCTGTGGTTCTGTCAGTGTGATCATGTGATGTATCTGACCCCAGGAATGTGTCAATAAAGTTTCCCCTTCCTGGGGCAATGAATTCACGGTGTTCTTATTTCAATTTCCAGGAGTGTAACTTAAGGGCGTTACATACATCCATGACCGAGGCAGGATTCGAACCTGCAACCGTAGCGGTCACGCGTTCCAGACTGTAGCGTCTAGAACCGCTCGGCCATTCCGGCCAGTGTTCTGTAGAGTGTTCGTAATAGTGGAAGAAATGCGTTTCACGGTAGCGAAGGTGAACGAATACTCATAGCTCTTAATGTATGCATTTTACAGCCCATGTGTGTTGGACATTTTTGTCTCGTTATGGCTCATTCTACGGCTTATCAAAATATGGAATACTTCCTTATTTAACACCTTGTATACTTATTTACTTGCACAGAAACATATTTACACATACATATGTGTATACACTGGCGTCCAGAATTACAGCAACAAACGGAAATGTTGCAAGGTTGTGTTAATTTTGCAACAAAAATGTACAAACAGATTATATTTAATTATTTATTTATTTAACCTGATCAGATTAGGGCCATCAGGCGCTCTCTTACATCGAACCAGTGTTTCACACATGCAGCATTTTACACACCAGAGTTATATCATGACAATAGTTTAAATCAGAAAAATTTGATTACTCTAGTCACAATACGAATAAAGAGTAATGAATAAGACCTAATAAATACTGGCAGTATTTTTACAACAGGTCCTATACATACAAATTATGATAAAAGCAATAATAGTAACAGTAAAAAAATCTAATAATAATGATAAACATGAGAAAAATTGGCAATAGTAGTGAAGATTTGTGAAGATGTACATTAATATCTTGGTGTGTAATGTAGATGTTTACTAGTATAGCGAGTTTTGGGGAAGGGAGATTTATGGAGGGGGAAAGAGGGAAGTAATGAGGTGAAGTGCATTCATGTACAGAGGAAGGCATTATTGTTGCTTAAGTAGATACGTCATTAACTGTTTTTTGAAGCCGGAGATGTTTATAAGTTCTCTAACGTAACGAGGGAGGCTATTCCAAAGCCGGGTCCCCACTACTGTAAAGAACTTGGAGAAGGTGACTGAGCGATGCAGTGGAACAGTGAGGATTTTATTACGATGGGAACGTGTGTTTCTGTCATGCTGTTCCGATATAAGCATTAAGGACGAGGAGAGATATGAGGGAGAGTGTACATTTATAAGGCAGTAAATGAGACAGAGTGTATGGAAATCTCTGTGTTTGTCTGCACGCAGCCAGGACAATTTTGCATATGCTGGTGAAATGTGATCAAAAAGTCGAACGTCACAGATATATCGGACGCAGGCATTCATGACCAGTTCCAGACGTCGCGAGTTTTCCTGAGAGAGGCCTTGTAGGATAATATCGCTGCAGTCAGTGATTGGGAGTATAAGCGTTTGTACTAATTTCTTTTTCATATCAAAGGGGAAGAGTTTTTTATATTTTTGTAGGACATGAAGGATGCTGATACTTTTTTTGCACACTGCAGTTACGTGCTGTGTCCAATTTAGATTTTCATCTATTATTACTCCCAAACTCTTAGCTGAGGGAGAGAAGTTAATATTTGTTCCATTTAGGATAAGAGATGGTACGGATTCCCGATGTTTTAGCTAATGAGCTTAGAGTGACCAACAAGTGCCGCTTGGGTTTTAGATGAGTTTTGTTTTAGTCCTATGTCCTGTGCCCATTTTGATAGTGCATCGAGATCAGTATCGAAATTTTCCAAGAACTTTCTTAAGACTGCTTGGTTTCGCACTTAGATACAACTGAAAGTCATCAGCATACATATGATATTTGCAATAAGTGAAAACCGATGACATATCATTGACATTCAGAGACAAGAGTATGGGACCTAGTACTGAGCCTTGGGGAACGCCTACACTACCTGCCTCTATTGTGATTTTATATTCCCGGACAGGACGCGTTGCTGACGAGACGTCATGTTTGAGCGAAACCATTGCACTGCAATTGGTGAGAAATTTAGACCGCTAAGTTTGGCTAGTAAGATGTCGAAGTCGACAGTATCAAACGCTTTGCTGAAATCTAAGAAGCAAATGATAGTTTCTTCTTCTTGTCTGTCCATGGCAAGTTTCAGGTCATCTGTCACCTTTATCAGTGCGGATGTTGTGCTTCGATGTTTGCGGAAACCTGATTGGTATTCGTCTAGTAGATTGTTAGTAGTTAGGTAGTTGGTGAGCTGGTCATGGACTATATATTCTAAGGCTTTTTATATTGCAGGAAGAAGGCAGATGGGGCGGTAGTCAGAGGGTGCTGTGGCGATGTCCTTTTTTGGCAGGCCTCAGGGAAAACACTTGTTATTAATGAATCGTTGAAAATGTCTGTTATAGAGGGCAGTAGTTGATCAATAATAAGTTTTACCATCTGGATAGTGATGCCGTCAAGTCCAGTAGATGCTGATCTAATCCGCATTATGGCTTTCTTGACAGTATTGCAAGTGACGTGCCGTAGATAGAATTTTTCTTTGCTACAGTCGTTCATCCCCGTGAAATAATCAATGATTCTCTGTTTTTTTGGGGGGGAGGGGGGTTCAATTGTGGTTGCGAGTAATGTGAAGTAAAACAGAAACAATACAGAACGTCAACAACTGCAATATGCATAACGATAGACAAAAATCTTCTTCGTTTTTTCGAACTTAACAGATCTGAGCACACATTCCGACAAGTGGTTAATATGCTCAGTGTAGATGTGGCCACCTCTGGCAGCAATCGATGCCTAACAATGACGAGGCATTCTGTGTAACACGTTGAGGCAATAACGCCCATTCTGCCTGGACAGCTGCTCGTAAGTCTTGGAGAGTGGTTGGTGCATGCTGAAGTGATGCAACCCGTCTTCCTAGTGCACCCCAGACATGCTCTATGGGATTCAAATTGGGAGAGCGAGCAGGCCACTCCATGCATGCAATATCTTCCTTTTCCAAGAAAACACCAACATCTCTTGCTCTATGAGGTCGATCAATATTTCCATCAATACGGAGTCTGGGCCCGCATCATCCCGCAGCAGTCGCACATGAGGTCCCAAGATACCTGACGGCAGTTAAATCTTGCCAAGTCATTCATACAATTTCGTGGAGAGGTGTTCATGTAGCCAACATAACCCCTGCCCGCAACACTAGTGATCCTCCTGGATATCGGTCTCTTTCCGTAATGTTTGGGTCCAGAAATCGTGTTCGACGTTACCTCAAGATTTGAATGCGACAAGAATCATCCTCCAGGCCAAATCGAGAGTCATCTGTGAAAAGAACGTTGGCCCAATTTCACTTTAGACGTTCCCTCCTGCGAAGACGCATCAGAGGTACGCATACAGTAGGTCTCCAACAATAAAGGCCATTCTACTGAAGCCTTGCGGTCAACGTTTGTCTCACTACAACACGTCCAATGGACGCTGAGAATTCAGATGCAAGATACTGTGCAGTTCTAAGCCATCGGGCCTCATCAGTTTGCGACTGACCTGTTTCCATTCTCCTCACGGCCCTCCAGCCTAGTGGCGTCTTCTTTGTGCCATACTGCACGGCCGGTGACTGTATACACAGCGGTTGTGGTTGTAGGACTATCCGGCAAATACTATCCCGTTTGATAGCTGCCCTGACATCATCGTTGACGTGGTTGTCCGTTGACCGGAATGCCGCTTTCCGTGCAGACGACGATTGTACGGACATCTGTTGACAGTTTGTATGAATACACGGCGAATTAGACACATGACGGGGAAATTGCGGTTCGTTGCTTTAATTTTGGACACCAGTGTACAAGTAGATATCATGTGCCTATCAAGCCCTCCCACTCCTCCCTTCTACATCTCGATATAAATGCTAAAATTTAAAGAGAGGTTTTATTTTTTGCAGTTTTTAAAAGTTGTTAACAATTAACTCACATTGATCTAAGAATGTAACTATAAAATCAGCCACAGTAAATATGTCTTTTGGGAATATAGACAAGTATCAATAACAAGAGAGAAGACTTCAAACCACACACATTGTAGCATTCAGTATTGCTGACAAAGCAACGGACATTCATAGTAGCATGTGTCTTTAGGTATGGTTTTATTCATTTTCATCCGTTACTTGGTAGATATTATAGACACATTGAGATTTTCTCGGGCTACCTTCCATTCCGAAAGCGGTTGGACTCAGCAACTGTTACATTGACTTGTTAGTTATAGATTGCAGGAATCAGTCATCCTTTTTAAATTTTATTATGCAGCTCTAGATTTCGGCTAGAAGCTAGCCATTCTCAGTGCTAAGAATACATTGTCAGATGATGTCATAAAAAGTTACAAGTAATGGCTTAACTTATATGGCTTTCCTATTACATACCAACCGAGGTGTTCTCTATACAGCCTGCCTTCCGCAAACAGTAGTATTCAATGAACTGTGGGTGAAGCCCGATCAACAGGGACTTACATGCATTGAGCGAAAATAATAGTGGTATGTAATTGTTGTGTACATAGCTCCACGTAGTCAGCGCGTACACAACTTTCCCACTAGAGCGCGTCCCGCTAAGCACAACAGCGCAGGCGCAGCGCTCGTCCGTCTCCGTACTACGAGATGGCGCTGTCTTAGAGACGGACCAAATTCTGCTTCCGCCGATCAGCGTATTAATATGTAACGCAGCCTATGAGATTGCTGCTAAGGTAGAACCTTTTCTCCTCGCGGATCACACTCGCGCAGTGAAACATGGACGCACGAGGTATTATAGCGAGTGTACAGACCTCCGATTAGTCAGTCTGCATCGGTCTGTAGTCAAGTTTCAGTCTGCGCCTAATAAGATTATCATATTCCTGTACATAGCCATGAACAGAAATGTATAGACACTGTGACAAGTATCAGAGATATGTGAGAATAAGACTAACATACCAAGACCAAAGGAACTTCAGATTGCCAATTAAAAATAGCATCCAGAACCAAGTTAAGCTATTTTTATGCTTGTTATTATTTTAATAAATGTGTGTGAAAACTAATCAAGTTCTGTTTATAGTTGGTCACCGTCAATCCGCTACTATAAGCTTGCAAGTGGCATTTCTATCGTCTGACTTAACGGCAGAAGATAAACACGCCAGGAGACATATTGCTGACACTCGCCTACTTCGTTAGAGCGACAAGTGAAATAATCTGATGGTTTGTGTACCGAAGGTCTTACAGTACGCACACCACAGTAATACACAAACCGTATGAGTTAAGCCATTACTTGCAACTTTTTATGACATCATCTGACTATGTACTTCTTGTATTCTTAGCACTGAGAGTAGCTAGCCGAAATCTATATCTGCATAATAAGATTTATAAGGGACGACTGATTGCTGCAGCCTATAATTTACATTGAGACTTTGTTTCTTTATGTTACCTACTGACAATCAAAAAATGGCCAATGGATATGGCGTTGTGAAATAGTCACGTGCCTGTATCGCTAAAAAAATGAAAGAACTGTTTCATAAATGTGAATGTGGCAATTTAATGATGAAAATTCCCTGTGTGATTTCAGGTAACACACACATTTACCCCAGGTAAGTTGACGCAGTGGTTAAGACACTGCACTCAAGTTACGGGAGTTCAAATTCCTGTCTAGCTTTTCAGATTTCGTTCTTGTGTGTTTCCTAAATTGCTTAGGCAAATGTTATAGATCCCTAATTGAAAAATATACACAACTTCAGTCTTCTACTACTCCAGTCCACTCTGATTCTCATGCAGTTTCGGTCATAGTAATGTTTACCACTGGCTAACAGTTTCGATCATTGAATATCAATAACGGCATGGTGGTACGCAGCTGTTGTTTCACAGCGAGTCTTTCGAGACATCTTACAGAGCTCAGAGTGCGGCCTCTAAAAAAGACGTGAGGACAGACACGTTTTCATTCAGGTGAAGACGGCGTTCTCTTGTGGCGATAATACAAATGCTTATGCCATAGTCGTCTATGGCGATAGCAGGGATTATATAGAGCAATTTTTTTTTCATGGAAACTGCGATGTGGCACTCGAAACAGTAAATATTTACGATTCCCGTACGTCCACGTGTAAATTATTTTATTTAGTAATAAGATTGTCTCCGTAGCCGAGTGGTGGGTACTTTGCATCGCAAGATCCGCTACGACACTCTCACTTTCTCCGCTTCGGCAGGAGGTCTCGGTTTCGTCCTTATTAGAGCCAGGTCATCAGCTTTGTGCTGAACTGCTATGACAAGGCTTTTGCGCTGGCTTTCCATATCCCTTACGCACAGCCAGTTGGAGATTCTTATGCTGGCCTTCCCTGTCTTGCCGGTCAATGTGGCCCACATTCTTCCAACACTTTCCCACACATCGACCTACTTTTTCGAACTCAGCTACGTACGTGATTCCCTTCCGACGACGCGAGCGCTGCCAACGAAATACTTTTATACGTTTTTTCGCAACGTAGCGCACGCAATGCGATGGAATACCTCAACCCCTTTATCCGTTGGACAATGATGTCTAGGAACGTCCTTGCGCCCTTCCTTTCAACCGACTCACGAGCCTTGTGGTACCACGTCGTCAAATGTAAATATCCATAAAGCAGCGATTCACCGTATTGGACTGGACGAATCACCGTTATGTACTCGTTGTTGCAGCGGGGATACTCATGAGCATCATGACATCTTTCCGTCGATGCAGGATACCTGGCAACTCGTGCACCGGATTCTTGCATGTTACCTCCGCGCCCGGCCAACCACGGTCAGTCCGAAATTCCTTCTCCTTCCTTAAGATCGCATTTTCCAGTCACCAAGCACCACGCTATCACATGGTTCAAGGCCCAGATGACTGCCAATCTCTTTAGCGACTTTTGGTACTTTGGATGCTCACACTGCACTTACACGGACACCATACTACCACCGTCAATTATCCAATTGCTTTATGATTTACGACCACCACCGGCCCCCTCGTCCCCCGTCAACTGGAGCGTACCCGGGATTGACCGTGCCTGACACATCTCGACACGGAGCGGTACGGCGTACCAGTCTAGTTCCGGCCAGTGAGCGGAGTCATGCTTGAAGAACTGCGAGCTGCGCCTAGTATCTTACCTTTGCTTCTCTATTCCTTCCCTTTTGTTTCCTTTTCTTGAGATGTCCCAGTGTTTACGGGCTTTGAGCTGTTAGGAACGTTTTACACATTTCTTAACTTAACTCAGTGATTGTCACGTGTGAAGTGGACTTCGAAGTTTTTTTTTTAAAGAGTTTCGCGTCATTGTCTTCAGTGCAGGAGGACGCGGCTTCGATACCCAGTGACTCAGATTTTTCTCAGATTTTTTTCTTTTTTTTTAAGTTGGGGAGACTGATTCGGAAGCCGTTAGACCTCGTAAGCAGCGGCATGTCAGAGTTCATCTACTGGCAATAACGGCGGGAGGGATTGGCGACATTCTTGATCAAATGTACCACGATGATACATCGCTCCTCGTACTGCCTTCCCTTGCAGGCAGCCGTCGGCCATACCTAAGGCTTCATCCGTGACTGGTGTTTTTACTTTACTCAGTGATAAACGCAGCCGAGTTGCGATCCAGAGTGCCCATAAACTATCTTCAACTCAGTTCATAGCTGAGATGCAATCCACAAATAATATTGACTTTCTGGCACACGATGCTCGTCTTTATCCACTGTCACGAAACACAAAACAGTGGTACTCAAAATAGGTGTAAACAAACACTTGTGTGTTGTTCAAATGTTCAAATGTGTGTGAAATCTTATGGGACTTAAATGCTAAGGTCATCAGACAATAAGCTTACACACTAGTTGACCTAAATTATCCTAAGGACAAACACACACACCCATGCCCGAGGGAGGACACGAATCTCCGGCGGGACCAGCCAGACAGCCCATGAGTGCAGCGCCCTAGACCGCTCAGCTAATCCCGCGCATTGTGTGTTTGCATGTCCTTAAAAGATCGAACAATACGTTCATAAAAAGCCGGCTTACACTCATTCTCTTTAAGCAGATTTCCGCTATACTGTAGAAATTTTCCAGACGTATCCACCCACGCTTGAAAATGAGATTTAATTACCGTACTTCATACTCGATAGACCACACTGTCCGTGCTCTAAAACTTTCGAGAAGCTATAAATTGGCACGCTAAAGTACAGAGTAAGGTCCTGAGGTTCTGCGTTCGAGTCCCCATCCAGCACACAACTGCCACTTGTTACGGCATAAGGTCAAACGCCTGCACGCCTGTAGGAAACGATAGAAAGGAGATGGCTGGGAGAAGACATACATCAGTCAATGGGATGCTGACCGACCCCTCTCCTGGGCGACAAGGCGACTACAGCGGCTCCAATGTGAAGAGGGCTTAAGTGCCATGATCGACTGGCGACGCCCCAGTTAAACAGCAACTTCAAGATCAGGCACTTGTGTAGTAGCGTCAACTCTAGTCACATCGCCTGTACTGTCTATGTAGCACAGACCTGAGATTGTTTATACTGAAGAAAGTTGCTTATTTCGTATGTCGACCTTTTCTTACTAGTCATCCATGTAGTTGCAAAAGTTAAGTATTGTCTCTTTCATTTTGTAATAAAACTCATTAATACCCATAGCCTAGCTGCCACTGTTTTCTTTTGTAGAGCGCTTTTGTGTTTTGATGGCGCCTTAATTCTACCTTGTAATTTCTTTGCAGGGGTTTGTTTACAGTTTTCAATGTGTGTCTTATAGTGTTTTTGCTAATCAGTGTTTTCAGGTGGGCGTTGCCGAAATTTTCTTTGCTTGTCTGCTCATTTTTATTGTTTGCATTTGCTTATTCCAAAATGAGCAACCTACTTCTCCCATCCCTACTCACGCACCTCAGCTGCAAGCGATAAATGCAACGCAGCTAACACAGTTGTTTCAGTTTCAGTCGGAGCAGATAGTTACACTGCTAAACACGGTACAGCAGATCCTACCCCATCAAGCGACCAACGCAGCGCAAAATACAACGACTGGATCCCCATCTGCTGGTTGCAACAGTATGAAGCCCACATCATTGCTCACAGTGTACCAGGAACTGTGAAACTACATTACTTTTGTCAACAGTAGTAAGTGCAGTGTTTCGCCTCATTCAGAAATTGTTCCCTATTGCCACTCTGAGTGAACTTTCCTATAATCACTATTATGACAAATAAGTGAATGTGGTGGCAGGTAGGTACCAATACTGTCATTGCAAGAAAAGATCGGAACAAACTTATAGTGAGTGGGTAACAGATTTGCAGGGTATGACGAGGAAATGCAAATTCAAATGTGCTTGTGGTGCTTTATATTCAGAAGTTATGTTGTGTGATGTGATCGTGTACAATGTAACCGATGTCAGACTTACAGAACAGATTTTGAAACAGTCAGATCCATCATTTCAGCATGATATGTAAATTCTTGATCAGTATGACTCAGGTGCTGAGGCGGCCAATAAATTTGTGCAGCCACCAATTTGTCGAGTTGAGATGTCTCTTACTCACGACTAGCCCATTGTTCAGCAACAGCCTGTGCCACACCATGTAAACTGTTCTTTACACAGGCGAACAGAATTAAGTAATGCCCTAGGTGCTGTTTACAGCTCAAACGCCAAGACTGCCTGTCCAGACAATCACAGTGTTGTGCTTGTGGAAAGAAAGATCACGTACAAACCATATGTTTGCAACGGAACAAACATGATAATTCTGCCTGCTCACAAAAATCTCTTCACTATTCAAAGCCTGCTGCAAGCATTACCAAAACTAGCAAGTAAACATTTTCTTCAGTGCTACGCCAGTCCAACAAACTGTTTGCTAATTTGCGTATTAGTGGAAAACATGTGAAATTTCAGTTAGACATGAGTGCCTCTCTTACATTGCTGAATCGTGACATATGAACTGTTGGGCTCCACTCTCTTGTCTAAAACTAGCACGCACCTGAAGGCTTACAATGAACGAGACATTCCAGTTATCAGATAATGTACTTTGTCTGAAGTGTCCCGCCTGCGTATGCGAACTGCGACTTTGACTGTGCTACAATCACGCGATTGTGAGAATGTATGTGTCATTGATTCGCTTGATTTGTTTCGCTTTCAAATTCAGGACAATGTATTGTCAGTGGCTGCATTCAATGCCAAAGACAGTGTAGCTAGCTTGCTGAAAGAATTCCCTGAACTCTTTTCTGAAGGTGTAGGCAAAGCTAACCATTTTGTTGCACAAATTATTATGAAAGACAATGTTCAACCGAAATTTTGATACTCCCATTGCATTACGGGACAAAGTGGCTGCTGAACCTGGAGAATTGCAAAATAATGGAGCTATTGCGCCCATGCAAGCCAGTTAATGGACAAGTCCGCTGGTTTTCCTTCCCAAACCTTCAGGTCCATTCGCCTCACTCTTGACTTTAAGACTACAGTACACACACAAACTGTGAGTGATGCTTATCTATCGGCACGCCCAGAGGATCTCATGGACAGAATAGGCGCGCCGACCGGTGTGGCCGAGCGGTTCCTAGGCGCTATAATCTGGAACCGCACGACCGCTACGGTCGCAGGTTCGAATCCTGCCTCGGGCATGGATGTGTGTGATGTCCTTAGGTTAGTTAGTTTTAAGTAGTTCTAAGTTCTAGGGGACTGATGACCTCAGAAGTTAAGTCCCATATTGCTCAGAGCCATTTGAACCATTTAGAATAGGCGCTGGTCGCTACGTTTCAAAATTTAAAAAAAAGAAAGTTTCAAATAGCTCTGAGCACTATGGGACTTAACTTCTGAGGTCATCAGTCCCCTAGAACTTAGAACTAATTAAACATAACTAACCTAAGGACATTACACACATCCATGCCTGAGGCAAGATTCGAACCTGCGACCGTAGGGGTCACGCGGTTCCAGACTGTAGCGCCTAGAACCGCTCGGCCACACCGGCTGGCTTCAAAAATTGATTGCGCGATGCATGTCTTCAAATACAACTAGATGGAGAATCTCGAAAAGTGTGTGTTATGAACACTCATTTGGGCTTGCTTCAATATTCGTGTTTGTCTTTTGGCAGGCTTCCGCACCCCCGATTTTCCGCCTGTGTTTGGAACAGCTGACTGCTCAAGTGCCAAACTGTTCAAACTATTTGGACTATATTCTCGCAGAAGGTAGTATACCTGGAGAACACATTGCAAATTTGTGTGCTTGTGTTATCTGACGCAGAACTAGAGTGTAGACTTGAAAGTGTGATTTTTAAAAACCTGAGTTGCAATATCTTGGCCATGTTATAAACAGTAAAGGTGTACATCCTCTTCAGTCACATTTCTTAGGCACACGGGAACTGCCAGTTGCTCGCAATGTGTCAAAATTGCAGTCAGTCTTAGGGAAAATGAACTACTATATTCGTTTCATACCGAATGCTGAACAAATTGCAGCTCCACTGCATCGCTTGCGTCGCAAGAACGTCCCCTTTTTGGGGCAAATCAGTGCCAAGAAGCTTTTCAAAAACTTTAAGATGCATTGCTCAGTGACCGATGCTTAGTTCACTTTGATCCTGACAAACCAGTTGTGTTGCAAGCTGACGCCTCCTCTTACGGAATCAGTGCAGTGCTTTCGCACAGAATTTGTGATCAAGACAGGTCTATTGCTTTCACATCAAAAGTGTTGTCCAAAGTTCAGTGTAACCATTCACAAATGGAGAAAGAGGCGTTGGCTATTGTGTATGGTGTCACGAAATTCCACCACAACTTGTATGGCAGAAAATTCTACACGTTGACGGATCACAAGCCATTGCAGTCTTTGTTTCATCCGATGACGCCGGTTCCTGTATGAACTGCCCAAAAATTGCAGAGATGGGCATTGTTGTTGTCTCAGCACGAGATTGTGCATCGTCCGACAGCTCAACATGGTAATGCGGACGCACTTTCACGTCTTCCAACTAGCCCTGATACAGACTTTGACGCTTCTGCTGCATCTTGTTGTCACATCGATGATCAGCATTCTGAATTGCTTCAATCCTTTCCTTTAAACTACAGGAAAATTGCACAGGCCACGGAATCTGATTCAGATTTGAAAAAAAATGTTCAAATGTGTGTGACAGTCCGCAGCTCGTGGTCGTGCAGTAGCGTTCTCGCTTCCCACGCCCGGGTTCCCGGGTTCGATTCCCGGCGGGTCAGGGATTTTCTCTGCCTCGTGATGACTGGGTGCTGTGTGATGTCCTTAGGTTAGTTAGGTTTAAGTAGTCTAAGTCCTAGGGGACTGATGACCATAGATGTTAAGTCCCATATTGCTCAGAGCCATTTGAACCATTTTTTGGTGTGTGAAATCTTATGGGACTTAACTGCTAAGGTCATCCGTCCCTAAGCTTACATACATCCTAAGGACAAACACACACACCCCTGTCCTAGGGAGGACTCGAACCTCCGCACAGTCCATGACTGTTGCGCGTTAGACTGCTCGGCTAAAATCAGATTTGAACATTTTGCTAAAATACATTCGCACATCTCGGCCTCGTTCATTGCATAGCAACAAGAACTCTGTGCTCCGTCGATACTTTGCACGTCGGCTTAGCTTCGCTATACAGCAAGGTGTGATTCTTGTTCAAAATGACAGTGGACAGTCACCTGTATTGATCCCCAAACCTTTGGAAAAAGAAGTGTTGCAGTTACTTCACCAAGGACACGGGGGATTGTTCGTACGAAACAGTAAGCACAGCGACACTGTACTTTGCATGGTATAGACGCCCAAATAGAAGAGACGACGTCACAGTGTCACGCATGTGCGGAAAATCAGTCCGTTCCAACACAAAAATTCTCTGCTTGGCCTAAGCTGGAATCGCCACGGCAACGTGTGTACACATAGACTTTGCGGGACCTTTTTGGAACACTCCATATTGATTGTGGTTGACTCTTATAGCAAGTTTCCTTTTGCTATGCCAACGAACTGGACAACGTCACGTAGCACAGTTCAGACGTTGTCCTCTATTTCTTGCCTCGAAGGTTTGCTTGAAGTCATTGTGTTGGACAACGGCCCCCGGTTCACGTCAAATGAATTTGAAACATTCTGTGAATGCAATGGCATGTAACTAGTGCACCGTTCCACATCCACAGTCAACCGGAGAAGCGGAACCTTGTATCAGAACCTTCAAACAGCAGATGGCCAGACTTCGCACCGCACACACCAGGGATCAAGCATTGCAGATATTTCTCGTCTCCTGTCGTTCGCATCCACGAGACTGACCATCGCCGGCGGAAGTGCTTCACGGCTACTGCCATCGGCACTGCTCCACGTGCTCTACCTTCCTCAGCATACGACGACGAAGGAAGGCAGCAAGTATCGCTCCGCGCAGCATGATATTGTGTTTTTGAGGCCTTTTAGTGGCAGCAGACGGTGGGCGCGAGGCGAGATCCTTCGTCGACTTGGTGCATGCATGCATCTCATTTCAGGCCCAGACGGAATGCAGCGCCGACATCACAATCAAATTCGCCACTGTCATGTGCACGGTGATTCTTCTGAATCTCTTCCCTCAGATTCACGGATTCCGAGGACAGCTCGGCCACACCAGCGTCCAGAGGGTGTCATCACGATGCCGCAGTACGACCCCATGGAGACGCCTCCTCTAGTCCTACCGATGGAGGCGGACCTGCCCATGCCGCATCAGCCGACGCCATCCACGTCTTCGTATGGGCCTTCGGAGGTGTACATGTACCCTTCTGGGTGTTTTCCAGAGGACGTTTCTAGCAGAGCGCAGGCTGGATGGCGGCATATGACCGAAAGTCTGGCGTCCCTTGCAGCCACAGCTTCCGGTCCATTGCAGAGTTCAAATGTTCAAATGTGTGTGAAATCTTATGGGACTTAACTGCTAAGGTCATCAGTCCGTAAGCCAACACACTACTTTACCTAAATTATCCTAAGGACAAACACACACACCCATGCCCGAGGGAGGACTGGAACCTCCCCCGGGACCAGCCGCACAGTCCATTACTACAGCGCCTAAGACCGCTCGGCTAATCACGGGCGGCCATCGCTCCTGCTTCCCCTTCAGTTGTCGTGCGGGGGTGCCAAAATCAAGCGCCGGCTCGCCAGTCGAGAATGATAGAAAAGAGCTGGCTGTGAGCCAATCGCACTCTGACTGATCCCTCTCCAGGACGACAACGCGACAGCATTGGCCGCTATGTGAGGAGGACTTAAACGCTGCGATTGATTGGCGACGCTCCAGTTGAATAGCAGCTTCAAGATCAGGCACTTGAAAAGTAGCGTCAGCTATAGTCACCTCGCTTGTACTGAGTCTGTTTGTACTTAAGAAAACTGCTTATTTCGCATGTCGACCTTTGTTTGCGACACATCTGTGTAATTGCAAAAGTTAGTTATTGTCTCATTTGGTAATAAAACTCATTAACAATATTTCTTTGAATTGTTTATGTAGCGAACCGAAAAAATGGTTCATATGGCTCTGAGCACTATGGGACTTAACTGCTGAGGTCACCAGCCCCTTAGAACTTAGAACTACTTAAACCTAACTACCCTAAGGACATCACACACATCCACGCCCAAGGCAGGATTCGACCCTGCGACCGTAGCGGTCGCGCTAGCAAACCGAGTACGCAGGTTTCCTAGATACCACATATTTGACGACGAGCATGGAAACATAGTACCACTCAGTACGGATGACACTAAAGTAACCTCCACCATGAGCAAAATAATGTCGTCTTACTCATTACAGTAAAAAAAAAAAAAAAAAAAAAATAAATTCAAATGTGTGTGAAAACTGATGGGACTTAACTGCTAAGGTCATCAGTCCCTAAGCTTACACGTTACTTAACCTAAATTATCCTAAGGACAAACACACACACACACTCTCATGCCCGAGGGAGGACTCGAAGCTCCGCCGTGACCAACCGCACAGTCCATGACTGCAGCGCCTTAGACATTACAGTCCACCCGGTGCAATCTTAAGTGAAGTGACCAGAGATTCATAGAAAAGAATTTTAACGATATAATCCAACCACAGAAGAAGTGGCATTAGGAACACTCGTTCGACCGATTCTTGAGTATAGCTCATCAGTCTGGGATCTTCAGCAGGTAGAATTAACAGAAGAGAGAAAATTCCGAAAGAGTGCGTTCCGGTGAGATTCGGACAACACATTACTTCCGCCCATAAACGTCTCGCTAAATGAGCACAACAAGAAAAATCGAGTAATTAGAGCTAATATACAACTCTGGGAACAGGGAAGGGGTATTAGTTAGTCGTACCATAAGTGCGCTCCGCCGCACACCATCCGGTGGCTTACGGGGTACTGATGTAGATGTAGACAATTTTTACTGTTACATACTTCCAGTATGATGTTAGGAACAACTCCGCTTACAGCCGGTAAAATTGTTAATTATTAAAACACGATCGGTTTCGTGGCTTTAAGCCGCATCATCAGGTGAACCTACACGGTAAAAAGCAAAAACGTACAGTTTCACCACATTTTGTGGATATTAAGATTAATAAATGAATGTCTAAAATATACTCACTACTTTAAAAGAAGACAGGAATACCCATCGCTTCCAGTCAATGTTTACTGTTCAGACAATATCGTCAATAGCATGGCGTGTGAAATGCAAAGAAGACGTGCTCCATTCTTTAAAACGTCCCTGCATCTAAAGAGAAAAAAGAAAAAAAAAATGTAGCGAGCGGTTGTTATTTTTCTTTTTGTTGTAAAAAAAGATTTCGGATTGGCGATAAAGAATTGTCATTGCTATGATTAGTCGCGGCACAAGCTAATTACTTGTGGAAAGTCTCAGATGGCAGTGTCTTAGCAGTGTGACAACGGGACAGCTGAGTGTAGGGCAAGGCAAAAGCGGCCCGGAATATAAAACAGACTTCCAGTTATTTAGTCTTTCTAATATTTCTGATGCTTTGGCGAAGACGTCCCAGATACCTGACGAAACTGAAATAAACTCCGTCCGAACACGACTCAGAGGGCCAAACGGTACCGACCGATCGCCGAGACATGCTTAGCCTACAGGCGGTGCTGGATACGGACACGGAGAGGCATGTGGTCAGCACACCGCACTCCCTGCCGTTTCCAATTTCATGAACGAAGCCGCTACTTCTCAATCAAGTAAATCCTCAGTTGGTCTAACATGAACACAGAGCATCCCACTCGCCAACAGCGCTCTTACACTCGGACGGTCACCCATCCAAGTGCTAGCCAGTCCCGACAGCGCTTGACTTCGGTGATATGACGTGAACCGGTTGTACCACTGTGGCGAGACCGTTGATCAACTTTCTGACGACTCGCTTGTAACTTCCATTCCGGATATTAGCTTTTCTGTGGTCTCACCAAATATTTCCAAGTGAATGATGTAGTAATTTATTTAACGAGACTACTGAAGCGTCAGTGGACGCCCCAGGATAAAGGAACAACTAAGCGGGCGTGGGAAAGGGGCAGGCCATTTATCAATAGTCATTTGTGTGTTACTTCATAAGTGCCCAAAAATCTTTTATTGCACAGATACCAAAAACACTAATACAGTAGCTGCTTGCAATGAACATAATTAAGTCAGCGTTGCAAATGAGTGACAATAATTGGCGCCAGCAACAGATTTAAAATATCAACAGCAGCTCAAATTTCAAAAGGAAATTAGGTAAAATAATTAAGGAAAAGCATTCACGCAGTTACTCCAGAATTTCTCCAATTAAACCATTTGATGATTAATTAGTGAATTTAAACGAGTAAGGTGCACCAATTTAGGAAGGACTAACAAGCAAGTAGCCTATTACAATCAAATGTAATTCAAACACGCGCTGAGCGCAGGGCAAACAATGACAGCAATGATGGTAAAGATTACGATTCCAACATTTGGCTGGTTAAAGGGGCCACAAGAAAAGTAGTAACATAATACAATAGTAATTGCATTTAGGACAATAGATATTAATTTATCTTGAAAGAGCCAAAAGCTCACCAGAGTTATGGAACTTAATTACCAAAATAAGCCTGGTATCTGAGGAGATGAGGACCGTTAAGTGCTAATACTTTGTGCAACGAGCACAGAAACAACTCTCAACGCAAATATCCAATATCTGATCAATTAGAGAAGTCCCTTTGGCATAATCCAGATAATAAAATACCATTTCACGAAGTGAGCATTATACCAATATTAACCCTTTCGCTACGGTGAACCTCTGTAGAAGTCGGTAGCGAATGTGCTGCTCAGCCGGTGGACTGCTGTACCAGTTCCGCCTCGCGTCGTGTTTCTCCGCTTCACTACGCTCGACTTGAGTGGAAGTTTGACCTATGCACCATTATTCATACACCAATATTTTCTAAACTGCTACCTAGAGACCGAGTTCAACATATCTTGCAGTTTTTACATTTCGCCAATAACGAAAAGCTTCACGACTATGACTACTTCTACAAGCTATCAAAAACATGTGTGATTTGTATAAATATTTTCCCGAAGAAATATAAAGTCCAATAACTACGATAATACTACGAGTGTGAAAGCAGGACAGAGTAGCGTAGCGGGGAGCGCGAAAAATGCTCCGTACTGCGGTCACGGCCTGGCGGAACAGGAGCTCGTCCACGGCGCACGATGCAATCATAGCGCCGGCGTGAAAGGGTTAAAACTATTATGTTAAAACCAAACTTCAAACAGGAAAACATGGATGGGCCAGGCACGGCCGGTCAGGTCTGAGTAAGTTGGTTTAGAATAATGAGCACTTCAGGTGAAATTAACGCCCGATTTCTACGATATGGAAACTCAACTTATGAAGGGTGGGAGGTCGCAACGTCACAGAGGTTACGGTGAGACGGGAAGGGGCGGGCCGCCCGCGAGCAAGTACACAGCCGACGAGGACAGGCTACGCCCGATGAACCGATGGGTAACAGATTACAGCCCTGGGCAGCGCCTCAAAACGCTACGAACAGCTCGGAAAGCCGAGAGAGCAAACTAGCAGACGTATAATTCTTGCATAGTAATTACAGAACATATGGAAATGCTCAAAATAAACCAAGAATGTGACCGTGGTCCCAAGCACCAAGTAAACGTTGGTTGGTTGTGTTGGGGCAGGAGACCAGACAGCGAGGTCATCGGTCTCATCGGATTAGGGAAGGTCAGGAAAGGAAGTCGGCCGTGCCCTTTGAAAAGAACCATTCCGGCATTTGCCTGGAGCGATTTAGGGAAATCACGGAAAACCTAAATCAGGATGGCCGGACGCGGGATTGAACCGTCGTCCTCCCGAATGCGAGTCCAGTGTCTAACCACTGCGCCACCTCGCTCGGTCCCAAGTAAACCTTAAACGTATTACGACAAGAATATTACAATAATAATTACTAAGAGGATTAACCGGTTAATCTCACACTAAAATATAACAAGTTAATGTAATAACCAAGAAATCACAGGGCTACTGAAACTCATTAAATGACTTAAATGGTAACAGGCAGATCTTGAGGGCTAACACACAAACAACTACAATAGTAATTGCATTTAGAACAATAAATATTAATTTCTATTGAAAGGGCCAAAATCTCACTAGAGTTATGGAACTTACCAAAATAAGCCGATTCACAGGGTCGCTAGCGTTTGCTTACCACGGCTGTAGGCAATTTTATTGCCGCTAGATCACCCAGGGAAGCAACAACTTCCAATACAAATTAGACTCAATTACTGCCTCAGTGACCGCTAATACACGAGACGGCCTGCAACATATGACAACTAACTTCAGGCCCGAATGACAAGATAAGCAGACATTGAACGAGTTGCAACTAAAACACATCAAGTATGGCACTCAGATAATTTCAGACAGATGCACAATAAAGTAAATTTAATACTTGAGACAGAATGACGGAGAACCAAAGGTAATCCAGCGTCACCGGAGCTTGTACGTCAATCAAGTAACAAAAAACGTGGCTCTGAGCACTATGGGACTTAACATCTATGGTCATCAGTCCCCTAGAACTTACAACTACTTAAACCTAACTAACCTAAGGACATCACACAACACCCAGTCATCACGGTCAATCAAGTAACGAGTACCTTACCCCCCAAAGGGCATAACAAATGGCACCATAAAATGAATAGCACTCCAACACCCACATCAGCAGCTGCGCCTCCCAAATCAAGGTTAAGCCGGCTGAGTCGACATTTAGCCCAAGTATTGCCGACCAACGCGTCTCTACCGGACACCGGCTGCTTAGACAATCGTGTGCCCGTAAGCTACGTGAACAGCTCACTGTACGTCACATGTGCCTCTTGTGTCTCTCTCACTGACAGCAACGACTTCCATGTGCTCAACAACCAGCTCCAAGAAACTACAATCATAGAGTCAAATAACAGCTGACCGAAGGGCCTCCCGGCGACTAGGTAGAGACCGATAGCGTCTGCAGGTAAAGATGTAACTACATAGAACGAGCCGACGCGGCTCAACTACATCCGCAGGACACGAGAGGAATAGGTGTCTCCCTCTATCTTGGCTGGTACTTCGCCGTTAAAGGACGCCGTGGTGGTGGCAGCGATAACTTCCTGTCCTAATCATCCACAACAGGATCACAGTACTAAACTTTTGTCACATTCGTCTCCCTGTCATCAGCCCAAAATAATCAGACTGGCAAATCCCACTAGCATTTTGGCTTTGTGTGTGTCAAATGCTACAAATGATACATGCACATTCGATAGTGGCTTAAGTACCCACAGATCATAGAGAGCCGGCCGCGGTGGTCTCGCGGTTCTAGGCGCGCAGTCCGGAACCGTGCGACTGCTACGGTCGCAGGTTCGAATCCTGCCTCGGGCATGGATGTGTGTGATGTCCTTAGGTTAGTTAGGTTTAAGTAGTTCTAAGTTCTAGGGGACTGATGACCACAGCAGTTGAGTCCCATAGTGCTCAGAGCCATTTTTTTTAATCATAGAGATAGTTTAAGAGAACGCTACTAATTGCACAGCAATAGCATATGAAAAACAGAATCGCTGTTTTGCGCAACATACCTTTTTTACGTCACTATAAATATATCTGTTTTGTCTAGACCGACAAATTCAATTAACGCCAACACATAAAATTGGTGAGATTTGAGTTTGTAATAGCTGATGGTAGGGTTAGAGTGTGGCGCAAGCTCCACGAAGCAACTGACCGAAGTTGTCAACAAGGCACCGTGCGAGCCAGTGGTGGCTCCTTCATTGTGTGCGCTTTGTTTACGTGGAATGGACTGGGCTCTTCAAGCCTGGTTTAAAGAACATACCGGAAAATTCGAGCAAATGACTTGCCCACGCATATCGCCCGACATGAACCTCATAGAGGATTTATGAGAGGGCAGTGCTTGCACACCACGTTACACCGGCAACGTTTTCTCAATTATGGGCAGTTATAGATGAAGCAAGGATCAATATTCTTGCAAGGGACTTGCAACAACTTATGGATCCACGCCATGTCGAGTTGATCCACATTTTTTTTTTGGTCATCAGTCTCCTGTTTTGATAAAGCCTGTCACGAATTCCTCTTCTGAGCCAATCTCTCCATCTCAGAGTAGCACTTATTTTCTGGACGTTTTCCAGTCTCTGTTTTCCCCTGCAGATTTTAGCCGTTACAGTTTTTTCATAGAAATTATTTCGCGATGTCTCATCAGAAGTCCTACCATCCTGTCACTTTTTCTTGTTACTGTCTTCCATACATTCATTTCCTACCGGCCACTGTGGTAGAGAACGGTTCTAGACGCTTCAGTCCCGAACCGCGTTGCTCGGGCATGGATGTGTGTGATGTCCATAGGTTAGTTAGGTTTAAGTAGTTCTAAGTCTAGAGGACTGATGACATCAGATGTTAAGTCCCATAGAACTCAGATCCATTTGAACCGTTCATTTCCTCGTCGATTCTGTGGAGAACCTCATCATTCCTTACATTACCAGTCCACATAATTTCCAACTGTCTTCTACAGCAGCACGCCGAGTAAAAGGAGGTCAGACACGATATTAGGAGGTATGCCATGACTTTGGTCACCTGAGTGTATGTTACAGTTCGTTACAGTAACAACCGAAAGTACTGTAAATAGGCTGTTTAGGTTTTCTTATTGGTAATGCCACATAGCGCTCTGTATGAAAAATCACTGGGTGTGCTGTGCGCAGCCTGTGGCTGGTTTGCATTGTTGTCTGCCATTGTAGTGTTGGGCAGCGGCAGCTGGATGTTAACAGCGCGTAGCGTTGCGCAGTTGGAGGTGAGCCGCCAGCAGTGGTGGACGTGGGGAGAGAGATGGCGGAGTTTTGAAATTTGTAAGAATTGGTGTCATGAACTGATATATATATATTATGACTATTAAGGCAAATACATTGTTTGTACTCTATTAAAATCTTTCATTCGCTAACTATGCCTATCAGTAGTTAGTGCCTTCAGTAGTTTGAATCTTTTATTTAGCTGCCAGTAGTGGTGCTCGCTGTATTGCAGTAGTTCCAGTGAGGTAAGTGATTTGTGAAAGGTATAGGTTAATGTTAGTCAGGGCCATTCTTTTGTAGGGATTATTGAAAGTCAGATTGCGTTGCGCCAAAAATATTGTGTTTCAGTTTAAGCACAGTCGTGTATAATTTTTCAAAGGGGACATTTCATATAGACCAGTTGTAAAATTTTTCTAAGGGGATGTTTCAGTACTGCATCCGTCATGTGAGCTAACGTAATTTTCTCTGTCATTTGGTAGCAGAACTACCTCCACAGCCAGCACAAAATCATTTCGGATAATCATACTGAAAATGTTACCGTTTGACAGTTGGAGCGACACTAGCGCATAACGTGGCGAGAAAGCTAGAGTGATTGGACGGAATCTCATAGCATATATCGTAAGCGTCGTAAGATTATTGTTTTTTCTCCATCCCTTTGTACCGAATTTACGTAATATATATTTCAGTATTTGCTTCCCTCTCGTTGGTCCAATATAAACAGCCTGTTTACAGCGATTCGTTTTACAGTTTCCCTATTAGAATGCCCAATGCAACTTTTCGACTTTGGTCTAGTGGTATTCAATGTGGGATGAGGTACTTCCAACTAATAGTAGAACCGTATTCTTTGGTTCGTTGATTCGAGGAAGGGGACCAAATAGCACGGTTATTGGTCCCATCGGACTAAGGAAAGAAGGGGAAGGAAGTCGAAGGTCCCCTCTCAACGGACCCATCCTCGCATTTGCCTGAAGCGATTTAGGGAAATCAAGAAAACCTATACCAGGATGGTCGGATGTGGGTTTGAACCATTGTCCTGCCGAATGCGAGTCCAGTGTGCTAACAACTGCGCCACCTCGCTCAGTTAGAAATGTATTGAAAACTTTGTACAACAAGACTGATTACAATACGTTTCATTTATATCCACACATTATGTTAATGATTGTGACGTAATTAATTTGCGTCCGAAAAGGGAACTTTACAAAGTGTTACAACTTGAAATGTTAATAAAGAGCTGTTTTCAACACATTTGATGCAGTGACTGAGTGCCTCCGAAAAGAGAACTTTCTACAATGTCGTAACTTGAAATGTTAATAAAGCGCTGGTTTCAGCGCATATTAGATGCTGTGATTGAGTGCATCAATGGCCAAAACAGGCAAAACTGTAGTATTTGCGTTTGCAGAAAAATGTATCACAATAAAAGACAGTGTCGAAAAGAGAGAATAGATCCATGTAGAGAACTGAAGAAAGTACTGAACAAAATGTGAGCACAGTTGTAAACAACAGAACTGCTACAGAAAATCACAAGTAAGAACGCATTTCATTTAGTGGTTGAGAGTGAGGCATATCCAAAATGAGATTACATCTGTTGTAGCAAAATACTCCTTTAGAGCGCAAAATGTTCAACATATGTTACCAGGTCGTTACCATCAGGGCATGAGACTTATTTTCGTTAATATTTGCGTTATCACATTCTTAAAAAAGGCAGATTGAATCAGTGGACAGGATGACTAGTTGCACATGTCATACAAACACGTCACATAATTACTTGCTTCTGAGGCTTCTGAGGCAGTTTTCCTTCCCTTTATATTAATGGTGCTTCATTCTTAGATTCGTAACCAGCTCTCGCCGGTAATATACCATTATTGAATGTTACGTTTATCAAACTTGACGACCTCTCAGGGTCTTCAGGTAATGCGAAAACAATCAGTGTGGAGTCTTCGTGTTGTTGTTTCTAGTTGTTTCGTACAGCACCAAGGGGACCGATGAGATTAACGTCCGAATGAGACGGACGAACACCTCTCCTCAACAGTGTTACATATTATGCGGACGCTAATAGTGGCAGTTTTAGGCCGGGAGCGTTTTGAACTGTAGTTCAGTAAGATCCCGGTAGAAATTGGGCCTAAACTACCACTTCCAACGGCAGCAAACAACTGCGCTGTAGCCGCTACCAAACACTTTGTGTGCTCCAGTTAGTTTGTGTTGTTGATTCCTTTTTTTTTTCTTATATTTTGAAATGAATGGAGAGACTAATAAGGGATTTGAATGCGCCTCTCACCACAGTAAAAAAGAATCAACAATACGTATGACGTTATGTCCGTTTTGCTTTCGTTGAAACGTCCCCTTTGAAAATTAAGAATGACTGTGCTGATTTTCAAACAGCTGAGCAAAACTTAACGTACTCAGACATTTCTCTCTTTACTTATTCTGATCATCACTAAACTGACACACAATATTTTTTTTGCGCAACGCAATCTGAATTTTACTAATACCTACAATGGAATGGCTCTGACTAACAATAAGCTATACCTTTGATCTATCACTTACCCCATAAAAATCTTCGTTACTCGAACTACTGCAGTAGAGCGAGCGCCAATACTGCCAGTAAATAAAAGACTCTAACTATTGAAGGCACTAACTACTGATAGGCATAGTTAGCAAATGAAAGATTTTGATAGAGAACAAACAATGTATTTACCTTAATAATGTTAAAAGGTCATCATATGTTAGACATCCACCTTTACAAATTTCCTTGCCGGCTGAAGTGGCCGAGCGGTTCTAAGCGCTTCAGTCTGGAACCGCGCGACCGCTACGGCCGCATGTTCGAATCCTGCCTCGGACATGGATGTGTGTGATTTCCTTAGGTTAGTTAGGTTTAAGTAGTTCTAAGTTCTAGTGGACTGATGACCTCAGAAATTAAAAGTCCCATAGTGCTCAGAGCCATTTGAACCATTTGAACAAATTTCCTTTTTCTGGCAGACACACGTCCAGATCGTCCGCTTACAGTAACCTTTCAAAACTCTGGTATCTCTCTCTCTCTCTCTCTACATCCACCACTGCTGGCGGCTTACCTCCAACTGCCCAACGCTACGCGCTGTTCACATACAACTTCCCAACACTACACTAGCGAATATTTCAACAATGTGTCCAACAAGCCACAGACTGCACACAGCGCAGTCAGCGATTTTGATACACGTGGCGTTATCAACATAAAAAACTAAACAGCCTATTTACATCATGGACGCACGGATCACGGACATAAGACCGCAGCCCTTAGAGAGGGAGGTGTATCTTATTCCACCGCACCGCTCCTCTACCGTCGGGCAGTCTAAGTTCTTGTTTGTTTACGGTTGCGTGCCACGATATACTGCCCGCATAATACTTTCCCTCGATGAGACACTGCGCAGATGTTTTTGAATCTAACCCAGGACAAAGGCGCCGTAACGTGTGATCGTTAACTGTGAGTCACCGCCTCTCCTACATTTGCCGAACAAATTTCTTTCTGACGCCATTGCATAGGCGTGTTTTAGGGATTTTGGCTACGGAGGCACGTAGAAACTGTTAATACGAACAACTACAAACAATTCGATGTGCGTTCAGGATGCCATAGCAAACAGGTCAACTTCCTTAAATGCTTGACGCTGTGCTACTGCAGTGGATAACATAATGGTTTGACTGTGCTCATACTCCTACATGATCTCGAGAGCGCAGTTCAGAACAGCAGGGAGCAACAGCACCTGTCCAGAGTGAGTTATCAGGCTGCAGCTGGGAAGCGTTTTGACAAGCAGTGTTTGCTTATGAGAGCTCACGTATCGTGACTGGCGGACGTGAAAGCACGCCCGACCGCACCGTGGCGTCAGAGTAAATTAGCGTTGCGTTATGTCTTAATTGTGATGCCCTCCCCGTGTACATTTTAATTAGACTCGCCACCAGAGCGGCACCGACGGATCCCAGACGGTGCACAGCCCGGCCCGCGCTCTCACAGATCGTCAACGCTGGAGCTACAGTAGCAGCAGATGTTCGTTCAGTTGCCCCTAAAGTTTTCGGAAAACAAATGCCGGAGCTAGTAAATATCTCCCTTCCGTCCCGCTACCCCACTATTAGCTCGCCTGGTGTTTAGCTGAAAAGATTCGAGGCCTTAAAATGGGTCAGATCCGAAAAAAACCTCTCTGCTTCTTGGATACCTACCTCACTTAGAGAATACAAAAGGCTTACAAGCGGGATGTCGTATAATGTTACACAATTTCACTTTAAATAAAGGAACAGGAAAGACTTCAATTAGTCGTTCGTAAAAATTGTTTTTTCGTACGAGGACGATCAATAAGGGAGGCAGTAGATTTTTTTCTCTCACAGTTTCGGTTGAAAAAAATTGGAATTTGTTGTGTGGACATCGTTGTTTACAGTGTGTTACAAAAAGGTACGGCCACATTTTCAGGAAACATTCCTCACACACTAATAAAGAAAAGATGTTATGTGGACATGTGTCCGGAAACGCTTAATTTCCATTTTAGAGCTCATTTTAGTCAGTATGTACTCCAACTTAATCAAATTGTAGATTTTCGCAATCAACATGTATGGGCTGACGAGAATCCTCACTCAGTTGTGCAATCACGTCATCAACACAGATTTTCTGTGAACGTTTGTGCAGGCATTGTTGGTAATGTCTTGATTGGGCCCCATGTTCTTCCACCTACCCTCAATGGAGCACGTTATCATGATTTCATACGGGATACTCTACCTGTGCTGCCAGAACATGTGCCTTTACAAGTACGACACAACATGTGGTTCGTGCACGATGGAGCTCCTGCACATTTCAGTCGAAGTGTTCGTACGCTTCTCAACAACAGATTCGGTGACGGATGGATTGGTAGAGGGGGGCCAATTCCATGGCCTCCACGCTCTCCTGACCTCAACCCTCTCGACTTTCATTTATGGGGGCAATTGAAAGCTCTTGTCTACGCAACCCCGATACCAAATGTAGAGACTCTTCGTGCTCGTATTGTGGACGGCTGTGATACAATACGCCATTCTCCAGGGCTGCATCAGCGCATCAGGGATTCCATGCGATGGAGGGTGGATGCATGTATCCTCGCTAACGGAGGACATTTTGAATATTTCCTATAACAAAGTGTCTGAAGTCACGCTGGTACGTTCTGTTGCTGTGTGTTTCCATTCCATGATTAATGTGATTTGGAGAGAAGTAATAAAATGAACTCTAACATGGAAAGTAATCGTTTCCGGACACATTTTCTTTCTTTGTGTGTGTGAGGAATGTTTCCTGAATGTTTGGCCGTACCTTTTTGTAACACCCTGTATAACGGAGGTGCGTCCCAAGCAGAGAGCTGTCATTGAGTCTCTTTTGGTGGCAAACCAGAGCATCGCAGACATTCATAGGCGCTTGCAGAATGACTACGGAGGCCTGCCAGTGAACAAAAGCACGGTGAGTCGTTGGGTTTGTCATCATCGCAACAAGGTCGCACAAACCTGTCCCACATACTGCGTCCTGGTCGGCTGCACACAGCTGTGACTCCTGCAGTGTGGGAACGTGCGGACACTCTCATTCGAGGTGACTGATGGATCATAATCAAACACGTCACTTCACAACTGGAGGAGCTCACAAAACGTCTTCCTCATCCACCCTACAGCCCAGATCTCACAACTTTTATCCGTTTGGCCTAATGAAGGATGCACTCCGCCCGAAGCAGTCGTGGATGATGGGGAGGTTACTGACGCATCAAGACTTGGCTCCGACGTGATACCAATCTGGCATACAAGGGTTTTGTAAGGAAAGAGAGGGGAATAATAAAGTGTATTGGAATCCTGAATGAAGTCAACTGGTTTCAGAAAAAAAATGTTGCATTACTTACTGAATGCTCCTCTTATTTACCACTGAGTGAAGCACATGCGAGCAAACAGGGAGCCAATAACCTTTTATTTCGTTCATAAACCTTCTGACTCGTTCGATGCTGCTCGCCAAGACTTCTCTCCTGTGCCAACGTTTTCATCTCAGCGTAACACTTGCACCCTACATTCACGATTATTTGATGGATTTACTCAGATTTCTGTCTTTCCCTGCAGCTTTTGCCTTCCTTAGCTCCTTCTAAAGTCAGGGTTGTTAGTTTCTGAAGTCTCAACTAATGGTTCAAATGGCTCTGAGCACTATGGCACCTACCTTCTGAGGTCATCAGTCCGCTAGAACGTAGAACTACTTAAACCTAACTTACCTAACGACATTACACACATCCATGCCCGAGGAAGGGTTCAAACCTGCGACCGTAGCGGTCGCGCGGTTCCAGACTGAAGCGCCTAGAACTGCTCAGCCACATCGGCCGGCTGATGTCTTAACAGATGGCACCATCTTGTACCTTATTTTGGTCAATTTTTTCCATAAATTTGTTTCCACACCGATTCTGCAGAGAACGTCCTCATTTTATCAGTACACTAATTTTCAGAATCCTTCCATAGCGCCACATCTCAAACGCTTCGATTCTCTTCCCTTACAGTTTCCCACAGCCCTTTATCCACTACCATAAATGATGGGCTCCGAACATACATTCTCAGAATTCTGAAATTAAGACCAATGTTTTATACTGGTAGACTTGTTTTGACTTGAAACACCCTCTTTGACTCTGCTGTTCTGCTTTTTATGTTCTCCTTGCTTTGAACGTCATATGTTAGTTTCTCATTTCTGGTGCCCGCATTGTTTTCACCTTTCTTCGACTTACTCCGAATACATGTTTCGTGCTCAATATCTCTTGCAATTCTTCGTTGCGTTCATCAACGGTAGAAATGTCATCAACGAATCTTATCATTGATATTCTTTCACCTTAAAATTTAATTCCACTCCTGAACCTATCTTTTTTTATTTCCTTCTTCGATGTAAAGATTAAACAGTAGTGGTGTTACACCCTTTCTAATCCGACCACTTCGTTCTCGGTCCACCATTCTGAATGTTTCTTCTTTGTTTTTGTACATATTGTATAACTTCCAACTTTCCTTATAGAAACTTGTAAGCGTCAGATGTTGATTGTGCCACTATACTCGACGTCTTCGGGATCCTGTGGATGATACCTTTCCGAAAGTTTGATGGTTTTCTTCATTTTCATAGATTATATAAAAAACAACACCTTACCAGTGATTTGGTTACCATTCCCTTCAATGATTTTCGAAATGCCCTAAGGTATGTTATCTGTGTTTTCGGCGTCATTTGATCTCACGTCTTTCAAAGCTCCGTCCAACTCTATTACTGAATCGCCTGTGTCCTCATTATCAACTTCTGTTTCTTCCCCAGTCACTTCAGCAGAGAGCTCCTCCTCCTCGTACAGGGCTTCATTGTACTGTTCCTACCTGTCTGCTCACTCCTTTGCGTTTAACGGTGGAGGTCCTCTTGTGATCTTAGTATTGACGCCTTTATTTTTAATTTCAGTGAAGGTTGCTTTGGGCTTTCTATACGCTGAATCTATTTTACCGACGATAATTTCTTTTTCGATCTACACATATTTCTTGCAGCCTCTTCTCCCTAGCTTCCCTGCACTTGCTGTTTATTTCGTTAATACGTGTCGTATGTTCGTAACACCAGTTCTTCCGTAAGAATTTTTGTAGCTCCTTCTTGCATCGGTCAACCGAAGTGCCATAAACCGGGTGTACTTTGACCGATTTTCTGATTCAAATGTGATTATCGTCACTGTCTTTTTAACTTCTGTGTTACTTATGGTAGTGAACATAGATGTTTTTATGGAAGGAGTGCGTAGTAATTAGTACAAGACAAGTTATAAAACGTAGAGAAAGTAATGAAAAAATGTAGGTTGTCGAAGTTAGCATGGATTAGGGATACACAGACTGATCTACACTTCCTTCACAACTGTCCACTACCATTCTCTTTGTGGTCAGTATTTAAAAAAACAATGAAAATTTTGCCATCCAGAAATAAATACACGATCTAAATTTTTCCTTAAGTGGTTTATTAAGCTTAATAAAAGGAAAAAACACAGTCCAGTATATAAACTGTGTGATCCATGATCAAAATTGTAAATGTAACTGAAGGCACTAGGATGGAGTGTCACACACATTGCCCCATATGTAGTTGAGCATAATTCCTTCACTTTTATCTATTTTAAACCTAAATCCTGTTTTCAAAACATCCATCGCAGTTAGGTTATCTGTTCTTCATTTATCGAGTTAGTATCTGGCACTTGTGGCAAAACAGATTTCATTTCTTGTTTCTGGGGATATGTGACGTTGTGTATTGACTGAACCATAAAAGCTCGCAATTTGAGGAACATATGACTGACTTTTACAAGTGAGCCTCTGTCCATATACCGTTGGTATTGCTTGTATTCCTTAGTTCCACAATGTCATTGGCATCAATAATGTTTAATAAAATCCTATACATGTGCAGGACAAGTAATCAGTGATCGTTTTGAGAATTAATCGAGTAATATACATGCATAGTTGGAAACACGAATGACTGTTCAGGTAAATGGTGTCGATGGATTTTGCATAACCAGACTTTAACATACTTTTTTGTGTACAACTGTAAGTCGAAACAACTTCGCCAACTGTTCCGTAATTAAATCGGCATTATGGGTCGCGATGTAGCGTATATTGATATTACTGTACCATGAAGTAGTATCTACTGAACATCCAACCGAGACCCTGCAGAGGGCTTTAAAACTTTTGATTCGAGTGGTCAAAGTAACCGCGGAGGTTAAAGTATATCGTAGTTAAGGTATTTATTCTGCTAACCAAGGCCATTTTTTTCCTTGCAGTTACATAAGAAACTGTTACTTTCAATGATACAAAGCAGACGATAGAGAGCAACACAATTTAAAGAACACTGTTTCCTTACATTACGCTAGAAGTCAAAATTATGTCTCTTACCAAAAGATTGTAGTAAGTTCCGCTTAATACTTCAGCCAATGTAGGCAGGGGAGATTATTCTGACTGGGTGGAAATCACTTTCAGAGTTTCACAAGGCTCCTACCGTAGGATCACTGTTGTTACTGATATGTACAGTATAAAATACCTTCGCCGGCCACTGTGGCCGAGCGGTTCTAGGCACTTCAGTCCGGAACCACGCAACTGCTACGGTCGCAGGTTCGAATCCTGCCTCGGGCATGGATGTGTGTGTGATGTCTTTAGGTTAGTTAGCTTTAAGTAGTTCTAAGTTCTAGGGAAAGATGACCTCAGATGTAAGGTCCCATAGTGCTCAGAGCCAATTGAACCATTTTTTATAAAAGACCT
Organism: Schistocerca gregaria; assembly: GCF_023897955.1. Lineage (NCBI taxonomy): Eukaryota > Metazoa > Arthropoda > Insecta > Orthoptera > Acrididae > Schistocerca > Schistocerca gregaria. Next base: position 175,725,046 of record NC_064925.1, on the reverse strand, counting down.
TCCATCTAATAACCAACGTGCAGAATAATTTTTCGCTCAGAAAAGAGTCCTAAAAATAATATGTGATGCTCACCAACGATAATCTTGTAGACATCTGTTTAAAGAGCTGGGGATTCTGACTACTGCTTCACGGTATTTTTATTCCACCATAAATAATCCACTGCAACTCAAAAGGATCGATAATCTAAACATTAATAGTTACAGTACTAGAAGAATACCGATGTATATCTCATTCACTGCTCCAGCTTAAGATTGACTTCTGCCCAACACGGGGTGGGCAATGCTGGCAATAAGTTTTTTTTTTTTTAATAACCAATGCAAATATAAAATGTGTGACAGTCAGCAACGTTAAAATTGAAAAAAAAAAGCTGAAAAATGTTCATCCTTAACAGGTCCTTCTATTCCGTAGGAGAATTTATGATTATGTAACTTGCAAAACGTTGCTGGTAAGAAATACTAATTTACATCTGTGCAAATCAAAAAATCTTGTAAGTGCTAGCATGCAGCCACATTTTCATAGAAATGTAAAGTTACTCGTTTCACGTCATTACAATGAAAAAAACGCAGTGCTGCACAAAAGCGTTGTTCGTAAGCCAATTGCACTAAAATATGATTGCGTCATATCTAGAACGACACATCCGCCAGTCTTTGAAAGACTATTCAGTTGCACTCTGCTGTGTGTGTGGTATATTCCTAAAATTCCACAGAGTGATCAGTTCCAAGGCATTGTTCGGTAAGAGCAGATTTGCTCGGCTATTGTAATCGTAGGTGACGTTTACGCCCAGTACACTGGTGCCTCGCTGTTCTGATGGTCTGACCAATATATAACATGCCATAACTCTAAGGAATACGATAGGCATCTGCTTTACGCAAACTGAGAGCACCCTTCACGGAGGACGCTAGTCTTAGATGGTGGTCGAAGAGCACATTTCGCATCACATATCCGCAGAATATGACCAAATCCGTCGGAAATGTATTCTGCGTAAGGCAACATGGCTGTTTACTTTGGTGCCACCTCGTTATTAATATCAACAGCCGGTTCACAGTTGCCTGACAGCACAACGGGCCACGGATATGTCTTCCACTATAACCATTTTGACGAAATTAAGCTTCGAGGTGGACCTACGTAGGTGACAAACTTTCAGGGTCTGAGATGAAGTGGGACCTGTGAACCAAGATACGAAGTACCACGGTCGGTGACAACTATCAGCATGTAGATACAAATCAGTGTACGTTGTCTTTCTACAAACGGCATGTCCCAACATACCATTAACCTCCCTCCCAACCAACACATCAAGGAAGGCAAGACAACAATTCACTTCTACCCCATTTGTAAAGCGACTATTAGGTCGGCCTGAATTCAGATATTTGAAAAGCTGTTTAAATTCTTCATTCCATGAGGCCATACACCAAAAGTATCGACCACAACCTAAAAAAACACAGGGCATCAAAACCGCCGGATCCGGGGTACGTCCCCGAAAAAACTGCCATAGGTGACAACGAGCTCCCCATAGCATCTCCATCTGCCTGTACATCGTACTGTCATTGAATAGAAATTAATTGGAAATCAGGTCGAACACAGTCCGAAATAGGTTGATCACGTGAACACCAAACATCGTTTGAATTACTCATCACGAATCTGACGCAAGAAGCAAGGTGTTTTGCTACACGATGTGTCGGAGCACTAATGTAACTGCCAGTAAGCCTAAGAGCAACCCTTTCTTTGTGGATCTTCGAGTGCTGTTAACCCAGGGGGTGGGAGGGGGAGAGGGGCAACAGAATAACGAATAAGGCACTTGATAATGTCCTACAGCAAGTGATTTTTCTTCAGGCAGTTGTTAGTCTTCCTCTCAACACTTGATTCTGCAATACACTGCTTGTCCAAAACCACTGAAGCGTTGACCTTGTCCCCAGGTAAGATAAAAATAAGAGGATCCACCCTGAGTTAACGCAAAGTAGCTCTCTCAGCTGCTGTTACATTACTCTCGGACGAACATGACCCAATCACGACAGGCGGCTCTCCTAACTTCCTTGGCAGCATCAGAAAGTGCCGTACGACAGAACATCTAAAATCAACACTGGCAAATGCTTGGGCGAAGGTGCAAAATTTAAACAACTGGTCTCTCGTTGGAGATATGTGATGCCAAGGCGACTATGATGAGAAATAAATATGTAGACATGAATAATACAGATGTAGAATGTTAATAAAGTTTGTTTTATTTCTCTGTGAGATCGAAACAGAACGTGGAGATGTCAGTTCAGTTCAATGTAAATGAAGAAATTTTCGAAGCAATCATTAAATGAAGCGGAAAGAATTCCTTGGAAACAAAATGCATCGTTAGTGAGTATGATGGATACTTCCACGAAAAAGAGCTGTTTCAATGCGTATCTTGATTGGATTAGAGGCAGAAGAATTTATTTGACACACAACTTTGCCAACAATGGAACAACATTATGCTCTCGATTTTTTTGGGGGTGAGAGGGGGGGGGGGGTGTCATCAGTCTTTTGACTGGTTTGATGCCGTCCTCCTGTACGAACCTCTTCATCTCAGAGCAGCATTTGCAACCTATGTATCAATTATTTGCTGGATGTATTCCAGTCTCTGTCTTCTTCTATAGTTCTTGCTCTCTACAAATCGCTCTAGTACCATGGAAGTCATTCCCTGATGTCTTAAACAGATGTCCTACTATTGTGTCCCTTCTCCTTGTCAGTGCTTTCACCATATTCCTCTTCAATTTTTCCCAGAACCTCCTCATCCCGTACCTTATCAATCCATCTAACTTTCAACATTCGCCTGCAGCACCCATCTCAAATGCTTCGATTCTTTTCTGTTTCGGTTTTCCCACAGTTCACTACGATACAATGCTATGCTCCAGATGTACGTTCTCAGAAATTTCTTCCTCAAATTACGGCCTATGTTTGATACTAACACATTACTTTTGACCAGGAATGCCCTTTTTGTCAGTACTAGTCTGCTTTTGGTGTCCTCCTTGCTCCGTCCGTCATTGGTTATTTTGCTGTAATAGGATATTTATTTTTCATGTAACATGTACCCTAGTACAGAAAAAGTACAGAAACGGCCGTTACAGATTCTGCTTGAACTTGGCAGTCTTTTAGAACTGTCGAGCACAATAAGCAGGTTCTTTTTCATTTCCTGGATCAGTTGTCTTTCTTTTCACATTTCTATAATGCACTCTTCATATTTTTAACACCTTCAAAAAGGACTTACCACCACACGCTTTCTGTCTATCGCATACAAAGCTTTGATGCACTTCACTCCGGGCTTAATTACATTTTCTCTAAGACATATTTCCTGCTTGGTACACCATCATTAAAAAATGAAACTGCATCATAAACACCAATTGCAAGTGCATTTCTTCCCACCCTTAATGTGTGCTGAAACCTTTCCTTCAAGGCATGGAAAACAAAGCACTAAATGTTTTTTGGCGAAAGGCAGGAACAAATATTTAACTTGTTGGCGTCTGGTCCCTTCAACCCCCACAAACCAATCAGCCAACCAACTTGTTGGCCAATGTGACCTATTAAAATGGGTTGTGATTATTGTTGGCACAATTGCTCTTGAAGTCAGTAGTAGGGCATGACAGGTTATATAGCAAAGGGGTCCGTTGTTCTAGTATGCCGAAGTCACCGACGAGATAAGCCTCTTTCCCTCCCCTACCTGTGCCTGACATGAGGTGACGCCACTAAACCACAAGGCCATAAAAAGGGCTATTATTCTCTTATTTCGTGGTAGTGGGCCAATAGGGCACAAGTTCCTCCTCACCTTATTTTATTACTCCAGCTTATGAGCTCTGTCACTCATTTTGTGGTATCACCTATCGATACCACTCTCCCCGCGTCATAGCAGTGGAATTTCAAGTTTCTGTAAGATGCTGATAGTGGTCATGCGGGATCCACCCAACCCAGTGGAGCACGTATGCTGAGCCATGCGTCTAGCAGCTCTGTACTATAGGAGCCCTCTGACGTCACAATAAAGGATGGCTGGGGGCAGAAACACACTTAACTCGCACTTGGAACCACTTCACCTCGACCCATAGTTTGTGCTTCTTCCTTGTGACGTCGATAGCTGGACTCAGTTGCTTGTTGTACCTTCTGTAATGAGTCTTCGTACGTTTGGAGGAATATTGTTTGCTGTGTTACTTGTTCCCTAATCACTTCTGCTCCTGTCCAGTTTTCCCACGACGACAGTTGCCACACAATTCTGTAGCCAACCTCTCCTTACCATTGTGTATGAAGTCGTACACAACACAAAGGGTCAGTACTCGGTGGTGAAAGGGTCACGGTCTTTCTCGTTGTATATAATAAAATTCTGGTTTATTAAGAACTTTTTTTAGAAAACTTTTTATGCAATGTTACTATAAAATATAGTTTTTTTTCTTTTAACGGGAAACTAATACACCATTAAAGATATTACTGTATTTCCCATTGGCAATTTACGACTTCTGTACAGTGTTTACAATATACGGAAAAAAGCGAGACTAACTAGCATGACAAGTAGCAGTTGAAGAAAAAAAAAAACCTCAATCACACAGACACGTACATTGTACTCATTGTATACATACACATACACACATCTATGACAAACACTCCACACTACAATATTATTCCATGCACACATATAGCAAAAATACATTCACTCTCTCTCACTAGCATCCAAGGGAAAAGTGTAAGCACAGGACGGTGCCAAATCGATCTCCACAGATGAATTGTCATCTTGACGTGATAATCCCACTTTCAACGGCAGTGCAGAAGAGATCTCATGGCCTCGCAATCTAAAGACTACTTGGTGCACCAAGTGTGAAGTGATGCTAATAATTTTTGAGCCAAGGAGCATTTGAGGTCACATGATGCACACCATCAGCCCATCTTTAGGTGGTACCTGTATCTGTATGGTACCCATTTTCGATCTGAGCCCGAGAAACTCCACAATCAGTGAAGCACACACCGCGTCTTTCATCACGCTGTTGACCTTGTTTTGAGGTGTAATGCCATCAGGATTATAAGCCGCGTGTCTAGACATGTTGAATGCTTTATATAGGTAAGCAACTGGGACTGATATGTTTTGCACTACCACGGGCAGTTTCAACTACTTTTCAAGATCGCCCAACTACACACTACCCCTCTTCTAAAAGACATACACGTAGATCGTCGTATACAGAGTACCTTAATAGGATTTTTGACAGGGTAGCGAACAAATATTCTCGTACAAGGACTTTTATTAATTTTAGATATACATCTATATTCAGAAAAAAGTAACTCTTTCTTTATTTTTGTTTGGTGTAGTTCCAGTAACATCTAGCTTAATTTTTATCTTGTAACTGAAATCAACAGATGAATCCGCCAGTAACACGACAAATAAAAGAAGCTATATTCACGAATTCTAATACATATCGAATTTTCTTTTTTTAAATGTGTGTTTTATGGCTTTAACAATTAACTGTATTGCTTATTGCAGTTATTCTAGGAAAGAGAGTTTGGGGATTTTAATTTTGCCTGTTATGTGCCCCATTACACTACTCTTAAAGTGTTCCACAACTCCTCCTTGTGTACGCTAACAGCTGTTCTCCCACGCATTCTTTCGGAAATTTTATGTAGGAGTTTAAGTTTACAGCTTTTGCAAACGAGTGTCCATTAAATGTAATTAATGCACCAGTTTTAAACTCCGCAGATGGCTGTTGCTAGGTGCACGATGTCCAGTCCACCACATTTAGATAGAAAATAACCATCCTTTTTAAGTCGATTAAAATACGAATGAAGGACTTATTGTCCTTGCTAAAACATAACGATAAAGCGAATATCACAGAAGACTAATTTGGGACTCCTCTATTAAATGGGAATCTAAAATTCTATAATAAACATCATTTTGTCCGTAACGGGACACAAACCGATGCTTTCGGTAGATACTGTGACTCTCATGAAACACTTGACTAACAATGTTTGTTTGGACTGTCGACAGCCAGACATAGCAAAAACTAAATTATAAATATCTGTCGAAACACCAGGAAAGGAGCCTGACGACTTTTAACAGGAACAACCTGTTTACAGGATGAAATGATTATTAAATCAAGACCCTACAGTGTCGAAAGACGTTGATATACATCAACGAGGACAGTTGAAAATGTGTGCCCCGACTGGGACTCGAACCCAGGAACTCCTGCTTACATGGCAGACGCTCTATCCATCTTAGCCACCCAGGGCACAGAGAATAGTGCGACTGTAGAGATTTATCCCTTGCACACACCCCGTGAGACCCACATCCCCAACTTAATGTCGACACACGTCATTCGTAGTGCCCCTGTCCGTTACACTCATTACTAGAGGCAGGTAATCTTACCGAGTCCCGTAAGTTCGGGCAATACGTGTACATCCAGACACGTCTGAAAGAACACATACCATCTTCATATAGTTAAGGCTAACCAGCCATTGACCTTCTTCTTCTGTGCGGATGCACACGTATTGCCAGAACTCTTACGGGACTCAATAAGATCGTCTGCCGGGAGTAATGTGTGTAACGTGTAGGGGTACTACGAATGTAGTGTGTGGACATTAAGTTGGGAATGTGGGTCTCACGAGGAGCGTGCAAGGGATAAATCGCTGCAGTTGCACCATCCTCTGTGCCTTCGGTGGCTCACATGGATAGGGTGTCTGCCATGTAAACAGGAGATCCCGGGTTCGAGTCCCGTTCGGGGTACACATTTTCAACTGTCCCCGTTCATGTACATCAACGCCTGTCAAAAGCGTACGGTCTCAAATTAATAATCATTTCATTCTAGAGCGCTGCATGGTCACCGATGGTATCTATTCTTTCGGACATGTCGGAAAGAACAGATACTTTCTTCATATATGTTTACAGGATGGTTGTAATTAAACTTTCTCTACTAGAGCCAGTGTAGACGAAAAAGTACCTACCGTATGAGTATCAAACTTTCTACGGATGATGTCCAAACTGTGGCCTATAGGATTTGTGTTCAAATGGTTCAAATGGCTCTGAGCACTATGGGACTTAACATCTGAGGTCACCAGTCCCCTAGAACTTAGAACTACTTAAACCTAACTAACACAAGGACATCACACACATCCAAGCCTGAGGCAGGACTCGAACCTGCGACCGTAGCGGTCGCGCGGTTCCAGACTGAAGCGCATAGAATCGCTCGGCCACCCCGGCCGGCAGGATTTGTGTTGTTGGTAATGTTAGTTTCATGAGAATTGTCGCCAGGCACCGGTACTGGTAAATCGACATAGGCTGAAATGGGGCACTATGGGACTTAACATCTGAAGTCATCAGTACCCTAGACTTAGAACTACTTAAACCTAACCTAAGGACATCACACACATCCAAGCCCGAGGCCCGAGGCGACCGTAGCAGCAGCACTGTTCCGGACTGAAGCTCCTAGAACCGCTCGTCCACAGCGGCCGGCTAAGTCGACATAGGGCATCAGTGTACATTGCAGTTGCAGGCAGTCAACTTGCATATGGACAAAATGAGCAGGGTTTTATTCGTAAAGGTGTTATATCAAAATAACAGCAACAGCACTTCGCCAGTGTCGATGCAATAAAAGACTAAGACAGTAGAGTTGACGAACATGATTCAGAAGTTCGAATTAACTGGCGGTTTGTGCACTGCTCCTGGGAATGCCGGAAGCCCAACTCCGCCACAAATTGTTGAAGAAGTTACCGTTGCCGTGGCTGAGAATTCTGGACTCAGTTTGCTTGCGAGCTTCAAGCAGTGCACCACATGTGTGATGACTTCTGAACATTCCACCGTCCGCCGTTAGAAAAGTGCTGTGAAGAACTGTAAAATGGTATCTCTAGTGCAGTTGCAGGCTGTCATGGATGCTCATAGTCATCACTATGAGTAACGTTTGTAACCTGAAACGTAAACATTGTACACAATTAGCAAATGTTAGGCTCTCATGCGGAAGTTAAATAGTGTTTTTTCAATAGGTTCGTCGCTGTTTCTTTTCCGCAGGTTCTTACAAATGTTTCCTGAAGCTTACAATGTGCTACGATCAAACGTTATTCATGGGGCCCCTCCGAGGTAGCGAAAGTTAAATTATTAGCACCCTGTAGTTTCCTTAGCACACCACGTGCCACCAAACCTACCGCGCGGCATTTGGAGATGCACAGTGGTCATAATGTCACGCCTCATCAGCGTATGATTTTGTATCTGTTCTTAAACCGCGACCCGTCCATTATGCTTGTAACAGTGATTTATAGATGAATAAAGCTGCTATTACTATTACAACTGGTACTGCGACTACCACATCCTTATCGAATCCAAGTGTGTTCTCTATCATTAGTGCGTTTTATAACGACGGTGCTGTTGATGTGCAGAATTCATTGGTAGTCAGCGCCTCCTACTTTAGCAAATCAAATACACTCCTGGAAATTGAAATAAGAACACCGTGAATTCATTGTCCCAGGAAGGGGAAACTTTATTGACACATTCCTGGGGTCAGATACATCACATGATCACACTGACAGAACCACAGGCACATAGACACAGGCAACAGAGCATGCACAATGTCGGCACTACTACAGTGTATATCCACCTTTCGCAGCAATACAGGCTGCTATTCTCCCATGGAGACGATCGTAGAGATGCTGGATGTAGTCCTGTGGAACGGCTTGCCATGCCATTTCCACCTGGCGCCTCAGTTGGACCAGCGTTCGTGCTGGACCTGCAGACCGCGTGAGACGACGCTTCATCCAGTCCTAAACATGCTCAATGGGGGACAGATCCGGAGATCTTGCTGGCCAGGGTAGTTGACTTACACCTTCTAGAGCACGTTGGGTGGCACGGGATACATGCGGACGCACATTGTCCTGTTGGAACAGCAAGTTCCCTTGCCGGTCTAGGAATGGTAGAACGATGGGTTCGATGACGGTTTGGATGTACCGTGCACTATTCAGTGTCCCCTCGACGATCACCAGAGGTGTACGGCCAGTGTAGGAGATCGCTCCCCACACCATGATGCCGGGTGTTGGTCTTGTGTGCCTCGGTCGTATGCAGTCCTGATTGTGGCGCTCACCTGCACGGCGCCAAACACGCATCGACCATCATTGGCACCAAGGCAGAAACGACTCTCATCGCTGAAGACGACACGTCTCCATTCGTCCCTCCATTCACGCCTGTCGCGACACCACTGGAGGCGGGCTGCACGATGTTGGGGCATGAGCGGAAGACGGCCTAACGGTGTGCGGGACCGTAGCCCAGCTTCATGGAGACGGTTGCGAATGGTCCTCGCCGATACCCCAGGAGCAACAGTGTCCCTAATTTGCTGGGAAGTGGCGGTGCGGTCCCCTACGGCACTGCGTAGGATCCTACGGTCTTGGCGTGCATCCGTGCGTCGCTGCGGTCCGGTTCCAGGTCGACGGGCACGTGCACCTTCCGCCGACCACTGGCGACAACATCGATGTACTGTGGAGACCTCACGCCCCACGTGTCGAGCAATTCGGCGGTACGTCCACCCGGCCTCCCGCATGCCCACTATACGCCCTCGCTCAAAGTCCGTCAACTGCACATACGGTTCACGTCCACGCTGCCGCGGCATGCTACCAGTGTTAAAGACTGCGATGGAGCTCCGTATGCCACGGCAAACTGGCTGACACTGACGGCGGCGGTGCACAAATGCCGCGCAGCTAGCGCCATTCGACGGCCAACACCGCGGTTCCTGGTGTGTCCGCTGTGCCGTGCGTGTGATCATTGCTTGTACAGCCCTCTCGCAGTGTCCGGAGCAAGTATGGTGGGTCTGACACACCGGTGTCAATGTGTTCTTTTTTCCATTTCCAGGAGTGTAGTTCTGCAAGCTCTGCGCCAGCCGCTGTGGCCGAGCGGTTCTAGGCGCGTCAGTGCGGAACTGCGCTGCTGCCAGGGTCGCAGGTTCGAATCCTGCCTCGGGTATGTATGTGTGTGATGTCCGTAGGTTAGTTAGGTTTAAGTAGTTCTAGGAGACTGATGACCTCAGATGTTAAGTCCCATAGTGCTTAGAGCCACGTGAACCATTTGAAAGGTCTGCAGGAGAGCGTCTGTCAAGTTTGGAAGGCAGTACACGAGGTACTGGTGGAACTACAACTGTGGGCACGTATCGTGAGTCCTACTTGGGTAGCTAAGATGGTGGAGCACTTGTCCGCGATAGCCAAAGGTCCCGTGTTCGAGTCTCTGTCCAGCACACAATTTTAATCTCCCAGAAAGTTTCAGCAGATCAAGAGATCGTATTAATATTGCTTAGAACTTGTGTTTTTTGGACTAACTCACAATACCTATTGACAAAAAAAATGAAATTTGAATGTCAGTAGCGTTTGTTGCAGGATTTTGTTGCGATTCGTTCATCAGATATCGTGTTTTGAAACGTTTCCACGCCGGCGATTGTTTCTCCCGTTCAACGTACGTAGTTTCTCAGTATGGTTTTGTCGTGTTTTCTTGTAGTGTGCTTCTCACTCACTGTGTAACAGTCCTCGCAGTAGTTTTTAAGTGGGCGATGGGGTTCACCAGTACCGAAAAAGCCGGCATGCTTAAGGTGTATGGAGAATGGAGGAAGAATGCAGTTCGTTCTTGTACGGCATATGCGGCAAGGTATCCCAACAGCCGTCAGCCATCTCGATAATTATTTACCAACCTCTTCAACCAGTTACATGACGACCTAACAGAAGGAAGCAAGTGACGACAGAAGAGAGGGAAATTAATGTTCTTGCTGCTGTTGCAGTGGGTCCGCACCTTAGCACCCGCGCAATCGCACGAGGAAGTGGCATGAGTCAGGCAAGTGCTCTATGCATTTGCCATAGGTTCCGTTCCTCTCACAAATCTTTCCATCAAGAGTTGCATGGAGACGATTTTGTGAGTCGTGTTAAGTTGTGTACATTGGCGTTAAGACAGGATACACCAGATGTATGTGTTTAGTGATGAAGTCAAATTTACCAACCATGGCCAAGTAAAGCACCGAAATATGCTCTGGTCTGTTGACAATCCCTGTTGGCTTCGTCAGGTGAAACATCAGTGGAGTGCAATCGTGTGGTGTGGGATAGTGAACAACCAGTTCATAAGCCTGTTTTTCATAGATAAAACACTGAATGCTGACAAGTATCGCAGCCTGTTAACAGAACATCTTCCCCGTATGCTAGAAGGTATTCACCTGCAAACTAGGAGGAACCCGTGGTACCAGCATGATGGCTGTTTAGCCCGTAGTGCACAAAGGGCTACAGCATGTCTTCAGGAATCGTACCCTAATCACAGCATTGGATGCAGAGGACCTTATCTTGGCCAGACCGTTCCCAGATTTGACGCCGTAGACTTTTGTTTTCTATAGGAAAAGCTGAAAGGCGCTGTCTGCTTGGACATACCAACTACACCCGATGATTTGCAATGACGTATTACTGCAGTCTACTGGCACATTTCCGCTGAAACGCTAGCATGTGTGCAGCAGTCGTACCAGACTGGATGCGAGTATTGCCGCTGCTTTTGGTCATTTTGAACACAATCTGTGGTGGTCAGTTGTCTCGCTATTGACAAAATCCACGTAACTAGTACATGCACTTGTGTTGCTCTTTAGTGTGTGCTACCACAGGTATTATACAACTTTTCAAAATACAATACCTCGTAAACGGCTGACTATCTAACCATACTTTGGAAACCACACATCAATAGGACTTTCCATTTGCGAAACACTTGCGGCACAATTTTTAGGTGATTCACCCAATATAGTGGAGTGATACACCCGACTTTTCACGCTGGCTTGACGTATGCTCCATATTCGCAATTATTTTGGTATGACGAGTGTGTCACATGTCGCAGTTGTATTTCAGTTATAGGGTTCCAGTTTTCCTACTTCCCTCAGAAGTTACAACGTATAACATTCCTTATGTGGAGGCATTGTCTGTCTGTCTAATAGCAATTGTAACTTTCTTCTTTGCAGGTTTACTTTAAACATTACTTAATAATGTTTCATTATTTTCGACGCTATATATATTTGTACAACGTGGATTTTAAAAAATGTCTGTAGCTAGCACCACAAGACGCAACTTGATACCAGTGAGAGCTATATCACTAGGTATCTAGGAAGTACCACTATCAGGAAAAGAATGCCTCGGGTTGCTGAAATTGTAAATAAAATTTAATTTTTTATTTGTTTTTGCACTAGTAAACTCGGTGCACATACCGTTTACTGTCTCGAAAGGACCACTGTGTTGGTGGTTCTGTTGGTAAGAACCACCTACTTCTCAAAGGGACTGAAGTGCAGATGGAAAGGAAGCTCACGATGCGCATATAGCCAGCTAAGTTCAATCAGTATTTGATAATGAACCAACCTTACATATAATTTCAAACCTTTACAAAAGTTTGCTCTCTGTCAAGTCACCTTCCCCTCACCACGAAATGGTGAAGGCTAAAAGGTTTATAGATTCCTAAATTTTCGCTGTTCGTGCAGTAACAGCGCCGTATCAGCCTCGATCATTTAATTTATCACTTCTTTTACTAACTTCACTCGCAACTTGTTTCGGTAGGCAGTGTGCACAACACATATACCACTTGATGTAACTGCAAAATTGTATTGTTATACGACAGTTCAGGAGATATGACGTATAAACATTGAGCTGAGTGAAAACGAATCTGAAGGGCGTAGTTCGCTACAGATACAGGTAAAATATGTGAACAAATATTTGTGAAATGTGTTAAATGTATGTGACTTGTGCGCACCATGGCGAAGCCACGGGGAAAAGCTCATTCTAAGCCTCGAATCAAGCAGACTTGTTACATATATTACTTACTATCTGGAAAGAAATCAGCAATCTCCTAATGGGGTGGTGGTGATTACGTGGACAGAGCAGAGGGGAGGAGGATATGGACAGAGAGGGGGGGGAGGAAGATGGATAGAGAGAACGGCAGGAGGAGATGGTCAGAGAAAGAGAAGGTATGAAGAGATGGACAAGGAAGAGGAAAGAGGAAATGGATAGTGAGAGATTGGAGGAGAAGATCGACGGAGGAAATAGAGAGAAGGGGCAGAAAGAGATGGACAGAGAGAAAGAGGAGGAGAGGATGGACAGAGGGGAGGAGATGTAGAGGTAGGGGGAAACAGGAGATGAACTAATAGAAGATTATTATGAATAAATATCCATACAACGCCAGTTACTCCGTTTTACAACGTTTCGGCAGAACGATAACGCATTCGACTGTATAGTGTGAAAGAAAACAAACCACATCGTGCTCCTGTTTTACATTAAATGTTTAAGCAAACAGTTTTTCTATACTTCCTTTTATGTCATGAAATACAGGTCAACGTGAGTAAATGAAATATTACTGAGTAAATATAGATAATGATGAAATAGTTATTAGGCATATTTGATATACTTGTTTTCGGAATGCTTAACTGTATTCGTGCTAATAGTGGTTCCCTCCTCACGTTTCAGTGGGTCATCAGCTTCTAAAACGACAACCTGATAATACTAAATGTACATAGAGGCACAATTTGCTAAATGTACTAGTTCTTACTTAAGCTTGGTGCACCGTTTTTTATTCATTATTTTGATATCTACATAATGATGTATTTCTTCACAGATTCTGTTATTTCCTGGCAGATTTGTGCAAAAGAAATGAGTGAAAATCAAATGTCTGATTGGATCTCTATTCTCACAGACAATCAGTTTGTTCATGACGTTTCTGCTGAATGTTTCCAGCAGGTTAAGAATTTCTTCCACAAATTTATCAGTCTCCTATTGACATTGTGAATTAGTAGTAGTTCAGACTTTCTATACATCATCCAGAAGACTGAGTAACGATGGTTCATGGTCTTACGTGTGAGCCCTACTAGTTGCAGACGACTCACGAAAGCGGAGTTTTGATATCCAAGCTGTGTTAGTGGAATCCTTCATGCATGTTTCCGGTGCGGCTAAAAATTGCTGGAGCACATCTTTCTCCAACCGAACCACTGTTGTGCGCCTTCCGCACAAGCAGCAAGCGTGAAAGAGGCGTAGAGATGGAACTCCTCTCAGCTTTCTGATAGGAAAATTGATAGATTTACAATTGAAACAGTCCGAAACGGTTACTATTTAATGATCCGGGAGCATTCACTTTGATGAAAATTTCGCTGCCGCTGAAAGACTAGTACAGGTGTCCAGGCAGAGACGGGTGCTTGGGTTCTAGGGCAGCACATACACAGTGAAAAAAAAAATGGCTCTGAACACTATGGGACTTAACTTCTGAGGTCATCAGTCCCCTAGAACTTAGAACTACTTAAACCCAACTAACCTAAGGACATCACACACATCCATGCTCGAGGCAGGATTCGTATTGCGATCGTAGCGTTCGCGCAGTTCCAGACTATAGCGCCTAGAACCTCTCGGCCACTTCGGCCGGCTCACAGTGAAAGAAACGCAGAATAGTGAATAGTAAAATACGTTACTCAGCCTTGGAAACGGTTATTACAGCTTCAACAGCTGCTACATAGTCGCTAATATAAACAGCGATCCAGGCACTGTCGAATGTTTTTTTATTCCAGTCTGATCACAATAGAAATACGTTCGACGATGACCATCTTCATATCTACAATATAAAAATATACCTCTAATGAGCCGTGTATCTTTATTTTTTTCTTCTTTATTGTAATTTTAATCACCTCATACAAGGCGGGCTGCAGCAGCATATTACGCTGCTCTTCAGCCTTGAGTGGTACAATAATATGGCATATAGGTGGCACAGACATTACAATAAAAACGGCGGGCAAAAAATGGAGATACAAAAAAACAATAAACATGAAGCCGTTCACGCTGGACGAGAAAAAACACTAACACTTGATGACACAGCGCACATAACACGGACGACTGCGACGGCACAAGTGAACAGTGGTGGCGTGACGGAGAAAGAACACTAAACACAAAACGAAGGCACACTCACGAGACACTGATGGCGGTGATCTCCAGCGCGTGAATGTTCACCGAGCGTGTGCGAGTCCGGGGACCTGCCAAGGGAGGGGGAGGAGGAAGGGGAGTGGGGCAGGGAGAGGGGAGGGCAGATGTCATGGGCAAGGGAGATAGGGGGAGGGGAGGAAAAAAGGGGGAGCCTGGGGGAAGAGGGGCAGAGGAAGGGGACGGGGGAAAAGGAAAGAGAAGGGAGGGAGAGTGCCAAGAGGAGAGGACACGGGAGTGTGGGTGGGGAGGATCAAAGTTGATAGCAAGGGTAGATGGAGGGGAGGAGGATCCTGCACGATCTCACTCCTTTCCCCTACCTCCTCCTTTTCCTTGAAAGGATACGGATCCTGTACACCTCCTGCAAACTCGACCCTCCTCACCTGCTTGTCTCGCCCATCCTCTCCCACCCCCACCCGCTGCTGCGCCTGTATTCCCATGTCCCACCCAGTCTCCATCTCTGGCGGAGATGCTGTTGGATGCGGCGGTGAGGATAGATTCCAGGACCTTGCTGATGACCGAGGTAAGGCTGATGGGACGGTAGGAAGAGACGGCGGTCGGCGGTTTGCCGGGTTTAAGGAACATTAGGATACAGGAGGTTTTCCACAGGTCAGGGTAGTAACCGGTGGACAGGACTACTTTGTAGAGCCTGGCCAAGGTGGAGAGGAAAGGGGCAGGAGCTTCACGAAGGTGACGATAGGTGACACGATCGTGACCAGGAGCGGTGTTGCGTTTTGTGCGGAGTGTAGCAATGAGATCCTGTGTAGTGATTGGGGCATTGAGTTCCGTGTGTGCAATGTTGTCCAAGTACTGGAAACCAGGTGTGAGGGGAGGGACAGAGGTGTCAGTTCGATCGCGGACATCCGGGAAGAGGGATTAATCGAACTGGGGATCAACAGGGATGGAAAAGACATCAGACAGGTAGGAGACAATGTGATTGGCCTTACTAAGGGCGTCAGGGAAGTGGTGATCATCATGGAGACGAGGATAGTAGGGGGAGGATTTAGTTCCGGTAAGGTGACGGAAGGCTGACCAGAACTTGGACGAGTTGATAGGTAGGGTAGCATTTAAACGGGTGCATGTCTATCGCCAGTCCCGGCGTTTCTTGGCCGCGAGCAAATTACAAATGTGTCACTGGAGTTGCCGGTGGCGTCGTAGTGTGTCCGGGTCACGCATGTGGAGGAAGGCACGGTAGAGACGATGGGATTCACGGAGGAGGAGGATGGCCTGTGGGGGTAAGGAAGGACGGTGGGGGTGTATAGCGACAGTAGGGACGTGGGCCTCCAGGGCCTCAGACAAGGTCTGCTGGAGAAAGAAGGCAGCATGGGTCACATCGTCAGGGTGACGGTAGGTGAACGGGTGGCTATCGACCTGGGTGGAGAGGGTATCCCGGTAGGCATTCCAGTTGGCACGGGAACAGTCATGGACGTACTTAGGGGGAGGGTCGTGACGAGGGGCGGGGCGGGGGCGACGACCGTCTGAAACGGTGAGGAGGACAGGGAGATGGTCGCTACCAATAGGCTGCAGGACATCCACTGTTATGCGACCAAGGAGGATGGCGGAGGAAAGGACAACATCAGGAGTGGAGTTGGATTTGGGACGGGTGTGCTTGGGGATGGGGATGAGGTCACTTTGAAGGGAGGAGAGGAACCGATGCCACCGCCGAAACTGGGCAGTGGAACGACTGTGCATGTTGAGGTCGGCAGCGATCACATAGGAGGAGAAGGTTCGGTCAACGTGGGAGAGGAAGTCGAAGGGAATAGGGGCGTTATGACGGACATAGATGGTGGCGCAGGCTGGGGAAGAAGAGACTAAGGATCAGGTGTTATGTGGGGTCGGGAAGGAGAGGTTGGAGGCGAACAGGGATCTGGCGGTGGTGACCAATGGCAACTCCGCCACACGCAGTCGGGATTATCAGAATGGTGAACGAGGTATGGCGAAGTGTGGATGGTGTGGTGAGGTTGGAGGAACGTTTCATTGAGGAGGAAGGAGCCACACGGTGGGTGGCAAGGGTGTGCAGGAAGAGGTTCTTATTGGCGGGAATCGAGTGGATGTTGTTGAAAAGGATACGGTGCTGTCGCGCCATAACAGGGATTTAGATAAGGGTGTCAAGGCAGGAGAAGGTGAAATGGGCCTGGTTGTTGGAGTAGGTGGCGTACATTTTCAGGTGGAAAACGGAACGGGTGGCGAGGGATACCTGTTGGAGGGTGTGGGGGCGCTGAAAAGGATGAACATTCTGAAGGACGATGGTGAAGAATCTGATGATGTCCTCAGCAGTAGGGGGTGAACGAAGGGAATTGCCGGGAGGGGTGGGGTCGTCCAAAGGGCGGACAGGAACGGTGAGCTCAGGATTGGTAGGAGGGGGTTGGGCTTTACATTTCTGCGAGTAAGTGGGGTGAGGGGGGTTACAGGTATTACAGGAGGGGGGACTGGAGATTGGGGCACTGCCTGAGAAAGTGGGCTTGCCTACAGTGTGGGCAGGTGGGGGCCTCACAGCACTCAGATGTTGGGTGCGCATTATACCACAAGCACCTCTGACAGCAGAGGGATTGAGGAGGGGAACAGGAAGTGTCAACAGGGTAGCGGCGGTGAAAGAGAAGGGCACCAACCTTCAGGAGAAAGTCGATGGAGGGGGCGTGTTCGGAAAAGACCCGCATAAGGCGGGTGGGGCTGGCGAAGTTATGGATGCAGCGAACCGCATGCACCTCCAGATGGGGATGTACCATGAGCTCCGCCAACACCTCCTCCTCCATGATCGCTGGACTAAGCCGAGTGATCACTGAAATGAGGGTTGGCGGGCGACACAGGGGTTGGGGTTGGCAGGAGGGACACAGGGAAGGAGCAGGGGTGAGGGAGGCAGTAGGGCCAAAGCGGGTGACAGGGATGTGGGAAAGGAGGTCCGTGTGGAGGGTAGGGCTGGGGGAGGAGATGAGCACCGAATCACGGCGAGGAGTGAGGAGATGGGGGCACCAGGAAAATGCTGTCGAAGGAAGAGGGTTAGGTTCCAGGCTTCAAGGAAGGAGGGATAAGGACGGGGGAGGAGGTAGCGGTAGGAGGGGGGAGGAGGAGGCGGAGGGGGGGCAGGCAGGGAGACATCCACAGTATCATGAGTTGGGGAAGGGGGACGAGGTGGAGCCTTTTTGGGAGTAGAGGAGGCAGTGGTGCCACTGGGGCGCTTGACGGCGGCGGAGGAGGCGTGGGGGATGGGAACGACTGGAATGTGGCCGGGAGTGACAGGTCCTGATGCTGGAGTCGGCGCCGGAGACAGTGAGGGTGATGGCGAAGGACGACTGCTGATTGCGACCATGGGTGGTGGGGACCGGCGCTGGAGGGGACCGCTGCTGGCAGGAACCGGCGCTGGCGGGAACCAGTGCTGGCGGGAACCGGCGATGACGGGCTGCTGGCGGGGACCGCTGCTTCCAGGGACCACCACTGACTGCTGGCTGCTGGCTGCTGGCTGCTGGCTGCTCGCTGCTCGCTGCTGGCAGGGACCACTGCTGGCTGGACTGCTGCACGTCGATGGGCGGGCTGGCTGGCCGGCTGGCTGGCTGGCTGGCTGGCTGGCTGGAACCTGCAACACCTATCGCTTCGATTGGTACCGCAACAGCACTATCGAAGGGCGGTATTCAAGCGAATTACCGCCAGAGAATCCGTGTATCTTTCAAAACAATACAGCATTTCGTATCACGATATACTCTCACACAAACTGGGAAATGTACAGATAAAATAAGGTAAAGCGTATCTGTTCAACACCATGTCCTAATATGATAAAGCCGTAATGACATCGTCAAAACATATAAATACACTCAGCAAATCATCGTCACGTAAAACTGAAATATGGTGTGGAATAGGCCACAGTCATTTTGCAACTGGCGTTACTGAAGAAAACCTACTGAAGTGCAGTAGCTACCAGAAATCTGTTCGCCTATATGCTTCATAGATGTCGCTACTGTGGGCTTGGATGTATTCATCATTTATGTAAGAACCATAATCTGATAAAAACACATTAGATAAAATACATGTAGCAGACTTTTAAATTTTGACAACTGTTATGGAAACCAATTGTGATAAAATAAAAGACGAATACAGTTAACCATATAAAATTATTAAAAGGAAATATGTAAAGATAACAGGTCTGATACTGAATTTACGGTCAAAAGAAAAATAAACGTAAAACGCAGACTGTAGCAACCTATAAATTATCTATGAAAGATAAAATGTCAATATAACAAAATATCTGAAGAAAAGACAGCTTAATGGTCATCGCCCTCTGTTGGCTAGGCCGCCAGGATGTTACTCAGCTCGAAGCGATCGTAAGAACTCAACCATTAGAGGGCTTTTCATACATCATGATATGTCTCGCACAGAAAACGTTTATGCAATGCATTGACAGTCTAAATAAAATTATATAGTTGGGCCATACAATCCATTAATAGATAGGATGTATTCAGTAACAGGATTAGAGCGCCGGACATATGGGAGCAAGGTAAATGCACACTGTTCTCGACATAAATCAGCACGAAGGCTAGATATAAATAAGGGAGGCATGAAGTGATCATCAGCTTC
Source organism: Schistocerca gregaria (assembly GCF_023897955.1). Classification (NCBI taxonomy): domain Eukaryota; kingdom Metazoa; phylum Arthropoda; class Insecta; order Orthoptera; family Acrididae; genus Schistocerca; species Schistocerca gregaria. Next base: position 175,705,563 of record NC_064925.1, on the reverse strand, counting down.
CAGTACCTGGATCGGTTGCCCCCCCCCCCCCCCCCCCCCTCTGACATCAACACTCCCATCACCGCACAACACACCACACTTGTTCTCCGCTTCAAACGCAACACCACCCCTGGTCATGATGCTGTAATCTACTGTCACCTCAAGGAAACCCCTCCATCCTTCCTGTCTGTCCTTGCTACCATGTACGATGTCCTCCTCTCCACTAGATTTTACCCCGACCTGTGGAAGACTTCCCATGTCCTGCTGCTCCCTAAACCTAACAAACCCCCCTCTGATACCTCTTCCTATCGTCCAATCTGCCTCACCTCCGTGTTCAGTGAGGTCTTCGAGGCCATCCATCCTCTCTCGCCGTATTTACCACCACCTTAACCAGCCCCGCCTCCTTCCTCTTACCCAATGTGACTTCCGGCCTTCCTTCTCCACCGACGACCAGCTCCTTAACCTTACCAATCTTCTTTCCCTCCAACTTAACTCCCGTAGCTCTGCTATCTTTGTTTCCCTTGATCTCCAGAACGCCTATGACCGTGTCTGGCATGCTGGGCTCCTCTTCAAACTTCAGACCTATGCTCACCCCATCAACTCTGTCCGTCTCGTTGCTTCCTTCCTCTCCTATCGTCCCTCCTATGTGACTATCCACAATTCCAACTCCCGCACTTTCTACCCTTCTGCTGGCGTGCCCCAAGGTTCTGTCCTTTCCCCTCTCCTCTATCTCCCGTACACTGCTGATATGCCCAAACCTCCCCCCCCTCCCCCTGTTCATCTTCTCCAGTTCGCTGATGACACCGCCTTCCTAGCCCTTTATCCTACCCTTCAACAGCCCAAACGTACCATCCAAACACACCTTGACCAATTCACCACTTGGTGCAACCAGTGGTTCCTCCATATTAATCCCTCCAAGACCCAGGCGATCATCATAGGCTGCACCACCCGCTCCTCCCGCCTCCATGATTTCTACCTCACCATTTATGGCCGTCCTATCCACCTCACTCCTACCCTCAAATACCTTGGCCTCACACTCGACCAGTACCTCACCCTGACTCTCCATCTCCTTACCATCCAAAACAAAGCTCACAACCGCCTCCGCCTCCTGAAACTCATGTCCGGCCGGACGTGGGGTCTGCATCCTTCCACCATCCTTCACACCTACAAATCCTTGATCCACCCCATCCTCTGTGGTGCCAGCATCGCTTGGATTTCCGCCCCTCCCTGGTTCTATCAAGCCCTCCAAATCCTCGAACGCCATGCACTCCGCCTCGCCTTCCGCATACGCCTTCCATCCACCATGCGCATCCTCTACGACCTCATCCCCTTCCCCCACCTTCTCCTTTTCCTTGAACACATTTGCACACTCTATATTGCCCTCTGCCTTGATCCCCCTCACCCTCTAGTTTCTCCCATCCTCTCAACCCCCAACCAGTTGCCGTGCCTTTACTGTTGTGTCCCACCCTCTCTCCATCTCCACACCCTCCATCTCCTTTCCCAACACTACTGCCACCGTCTACCCCTCCCGGATGATGAGCTTTGCCCTGACATCTACCCTGCCTCCTCCTCTGGGCTCCCTTTCCTCCCCCTCCCTCCTCCTGAGCGGCTTCCCCTCCTACTCCCCCTCCATCCTCCATCTCTTGTGCCTCCTTCCAGTGTCTCTGCGCTCCCTCCTGCCCTTTCTTCCCTCTTCCTCTGCCGCCCCACGTGTCTCCTGCCTCTTCCTGAACCCACTGATGCCCCTCCTCTTTTCTTCCCGCCGCTTCCTCAGCTGCCCCTTGCTCACCCCTCCTTTTCCATGCTATCAGACCTTTTCCCTCGGCAGGTCCCACCTGGCAGTTTTATTGTTCATCGTGTGTGCTCCAAGTGGTTTTCAAGAGTGTTGTTCCGGAGTATTTTTACTACTGTGGCCGACGTTTAACCTGTGCCTGCGCATTCACTATCTTCTCTATGTTTTAAGAATCACCAATTGTGTTTTTTAACTTTCTGGTGACTTTTTTTAACTGTCTCCCATAAACATCTCCATGTCCGTGTATATTTTACCTCCATTTTCTCCCCTTACTCTGTTTCATGTTCCCCTTTTTTATCTCCTTATGTAAGTATCATTTTATTCTTGTTTTAGTTGTAGTGTCACTCGGCTGAAGAGCGGCGGATTGTGCCGCTGACCACCCTCCCCTGCCCATTTGAGGCAGGCGAATGAAATCACAATAATCACCATTGCAGTACGTTATCCAACAAAGGAAACTAGGCGTTGGGCACTATTGTGGGTTCATGTTTTTCGGCCTTGTAGATCTCTAACAAGTTAAGAGCGCGAACCTTTTCTGCACTGTGTAGAATACGTATATATTCCCTATAATGTGGCTGGTTTGTGGTAAATGCATTCCCAATGCCTGCAAATGCTCCCTGAATCTCATTCTAGAAGAACGCCGGTTTGACTTACATAAAATTTGTCACAGCTGCTGCAAATGATCTTGTAAACCCCACAACCATCAAATTTATCAGAATTATTACTCTAACACACAGTTAGAGATTCAGAGTGTTGTTAACCTAGATTTCCTGAAACACTTTTCTATTTGTTGTGACATTTTTCCGTAAAATTATACTGCAATAGTTTTCAGTTTTTCTTTATTACTTCTTTTCTCTGGGTGACTGTGAGTCTGCTTACTACTTACTTTCTGTTTTTTTTATCCTACTGTACGGGTAATTAAATTTCTACTTCTGTAGTGATCGTCAGTAGTAGCCATGTCAGAGGCAGAGACTCTCCAAAGCCAATAACCTCTCTTACATCCACAAAAACGAAATGCTATACCTCATACGTGTCAAAGTACACATGTTTACACCGGTGTTGTACCATATCCATTACTATTTTTTCATTTCTTGAATTTATCTACGTACCTGCAACCAAGGGGTAAATGACGTCCTTTAATTTATCTTACATTAAACAAATAAAAGAAAAAAATTTCCCCATTTTACATCTTTAGTGTCATTATTGGTTCGGGCAATTGTGATTGGTATTTAAAAAATCAGCTGACTCAAAACACTCAGCATATACCTGTAGGCAAATTGAGCAGACATGCTAATTAGAATTAAAGCCAACATCTAATTGTACTGCGAAAGCAACAGAAATTTTTCAGAGTGTGGAAACACTCAACATCTCAGTAATAAGTGAACTGAGTTACTTAACGCATACACTTCTAGCAGCTGTTGCCACAGCACGTGACCAACACGCAGTATACTAGTTTTCATGAGGGGAACCTTTTTTAAGGTGCATTACAACACCTTTACACTGTCAAACACTGTGGCTGGTCTAAACCTAACGGAGGTAAGGCAAAAATTGAAATCACTGCTGATCATCTGCACGTGGAAAAGTATGATACACGTGTTGTGTATGCACAATGGTAAGGACAGGTAGGATACAGAATGGCGCGGCAACTGTCGTCGTAGGAAAGCCGATCAGGAGCAGAAATGATCAGCGGACGAATTAACACAACAAACATAAGATTTACTTAACTTGTATTTTTCCAAGTCTAAAAAGACTCATTACTAATAACGCAGCAAGAAACAGAGTCCAGCTGTCACATTGTCCTTAAGGAAGAGGCTTCCTGCTCTACACCACGAACGACGTTGTCAGAACTGGAACTAGGTAGAGAAGAGGTTGCAAGTGCAAGTCGGATGAGTCACTGTCACCGGCCGTCCCATGTCACAGCGGCAGAAGGCGCTCGTGCTATAGAAACGCTGGAGGCGTGGCTCAGTGGGTGCACAAGATTGTGTCCGCCAGTGCGACCGCTAACGGCGTCAGACAGAAACTTGTGATTCCGTTAACAACTGTAGAACGCCAGTGGGATGGTATCGATACATGATACCTCAAAACGGAAACCACTGTAGTATAGAGACCTCAATAAACATATGGGAAAGAACGATACCAAGAGTCTTAAAATATGTGCCATGTTTTTTTTCGAATTCAGCTAAGTAAATGAGAACCTCAATCCTCAGCACACCTTAACAAACAAAGAGAGAGAGAGAGAGAGAGAGAGAGAGAGAGAGAGAGAGTGAGAGAGAGAGGGAGAGAGAGAGACACAGAGAAGAATCATCTAGAGGAAATACGTCCTCAAATGAAATGGAATATCATCTGGAACAACCTACACAGTAAAGCCCTTGCATCTAATATTAAAGATATACGGTACATAATTGTCAGCGAAATAATAGAAACTGACGAAAAATTAAACAAAACCCATCTCAACACATTTTTCCTGCATGAAACATGTGGTGTTGTCCATACATTAACTCACAGGTCGCCCTGCGGAAGGGAGTCTAAGACCTGATCTTACATCTGAAGGATGTAGATAAGAACACTCGAAAGTGCATCGAGGTAGTAGGAATGATCATACGCACATTTCAAAAACAACACAGCAATTAGCAATTTATCTGGCACTTGGCCACTTACATGATTCACAACTGACTGGCTCTTTTCTACGATTATTACTCAAACGTATAATTAGAACATCAAACAATAATAACTACGTAAAATTACTTGGCAACATGCTGAAAGTATTGATCACACCACGATAAATAGAACAATGGCAAAAATTGTGGCAGTGGAGTAACCTTTCCCAGTCCCTGCTCATTATTAATAACTTGAGCTCATTATCTTATATATCCCATTTTTACTATTTGCTAATTTATTATAAGTTTACAAATATGGAATGCTTTACAATGAAGAAAGAGAAGGCAGCAAGAATGCTCTGTTAAGACCGAAATATTTCAAAGTGACGATGTATCGTTCTTATAATGGAACAAATCCCAGATACAATACAAGGTAAAATTGATGTTATATTTCCTTTCTTAATAATACCACATGCAAAAATTTGTAAAGTTATTAATAACAGTTCTATAAAAATATTAGCTGAAGGAAACAAACAGAAATGGAATATACTCGTACGCCACAAAAAATCGACGACTTGATGTAACCAGTATTTCAATTTGGACATCTTCTGTTCTATAATGACCGTGCGACTGCTACGGTCGCAGGTTCGAATCCTGCCTCGGGCATGGATGTGTGTGATGTCCTTAGTTTAGTTAGGTTTAAGTAGTTCTAAGTTCTAGGGGACTGATGACCACAGCAGTTGAGCCCCATAGTGCTCAGAGCCATTTGAACTATTCTGTTCTATAATGAACGCCGGAAAGAATAAATTCAGCTTCGGCATAAAAAAAAGACAAGTCGTGGATACTGAAGTTCAAAGAAATTCAAGTGCGAGCTGGCCTATAACATGATCATCAATAAAACAAACAATCCGATATTGCGGCGTCATCTTTAGGCAATTTTTACACGTCAAATGCTGCGTTTGGTGCTTAGGAATTGCATCGCCAGCACATGTTTTTATTTACTGCCCGAGCAAGAGGAGAGTGTATATATTTAAGAAAGTGTAACAGAAACGGAAAGAAGTCGAGTGAAAAATAAATTTTTTATTTAATGAACCCAAAAAATTATTACCTAATACCAACCCTTTATAGTCATAATGAAATCCTGGTAGTTATTCATAAAATAATAGCTATTAACCTTTTCAAGAACATTCTTAGCAATTTCAGTAACGTCTACTGAGGGAGAGGCGGGGGGGGGGGGGTGAGGGGAGATACATTGTGACTACCATAAAAAATTAAAAAAATACAATTCACTAATACTTCAAAATTTTAAACATGGATGAAGCAGCAACTTTTGAAAATGTTCATGGTAAATGATAACAGCCAAACAGTTGCAAGATAAAGATTTATTGAAATCCTTGACCACGGTTTCGGCATATCTAAATGTATCTTCATCAGAAGCAAAAATAGACAGAAATCACACCCTGCAGTGGAGATACGTAAAATAATCGTGACAAAGGCGTCGTCAGTAGTTGAAATATCACCTCCATTTGACTCCTTTGGCACGATTGTTTTATCTCCACTGCAGGATGTGATTTTAGTGTTTTTTTTGTTTCTGATGAAGGTATATTTAGATATGGTGAAACCGTGATCAAGAATTTCAATAAATCTTCATCATGCAACTGTTTGGCTGCTATCACTAATGCTTTTTGAAGAGTTAGTGACATGTGCAAAGGGTTCTGACTCTGAAAATATTGAATATGGCACGCATTTGTGGAAAGTCAGATCTGCTAATGAGGGTTAAGTACAAGGGTTAAGTTTAACTGAAAAATTTAAAAAGTTTATGCAATATGGTAGAAAACTTCGTCAGAATAAAAAAAATATTTTTAAAAATTTTAAGGTATAGAACACCTGGTTAGATTACAACATTTTCAAAAGGAGTGCACAAAGCACACAGCCCCCCCCCCCCTCCCCCCCGCCCCACTCTTGGTACTGCGAGTATTATAGCTGATAATAACTAGTTATTCATGAAAATACGATGTATTCCTCTGATTTTTTAGCTTTTGCTCCCATTTATGGATCACACAGTACATTTCAGGACACCCGTTTCCGCATGCTGAGGAGTTGTTAATGGAATCTGTCCTGTTTTCTACAGCTAAATAAGAACTTCGAAGAGGACGTAATCGAATGTCTTGTCCCACAGTTCAGTATTCAGACGAACACTAGTAGCAGTAAAATACCCTGGCGGAAGTGGGATGTGTTGTACTATGAACACTTCCAAAATGATGGCCCGTCGGATGGTTTGGTTAATCCTTATGCGAGCTTATTTTCACTGCAGAAAAATTCATTCCCACAGGTGAAGAATGATGTGAGTATATGATGACGTTTCCTTATGTCTAACGTAACAAGAACTTTTCGCGTGGAGATCGCAACAAAGGATTCGCAGTGGACGTACACGCGTTTCTCATCGCCAACTTTCGGATTCTGAGAAAGGTCTAACCGTAGGCGTGAGGTATATAGGAGCATCATGCAAACAGATTGCACAGTACAATGACTGTGGAACAAATGGCAGAAGGAATGGGCATGGGTCCTGCCAGAAAGGCTGCACCAAGAAGAAGATCGTAGGACTGTCAGAATGGCACAGACATGGCGAACGACAGCAGCTGAAATCCAGGCAGAGATTGTGGGCGAAGTGTAACCACTAACCGTTGGGAACAGATTACTGGAACTCGCGTTCAGATCATAATCATCTTTTGGATGATGTGATCCACGAGTTGTCAAGCATCATTTACCGCTGCTAAAGTACCACAGATAATAGAGTATTGCCTGGATTAGAGCTGTCAAATAGGACACTGAATGACGTTCTGTGGCGTTCAGTGACTTATTTCACTTCTGTCATAGGCAGACCGACGCCAAATGTCCTTTAGAGGACGTAGATAGAATTAGATTTGATTCAGGTTTCGTTCCATAGACCCAAAAATGAGATGATTCTTGTTGTTGTAGAACTTATCAGTCCTGGTTAAAGATGACAGGAATGAGCAGTTATCGAAACTTATACCTCCATTACTCCTGGAACAATGGTGTGGGCAACTATTGGGTATGACAACAGCATTGATTTGGTAATTGTTGACCAGAGCCTCAATGCCCGTCAGTATGTGGCAAGCGTGGTAAACCCTGTTGTCGTACCCTTCGCAAGCAGGGTACCATACCAAGTATTCGAGCTGGATAAATCAAGACCAACACACTGCAGTCCACAACACAAATACCTTGAAGAATGTACAGATTCGTGACTGACCTGCCCGGTAATGTGATTTGTCTTAGAGCGTGCGTGTGATGTGATGGGAAGACGTATGCTTCCACGACATATACACTGTAATGGAACTGCCCAGTACACCTCTTGTTTCATAATGTATTGTAACATCCAATATGCAACTAACTGTAGACCACAATACTTATAACAGGTTTCTGAAATGCATTAATTTTAGTTTTTTGAATAACATGGTAGCAAAGCATTTTTCTGTTAACATTCAAAGAGAAAGATTTATACACAATAAATCTATTAAACAAAATTATTTTTCATATTTACAATTTACTTTGAAATCTTAATTACATTAGAAATTACAATCATTATTGCTATTTTTGTATTCTGTAAACAATAATAAACAGCAATGACAAATGGTCGATGTAGACTCCCTGAATATAATATAAATTATTAGTGTAAAATCGCTGTTTTCCTAGTGTTATTTGTATATTTTTGTTTTTGTCCACCTGATGGATGTGTAACTGGTTTTTGGAGGGTGTTACTTGTACTTGTGAGTCTTTTGTCAGTTGTAGTAGTTCGATCTTCTGTGTTGAAATGACGAGAGAGCACTGTTTTGTATATGTATTGTGGAATCTAGGAGATATGGAAAAAATTAGTTTTGAATAGAATATACACTCCAGCAACGTTCGAAAACCTGGAACCTGGAGACCTTTCTGTATCCAAGCGGCACAGACTCGTCCACTAAAACTAATGCGCCATGAACAAGAATGAGCATGATCTGCAATTACAGGTCAAGAAACAAAACGTTTTTATCAAAGTTACTGACAACAATTAACTGTTTTACTCACTCTCAGTTTCAAGCTTAACATAGTTGAAGACTTCCTAACTCCAATACGAAAGCATCCGGTGCTTGCTTTGTTATAATCTTCCTCATTAATAACAATTTTTGCAGATTTTTAAAAATTTCTTAATGAGGATGGGTGGTCAGAAATTTCATGACAATATTTTCGATTTTCGCCATTCTAATAAATTTTCTTTAATATCTTAAAGAGTTATTTGATGTCCTGTTGTTGATTCGTCCGCAGATAAAAGGAAACAGGATTAACAGATACGATGACACTAGCCTCTCTTTAACATAAATGCGTGTGTCTCATATCTCTTGCAGTGTTCTGGAAAATTTCGTTATCTGCAACGGTTAAGGTCACTGCAGACACCAGACTGAGCAGGGAGAACTAAATAAATATTCGCTTGTCTGTACTCTGAAACTGGAACTAGTGCGATGTTCCTCTTTAAGGGTAGCACACCGCGGAAGAGTAACTTTGTCGTAAAACAGTAGTGCGTGAGAGCTCGTTAAACCACTGCTGCGAGGCAGGGATCGCCTGAGGTTATTTCCCCGTGGACTTGCGAACAAGTACATTTTCGTACGCACGGCGGCGGCGGCGGCGCTGTTATGACGGGTGGGCAGGCTCGTGGAAAAGACTGACAGTGATCGCCGGAAATGGCAGCAGGAGAACAGGAGCATAGAAGAGCAGAGCTCCGAGGGCCTAACGAGCCGGCCGAGATAATCAGCGCCTCGTGAGACACCGTCCTCCGAAATTAGGGGGGAACAAACTCGCGGGGCGCGAGCCGTGCCCAAACCAGATGTTCCTTGGGCAGGTCAATTAACAGCCCAGAGAGATTAGCTTCTCACGCGGGCCGGACCGAGACGAATGCTGTGCGGGCTGCGCGCAGACGTTAACGGATGCACTCGCTGCAGTCGTTCGCTCGTCGTAATATGGACCGGAATAGCGGGTCACAGAAATCGACGCTGCAGAAATGCTCTACAAAATCCGAGGGCATCACACCCCGTAAACAGTTGGGTCGCATTTCTATGATTGTCACTTGCTGTATGAATTACGGACAGAAGCTAGTTGTGTTGCCTGTGTATTGTTGCCGTCCGCTGTGGCCGAGCGGTTGTAGGCGCTTTAGTCCGGAACCGCCCTGCTCCTACGGTCGCAGGTTCGAATCCTGCCTCGGGCGTGGATGTGTGTGATATCCTTAGGTTAGTTAGGTTTAAGTAGGACTGATGACCTCAGATGTTAAGTCCCATAGTGCTTAGAGCCATTTTTGTGTTATGACCAGACGAAGCTTCAGTAGGCCGGTCTAAATGTGGGCTATTTGACTGCTCTGGGAGATGGGTCTTTGGAACTGCAAGGTATAAAATATTAGTTCACTTTACTATAAGGCTGAATAAAAAGGTTTATTTAACTTGATACAGATATATTCAACAGGACTGCTTGGTAATTTAAAAAGTGTCACCAACTATTAAAGCATCAGTTTATGCACTATTTAACAAATGTCTTGAAGTAAAATGTTGAGCACTTACAAAATTACATGTCCATTGAAACGTCCCCTTTCAAAATTAAGAATGCCTGCGCTGGCAAACTTCTCCGTCACTTGATTTTCAAACAGCTGAGTAAAACTGAACGTACTCTGACATTTCTCTCTTTACTTATTCTGATCAGCACTAAACTGACGCACAATATTTTTAGCGCAACTCAATCTGCCTTTCAATAAACCCTACAAAAGAATGGCCCTGACTAACAAAATCCCATACCTTTCATGAATCATTTACCTCACAAAAATCTTCGTTACTCTAACTACTGCAATACAGCGAGCGCCAATACTCCCAGCGAAGTAAAAGATTCTGACTACTGAAGGCTCTAACTATTGATAGGCATAGTTAGCAAATGAAAGATTTTGATAGAGAACAATGTATTTACCTTAATAACGTTCAAAAGTCATTACATCCATCTTTACAAATTTCCTTTTTTTGACGGACACACGTCCAGATCCTCTTTCTCCCCACATCCACTACTGCTGGCGGCTCACCTCCAACTGCCCAACGCTAAACACTGTAAACATGCAACTGCCCAACACTACACAAACGAATATTCCAAAAATGAGTCCAACCAGGCAGACTGCACACAGTGCGGTCAGCGACTTTCATACACAGCACTACATGGCATTACCAACATAAAAACCTAAACATCCTGCTTACATAGACATAAAAACCTAAGCGGCCTAGTTACACCATCTGAGCCTTCACTGAGGCTGGTCGTACTCGATGATGTAAACTTCTTCAGCTGAGGCAGAGAGCTGGGCAGAGCGCTTCCATGCTCAGCTCTATGTTGACATCCATGTGAGTACGCTGTTTTGCTGTGAGAGCACGTTCTTTCTTCAGTCTCTCTTATTCTTCTTTGCGGATTGTAGCGGTACATCGCTAATCTGTGGGGTATCGATATGCATTTGCAAACTATGATTCGGTACCGCGTTCTTTGGACGATACTACACCCTATATTCCTCTCACGTCACACAAAGTGATGCTTTAGCAAGTTTCACCGTCTGGAATCTGCCATATTTGTCACGTGGTTTTCCATTATCTCCAGTGTACATAAAAGCGCCTCGCTCTGACGTATGTCGTTTTCTAGATAATACACGCCACTAAATGTGAAATATTCATTTAATTCATCTTTGGGTCACCCCACATTAGGATCCAGTATGAATTTATTTATATCTTCACTCTCTTCCTCCACACTGAATACCCTACGATCTCCTACACTTACCAGAAACTTGATACCAGTAACCCAGAATTACGAAATCCTACCAGAATTATATAGTGCGGACAAACTCAGCTTACAGAGAAAAGCTGTGATTGAGAATGTTTCCTGTTGACTGTAATTATGAAACTGGGATTCGAAAATGATTTATCACTGATGATGCCTCATCAGAACAATTGAAACTAGACGTAGTTCAAAGACTAAGGTCCTCACATACCATTCAAAAGGAAGATGACATCACTATCACAACCTACACAAGAGAACAGTTTTTTATATGAAACCACACACTGCAAAGTCTGCCACAGCAACCTGCGCACCGGAAACAGCGTTCAGACTTATCTTTTTGTGAGTGGAATTCACACTTACAGAAAGGTAAGTCTGGACGCTGTGTCATCCCTGAGTTAATCCGCATTCCCTATTGCATTTGTAGCAACACCCCAACACCCCCCCCCCCCCCCACCAAAAAAAAAAAAACTTACATCTACATACCCACCACATGCCAAAACAAGCAACACATCAGCCCCCAGAAATTCACCTTCCACTTTTAGCAAAATACTCCTCCTTCCTCTTCCCCATCCCACTCCCCTCCTTCATATTCCTCCTCCCATTAATAAATACATGGTTGGCAGTCCTTTTCTCCCACTATTCCCTGTCACACTTTCTATACTGTTCCTCAAACGGCGTTGTTCACCTATTGCTCGCCTCCTGTAATTCCAGAAAAGTGAAATCCTACAGCTTTATTAAGAGTAAAGTAAATTACCATACTGAAAATAAATACATAAATAAAAAATTTAAAGGAATACATTTTGCTTTAAATCGTTAATGTAGAATTATCTGTTTAATAATTTTAAAAACGTTTAAATATTTATATTTTTAATTTTGTTTTGATATGTACATTTTCTTAATGCTCTCTGCTGAAAAGCAGCAACATGAGGCTGCCAGCCCTCTCTCGCCCTAACGTAGAGTAAAGTAAAATTAAAAAAATTCTTTGATATCACAACGTGCAAATGTCCGTGGTAGAACATTGCCACTCTGGGTGAATGTACAATGAACAGACTAGGACGAACACCAGACCAGCATGGAGTAGATCTCCTTTCTCCTGGCTAACAAACTCCTTCTCAGGATCGTACAGAGTACTCTTGCCTGAATCGAATTGGAGCACTGGCATAAAAGCATCGATGACGATATTTTATTTAACACCTTTGTTCTTGAAAGTTTGATAGTCAACTGCAATTGCACTCTTTTGTACTGCTATTGGACAAGACTGGTAATCAAAAACGTATTATTTACAAGAAAGTCTATTTTTTTTTCAAAATCAGAACACTAGAACACTACAGTCCATTCTTTTATATATATACTTTCTTGTAAATAATATATTTTTAATTATCAGTCTTTTCCAATAATAGTATAAAATCAGGTAGTTTTATCACTACAACTGGTGCATCTTTTACATTTTACTGTTATTACGAACGTTGATATTACGTAGTAAGTAAGCTACTACATTTGCGAGAATTCTCCATATGGAATCGTCACCGTGTGTATCAGTCCATAGTACAAAAAGGTGAAACAACCCCTTGCAATTTAACTTTCACGGTGTAACGTTATTCATTGTCACTTTCATCTGGTTACTACTTTATGCAGTCTTCTGGACGGTTAGGCAACAGGTTCTGGATCTATAAAAGGCATTAACCACTGTGGGTCCTCGGCCTTTCCTGCAGATAATAGTGTAGTTTTTCCGCAGCTGCATGAATGGAGTCGGCCTCCATGAGGAGATGGACAGGTTCAAGGAACTTAGGATAACAACGTTCAGCTTAATAATAAAGTGTTGAGCCACGTGAAATATACTCATAACCGTGACTGAGAAAGTAATATTCCTGTTCTGGCATGATCAGGAGTCACTAAACATATTGATTTCAACGACTTCTTATGGTAACGTAGCATATGCTTGCGAATACAAAAAGCTAATTTCCTCAGTGGGCAGCAGTATATTCTGTCGTTCCCATTAAAGTTGCGGTTGGTTATTCTTACATACAAAATTTCTAACTTCATTAGCCGATTACGTAACGTATCTCAAATTAATGAAAAACTCTCACTGACACTGTTCTTACATTAAGTTATAGATATATCAGTACAGACAGTTTTTCAAACGCTTTACTAAGTCATTGCATCAGTATTAAGTCTTTGCTAGTCGGTTGCCTGTCCCCAATAGCGTTCGTTGGCGGTTTGCAAGCCATGAGGCTCCTTCGTTCGCCATTACATTAGAGTGCTATGTCTGGTCTGGTTCCGGCCATAATTTGCAGAGCTACAGATAAAATCACCTTTGTTTGATGGACAGTCACGTTGTTGAACAGTCATTACTACATGCAAGATGTCTGGTAAGATCAGGCCAATTTATAATCAGTGCTGAAGTAAACTTTTCCGTGTGAGGCTAGCTGGTTTTGTGTACTAGCAGCGCTCCAGGAATTAATATCTGATCGCGTGTTTCCACACGGTGGAAAATGTCCGAAGAGGTTGCGAATTCGTAATTGCTTTGAAGCTGGTTACTGCAACGTTTATAACTTTATCTCATTCCGTGCCGTCTTAATATCTCCGACATTAAATGCTCATGGAATGTACCATTAGTTCTTGCACTCATGACTGTGGATTGCACTCCCGACGAGGTTGTCTTGTTTGTAAGAATGGGTTTTTACCAAATTATTACTGCAAGGTTGCAAAATGTGCCAGTTGTCTTTAACCAATGAAAACGTGTTGCGAGCTTGTTGCTTAATATCAATGTGCCACACTAGTGAGCCACCATCTTGTCTTTCTACAGAGCTCAAATATACCATTCACAGTCACCATAATAACTCGTAACACTGTTATAAATCGCCACTGAACTACACAACAGGCAATGAGAATTATAAATAATAATTAGTAGAAGTTCTATGCATGCTAGTTAGATTTGAGGAACTGAATAAGGTACGACAACGTGTGATGTACTACTCGATGCTGATACGAGACTCATGATTCCTCTGTAACACTGATCTACAACGATAGTACATTTGACAGCAAGCTAACGATTTAGTAAATGAGCTTCCCGCTTGTCAATTATTTCTGCATTTTGAATTTATACTTACAAAACCTGGCAGATTGCCTCACAGCACTGTTGGACACTATAAGCTGAAACGTAACGCAAATATTCAATGCTTTCAGAAAAAAAAGTGTTGCATTACTTATTGAACTCCCCTCGTATTACAGTAGGGGAATGCACATATGCTAGTGTTTGTGTAAATATGTTGCAGAAACTGCAAATAGTAATGAGTCTCCCAGTATCCTGGGGTAGCTAACAGTACCACGTATCAAGATGAGTAGCAATAACGGCACGGCGAAGAACTTCAGCGGCGTTTCTGTGCAAATGAAAACATTAGAAATGCTGTAATGTACATTCAGCTCTTCATGCCTTTGTATTCCGAAAAATTTCTTTGTTTATGTGCCAGGCAAAGGGCTTGTTGACTGAATACTTAAGCCCAGTCAGGGAGGCCTACTGTCAGTGAATTAAGAAGAATATATCCCCCATGAGTTACAGCTGCTATCCTTTGGTTCTTCTTGTAGCTGGAATTTATTTAAAGCGGTATTAGTGCGGTGCAGTTGCTGGAGTGACAATAATTAACAGTGAAGCCTGTTATTTCAGATGGTCAAGATTTACCAAAAATGACAATTATTCCATTAAAATGCTTTCTTTTCGCTGTTATCTTTGAGACTATGAAAAAAGCTATTAGCTTGCGAGCAGTGACAAAAGTTATTTTACAATTCGCAGTCAGATAGTACTTTACTCAGTTACATCAGCTGAACTGTGCGGTTAATTCGGTCAAATGTACTAGGCACTTTTAGTGGTGCCCATACTTAGTTCAGATTACGTAGTTCTTGTACGCTGTTGTAAGGTGTTAATTTGGGCCGTCAGACTATGAACATCTTTTTACACAAACCTGTGTACTTAATATGTAATCTGTGCTAATTAGAACCCCATGAACCCCATGAACCATGGACCTTGCCGTTGGTGAGGAGGCTTGTGTGCCTCAGCGATACAGATAGCCGTACCGTAGGTGCAACCACAAAGGAGGGGTATCTGTTGAGAGGCCAGACAAACGTGTGGATCCTGAAGAGGGGCAGCAGCCTTTTCAGTAGTTGCAGGGGCGACAGTCTGGATGATTGACTGATCTGGCCTTGTAACAATAACCAAAACGGCCTTGCTGTGCTGGTACTGCGAACGGCTGAAAGCAAGGGGAAACTACAGCCGTAATTCTTCCCGAGGACATGCAACTTTACTGTATGGTTAAATGATGATGGCGTCCTCTTGGGTAAATTATTCCGGAGGTAAAATGGTCCCCCATTCGGATCTCCGGGCGGGGACTACTCAAGAGGACGTTGTTATCAGGAGAAAGAAAACTGGCGTTCTACGGATCGGAGCGTGGAATGTCAGATCCCTTAATCGAGAAGACAGGTTAGAAAATTTTAAAAGGGAAATGGATAGCTTAAAGTTAGATATAGAGGGAATAAGAGAAGTTCGGTGGCAGGAGGAACAAGACATTTGGTCAGGTGAATACAGGGTTATAAATACAAAATCGAATAGAGGTAATGCTGGAGTAGGTTTAATAATGAATAAAAAAATTAGCGTGCGGGTAAGCTACTACAAACAGCATAGTGAACTCATTATTGTGGCCAAGATAGACACAAAGCCCACGCCTACTACAGTAGTACAAGTTTATATCCCAATTAGCTCTCCAGATGATGAAGAAATTGAAGAAATGTATGATGAGCTAAAAGAAATTATTCAGATAGTGAAGGGAGACGAAAATTTAATAGTAATGGGTGACTGGAATTCGAGTGTAGGAAAAGGGAGACAAGGAAACATAGTGGGTGAATATCGATTGAGGCTAAGAAATGAAAGAGGAAACCGTCTGGTAGAATTTTGCACAGAGAATAACTTCATCAAAGCTAACACGTGGTTCAAGAATCATAAAAGAAGGTTGTATACATGGAAGAATCCCGGAGATACTAAAAGGTATAAGGTAGATTAATAATGGTAAGACAGAGATTTAGGAATCAGGTTTTAAATTGTAAGACATTTCCAGGGGCAGATGTGGACTCTGACCACAATCTATTGGTTATGAACGGTAGATTAAAATTGAAGAAACTGCAAAAAGGTGGGAATTTAAGGAGATGGAACCTGGATAAACTGACTAAACCAGAGGTTGCAAAGAGTTTCAAGGAGAGCATAAGGGAACAATTGACAGCAGTGGGGGGAAAGACGTACAATAGAAGGAGAATGGGTAGCTCTGAGGGATAAAGCAGTGAAGGCAGCAGAGGATCAAGTAGGTAAAAAGACGAAGGCTAGTAGAAATCCTTGGGTAAAAGAAGAAATATTGAATTTAACTGATGAAAGGAGAAAATATAAAAACGCAGTAAAAGAAGCAGGCAAAAAGGAATACAAACGTCTCAAAAATGAGATCGACAGGCAGTGCAAAATGGCTAAGCAGGGACGGATGAGGACAAATGTAAGGATGTAGAGGCTTATATTACTAGGGGTAAGATAGATACTGCCTACAGGAAAATTAAAAGAGACCTTTGGAGAAAAGAGAGCCACTTGTATGAATATCAAGAGCTCAGATGGAAACCCAGTGCTAAGCAAAGAAGGGAAAGCAGAAAGGTGGAAGGATTATATAGACGGTCTATACGAGGGCGATGTACTTGAGGACAGTATTATGGAAACGGAAGAGGATTTAGATGAAGATGAAATGGGAGACAGGATACTGCTTGAAGAGTTTGACAGAGCACTGAAAGACCGAAGTACCCTCAGACTTCAAGAAGAATATAGTAATTCCAATCCTAAAGAAAGCAGGTGTTGACAGATGTGAAAAATACCGAACTGTCAGTTTAGTAAGCCACAGCTGCAAAATAATAACACGAATTCTTTACAGACGAATGTAAAAACTGGTAGAAGCAGACATCGGGAAAGATCAAAATTCAAATGGTTCAAATAGCTCTCATCACTATGGGACTTAAAATCTCAGATCATCAGTGACCTAGGACTTAGAACTACTTAAACCTAACCAACCTAAAGACATCAAACACATCCATGCCCGAGGCAGGATTCGAACCTGCGACCGTAGCGGTCACGCGGCTCCAGACAGAAGTGCCTAGAACCGCTCGGCCACATAGGCCGGCGGGGGAAGATCAGTTTGTATGCCGTAGAAATATTGGAAACGTGAGGCAATATTGACCCTACGACTTATCTTAGAAGCAAGATTAAGGAAAGGCAAACCTACATTTCTAGCATTTGTAGACTTAGAGAAAGCTTTTGACAATGTTGACTGGAATACTCTCTTCCAAATTCTAAAGCTGGCAGGGGTAAAATACAGGGAGCGAAAGGCCATTTACAGTTTGTACAGAAACCAGATGGCAGTTAGAAGAGTCGAGGGGCGTGAAAGGGAAGCGGCGGTTGGGAAGGGAATGAGACAGGGTTGTAGCCTCTCCCCAATGTTATTCAATCTGTATATCGAGCAAGCAGTAAAGGAAACAAAAGAAAAATTCGGATAGGTATTAAAATCCATGGAAAATAAATAAAAACGTTGATGTTCGCCGATGACATTGTAATTTTGTCAGAGACAGCAAAGGACTTGTAAGAGCAGTTGAATGGAATGAACAATGTCTTGAAAGGAGGATATAAGATGAACATCAACAAAAGCAAAACGAGGATAATGGAATGTAGTCGAATTAAGTCGGGTGATGCTGGGGGAATTAGATTAGGAAATGAGACACTTAAAGTTGTAAAAGGAGTTTTGCTTTTTGGGGAGCAAAATAACTGATGATGGTCGAAGTAGAGAAGATATAAAATGTTAACATCGAGTATAGATTTAAGTGTCAGGAAGGCGTTTCTGAAAGTATTTTTATGGAGTGTAGCCACGTATGGAAGTGAAACACTGACGATAAATGGTTTGGACTGGAACAGAATAGAAGCTTTCGAAATGTGGTGCTACAGAAGAATGTTGAAGATTACATGGGTAGATCACATAACTAATGAGGAGGTATTGAATAGAATTGGGGAGAATAGAAGTTTGTGGCACAACTTGACGAGAAGAAGGGACCGGTTGGTAGGACATGTTCTGAGGCATCAAGGGATCACAAATTTAGCATTGGAGAGGAGCGTGGAGGGTAAAAATCGTAGAGGGAGACCAAGAGATGAATACATTAAGCAGATTCCGAAGGATGTAGGTTGCAGTAAGTATTGGGAGATGAAGAAACGTACACAGGATAGGGTAGCATGGAGATCTGCATCAAACCAGTCTCAGGACTGAAGACCACAACAACAACAACAGCTAATTAGAAAGCCTTTACAGAAATTCCTGTTGGGTTTACTAAGATCGTACCACAACAGAACAGGTATGGATTACAAATCAGTGTGAAAGTTGCTTAAAACCTGATTTTAACTACCAGTTGAATATCCCGAAGACATGGTACTCTTTCAATATCAGTAGGTAACTATACAGAATCAGTTTAAGAACCACATTAATTCGGTCTCTGTGGCTCTGTTTGCAGAATTCCAACAGCCATTTCGTGCATTTAGTGCATTTTATATTTAAATAAGCGAGTCGTGAAAGTGGACTACGGCTATTGTATGCCTACAACTTCTGCGGCACAGTAATGAGAGCAAAGGCTATTATTTTACACATTTATTAAACATTTCGAAAGGAAAGAACTGAATTTTCGCTTTGGGTTTCTTTGCTTCATTTTTCAGAGAACGACACTCCAGGCGAACGAAGGTCACTCAGTGCAAATCAAAGAAGTTGAGCGGAACCGTGCGCCGGCCGCGGTGGTCTAGCGGTTCTAGGCTCGCAGTCCGGAACCGCGCGACTGCTACGGTCGCAAGTTCGAATCCTGCCTCGGGCATGGATGTGTGTGATGTCATTAGGTTAGTTAGGTTTAGATAGTTCTAAGTTCTAGGGGACTGATGTTAAGTCCCATAGTTCTCAGAGCCATCTGAACCATTTTTGAGCGGAACCGTCGATTATATGAACACGCAGTGCGATCCTCCGATCGCAAGTGGATCTTCTTGGGTCATCTGTCAGATCATTGGGGTTTGTTATATGCGTGTTAGAAAAAAAATATCTTTTTTATTAGTATACATGATCATTTTCTGTCTTCCCTTTGAGATGGATACTCAGCTATTGTTTTGTCTTTGTGATGCTGCAAATGAAATTGGAAGATTGGTGAAACTACAGCTGCAACTCCTTTCATTAGAAGTTGTAAGCTTGTGTTCGAAAAGCATGGACTAAATAAACACTAATACTTTTGTGATATTCATAATACACTACTGGCCATTAAAGTTGCTACACCACGAAGATGACGTGCTAGAGACGCGAAATTTAAGCTACAGGAAGAAGATGGTGTGATATTCAAATGATTAGCTTTTCTGAGCATTCACACAAGGTTGGCGCCGGTGGCGACACCTACAACGAGCTGACACGAGGAAAGTTTCCAACCGATTTTTCATACACAAACAGCAGTTGACTGGCGTTGCCTGGTGAAACGTTGCTGTGATGCCTCGTGTAAGGAGGAGAAATGCATACCATCACGTTTCCGACTTTGATAAAGGTCGGATTGTAGCCTATCGCGATTGCGGTTCATCGTATAGCGACATTACTGCTCGCGTTGGTAGAGATCCAATGACTGTTAGCAAAATATGGAATCGGTGAGTTCAGGAGGGTAATACGGAACGCCGTGCTGGGACCGAACGGCCTCGTATCACTAGTAGTGGAGATGACAGGCATCTTATTCGCATGGCTTTAACGGATCGTGCAGCCACGTCTCGATCCCTGAGTCAACAGATGGGGACGTTTGCAAGACAACAACCATCTTCACGAACAATTCTACGACGTTTCCAGCGGAGAGGACTATCAGCTCGGATACCATGGCTGCGGTTACCCTTGACGCTGCACACAGAAAGCGCCTGCGATCTTGTGCCCAACGACGAACCTGGGTGCACGAATGGCAAAACGTCATTTTTTCCGATGAATACAGGTTCTGTTTACAGCATAATGATGGTCGCATCCGTGTTTGGTGACATCGCGGTGAACGCACATTAGAAGCGTGTATTCGTCATCGCCATACTGGCGTATCACCCGGCGTGATGGTATGGGGTGCCATTGGTTACACGTCTCGGTCTCCTCTTGTTCGCATTGACGGCACTTTGAACAGTGGACGTTACATTTCAAATGTGTTACGACCCGCGGCTCTACCCTTCATTCGATCTCTGCAAAACCCCACATTTCAGCAGGATAATACACGACCGCATGTTGCAGGCCCTGTACGTGCCTTTTTGGATACAGAAAATGTTCGACTGCTGCCCTGGTCTTAATTTATGGATCAAAACAACAGTTATAAATCAATGATATAATAATGAAGAGTTTATTTATTCTTCATTCTCCAGATCTCTCCCTAACAGAAAACGTCTGGTCAATGATGGCCGTGCAACTGGCTCAACACAATACGCCAATCACTACTCGTGATGAACTATGGTATCGTGTTGGACCTGCATGGGCAGCTGTACCTGTACACTCCATCCAAGCTCTGTTTGACTCAATGCCCAGTTGTCTTCAGGCCGTCATTACGGCCAGAGGTAGTTGCTCTGGGTATTGATTTCTCAGGATCTATGCACCCAAATTGCGTGAAAATGTAATAACACGTCAGTTCTGGTATAATATATTTGTCCAATGAATACGCGTTTATCATCAGCATTTCTTGTTGGTGTAGCAATTTAATGGCCAGTAGTGCAGAAATATGTAAATTTGTATATACATTATACTCCGCAAGACACTTAACGATGTGTGGCGAGGTACGAAGCTAGTAACGCTATCTGACTTGAATATAAATGGAGCTTGGTTTGGAGGTGGCTTCAACAGCAGTAGGTCTAGGGTAACACTGGGAGGTGGATCCACCAGCATCATGTTCGGGTACGGTTCAGAGATGATATCAGCAGCATTATGTTCATAACAACATCCAAAGTCGGATACACCCTCGTTATGTCGGAACTAACTAGCAAGCATACAAAATAGCGCAGTTGGGCTATGTGTTGACACTGGTTACGCTGTCTTCACATACTTCGACGGACATGCTCCACTTAGCTCTGTACCACTCGGTTCCAACAAAATTTTATTCTTGCACTTCATTACTATTCTTCTGTGCAACGAAGTTTTTGTTAGACAAGCGCTGAACTTGTAAGAAGCTGCTATTCACTGGAAAAGTAGGATGCTCAGGTATCGGCCCATATAACGTGACGAAATTAAGGAATAATGGCGCAAGTCTCTAATGTGCCACAAATTGTGTGTGGAGTCAAAAAGGCATAAATATTACATGAACCGCAGATGTACCGAATTTAATTGATTAACAGTTCAGAAAAGCATTTTACTACTAGTGCACAGGGCAACATATCAGCTTAGAACAATTCGTCTTTATGTGAAGTTGTACTTATATTTACACGCAAAAAATTAAAAAGGAAAGAAACCGAAATAAATACACCCTAACACATAAAACTAAAAGAGACATGTTCAACATTATTACAATTCACAGACAGAATATTCGAATTGCAGAATGAATAACAAAGTGGAGTTTCCCAAAGACACATTCATCTACGCAAGCTACCACTGCAAGATGGTTCAAATGGTTCAAATGGCTCTGAGCACTATGGGACTCAACTGCTGTGGTCATTAGTCCCCGAGAACTTAGAACTACTTAAACCTAACTAACCTAAGGACATCACACACATCCATGCCCGAGGCAGGATTCGAACCTGCGACCGTAGCAGTCGCACGGTTCCAGACTGCGCGCCTAGAACCGCGAGACCACCGCGGCCGGCGCACCTGCCATCTGACAACAAGTAATGGAATCTCTGTAAAATTCTGAGTCATTTCCCACCCTTGTCCAGAGATTAGTAACAGCTGGACTAGGCAATGATCTTCCGTTGTGTATGGTACCTTTGTAAGGTGGCAGATTAAATGAAGGCCAGTTTCGAACCTTAAATGAGAGATTTTATGCATCATAATGGGAAGGTGAATATGTCACCTGACTTATTTCGGCAGATTCGACTATAAAAATGTACGGTATGCAATGCAAAGGGATGACACTCAGTCGACGGTATTAACTCACTGAACCTATATACTGCATGGTAATGAGCAAAAGGTGAAACAAGTGGCTGCACAGAACGGTGCGTTTGGAAGCAAATGTGAGAGGTGTGCCACAGGTGACAATAGGTAACAATAGAAAATTGTACTGAAATGCAGGAGGATCTGCAGCGAACTGACGCATGGTGCAGGGAATGGCAAATGAATCTCAATGTAGACAAGTGTAATATGCTGCGAATACATAGAAAGATAGATCCCTTATCATTTAGCTACAAAATAGCTGGTCAGCATCTGGAAGCAGTTAATTCCGTAAATTATCTGGGAGTAGGCCTTAGGAGTGATTTAAAATGGAATGATCATATAAAATTGATCGTCGGTAAAGCAGATGCCACACTGAGATTCATTGGAAGAATCCTAAGGAAATGCAATCCGAAAACAAAGGAAGTAGGTTACAGTACGCTTGTTCGCCCACTGCTTGAATACTGTGGGATCCGTACTAGATTGGGTTGATAGAAGAGATAGAGAAGATCCAACGGAGAGCAGCGCACTTCGTTACAGGATCATTTAGTAATCGCGAAAGCGTTACGGAGATGATAGATAAACTCCAGTGGAAGACTCTGCAGGAGAGACGCTCAGTAGCTCGGTACGGGCTTTTGTTAAAGTTTCGAGAACATACCTTCACCGAAGAGTCAAGCAGTATATTGCTCCCTCCTACGTATATCTCGCGAAGAGACCATGAGGATAAAATCAGATAGATTAGAGCCCACACAGAATCATACCGACAATTCTTCTTTCCACGAACAATACAAGACTGGAATAGAAGGGAGAACCGATAGAGGTACTCAGGGTACCCTCCGCCACACACCGTCAGGTGGCTTGTGGAGTATGGATGTAGATGTAGAAAGCTTTTAAAGGGATCCTGCGGCGAGAGTCAACGAACGGGCCAGGTGACTCAGCCAGGAGGACAAGTAGCTGGCCACCGGAGTGGTATGGAAAGAAGCTTTAGAAAACTGTGATGCGGAATTTCCAAATGGATACAAACAAACCAGTGATGTAGTTGATCATGTTAACAGTGCGTGGTACGCTCATGATGGATGCATGTAACTTTTTTGGCGTCTGGGCGGGCACAAACTGTCCGATTGGCGGAAGCTATCTGGGAAGGAGTAAATTGCCAAGATTTTGACGCATTTTAATGGTAGGGCCTTTGTGATTGGCAGAGAGAGTTCCCACAACACATGAGGAAGGCTCCAATTGGCCAGAAAAAGCTGTGACGTGGAGCATTAAAGGACAAAGGAGGGGGACAGTTTTGCTATGAGAAAGACAAGACCGAAAATTTCGGGGACTCTCCTCTAAACTGTTGTCAAGTGCAGAATGGGGCACATAACACTCTGTACGACGCAGAGGAGAAATTTGAGAGAACACTGCGTTCACTGCGGCTGACATTCAGCTAGATATTAGCTGAAGTGTCGTTGAGCTCCAAGAGCGGAGAAACGAACCAGCCACTTAATTAATTGTTCTTTCGAGAACTGAGAAAGCATTGCAATACGCACGCTGCTCCATCCATGCATGTGCATATCGCCATATTTCAAGACTAGGGATGAGTGCGTGTTTCCTCATCTAACAATTAACATATGAGAGTTTCTGCTGATTAAATCAGCAACGTTTTTGAGCTGATAAAATCAGCAAATGTTACTTAAAAACCGTCTTAAAAACCGAAACCGGTCATATGAATAAAAAATTTGTAATCAAGACGGTTTTTAAGTAACATTGCTGTTATCCCATAAGACATTATGTCTGGTTTTGCAAAATCAACAAAGTTTTTGATTAGTTTTTATAGGAATTTCAGAGGACGAGAGCAGCCATGCAGACGACAGCACATGGCACCTAAGGTAAATACCGTGAGATGAGACGCAAACGTGTCAGTTCACTAGCTTGCGTCCACTGTGAACTTGAGCAACCTTGAGTAATCTTTTGCTCAACTTGTCATAAAAACTAACCATCCTCCGTAGACTTGCCGTCCTGAATAGTACTGAACTTAGTACTAGAATCGGATGATTTGTTGTAATATTGGCCAACTTCATGACATGGTAGTAAGATTAATTTTGTAAAGAAACTTCTGGTTAATATTTGATACTGTTGAGTTTTGATTTATTTCTCGATTACTCAGGACGAGATGCGTTGTCTTTGCAACTGTCCTAACATTGTCACATCACAAACTGTGTAAATTCGTGTATTTGTTTGATAATAATTCAGCATCAAACCAATTTGTTTACACCGTTGTGCTCTGTCATAGAATAAAGGTCCACTCCTTACTCCATTGTTTTATTCTGTAGACGCTAACGCACTCGAAGAGTGTTTTTTTCTGACATCTGACGAAAGAGAAAAGGAATTAAGTGTCAGACCTTTTACACGACATCATAAGCAGCTACATGCTACATTTGCAGTGTTGCCGTGTCTGGCAAGCATCGACTGCTCACGAAAGGGGTAGCACCATGTTTGAGGAAAAATCGCTGTTTTGCACTGCCCCAGATGACCATCCTAGCGGCGCCCTGGGAGGAGGAAGCGGAATGAAAGCTGACGGGTTGAGAAGGTATGTGCTGTCATGCCAGTGATCAAGTTGAATTTACAAAGAACACACCAGTGTGAGCCCACGTATCAGTATGACGCTGCCCCCTCTCTGTTCTATATACATACCATAAGTCCAATATTTTGGAAAGGCACAGCGGTGCTTCAGTGTGCGTCATGGTGCATCGTGTATGACTTCCGGGCATCGCTGATTGTGATCGAGGAAAAACTAAATGTACAACTGTATGTTGTGTGTCCTCAAGTGTTACTCATTATGAGACAGTATTGTGGTGCCATTTTTCAACAGGACAATGCTAGTTCACATATGGCTCGCATCGCTGTGAACTGGATGAGTGACATTAAGGTAATCACGTGGCCAGGAAGATCCACAGAACTGTCCACAATAGAGCATGTGTGGAACCAGCCCAGACATCAACTAGTCCTCAGAGCCAGTATACGAGACACTATATTTATGGGCCTGCTTGCCTTTGGAGAAGAAACAACAGCATTCGCCGTCGAATCAATCGGTATATCCAGACCACAGGGGATGCAAAGTCATACAGATAAGTGGGCTCACTCTGCTAAATTCTTTGTAAATTCAACTTGATCAATGGCATAACATCGCATACCTTCTCAACACCTTACGTTTCATTCCGTTTCTTCCTCCGTTTCTGGGTGCTTCACTTTTCTTTATCATCTGTGTGGTTCAAACAAAAAAGCAGCTAATAAACAATGTAACTAACGATATGTTGCTGTACCTTTGATACATTTGGTAGTCAAACTAGTGGAGAGCGGGTTCAGATTGTATAAGCTTTCATTGTGTTGTTTTGCTAACCAAGACTTGTATGACAAGTACTTACGTTTAGGTGTGAACTTATTTTCCTGTTAGGAACTCGTTACAATGTCTGTGACGTTCAACGAAGACCACTTGTGTTGAACTCATTGTGTTCTTCGCTATAGAGGATGAACTATATGTTCACGTGTTTCTTGCGGAAGTGTTCTAAGTCCAGGATACTTCAGAAAGGTTATCAAACCCTTGTCGAATTTCCATTTGCTATCTAGTTTTCTACTGAAAGTAGGTCGGATACTTGCAGATACGTCACGTGGTGCTTTTATCGATCTCTGTGCTATATTACCCTGAACCTTCTTGTCCCATTGTGATTTGGATTCTCGCCCAGACCGAGTATTGATATGGAGAAGACGTTAGAGATACTCGGGCTACATACTCCAGCCGGTACTCGCTCCAATACGCAGCGCCGCCGCTGCAAGCGCGTCACGTGGAGCCATCCGCTGCCGCGAGACGGCCTGAAACTACAGCGGCCCCACACTTTCCACGCAGCCTCTCGCTAGTCTCTCAGGCCTTTAGTTGCGCGCCATTCAACAGCAGAGTTTTGACCTTGCCTGTATTTTGTTTGTGATTTAGATTATTGCCCGGACTGTTGTATACGCTTAAGACAACATTGCTATGTTCTGCTCTTGTTTTTGATTGGCCAGTCACTTCGTAAACTTTGCCGTCACCGACCTCAGGAACTGGCGGTTTGTTCCACCCGCTTCTGCGTTACCGCCAACACGAACGAGCGTAAAATCTGATATACCTACGGAGAGCAGGATACAAAATGAACCATGTGTATCATGTCTTACATGAATACGTGACATCTCCACGTCGGTCACAGAAATCGTTCAACACTGTTGTATTCCCTACCAGGCCTAGTAAACAGCACTAAAACACAAACACCTCTAATGTATTCACTTGGATTTCTGTCTGTCACATAGAACTGCAACTCTTATCGATTACATATCTGCCGACGGTGTGTATGTGCATGAAGTTACAGTAACAGCTGACCATTTCTGAGCGCCTGGTCTCCGCCACGAATCCGCCCGGCGGACTTGTGTCGAGGTCCGGTGAGCCGGCCAGTCAGTGGATGCTTTTTAGACGGTTTTCCATCTGCTTCAGCGAATGCGGGCTGGTTCCCTTTTTTCCGCCTCAGCTACACGATGGGAGGGGTGAAGTGGACTGCGGTAGTCGTCGTGGGGTTGTGGACCGCTGCGGCTGCGGCGGGGACGGAGCCTCTCCGTCGTTTCTAGGTCCCCGGTTAACACACAATACAATAAAATACAATACAACAGCTAACCATGTCTTATGGATTTCACTTTTTATGTCAGGCAGTAGATATAGGCATGTTGAAATACAAATCACAGATATATTGTATGTGAACCGTGTTAAATATCTTAAAATGACGGATACCTTAGTATTTTCAGCATTTAATAACCAGTTACCTCATGACCTAAAAAATACTAATTATTTTCACTTGAGAAGTGACTAGAATGCCTTGTCAGTCAAAGCGATATATTTACCTGAAGTCAAAGGGCTATATTTATGTAAAACAATCCTCCGTTGCGTGTGTTGTGAGTGAAAATTGATAATATACGGAAGTTATCTTAAGAAAGAACTGAAAAAATGGTTGCCGTCTAATGGTTCCCAATTATTTCTTTGTTTACCAGGTTCATCACTCGACAAGAAATAGAATGATTTAACATTTGGATAGGAAATGAGTTAAAGCAAATGAAGAAACCTACAAATTCTGGAAATACTGTCAGTAACATCTGCTGCGTCATACAGAAACACAGAAAAGAAACATAAGCCTAATTTCCATATTTGGTTCGGTCGGGCACACAGTTTTAATCTGCCAGGAAGTTTCATATCAGCGCACACTCCGCTGCAGAGTGAAAATCTCATTCTGGAAACATCAGGCAGGCTGTGGCTAAGCCATGTCTCCGCAGTATCCTTTCTTTCAGGAGTGCTAGTTCTGCAAGTTTCGCAGAAGAGCTTCTGTAAAATTTGGAAGGTAGGAGACGGATACTGGCAGAAGTAAAGCTGTGAGTAGCGAGCATGAGTCGTGCTTCGGTAGCTCAATTGGTAGAACACTTGCCCGCGAAAGGCAAAGGTCCCGAGTTCGAGTCTCGGTCGGGCACACAGTTTTAATCTGCCAGGAAGTTTCATGTGTTAGTGATTGTTCACTTAGTACATTTTATAACTGCACTGTTTAAAATGGACGGTACTAGTAGAGCACCTTCTTGAGAGTACTTCGCTGTAGTTTGAGAATTGTGTGTATATTAAGAGCAGAAAATATTGCAGTTTACAGTCAGATGGGTAAGAATCCTTAATGGCATGATTGTAGTACGTATTTTACGAATGCTTTAGATAAAGATATACAGAGAACCATCGGTGAGCCCTAATGAGATGTGTTTATGTTTTCTCTTTCAGTAACTTGAAGAAGTCCGCATTAGATACACCAAAATTTAATGTGTCATTCGTCAAATGATATAACTGTTTTTAATGCTGTGGCTCCTTTTTATTGTTGTGCCTCATTTTTCCATTGTCGCGTGATCCATGTGTGAAGTGTCATACAGGGTGTCCGAAAAGACTTTCTCTGATTACATAAATTGATAACTCAGGCTAGAAGTAAGATACAAATATAAAACTTGTGTCGAATTGTTTACAACTATCAAAGTTTATTTTCTGTTTTAGGTTTGCAGTTCGTATGTAGTGGATGAGGTGCAGTGCCCAAGAAGCCACGTTAACGAGTCAGGAGAAGGCACAGTGTGTCCTGTGGTACCATGAGACACGATCACCAACCACAGTGCAGAACCAGATGGCAGTTATAAGAGTCGAGGGGCATGAAAAGGAAGCAGCGGTTGGGAAGGGAGTGAGGCAGGATTGTAGCCTCTCCCCGATGTTATTCAATCTATATACTGTGCAACAAAAGAAAAATTCGGGGTAGGTATCAAAATCCATGGAGAAGAAATAAAATCTTTGAGGTTCGCCGAAGACATTGTAATTCTGTTAGAGACAGCAAAGGACTTGGAAGAGCAGTTGAACGGAATGGACAGTGTCTTGAAAGGAGGATATAAGATGAACATCAACAAAAGCAAATGATGATAATGGAATATAGTCGAATTAAATCGGGCGATGCTGACGGAATTAGATTAGGAAATGAGACACTTAAAGTAGTAAAGGAATTTTGCTATTTGGGGAGCAAAGTAACTGATGATGGTTGAAGTCGAGAGGATATTAAATGTAGACTGGCAATGGCAAGAGAAGCGTTTCTGAAGAAGAAAAATTTGTTAACATCGAGTATAGATTTCAGTGTCAGGAAGTCATTTCTGAAAGTACTTGTATGGAAGTGAAACATGGACGATAAATAGTTTGGACAAGAAGAGAATAGAACCTTTCGAAATGTGGTGCTACAGTTGAATGCTGAAGATTAGATGGGTGGATCACATAACAAATGAGGAGGTATTGAATAGAATTGGGAAGAAGAGGAGTTTGTGGCACAACTTGACTAGAAGAAGGGATCGGTTAGTAGGACATGTTCTGAGGCATCAAGGAACCACCAATTTAGTACTGGAGGGCAGCGTGGAGAGAGTCCAAGAGATGAATACACTATGCATATTAAGAAGGATGTAGGTTTCAGTAAGTACTGCAAGATGAAGAAGCTTGCACATGATAGGGTAGCATGGAGATCTGCATCAAACCAGTCTCAGGAATGAAGACCACAACAACAACAACCTAGGTAAACGCTCTGCACGATATGAAACTCCCAAGGAGTTCGCCTCCGATCCTGATTGTGCCAATCTTTGTGATTACTCTGTCGTGCCATCATTCATTCTGTGTACATGGAGCAAGTTAATGGTTTGTTTTGAAGATTTTTTGAATGTTGACGAAGTCATGAAATAGGATATACTGCAACCGGGGACCCACTATCACACTCTAGCACCATCATGATTTAGCTGAAACCGCATTCATAATATTTAATTTAAGCAAAAAACACTCTACAAATCTTATTGATATAATACTCACATTGCATTTCATGTGTAACTGATTTTGCACTCCTTGTAATAAGATGCTGATTAGCAAAACAAAATCTTTCTTTTGCACAGTGTAGTACTCCAGAATATTTCCTTCATGCTAAGAATTATAACTTTAAATGAGAGCACCTCTCATGTGATCCAAAACTTTAGTTTTGTGAGATAACATTGGTTGTAGACTATTTCAAGAAAAACATTTTGTTCCACAGAAACTGTTCCAAATACATCTCATTGTATTCAAATATGAAAGTTAACTACTGCATTTGTACTGACATTTTAGTAAAAAGATATATCTTATTTCAGGTTCCAGCATCTGCTAGTGAGTGGAAAACTATTGCTCATTCGTTTAATGTGTCCTGGCAATTCCCTCATTGAATTGGTGCTATTGATGGGAAAAAGTTACCTTCAGGGCACCAAGATCTGAAGGCGCATACTTCAGACACTACAAAGCAAACAACAACATTGCTCTTCTCGAAATTGTTGATGCACACTATAAATACGTGTATGTAAATGTTGGTGCAAATTGGAGGTTGAATGATGGGGCAATTATCTATAACAGTAAATTAGCTGAAGCTTTGAATAATAAAAAAAACTGAATTTGCCAGCACCAGAGAAGATAGTGTTTCAGTGATGTGGAACTGCCTTATGTTTTTGTTGCTGACGATGCATGTGCATTGAAAGGGTATATGATGAAGGAGTATCCCGAAAGAGACCTCTCAAAGGAAAAAAGGTGTTCAATTATAGACTGAGCAGGGCTCGAAGAGTCGTTGAAAATGGATTTGGCATGATGTCAAATAAATTTGGGGTTCTGCTCAGTCCAATTCGACTTTCAGCAGAGAAGGTGGATATCGTAATAAGAGTTTGTTGTGTGCTGCTCTTTTTTATATTAGAACAGAAATCCCAATGGTACATTCCACCTGAAATCGGCAACAGCACATTCGCATCTGCTATAGAAAGCATTCAGCAACAAAATGGACGGAGTCTTACAGTAAATGCATTGAGGATTAGGGACCAATTCAGGAACTGCTTCAACATTGTTGATTCTGTGCCATGGCAACACGAGTGTGTTGATGCTGGAAGGTGGTTGATAAATGTTAAAGCTCATGGGTTGTAATGAAATACTTGTTACAATAAAATGATTGTATACCAAAAGAATTTTTAATTACATTATGTATAGCCTTTTGAGATCACATGTACCTAAGTTCTATCCCAAACAAATATGTGTTGTATTATGTATGTTGCTGTTTAAGATGCACCATTTTATTTACGTGTAAAGAAATATTACAGGACTGCACAGCGACTGCTAATCAGTGCTACTGTTTTCATGTACATTGCTTTTATTGTGCAGCTTTGCGGGGAAACCTAATATTTGTCTCTCAAGCATCCAAACTTTCAAACATTTACATAAGTAATTTTCACTTACTCACAGAAATGGCTGCTCTCAAGGTTATGTTTAATAACATAGGTAAAGTTAATTAGCTGTGTGTCCTAAAAATAACATTTACAATAAACATTATGATGTGGAACTTGTGAATTGAGCAAACATCAGACACATTTGAAAACAAAGTAAAAAATATTGATGAGTACATGCTGGTTGTTTATAGGCTTCTTATTCAGTATAAATGACTGTTTCTATTCAAGAATATCTCTAAGTTTAGGTGATGTTATTAAGGAGAAACATCTTGAACTTACATTTGAAAATACTTATGACATTGCCAGACATTTTAATGCCAAGGGTAGATTGTCAGAGTTTTATAGCTCTACATAACATTCATTTCTGTGCAACAGATTCTTTGAAGAGACAACTGCCATTAGTTCCTTTCCAATTACTAGGATCTTCCAGACTAAATTAGCTGCCCACTTATTTTGATGTGTATCCCCTAATATTCTGGTGGAGGAAGTTAATTCCCCATTTAACTCTATTCTTGTTATATCAACTGGGAGTCCTTGTCAATTTAATTTCCTTTAACAATATCAGTATAAATTTGACCTAAGGCAAGTATAGAACTTAGTAACAGTAACCACATAATGTGCTAGGACCACCTGATGTTTTCTGTTGCATTTGGTGAATACACTGGTGCAATTTACCAAAAGACCTCTAGTTAAATGAGTACAACATACATTCACACTGTGCTTCTTGACTCACATCAGTAACATTTTGGAGTCTCATTGGATAAAACTGTACAGAGAGGTCTCACTTGAAATGTATGTTCCTAACACCTGTCACAAGCTACAATGGCGAGTTTCATAAGGGAAACAGCTAGATCCAGAGAAATGGTGAGTAGTGTAGTGATGTGGAGGATGATGTTTATGAATGTTATTTTTACCTGCTATAGTGCTGGACTGAAATGAAAACCATGACATATGTTCTCTGTCAGATATCTTTCAATACCATGATTTGGTAACACGTTAGTTGTTCTAATTACATTATCCACACCATTTTGAGGCCTCATGCACCTCAGTTATACCCCAAAATTATTGTTATATATGTTACTGCTTATGTATACTCAGTTTATTTAAATTTAAATAAATCTTGGGGCCCACAGCAGTTTTCAATGAATGCCAGCTTTTTATGTGAATTGCATTCAGTGTTTAGCATTACTGGGAATTTAGCTTTTGAGTGTGTACCAAGCATCCAAATTTAGATGACATATATAATTGCCATAGTGGTAAAGAATACTTACAAATTACACCATAAGACCTTCCTCATACATTCACCTCTTCCCACTTAAAATCCCTGGGCATTTATCTTGGATTTTTATTTATACTGTCAAAAAAATCTGCTTGCAAGTGAATGATTTGTAGACTAAATGAAAAAAACCAACCTCCGTCTATTCATTTGTATCTGGATTCAGCTCCTACAAGAGCAGCTGGTCCAATACTATCATCTATTGTACTATTTTTTCTAATTTCCTTCCTACAATTCTGCAGTTTTACCAGAGGACACAGCATGTCAATGCCTTCCTTACGTAAAAACGAAAAATCATTTCCATAGCAGCAAATTACATTACTTTGTCCAGTACACATTTTTGAGATCATATAATGTACTAGTGCCTCTCTTCATCCAAAATTTATTATTTATTCTGTATATTGCTGGCTCAATGTTTCTACTACTTAGTGAGTTTTCTTTACTCCTACATTATTTAGAAACTGACAAAACATTCTGTGCCAGTTTGTTTAATGGAACATGTAATCAGTCTTTGCAGACACAAAAAATATAAGCTTACTTCAGTAAACTGCTGCCCTTAACATTGTAATTATCATTTGCAAACTGACATGACATGACAATACCACTGAATGAAGCAAAAATTTCAAGAAGAATACTGAGAAACAGAGTGCACAATTTGGAAAAAAATCAGTATTCAGAAAAGGGATGGTACACTGACTCAAAATTAAAGTCATAACAGATAAAGTGAAATTAAACATACTGCAAAAGAAAGTGTGATTGGGAAACTCGTTATGAGAGAAGGATTATGGAACTATAGGTCCAAAATGGTGAAATAAACATGTATCAATAGGTGAACTCACACACTAGTTAATAGCAACAGGAGGATAGGAAATGTTTCAATACCAGTTTAAAAAAAATACTGAAAATATTTGGTATATTATGTGTATGTAGTACACACTGGCAAATTCCATTTTATTTAGCTGAATAGACAAAGTGAGTTACACAGCATGCTGCATTCATGTAAACAATGATGTTTTAAATGGAAATACATGAAATGTTACCCTTTAATTATGTAGGTGATTGAACTTATCATTTCACACTGTCCTTGAAATAAGTACTACAAAAAGAGCAGGCAAATTTCACCTCACTGAAAGCATGTTATCATACAAAACCAGACTACATCAAGATGGGAACTACCAGTAATATATAATGTTGCTATTAACCTTGAATTTAACTCTACACAAATTATGTTGTTACAATGTGATGTTTCACCTGCTTCTATAATATGGTTCACATTGGATGGCTGAATTACTTAAATAAATTTATCATAGTGCACAAAAATAATTATACAACAATCTATTCTCCATTTGATCAGATTTAGAGAGATTTGCTGCACACTATTAACTATTTTTTACAACTGCTTGTGAATAAATGTAGTCAGGTTGATCATATGAAGGAACAGTGCCTGGAGACACAAATGGTCCCATATTACTTTCTCTCTGAGAAGTTAATGTTAGGATACAGGTAGTGGGACAGGCAAAAAATACACTCCTGGAAATGGGAAAAAGAACACATTGACACCGGTGTGTCAGACCCACCATACTTGCTCCGGACACTGCCAGAGGGCTGTACAAGCAATGATCACACGCACGGCACAGCGGACACACCAGGAACCGCGGTGTTGGCCGTCGAATGGCGATAGCTGCGCAGCATTTGTGCACCGCCGCCGTCAGTGTCAGCCAGTTTGCCGTGGCATACGGAGCTCCATCACAGTCTTTAACACTGGTAGCATGCCGCGACAGCGTGGACGTGAACCGTATGTGCAGTTGACGGACTTTGAGCGAGGGCGTATAGTGGGCATGCGGGAGGCCGGGTGGACGTACCGCCGAATTGCTCAACACGTGGGGCGTGAGGTCTCCACAGTACATCGATGTTGTCGCCAGTGGTCGGCGGAAGGTGCACGTGCCCGTCGACCTGGGACCGGACCGCAGCGACGCACGGATGCACGCCAAGACTGTAGGATCCTACGCAGTGCCGTAGGGGACTGCACCGCCACTTCCCAGCAAATTAGCGACACTGTTGCTCCTGGGGTATCGGCGAGGACCATTCGCAACCGTCTCCATGAAGCTGGGCTACGGTCCCGCACACTGTTAGGCCGTCTTCCGCTCACGCCCCAACATCGTGCAGCCCGCCTCCAGTGGTGTCGCGACAGGCGTGAATGGAGGGACGAATGGAGACGTGTCGTCTTCAGCGATGAGAGTCGCTTCTGCCTTGGTGCCAATGATGGTCGTATGCGTGTTTGGCGCCGTGCAGGTGAGCGCCACAATCAGGACTGCATACGACCGAGGCACACAGGGCCAACACCCGGCATCATGGTGTGGGGAGCGATCTCCTACACTGGCCGTACACCTCTGGTGATCGTCGAGGGGACACTGAATAGTGCACGGTACATCCAAACCGTCATCGAACCCATCGTTCTACCATTCCTAGACCGGCAAGAGAACTTGCTGTTCCAACAGAACAATGCACGTCCGCATGTATCCCGTGCCACCCAACGTGCTCTAGAAGGTGTAAGTCAACTATCCTGGCCAGCAAGATCTCCGGATCTGTCCCCCATTGAGCATGTTTGGGACTGGATGAAGCGTCGTCTCACGCGGTCTGCACGTCCAGCACGAACGCTGGTCCAACTGAGGCGCCAGGTGGAAATGGCATGGCAAGCCGTTCCACAGGACTACATCCAGCATCTCTACGATCGTCTCCATGGGAGAATAGCAGCCTGCATTGCTGCGAAAGGTGGATATACACTGCACTAGTGCCGACATTGAGAATGCTCTGTTGCCTGTGTCTATGTGCCTGTGGTTCTGACAGTGTGATCATGTGATGTATCTGACCCCAGGAATGTGTCAATTAAGTTTCCCCTTCCTGGGACAATGAATTCACGGTGTTCTTATTTCAATTTCCAGGAGTGTATAATTCCTTAGTCTAGCAGCAAATTACATTTCAAAATTAAATTTATTCACCTAATGGTTGATGCAGTACTCTCATTAGCTCTAATCTTACAGGTCTTTTCTTTTTGTCACAGTAATTTTTTTGAAATTTCTGCTCGCAGAAATTTAACAAACATATGTGCTTCATCACCATCATCATCTTCCTGGAGTGCATTCGCCATCAGGTCATCTGCAGACCCATATTCTTCATTTCGCTTTCTTTTCTTAGTTGTTGAGGACGTAGGTGTGGACATTTGAATATCTAGTGACTCCTGAACTCTCTGTGAGGGTGCTTGATCATTAGCTACAAACATACAGATACTGCTGTTACTGTTACTGCACACATCCTCAACGTTGTTAGTTGCAGGGTCCACCTCCAGTTCACTATATGCTGAAGCTGGATCACTATCCTTGGATGTGCCACCATCAACTACCTGAAACATAAAATAAAATTGTACACAAATTAGTGAAGACTGTATAGAAATTATTCACTGAAAATTGCAATGAACAGAAATAAAACTTTATGAAAGTTAACTTTTGTTTGTTTGAGCTGGCTGTCTGGCCAACCTCAACTGTAGTTTCTTCTGCACTTACTTATTACAGTACAATAGTACCACAAGCAATAATTGGAAAATAGACATTAGTATATATTTATGCTATCTGAAATGTCCCAATAAAATTAAAGTGAAATGTCGTTGGAAATAAGGACTTTACATATAAAACCAACAAACACATCTTCCTCCAAAAATATAATCAAAGTAACGGGACCAACGCGGGAAGTTGAAGGTTTTTGCCTGGGGACAAACTAAATACACCATTCATACACACACCACGATCCCAAATTGCGCTACGCTTACAACAACGACAAGAATCGGTAACATCCCTTCACCTACATAGCTCAACCGCATTTGTCGATGCCACACAATAAAAACCAACTACTCCAAAAATTATAATCACGCCGCAACTACTGATACCACAAAACAAAAACCTAAAACAACAAAAATTTGAATCGGAAACTTCCCTTGACTTACGCAAGTCCACAGCAGCTACGACGACACATTGGAATCGGACACTTCCCATGATCTATATAGCTCTGACGATGCCAAAAAAATGGAAATCGAGTACTTCCCTTAAGATACATAAGTCAACCACAAGAGCCGATACCAAAACATCGAGGACCAACACATTCAGTAAATAACACCGACCCAATAACACACAGAAACCCCACGAACGGTATAACAACCGAACAGTAGACCCAAAAAAGCATTCACACAGCCACAGCCTCAAACACACACACACACACACACACACACACACACACACACACACACACACACACAAACAAACCATTATGCAGGTGGCAAGATACATAAATATAGAAACTGACTGCGACTAGAGTCTTTTCCCAAATGACAACACTCCATAGTCGTAATTTCTTTCAAACAAATACGTTCTAGCAATAAATTAACATTAGTTTTTCCATTCCAAAATGTGGAGAAACAGTTATACATACAAGTATTTACACAAACCTAAAAATCGTGGGCAATTGTAATGAATAGCAACTCAGTTGCCGTCGTTTTCCGTGGCACATAATGTTCCTCTGTGAATAGCAGATTTTTAAAATACTTGGTGTATATACCTAAAACAAAGGTGCAGAGATTTATTTATTTCGCTAGTAAATACTACAAAAACACTCAGAGATTTATGTCGCTAGTAAATGCTATAAAAACAACGTGCTGCGGTTTACTTAAATCGCTAGTAAATACAATATCATATCATTCCCCATTGAACATGTTTCTCATATTGGAAAACTTGATCTGGCATTCCTCTGGGATCTGTAACTGTGGCCGAACACTTTTCACTTTCTGGAACACTCTACTTAGAGTTTCCGACAGGGAATGTTAAATTATGATAGTTCTTCCATTTCACATTATATAAGCACTGCTCTTCCTTGAACGCGTCTATTAACACACACAATTCATCGCCTGTACAGGCAGCCATATTTCTCCTTCTAATGTTCTGATACTACTGATCATTGGTCAACGTTCAAACGCAAGTTCAGAATATCTGACATGCTAAACGTTGCTCTGCGCGTTCGGAAAGACTCCCCAGCGTGCTTTCTCTACGCTGTGACGTCATAAACACGGCACCGAGGCCCACGAGAAAGACAGGCCGCGGCGCTTACGTCACGAAGGCAGTCCTGAACTCTCTCGCTCGCTCAGCTCAGCAGACAAAATGCGTTTCTAAACTTGTTAACCCGCAGCTGGGCCTGTAAGTACTAACGAGAACTGCATCTGCCACTGGTATCTGCTATGATGAAGTCTTACAGGCTAACGGTACTGCAGCAAAATTTAATTTAAGATCAATACTGCACGTAAATGGTATAACGGTTTGCTTATAGCATTTAGTTCAAATGGTTCAAATGGCTCTGAGCACTATGGGATTTAACTTCTTAGGTCATCAGTCCCCTAGAACTTAGAACTACTTAAACCTAACTAACCTAAGGACATCACAGACATCCATGCCCGAGGCAGGATTCGAACATGCGACAGTAACGGTTGCGCGGTTCCAGACTGAAGCGCCTAGAACCACTCGGCCACTCAGGCCGGCCTAGCATTTAGTCTCTTGTGCTTAACAGTACTCATTACATGCTGGTAGTGGTGCCTAATGCAACTGATAATTTAGCATCATGTTATTTTATTGTACGGCAGTACAGCCGTAACAAATTATAAGTAGGCCCATGGACTACCCATCATTATAGGACTAATAAGAATGTGATTGCATAATAGAGGATTCCACTGGAAGATTCAGTTTTAGTTTGTACTGACACGCCTAGTTACGAGTTAACAGGTGTAGAAACGTAGTCTGTCTGCTGATTTGAGCGACCGAGCGAGCGCAGGACTACCTTCGTGACGTAAGCGCCGCGGCCTGTCTTTCTCGTAGGCTTCGCTCGGCAAGCTCAACACTCAGCGTTCGAGTGCACGGACCGTGTGCCAACGTCTTAAGGGACATCGTGCCGAATATTTTACCAATTGTTAGACCGTCAAAATCCCGAGCTGGTTGGAGGACCCTGCCCATAATGCTCCAAACGTTGCAATTCGGGAGATATCCTGCGACCTTGCTAGCCGAGGTAGGGTCTGGTAAGCACGAAGTCAAACAGTAGAAAGTCTCGCCGTGTGCGGTCGGGAATTATCCTGCTGAAATATAAGACCAGGATGGGTTGCCAAGACGGCAACGAAACGAGGCGTAGAATATCATCGACATACTGCCGTGCTGTGAAAGTGCCGTGGTCAACAACTAAAGGAGTCGGAAGACGTTCTGGAATGAAAAGAAATTGGACCTCAGACCATTACTCTTCGTTGTCAGGCTATATGGAGAGCGGAAGTCAGGCTGGTAACCCACCACTTTGCGGGCGTCTCCAGACTTGCCTTCCATGGTGATCGGGGCTCAGTTCGAAGCGGGACTCGTCACTGAACACAATTCTACTGCAGGAAACGAGATTCCAAGCTGAAGACGTGTCTGGAGACGCCTGGCCAGCGATGGAACACCAAACTGACGACCACTCGTAATACGGCCCGACAACCAGAAGTGATGTTCTGGGATGTCGTTTCATTTCATAGCAGGACCCCTTTGGTTGTCATCCACGGCACCCTTACAGCAGGGTGTACCTCGATGATATTCTGCGCTTCGTTTCGTTGCCGTCGTGGCAAGCCATCCTGGGCTTGCATTTCAGCAAGATAATTCCCGCCTGCACACAGCGAGAATTTCCACTCCTTGTCTGTGTGCATGCCAAATCCTGCCTTAGCCAGCAACGTCGTCGTATTTCTCCCCAATTGTGAATGTTTAGAGCGTTATGGGTGTGAGACTTGATCTCTCACTGTAGAAAGTGAAAAGCCGTGTCGAGTATTTGAAAACAAAATTCTGAGGAAAATTTTCGGAGCAAAAAGGGATGACATTATCGGAGAGTGGCGAAAACTGCAGGGCACTTACAGGGAAAACGTCCTGTGGGAAGACCGTGGCGTAGATGGGAGGACAATGTGAAGGCTGATTTGAGGGGCCTAGGTATTGAAGGTGAATGGAAGGAAATAGCCCAAGACAGGGACAGATGGCGAAAATACGTTGCTGCGGTAATGGACTCTCGAGTCCGGTATCACCAATGAGTGTGTGTGTGTGTGTGTGTGTGTGTGTGTGTGTGTGTGTGTGTGTGTGTGTGTGTGTGTCTGTTATTACTTTTATGTTGTAATTTCAAGTACTGACACGGTCCATGACCTTGGAGATTTTTCTCTCGATTTGGTCCCACGGAATTTGACGTGTAAATAAATAAATGCACATCGTATTTACTCGAGTAAGAATCAAATTACTCTTTTCGGCGTGCTATCGTGTTTAACCTCTTGTATTTGAGAGCTTGAGGTTGTCAGTCACCCCAGAATGCTCCAAAACGGCTATGGAAAAGCGCGTAAATATCAAACGCACGCCGAAGGTCCTCAAACCAAACGTCGTTTTAATCCTTGCGTAGATTTGGATGGTGTCTAGCTCGAATTCTAAGCTCGTGAGCTAGTGTTTGGCTCATTGCGCAGTACGAATACATCAGCAATTTAATTTTCAGCGCAGAGTTTTTCTATCATCGTGTACAATACCGACACAGCACTGTTGTCGGCGGATTTTCTTAGTGAATAACACTCAGATCAATGATATTTTTAGTAACTCAAAACGTAGTTACTCTTTCTCAACTTTATTTTGCGACGGAATGATACATACAATTTAATTTCGTTCTACTGCAATATCTCTGGCGTTGAAGTAAAGACTTTTAAAACTTCCATGTCTACTACTTCACATATTTCTTATCTTTCCAATTCCAATGCACCACGTAGTTTCAGATTGATAAAACTTTTGATGAACTTTATAGATTTTTTATGTTGCTGTAATAGAGACTCATGGGGCACTAAGTAGGGTCAGCTACTTTCTTATGTTTATACTTCTGTTTGGAAGCTAATAATTATGACGGCTCAGTCTCAGTGAAATTTTGAATTTAATGGATTGACAGGCTACTGCGATTTCTTCTATCGAATTCACTGTAGAGAGTCCGATAGAAGATATCACAGTAGCCTCTTAGTCCATTAAACTCAAAACTTTATTTAGAGTGAAAAGTCATAATTATTTGATTCTAAACATAAGTATAAACAGAAGAAAGTAGCGGTCTCTACTTACGTTCTTCTAATTAAGTAAGTAAATTAATAAACGAAGAAGTCTACCTGGCTCATATGAGGTGAATACACCAGCCTTCTAATCATTTTGCACCACTAAC
Organism: Schistocerca gregaria; assembly: GCF_023897955.1. Taxonomy (NCBI): domain Eukaryota; kingdom Metazoa; phylum Arthropoda; class Insecta; order Orthoptera; family Acrididae; genus Schistocerca; species Schistocerca gregaria. The sequence continues at coordinate 175,664,811 of NC_064925.1, read as the reverse complement.
TGCATGTGTCCTCCTCCGTGTGGGCTGAACAGGGAAGCGCAGAGATGTTTGAGGTTTTTAAAAGCTTCCTCAATCCCCCGCGTAGCACGGGAGAACACAGCACGTCTAACAAAGTGTTGTGGGAGCGTATGTTAAACGACCGTTTTATTAGAGCATCGCCGAGTATAAGAGGTACATTGTTCGCTGAAGACTTGGCGATGTTATCTACTTCCGAGGAAAAACAACGAGCAGAGGAGTGTGTGGAAGGTAACAAAGCTTGTCCGAGTTCAGCCAAACGCGCTACTTAATAAGAGTAAAACGCCTGGATTCCGAGGAGAAAACAATTTAGGCGTCCACATAACGATGTGAAATGACAGCTGCGGAAACATGCCCTTTGCGTACGTGCAGTGCTTCGAATAAGTACGGCCGTAAATCAAAACGTTGTTCTCTCTACATTCATTAGTCCAACATGAATATTACTGCTTTTAACATTTTCCAGCCTCACAAAAAACTCGTCTTCTGCCTCACTCAGCCTTGTTAATAATACAACCACTTTTAATGTTTAGAATAATGACTCCTCATTTATACAAGAATTGCATGTAGTAGCTGATGACGTTTGGTAAATTAAATGAATAAACTACAAAAATATTACAGATATACTACTTTAATGTTTTGATTCATGCATGCGTATACCTCAGTAAATGAAATTTACACTGACGCTCCAAAGAAACTGGTAAAGGCATACGTATTCAAATACAGAGATATGCAAACAGGCTGAATACGGCGCTGCGGTCGGCAACGCGTGTATGAGACAAAAAGTGTGTGGCGCAGTTGTTAGATCATGTTATCAAGATTTAAGTGAGTTTCAACGTGGTGTTATAGCCGGCGCAGGAGTGATGGGACACAGTATTTACGAGGTAGCGATGAAGTGGGAATTTTCCCGTACCGTGCACCGTTAATATCAGGAATCCGGCAAAACATCAAATCTCCGGTATCACTGCGACCGGAAAAACATCTTGCAAGAACGGGACCACCGCCAACTGAATAGGATCATTCAACGTGACAGAAGTGCAACCCCTCCGCAAATTGCTGCAGATTTCAATGCTGGGCCATCAACAAGTGTCATCGTGTGAACCATTCAACGAAACATCATGGACATGGGCTTTAGAAGCCCTTATGTACCCTTGATGACTGCACAACACAATTTTTACACCTCGCCTGGGGGCTCGTCAACACCGACATTGGACTGTTAATGACAGGAAACATGTTGCCTGGTCGAACGAGTCTCGCTTCAGATTGTATCGAGTGAATGGACGTGTAGGGGTACGGAGACAACCTCATGAATCCATGGACCCTGCATGACAGCAGGGGACTCTTCAAGATGGTGGAGCCCTGTAATAATGTGTGGCGTGTGCAGTTGGAGTGATGTGAGACCCCTGATACGTCTAGATACGAGACTGACACGTATGATGAACATTCTTAAGAATATCTGGGATGCCTTGCAACGTGCTGTTCAGAAGAGATTTCCAACCCCTCATATTCTTACAGATTTATGTAGAGCGCTGCCAGATCCATGATGTTAATTCCCTCCAGCACTACTTCGGATATTAGCCGAGTCCATGCCATGTCGTGTTGCGGCACTTCTGTGTGATCGCGGGGGCCCTATACAATATTAGGCAGGTGTATCAGTGTCTTTGGCTCTTCAGTGTCTTTTGTGGCATAAGTACTTCGCCTCAATTTATTTCAGGCATCCGCAATGAAATTAAATATATTATGCATTTTCAGTTAAGTTCATAACTTTTAACTTAAATATTTTGGTGTTGACTTACAATTGGTAAACAGTTCTGTGCCTCTCATTTTCTTTTACTACTTACAGCGTGTGTCGGTGTTGCACCACACGTCTCCTTGCCTTTTTGCCGATGGAGCTGTTGGTTTGTTCCTGCACTACAGACATTTGGGAGCACAGCTGGCGAACATTGTGTTGACAGTTTTTTAAAAGTGTTATTACGTATGTTTTGTTTTGTGCAGTATTGTCATCTGTACAGTGTGTTTCATATTTATATTTAGTGGTACGAGTATTATTTGTGGGTAGTGTTTTATATTTAATTCTCATCTGTGGTCAGCTTCCTCCGTGAGTCGTTTGATATTAAGTGGTTTTTCGAGTTCCTGTTGCATCAGCGTGATATATTTATTGTGTTTATTTTTATAATTTGGTGTATATGTTTGTGAGATGATGGCTTTGCTGTCGTTAATCTTTTGCACACTTACCGCATTGCAGGTTGGACATTTACACTGATCAACCAGAACATTACCATTACCTGCCTAATCGCAGGTATTCCGACCTTTGGCAGGTATAACAGCGGCTTCGATAGATCGCTGAAGGGAGCTGGCACTACATCTGCACCCACAAGTCAATTAATTCCCGTACGTTCCGAGGAGGCGCCGGTGATCTCTGACGCCACGTGCAGTCACATACGTATTCGATCGGATTCAGCCAGCACATCAATTGTAACTCTTCATTATGTTTCTAGAGCCTCACTCGTCAGTTCTTGTGACATAGCGCATCACCTTGTTGAAAAATGCCAGTGCCGTAGGGAAACATGATCGTCATGTATGTATGTATGTAATCGTGCAACCAGTGTACGGTACTCCTCGGCCGTCATGGCAAGTTGCACGAAGTCCGCTGGATCCATGAATGCCCCCACGAATGCTCCCCTGAGCATAACGGAACCGCCGCCAGCTTGTCACCGTCCACCAGTACAAGAGTCAAGGAGCTGTCGCCCTGGGAGACGACGGATTCGCGCCCTCCCATCGGAATGTTGAAGAAGGTATCGGGCTTCATCAGACAATGCAACTGTGCCAACGTCCAGAGCCGATGGCCACGTGTTCATTTTAGTTGTCGATGTAGTGGTATTAACATAGGTACAGGCATGGCTCGTCGGCTGCGGAGGCCCGTCGTCAGGAGTGTTCAGTGCATTCCGCCGTAGTTCGCCACCTGTCCTGTTTTAGAAGTCTTCCCAGCCTACGACGTCCTACATCACTTCTCAGCACGCCCTCGTGTAACACTTGAAATATTGCGTTTCATCGCGCCTGACAAAATATTACTTGGTGACCATTTGATGCTGCTTTCAATGAGTGTCAAAAGTAACTATCGTTTTCTTTTTTATGCTGTTCCATATGCGTAGTGTTGATAAAGTGAAATAGTCTTTTTATTCTACTTCTGAAAACTGTCAATAGTGGCTGACACTGGTTAATGATATGAGCCATTGTCTGTGATTGTGGCAAAAAAATTATTAAGTATACAATTTAAAACCTCGATCATTATTTCCATGATAAAATGTGAATTTCTTCCCAAAATGTATGTAAGTCATTATGTACCATGCCCTTTTCCTTTTTGTGGCCGAGTCAGTGAGTATATGTATCGTCTGCTGATTTGCGTTATTTTCCTACGTTGTGTTTGTTACGTTTCTCGGTATTTTAGTGTCAGTTTTGTAATTGACCCTGTCTACTGTCTGTCATACTGTATGTGGCTTCTTTCTGTCTATCCTAATAATTAATAATAAATTAGTAGCAACGGAAGTCTCTCTGGTCAGTAACATTAAACAAATGTAGAACAGTTACAAAAAAAAAAAAAAAAAAAAAAAAAAAAAAACAGCCACTTCGGAGAAGTTGCTTGCATAAGAAACCTAGCTGTACAAGAAACAGTGTCAAATTGAAGTTACTGAGCGATGTGACACATCTTAAGAAGTTGCCGAGAGCAAGATTCAGATTCGCATCTTCATTCTGATCGTTCGCTAGGTCACTTCCAGTAAATGTCGAAACTGTGTTTTTTCAACGCTAATTCTAATTCTCTCCTTATGAAACGTTGTCTTGCTTCTTATATAACGAACTCGATGTTGACAGAAACATAGTGTAGCAACCACATTCTTAATATACAAAAACAGCATTGTAGAAAAAAACAAATTTCTGGCAGAGTAAATTCAAACAAACTAAACATCCACAAGAGGAAAGTTCCAAGAAACAGTTATTTACCAACATACACTGATCAGCCAGAACATTGTGACCACCGAACTGCTATCGACAAAAAACCTTTCAAGGCCATAGCAGCGTCACCTAGCGAGAAATGAGTGCGTCAGACACGCAACAAAAGAATAACCTCCTCCTTTTCAACCTTATGGACTATATTTCGTCATCAGGAAGTGTTAGCCGGACCATCTCGTTCGATAGAGATCGATTGAGTAATCACAAAAAGTTTGTGATATAAATTAAAAAAAATTTCGTTGTGGAAGGTTACTCAAGTACTTGATCTGCTCCATAAGACCGTAGACTGTTGTTGACAATTTGAGAACCTGAGAGCAACCATTTTTCCGGCTGGCAAACCTCTCGCCTTTCTCGAGGCGCAAACAGATCGTCAATACGCCTAGAAATGCTAGAAAGTACTTTACAGTTTTCAGGCCATTTTATTAGTTGTGTTTGATTTATGGTGTAGAAAATATCAATTTGTGTTTGTGAAATATTGACATTTCCTTGCGAAAATACCGAGAAAATAACCCATTTTTCAATATACGAACCAAAATGAAGTGATAAATCAGAACGGCATGTTAAGTGTAAAGTATTGGTAAGAATGTATCAGTACCTAAATGGTAACGTGTAAGCACGCCTTTACAGAAACGCATATAGAGAAACACTCCTAGGCGAAGAGGATTTGTCGCACTGGACACGTGAAGGAAGACGAGAGACAGTGGGGTGCAGATACTGAGGTTAAACTATACTTACTAGATACTTCAGATCTGTGTTGCGAAAGAGGCAGCTAATTAATGGATCACATTCGTGTTGAGCGCAATCTTCATAACGACACAAAACATCGAACAACTGGTACAAATTCCTTCACTCAAATTCGACAACTGTTTTTGAGATTGATTTTATAGAAAGTAGTTACAGTGTTAAGATCGTCAATGGCAAATATTTATGTAAGTAAAAGAGGGATTCACGATTTGTGTCATACCACCTGACTGACGAACAGGAGACAACACGATGGGAAGCTGCTAGAGACCACTCACTCATGTAGCAGGGATTCAGCAAACCAAGGCCACTCGTTCAGTTCGGAGCAGAGAAGGCACTAATAATGTCCGTACTCCTCTGTTTGCGTTTCATTTTGACAGGTAATGAAAGAGCTATGATGCCAGTGCTTTGGTCAGCTATAACAGATGTCTTTTCTGGCATTTTCCTGCATTTTGTGAACTCTGATAAAGGCCGTTGCTCTGAAGACGAATAAAGAACTTTTCTCTCAAACTTTCTTCGATCTCGTCTTCCGAGATATCGTCGGGTTGCTCATAGGCTCACGTGCGGCACTGATTAGCAAGGAAATGTTTATCGACGGATCTGGCGCAGTCGTCGGTACTGTTACACTTCAAGAGCAGTCTTAATAAGGGACGCCGGCCTCGCTTTGAATCGCGAGACGAGAGTAAACTTATTATTACTTCCCTACTACTGATAAATATCCTCATACAATCCTGCTCTCCATTCGCAAAAACACGAAATTCTAAGCATTGAATTGAAACTCGTACACAATTAACAGTTATTACACAGCATCCAATTAATTACTCTTTCAGCTATCGCAGAAATCCCAACAAAGGCAAAACGAAGTAACAGTTCATCGCTACGTAGTTGCAAAATGACCCCAAAAGCAAAACACTTCAAATTTTCACGAATAAATGCAATTTCTTACCGTAATATTTCATCAAACTTCACCTGCAACAAGCTAATAGCTTCAGGAGCCAATACGACACCGCTACCTATTAATTACGTGAACACTTACTCAGCCACAGAACTCGCCTACAAGAACAGAAATAGCCATCAGAAATGTTGCAAGCTTTTCGTACAGGCAGAATATCTTTATCGTTCGCTGTGGATCACTAACTCCCAACTCCAGATATATGATACACCACTTCCGCTTCAGTGTCCAGGGCTGGCCTTTAACAATAGAATTTTCCCGCCGACTCCCAGATTCGTGATGCCCAAGCAGCAGCTGCCGAAATCGGTTAATCATTTCCTGGAGATGCAGAATGACTGACTTTGATTCAAACGTGGGCAGTTTCATTGGTCATCTCCTTTCTCTTACTAACAGCGTTTCTAAGTTAAGTGCTGCTCCAACCAGGACATATGGTATTAACATTTCTTACATTGTGTTGCTTGGAGAGTATCTGACGAGATTGAAAAGACTCCTAAGCTAAGAGATCCCAGCAGACTACTACCAACCTCCCTGCTTCCTGCTGCAGACAGAGGTAAAATCTCCAACCAATGAGAACGTCCTTTGGAAAATCTACCAGAAACAGCTTTCAGATAGTTTCGGTCAGTGATAGTCTGTCAGATCCCTAACGCCAACTAGGGGGAAATTCCAGCTTTCGTGGTGGGCGGTATTTGGTAAGCAGTTATTATATGCTTTAACTTGCTGTAACTCCCTCTTACAAATTTTTAAAAGTGAAGACAAGTTTCGTAAATTACAAATCACCATTATTATGAAACCTGTGGGCGGTTCTGGCAGAGATGCAAAATTGGGAAGTAAGTGAAAAGGTTTGAGAATTCCTTGCAGATATCATGTCCTATGGCGTATCTGCATATCGGGTCAGATTAGAATAAAATAAACGTAAAGTCACTCCTTCAGTTAAAGTATAAATTTGATAATTTCGCTTACCTTAACGTCTGTCTGTTTTGTTTTCTGTTATCAATCACTGAACATTTTAGCCGCATCTTTTGATGAGTACAACTACAAAAGTATAATATGTCACATTATTTAAGGAAAATATTATTATACTTAAGTGGGAATTTTTAAGACAAGATCGACTCAAGAAGATGTGCGAATTATTCGGTGATAATGTTGTGCACAGCTCTCAGACTGAGAGAATGAAAAGGGAGAAAAACTAAACTAGCAGGAGAAAATCACTGATCCGTCTTTCGTTAGAAAAGATCAGTGTTGACCACGCCAACACGTGTTATCTGACTGACAGCAATTCACTGGAGCGTTCTGCAAACCGTTACTTCAACGCGACTCAGTGATTTATTTTCAAAGAATATTCTTAAGAATTTATTTTATTTACTAGCGATACATCAAGAACATTAACACATTTAATCACACTATGTAAGCATGGAAGTAGTTGTCAGGGATTAACTGACGAAATCATAACCAAATTCCTTTTAACAAATGGGAATTTTATTCACTTTAATAGTGGCTAAAGCATTTTTTTAAAAGAAACATATTTCAAATTATAACCAGAAAGCACCCTCTAAATATCAAAGTTACAATTTATTCAGAGGCAGAAAGAAACAAGTTTTGACTGTATGAGCTTTCTAGCAGAAAACCTTGCCGTTCCCTTTTGACACGACCGTAGTTACGACCGCTCACAACAGTTTCTGAAAGACTACACTGATGCAAATCTGCAACACACCAGATTACTTTAAACTAAGAGTTTTAACAAATTATACAAGCACACAAACTATGCACTCCCTGTAGGAGGGATGGAAATGGTACGAAACACTAACAATTAAAATATTAACCTTGCCACCGAAGGTGCAACGGGATTTTAACTTCTAAGAAACGTTTTACGCTGAAAGTGTGGCAACTTTCCATACTAAAATGATCATTTAAATAAAAGCCCATGAAATGTAATCTTATATAAAATTCTACAAGGTTGGCCAAACAATAGTTCAGACGCTCTACAGTACACAGATACCGCCTTTTAAGATCATATGCAATAATATCAAAGTTTCTAAAGATCAAAACATATTTCAGGTATTAGGCCGTTACAATCCAAGCAATAAACTCGTTAACACACCAAATCCGACAAGCATGACAGAGGCAGATTGACAGAGAGATTACCGAACAACCCGAACCGCAGGTTGCCCTAACCCGCCTCTACACCACAAGGGAAAAACGACCACCCAATTTATAAACAACCACCTTCCCGCGGGTGGGCAAACGGAGAAGAATGGTGAGACGATCCCAAAGCAAAACGGCTGGTGACCTCACCAAGAAAACAAGTAGAATTTACAAGAGTAAATCAAACAACATATCACCAATCATTTAACTTCTAATAATCTGCGATTTTTCGAGAAGACCTGGCGCAGCACCCCCAAATCGCTCTCCCGAACCGTCCGCTGCCAGCCGCTTCAACGGACGCAGGATGGTGCGCCGATCTCCCATCTCACGGCGTCGCAGCTCGCACCGGCCAGACTGATGTCGTGGGCTGACTCCTGTTGCTCTCGTGTCGGCCGCGACGTCACTACCCCTCGCTATATGCCAAGGCCCACTGGACTCACGTGGCGACTTCACATGCGCCTACGCTCAAGACGGACAAGTCATCTCGTGTCTCAGTGTGCGACTGACCAACCGATCGATCCAACCGCCAATGACCATTGCCTGAGCTAACTCGAGCAGAGTGGCTGCCTAACGCGCAGACTCAGATGCAGGAACTAAGCCCCGACTGGGCGACCACTCGCTGAGTTCTCTTACTGGCGGAGTGGAAAGACTCATTTTGCCTGCTTTAATAGTTGATCCGAACGACAGACATACTAGCCCTCCGAACGACAGACAGACACTAACTGCTTAACAAATGCGGACGAGAGACTGAACCAGACTGACCAACTGGCGAGCTCATAGCGCCCCTTAAATGCACGTGAACAGGCAACCTTTCCCCGTTCCCACCAGAGGGAGATACCAAAGCTGCGATTGCCACAGCTGCGCCACCGCCAGAACCGGAAGGCGACTGCTTCACACAACGCGCTGCGGCGCGCTCTTCGAAACTGTAATTTTTACCAGAAATAAGGCCAGAGGGTCGTGAAATAGTGAGGCAACCTGGAGGAATAAATTACTAGTAACAGTGAGTGACAGAGCAGCGGATGCGAAACAGTTTTGCCGGGAAATAGAAAAGCGAATGTAGCCAGACAGTTACAAGTGGCACCACGTTATCTTTCCAAACTAGCCCAGGATCTGCTTCTAGCATCATGCAAGATATGTCGATGTATACAAGTAATTTGGGGACAGTACCTGGTGTGATGGTATGGGGTGTTACACAGTAGGCAACACTCTCAGCTCGTTTTCGCACAACCGGTTATTTGGTTAGCAGGCATTGCATTTCTGATGTGTTAAGGCCAGTGGCTCTGCAGTTTCTTCGAAGTCTCTATGATGGGCTCTTTCGACAAAATAACATGGGAGTGCAATTGATCCCTGCTGATGTAATACAAGCCTTATGTGACCAAACAGATATTTACTTGTGTCAACTGTACAACGAGTGTGTCTTGCAAGAAAGGGTCTTTGCACTTGGAAGAATGCTGAGGTGGTGATTATTAATTAAGGGCAAGTCTAGCATCCGGTAATACTCAATTCCTGCAGACCAATCTGTCTTCTAAACGTTCTCGATAAGATACCTGGAAAACTATTATACAAGAGATTACGAGATCATGGACTCCTACACGGTGTGAGTACTAGTCAGTACGGATTTAGAAGAAGCAAGTCAACTGAAGCAATTACAGATAGACATTCATTCAACATACGCTCTAGGGATGATGAACGATACCACTGGCGCTATCGATAACCTATAGTGGCCTCCCTTCTTTGGTCGCCTTAGGAAGTAGCAGTGTCCAAAGGAACTCTACAACTGTCTGAGAGAGACCGCATCGAAAGGTTGTTTCCAGGGAGTAGTATGTGGTCCAGTGATTTGGGAGATCGCATTAGAGATAATATTACAGAAGATACATGGCAGCACTAACGTCAGCCCAGCCGCCTGGTAGGATTTGTAAATAACATTATGTTCGTCGTAAGCAGTGACTCCACAAATGTGATTCAGAGCTCCATGAACCCGAAAGACTGTGTCGAACTGTTAATTACCACCAGCACCTCATAAGACAGTGTACCACTTGCTGAAAGAAAAACTATCGAGGAACCTTAAAATAAAAGTAAACGATGGAACGATCATAAGGGTCTTAGTAGAGAGATGTCTAGGCGTACTCCTAGATGAACGATGTAATTTTTTGCGCATCATATAGGGGATGCAGGCAGAAAAGTTAGAAACGTGACGAACAAAATTAGAACCGTCGCAAATTAGCAATTTCGATTTCTCTTGAAAAATAGTACCCTCCTAGATTAACATGTGGTGGGATATGGTGCGAGTGTTTGAACTCAAAGACTGCAGCTTGTGAAGTCTTTAGTCAGAATAGCTGAAAGGATGCTGCTAAGATTTAACAGGTGGGTGCAGCGTTAAGTCGAATGATGTATTTTTAGTAGTTGGACTTGAAGCTCAAGAAAAGGGGTTCCTTTTATTGGTTAAAGATGGGCAAACAAATGGAAGTATGAAGAATACTTGGAACTGACGTCACTACGAAAAAGTTCATGAAGATCGAATATTACAACTATAACAAAATGAATGGGGCGATCAAAATGTTTCCGTCCAAAGACGTTGCTGCAGCTTATTGGCAACGTGGCGTGAATCCGATGTAGGTATATAAGTATCGACATCTAGACAAGGAATTAGTGTGGCATTCGTGTCTTTTTGGACCTGCGTGCGGTAAATGCAAAAGTGTGAACTATGGTGACGTAATTGTAGAATGCCTTCAGACAGAACCGATGTGCTCTGATTCTTTTCTTGGCTACCGAAGGACAAACGCCAGTATACATCCACTTGAAAATGAATAACGTGTGTGGGGCAGCATTTCAGTCGAAACCATCGTCCGGTAAAAGTGCGACGAGGGGTGCTGTTGTTTCATCATGACGCACGTCCCTTATATCGCAAATGTCTAACGCAAAAGGTATGCCACACCGAGGGCGAGGCACTCGAGCACCCGCCCTATAGTCCTGATGTCACCCCATGCGATAATCACGCCTTCGGTGCCTTAAAAAAGGGTCTTGAAGGATCGATGACTCCTGTCGGACGAGGATGTGCAGCAGGCAACGGTACACTGTGTTTTACGAAACGAGAATCTTCAATCTGGCGCGTCGATGGGATGATTGCCTCAGTACTCACTGATGTGCGTGCCTATTGTGCACTGTACGGCCTTCGCACGGAAAATTTTTGATCGTCTCTTGTACATTACACGATGGATCATAGCCTTGACGCTACGAATATGTACAAAATCAAAAGACAAACGAGTGATATTTGCACCTGCGGCAGTGTGAGCATTCCAGAACACATGCTGTGGGACTTTGTGCCGTACGAAAAAGCAGCGGCTCTGGCATAAAAGACGTCAAAGCAGCATGGAGCACCGAGTCATCCTGGCGTATGTTGGACGGTCCTGTAGTTGCAGTTCCCAGGAAGGGCCAAATTCGTGAAATCGCTTGTTACAGTGGAAACACTGCTGACATGCTGCACTGTTCACAATCCAGCAGGCAATGGCTGTTGACCGGTGCAGTATGTGAGAGGGCAAATCCAGTAGGGGCAACAGCCATCTACAGTTTACAGGCATCGTGATAAATGAGCAATAACAGAACAAAATCTGTAGTACTAACGTTAGTATAAAAGTTGGGTAAGTGTTTAAGGCTTTTCTTTGTAGTTTTGGATTGGTAGAAAGTGGTTAGAGCATTAGTATTTTTGCAAATATTAACATTTCTTTAAAATAAGTGCACGGAATAAATAATTAATATACACATTTATTAATACCCAAGAAAATGTAAATTATATGGCCTATCTTAGCTTGTCGGAAAATAGGCTGCAATTGTGAAGAATAAATAAATGCTGCAAGAACCCATATTACTTGTGTTGTCCTGGCATATTCCTGTATGGAAGGTACTCGACTGTCAACCTGGATTGCGTGTTTTTCGGGTCTATGACACGATGGAAACATCTGGTAATGAGATACCCAGAAATTTACACGCCAGCCACTGCGATTGGACTCGTCCATAGTTTCAACAACTTGGAATGACGCTGCAGTATCCTTCACCCAAGCTCAGTTTAACTCTGTGCACATACGCGTTGCAGTCGTTGTAACTGCCAGAGGTGACGACTATGTTCTACCATATTGTACACGCAAAATTAATAAAAGTCTGTTGTATATATATTTATATGGTTAAATGATGATGGCGTTCTCTTGCGTAAAATGTTCCGGTGTTAAATTGTCTCCCTTTCGGATCTCCGGGCGGGCACTTATGAGGAGGACATCGTTACCAAGAGAAACAAAACTGGCGTTCTACTGATCGTGGCGTGGAATGTCAGATCCCTTAATCAGGCAGGTACGTTAAAAATTTAAAAAGGGAAATGAGTAGGTTTAAGTTAGATATAGTGGGAATTAGTGAAGTTCGGTGGCAGGAGGAACAAGACTTCTCGTCAGGTGAAAACAGGCTTATAAATCCAAATATTGGTAATGCACAAGTAGGTTTAATAATGAACAAAAAATAGGAATGCGGATAAGCTACTACGAACAGCATAGTGAAAGAATTATTGTACCCAAGATAGACACGAAGCCTATGCCTAACACAGTAGTACAAGTTTATATGCCAACTAGTTCCCCAGATGAAGAGATTGAAGAAATGTATGACGCGATGAAAAATTATTCAGCTAGTTAAGTGAGACGAAAATTTAATAGTCATGTGGGACTGGAATTCGATAGTAGGAAAGGGAAGAGAAGGAAAAATAGTAGGTGAATATAGACTGGGGTAAGAAATGATGAGCCTGGTAGAAATTTTCACAGAGCTTAACTTAATCGTAGCTAACACTTGGTTTAAGAATCATAAAAGAAGGTTGTAAACGGGGAAGAGGTCTGGAGACACTGGAATGTTTCAGATAGATTATGTAATGGTAACACAGAGATTTAGGAACCAGATTTTAAATTGTAAGACACTTCCAGGGACAGATGTGGGCTCTGCCACAGTTTATTGGTTTTCAACTGTAGATTAAAACTGAAGAAACTGCCAAAAGGTAGGAATTTAAAGAGATGGGACCTACATAAACTGAAAAAAAGAACAGAGGATGTAGAGAGTTTCAGAGAGAGTATTAGGGAACGATTGACAAGAACAGGGGAAAGAAATACAATAAAGAAGGATGGGTAGCTTTAATAGATGAAATAGTGAAGGCAGCAGAGGATCAAGTAGGAAAAAAGATGAGGGCTCGTAGAAATTATCGGGTAACGGAAGAGAGATCGAATTTACTTGATGAAAGGGGAAAATATAAAAATGCAGTAAATGAAGTAGGCGAAAAGGAATACAAGTATCTCAAAAATGAAATCGACAGGAAATGCAAAATGGCTAAGCAGGTTTGGCTAGAGGGTACATGTAAAGATGCAGAGGCATATATCACTAGAGGCAAGATAGATACTATCTACAGGAAAATTAAAGAGTCGTTTGGAGAAAAGACAATCACTTGTATGAATATCAAGAGCTCACATGGAAAACCGGTACTAAGCAAATAACGGAAAGCAGAAAGGTGGAAGCAGTATATAGAGGGTCTATACAGGGGCAATATTATGGAAATGGAAGAGGACGTAGATGAAGATGAAATGGGAGATGTGTTATTGCGTGAAGAATCTGAGAGAGTACTGAAAGACCTAAGTCGAAACAAGGCCGCTGAAGTAGACAACATTCCACCAGAATTACTGATAACCTTGGGTGATCCAGCCATGACAAAACTCTTGCATTTGCTGAGCAAGGTGTACGAAGCAGGCGAAACACCCACAGACTTCAAGAACAATATAATTGTTCTAATCCCAAAGAAAGCAGGTGTTGACAGGTGTGAAAATTACCGAACTATCAGTTTAATAAGTGACAGCTGCAAAATACTAACGCGAATTCTTTACAGACGAATAGAAAAACTGGTAGAGGCCGACCTCGGGGAAGATCAGCTTGGATTCCGTAGAAGTGTTGGAACACGCGAGGCAATACTGACCCAACGACTTATCTTGGAAGATAGGTTAAGGAAAGGCAAACCTACGTTTCTAGCATTTGTAGACTTAGAGAAAGCTTTTGACATTGTTGGCTGGAATACACTTCGAAATTCTGAATGTAGTGGGATTAAAGGGAGCGAAAAGCTATTTACAATTTGCACAGAAACCAAATGGCAGTCGAGGGGCAAGGAAGGACAGCAGTGACTGAGAAGAGAGTGAGACAGGGTTGCAGCCTCACCTCGATGTTATTCAGTCTGTATATGGAGCAAGCAGTAAAGGAAAGAAAAGAAAAATTTTGAGGAGGAATTTAAATCCATGGAGAAGAAATAAAAAACTTTGGGGTTTGTCGACGTAATCTGTCAAGGGCAGCAAAGGACCAGGAAGAGCAGCTGAAAGGTTGACAGTGGTTTGAAAGGGGGATATAAAATGAATATCAACAAAAGCAAAACGAAGACAATGGAATGTAGTTGAATTAAACCAGCTGATGCTGAGGGAATTAGATCATAAAATGAGAAACCTGAAGTATTAGACGAGTTTTTCTATCTGGGAAGCAAAATAACTGATGATGGTCGAAGTAGGGAGCATATAAAATGTAGACTGGCTGCGGCAAGGAAAGCGTTTCTGAAGAAGAGAAATTTATTGACGTCGAGTATAGCGTTGAGTGATAGGAAGTTCTTTCTGAAAGTACTTGTATGGAGTGTAGCTATGTGTGGAAGTGAAACATGGACGATAAATAGTTTAGATAATAAAAGAATAGGAGCTTTAGATACGCGGTGCTACAGAAGAATGCTGAAGATTACATGGATAGATCATGTAACTAAATCATGTAACTAATGAGTAGGTACTGAACAGAATTGGGGAAAATCTGTGGCACAACTTCACTAGAAGAAGGGATCGGCTGGTAACAAACATTCTGAGGTATCAAGGGAACACCAATTTAGTACTGGAAGGAAGCGCGAAGAGTAAAAATCGTAGAGGGAGACCAAGACATGAATACATGAAGCAGACTCAGAAGGATGTTGGTTGCAGTAGCTGCAATGAGATTAAGAGGCTTGTACAGGATAGAGCAGCATGGAGAGCTGCATCAAACCAGTCTCTGTCTGGACTGAAGATTCAACAACAACACACACATTATATATATATATATATATATATATATATATATCAGATCGGATGTTTATCTCTGAACGTTTGCAGTGTTTCGAGCTGTTCGGACATATAGCAGAGCTGTAGTGAACTGTGGAAGTAGCGTCCCGACAAGACACTCGATACAACGAAATAGCTGTAATTGTATTCTTAGTTGCAGAAAAAGAAATCATGGTAAACATCCATATGATAGTTATACAACTGATAGGTGTACTGTTGGTCGCTGGGCAAAGAGAGTTAGAGCGTCTAGCAGTGCACAAACTGAACTCCATATCGGCCAGGATCGGGACGTTTTGTCTCAATCGCTGCTCCGGACATCTTGGATCTTGTGGGTGGCATTATTCATTCAGACAGGTACAGCACAACTGGACCGCTGGGTATATAGCTATCGATGAGCATCGAGAGATCGTTTGCAAGTGCTGAGAGTCTTGGATATTTACTGATGCGCTCAGCATGGGTTCCATGAATGATCACAGCAAACTACAATATTCAAAGAAAAACCATTTGGTCTCATTTTGTGGAACAGTTTGAGACCAATGGAGAGGCCATTCTGTCACGAATCGTTGTGGAGCATTAGTCTGAGTTGGAAACAAAAATTCACCATGCGCAATCACCAAAAAAGAAGTAATTCGGAGCAACTGCTTCCACTTGCAAAGTCATGGTGACACTCGGGGATAGCAATCGTGTCAAACTTATGATGTGTTGACTAAAGGGTCAACCATTAGTTCAGAGGCTAATGTGAAGACCCTGAACGAACTCAAGAACCGTTTACAACGGATTCGGTCTGACAAGACGCCAAAACAATCTCGGTCCAGTACCACACTGCACGCCGATCCACATGTCCCGGGAAAAAACACATCATCAAAATGGGTTGGAAAAGAAAAGATTGTGTGGAATTGTTGGCTAGAAGGTCCCATCCGGGGTAGTTGGGCCGCGGGTTGCAAGTCTTATTTCAGATGACGCCACATCAGGCGACTTGCGCCGGTGATGATGAAAGGATGATGAGGACAACACAACACTCAATCAACGGGCGAAGAAAATCTCCAACCGCGCGGGTAATCGATCCCAGGCTCGTTACCACTCAGTTAAGCAGACGAACAATGGATTGGCGATCGAGGTCTTATTGACCATCCAACTTACTTACATCTGGCGCTGTCAGACTTCCTCCATTTTCTACCACTTAAGAATTCACTATGTGAGACACTCTTTGAAGATTATGAAAGCGTAGTTGCTATAGTGAAGAAATGGCGCCAAGCAAAGGACAAGTGCTTTCTTCAACAGGGAATACATGCTCTTATACAGTACTGACGTAACACCATAGAACGTGATGATGGCTACATAGAAAAAAATTGTACATGTAAAATAAACCGATCGATGCTAGTGTTAGAACCGACGTAATCACTAATGGAACATCTCTGCTCAGCGTTTCCAGACAATGGGTTGGTCAGCGTCTCGTGAGAGGGTATGGAGTCATTCGCGCAATTCACCTATTTGCGCAATCCCCCTTGCGAGCAATGTTTGTCTAGGGTTCTGTTTAGTAAAATGGGTCGCGCACCTAGCACAATTATGTGTTATGAGTGGCAGTGGAAACGTTATGCACATGGCAGTTGAAGAGTGATTGCATCCCTTGCCTTGTATGGTCACGGGTTTGCTCTTCGGAGTCGTTATGTTTTCAGTTACTGTCACCTTGGTTCTGAGCATGCTGTCGTGTCGGTATTCACCTACAGCCAAACACATTCGCCCCAAAAAAATGGAGAGCATCTTTGCTACGTGCAACTAAAGCGTCTGAAGGGCTATAGGTGCTTGCAAAATCCATTGTTTTTTGGGCAAAATCCAGTTTGGGTTCTGGCGAATCAGGGAGCTTAACTTTCACCATTGACGGCTGTGTTTGTCTTAGACGTCTACCTGTGTCAGCATTCCGTCTTAACAGCGCAAGCCTTATTTATTTTAAGCCTCCTCGAAAAACACAGACAGAAGCCATATTTCAAAATTGATTGTTTTGTATGGGTCTTATATATGTATTTATTCACTTCCAAGAAATAATTTAAAAAAAAATGCTTTCGTTTAACGGCCCATGTGTTAATGTTGTCAATTGTCTGCATTCATTGAAATTGTATTGTACAGTTCCATGCCCGCCTTTGAATGTCGCCTCTCATTTTCATCAATTTCATTAATGTTTTATGCCACTGCACGATGTTTACAGGCCGAATAAGGTTATTGTAATGACAGGTTTTGTTCTGAGAGCTCAAAATACTTTTCACTTGATTCCTGTGAATGTTGAGTTACTTTACTGGGTGGCCTGTATGAGGCGAACATCGGAGGATGCGGCACAGTGCGTTTCCGGTAGGGTCTGCACTTCTCCATATACTGATAGGGTCATAAATCAACGGGCTTAAGCGGCTGGCGGAACGACTGACGTTGGTCGAGTTTCGCCTATTGTATGCAGGGCGAAACGACCTGCGAGACGTCTGAGTGTCGCCGCAGTTTATGTGTTTACCGTTCTGGAGCGTACGGAATGAAGATTGCTGGCACCGACTGACTGCATTGTTCTCATGCTTCGGAGAATACTTGAGGACTGTGCTCTGCTGTTGGGGCGACTGTCTGGCACCGGATGGCCGGTTGTCTATGCATGTTCTTTTCGTACGCGCTCAAACGGCAAGTTCAGTGCTATCACCTCAATAGCAGAGGCATGACTGGTCAACTTAAACTGAGGTTAGTTGACGTCATAAAGCTGTGCTAGAAATTGGAGGGAACAGTCGCTATTGGTACGAAAGATGATCTGAGACAGTGTGGGGGAATTTTGGAATGAGCACTGAATGGTGATTCGCGGTTTTCGAGGATGGTAGGGAGTTGAGCAATGTTGGCTTCGCTTTTGCTGCTTTGGCATTGTAGGACAAATATTTTTATATTGAATCCCTCAGCAGCACGCGCGCTCATTTTGCTACAAGTCCACCTTGCTTTGCTTCTCCATGTGATCCCATTTGAGCTCTCACTACTAATCGAGATACTGCAAGATAGTCGGGAGAGTAATATTTGATTCATTAGGACCTCCAGTCATTGTCGTCAATCTATTGCATCACAGAGAGTAGGAGCCCCTTGTTGTCGAGATAACTCTTATTCTCACAATAGTTCAGTATACCCTATCCTCTAACCTACTGTGTCGATAATCATATGCCTCTGTGTTCTGATATACACTCCTAGAAATGGAAAAAAGAACACATTGACACCGGTGTGTCAGACCCACCATACTTGCTCCGGACACTGCGAGAGGGCTGTACAAGCAATGATCACACGCACGGCACAGCGGACACACCAGAAACGGCGGTGCTGGCCGTCGAATGGCGCTAGCTGCGCAGCATTTGTGCACCGCCGCCGTCAGTGTCAGCCAGTTTGCCGTGGCATACGGAGCTCCATCGCAGTCTAACACTGGTAGCATGCCGCGACAGCGTGGACGTGAACCGTATGAGCAGTTGACGGACTTTGAGCGAGGCCGTATAGTGGGCATGCGGGAGGCCGGGTGGACGTACCGCCGAATTGCTCAACACGTGGGGCGTGAGGTCTCCACAGTACATCGATGTTGTCGCCAGTGGTCGGCGGAAGGTGCACGTGCCCGTCGACCTGGGACCGGACCGCAGCGACGCACGGATGCACGCCAAGACCGTAGGATCCTACGCAGTGCCGTAGGGGACCGCACCGCCACTTCCCAGCAAATTAGGGACACTGTTGCTCCTGGGGTATCGGCGAGGACCATTCGCAACCGTCTCCATGAAGCTGGGCTACGGTCCCGCACACCGTTAGGCCGTCTTTCACTCACTCCCCAACATCGTGCAGCCCGCCTCCAGTGGTGTCACGCGACAGGCGTGAATGGAGGGACGAATGGAGACGTGCCGTCTTCAGCGATGAGAGTCGCTTCTGCCTTGGTGCCAATGATGGTCGTATGCGTGTTTGGCGTCGTGCAGGTGAGCGCCACAATCAGGACTGCATACGACCGAGGCACACAGGGCCAACACCCGGCATCATGGTGTGGGGAGCGATCTCCTACACTGGCCGTACACCTCTGGTGATCGTCGAGGGGACACTGAATAGTGCACGGTACATCCAAACCGTCATCGAACCCATCGTTCTACCATTCCTAGACCGGCAAGGGAACTTGCTGTTCCAACAGGACAATGCACGTCCGCATGTATCCCGTGCCACCCAACGTGCTCTAGAAGGTGTAAGTCAACTACCCTGGCCAGCAAGATCTCCGGATCTGTCCCCCATTGAGCATCTTTGGGGCTGGATGAAGCGTCGTCTCACGCGGTCTGCACGTCCAGCACGAACGCTGGTCCAACTGAGGCGCCAGGTGGAAATGGCATGGCAAGCCGTTCCACAGGACTACATCCAGCATCTCTACGATCGTCTCCATGGGAGAATAGCAGCCTGCATTGCTGCGAAAGGTGGATATACACTGCACTAGTGCCGACATTGTGCATGCTCTGTTGCCTGTGTCTATGTGCCTGTGGTTCTGTCAGTGTGATCATGTGATGTATCTGACCCCAGGAATGTGTCAATAAAGTTTCCCCTTCCTGGGACAATGAATTCACGGTGTTCTTATTTCAATTTCCAGGAGTGTATAATAAATCTCACTGTAATATTTAATCCGCATATCATTTCGTAGATATATGCAGAATCCCATTTCTTTTATGGTGATAAAGTTCTCTTATTTTTTCTCTGAGCAGACTACGGTTTTTATTAAATTATTGTGAGTGTGCACTCCTCATTTTACCAACTAGCAGGGTCCACCATCATTTCCTTTCGCTACCAATGAGCGCATAATTAATTAGGTGGTAGGTAAGCGGGGGGTCGAGTGAATGTCTCGTTCCAATGCAAAATTCGTCAGAATTAAAGAGGTACAAACTCTTCTCCAACCTGCACCTCGCACAGCTAAAGATGTAAGGGTTTATAAGACCGTCTAACGTGAGATTTATGGTTTTTATTTTAATGTTCTCTCTGTGTGTGTATATTTTAGTACTGAAGGTACAAACCAATGTCTGAGTAAACCCAAGCTGGTAGTCTTATGTTTATATACCATTTCCAATCAACTGCATTTGTTTTCAGCTCTTCTTTCTTGTCGATAACTTGGCTAACGTTGATTCTTTTACTGTTTATCGCATCTTAAATTCATGTGTACAAGATTTAAGGCTTTTGTGAAATGTTGTTTCATTTTATGGTTGCAATTATTGACTGTTTCATAGTGGCTAATGCAACTCCCGCTTTTCACTTGTTTATTTTGTGAATGATAAAATACCGTTGAGATAAGTAAATATTATTAAATATGTTTTTAATTTTGGTTCATTACCTTACCACTACCAGGTCCACGTTCCCTACCATTTCAAAAATATTGACTGATGTTGTCAACGAATTCCAAGTCTTCAGAGTAAATGTTATCTGAGAATAGAATTGTGCGGCATTATTTATTGAACGACTTCCCCCACAATGAAAGAGGGATGGCGGTAACCACTGAAACAATTGGTTTTCGGTTGTATCTTCTTGTTTTCTTCAAATTCGGTTTAAGGAGAGTGATAAAACCGCTCAAAATTATCTGTTTCTCAAGTAACAGATTTTCGGTTTTTTTATTCCTGTTATTTCCTATTAGAAATGTAGAAATCGCACAAGGTTGAAAAATTTTTGGCTTCCCCAGTTTAATGATACATAGAATCCAAATATCAAATGAAATAGCCAATTAAAGAAAGCTTAGTCTGTCCACTGTTCGCTGGTTTACTCGAAAAGGGATAAGTGATTGAATACAAGAAAAATCATCAGTTTTCTCCTACTAATCCTAATTTTTTTGAATTTCTGCTCAAAAATAATGTTGTAATCGAGAATCACACCACTACTTAGGTATACTGAAGAACCCTATTTTCCAAGTTAATTTGTCCGTTTTCAAAAGCAACAACCAGGTAAACAACTACTTAGTATTTTTATTGTAAACTACGAACGAATTGCTAAGTTTTCTTCACATATGATGTCGCAAGTTTGTTATGATTCCTCCCATTCTTAATCTTTTGAAGCAGACTGGGTGCTGTCCTTCATGGGTTCTGCACTTCTCAATATGATTCCAGACTAGGGATTATGCCATTCTGCACGACAACTAATGTCCAACGACTACAAGAACGAGGAAATACCGCATAGACAAGACGGGGAAAGTCTCGGACACTATATGTAGATGTGTACCATTCTACAGGCCTTGCCATATGGTAAAACGTACATTATTCTCTCAGCAATGTTGTACCAATTGTTATACCCCGTGTCTGTTGCTCGTTTCTGTCGGCGTTGTTGTTAAAGAAACACCGATAGTTTTTCTCGCTTTCTACAATAGCACAATATTTCAGAGTAATGCAAATCCTACGAGTAAAAATTATTCGTTTTTAAAAAAGGTTTATTTAATAAACCAAAATTTTAGCACTGCTGCTATGGTTAAATGTATTGTTTTTTTAACCTAGTTATTACTAAAAATTAAAAACAAAACTCTTATAACCAAAACCAAAGACCCAAAATACCATTTATTCAAAACTGAAGCACTGGTATCGGATTTTCCCATACCTTCAAGGAAATGGAAATGAGTGTTTGGCGTCATTGGCCGGGAGGCCCTTTACGGGGCAGGTCTTGCCGCCTTGGTGCAGGTCTTATTACATTCGGCGCAACACTGGGCGACCTGCGCGCCAGATGGGGATGAAATGATGAAGATAACACAACACCCAGTCCCTGAGCGGAAGCGGAGGAAATCCCCGATCCAGCCGGGATCGCACCCGGGCCCCTTAGGACGGCAGTCCGTCACGCTGACCATTCAGCTATCGGGGCGGACATACCTACAATGAAATCACTCAAAAAACAAACAAAAAGTTAATCCGAGAGTGGTGCTGGGAGACAGGTATTGGAGTTGGGTTCCCGCCAGTGTGGTACCGGCGCCGTCAGTGCTGTGTGCGGGTAAGAGCGCAGCTCGGCAGCCGCGGCCGGCACGGTCTGTGAGGAGGCGGCGAGGCGCAACCGCGGGTGATGAATACGGCGCGCCGGCTAATGAGCGCGGTCAAGTCGCTGCTGCGGCTTTCCGCTCTGCCGTGCCCGGTGTTTGCGGAGCCTCCAGAAACCCGACTCCGCGCTCCGCCTTCTTTTTCTCTGCGTTTTTCTCTGCCGGTGAACTACAGTGCGTTGTGCCAACTGTCGTCGTAGAGAAGCTGGACTTGAGCAGAAATACACTCCTGGAAACTGAAATAAGAACACCGTGAATTCATTGTCCCAGGAAGGGGAAACTTTATTGACACATTCCTGGGGTCAGATACATCACATGATCACACTGACAGAACCACAGGCACATAGACACAGGCAACAGAGCATGCACAATGTCAGCACTAGTACAGTGTATATCCACCTTTCGCAGCAATGCAGGCTGCTATTCTCCCATGGAGACGATCGTAGAGATGCTGGATGTAGTCCTGTGGAACGGCTTGCCATGCCATTTCCACCTGGCGCCTCAGTTGGACCAGCGTTCGTGCTGGACGTGCAGACTGCGTGAGACGACGCTTCATCCAGTCTCAAACATGCCCAATGGGGGACAGATCCGGAGATCTTGCTGGCCAGGGTAGTTGACTTACACCTTCTAGAGCACGTTGAGTGGCACGGGATACATGCGGACGTGCATTGTCCTGTTGGAACAGCAAGTTCCCTTGCCGGTCTAGGAATGGTAGAACGATGGGTTCGATGACGGTTTGGATGTACCGTGCACTATTCAGTGTCCCCTCGACGATCACCAGAGGTGTACGGCCAGTGTAGGAGATCGCTCCCCACACCATGATGCCGGGGTTTGGCCCTGTGTGCCTCGGTCGTATGCAGTCCTGATTGTGGCGCTCACCAGCACGGCGCCAAACACGCATACGACCATCATTGGCACCAAGGCAGAAGCGACTCTCATCGCTGAAGACGACACGTCTCCATTCGTCCCTCCATTCACGCCTGTCGCGACACCACTGGAGGCGGGCTGCACGATGTTGGGGCGTGAGCAGAAGACGGCCTAACGGTGTGCGGGACCGTAGCCCAGCTTCATGGAGACGGTTGCGAATGGTCCTCGCCGATACCCCAGGAGTGCGGGACCGTAGCCCAGCTTCATGGAGACGGTTGCGAATGGTCCTCGCCGATACCCCAGGAGCAACAGTGTCCCTAATTTGCTGGGAAGTGGCGGTGCGGTCCCCTACGGCACTGCGTAGGATCCTACGGTCTTGGCGTGCATCCGTGCGTCGCTGCGGTCCGGACCCAGGTCGACGGGCACGTGCACCTTCCGCCGACCACTGGCGACAACAATGATGTATTGTGAAGACCTCACGCCCCACGTGTTGAGCAATTCGGCGGTACGTCCACCCGGCCTCCCGCATGCCCACTATACGCCCTCGCTCAAAGTCCGTCAACTGCACATACGGTTCACGTCCACGCTGTCGCGGCATGCTACCAGTGTTAAAGACTGCGATGGAGCTCCGTATGCCACGGCAAACTGGCTGACACTGACTGCGGCGGTGCACAAATGCTGCGCAGCTAGCGCCATTCGACGGCCAACACCGCGGTTCCTGGTGTGTCTGCTGTGCCGTGCGTGTGATCATTGCTTGTACAGCCCTCTCGCAGTGTCCGGGTGGGTCTGACACACCGGTGTCAATGTGTTCTTTTTTCCATTTCCAGGAGTGTAATTAGCAAATAATTTAATTGCAGTAAACAGAAGATTTACGGAACTTGTAGTTCTCCAAACATATGAAGACCCATTACAAATGATACAGAAAGAAATACAGAGTCCAGCTATCACAATGTCAACCAGGAAGACGTTCATTGTACTGATTTTTTTCTTTATTGTTAGTTTGACACCTTTACATGAGAGGTAGGCCGACAGCGGCCTATCTATGCCGCTCTTTGGCTACAGATAACAGACAGTACAAAGAGAGACAGAAAAACAAAACAAACATGGTGGATAAAAACGGTAGACAAACAGATTAAAACACATGTAGCCATTCACAGGCGCACTGTCCGAATAAAAAAGGTTCATCACTGTACACCAACGGAGAAGACAGAAATTACACACGTCAATGGAGGAGCACAAAGAGAGAGACACTAAAGCACTAATATGAAGACACACACAGGCACTGGCGATGATCTCCGGCGCACGAAGATTCACTGTTCACGCACAAAGCTGTGGACCTGCCAAAGGGAAGAGGTGCTGGTAGGAGAGAGAGGGGGAGGGAGTTGATGGCAGTGGCAGAGGAGCGGAGAGGGGGAGGGGAACAGTATTGGAGGTAGTGGAAGCCGGGGGGGGGGCAGAGGAGGGAAGAAGAAAGAGAGGAGGGATGGGAAAGAGGGGAAAGAAAGTGCCCTGGGGCAAAACACAGGGAGAGGAAGGGGAGGATCAGAGATGGTAGGAGGGGTAGATGGAGGGGATGAGGGCATCATCAGGGAGGCGTAGTTGGCGGAAGCCACCTTAGGCAAGGGTATGGAGTGTGGAGAGATGAAGAGCGGGTGGGATGTGGGAGTACAGTGGTGGCAGTGAACGGGGGTGGGAAAGGATGGGAGAGACAAGCGGGTGAGGGGGATCAAATTTACGGGTGGTGTAAAGAATCCTTATCCATTCGAGGAAAAGGATGAGGTGTGGGAACGGAATTAAGTCATACAGGACCCATGTGGGGAAGATGGATGGGATAGGCGAGGGGGAGCACATGGTGTTCAAGGATTTGAAGGGATTTGTAGAAGGTAGGAGAGGCAGAGATCCAGGTGGGATGGGCATAGCGGAGGATAGGGTGGATGAGGGATTTACAGGTGTGGAGGCCGGTGGTGGGGTCCAGACTTCATGTGCATCCAGAAAGAAGATTGAGGAGGCGAAATCGTGAGAGTGCCTTGGCTGGGTTCGTCCGGAGATGGGGGGTCCAGGAGAGGCGACGGTCCAGGCTGACACTAAGGTACTTGAGGGTGGGGGTGAGGTTGATAGGATAGCCGTAGATAGAAATCGAGGAGACTGAAGGAAGAGGTGGTTTTGCCTACAATGATCGCCTATGTCTTGGAACGATAGACCTTGAGCAACCACTGGTTACACCAAGTGGTGAACCGGTCAAGATGGGATTGGAGAAGGAGCTGGGAACGCTGCAAGGTGGGGGCGAGGGCAAGGAAGGCGGTACCATCGGCGTACTGGAGAAGGTGTAAGAGAGGCATGTCAACCGTGTAAAGAAGGCAGAGAAGAGGGGAGAGGACGGAACCTTTGGGCACACTGGCGGAGGGGTAGAAGGTGTAGGAATCCGTGTTATGAACGGTAACATAGAAAGGACGGTGGGAAAGAAAGGAGGCGATCAGACAGATATAGTTAACGGTAAGGGCGAAGGTTTGGAGTTTGAAGAGGAGACTGGTATGCCATACACGGTCGTAAGCACTTTCAAGGTCGAGGGAGAGGAAGATGGCAAAGCGACGGAAGTTGAGTTGTTTGGAGAGGAGATGAGTGAGGTGGAGGAGAAGGTCATCAGCAGAGAAGGACAGTCATAAGCCACATTGGGTAGCGCGAAGGAGGCGGTGCTGGCAGAGATGCTGGTGGACCTTGCTGAAGACCGAGGTAAGGCTGATGGGACGGTAGGAGAAGACAGTGCACGGCGGTTTGTCGGGTTTGAGGAACATCAGGATCTGTCAGGTATTCCACAGGTCGGGGTAGAAGCCGGTGGACAAGATCTCATTATATGGTCTTGTCAGGGTGGAGGGGAAGGAGGCAGGAACTTCACAGAGGTGACGATAGGTAATACGGTCGTGACCAGGAGATCTGCACTGAACCCGAAGGATGGTGTCATTGTGGTGAAGCTCCAGGTGCAAACGGGCTGTGTGTCTGCCGCCAGCCTTCCTATATTGTGACTGCAGTGGGCGCTCGTGGTACAGAGCTGTTGAAGGTGTGGCTCAGTGGGTGCAATCTGTTAGGTCCACCTGACCCCGAGCAACTGGTATCGACATCGGACAGAAACTCACTGTCCCGTTACCAACCTAAAGACACAAGTAGGTCTTATCAATATGTGAGACCACAAAGACACATTAATCAGTGTGACCAAGTTTGGGGGAGAAGACCAAACAGCGATGTCTCGGTCTCATCGGATTAGGGAAGGATGGAGAAGGAAGTCGTCCACGCACTTTCAAAGGAACCATCCCAGCATTTGCCTAGAGCAATTTAGAGAACTCACGGGAAACGTAAGTCGGGATGGCCGAACGCGGAATTGATCCGTCGTCCTTCCGAATGCAAGTCCAGTTCTAAACACTGCGCCACCTCGCTCGGTGCTGCAAGTGTTTATTAATAGTTATGTGTTTTGTGTTTTTAGCACAACTTCAGATTATCTGTAATTCGCAATAACTATCTTGTTACAGTTTATTCATGAATCTACATATCACCAATCAATAGGATAACTAAGCTAAAGGTGAGGAGAAAATGAATCACTTTCCTTGAACAGTGGAGACGATATTAATCGTATTCAAAATCCACTGATATGGTGACGTTAAAGCGAAGACCGCCGTCGTCAAATATTGACATAGGAAAGCCTGAAATACAAATGAAACCTCTAAGTTAAAAGCGTAAAACTAGAACATTAATAACAAATTACTTTGCTCCGTAGAGTAAGATATTCTTAAAAATTAGAGTATATGGACAGTGGTGATATAGGAAACACCTATTTCATTGAACTGCCAACTGTTAAGATGGACTGAAATATCAGTCTAAATAAATATAGAGAAGGAAAAGAGATGGAGAAGGGGTGCCTGTGAAACGAGAGAGCGAGGAAAAACTTTAAAAACACGAAGGTTTAAAAGCATTAAGGTAAAGGGACAACCGATGACGAAGCCACGGAGGTAGGAGATGACGACAGATTTTTTTTTCACAATTAACTACCAGTCAAAGATATATTTTCCAATCCATAGACTCACTTGTGCCCAATGCCCTTGTACATACATTGGATAAACATGTCGCAAGGTTACAATACGGTTTCGGGAGCATCTTATCACTAAAAAGCACTTTGCAAAGAGTACTTCTTCTTTGTTCAACATTTTAGTGCTAGTGGCCATTGTGGACGGATGCTCGAGTCTCTCCAGATCCTACATGTAGTATCTAAAGGGAAAAAATTAACCATTTTAGACGAGTTCGGGATAAACATATTTCTCAAGCTGTCGGAATGAACCACTGCTGCTGCAGCAGACCATGACGGAGTGGAGTAATGTGTCTATCAGCATGACTGATGCTCAAATGATTATAGGTTCTGAAAGCTGGCTAAAGCCGGATATAAGCTCAGCCGAAATTTTTGCGAATAACCGAACGGTGTTCTGAAACGATAGGCTAAGCACGGTTGACGGTGGCGTGTTTGTTGCTGTCGGAAGTAGTGTAACTTGTAGCGAAATTGAAGCAGATATTTCCTGTAAGTTAGTATGGGCTGAGGTATTGGCACCCAGAATAAAATAATAATAGAGCACTTGCCGCGAAAGGCAAAAGTCCCGAGTTCGAGTCTCGGTCCGGCACACAGTTTTAATCTGCCAGGAAGTTTCATATCAGCGCACACTCCGCTGCAGAGTGAAAATTTCAATCTTGAATAATTGTATCCATTTACCGACCTCCCAATTCAGATGATACAGTTGCTGAAAGGTTCAAAGAAAACTTGAGTTTGATTTCAAACACGTACCCGACTCATACTATAATAGTTGGTGGTGACTTTAATTTACCCTCGATATGTTGGTGAAAATACATGTCCATTTCCGGAGGCACGCATAAAATATCATACGAAATTGTGCTAAACGCATTCTCTGAAAATTATTTCGAGCAGTTATGAACCCACGCGAATAATTAACGATTGTGAAAATACACTTGACCTCTTCGCAACAAATAATCCTGAGTTAATTATTCAACACAGGGTTGTCGTAGCGAGTTTGAATACTGTAATCCCCAAATCCTCGAAAAATAAGCGAAAATATACCTATTCAAAAAAAAAAAAAATAGATAAAAATTCACTTGACGCCTTCCTGGGAGACAATTTTCACTCATTCCAAATTAATAATGTAATTGTAGAACAGATGTGGCTTAGATTCAAAGAAATAGTATCGGCAGCAATTGAGAGATTTATAACAAATAAATTAACAAACGACAGATATGATCCTCTTTGGCACACTGTTGCAGAAACAACGAAACAAAGATGCCAAATGTAAACAGACGCAAAATTCCCAAGATTGGCGATCGTTTACAGAAGCTCGAAATTTAGCGCGGGCTTCAATGCCAGACACTTATAAAAGTTTCCACAACGAAACTTTGTCTCGAAACCTGGCAGAAAATCCAAAGAGATTCTGGTCGAATTACAAGAAGTGAATTCCAAAATGGATTATTTTACATATATCGTACAGTAATCCTTTGTCAAAATGAAATACTTGGGACAATATATGCAGTTACAAAGCTGTACAGCAACTGGAAAACAGTTTTTCGCCCTCGAAAAGGTTTTCCATCCACGTGCTGAACGTCGCTCAACGGCGAGTGGCTCTGGAAATTTGATATTAGACGAACCAGTAATAAAACGCGATTATCGGCAACAAGCACTCTACGGAAATCTCAACATTAACAGCGAATCACCAGTAATATCATTGTTCTCGTAACACATCAACAGCTACGTGTACACAAATTTGAACTTTAAATGACATGACCAACGTCGTTGTTCTGGACCTGGATTCAAACGCAGCACCTATAGCCATTGCTAACTAAGCTAAGCTTTGTTTGTGCCTTATTGAGACCCGATCACTAGGAATAAAAAGACGTGAAGTACAGACGTTTGCACCAGTATCAGTTATCAATTCAGATCCTGAAAATAAATGACGAAAATATTTGTACTGAACTGGGAATCCTGTCCTAACACCTTCGTGGGAACTGCCCCCAACGACGTTTAATATGGTATCATTCACAAGGAACAAGGTATGCTCATGTTTAACATCATGTAAAGCTTGTGACAGGGATGCGAACCTAGCACCTAATCGGATTGTTAACGAAGTATGTAAAATCAGAAGTTAAATATCAAATGCTTTTACCAATAGTGAGACGTTGGGACCTTAAATGACGATAGAATTGTTTTTGCCTGACTGGGATTCGAACCCAGCATCTAGCGCCGTCGTTTTCTAGCCAGGAAAAGACAATAAAAAGCTATTGTTGGTTCACCAGTAGCAGGTGTGCTCATGTTTAGCTAGACATCAGGCGACGAAAGGTTCTGCGCTGAATGGAATTCAAACCCCGCACACGTGATCATGAAGACACTTTCACTATCAAATTCTTTTCCCATAATAGCTAGGAGTGGCATATTTGTACTTTCAATGATGTGATGGAAAATACTCTGCTAGCTAGAAGCTGAATCCACAACGTATCATCGTTGGTGATCACTACAAACACAACGTAAAACCCAAATCCGTTTTCGCCAATAGGATGGAGTGGAATGTTTGAATTTGAAAAGATGTAAGGAAACGTTTGATCTTATCATGTTGTGATAAAAAGCTCATCATGTGGCTGTAAGTTGAAACGAACACGTTACAGTTGGCAACGCACGAAGAGACGTTGAAAATGCAACTATTTTTCATCAATAGTTCGGAGTGCACATGGTAGGGCTTGAAATGAAATTATGAATATTTGGTGCTGATGAGGATTCGAAACCAGATAGGTGCTTTTCGAGGCGGCCTAGAAGAGTTTACAATCTAGGATACATAGTGAAATCGAATTTGAATCCCAGTTTAGCACCACAATTTTCAACGTCTCAGTTTCAAATAAAGTAAGAGCCTAGATTACGGCGGCTTGTTGGTGACAGAGTCTCTGCCTTCCGAGGTTTCTCCATCTGTCACAGCTCAAACGATGCCGCTCTGCCCCAGTCGGCAGCGAAGGTATGATATCTTTACTGCGTATATTGAACTACGGAGCTTCCTGGCGTTCTGCACTTGGCGTTACTAGGGGTGAAGGAGAGTTACTTGTGTGTGTTAAAAATCTACGCCTGACGTGAGATGTGAACCTACACGTTTTACACATCAATACAAGATTAATCTACCAGACCACAGAACCCTCTGCCAAGCACATAATTATGAATTGCAGATTATTCATTTAGATGTAGATGCAGATGTCAAGGGACGGGTAACAGGAAGGAGGGCGGGATCTGGGAATGGATAGAAGTGCAGAAGTGCAAAATATAAGGGTGAAATGCTTGCAAAGTATTGCTCACTTAGATGTATGCCACAAGTCGTTTTATCTTAGGACCGAGAGATAAGGAAGGACTGTTTTCAGAACGAAGAATGGGTTATAGGGAAGGGGAGATCAAAGAATGCGGTTTCATAGGTGTTGAGAGGAATGATAGAGAGTAACGACAGCAGCAATTAAAAGAGAAAATGTAGCGTCAATGGAAACCGCTAGATTTGTTTATAAAGTTTTGGGGGAATGGATTAGAAGGGCACTTGTGGCGATAGTGTCAGAGAGAGAGTGTGTGAGAGAGAATAGGGGAGATATTAACAACGAGTAAACATAATATGAAATCGTTTGCGTATTGTGTGGAGGACGGAGGGTGTATTCATGGATGGAGGGGGAAGAGAGAGATGTATTAGATATAACAAAAACTACTGTGACAGAGTCCATCTACGCTGATTAGTTTGTAAGTATCTAACAGGGTATAAATGAAATCAAAATAGAATATTTAAAAAACTGTATATTCAAAAGAAACCCACTTGAATTAAAAATGCAACTCAAAGGAAAACTAACCGATATTGTATCTTTTCTGTTGCCACGCGATCTTCCACTAGCTCCCAATGAGGAAAAATGACGAAAAAGAAGACATAACAAAACATTTTAAGGACTCTAATATTTTGTCCAGAATCCATCATTATTTTGTACTTTTATCATGCGTCTTGGCATAGAATGTATAAGCCGTCGGACGTAACAGCCTGAAGAAGATACTTACTCCCAGGCTTCCAGAACGCAGTCTCAAAGAGCGTCCTCAGTAGTTAGTTGGTTTCGTGGCCAGTTCTCTGTTAATGTTCTGGCGACCTCAGCTCCGCCCGTGGCGGCCAGTGCACGACGTTGATGCCAATCGTGGAGAGCCGTTGCTGAACAAATGCAGAGTTGTGAATGGCAGAATGGTCCTGCGTACAGCATTCGCACTGATGGAAGCATCAGATTATCCAATATGTGAGCATACTGCCCGCTGTCTATCCTGTGAAGAATTCCCGCCCCTCTTGCAGGAATCCAACCCCAGCAGGTAACAAATAGCCGGCCACTTCTCGTCGTGGTTACATATTCGCGTCTATGGCGAGTCCCTTTCGGCCTGTAAACGATTCGTGGACCGTCATTAATGGTAGAAAACACCGTCTCATAAGTGAAAATGACGTTGTCCCACGACGCCCTCAGATGGAGCTCCACAAATGTTAGCCGGTATAAAACGTTGTCTTCGCTGAGCTCTTGTTTCACGGCGGATCGTCGTGCATGCAGTCTAGCGTCCCTCAGCCTTCGGCGAATCGTCTCACTGGAGTCGTGGAAGTTGGTCTCCTGCCGCAACTGCTTCGCGTTCAGAAAGAGATTTTCTCTGCTCCTAGACACTAGATCCCTGTCTTCCTGCTGTGAGTTCATTCTCTTCCTGCCTGAGCCAGGAGACCTGCTGGTGGTGCCTCTTTCAAAGCAGATCCTCCACCAACTCCTTGCAGTGGTATGTAGTACGCCATACCGTCTGCCAGCTTCTCAGATGGAACATCCTCTTTCTTCAATGAGAACGACGACTCTATCTCGAATAGAGCTCTCCCAGTGAGCCATTACGGCAGACAGCCTGATGTGTATTTCTGCTTGCCGCTCACTGATGCCAGGAGAGGAGGTAAACATATTTACGTCAAACGGAGCGACAGGGGCAGAGGCTTGTGGCGCAGCCGTGCTGGCTTGCCCCGGGCTGTTGGCCCACCAACGCCACCTCCAGCTAGCTCACTTTCGTCTCGCCTCGGCCAGCCTGGCTGGCCCTTAGCTCACAAGCCGCGGCTCGTACAGACCCGGACCGCAAGGCCACGATCACCCCTAGAAGGGTCAAACGTTACACCTTACCTACCCAAGTTTGTAGTATAAACTAACGCAGCCACAGCTATTATACTTTAACATGTGCAGACACACCTATAGTTGACGATTCATTCAAATATTTGACGAACAATACGTCCAAAAATACATTCATTTTAAACATAGCTACAACAAAATATTTCACCTAGCTAGCAATAGCATGATGCAGGAAATTGTTCTTTCTTGTAAGCGCTCTGCATTAGATGTAGCCTTAAGAAAACGTATATTCAACCACGACAACTAAGCGGAATGTAAAAGTAAACATGACTGTCGGCAGCTTCTCCAAATAATAGTCTATATATAGTATATAATAAACGTTTTGTGCACTTATAACTTGTACTCAGTGTCTCTGAAACAATACGTGCTGCACGGCGGAAATTAATTTCTGCTGGGGCACTTCATTTACATCTCAATGACATACGACTACTAGAGAAGATTTCTTTTTACGGCAGTCAATCCACTCGTAAATTAACACTATGATATCGCAATTAGGCAACACGTTACTAGGGATGAGAAACGCCTTAAGGTTTGCAACTAAACATGCTAGTCCTAGCTACTACTGAATAATAATTTGATTATTAACGTGTCTTCATAACCATGTGTGCTGCGTTCGACTCTCAGTCAGCATAGACGTTTTGGTAACCTTGTTTCTAGTTACACGTACCAACATTGGACATTTTTCGTCTGTTCCTGGTTAGACAACGACGGCGGTAAGCGCCGGGTTCGAATCCCGCTCAAGCAATACAACTTTAGTCGTCATTTAAGGTTCCAACCTCACTACTGGTTACAAACTGTGATACCTTCATTCTGATTTTACGTACTTATTGAACAATCCGATTAGGTGCTGGGTTTGCATCCTTGTCCCCAGCATTACATGATGGCATTTCAATTTTAAACATGTGCATCCTTTGTTCCTTGACAATGCAACAATATGCAACGTCTTTCGAGGTTAATTACCAAGAAGGTAATTGTCATGTTGGGGTTCCTGGTTGTGTACAAACATTATCGTCATTCACGTTCAAGTTGAGAATTGATAACTGATACTGGTGCAAACGTCAATATTTGACGTCTCTTTCTACCTAGTGATCGAGTCTCGATAAGGCACAAAGCTTTGCTTGGTTAACAATGGCTTTACGTTCAGCGTGGTCATTGGCTTCGTCGGATTAGGGAAGAACGGGGAAGGAAGTCGACCGTGCCCTTTTAAAGGAACCATCCCGGCATTTGCCTGGAGCGATTTAGGGAAATCACGGAAAACCTAAATCAGGATGCCCGGACGCGGGATTGAACCGTCGTCCTCTATAATGCGAGTCCAGTGTGCTAACCACTGCGCCACCTGAAGACGTTGGTAATGTCATTTAAAGTACAACTTTGTGTAAAAGTAGCTGTTGATGAGTAATGTGAACAATGATATTACTTGTGATTCGCTGTCAATGTTGGGATTTCCGTTCAGTGCTTGCCGCCGTTAATCACGTTTTCTTTTAATTGCTTACATAAAGTTGATGCGAAAGCAGTTCCCGTTGAACGTTGAACGACGTTCAGCGTGTGTTGGGTAAACCTTTTAGACAGCAAAGAACTTATTTCCAACTGCCATACAACTTTATAAATCCATATACTGTCTCAAATATTTAATTGTGCCTAAGGATTACTGAACGATTTATGTAACAAAATTAGTTGTCCCACAACGTTTGAAATGTCTCTTATTGTAATTAAGTTTAGTTTACATACGTTAAGGTCTGTCTGATCTCTTCTGTACTATCATGGTGTTACTTTACATCTGGACGGACTGTCATAAAGGCCGGTGTTCTCTAGTATTCTCTAGCAGTACCCATTGTGTATCTTACAACGACTGTACTGTAGGGGGTTGCGACATTGTGCAACACAGATATGCTATGTTGGTTGCATGCATTCAGGTGCAGCCTACACGTTGGAATTCAGGTGTGACCCCCTTTTTTTTGGCTGTCGAGTGTACGTGCAGATGTAGATAATATGTCATCAGCAAATAAGAGACTATTGAAATGCATGCTGGACTCTAGTTTAACATTGAACTCATTTTATCTTTCTACTTCAGGTCTTTACTGATATAGCCTGTCACAGTCACTTATAAACTAATATTAGTTCGGAATTTGAAGAATGCACTAAAGGAATGTTAAAAGACAAAGATGACCATGTGTGCAACTTTACCCCACATTTGGAATTATCTACGACTTCAGAGCTTGCAGACATTAGGTCATCAGTGGTCCATCTCAGCATAGGCTCTCTGTAGGTTGCTAAACTCCACAGCCACAAATGTCATTTCTACAAATTGTCTTTTGAGTATGCTGTTCAGAGTTTCCGATATGAATCATCCTTCATTGAAACCAGCAGCTAGATTTTCTGATAAAGTCATCCACTTCCATTCACGCCTCATCTTCCACATAGATAATTGTGAACGGATCTGTTGGCCGTTCTTATCTGTTGCCCTCATGAAACTTTTCCTAGACATCAGTCTTGCCGAGATGAAGTAAGCTGTACAAGACAGAATAGCATCGACAGCTGCAGAAAACTAGTCTTGGGAATGAAGATTACAACAACAAACTGCTATCATTAATGTTGTAATTCCACAAAAGAAGCAAGTGGAGTCTCCTCGAAGTGGGTGATGTTAGAGGTGGAGCCCTAGCTCTGCAAGAGAGGAATGGATGTCTCAGTTGATCACAGTTTTGTTTAAGCTGTCATTCCGAAATTTGCCTTAAGTGTTTTAGAGAAGCAAGGGAGCACCTTAATCAAGGGGGTCAGAAGGGGATTTTGTTAAAGGACAGATTTCCCGCAACATATGCAAATTAATATAACCTTATATTAGATCCACCCTTGACCAGAGTAATTTACAGGAATTGGAGAAATGATTTGGATATTAAATGTATAAGTGATCGTCAACTTTTGTAATAACCTAAAACAGATTTGTATGCTAACTGGAAATAAGGCCTATGTTGTGGACATACAGTGGCAAACACAGGCGCTGAGTCGAGTGCCGGAACAGTCCTTCTGAGAAGGACAACGATGGAAAGTGGTCATTGCCTCAGCCAGTTCACACTCTCCCCTGGGACACCCCAGAGCGCCATGGTGAAGACAAAGAACAGTTAGGATGTTCTGCAGGGACTGTTCACGTAATTATAATAGAACAAATCCTAACAATTATGAACTTTAATTAATGTCACTTTGCAAAAACAGACATAATGTCTTATGGGGTAACAGCAATCAGTGATTTTATAATGTTACTTAAAATCCGTCTTGATTGCAACTTTTTTTTTATTCGTATGACCGGTTTCGGTTCATTCAGAACCATCTTCAGATCTGATATTTCAGTTACAGGATTAACCCGTCCAAATCCAGCAATTTTCACATGCTACGTCACTTTGCAAACGGGGTGGCGTAAGAAGAATTTTTAGCGAAGGGCCCTATTGCCCACCGAACGTGGAAAGCCAACTTTTGGGACCGACAAGGGAGATCCGTATCCTGAAGGTGGGAAAAGAACCCCCAGGTAGTACAACAGTGCCAGGGGGGAGCTGCATAACTCTTAAAATAAAAGCATTGTTTACCTATGTCAAAACTCTGAACACTGGTTCATCTTAACTTTTTCCAGATAGACAGAGGGCACAACAGTGGCAGAGGTGAGTTGCTTCATTGGGAGAGAGACAGGAATAGCAAAGAACGACTTTTTTCAGAGGAGAATAGTACTACGGAAATCATTGGTTAACCACGCAAAAAATAGCCCAGACAAGGGGACGCTAAGAAGAATTGCGATCGGTCGGGGCCGGAAGATTCAGATCCTGGATAGCCACTTTAAGCCTGTACGAGAAAAACACGGCGAAGGGTGGTTTCCTCGTCGGACGCAGTCGCACGGAAGTCACTTGGCCCTTAACTTCATCTCATGACTTCATCTTGTGCCTTCATCTCGTAACTTCTTCATAATTTCAACTGCCAGTCCTTCATCTTCATCCGCTTCAGCCACAGTTGATCGGATACGTGTGGGGGATATGGAAATATTCGAGTCATCCGACACTTAGCTGCAGGCGAGTGCCACTGGTGCTGCCTCAGATTGATGTCCCTGTACTTCAGTAACTTCGTTATGATGAGACCAAACTACTTCGACGTGAAACGTAAGGCATTCCGAATCAATTTAGAATATTGTCATCTCAGAACCTCACTCTGAAAACCTGCTACGTAATACCTTCAGTAATTCTATTTTATATTAACCACTTTCAGGACAACATCTAAGTACTTATGCGATTATTCTCATGTCCACCCGCTTCCCCCCGCACCCCACCCTCCCCCCAGACCATGAAGTAAGATTTATCAGATATGCGTTGTCCATGGGTTCTCATTATTAAATTTTCTTTAAGAAGATGCCACAGGTCACCATTATTATTTACGAAGCATTAAGTATTTAAAGGTTCATTGTGCATTAACTGTATATCGTCCAACATAATATATGCAAATGAACAAAATTAATCAGAATACATGTGTCACTTCATTCCCTCTTGTCCACTCCTCGTTACCTACTCTCTTCGTGCCTAGCTAACCGCCTCCGCGATGTACCCAAGTCCCGAGGAAAGTACTGTACCACAGCATCAGTACTGCGTCCCTCATCAACTGTAACCGGTAGACGGTGAGTGTTTAACAGAAAGCGGACCAGAGCGTCATGGTGAGTGAGGTTAGGGGAACAATTAGCGAATTGGCAGCCGGAAGTCCTCCGGTTAACGGCGCTGTACGGCTGTAGAAGGGGAGAAAGCACAGGAGGTAACTGGGTGGTCGGCAGCTGAGTATTTCCCTTAACATTGCCACAAGCCAATTAACGGCGGTAACGACTGCACCTAGTACTCATCCACTGGGAGGTCCGCCGTTACAACAGACACGTCGACGTACAGTTTGATCGAGGTCGGGTTAATCAGTAGAAAATTTTATTTGACAACAAACTAAAACATATACGTAAATAAATTATGCAAAACTGCAACCGGTCACTTTTTTGAATAATTATGTTTTATTCCATGAACCAGTTTTCGAACCTTTTCTGGTTCATCTTCAGATGGTTTGAGGAAGTTACATCATTATTGCTGGCATAATGCTGGGTGCTGGCTCTATGACAAAAATATGGAACATACTTTGATGTATCGCCATGACTGTATAGCTTATCTGTCGATATGGATGTAAATTTAGTTTACTGCGACAATATAGGCGGCTTTTTTCGGTTAGAGTACATCTGTCTGCCTCCATTTTGATGTCCGGTTGTTATATCACTACATACACTTCCACACAAACTATATTAATTTACACTCTGACAGCGAGACTTTTCCAGCATCCAGCATGCACTTTACAACTGTTGCTCGTGGCAAAGATCTTGACGGAAAGGTGTGGCATATGCCTACTTTGCACAGAGATGTAATTTGTTCTTCTTTACATGTATTAAAGTCGATATAAGGGCAAATATTTTAATCAGACTGGCGATAACATGAGAGTACAAAATAAAATAAATAAATAAATAAACTACTACAAGAACAAACTTCAGATGATCTGATAATTTATTTCTATTTATGTATTACGTATAATACAGGCGGTTTATAGCTTTTTTATTTTTTTTAATTTGTTAACGTGATTGGCATTAACATGGATACCCAGGAATCAATGCTACATAGTTATTGTATCCGCAGTGAGATGCAGCTGTCTGTTAGACTGGGACCTTTACATTTAAATTTAAGTTAATAACAAACCCTCAGATAAACTGTTGACTTAATGGTTCAATGGCTCTGAGCACTATGGGTCTTAACAGCTATTGTCATCAGTCCCCTAGAACGTAGAACTACTTAAACCTAACTAACCTAAGGACATCACACAACACCCAGCCATCACGAGGCAGAGAAAATCCGTGACCCCGCCGGGAATCGAACCCGGGAACCCGGGCGTGGGAAGCGAGAACGCTACCGCACGACCACGAGATGCGGGCCTGTTGACTTATTTCTGTTGTTATGTTAACATGATCTGCGGTATTAGCAAGAGGAGATTGTGTTTATTTTAGCTAAAGGTATGTGTATAAAAGTTAAGGTGACTGTAATGGCTTTACACATTATATTTAAAAACCATGAACAAAAGTTATTTAACTGTTGGCTAATTTTTATTCTAACATTAAAGTGATCTGGAATATTAGTAAAGGCAGCTTCTGTTTGTTCCAGCTGGAAGTAATATGTATAAAAGTATTGGTTTATGTTAGCAGTAGAGCGCTTTAACATTTAGAAATATCGTACAGGTTTTATTCTGTGGTAGGATATTACATTAGCACCGGTGCAGTTAGGATGAAAAGAGAGAGAGGGGGGGTCATTGGGATGGGGGGGAGGGGGGTGATGGGAAGGCGGTGTAGGGTTCGTTGGGTGGTTACTTGTTCTGAACTAGTAGATCTTCTAAGTTCTGAAGGAAAAATTTGTTTCTCAGTTCAATTTGATCACTGAGTAGGTAGTCAGGTGCTGTATTTGTGTAGATAAATATTTCAATTTCTTCAAGAAGGTCAAGTATTGTGCCTTTGTTGGCAAAATGGAGTAATTGGAGATTCAGTTCTATGTAGTTTGCAGAATGATTGTGTTGGGCAATATGTGAAGCAAAGCTGGACTTGTTCATCTACATCTACATCTACATGACTACTCTGCAATTCACATTTAAGTGCTTGGCAGAGGGTTCATCGAACCACAATCATACTATCTCTCTACTATTACACTCCCGAACAGCGAGCGGGAAAAACGAACACCTAAACCTTTCTGTTCGAGCTCTGATTTATCTTATTTTATTTTGATGATCATTCCTACCTATGTAGGTTGGGCTCAACAAAATATTTTCGCATTCGGAAGAGAAAGTTGGTGACTGAAATTTCGTAAAAAGCTCTCGCCGCGACGAAAAACGTCTATGCTGTAATGACTTCCATCCCAACTCGTGTATCATATCTGCCACACTCTCTCCCCTATAACGCGATAACACAAAACGAGCTACCCTTCTTTGCACCCTCTCGATGTCCTCCGTCAATCCCACCTGGTAAGGATCCCACACCGCGCAGCAATATTCTAACACAGGACGAACGAGTGTAGTGTAAGCTGTCTCTTTAGTGGACTTGTTGCATCTTCTAAGTGTCCTGCCAATGAAACGCAACCTTTGGCTCGCCTTCCCGACAATATTATCTATGTGGTCCTTCCAACTGAAGTTATTCGTAATTTTAACACCCAGGTACTTAGTTGAATTGACAGCCTTGAGAATTGTACTATTTATCGAGTAATCGAATTCCAACGGATTTCTTTTGGAACTCATGTGGATCATCTCACACTTTTCGTTATTTAGCGTCAACTGCCACCTGACACACCATACAGCAATCTTTTCTAAATCGCTTTGCAGCTGATACTGGTCTTCGGATGACCTTACTAGACGGTAAATTACAGCATCATCTGCGAACAACCTAAGAGAACTGCTCAGATTGTCACCCAGGTCATTTATATAGATCAGGAACAGTAGAGGTCCCAGGACGCTTCCCTGGGGAACACCTGATATCACTTCAGTTTTACTCGATGATTTGCCGTCTATTACTACGAACTGCGACCTTCCTGACAGGAAATCACGAATCCAGTCGCACAACTGAGACGATACCCCATAGCTCCGCAGCTTGATTAGAAGTCGCTTGTGAGGAACGGTGTCAAAAGCTTTCCGGAAATCTAGAAATACGGAATCAACTTGAGATCCCCTGTCGATAGCGGCCATTACTTCGTGCGAATAAAGAGCTAGCTGCGTTGCACAAGAGCGATGTTTTCTGAAGCCATGCTGATTACGTGTCAATAGATCGTTCCCTTCGAGGTGATTCATAATGTTTGAATACAGTATATGCTCCAAAACCCTACTGCAAACCGACGTCAATGATATAGGTCTGTAGTTAAATGGATTACTCCTACTACCCTTCTTGAACACTGGTGCGACCTGCGCAATTTTCCAATCTGTAGGTACAGATCTATCGGTGAGCGAGCGGTTGTATATGAGTGCTAAGTAGGGAGCTATAGTATCAGCATAATCTGAAAGGAACCTAATCGGTATACAGTCTGGACCTGAAGACTTGCCCGTATCAAGCGATTTGAGTTGCTTCGCAACCCCTAAGGTATCTACTTCTAAGAAACTCATGCTAGCAGATGTTCGTGTTTCAAATTCTGGAATATTCCATTCGTCTTCCCTGGTGAAGGAATTTCGGAAAACTGCGTTCAATAACTCCGCTTTAGCGGCACAGTCGTCGATAACAGTACCATCGGCACTGCGCAGCGAAGGTATTGACTGCGTCTTGCCGCTTGTGTACTTTACATACGACCAGAATTTCTTCGGATTTTCTACCAAATTTCGAGACAATGTTTCGTTGTGGAACCTATTAAAGGCATCTCGCATCGAAGTACGTGCCAAATTTCGCGCGTCTGTAAATTTTAGCCCATCTTCGGGATTTCGCGTTCTTCTGAACTTCGCATGCTTTTTCCGTTGCCTCTGCAACAGCGTTCGGACCTTTTTTTGTGTACCACGGGGGATCCGTTCCATCTCTTACCAATTTATGAGGTATGAATATCTCAATTGCTGTTGCTACTATATCTTTGAATTTGAGCCACATCTCGTCTACATTCGCATAGTCAGTTCGGAAGGAATGGAAATTGTCTTTTATGAAGGCTTCTAGTGGCACTTTATCCGCTTTTTTAAATAAAATTATTTTGCGTTTGTTTCTGATGGATTTGGAAGAAATGGTATTGAGCCTAGCTACAATGACCTTGTGATCACTAATCCCTGTATCAGTCATGATGCTCTCTATCAGCTCTGGATTGTTTGTGGCCAAGAGGTCAAGTGTGTTTTCGCAACCATTTACAATTCGCGTGGGTTCGCGGACTAACTGCTCGAAATAATTTTCGGAGAATGCATTTAGGACAATCTCGGAAGACGTTTTCTGCCTACCACCGGTTTTGAACAAGTATTTTTGCCAACATACCGAGGGTAGGTTGAAGTCCCCACCAACTATAACCGTATGAGTGGGGTATTTATTTGTTACGAGACTCAAACTTTCTCTGAACTGTTCCGCAACTGTATCATCGGAGTCTGGGGGTCGGTAGAAGGAGCCAATTATTAACTTAATTCGGCTGTTAAGTATAACCTCCACCCACACCAATTCGCACGGAGTATCTACTTCGACTTCACTACAAGATAAACCACTACTGACAGACACCAACACTCCACCACCAATTCTGCCTAATCTATCTTTCCTGAACACCGTCTGAGACTTCGTAAAAATTTCTGCAGAACTTATATCAGGCTTTAGCCAGCTTTCTGTACCTATAACGATATCAGCTTCTGTGCTTTCTATTAGCGCTTGAAGCTCAGGGACTTTTCCAGCGCAACTACAACAGTTTACAACTATAATTCCGACTGTTCCTTGATCCAAGCACGTCCTGTAATTGCCAAGCACCCTTTGACATTGCAGCCCATCCCGCACTTTCCCGAGGCCTTCTAACCTAAAAAACCGCCCAGTCCATGCCACACAGCCTCCGCTACCCGTGTAGCCGCCAGCTGAGTGTAGTGAACTCCTGACCTATTCAGCGGAACCCGAAACCCCACCACCCTATGGCGCAAGTCAAGGAATCTGCAGCCAATACGGTCGCAAAACCGTCTGAGCCTCTGATTCAGACCCTCCACCTGGCTCTACACCAAAGGTCCGCAGTCGGTTCTGTCAACGATGCTGCAGATGGTGAGCTCTGCCTTCATCTCGTAAGCAAGACCGGCAGCCTTCACCAAATCAGATAGCCGCTGGAATCCAGAGAGAATTTCCTCAGATCCAAAGCGACACACGTCATTAGTGCCGACATGTGCCACCACCTGCAGCTGGCTGCACCCTGTGCTCTTCATGGCATCCGGAAGGACCCTTTCCACATCAGGAATGACTCCTCCCGGAATGCACACGAAGTGCACACTGGATTTCTTCCCCTCCTTAGCCGCCATATCCCTAAGGGGCCCCATTACGCGCCTAACATTGGAGCTCCCAACTACCAGTAAGCCCACCCTCTGCGATTGCCCGGACCTTGAAGGCTGAGAATGATCCTCTGAAACAGGGCAGGCGGCTGCATGTGGCTCAGCCAGAGACAGTGCCTGAAACCGGTTTGTCAGACACACCGGGGAGGCTTTCTGATCAGCCTCCGGGGACGCCTTTCGCTGCCTGCCACGCCTTGGAACGAACTCCCAATCAACCACAGGCGAGGGCTCAACCCCACTGCGGGCAGCAACCGGGGCAACCACAGCGGCAGACCGATCTGGGGACAGACGGGATGAGGTTGACATCCCCGTGATACCCGAGTCCGGCTCCCCACAGTGGTGCCCATTGGCAACAGCCTCAAGCTGCGCGACCGAAGTCAGCGCCGATTGCAGCTGTGTTCAGGTTGTTAAGACGGAGTGCATCTATGTGTTCTTTAAATCTTGTTGTGAAGCTTCTACCAGTTTGTCCAATGTAGAAGCTTGGACATGAGTTACAAATGAGCTTGTACATACCTGACATTTGATACTGTAGTGGTTTAGGTGCTGTGTATGATTTTATTTTGTATTTTGTTGTTGGTGAAGAAACTTATTTTATGTTGAATGTCTTGAAGAGGTTGGCAATTTAGTGAGAAATCTTCCCTAGGAAAGGCATGCTTATAAATGTGGTCTTCTTGTTTGTGGGTGGTTGTTCAGCAGTTGGTTGATTTAATTGTGCTGTATGGATCAGTTTATCTATTATTACTGGGTTGTACCCATTTCTGAAGGCAACTGATTTAATAATTTTTGTATCTTTTTGTCTTTGATTTGTGTCCATTGGGATTTTAAGGTTCGAAAACCGGTTCATGGAATAAAACATAATTATTCAAAACAGTGACCGTTTGCAGTTTTGAATAACTGATTTACATTCAGTATACAGTCACGGTTCTAAAATATGCGTAATGGATAAGCATAAAACATATACATACATCATACCGAAAAAAAGAAAACTGTAAATACTATTAAATATACATCCAGTCACCCGCAGCGTAGATAACTCATTGGTATCTCCGAGGCATGCTTGAAACCAAGTTTTCTGGGTATTCATGTGGAAGTGACCTCCAACTATGTCGAATCTGCAGTGACAGGTGTTTCAAAGTGAGGATCTTTTTTTCCTTGCTACTTGGTTTTGATGTAAGACTATGCTTTTTCAACAGGAT
Organism: Schistocerca gregaria; assembly: GCF_023897955.1. NCBI lineage: Eukaryota > Metazoa > Arthropoda > Insecta > Orthoptera > Acrididae > Schistocerca > Schistocerca gregaria. The sequence goes on along the minus strand of NC_064925.1, from coordinate 175,621,470 downwards.
TACCGTCAGGTGACTGTAAGAGCCAAACCAGTACCTGAACACTTTTCTCCAGTCGCTGAAAAGCAGTACCCAGTCTTCATTTTTGTGGATGAACCAACGTCTGGCGGTCATCATCAGACACCTTTGATGGGTAACAGCTGCTGTGCATTTAAACTGTCAGTAAACACGTAAAAATCTCAGTCATGAATTCATACTTATACACATTTCATGAAGGGTAATGGTTTCCTGTAGTGGGCTGTGAAAGAACTAAGGGGACATCTTCTACTATTAGTGTGTACTGGCAACCATACTCTTACTTAATAGACTGTAAAGAGCACAACGTGTGTATACTTACTGATTAATAAAAGGAACCGGTTCCTGCAAAAGAATGAAGCGGTAAAACAAATAGTTCACGAACTGATTCTTAGGTAGATCCTTGCCAGAAAAAGGGAAAAGACAATGGGATATCTGCTATGACATCTTCGTCTAGCGGAATCGGCTCTGAAAGGGGCGGTAGTGGGAATAAATAGTAGGCCAGAGAAAATCTAGACTACAGAGTTTCAAAAATGGTTCAAATGGCTCTGAGCACTATGGGACTAAACTGCTGTGGTCATCAGTCCCCTAGAACTTAGAACTACTTAAACCTAACTAACCTAATGACATCACACACATCCATGCCCGAGGCAGGATTCGAACCAGCGACCGTAGCAGTCGCACGGTTGCGGACTGCGCGCCTAGAACCGCGAGACCACCGCGGCCGGCTACAGAGTTTATTTAGGCAGATGTTAGGCAGAGATCAACATCATAGGAAGAGATGGATAGCATCAAACTAACTGAAAAACATTGCATATATCATTAGCACTCGTTTCTCGAGTTATTGCGTGTTGAGTCAGAGTATAACAAAGCTCTGAAAGACTTAGGCAGAAGGTATACACAACTTTCTTTTTCCTGGCGTTTGTCCCGTATGTGCTCGCGGTCGACATGTTAATTATTGTAGTTGGCAATGTTAGTAATAGTAGCCGTATGCCGGCGGGCCTCCCCGAATCCCGGTAGCGGAATGCTATTGCCCGTGGCTCTCCGGGCGGGTCCTAGTGGATGGATAACATTGAAATTTAGTTTTCATATAAATACTCGTACATTAGTTATCAGCAATATTAAGTGTGATAACTTGAAGGTTTTGCCGATGTCGCCCATGAAAGTGTAAAAGAAATGCAGGGCCTATTGACTCGAATGAATAGTCCAACGAGTAAACAATATGGGTTAAGACTAAAGCGAAAAAAGACGAATAATAGCAGAAATGGAACTAGCGTAAACTTAATAGCAAAATTTGTGACCATGAAGTTAAGGATTTCTGCCTTAGGAGCAAACTAACGCTGCCTTAGGAGCAAACTACAGCCCGACGGCCGAAGCAAGGAAGACATAAAAAGTAAACTAACAGGCTTTGAAGGCATCCTTGGCCAAATACGTCTACTGGTATCAAATAGAGGCCGTAATCTGGAGAACAAATTTTTGAGGGTATACGTCTGGAGTATAGCATTGAATGGGAATGAAACATGGACGGGGGAGGGTGGTGGGGGGGGGGGGGGGGGGGGGAAGGGGGCAACCGGAACAGAGGAGAGTGGACGGGTTTGAGATGTGGTGTTACAGAAGACTACTGAAAATTAGGTGGACTGGTGTAAGGAATTAGTAGGTGGTTCCTCGGAGAATCGGCTAGGAAATGAATGCATGGAAAACACTGGCAAGAAGAAGGGACGGTACGATAAGACACTTGTCAAGACATCCATCGTAGTAGCGGTAGTTATAGCGGTTGACAACATTGGAGGAAGACAGTATTTGGAAAATATACAACAAATATTGATGGCGCACGGTACAAGCGCTACACTGAGATGCAGACGCTGGCACAAGAGAGTAATCCATCTGCATCTACACATCCACTTATATACTCCTCTAATCACCAAGCGCTGTGTGGCGAAGGACACAATTTCCGCCAAAGTCATATTTCAACACCCTCTGTTCCACTCGCGGATCGCGCGAGGGGAAAACGATTGTCTGAACGCCCCAATACGAGCTCTAATATCCCTTATCTTTGAATGGTGTTCATTGCGCGATTTGAAAGTTGGTGGTAATAATATATGCTCTACATCCTCGGCGAAGATCGAATTTCGGAATTTGGTGAGCAGCCCCTTCCTTAGCGCCCCGTCTATCTGCAAGTGTGTCCCACTTAAAACTTCCTATGAGATTTGTAACGCTCTCCCGATGGCTAAATGTACCAGTCACGAATCTTGCCGCTCTTCTTTGGACCTTCTCAATCTCTTGAATGAGACTCAACTGGTAAGAGTCCGATACAGACGAACAATAGTCTAATATTGGACAAACTAACGTATTGTAAGCTATTTCCTTTGCTGAAGGACTGCATCGCTTCAGGATTCTACCAATAAACCGCAATCTAGAGTTCGCTTGCCCGTTAGTTGTGTAATCTGATCATTCCATTTGAGATCATTTCGAATAGTCACACCTAGATACTTGACGGATGTTACCGCTTCCAAAGACTGGGCATTTATTTTGTAGTCGTACATTTTCACTTTGGTATACGCAGTAGGTTACACTTACTAATACTGAGAGATAACTGCCAGTCATTATACCATGCATTTATTTTCTGCAAATCCTTATTCATTCGTTCACAACTTTTGTGTGATACTACTTTCCTGTAGACTACAGCATCATTGGTAATCAGTCTAATGCCGCTGTCAATACCATCACCAGATCGTTTATGTAAGTCGTGAAAAGCAGTGGATCTATTATACTGCCGTGGGGCACACCTGAAGTTACGCTTGTTTCTGTTGAAGTCACCGCACTCAGGACGACATACTGCTCTCCGTCTGTTAGAAAAATTTCTATCCAACAGCATATGTCATCGGATAGACCGTAAGCGCGCAGTTTTGGAGCAAGCGACTCTAGTGCGGAACTGAGTGGAACGCCTTTCGAAAGTTGAGAAATATGGCATCAACCTGGGAGCCGGTACCTAGAGCCTCTTGTATAGCATGCACAAAGAGGGCCAGCTGTGTCTCGCATGACCGCTATTTCCTAAAACCCTGGTGGTTTCTGCAGATAAGCTTCTCAGAGTCTAGATAGGTCATTATGTCTGAACACAAAATATGTTCCATGACTCTACAACAAATCGATGTCAGTCAAATTGGCCGGTAATTATGTGCAATAGATTTTCTACCCTTTTTGTAGATTGCTATGACCTGGGCCTTCTTCCAGTCCCGTCGAACTTTCCGCCGTTCGAATGATCTCTGATAGATGATGAATAAGATTGGAGCTATATTTGTAACATAGTCAACATATAATCTTACGGGGATACCGACTGGGTCAGATGCCTTCCTGGCGTCTAAGGATCTTAACTGTTTTACAATCCCCAGATACACTAAACACTATATCAGCCATCCTTGCGTTTGTTCGATAATTTAAAGGGGGAATGATGCTGCAGCCTTCTACCGTAAACGAGTTTTTGAAAGCTGGGTTTAGAATTTCGGCCTTCTGTTTATCATCATCATCATTACCCGTACTGTCAGCAAGAGAAGGTATTGAATTATTTGTTACTTTCATAAATTTTACGTACGATCAAAATTTTTTGGGGTTATTTTTATAATCCGCAGACAAAAAATTGCTTTCAAATTTGTTCAAAGAATCTTTCATTTCGCATAATTTCTGTTCGTCAGCGGGGCAGTGACTACGTTTAAAACAGCTGTGCAAAATTCTCTGCTTTCTCAGCAACCTCCTAATGTGTTTGATGTACCAAGGTGAATTCTTTCCCTCCTCTATATTTTTGCTAGGCACATACTTCTCTAGAACATGGTGGACAATAACTTTAAATTCCGACCAAAGATGCTCAATATCCTTATGTCCCGCGGTGAATGCATGGAGCTGACTATGAAGATATTCATTAACGACTCTTATTTGCTTTCCCAAACAAGAAAACTCTACGCTGTTTCTATGATTATTTTTGCAACTTCCACTGACATAGAACCCACAACAACGTTATGGTCGCTAATAACCTTCTTCTAGATTAACTTCCTCAAAAAGATAATGTCTGATTGTCGCCTAGATATCTAATATGTTCCCATCTCGAGTTGGTTTTCTAACCAATTGCTCTAGTCTGTATGTTGAGAGCGCTCCTAGAATAACTTCGCACGAGTATTTTGCTTCTGGCCTCTTTTAACCAGTCAGAAGACTGACAAGAAAGGTGTATTGCACTTTCTTTTATTTAATGGAATGTTCTTCATCTCGTGCAGCAAGTGTCTGTAGTGGTCTGATCAGTGTTTTGTGTAGTTGAGTGCATTATGTCGGTGCTACATGAATTCTGTGCGTGGGAAAATTGTTTGTGTTCGTGTGGTGGGTGGTTTCGTAACCAAGGCAACCGAAGTATATGGTGTTTAAAATGGCACGGCATCCGATGCCGGGAAAGCAGAAAACATCATTCGCTAAGTCACAAGGTGAAGGAGAGTGTGTGTTGAGTGAACGTGACAGAGGGTCATTGAAGAAGATTGTGAAGAATAATAAGAGGACTGAATGTAGCACTCGCTAATCTTTTCAGCACCAAAACAACACAAAGGGACATCCGTAAGCTGGTTTTTGCAGGGCAAGATGAAATTCCAAAACCATTCGTCAATGAGGCAAACGCTAGTAACAGGAAAACGTCGTTCCGAATCGAAAACACCTGGATTATCGAGCAATAGAATAAAGCCGTTTGGTCGTCGAGAGTACATCAGAAGAGTGAAACAAGGCAGATGTTGGCTGATGATTTGGGCAGCGATATCTTAGTATTCCATGAGATTCATGATTACTCGGCGAGGTCGCTTTACTACTAAGGGTCATCTGCATCTACATCTACATCTACATGATTACTGTGCAATTCGCAATTAAGTGTCTGGCCGAGGTTTCGTCGAAACCTCTTCAAACTATTTCTCTACCGCTCCACTCTAGAACATCGCGCGAAAAACGAACTCTAATTTCTGTTATTTTATAATGATGATCAGTCCCCCCCCCCCCCCCCCTATGTAGATGGGTGCCAACAAAATTTTTCACGTTCTTAGAAGACAGTTGGAGACTGAAATTTCATCTAAAAATCCCACCGCAACGAAAATCATCTTTGTGTTAATGGTAGCGACCCCATTTCGCATATCATATCCGTGACGCTCTTCCCTACGTCCGCAGCTGGTGATCTACTGACTGCAAAAGGCAAAGGTCCCGAGTTCGAGTCGCACAGTTTTAATATGGCAGAAAGTTTCATCCGGAACGGTAGCTTAGCGTGTGTCGTCAGAGGGTTTAGCTGCCCCCTGTAATAAAAAAACTGAGTGAACGGTTCAACGAACAACCTGAACAGGGGTGTCATCGCACGTCCGCCGCGAACTACTTCAACGAACAATACATAACAAAATGAGATAAAAAAAGGTTAGCGTTGCTGCCTCTAGATCATGGGGTCACGGGTTCGATTCCCGGCTGCGTTGGGCATTTTCTCTGCCCGCGGACTGGGTGTTTGTGTTGTTCTCTTCATTTCATTATCATTATGATTCGTGACGGTGGCTCGATGGAACTGTGTAAAAATTGGGACTTTGTGCAAGCGTTGGTGACCGCAAAGTTGAGCGCCTCACAAAACAAACATCATCATCGCTCCCCTATTCCGCAACAATATAAACCGAGCTGCGCTGCTCTGAATTTTGTGACGTCCTCCGTCGATCGTACCTGATGCGGATCTCACACCTCACAGCAATACTTCAGAAGAGGGCGTACAAGCGTAGGCAGTCCCTTCTGTAGATCTTCTGATTCTCTAAGCCTTCTGCAAAGAAATCGTAGTGTTTGCCTGATCAGGTCCATCCCATTGTACGATGTTTGTTTGCCAACGGTGGTGCAGTTTTCCGAGATGACAGGGCCACTGTTCACATTGCACGTGTCTTCTGGGACTGATTTTCTGAGCATGAGGAGGAAATGTCGTATCTTCACTGATCACCGCAGTTACAGATCTCAGCGTTATTGACCCCTTTGATCTACTTTGGAGAGAAGAGGGCGTGATCGCTATCCACGTCTGTCATCGTTACTTGGACTTGCCACTGTTTTGAAGGAGGAATTATACGAGTTTCCCTTGAGACCCATACAAAACATACATTTATCCATTCTGTGACGACTGGAAACTGTTTTGAATACCATCTGATTTTTCTGACAACATTCTAGACGTGGTAATGTGTTATGTTTTTGGTGATTTCATATTTTTGTGGCCGGCCGTCTGGCCGAGAGGTTCTAGGCGCTTCAGTCCGGAACTGCGCTGCTGCTGCCGTCGCAGGTTCGAATTCTGCGTTGGGGCATGAATGTGTGTGATTTTAGTAGGTTAGTTAGGTTTAAGTAGTTCTAAGTCGAGGGGCCTGATGAGCTCAGATGGTAAGTACTACAGTGCTTAGAGCCATATTTTTGTGTAATTCCTATGTGTCATGCCATGACCGACCTACCGCATGTACTGAGATCTATAAGTAACTGGAATGGGAGCAGGCAGACATTCCTACATCGGCAGGTGGCAAAGTGCAAGCGTCCGGGTCACACACACACACACACACACACACACACACACACACACACACACACACACACAGCAGGCCGGAGTGGCCGTGCGGTTCTAGGCGCTACAGTCTGGAACCGAGCGACCGCTACGGTCGGGGTTCGAATCCTACCTCGGGCATGGATGTGTGTCATGTCCTTATGATAGGTTTAATTAGTTCTAAGTTCTAGGCCACTGATGACCTCAGGAGTTAAGTCCCATAGTGCTCAGATCCACACACACACACACACACACACACACACACACACACACACCGGCGCGCGCTCGGCCACCGCACAGGAAACAGCAGCGGCGGTAGAAAGCAAAGGGCAGAAAGGAAGGAGATCGGCCCATCAAAGGAATGCTAATCGCCGGTGCCAGAATTGCCGCAGCCGCGCGTCGGCAGTAAAAGGCGGGTGGCTTTACGGCGTTCCTAGGGAATGTTTGGCAAGCCGCTCTTTACTGCTGTTCAGAGAAGCGCCGTAAAAAAATGTCTCATTTGAATTTTAAGCTCGAAAGGAACTCTGAGCCATCAGAACGCTGTCCCACCCTATTGTGGCTTTCTCTCCGCGCTACCGAATTGTTTCTGCTGTTCGGGCTGTGAGCACGCACACACGCGCCGCAGAGGCAGAGATTTATTGTTCTTCGTATTCTAATTATTCCTATTCTATTGAGGTTATGTAATAAAATATATGACAGTGGTGAACGGCCTGAGGACTTTCTGACAACAGTAATGATTCCTTTACCGAAAAAAAAAGCAAGGAACCAAGAAATGCAGCGAGCACAGGACAATCAGCCCCATTTCACATGCAGCCAAAGTGATGTTAAGAATAATTAATAAAAGACTTGAAAAAGTAATGGAGGAGAATCTTAGCGAGGAGCAGTTTGGCTTTAGACGGAATACGGGCACCAGAGATGCAGTAGGGCTCCTACGAATCTTGGGAGAAAGGTTTATTGAAAAAGGAAGAGACCTATATATGTGCTTCATCGATCTAGAAAAGGCATTTGACAATGTGGTTTGGGACAAGCTGGCGGCTATAATGAGGGAAAAGAGAGTGGACTGGAAAACCAGAAGACTTATAAACTCATTATATCTTAATCAAAAAGTTGCAGTTAAAGTGAGAGGAGAAAGTACAAACTGGATCAGACTAGGAAAAGGAGCAAGACAAGGATGCTGTTTATCACCTACTCTTTTCGACCTCTACTTGGAAAATATGATTGACCAATGCTCATTAAATGACGAAGGAGTAGAAATTGGAGGAAGAAAAGTAGGGTGTTTGAGGTTTGCTGATGACATGGTCCTTCTAGCCACAGGGGAAATAATTACAGGATTTGGTGGACACCATTGCAACTAACGGAAGAAAATATGGAATGAAAATTAACACAAATAAAACAAAAGTATTGGCACTCGGAGGAAATAAGGGATACAAAAATTATGCTGAATGGAGAAACACTAGAAAAGGTGCAAAATTTTAAGTATTTTGAAAGCAGGATAGATACAGACTGGAAGTGCGCCACAGAAATGAAAACAAGGATAGCAATGGCAAAAGAGGCGTTTTATAAGAAAAGGAGAATCTTCTGCAGCGGTCTGGACAGGGAACTCAGGGACTCATAAAATGTCTTGTATGGAGTGTTGTTCTATATGGCGCTGAAACATGGAAAAGAGGAAAAAAAGACAGAGAAAGGCTGGTGGCTTTTGAGATCTGTACATGGCGGAAGATAAGAATAAGTTGAATGGACATAGTAAAAAATGAAGAGGTACTGAGAAGATTGGGAGAGAAAAGGCAGTTACTGAATGTAATAAAGAGAAGAAAAAGAAATTGGATTGGGTATATATTAAGAAAGAATGACGGACTGATAAAAACAATTTTAGAAGTTTTGTAGAAGGGAAAAGGAAGCGAGGAAGGAAGAGATTCCAGATACTGAATGACATGATGGAAAGGTACAACATACAGCAGCCTTAAGAAGGAAGCAATGGATCGCAGAAAATGGAGAGGTAAAGAACCTGCTAATATAGCAGATAACTGATGATGATTCTAATTATACAGCTAGGGGAGAGGTAGGACTATGTTAAGCTGTGACTGGTTCTTGCAACTTGCTAAAATTGTATGATTATATATTACATGAATCCTTGGTGTCTGTGCTTTCGGACATGACCGAAAGAACAGGCAACATGCATTCATATAATTGATAAGCCTAGCTGGGTAATGGACCCACTTTCTTCACTGCACGTGCACAAATAAGTCCGACCTCCTGCGGGAATCTCTGAGCAGCGAACGGGAGTATAATGGACACGGATGCGGACACGTGCCGCTCGGTGGGAGTGTGAATGGCTATGAAGCGTGCCGGGATAGTCTGTGCAGTTGCGATAACGCTGTGACCGCATAGTGCGGCACGGTAGCTCAGCGTGTTCGATCAGAGGGTTAACTGCCCTCTATAATAAAATTAAAAAGCTGAGGGAATGGATGAACGATGAACTTGAACAAGCGTCATCGGACGTCCGCCTCGATAAATACAAAGACCAATAACGAAGAAAATGATGTTTAAAAAAAGTGGCACAGTGGTAACCGCTCCTGCCTAGTAAGCAGGTCATCCAGGGTTTGCATACCGCTCCGGTTTACATTTTCGCTCATCGCTGCTGATTCCGCTTAATGTCCCACTGCAGCTGACAGCAGTGATGCCCTTCAATTGAGAGACATTGCTAAAATAAATTTTATTTTGTTTAACAAGCTCTCAACATTTATTCGCTCATATATACGAGTACAGTGCCATTTTCAGCATTTTAAGGTACTTTCATGGTCCAGAAGAATAACTAGCACAACATGAAATAACGAGTCAGCTCTGCAGCAGTTGAATAGAAAATTACAAAACCAACAAGATGCCCAAGAAATAGTGTAAAATCCACTTACATTTGAAAATACCACACCGAAATCTCATTGCTGTTTAGTAATTAAAATCAATTAGAGCCGTCCACTGTGGCCGAGTGGTTCTAGGCGCTTCAGTCGCGAACCGCCTTGCTGCTACGGTCGCAAGTTCGAATCCTGCCTCGGGCATGGATGTGTGTGATGTCGTTAGGTTAGTTAGGTTTGAGTAGTTCTATGTCTAGGGAACTGATGAACTCAGATTGTAAGTCCCATAGTGCTCAGAGCCATTTTTTTTTAAATCAATTAAAACTAAGTGCACTGTAAAGAATTAATTCATTTCACCGAATAGCTCATTAAATTTGCTCACAAATTGACAGTAATTTTATATCGGGCATTAAAATCAGTGTGCAAAGGGGCAAATTCTACTTCAAATCTTAAAAAGAAGTACACACTAAATAGGGAGCGGTAGGTTGTAAAACATAAATGAAGTGGCCAACCAAACACGCATTGACAACTTAAGGAATTCGGGGGTGCCGGCCGCGGTGGCAGAGCGGTTCTAGGCGCTCCAGTCTGGAACCGCGCTGCTGCTACGGTCGCAGGTTCGAATCCTGCCTCGGGCATGGATGTGTGTGATGTCCTTAGGTTTAAGTAGCTCTAAGTCTAGGGGACGGCTGACCTCAGATGTTGAGTCCGATAGTGTTCAGAGCCATTTGAACCATTAGAACCAATTCGGAGGTGCGTACCCAAGTCACGCAGCGAAGACTTGTAATTGATGTATACTGATCAGGCTGAATTACACACAGTACATACAGCAGCCCACACTATCTTGCAACATTTGCAGACACCCAACCAGCAGTGAACAGCACAGTCTTACAACACACCCACACAGGAAAACTCGCTGTCTCCAGATCCTGCATCGGAAACAACCAACCAGATAGCCCTGAAGCAAACTGTGCCTAGCCTCACCGTAACGCCAGTTTCCGGCAGCACTCTCTTTTTTGTTGCCGCTGTCCCACAACGGCTGCCACGGCGTGCAGTCGAAAGTTCAAATGTGTGTGAATTCCTAAGGGAGAAAACTGCGTAGGTCATCGGTCCCTATACTTACACACTATTTAAACTAACTTATGCTAAGAACAACACACACACCCATGCCCGAGGGAGGAATCGGACCTCATACGGGAGGGGCCCAGCAGTCCGTGACATGACGCCTCATACCGCACTGCCACTCCGCGCTGCTGTAGTCAAATCCAGCGGACGTTTCATGTACTGGTAGCTGCCCGCTACCTGTTGGTCACCCGCTCTCCAAAACAAGACTCCACTGCCACTTCCTCTACTCCAGATGGTCCTCACGGTGGCGCCTGTATCGCGACCATCCATGCTGCACCGGTGGCGCGTACTGTAAGGGGCCGAGGTTGCGTTACGTCTTGTAACGGCACACTAATCTGCTGGCATTGTTCCCCGTACGACCACCATTTTTTTTGTTGCTACTCTTCTAAGTTTATGAGGTATTGTGAATAACTTTGAGAAGAATACGAGGAAAGAAGAAGCATTGAGAACGTATCGGACGACAATGAAATCGCGCGCACAGCCAACTGAAACGCACTCGCTGGCGGCAGGAAGAAGTAAGGGGCATATTGGTGAAATCTGGTTTCGCAGGACAGAGCGGATCAGGTTATGGTTGTGGAGGGGTCCGTAATCAGTTACTGTTAGTTGCACAAAACACACAAACTTTTATTTTCCTAAGAACCACTTAATTACACATTACCTTGAAAGGATCAAATTAAAGCAATACGGTTGAAGGCCTAGTTAAGAAAACTTGCGATACCTCCTGGGCTGAAGCCCCCCCCCCCCCCCCCAAAAAAAAAAAAGAGACGGCTGAAGGCTTGAACACAAGTTATAAAATTGCTTTAAAGAATACACACGGCTGAAGGCTTTACTTTTAAAAAAAAAGTATTTCACGTAAATACTCGGCTGAAGGTCACAAAAAAAGGTTCAAATGGCTCTGAGCGCTAAGGGACTTAACTTTTGAGGTCATCAGTCCTCTAGAACTTAGAACTACTTAAACCTAACTAACCTAAGGACACCATACACATCCATGCCCGAGGCAGGATTCGAACCTGTGACCGTAGCGGTCGCGCGGTTAGAGACTGTAGCGCCTAGAACTTCTCGGCCATCCCGGCCGGAACCACACACAAGACAATGAACAACTCAGGGCTTAGGGCCTGGATAACAAGAATTTCAGATAGAACAAACTTTCAAAATTTTAGTTATTAAACAAATCAATCTTCAAACTTTAAGTCGTCTGAAGGCGTTATCTTAAAATTAAAATAAACTAAATTAATAGACGGCTGAAGGCCTCACACAGTACATCAGACTATAATGAAAATCACGATCTAAAACCAACGGAACAGTGGTGCTCAGAAGTTTTCTAAGGGTCGACTGAGGAGGTAGCTCTAACGTAAGGTGAGGTGAGACAGGCAGCCAAGAGTAAGTTTAAATAATCGGATGGCAACCCGACCCAGGGATGGCTGAAGGACCGACCAACAACCTAATCAATTCCCTTCCGCCCAAGCAACGGTATGACAACGGAAAATATCAGCCGAGGACGGAGATACCAACCGCACTACGTCTTCAAAATTGGCCACTAAAGACAGCCAAGGCACAACCACCACTCTTAAGGAAAAAAAGTGAACAAATAACTAAAAGGCTGGCGAACTACACGCCGTCCAGGACAGTATCAACACGGCGAGGAAAAACGCATTGCCGCAAACTACGCTAACGACCAGGGCTGGTAGCTGGAGCGTTAACAGCCACAAGGCAGAAAATACCGCTGGTGCATTTCACTGCTAAGTAACAATCAATTTAATAATTAAGGACCACACAAGACGACGGCTGCAAAATTTCGCAGACTCCAACTCACCATACGTTGCTGCTAGCCGGAACGGCCCAGGAAGCAGCAACCGACAATGGACGAAGAGATGTCACAGCAGTTGAGGTTTCATAACAGGTTAACTGATCACTCAACTTCAGTGTCCAGGTTCGGTGGGCAACGAACTTTGCAGCTCTTGCAGCTACCACCTCACAATCTGGCCACGCGTGCACGCCGCCAGCGGTCCTGGTCTGACGTGCTGTGGAGACTTCCTCGCTTCTCTGTCCCAACCGACCGATCGCCACACACACCAGCACACGGAAATAAAGCGGTCATACCAAAGATGGCATAGCAGTACTAGAATCGATAAGCGCTGCTGCTGCCACTGATGGCGGCAAGTCAGCAACTCGTTATGGTAGTAACTCAGGGAGAAAAAATACGCCACTCGATTTCAACAAACTGCCAAAGAACAAACAGCATCAACGAGACCCGGCCACGGCCCAATTGGTGCTCTTATAACGCAAAAGTGTTTACTGAGGATGTTAGCTCTGAACTGTTTAACGGATAAATAGCGTTTCAGGAAATAATGTCGGGAAGGATTAAAGTTGTCACAGTGAAACAAACATTAATGAACCAGAATTTGAGTACCATTTATCAGAAATATTTGAATGGACAGGTTCGCTATACAGACATTTTTGTTGTCAAATTACATTGAAGTGGCCGACAAGAGTGGCCAAGCGGTTCTAGGTGCTACAGTCTGGAACCGCGCGACCGCTACGTCGCAGTTTCGAAACCTGCCTCGGACATGGATGTGTGTGATGTCCTTAGGTTAATTATGTTTAAGTAGTTCTAAGTTCTAGGGGACTATGACCTCAGCAATTAACTCCCATAGCGCTCAGAGCCATTTGAACCAATTTTTGAACAACGAAGTTTCAAAAGTATAAAGCTACAATTAAATTTCATAAATATGTTAGCGTTAAAAGTATAAATGTATTGCTACTATTTTACAAGGGACTATTTCGAATACTTTACGTGAGTGTCAGGGATACAATGATTTGAGAAAGGACTGAGAAATGATTGTACCTTATTCCTTCATTCTATCCAATTCGTATATCTAGTGCACAGTAAAGAAAACCAGTGCCAAATTTGGAAAGAGAATAAACGTTCAGATAGTAGAAATGTTAAAACTGTTTGCCAATAACATTAATACAGTACTTGGACTTTTGTATTGCTATTGACAACGTCAGACTTTCCTTTGGTGTTTTTTGAAAAAACCTCAAATATGGATCATACTGTGAAATTCAGTGCATCCTAATTCCCATAAAAAAGTATTTTTCCATTCAGCCATTCATGGTGCAGTTTCTATACCTTTGTCTACTGACAAGCTCAATGAACAGATGAATTTAATAAAAACTATCGCAGGTAATAACGGCTATAGTCCCTCGTTTGTTGAAAGGCTTTTAAAGTTAAAACTGACCAAGCTAAAGTGATCACTTTAGACTTCAGTGCTGTTTCTGAATAGACTGCAAAAAACTGTTTTCTATTCCATTTTTAGGCCCTATTCCCTATATTTCTAGTTAAAAAATATGGATGCAAAGTTACCTTTTTCACTAACAATAACTTGCAAAAAATCTTATTGACTATCTCAAGTCGACAGTTGTTTATATACACAGACTGTTGTTTATATACACAGTTCAGGAGTTTGTAAAATAATTTGTGATATGTGTACCGTTTACTATGTAGGACGAACTGCAAGATTTTTCAGTGTCAGGTACAAGAAAAATGTGTTGGGAAAAAGAGGGACCAACGTACACAATTCTGTTTCTGCTGACCATCTGTTAATTTCTGGCCACAAAACGAAAAGTGTTTGAGAAATTTCCATTTTTCGTGGGAAAAAATGGTCATACGTTCGACGTACTCGAAGAGCTGTAGACTTTCAGGCACATTTCTAAGAACGATGGCCTCATTCTGAATGAATGGTTAAAATTACGTAACAAAAATTTTTTCAACGGCTTTAATCCATAATCACTGAATTTTGAGTCTTACTTTTTACTATGTTTTCCTGCCCCTAGTTCCGAAACATCTTTTTTTTCGAATCTCATAGATGTGCGTTACTAATGTTACCTTCACGCAGATATTTATTTGGATTGTGCAGGTCTTTGTATAAATATTCTACAAGATCTTGTGGTTTATATAATGGTAATTTCGGTGTAGTCTAATAGGTTTGCTCAACTTTTTCTGCATTTTCGAAAGTACATTAGGCTCTCTTCCTTGGTATTTTGTTTTGGTAAGTAACTGTTGTTTAATTCAGTTATTTCTATTATAATGTCTCAAATAGGCACATGTCACTGTCCACGCCCGATAGGCGGCGCTACTTGTATTGTTTTCGTGGTAGCCATGTAAGCCACTGGGTTGAACAGCCTGATACTGTTCCTTCAAAATGGTTCAAATGGCTCTGAGCACTATGTGACTTAACATCTCAGGTCCTCAGTCCTCTATAATTAGAACTACTTAGACCTAACTAACCTGAGGACATCACACACATCCATGCCCGAGGCAGGATTCGAACCTGCGACGATAGCAGCAGGGCGGTTCCGGACTGAAGCGCCTAGAACAGCTCGGTCACAGCGGCCGGCGATACTGTTCCTAGCAAGGTAATTTTTGACTTAAGCATATCTGTTCGAAACTTTGACCATTGTTTTCCCGCAACGTAACTTTACACAAGTAACCTTTGTATGTCATGACAGTTAACATACTGCTTAATATTTTTGTTAAACATAATTATCTATGTACTATTTTTTAGGGTTTCTTAAAATTTCAATCTGATGAACACATTCTTAGAGGTGTCGAAACTTAGGTCAATGTATCTAACAGTTATTTGCCACCGGGTGATTCCTATGATGAAATATAACATTAATTCTATTAAAGACGTAAAAAACTCGAAATATTAGTTTAAAGGCATGGATAGTGTGCCAACTCAAAAGGTCGCCACAATTGCAACGTATTCGAACCTCCGGGCAAGGCTGTGACTAGTATTTTCTAAACGAAGCTGCCTAGTGTTGAGTGGCAGCAGCCGGGACCTTAAGCTTCCAGCCTTCGACCTGTAAGGACCATCTACAGGGTCTGCTCAGCGTAGGACACAGTTTCTACGTACTGGCCTTCCTATCATCTTGGTCCGCATCATCAACAGCGGCGGTTGCCATAGAGTGATCCGATGTGGTGAGATCGTTTGATCGACTTTGTTGCCTCGTTTCTTCGGCGTCGTCGGTGGTCGTCTGTCCGGATTGTAGACCCAGCTTTACCTCGCTAGCTGTATGGTAGCGTTGGGTGGCCTTGGTTATTATTGAAAAAGGCCTTGGTTATCATTTAGAATGCTGTTGTTACCGTTACTTTAAGAACGGCCGATTGTCTCAAGAGTTTATGACACAGTTTTGTTGGTTTGCTGTATTTAGTCGACTCTCAGTTATATGACAGGTTATGAACAATGTTACTTTTATTTGCCTTGAGCTTTTGGTAAGGGATACAGTGCTGACAAGTACTGATGAACGTATAGTGTGCCATAAATTCTGCGGTAATATTTTCTATGCATGGGTACTAAGGCATTTATAGAATATGAGTTTGAGGAATACGTCTTTGTTAAGCCTTTTCCAAAAAAAAAAAAAAATTTCTCGCTTTCTTGTAACTGTGGAGAAAATTGTGAAAGTGGATCTATGTAATTGTTTAAAGCAATATTCGACTTTACACTGTAATACTGTTATGATTATACGAGATTTTTATGTTTACAAAAATTGATGCGTTTTTTTGTGGGAGTCTTGTTATAATGAAATTGAGTTTTGAAGCGTTATTTTGGTCAAATGCACTATGGACGAAATGGAGGCCTATCACACTAACCTCGGCCTTGTCCTTCCACTTATTTAAACTGCATGAGACAGTCCTAGAGATTTTACTTGTGCGGACATTAAGCGATGTGCTTCATATTTCGTCTCCTAATGGTGGAGTCATTTTCACAAACTTTGTTGACTGCTTTTCGAACAAACTTAGCAAGCCGAACTGTTTAAAAGGAACCGAGCAACGGCCTGGTACGACGTCATCCAACCGCTGCAACAGATGTCGTAAGGAGCCTGTGCTATGTACGAAAGATACAGTGCTGTGTGCTTTGTTTAGCACTAAGGCCTACAACTTACCGTATTTCAGTCCTCTTTTTCTATTTTTCTGTTTTTAACGCCTATTGCTTCCCTGTACATCCTAACATCGTAATGATCTTGATAACACCAGGGAAGTAAATAACGATAGTGTCAACAACTGACCGAAACCAACAAGTGATATTTTCCACGATCTTCTGAAGGGCTCCTTCTTCAAATTCTTTGCCAGCCGTTGGGGCCGAGCGGTTCTAGGCGGTTCAGTCTGGAACTGCGCGACATCTACGGTCTTAGGTTCGAATCTTACCTCGGGCATTGATGTGTGTGATGTCCTTAGGTTAATTATGTTTAAGTAGTTCAAAGTTCTAGGGGACTGATGACCTCAGATGTTAAGTCCCATAGTGCTCAGAGCCATCTGAACCATTTTCATATTCTTCTGCCCAGAAATTCGCTATAACCACACTGTGTGGGTTCTCCAGATCCACGGCATCAGTTTAGACTGGGACCAGGAAAACACCAAAGTCGATTCTCTGATACTGCGGTTTTATCAGTGTGTTATCATCACTCTTCTGGTATATGCCATCGGGCGTCGGTTACTTGAAGCAACACGATGCAATTCCAAGAAATAGACCCTCGAAAAGAAACTACCATCAAAGAGCTGAAGTTCTTCACTGTATGCTCTTGGCAACTTGTTCCACCACTCAGTGTTTTCTGCTCGCAGGAACATCATATATTGTCGACGGTGCGGAAGATTATTGACTATTTCTTTCACTGAGTGCAGATAGGTTGTACATAGTGTTTGTCTATCCTGCAAGTACGTCCTCACAAACCGAATTAATTCTCTAGAAGCGCACTAACCACCTTATTTTATGGGTGATATCTGAAAGTCGAAATTTCAGTAATGCAGCAAAAACTGTTATATGTCCCAATTAAATCCATAGCCGTTTTCTGGGACCACATACGTGTCCTTCTAACACTGTAAAGAAAGGAATGAAAGAACTTTATAAAAATTACAGAACATGTGGAAAAACATTAACAACAAAGTCTTAACAACAGACATGAGGTCCACTTGGTCCATGGTGATCAAACTTTCACGAATAAATAATAGGTTGGATGCTATAGATCTAATCGATACCATCTTATGTCTCAAATTCGTATTAGTGTATGCATCAATACACCGACACACATGCAGCAGTTACAAAACTATATGGAATGGTATCAGGAATTACGGAACGTTCATCGCGAGAGCGAAACTGATTACACCAGATGATATTTACTTCGTAAAACAGTTGATTTATTGTAGGGCTCTACGGCAACTTTATTAAAAAAGTCATGTATAAAACACATTTAGGCTGAACCGAAGAATACAAATTTTACGCTTTGAATGCTGTAAAGAATATGGTATACCAGAAGGAAAAATAATATATATTAATATTTAAAATTAATATTTCATAAGCAAGGAATAGGATAAAATTTTATGCAACTGGAGTAGGACAACAATCTAGACTAGAACTACTGAATACTGATGAACACAAAGTTCTCAATAATTTCATTTGTATTCAATTGGCAATATCTATGAACGTTTGCCTGCTTTGATAGCTATATGAACACTGCCTTAGAACAATAGCGGAATATGTGAATGGCCAGTTAAAAAAAGCTATAGTGGTGCTTTCATAAGAGGCAAGTGCTCAGAAGAAGACATGATTTCGAATGTGTTCCGCTTTGATTTATCACTTTCAAGTTTCTTTTTAAATGTTGTGCTATGAAGAATTGTTTTTAATAGAACTGAAATTGTTATATAGAAACTATTTTGAAACCACAAGTGTCTGTTAACAGGAAAAATTATACTTATCAAACGAATCTTCTAATCGAGTATCGTAAATACATCAAAAATATTAATAAGTATTGAATTATGCATTTTAATAAAAATAACTTCATTTTATTTCTAATTACTAGTCACGTCAATTTTTGATACAGACAACCGAAACGCTTTATTGAACATAAGGAAAAAAATTACAGGATATCCATAAAGTCCCACTATCATTTCAAATTTGAAAGCTAATAGAGACTGAGAATCATGGTTTGTTGGAAAACGTTCAGCAGCTCTCAGTCTCCTTTCCCTTCTTTGCAGATTTGACTTGGAGTTCATGAAAATGGCAACAGCTCAAGAGAAGGTGCAGTGTGTCATCTGGCTCCGAAAACCATAAAACTGACGGGAACACATACGTGACAGCCCGGAGATTAGTGTTTGGTGTAACTTAATGTGCGATAGGGTGACAAGCCCATTTTTCTTTGCAGAGAAAACCAAAACGGGGATCGTTTATCCGGTCACGCTCGAACGTGGTAGTGCTCCAGATCGGTGAGTAGCACTGTCCTTATTTTCCGCTCGAGCGAATTCAGGTAAGCCGTATCAGTATATGCTCTAAATATATAAATTTATTTATATGATTTGTGTACTGAAAAGTTGGTGTTTTCTGTTTATTCCGCGGTGTACGGAGGAGATTCTGACAAGTGATTCACCGGTGTCCCACCGACGCAGCAGGGCCACCATCAACGAGAGCATCGACAGTCCGCAGCGGCATGAATATCGAGGCACCATTGTCAGTATTGTCAGCATCACCTCTGCGTTTTCTTCAGAATTGATATTTGAAATGAATATATAAAAATATATCAGGTCTTGAACCAGTATGGCCATTGTGTATTATCAAATTTGTAAAGTAAACAGAATGTTAACTAAAAATGTGTCAACTACGTCTGCTGATCGGCGTAGTAACCGTACCGTGAAGGCCTGCTGAAGTTAGTGGGATTGGATTGCTTACACGAAAGTTCTAAAAGCTCTCTGACTGGTGTTTATTGGGATGGCAGTGCTTGACTTTTAATCTGGTGCAGACTGATAAAGCCTATTTTGAAATTGTTGGTGTACAAGACAACTTTACTAAATTACTGCTCAACGAGATGCATGCAAAAGGTTTTCTTAATTGTGAAAAGTGTCTCAGTTATGTTTCAGAAGTGCTATATCGCTGAAAAACATTAATTTCCTCTAAATTAACGAGTTATGAACAGTCAGCGAAAGAGTTTTATTTAACTACATGACTGTAAATTTATTTTGGTGATCATTTAAGCAGTCGATATCGCTGTTTGAAGTTTATCCCTGCATTCAAATCTGTGAGGCTTACTGATCAACATTTTAGATTAAAGAGGAGTTTGGCCGGCAAGTGAACATAGGAACTTAGAGGGATAGTAATAACTACAGTTTCTTACCAGTTAGTAATCAGTATTTAAGAAGAAAGTATTCGAAAGTGGTGGTGGTGAACGGAGCGGGTGTTATAATTCCACAAAAGTCAACTGCAGTTTACAATTGTGGAGTTAGAACACCAGCTCCGTTCGCCGCCACCGCCTAAAATTATGATGTGACGGTCTGAAGGTGGTTAAAAACTGATCGAAGCCGGTTACCACAAAATAAATGTTTTTGTGGCCGAGACTGTTTCTGTTCATTTTTAATGTACTTTTTGCCAGACGGCTGTTCTGCACAAGAAATGTTATATATATATATTAGGTCTTGTTTTTTTTTAGTGTTACGTCAAGGATAATGTGTACACGACACCAGACAATGACATTGAATCCTTCGCGCACGAATCAATCAGAACTGTCGATGCTGCGGTACTGTCCTGTACGTGGGCAGAACTCTCAAACGCCTTGACGTTCTACGATCTACGAGTGGGGCATACACTGAAATTCTATTGTAACAGAAAAAAAGCTTTGAAAAGTGCTAAACGTTTTAAAACAGCATGTGCAGTCTGAAAAAATGCTGATTAGTTCTCTGAGGAAAAAGTCATTGACTGAATGCAAGCTGTGTTTATTATTCTAATATTACACGTTTCAAACATTTCCGTCATCAGATATCTTCAGAAAACAAGGTCAAAATATATAGGTATGTATAAAATAAAACAGAGTTACAAAAACAAGATAATCGGACACACAAAAAAATATATTTCAAGTCATTAGAAGACACATACCCTGGAACACAGCGTTGCACATAGGTACAACATAAGTAGCAGCGAACATAAGTAGACTGATAAAAGGTTGGTTTTTACCATACTAAGATACAAATTTTCAACGCCATATGGCGCTGTTGTGGCGAGAGTGACGCTGTATAGTGCCAAAGTATTAACTAAATTTAATTTAAAAGAGAATCGAATATACTAACAGATGATTAATAGCAAAAATAGATATGGCGTACCGATAAAATGCATAATACAGAACGACACGAAAAGTGCAGTTCTTAATATATTCCGAATGGAACGTTGTATCAACAAGTTAATGTAGCAACATTGACCAGAAGGCAGAAAACGACAATAATTGACACAATAATTATGTAGTCATTACACACGAACATTATGGGAGCTGCAGCGCTATCTGTCAACGTAAATTGATGATGACACGCATATATGCAAGGCACATAAGAGTCGAAGAGTAAGAGTGGAAAACAGGAGCATAATAAGACTACAAGTTTTTTGTATGAAAGCAATACATACATGTTGTCGATGTATTAACATGTTACAACAAACTATACAGGGTGTTACCAAAATATACGCCCAAACTTTCAGGAAACATTCCTCACACACAAAGAAAGACAATATCTTATGTTGACATGTGTCCGGAAACGCTTACTTTCCATGTTAGAGCTCATTTTATTACTTCTCTTCAAATCACATTAATCATGGAATGGAAACACACAGCAACAGAACGTACCAGCGTGACTTCAAACACTTTGTTACAGGTAATGGTCAAAATGTCCTCCGTTAGCGAGGATACATGCGTTCACCCTCCGTCGCATGGAATCCCTGATGCGCTGATGCAGCCCTGGAGAATGGCGTATTGTACCAGAGCCGTCCACAATACGAGCACGAAGAGTCTCTACGTTTGGTACCGGGGTATTACGTAGACGAGAGCTTTCAAATGCCCCCATAAATGAAAGTCTAGAGGGTTGAGGTCAGGTGAGGGTGGAGGCCATGGAATTGGTCCGCCTCTACCAATCTATCGGTCACCGAATCTGTTGTTGAGAAGCGTACGAATATTTCGACTGAAATGTGCAGGAGCACCATCGTGCATGAATCACATGTTGTGTCGTACTTGTAAAGGCATATGTTCTAGCAGCACAGGTAGAGTATCCCGTATGAAATCATGATAACGCGATCCATTGAGCGTAGGTGGAAGAACGAAACAAAAATGAGCTCTAACATGGAAATTAAGCGTTTCCGGACACATGTCCACATAACATCTTTTCTTTATTTGTGTGTGACGAATGTTTCCTGAAAGTTTGGCTGTACCTTTTTGCAACACCCTGAATAATTTTTATAGAAACATTATGCAGAGAAAAGAGTAAGCGCCACAACTCTACCCGGCTTTACAAATGAGAATTAAACAGTACATATCAAAGAAAAATAAATAATGTCAAAACGATGAAGTTATAAAACAGATCCTTTGAGAAAGAGTAAAAGCGACTGTAGTAATTTCCAGTTATAAAGAATACATCCGTCGTCGAAAGAAATAAAACTTATGCAAAACATGTTATTTTTATTTTTTTTAATAGACAGAAAACAGAACTGAAAATATAAATGATATAACGTAACAGGTCAATCATAGGATAACATCCTATTGTGGAAGTACACAAGTAAATTTTAGAAAATGATGAGATGGGGAAGGTGTGGAAGGTGGGCAGCAGAAGTGTCAATTAACAAGATAATACCCTACGTGATAACCACTGATTCTTTGCGCACTTTACGCAAATAGCTCCACAGAAAACGAGATGTGCAGATGTCCACACGATGAATGCAAATTTCAAGCTCCTCGAGTGTAACTAAGTCTGTATCTTTCGCTTCCAAATGTAGGATGGTCACTGTGTTTTCAATCGAATCTAGGGAATACCTGTCGCTAGGCAGATGATCTCCAGTAGCAATAAGTGTATAACAATGTTCCTTCAAAATACCCCTAAAATCACGACCAGTCTTCATGTCGCAGCCATGTTGTTTTACATCAAATCACTATGTTCTTTCACTAAATGTTTCTATGTTATGGTTCTTTGAAATTATAACGAAACTTTACGTTATGGACGAACCACAGCGCTAGAAAAATCAAAGGAGAACACATTACCATACCAAATACGGTGTAGAAAATCAGTTGGCATTGAAAACAGGTTCCAGTTGTCTCAGAATCGACAAATACAAGTCATCTTTGGTTTTCAAGGGAATTTTGTAGTGGCAACTTCAGGTAGCTGTTAAGGAGGTGGACAGCGATGACGCACCCTCCTTTAGAAAGTAGTTCACAAAATGTCAATAACATTGAGATCTGGTGACTGTTGTGGCCAGGGGACATGCGATGATTCATCCTCGTGCTTAAAAAACCAGCCCTGGATGATGTGATCCGTGTACACAGGGGGCGTCTCGTCTTCGAATACAGCGTCACCATTAGGGAACAATTATTGTACAATGGAACTGACCTGATTAGCCAAAATGGTCGCATAATCACTAGCAGTAATGTGTCCTCCCATGGTAACCACGGATGCCACGATATGGCTGCCCGAATCGTTACCGAACCCACGACATGTCTCTTTGTTAAAAGAAGATGATGATGTTTGGTTTGCGGGGCACTCAACTGCGCGGTTATCAACGCCCTAACAAATTCCCAACCTTTTCTCAGCCCAGTCTCGTCACTTTCAGGAATGAGAATGAACTGATGAGGACAGCACAAACAACCAGTCATCTCAAGGCAGGTGAAAATCCCTGACCCCGCCGGGAATCGAACCCGGGACCACGTGCTCGGGAAGCGAGAACGCGACCGCGAGACCACGAGCTGCGGACTTTTGCTAGAAGATGTCGGTGACTAGGGCCGAAGGTGGAAACAGTTGAAAGGTCTCTGTTGGATTCCTTTCATGTTAATTTCTTAAATCTGTTGTCATTTACGGCATAAATTTCTCTTCTAAATTTACTGTGGCGTCTCTGACTATCTGCGAGGAGACTGAGCAGTGGAACGTGTTACTTTTATACATAAACAAGAACGATCTGTCACACTACTACACTTCAAAGCACAGTTTATATCTAATTCATATGTGTAATTCATGTCACACAGTCTCATACGGAACCTACATCCGCTTTCTTTTATATACAGTATGTGATAAGATACTGTCATCCCCCTTTCCTTCTGTGTGAAAGAATGAATGAGCAAATATATTTCTAGTTGCATGCTGGATGGTAGTAGACAAGCCTGTCTGCTAGAGAACAGTAGGACCAACGTCGGAACAGGTAGCTACGCTTTCTAAAAGCAAAGAGGTTTCTATTCTTAGTATTGTCCTGTCCGTCCCTTGTCATGTTGGTACAGGAAGCTGCCTCTCTGGTCTCTTCCGTTTTGTATACGGAAGCACCCTTGGTAGAAACCCAGGTCAGTCTGTCCGTGGCGAGCGTCTGAAGTGTAGGATCTCGGGCTAAGCGCGTGTCTGCTAAGTCCGTAGGACAATGGATTTCTTAAGTTCAGCCTAACTGCAAATTTAATCACCTTTATTTCAGGTTTAGCTCTAAAATATCTAATGTTTTCTTAAATTGCAACGCAGTGTATTTCGAGTGTGAACTTCAGAATATTTTCCAGTAGTTGCTTTGTCACTACTTTGTGAGTAAAGTGGAACCACGTGTTGGTCAGTAACTCTAACTAAGATCGTCAATCTTAAATGCGAATGTGCGTGAGATTATAACGTCTCGCCTTAACAATATTTTTCAATATAGCAACTTTTCTTTATGTTCAACCCACGTGGGGTGTACTTTGTGAGACCAGTACCACATACTTATACAATTGTTTGATCCATCAGGTTAATAGTAAGACGATAGTAACCAGTTCGAGGTTTTTCTTTTGTAAATTGCTTTTCGATCTAATTTATTTTAATTATCAAAATTATTGTGGAGTTACACTCTTTGTGCAAACCAAGTTGACCACGTGAAGCATGTGGTGTAATCATCAAAGTAGCCCTCAGCTTTTCTTTTCGGGAAGATTTCACAGAGAGTTAGTATGAATTTAGTATACCAGTGTGTCGTAATTACATGACGGACAGGATTGCGCTACGAACGTAACTTCTTTGGTTGAAAATTGAATAGGTTGGCTGTGGTTAATTTCCTCTTGCATATGTTTCAACGTTCTTTGTGTGTTATTTTATGAATGCAGTGCTGTATGCAGTCTCCCAATCTTGGCTCCATATTTGATGTGTTCCGTAATATTACGAACTCACATTTTCACAATCCTAAATAAGGCAACAGCTTAGTTATGACTCAAGTTCAATATGCTGAAATTTCAATGATCAATGTCAAAATAAATTTCCAAATATAATCTGATTTATTTCTTTCTAATTAAAGTCTCTTTTATATATATATATATATATATATATATATATATATATATATATATATATATATATATATATATATATATATATCACATTTTCACGCAGTTTGTATGCATAGATCCTGAGAAATCAGTACACAGAACAACCATCTCTGGCCGTAGTAACGGCCTTGGTAGGCCTGGTCATGGAGTCAGAGCTTGGATGGCGTATACAGGTACAGCTGCCCATGCAGCTTCAACACGATACCACAGTTCGTCAAGAGTATAGAGTAGCGTATTGTGACGAGCCAGTTGCTCGGCCACCAAAGACAAGACGTTTTCAATTGGTGAGATATCTGGAGATCGTGCTCGCCAGGGCAGCAATCGAACATTTTCTGTATCCAGAAAGGCGTGTACAGAACCTGCAACATGTGGTCGTCCATTATCCTACTCGAATGTAGGGTTTCGGAGGGATTGAATGAAGAGTAAAGCCACGGGTCGTAACACATCTGAAATGTAACTTCCGCTGTTCAAAGTGCCGTGAATGCGAACAAGAGGTGACCGACACGTGTAACCAATGTCACCCCTTACTATCACGCCGGGTGATACGCCAGTATGGCGATGAGGAATACACGCTTCCAATGTGCGTTCACTGCCATGTCGCCAAACACGGATGCGACCATCATGATGCAGTAAACAGAACCTGGATTCATCCGAAAAAATGACGTTTTGCCACTCGTGCTCCCATGTTCGTCGTTGAGTACACCATCGCAGGCGCTCCTGTCTGTGATGCAGCGTCAAGGGTAACCGCAGCCATGGTATCCGAGCTGATAGTCCTTGCCGCTGGAAACGCCGTAGAACTGTTCGTGAAGATGGTTGTTGTGTTGCAAACGTCCCCATCTGTTGACTCAGACATCGAGAGGTGGCTGCACTATCCGTAACAGCCATGCGGATAAGATGCCTGTCATCTCGACTACTAGTGGTAAGAGGCCGTTCGGACCCAGCACGGCGTTCCGTATTACCCTCCTGAGCTCACCGATTCCATATTCTGCTAACAGTCATTGGATCACGACCAACGCAAGCAGCAATGTCGTGATACGATAAACCGCAATCGCGATAGGCAACAATGCGACCTTTATCAAAGTAGCAAACTTGATGGTATGCATTTCTCCTCCTTACACGAGGCATCACAACAAAGTTTCGCCAGGCAACGCCGGCCAACTGCTGTTTGTGTCTGAGAAGTCGGTCGTAAACTTTCCTCATGTCAGTACGTTGTAGGTCTCGCCACCGGTGCCAACCTTGTGTGAATGCTCTGAAAAGGTAATGATTTGCGTATCACAGCATCTTCTTCCTGTCGGTTAAATTTCGGTCTGTTGCACGTTATCTTCGTGGTGTAGTAATTGTAATGGCCAGTAGTGTACCAACAACATTGTTTATTCTCTAGAAATAAGAGAAATGTTTTGTATTTGAAATTTTCCGCTTTTGTACCAAATTTTAAATTATTGTGAATACTCACATTTTCATGCAGTTAGTAATTAACACCAATAATGTTGCTTCCAAGGTTCTCTGTTGTACTGCCACATCCAGTCGTCGACGGTTCACGGTATTTCGGCGAACAACCATTCCGGCATCTTCAGGTAGCGCTGAAGAAATGAAGTGTCTAGCAGACGCTTCATTCTATTAGCACCACCTGATGACGGCGGAACGGTTGTTCGCCGAAATATCGTGGAGCTTCTACGATTGGTCCGGCAGTACACCCGAGAAACTTGGAATCGGCATACATGCCGAGAAAGTCAAGATCACTAACAACAAAGTTATTTTTACTAAACAAATATGATTGTACATATGTCAATTAATACAGGGTGTCCCAAAAAGAATGACCCTATTTTAACTTGTAATAATATTGAGAAAAATGTCACTAGGTAACTGAAACAGCGCTAGATGCAATCGGCATGGTCTAGAGTTGCAGAAAAAATCCCCTAGATGTCGCTACGAGCGATGACATGGAGCGTGCAGCCAGACTCGTTCAATATGGCGTACGCGCAACAGAATACCTATGGTGTTATTTAAAAATGGTTCAAATGGCTCTGAGCACTATGGGACTTAACATCTATGGTCATCAGTCGCCTAGAACTTAGAACTACTTAAACCCAACTAACCTAAGGACATCACTCAACACCCAGTCACCACGAGGCAGAGAAAATCCCACATCCCGCCTTGAATCGAACCCGGGATATTGTGTTAAATTCAATCAGTGATCGCAGTTCAGCGGGCGTTTCATATTCGATTTCGTTTTACATCACCATCACAAAAGAACATTCGATGATGGTATAAACAATTTGAAGAATCAGGTTGCCTCTGTAAAGGCAAAAGTCCTGGTCGGTCACGCGCTCTTGAACAAACAGTGGAACAAACCTGACGAGCATTTGAACGGAGTCCCCGCAAGTCTACGCGTCGTGCTATCCGAGAACTTGCGCTACCGAGCATGACAGTGTGGCGTTTAGCCCTTAAACCATACCAATCACAACTGGTAGAAACTCTTCGAGATATTGACAAAGTGAAGCGAGTGGAAAGCAATGTTATTCTAGAGGACATGGACGATGATACTTTTATGTCAGGTTTGATATTCAGTGATGAGCCAACTTTCCATATTAGAGGTAAGGTTCACCGTCATAATGTGCGTATATGGGGGCTCGAAAATCCTCATGAAACAATTGAACACGGACGTGATTCACCAAAAGTAAATATTTTTTTTGTTCTGTTTCGCAAAACAAGGTTTATGGACCACAGTTTTTTGAGGAAGAAAACGTAACAGCACAATCATATCTTCGAATGCTACGCAACTGGTTATTCCCACAAGTTGACTCTGTCGATTTCATCTATCAGCAAGATGGAGCACCACCGCACTGACACAACGTGCGCTGTTTCCTCAATGCCAACGTGCCTCAATGTTGGATAGGGCGTACAGGACCGCAAGACTAGGCTTTACACTCTTGGCCTCCTAGGTCCCCTGACAATACCAGGTGATTTCTTCCTGTGGGGATATATTAAATAATGTGTTTACGTTCCTCCCTTACCTCGTGACATTGATGAACTAAAAACCAGAATATCAGCTGCTGTAGCTTCAGTGACCGAAGACACCTTACGCTCAGTTTGGGATGAATTCGGCTATCGGCTGGATGTCATCCATGCAGCCAGTGGAGGACATGTTGAACAATTTTGGTAAACATTTTTTGCAAAACAGTGATCAACAGAGTATTATATTTTAACTAAAGTTCAGTCTTGATCACAACACTTATGTCTCAGTAACATAGGTGACTGGTTTCGGTTATATTTATATAACCATCTTCAGACCCATGGCTTTCTTGGAGGATGGTCGACTTCGTAGCAGCTGAGGAGAGCTCCGCCTACCATCCTACAAGGAAGCCATGGGTCTGAAGATGGTTATATAAATATAACCGACACTGGTCACCTATGTTACTGAGACATAACTGTTGTGATCAATACTGAACTCTAGTTAAAAGAAACAACATATTGCACATTTATGTTGAATTTTTCTAAACTTCTGTCTTTTCTGAGTAATTTAGTTTGCAATTTGTTGGTGTTAAGCTCTTCTTCCAAATAGATAATTCTATTAAAAATCGAGTCATTCTTTTCTGACACCCTGTATTTACCTTTGTTAAAAAATATGTAAAATAAATAAAAATTTAAAATTCGATGCCACTCGAAAGATTCGAAGCAGTGACTTTGTGAGTACAACAATTTTACGCTACAGATTCCACTACCAATAACTGTTTCGTGAAACTAGACACATTTTACGCTTGACAGCGCTTGGAAAGTTATAATCTGCAGTTGTTTTTTTTTTTAAGAATTGCATCCTGCTTCCGTATAAAACTGATGTCTGCAAACTGAGCTTCAACTCCTAAAGTGTAAAGAAAAACAAGGAGAGTCAGTTTCCAATTTTCGTGGTCGGACTGGCGGGGATGGTAAAGGGAATGGAACATGGTAATGTTGAAAGAGCCTTGCCAGTATTCGCCTTAAAAGATTTATCGGGGAAAAAATTGTCAAATATTTTGAATCGGGATGGATGGGTGGCGACATGTGAATTCCGCTCCTTTCAGACAAGACTCTACTGTTTTCCTCACTGCGGGAGCGCAAGTATCTGTTCTTATACTTCGCGGAACTACGTCCACCTAATTATCTGCAACAAGATCGTGTGTAGCAAAGCACCGTGGTGTTAAAACCAGCCTTTGCATGGATTCGTGGCGCTCGCAAGCGTCGGAATGAGCTTTCTGCGGCAGTAGGTCTTTGCTCGTTTGCAGAGCTTTCTTTACAGTGGTTTTACAGCCACTCCTTAGCAGCAGCAGGCGCTTGAGCGCAGAGGATGGGGCGGAAGCGGCGCGCACAGTACACAGAGACAGAGAGGAAGCAGGCGCAGATAGCAGGCGCACGGCGGAAGTGCGGCCGTGCATCCCCAACACACCGGTAATGAGCCAGCGGACAGCAGCATACCAAGGTAGAGGTGCGGGCTGCGTAAGCCTAGTGGCGCACGCGCCGCTTAATTGTGGTCGTCCGTCAAGGGGGACTCGGGATTACGCTGCCTGAACGGGGGGGTCACTCACAGAGGTAGTGCTCCACAGTTCCTACTGCTGCTAAGTAGAGTCGACTGCACACGTCTGACGAAGATTGTGGGCTGCGGCGCCTTATAGATCGGAACTTGCGCAATTTGTAGCAATTTTAACAACAGCGAAGTTTAGGTGTTTTACAATTTGAGATCACCGAAGTTAAGCGATGTCGGGCGTGGTCGGCACTTGGATGGGTGACCATCCAGGCCGCCATGCGCTGTTGCCATTTGTCGTGTGCACTCAGCCTCGTGGTGCCAATTGAGGAACTACTCGACCGAATAGTAGTGGCTTCGGTCAAGAATACCAAAATAACGGCTGGGAGAGCGGTGTGCTGACCCCACGCCCCTCCTATCCGCATCCTCCCCTGAGGAAGACACGGCGGTCGGATGGTCCCGGTAGGTCACTCGTGGCCTGAAGACGGAGTGTTTTAGACGGAGGTAAGCTAAAGGCGTGACATTTTGAGAGATAGGTCGGGTACGGAGTATCCAACAGCGGCATTGCAGGGTGCCTGTGCACAAACAGTTACTAATGGTATGTCGTATTTTAATCGATTTGTTTTCTACTGACAGTGAAGAAGTGGCATTAGGGTATATTGTTATTATCAATAGTTGCAGGCCGTGTTATGGCATACATCAAAAGTGTTCAAGCTCATGACAACGGTAGTGTAGAGCGCGTAGTTCATCAAGACACTGGCGGTACATTACCAATGAAACGGGTCGGTTAATACCTGAATAAATAACAATAAGTAAATATAATTCGTAAGAACGTTTTAGAACAGCAAGGATTAGCTTTTTGTTGCCCTTCCTTCGTTCACTTCCTCTCATTCTTCTTCTAGCCGTCAATTAGTTTTGCATGTTGTTTCCACTGTCTTTAGTGTTGTTAGCAAGACTCTGCATGTCTACATCGAGAGGAATCATAAACGTGTTATCTTTCAGGCACGTGTAAACTCTTAGACCAGACGCTCTTGTGCATACCTTGGTGGATCACAGTCTGGGGGAAGAGATTATGAAAGAAATGGTGTACCGCTGAGATGGAATCCATACATGTTATAAAAATATATGTATGTATGTGTGTGTGTATGAGTGTGTATGTTTCACATGTCTTCTCAAACTACTGGAGCTGTTTCAACCAAACTAGGTACAAATATCTCGTTTGCTGTCAGGTAACAATCTCGTGGGGGTAAGAACTACCTACCTTACACAGTTCAGGAGATATGACGTCACAAACAGATTCGTCAAAACTGCGGCGTCATACCTGACGTTTAATTGTATAGGCAATAAATTTCGCAGACAGCATCTACATATGCTTCTAGACGCATCTAAAAAAGTATGTTATGGTATTACAAATATTTCAGGAAATATGACGTCATAAACACTGAAATGTGTAAAAAACTGTCGCATTTTGCATGACGTTTAAATTCACTACTTCTTTTTTACATTATCTATTTCCAACACATTCTACAGACAGTATCCACATATTCCGCTGAATGTATCTACAAAATTATATCACAGTATGGTACATAGATCAGGAAGTATCATCTCATAAACCCTGAGGTGCGTGAAAAACTACCTATCATGCTTGAAGTTTAATTTTATTACCCCTTTGCGACTAACTCCATTCGCAAGATATTTCGCAGACATTGCCACTGCCAACCGACCAAGTGGTGAGGTGATGTCGGGGGTGGACTTCAGTTAAGTATTTTTAATGCGACATGATACCACGGTACTATAGGTTTTAAATTTTAATGTTGACTATGCCGTACTCTGACAAGTTAAAGTAATTTTATGCTTCTGAAGAAGGCTAGATTATTCCAGCCGAAACCTGGGCAAAGAGCAGAAAATTTTTGCAACTGAGGCGGATCTTTCTATATATTATACACAAATGCCACTGAAGGTACTTATGCAAATACATCATTGTACGACATCTAGTTCCAGAGATATAAAGTCATAAAAACTGAGATGGACGACAAAATTTCCGCATCATGCATGAAGTTTTAATAAATGTATTCTTTATTATTAAGACTGTCGTACAATCGAATCTAGTTGCCAAATCCCTGACACCTGGCTGTTACAACTGCGAAGCACAAATCCCTGTAGGCTAAAACGGTAGTCATCTATAGAGATATGAAGAGGGGTTGCCTTGCAGGTGTTTAAAAAATCTCATTGTAGACGCGGAGCAGCTGCACTCGGCCTATAGAAGCTGTCCAGGATCAGGTTTCTTGATTTGGATAATGTAGGTATGTCCATAATAATTATCTGGGCTGTTATGCCATGGTCGGTTGATGAATTCTGTGTCAATTCCAACGTTTCATCCCTGTCTGCGGAGGACATCTTCAAGGGGGTCTGTAGCTCGATGGAAGGTCCAACACAACCACTGGTTCGCTACTGACTGACGCTAAATTCTGTGTCCGCGCGCTCCCACGCCGAGGCGTGACGTCACGTGTTATGAAAACGTCAGTGCAATCGGCCGCTGTCCGCTGCTGTTGATCGCTGTTGTCATCACCCAGTGGTGGACGGGTGGTACACATCTTGTTCAACACCAGCGTCCACATACCAGTTTCAAGTCACCCATCTTTCGATTGAAATTATTAGTGTATTTATAAAGTTCTACATGTTGAAGCAAATCTCCTTGCTAATAGTATGTTATCGTTTAGATTGCAAACTGAAGAGAGTAATGATGAAATACATTCCAGCTGACATTATAACGTATCAGGCGTCAGGTGCTATACCACAGCACAGCGCACACGCTGACAAAAAAAGTGGACGTTTTATCTGTTGGATTATCTGTGGACGAACGGAACTACGCCCACAACAAATACGGAACGCTAAAAGCAGTTATGACTCACAAGGATTTAGGTACTGTTTCAGTCACGGATAAAATAAACAAATGTGACTTATCAAGCATAAAAAGTGTAACTACATCGTTATTGTAAGATTACACGATTGCAGAACAATACATGGTCACATAGCATATGTGGGACTGTATATACGGAGTGATTTAAAGTGAGGCTGCCACTTATAATTAATCTGGGGACAGGCTGATGCCAGACAAAGTCATTGGAAGTGTTACTGGAAGTGTCATCAAAGCTACAGTTGACCAACGAAGGAGGCAGCGTATAAAACAGTAATTCGACTACCGGTGCCTGAAAATTGCAGATCGATTTGGGATCTGTACTAGACAGAATTGACAGAGGAAATAGAGAAGATCCAAAGAACAGCAACACGTTCCGACAATACCATAAAAATATCATATGTTTTCTGTATGATATGCTTTTTGTAAGGGCCCTTGGTGTGAGTCTACGGAAAAGTAATAAAAAAGAAGTTTATCAATAGAACACAGAAAGTCGAAGAGTCTGCTATCATTTTCTTGCAATATTTTTTACAATGTTGCGTTAAGATTACAAGTTTAATTTCTTTAGTAACTGCTTTCAACTGTTGTCATTACCAGGTTCTTCGGACAGAATACAACGCATCCGAAGAAACACGTAAAGAATCTGAAGCAAAGAATAGCTGAAATCAATGAGTAAAGAAATTAAAATTGCAGTCTTGACGGAAAACTGTAATAAAAAATGTGAGATCTACATCTACCCCGCAAGCCACCATACGGCGTGTAACGGACGTTACTCTGCACTACTACTAGTAATTTCCTTTCCTGTTCTACTTGCAAATAGAACGTAAGAAATATGACTGTCTATATGCCTTCGTATGAGCCCAGTTCATGGTGTGGGTGTGGGTTCCTGTAGTCATGTCCTAGTTCATGAACCACGGGCAACGTATGAGTGGCCAAGTAAGTGGTCCCGACAGTCAGGATACCAGTTACTTTGGAATAAGGCTGGGCATCTCGGACATATTCTGAGTCATGGTCACCTTTGTGCTCATACAGCAAAGACTACCAAATCCACCGGTTAGTCCCTCAACCATTAGGGGTAAAACTCAATGGGACTCAGGGCAAGTAAGGCTAGCAACCTGCTTCCCCGATACTTTAAGTATGATGCTGGCAACAATCAGAGCAAAATGCCTCGGACCTTTGGAGGTGACGGAGTCCCACCTCCAACTGACAAACCAGGGACCCCTAAGATACGACTTGGCAAACAAATGGTAATGAGATGGGGAGCTATTAATATCAATGGGGGCTACCCTGGGAAGAAGGTAGAGCTGGCAGAGGCTGCAAGTAAGATGGGGCTGGACGTTTTAGCTGTTAGTGACATTCGGGTAAGGGCTGAGAAAGAAGAGGAAGTGGGAGAATACAAGGTCTACCTGTCAGGAGTCAAAGCAGGAATAGCACAATGGGGTGTAGGGCTTTACATCAGGAAAGAAATGGAACCCAGTGAGGTATGTAAACGAACGACTGATGTGGATAGATTTGACAGTGTCTAGCAAGAAAATTAGGATTGTGTCAGTGCATTCGCATTGTGAAGGGACAGAATGAGGCACTCATTGATGTAGTTATTAAAGTAAAGGACAAGGACAGTGTTCTGCTCATAAGTGATTGTAATGCCAGGACTGGCAATCTAACAGAAGGGTATGAAAAGGTTATGGGTAAATTTGGAGAGGATATGGAGGCCAACAGGAACGGGAAACAACTCTTGGATTTCTGTGCCTGTATGGGCTTAGTAATCACAAACTCCTTTTTCAAACATAAGAACATTCACCGGCGTACTTGGGAAGGCCAGGGGAACCAGATCTGTCATTGACTATATAATAACAGATCAGGAATTCAGGAAGGCTGTGAGGGACACACGTGTATTCAGAGGATTCTTTCATGACACTGATCATTATTTAATCTGCAGTGAAATTGGGATTGTGAGGCCGAAAGTGCAAGAGGTCAGGTCCATATGTAGGAGGATAAGAGTGGAGAAACTTCAGGATAAGGAAATCAGGCACAAGTACATAACAGCAATCTCAGAAAGGTACCAGTTAGTTGAATGTAGTCAATTACAGCCATTGGAAAAAGGGATGGACAATGTACAGGGACACAGTACTAGAAGAGGCTAAAGGATGTCTTGGAACAGTAGTGTGTAAAAGTAGGATGAAGCAAACAGCTTGGTGGAATGACACAGTCAAGGCAGCCTGTAAAAGGAAAAAGAAGGCGTATCAAATATGGCTACATACTAGAACTCAGGTAGACAGAGAACGTTATGTTGAAGAAAGAAACAAAGCCAAACAGATAATTGCAGCATCCAAGAAGAAATCTTGGGAAGACTATGGAAACAGGTTGGAGACTATGGGTCAAGTTGCAGGAAAACCATTCTGGAGTGTAATTAGCAGTCTTCGAAAGGGAGGTAAGAAGGAAATGACAAGTATTTTGGAGAGGTCAGGAAAACTGCTGGTGAATCCTTTGGATGCCTTGGGCAGATGGAGTGAATATTTTGAAGAGTTGCTCAATGTAGGTGAAAATACGATCAGCAATGTTTCAGATTTCGAGGTAGAATGGGATAGGAATGATGATGGAAATAGGATCACATTTGAGGAAGTGGAGAAAATGGTCAATAGATTGCAGTGCAATAAAGCAGCTGGGGTGGATGAAATTAAGTCGGAACTCATCAAATACAGTGGAACGTCAGGTCTTAAATGGCTACACAGGGTAATTGAAATGGCCTGGGAGTTGGGACAGGTTCCATCAGACTGGACAAAAGCAGTAATCACACCAATCTTTAAACATGGAAACAGAAAATATTGTAACAACTACAGAGGTATCTCTTTAATCAGCGTTGTTGGTAAAATCTTCTCAGGTACTGTTGAAAGGAAAGTGCGAGTATTAGTTGAGGACCAATTGGACGAAAATCAGTGTGGGTTTAGGCCTCTTAGAGGTTGTCAGGACCAGATCTTTAGTTTACGGCAAATAATGGAGAAGTGTTATGAGTGGAACAGGGAACTGTATCTATGCTTTATAGATCTAGAAAAGGCATATGACCGGTTTCCTAGGAGGAAGTTATTGTCTGTTCTACGAGATTATGGAATAGGAGGCAAACTTTTGCAAGCAATTATAGGTCTTTACATGGATGGTCAGGCAGCAGTTAGAGTTGACGGTATATTGAGTTCATGGTTCAGAGTAGTTTCAGAGGTAAGACAACTCTGCAATCTGTATCCACTGTTGTCCATATTATTTATGGATCATATGTTGGAAACAATAGACTGGCTGGGTGAGATTAAGATATGTGAACACAAAATAAGCAGTCTTGCATATGCGGATGACTTAGTTGTGATGGAAGATTCGATTGAAAGTTTGCAAAGTAATATTTCAGAGCTAGATCAGAAATGTAAGGACTATGGTATGAAGATTAGCATCTCCAAAACGAAAGTAATGTCAGTGGGAAAGAAATATAAACGGATTGAGTGCCAAATAGGAGGAACAAAGTTAGAACAGGTGGACAGTTTCAAGTACTTAGGGTGCATATTCTCACAGGATGTCAACATAGTGAAAGAACTGGAAGCGAGGTGTAGCAAAGCTAATGCAGTGACCGCTCAGCTACGATCTACTCTCTTCTGCAAGAAGGAAGTCAGTACCAAGACTAAGTTATCTGTGCACCGTTCAATCTTTCGACCAACTTTGTTGTATGGGAGCGAAAGCTGGGTGGATTCAGGTTACCTTATCAACAAGGTTGAGGTTACGGATATGAAAGTAGCTAGAATGATTGCAGGTACTAGCAGATGGGAACAATGGCAGGAGGGTGTACACAATGAGGAAATCAAAGAAAAACTGGGAATGAACTCTATAGATGTAGCAGTCAGGATGAACAGTCTTAGATGGTAGGGTCATGTTACACGCATGGGACACGCATGGGAGAAGCAAGGTTACCCAAGAGACTCATGGGTTCAGCAGTAGAGGGTAGGAGGAGTCGGGGCAGACCAACGAGAAGGTACCTGGATTCGGTTAAGAATGATTTTGAAGAAATAGGTTTAACATCAGAAGAGGCACCAATGTTAGCACTGAATAGGGGATCATGGAGGAATTTTATAAGGGGGCTATGCTCCAGACTGAACGCTGAAAGGCATAATCAGTCTTAAATGATGATGAGCCCAGTTTATCTTATCTTCGTGGTTCTTACGTGAATTGTACGTTGGTGGCCGTAGAATTATTTTGGAGTCAGCTTCAAATGCCGGTTCTCTAAATTTTATCGATAGTGTTTCTCGGAAACAACGTCGCATGGTCTCCAGGGATTCATGTTTGAGTTCCCAAACATCTGCATAATACTTGCATGTTGTTCGAACCTACCTGTAAGAAGGTTAACAGACAGCTTCTGAATCGCTTCGATGTCTTCCTTTACCCGATCTTGTGCAGATCCCAAACACTCGAGCAGTACTCAAGAATAGGTCTCAATAGTGTCCTGTATGCGGTCTTCTATAAGCTGAATGCAGGTCTTTCGACTTACCTATTCTACTAGTTATATAGTTATACGAGTATGCCCGTTCCATTTGATATTGCTTTCTAACGTTACCCGCAGATATATAAATGCTTTATTCGAATGTTACAGGACTGTCTTTCCAACTCATTCGCATTAACTTATATTTTTATACATTTAGAGCTAGCTGCCATTCATCACACGAGCTAGAAATTTTACCTAAGACATCTTGTGTCCGCCTACTGTCACCCAACAACGATGGCTTCCCGTGCACTATTGCGCCGTCAGCAAACACCAGTAAACTGCTCCTCTACCCAGCCACCAGATCACTTACGTATATAGAAAATAACAGAGGTCTTACCACACATCCCTAGGGTACATCTGATAATACCCTTGTCTCTGAAGAACACTCGCCGTCGAAGACATTTAACAGCTTATTGTGGGTGAATCTAGAAAATAGTATGGAATATGCTCGTTGATCTTCATCCATAGTCCGCTGTATTTCTTGGGAGAAAAGCGCAAGACGAGTTTCGCAAGAGCGATGCTTTCAAAAATCACTCTGATTGGCGGATAGAAGTTTTTCCGTTTCAAAGAGATTTACTATATACAGACGGAGAGTATGTCCAACAGTTCTACATAGTTTATATAGCTTTACTTGGTATGGGCAGTTCCACTGGACACTGACTGAAAACTCTCAATATATTAACAACTGTCTGCGTGGTACACCGACAAGTCTCGGTGTAATTTACATTCCCCTTTCGGCAATGCTGCGCTGGGCCCGTTCTCCATCTCAGAAAAAACAAAGCACAATCAGTTAAAATATGGTAACACACAAAAAGACATTTACACTTTTGGCGGATAGATGGCGCACACGACTTCCATCCATTAGGATAACTCACACTTGTGGCGACAGGTAGCGCATGTGGTCGCTAAGTCCAAATAAAATAAACAACCCCAAAAGAAGCTTCATGGCAGATTAAATCTGTGTGCTGGACCGACACTCGAACTCGCGACCTTTGCCTTTCGTGGGCAAGTGCTCTACCAACTGAGCCACCCAAGCACGACTGACCCGGCCTCACAATCTTACTTCCGCCAGTACCTCGTCTCTTACCTTCGAAACTTCACAGAAGCTCTCCTGCGAATCTTGCAGGACTCGCACTGACTTTCTCCCAGCAGTTCTAGTCCTACAAGTCTCGGTCCGGCACACTGATTTAATCGGCCAGCAAGTTTCATATCAGCGCACACTCCGCTGCAGAGTGAAAATTTCATTCTGGTAGTGAAAAGACAGGCTTGGCTTACAAGGAGACAACTCGGCAGTTGGAGTTTTGTAATTTTTAATATTTATTGTGGGTTAAGTTCAGAACTCGAATATTTATCCACCAAAGCAATCCCACGCGTCTCTAAAAGGTATAGAAAAATCGACTTTTAAGTTTTGCGAGAAAATTTAATTTACTGAAAGTAAATCGTTGGGTTATCAGTGGATAGCTGTTTCGAATCTTCCTACGGTACCTCTTTTGGTTTAATTCGAATAACTAAATCATTTAAACATGAAATTCATCATATATACGCTAATTAACATGTATGTAATCATTAACTTTTACGTAATTACGTACTGCATGCAGAATTCCAGTTTTCAACTATAAATTCTTAACTATCGATATTTTATAAAAGCTGGTTAATAAATCTGTTATTTTTTTAATTTAAACAATCTTTACTAACGGAATTTTAAAAATGTCGACATCTTATGAAATAGTTAATAAATGTTTAATTTTTTAAATTTAAACAATCTTTATTAACAGTCCTATATACTTGCAATAAGTGCAATAAGTAATTAGAAGTAAGATGACGTGTATTTTTCGTAATAAATTATGATTAGATGTGCGTTAATTGGCATATATTGGTGCAGCTATTTGAAATGGACGAAAAGAAAATAAAAATAAAGAAAATCACCCTGAGATACAAACAATTGATCCACTCATAGCCCAACTACCACATTCCGACTATATCTTATCTTTAATGGGTTCAAGTACCTCGTGAATCTTCAAAGTCGATTTTTTCGAGAATTTTTAAGAGTTACATCGAGTGGCGTTTGGACAGTGATATTGGAATTTCGAACTTCACGTACCATAAATAAAAAAGATACAAAACCTACGACTGACGAGTGGCTCCTTGTTCTTCTTTCTTCCGTTTTCCGAACTGGAAAAAATATGCAATAAATCATCCTATTTGCAGGGCATCTAACATATTGAAAATATAATATTATAAACTACATTTAGTTTTTGCATTCAGGTGCAAATATGAAAAAATTTAGCGATTGTCTCTCATGCGAACACGGTATGTATACTTATCTGAGAGAAATACAACTCCTTTAAATTAACTCTGCAACACTAGAATGTCCGTCCTTGCGCTTTATTAATAGATATAGTGACGCAAATCTTGTAGGAAATTGGAACCTTTTGAAGCTGAATAAGAGGCTCGTGAAATTGATTGGAAATTATGCTAAGAATGTTTTCTTCTCCAGCTAATATTTCCAGTGATTGGCGGTCGATAGTTTTGAAACGATCGTCAGCCTCACATGTACAGGGTTCAGAGGCATAACTACAGATATTGTGATCATTGGTATTATAGTATGTTAGTTATTTTGTTGTAGTCTAACAGTCTTCCCGCAAATATTCCACATAGTTTACTACCTGATTATTTTCTGCGTGATCGTAATTGCACTACTAACTGGACTACGCCTGTCAGTGTAGACTGCCGTTTTTTATCCATGTATCCACACTTAAACACCTGATCTGCTGCTGCCCAGGGCAAAATAAACATTACATGCACTTCGAGGTACTAACACACCTAAAATAAATAAATATCTGCACCTACACCCCTAAAAGCTATGAACATTTCTTTATCTTCAAAACTGTGAAACAAAATTCTTCTATTGCAAGCTCTTTCCTTTCCATATTTTGGAATTAGTGGTATGGACCAAAACAAAACCAAAACGTCGAGTAAACATGGCCTTTGAAATGCATACGTTAAGAGCTATGAGCCCTTGCTCAGCCAAGGAGATTTGTTTCACAGTAGCGAAGATGAAGAAGTGCTCGTAGCTGCAATTTAGAGCCAGTGTTTGCTGGACATTTTTTCGTGTTTTGGTTCATACAACCACCTAAAAATAGGGAAAGCAGGGAACTTACAATAGATAGTAAAGATGTGTTCATAGTTTTTACGGTATGCATTTTAGAGCCCACGTTTACAGAAACTGTTTTGCTCCTAGTATCTTATATTTTGAACGGTATTCGTTTATAACATTAATTATGGTAGACCCTGTAATTGCACTCAAAGTAAAAAAAAAAAGAAAAAAAGAGAGAGTGAGAGAAAGACGCATGACGAAGGAATTACCCGAATTGGATTGATGTGATGTGAATGGGTAGATGTGACGTACATGTACATAAAAACAAATGATTCTAATTTCACAAAAATTGCATGATGTACTCAAGAGGAAATCGAACAAGTCAATAACGAGTTGGCCCAACTTCACATTGATTAACAGAATTGTTGAATCTGCTCCTGAGGAATATCGTGCCAAATGCTGTCCAACAGGCTATTTAGGTCGTCAAAATCCCAAGATAGTTGGGGGGCCCTGACCATAATGCTCCAAACGTTCTCAGTTGGGGATAGGTCTAACGACCTAGGTAGTTTTTGACGAGCACGGTGACAAACAGTAAAAACTCTCGCCATGTGTGGGCGGGCATTATATTGCTGAAATGTAAGCCCAGAATGGCTTGCCATGGAAGGCAATAAAAACGAGTGTGGTCCTGCTATGAAAATAAATGCCACTCCAGATTATCAGTTCTGGTTTTCGGACAGGTGGCTACAGGTTGGTAACCGTACGCTAACGTGAGGCGCCTCCGGACACTTATTCGTTGTCACTGTTGCTCAGTGCGAAGCGACATTCGTCACTGAAGCCATTTCTGTTCCAGTGTCAGTGATGTAGCAGGCTGACGACGTGTCTTCGGACGCCCCAGACAGATGTGGGATGCCAACCAGACTGTGCCCGCTATACAGCCTGACAGCCAGGAGTGATGCTCTGGGGTGCTGTTTCACTTCATAGCAGGACGCCTTTTGTTGTAATCCTTTAAAGCATAGTGGTGCGTTGACAATATTCTACGCTTCGTTTTGCTGCCTTTCATGGCAAGCCATCCTAAGTTTACATTTCATCAAGGTAAAGCCCTCACATGCACTGCTGCTTCTCTTCGTGCCTGCCAAACCCTATCTTGGCCAGCCAAGGCGTCGGATTTGTCCTCGTCCAGAACGTTTGGAGTATTATGGACAGGGCCCCCCAACCATTTCGCAATATTGACGATCCAAACAAAATTTGGCATGCTATCGCTCAGGAGGACATCCAAGAACTCTGTCAATCAATGCCAAGCCGAATAACGGCTTGCATAGGCCCCAGAAATTGACCAACGCGTTATTGACTTGCTCGGTTTGTGAATCTCTTTCACTTGAATTAATCATTCAGTTTTTCTGAAATTGTATCATTTGCTTATCTGCACATGTACATCACATCTACGGATTTCTGTCGCATTCGCATAATTCCTTTGTGGTGCGTCGGCCTTGAAGATCCTGGTTCAGTTCTGGACAGAGACGGGTATTTTCTCTCGTTCCAGTGCCTCCAGGGCGGTCCCAGTCAACCCAGCCTTCTATCAAACGAGTACCATAAATTTTCCCCGGGGGTAAAGCCTTCTGAGGTGGCGGACCCGCCACACTTGGCTCTATGGAATTTGGGACTTAACATCTGAAGTCATCAGTCCCCTAGACTTAGAACTAATTAAACCAAACCAACCTAAAGACGTCACACACATCTATGCCCCAGGCAGGATTCGAACCTACGACCGCAGCAGCAGCGCGATTCCGGACTGAAGCGTCTAGAACCACTTGGTCACAGCGGCCTGCTCGCCACACTTCCCTCCTAAACGCGCGATGAAGTAAAGCTGCACTCTACCTGTGCCGAGACCAATTGTCCATACACTTGCTTGCGCCGCAGCTTTTGCCGTTTTTATTTCATGGATTTTTCGGATTATGGAAAACAAGAAAACAGTGGCCCAGTACGGTGATATAAACGCTAGGAAAGACAGGGCAAAACCTACTAGCAGCTCAAGGCAAATGAAAGGAACGATCCACTAGGGCTCATGATGAATTGTAGTTCACTCCTACTGCCAGTAGAGACACGTGAAAGAGCTCGAGACAGTAACCTAGAAAACCCACTCCGGAAGCACTTCAGAGGCAGCCGGCCGGCAAAATCTCTAGCTGAAACGGCAAATTGCATGCTGATCTCATAAAAGCACTATGCGAAACGCGAAAGTAAAATCTGTGTGCGATAGGACATCCTGCGGAAGCGAGGCAGCGCGCAATGGGAACACTGCCTCTGCATATCAAGGCACAGGCATCGGTGCACTCGCTGTGCATTTTGTCAAAGTGCTCTAGCTCACGCAAAACAGGTGAGCACCGCTTGTAATGGCATTGCAAGATGTCTGGTTGGATGTCTGAAACCGGCCACTCTGCGAAAATTGTCCTAACGGTACGTAGAAGCTTTCCAGCAGCATTCAGAGTAATCTCCCTTTCTGCTTATGCCCCCACACAGCTCATATCCCGATGTAAGCTGAGAAAGCTGCACAGAGTACTGTAAAAGAAGGGAATAACAGTAGGGTGTAACGTCTTGTCAATGTCGAGGTCATTAGAACCTAAACTCTAATTGTGGACCCCTGTCGAAGGAAATCAGCAGTGTCCGTTCCACAGGAACGTACTCATCATTGATTTAGAGTATCCTAGAATAGCATGTTGTTAGTCGGAGTGAGACTTAAACTATTCACCCATAACAAAGAGTCCAATGTCTTACCGCTGCGCTACCTCACTCGCTAATACTACATAGAAGGTGAATCATACGTAGTACCGATCTAGTAAGTTACTGTTAAGAACCCTCCTAGCTCTTCAGTAATAGATATTTAATACAAAACAGTAATCAACCTCTGACCTGTGAATGTTGCCGCTACTGGACAATACTGAAACGCGTTACAGTCAGTTACCTATCAGAAATTATAGCGAGTGGCTGAAAGACTTATATAGTTTTTTTTTCGGATCTGCTATTACAGGCAAATTGCGTGATTTATTCAAGAGAAACTGATTCGCAAATTGAGAACGTCAGTAACGCGTTGGTCCTGCGCTGGCCCTTATGCAGACAGTTAATCGGTTTGGCATTGATTGATAGAGTTGCTATGTATCGTCTTGAGGGATATCGTGCTGAATTCTGACCAACTGGAAAGATGGTTGGTCAGAATCCCGAACTGGTTTGAGGACCTTGCCCATAATGCTCCAAACGTTCTCTGGCGACCTTGCTCGCTAAGATATTGTTTGGTAAGCACGATGGCAAGCAGTAGAAATTATCGCCGTGTTCAGAACGTCATTATCTAGCTTAAATATAAACCCAAGATGGCTTGCCGTGAAGAGCAATAAAACGGGACGTAGAATATCGTCCATGTACTACCGTGCCTAAATGTACCGCAGATGACAGTCAAATGGCAAGTGCTATGAAATGAAATGACAACCCGACCATCATTCCTTGTATGGTGGGTGACTGTCAGGTTGATATCCCAGCGCCCTCTGGAGGGTATCCAAACACTTCTCTGCTAGTCATCGGGGCTCATTTCGAAGCAGGACAAAATACCGAAGACAAATCTATTCCAGTCAATTGCACTGCAGGCCAAAGACGTGTCTGGAGACGCCACATATAGCGGAAAATAAGAGAATACTTCAAATTAACGTTTTATTTCATTTTTTTCTGAAAATAAATGCAATAAAATGCTAATATAATTTTTTTATATGGCGTATAGTGTACAGAGAACGGTATCGGAAAGACATGTAGGTAATTACGTCTAAGACCGTTGCTACTTAGTACACTGTTTTACAGAAAGTAATTCGTGGCAGCTGTCGATGCTTCTTGCTCTGACTGCTGGAACATATCTACACAGAAGTATTTCGTGTATCGGTAGACAGCTAATTCAAGCTGACACCAGTACTTCATAAACTGATTCGGAAGACAATGCTTAAAACTTGTATAAGTATATCAATT
The DNA here is from genome assembly GCF_023897955.1 of Schistocerca gregaria. Lineage (NCBI taxonomy): Eukaryota > Metazoa > Arthropoda > Insecta > Orthoptera > Acrididae > Schistocerca > Schistocerca gregaria. The sequence goes on along the minus strand of NC_064925.1, from coordinate 175,577,579 downwards.
ATAAATTATTTTTAATATCGATTTTTAGAATCAAACCTTACTGAGATGGAGCGTCTTAATGCACAGTTCAGTCACAATTACATCGTTGACTATTGTGAACGATTAAAATTACGTAATGGTAAATCTCTATAAGTAAACATAAAAATCAACACTACAATTAATTCTGTGTACATCTACCGCTTAAACAATTTGTTTTACTTACAGTATTTTACAATACAGAATGTTAAAGCTTCTCCTTAAGTTGTAAATTAATGTCGTTCATTTAAACCATAGAGATAATTTAAATGTGACTTATCGATATAGCTATAGTCGATACTTTTTTACCTCTGTTTTGTTTCAATATAAAGTAAACGTCTTTTGTATCCCCTTTATTTTATTTTCCAAAATATTGACCACGAAATATTTCTATAATATTAGCCAAGTATGAGGCTAATATATTTTCTTCTTTATTTATTTTTGTGCATAAAATTCTGGTCAAATAATATCTTCCTGTCTTTGTGAGGGCAACTGAGGAGATACTTGAACGAGAAGTAATGACACCGGTCACGAAAACTGACAACGAGGAGGAGAGCGGTGTGTTCACTCCATCTCTGAACTTGCTCTTTTTCCTTTTTTTTGCATTCAAGTAATCAGCAGCACTACTAATTGTATCTTATTTTCTTCCTCCCCCCCCCCCCCCCCCCCTTGTTAAAGTTTCGTTTCTTCAAGTTAATTTTATTGCTGTTTTCTCTATAGGATTCAAGTTGCTTTGAGGATAATTATGTTATTATCAGACAATATTCGGGAACTTCTTTATTTTGGGATAACTTACCGAAATAGAAAATTTACTTCTTCGTGTATGTCAGAAATCGACGGCAGTACACAAAAGTCGGCAGTCGTCTGTTCCCCAGCACAGCTATTACAAATTAATTAAAAACCATAGCAAAGAAAAAAATCTACGATTTACATCATTTTGGAACCAAAAGTTAAATAATTAAGCGAAATTAAGCCACTTCAGTTCTTGGCGACCTGCTTCTCACCATCGTTTCCTAATTAGAAGGTTACTCGCCACTTCAAAGGAGAAATTAATGGTAGCTCTGTGATGTGCTTGCATAAATAGTTACTTTGAGGCTAGTGTGTACATTACGGGAACGCTCTACGCCGATTACGGCAAATCAGTTTTGTACAACAAAAATACAGTTTTGTTCCAAAACTCTATAGTGCATGTTTAATAAAATACTTTGCGATCTTAGTCACTACCGATTAATACAACCACAAATCAATTCTCTACACAATCAACGCGCCACCCTATCCACTTACAGTAAACGATAAATACAATGAACACTCGATTCCCTCAGTGTGTGCTAACCACTTTTACCAAAACACAACAGCAGTCAGTTCCATCTGACTTTGCTACACAGGAACACTAGTGAAAATGTATGAACAATCCCTGTCAGTATTTGAAATAAACTCAGTCGCGTATGAGCAATATTTTCTTTGTCTCAGTGCAGTCCTCTCAAGGAAATGCTCCTGTCATCCAACGAACTATTTAAACTCGCTCTTTACAACATTACTTAATCAGATTTCCCTCACTAGCAATTCAATGATTAACACTGGGAACCACTAGGCAGTAATTTATCGGTGGAAACTTTCAGAGCTAAGCAAATCAACTGCACGGGGCCAGCAGTCACTCTAATCTGTAAGTACCCCAACTCTATTATCACAAGTTCCACCACTCCATTGCAACTATTAGTCCTACAGCTTACCATAAATGTGAGCAAGTCACTTCACACTAAACACTAACAACTCGCCAGCGTGAACTTAACTAACCACAAGACCCATGTTGAACCACTATGGAACCACTTACATAAACAAATGTATTGCGATACCATCACTTTTAACAATTAAATTATTGATGAAATCTTCTCGGGTTATCAGCCGAGTGGTGGCGTCGTCTTGTCGCAACGTTTCGATGAGTTTCGTACCCATCATCTTCGCCAGAAGATGATGGGTACGAAACTCATCGAAACGTTGCGACAAGACGACGCCACCACTCGGCTGATAACCCGAGAAGATTTCATCAATGGAATACGCCGAGAAAGACTGCAATCGCAAATTAAATTATTATTTCAGATGGCCGTCGTATATTCTTCTCGTGAACCGTTTTCATCTTTGATGGTCGAACTGCAATTGCTCTCAGCCACCAATAATATGGTTACAGCGTTGGCACTCTACAACATAATTTACACAGACACACGTAAGCAAATAATAATAAACGACGAATACTCAACCCATTTCATCGAGCATCTAGCTGCTGCGCCAATCAGTTGAGACGACGTAACTACCGTGACGACAATTGAAACATATGGAATGTTTCCATGACCTGTCACAACAACCATAATGAATAACGTCACAGGTGTACTACAGTATTAAATAGGTAGTCTTCTGTACTTACTACCAGTTTTTATGTAAGAATATTTTTTGCAGTTTTTTTCTGTTTTGGTCATTTTGATACCGTCAGATATGCATCAGCCTGATAAAGTGATACTGGCGTAGAAAATAGTGAACTGATGTGAGTGAAATCGTATGAGTGGATCCTAGTCTGTCCATGTTTATATGACTCTAGATGTATTCAGGTATTAATATGATCAAGACGTCAGTTATCCGTTGCATAAATAGACCGTCGAGCTTCCACCTCTGAATAGTGGGTACACCTGGCTTTGTTGAGACTGAAATAGCAAGATTTCTGAGGGGATATATGACGCCAGTACAGTCGGTTTCAAAATGTAGTCGACGTTGAATTAAATTGTAATTTAGATGCAGTAAATTTTCTAATCGCTACCATCGGTGATTTACTTACTTCAGATCGCCGTCAGTAATTATTTTGCCATAAGTAGATATTCTGGTGTTGCCTGTAATAAATACGTATAGTAGTTATCACACCAGCCTCATGTTTCCTCTTTGCCTTCCCTTCGCAACTCAAGTGATTAGTTCACACAGTTGGTCGTAAGACATTATATTAATAACTCTTATAATACACACGTTTGTACCTATACATAATTATTATCCATCGTTTACTTCTTTGTTACGAAACTAGTTGCTTATCACTAAGAAAATGAAAAATATAATACCACTTTACGGTGATTTACTTCTGTCCCAAAAGGCCCCAAAATATAGTAAAGGGAACTAGACCGACAGAAAAGCTTAAAAATTTAAAATATGTCAAACAAACAAGTCTAGAAAACGGTTTACCAAATATCTGTCATGTTGCCCCATCCGTATCTGCTCTGCTTATATTATTTCCTTACCGCTTCATGTGCTCACGACGCGAAGAGGTAGAGACTTAGGTCATGCAGTGCACAACTTTTTGCCTCATTGGTGTATATAAGACAGAGACCCATTGCAACGCAGTAGTGGACACAATGTCTCTATCAAATAATTAGCGTTAATCGTGAAACAAAACAATTAGAGTTATTAGGAAAGTTATAAGTATAATTTTAGCTCCGGACGTATAGAAGTAATGATGAAATGCATCAGAACTTAACAGGAGCAACAACAAGAAAGGCATTTCTCCTAAAAACTGCCAAAACAAAATAGTTCTTAAAGTACCTCTGACATAAAACTATCACCAAGCTGCATATTATAAGTTGAAATTACTTATAAGTGTAGGAGAGTCATTAATAGGAAACAGCAAAAAGAAACGATTGAAAGAAAAGCATAAGGCGATGTAAAAAAACACGGAGGCACAACAAAAGTATGAAAGATTATTTGAAGAACAGAAAACAAAGACTTCAAATTGGTATGACGCGCAACCAACTAAGAGCCGGGAGGGTGCGACCCGTTGGATTGTGCGCTGCGGGTTAGCCAGCTTCCCAGGCGCACAGCGGACGACGACTCGTGGAGCACTGTTTCCCTCAAGACATGCTCCGTCTGTTGCAAATTAAGTAGTATCTTTCATTGGCAGCTAAGGCCTGTAATTCTTTGCAACCGCAATATTGGGTCACTCTTATTTCCCAAAATTCTGGACAATACGACTATTCAGAGACGTCCCCAACAGCTCCTTTGTCATGTGATTTCTAATTTGGACTCTTAATTTCGAGACACCATTCATTTCTAGTCATATCGGTGTTGTCACTTCGGACTAGTATACCTATTATGCCACTATGTGGTTTTTCGTTATGTTCTAGAGAAGTTATAGGAATTCAAACGTTGCTAGATTTTCGCCTTTTGTAACACATGAGGTGCGTATCAAGTTTAAATTGATATGCCTATTACAAAGGGTTATTGTATTTAGCAAAACTGATAAACGCCATCCTCTTGCATTTTGAATTTAGGATGTCAATTACCCAGTAAGTTTAATTTGTACTGATTTTAGTACTTCTAGAATTTCCATCATTCATGCTAATTTATAGAGGGAAGATGCAAAGCGTGAAGCACCTGCGAGGAGCAGATCCAAACATATCCAGAATGAATAAATAAATCGAGATGCAGTTGTTGCCATGCTATGACGGACAATGTGGCGAATTTCCTGACATTCGAAAGTAATTTTTATCATTTATAGACGAGGAATTACTGTATTCACTTCTTTATTTATAATGGAACTATACATTTTTTCTCTGGCTTTTGAAAAAAAGATTCTAAGAGAATTTCAACGACGTAACATGAACGGAACTGAACAAATACTATCGAGATAACAGCGCCGCAAACCGCTATCCCGCTGTCTGGAGAAGAGCGTCCACAAATGTCTGCCGTATCATATGAAATGTAAGCAAACCTCTAACTCAAGAATAGTTCTTGGGCCTACCTCAGCACTTGAAGCCAATCAGTTTCTATTTTACTGTTGTAGCACACAGATAATTTGCTTGTAAAGCTACTGAGACATTGTTTATAGCTAATGTCGACAAACTATAAGAGCAGAGGTGAGGTTGTATGCTGAGAAGTATCCAGATATTGACAAGCACTCATGATTTGTCTTTGCAAACATTATACAAAAAAAAAGGATGGAAACTGAAGAGTGGAGAATAAAACACGTCAAGGGAAAAGACTCCAAGGAAAAAGACAATCAACTGGTGAAAGAAATGAAACTAACATTTCAGCAGAAGTAACACACAGTGAAAATGTCACTAAGAGGCATTTTGAAAGCACGAGACGGGCTCACGAAACGAGTGTTCTGCGAACACAACATTCCATCGCATTTTATCCTCTTCATATATCTCTGCATCTACAGCTTCACGGCAATGACTTCCAAAATTGGTTACAGGTCTCCGAAACTTATCTACGAAAAGTGCAAAGTGATGCGCCACATCTATGCAAAAGTTTGTTTAAGGTTGAGTTGTGTTGTTTTGGGGGAAGAGACCAAACGGGGAGGTCATCGGTCTCATCGCAGTGGGAAAGGATGGGAAGGAAGTCGACCGTGCCCTTTGAAAGGAACCATCCCAGCATTTGCCTGGAGCGATTTAGGGAAATCACGGAAAACCTACATCAGGATGGCCAGACGCGGGATTGAGCCGTCATCCTCCCGAATGCGAGTCCAGTGTGCTACCACTGCGCCGCCTCGCTCGGTTTTGTTTGAGGAAGAAGCATCGTTTAGAAACCAAGGGCAAGTCAGTCTTTTCAATATGGACTAATCGTCAGTTGAAAATCCACGCTGTCTCAAAGAAGTGGATGAGAACAACGCTCTTCATCTGCCAAAGTTTGGTGTGTGGTTTTCAAGACGCGTATCATTTGTCCCTGCTTTATTAATGAGAAGATAAATGTACTCAAGCTTATCGAGTTGCTAATATTTGCGGCTTCTTCAGTCAATGGCAAGCATTAAGGCGATCAATGTGGTACCACCACGACGTATAGCTCTCGACTCCGCACATATAATGACGCATCCTTTTTAGAGAACATTTGGAGAGCACTTGAATGGACGTTGAGGAAAATCACAATGGTCTGCATACTCACCAAACTTGGCACTTCTGTACTCTTATCTGTGACGATTAAAACAAGAGTTTCATTAGGGAACATCGACGATTCCCAAAGGCATGAAATACCTTGTACACGGGTCTGTGCTGTCGTTAACTCCAAATGAAATTCAACGTGCGGTACTTTTTCTCTAGAATCACATATAGTGTGTAGCAATGCTCAAGGTCAACATTTTGAGCACTTGGTATGACAGCCGTGGTAATAAACACACGAACCGTACCCGAGTTCCGTGCTTGCTCACATTTTGTACAACAGGGCACGGGTTTGTGGAAACTCTTCTCCTGACGGCAGGACAGTGGTTTTCGGCGTTGATATTTTGATACTATTTTATCAAACCTCATACATATTACGTCATTGAAGTTCTCTTAGAAGCTTGTTTCAAATGTTAGGTACACTAGAAAAAATTCATAGACTATAAACGATGAACGTCAAATTCGCCATACTGTCCACTATAACTTGATGAAAACGGCACCTAGATGTAGTTCTTCATTTTGGCTACTTCAACTGTATCTTTACTGGTCATACAATTCATCTTTGCAGTTTTTAAGTATGAATATTGGTGACTTACCTTCGTCACTCGTTAACAATGTTTCCAGCTTTTAGAATTCGAAGTTGGTGTATTTACTTAGACTGTATATGGAATATCTGTCACATGTGGTAACTGTGTTGTGTTTTTATTTTTTATTTTTCGTATATGGTACAGTTTTTGAATGTTATGTATTTTGACCAGTACAATGTCTAGGTTCCGCCCATAAATCAAAATAAATAGTAATTTTTAAATCCTTAATCACATTTTTAGGTCTTTCTTAGGGTAAGGGGAGAATTAAATGCTAGCATAATGACAATGCAAGCATAGTCATCCCTGAAATAAACGCTGAGAAGATAGAGGAGTCGATGCTTCTCTCAGGAGCGATGGAGAGCGCACCGCTGTAACTTGGGAATTTGGTACCGCTAACGATCTGCACTCATTTCAACTATTGAAGATTAACTGAATTAGAAAGCATCGAGTACTTACTTCAGTGTGAAATATATAACGCTGTCGTGCTCTAGCTACAGCAAAAGTAAATTAAAGACATGTAATGCAGTAACAGTTCCGACGTGGAGTACTACGATAAACTGTTAATATTGGAGCTAAAATCTCTAGGACGATATTTGGTTCAGTGCAAGGTATGGATAGTTGTCGTAGAAAGGAGATCCAAGAATTGCAGACAACTCGGAATCGACGTGTGAGGAAAGTATTGATAGTCGCAAGACGCAAAATTGAAAAGATAATTGAACGCACAAAACTCAAGAGAGTAGCTACGGTGTGCAGATAGGCAGGTCAGCACGTGGTGTTTAATGTCGAGAAATGTAAAGAAGGATAAAACCGTAATGAGCGTTCAGATTCTGTTTGACACCGAATGCTATGCTGCTTAACTTGTAGAATGTAAAACAACATACTGTTCGTTGGTCCCTCCATATCCATATATGATTTGGCACCTTCATTTAGTAACTGTATAAAGAACATATAACGTGATGGATGTAGCTTTTAGTTATTCTCTTAAGATACCGTTTTGTGTGGACAATATGTGGAATAATCATTTTCATGACTTTTTCTTCCATTTTCAACAAATTTTTTATTTAAGAACCTGATTTTCTCAGTGCTACTGTTTTGTGCTTCAATAGGATGAAACGAATTGACAATCGTTTCTTAGGTACACAGGCAGAGTTTCGAGAAAATGTACAATTCTTTAGTAAAAGTAGACGCAGAAGTAGCATTGCTGCTTCGTGTAGCAGAAGAAGGCGGACTTGGCAGGTGAGAGAATGGAGGGAATAGCCGCAAGGTGACGACGGCAGAGCGCGGTGACGGTGGTGCGGTATGTTGTGCGCCAATGAAGCGAGGGCTGCGACTGCTCTCCTGATGCTGTTCCATCACGTTGTTGCCACTTGGGCTTATCGGAGGCTAAGTCACTCACGCCCGTGATGTGAATTTCGGCAGTATTTACTGCACCTACTCATAGGTAACACTTGCGGTCACCCCAGCTGTGTCGGACGCACCTCGTCAACATTAACAGGTAAGTACCCGAGGGAAACGCGAGTTTTAGTGAACTAGCGTTCACCAAACTTTTATTAGGATGTACAGTAATGTTAGATGGTTTTTCTGTCCAACTGTTTCATTTAGGTTGATGACCTCTCATTCATTGCCTTTCCTATTATATTTTAAAGACTGATTTAAACAGACTTACAAAAACTTTTGACGTGATTTGTTTCAAGTGTTCGTCAATTTTAACAAAATTCCTTAAAAAGAATGGCTAAATTTTGCTACACGGGTAAGGTCCATTGCATAGATACTTTCTTGACTTTAACTTAATTCATTAAAAACTTAAAAAAAAATGTCGTAGATGACATCAGTTTTCAAGTGAAAGGGCGGGCCGGTGTGGTCGAGACGTTCTAGGCGCTTAAGTCTTGAACTGTGCGACTGCTACGGTCGCAGGTTCGAATCGTGCCTAGGGCATGGATGTGTGTGGTGTCTTTATGTTAATTAGGTTTAAGTAGTTCTAAGTTCTAGGGGACTGATAACATCAGATGTTAAGTCTCATAGTGCTCAGAGCCATTTGACCCATTTTTTTTTTCAAGTGAAAGAGGTTGAATGATTACTTACCTTATACTCTAACGAAAATCCGACTTACTGTTTCATGACTGCATCATCTATTTTATTGCTGCGTAAATTGTCTTGTTTGTATAATATGCGTTGTCGCTCACCTATGTCGTTTAAAACAATCAGCGTCATTATATCGCTGTATTCGATATTACAGTGCATGGACGGTCATTAATGATTTGGAAATGGTACTAATTTGACAACTATATTGATTCATGCAATCCTACGAGAGCACAATGCAAATTATAGGACAAATGCGATCTACAGAATGAAGTATGGACTTTGTGTAGTAAATATGGGAACTGAAATTCATACCTTACGAGCTATGAACACTTGTACATATTCGACAGTGTGCAACACATCTGTTCTGCTGCAAGCTCTCTGCTTTAATATTATCGGAGGAGATAGTTTGGGTCAAAATAAAAATAAAAAAAATAGGTCCAGTAAACATGGGCTCTAAAATGCATACTTTAAAAGCTATGAGTTCTTATTTAGTACAAGAGATCTGTTTCACAGTAACGAAGATGAACAAGTAGTCGCAAATCTGAAGACATGCACTTTAGCGCACATGTTTACAGGACATTTTATTTTCTTGATTTTGCCCATACTACCAGTTTTCAAAATATTGAAAGCAAAAGAGCTCTAGCAACAGAGATGTATCTCATAGTAGCCAAGATAAACAAGTGCCCGTAGCTCTTACGGTATGCACGTTAAAGCCCATGTTTAATGACATTCTTTTTGTATAGTGTCTACCAGTGCTTTATCGTGTTTGTTCATGATCTTAATTGCATCAACTGAAGCAGCAAGCATCTTGATTATGTGAAAAAGTTCCGTGACCTTGTTTCAATCACTACGTAATTTGAAGTGTCTTTCATTTTATGTCGTGACTTACAGTTACCGCAAGCGAGTTAAACAGTATCTTTGTGTTGTCTGCTATGATTCACTCGTTACCTTATTAGGCTCCCTATTCTTTGACGCTCTAACTTACTGTTTTAACAAGTTATGAGACTTTTATTGTAATTTAGAAGGGGTTGATTCGGATGGCACTACATATGATTTTCTACCGAAAGAGGCAGCCACCATGAAATATCAATATTGCGTCTACAAAGTAAAGCAGTTAATAATTTTTTCTGACCGTTAAGAGGTTCAAATATTTCATCTGTGGTTGAGTGATGAGCGTACACGGCATACCGGGATGTGCGATACCGAGACGCGACCCGAGATCCTGCATTTTGTGTGTGGTCTTCTTCCTTTTCAGGCAGTTTTTCTCGGATATACTGATGATGAGCCATGGCTGAAACTGATAAATAAAAACAAGAAGTGTGCTCCTGTTACCAGCGACATAAAACAGTGACAAGAATGTGTTCGTTCACTCATGTAATGCTAGGAGGCCTGCGGCGCAATTTTACGTCGCAAGTTCAGTTGTAGAGTGGGTGTGCAATCTTAATCTCAGCAGGTACTCATTTCGCTCAGCGTTCTCGAGGGCATCCGCCATCTTCCGCAGACAGCCTTTCAACTTCACCTGCTCAGCAAGAACGAAGCTATCCAATCTCCTCACGCCGCAAGTCGTTTGTTTGAAACAAGTTCTTGACTTCAGGACCACACAATAAAGGCATGTGATGAGGCAACAAACTTGATTTGTTATTCTTCTGTGTATACTGGGTCTCTTATGGAATTCTCCATTACGTAAGAGTATATGTACAATTATCTCTTGGTACCCTGACGACGAAGCACACGCACATTCCTTCGTTACACTAGCTTATTTGTACCCCATGAATGACTGTCCCTACAACTGGAGGAACACCTTATTGCCATGGGAAAAAAATAACTGCCACGCGAGCATAAATTTATACATATTATACATTTAAGTCCCCCTATGTGAAGGCTAATCTCAGGCTCTACTGCAGAGATAGTAGACTGATTCACGAGGATGTATGATGTGGCCCGGGTATCATCCAGTGTTACGATACGGCGTAAGAAAGTCTCTCTTAGCGCTCATAGCACTCCAAGTGCGTCTGAGCAGCGTCGTAACGCATCCATTTCTGCATTTACGTCAAGTCTTGCGGAACCCACCGTAAAGCAATTTTTCGTGTGTCCAGGCGTTCCTTCAGGGTGCGAAGGACAGTCGTATGCGCTAATCTGGTTTCGCGGGCGAGCTCACGTATCGTATGGCGTCGATCACTGTCCACTAATGAGGTTACAGCATGCGCTTCTTCTTCAGAGACGCTAGGACGACGCGCTCTATGCCTGTCTGCCACACTTTGTCGACCTTCGTTGAAGGCTTTTGCCCCAACGTGCCATTGTTCTGTATTGCAATGCCTGTTCCCTGCACGCATCTTGGTGACACTGTCGTGCTATACGACCTCTGGCACATTCAATCTTGATACAACTCCGTTGTTCCTGTTTCGAAAACATAATGACACCGTTACCTTAGACCGCTAGCTCACAAGTGACTGTTTCCCTCGATTGTGTGCACGTCGGTGACGTGGTACGGGCGAGTCCATTTGCTCGGAGGCAAGGTAGGTACGCCAACAACGTGTGCTATCATCGACAATAGTAGATTCCATTGCGTAGTGTTGCCACTATTTAAGTTCCAACCCTCATAGATATACTGACTCACGAGGAAGGGTTGTGTATATAATTTATTATCGCTACGCTAGAGAAGCCTTCGGGCCGTAAATCTTAAGCTGTGTTTTTCTAGGAGAAGCAATTCTACGCTGCGCAAAGGGGCTTTGGCGTTTTCTGTTGACAGGGACGTAAAACTTAAATATGAAATGCATTTGTATTTTCGCAGAAAATGAAACTGCAAGCACGTTAACTATTACGTCTACATGCGCCGTCTGCGAAGTAGATTGTGTGGAAACATTTATCGTATCGTTGTTATGAATAATTTCTTATTACACGGTCCAATCACATTAATGTGACCAACGGCTATGTTCGACGTCCCATAGACGTCCGGTGGGAGCATTAGTAGAAGCGGTATGTGAAACATGTCTGGGGGGGACGCAGAAAACAGTGCAGTAGTTGTACCAATGCAGAAACGGAGCGATTTATCTGACATACAAAAGTGTATGTTCACTGGCTTTCGGGCCAAGGGTGGAAGCATTTCCGAAACGGCTAAACATTTAAATTGTTAGCGTACTGCGGAGTTTAAAGTATACCGTGCAGGTCAAAAATCTATGTCTACATCTACATGGATAGTCTGCAAATCACATTTAAGTGCCTGGCATAGGGTTCATCGAAACACCTTCACAACAATTATTATTTCACTATCGAATAGCATGCGGAGAAGACCTGTATCTTTCCGTGCGAGCTCCGATTTCCCTTATTTTATTATTATGATCGTTTCTCTCTATGTAGGTCGGCGTCAACGAAATATTTTCGAATTCGTCGGAGAAAGATGGTGCTTAAAATTTTGGGAGAAGATTCCGCTGCCACGAGAAACGCCTTTTTGTTAATGATGTCTACCCCAAATCCTGTAAAGATGTCACTGACACTTTCTCCCCTATGTCTCGATAATGCAAAACGTGCTGATCTTCTTTCAACTTTCTCGATTTTCTCCTTTAATCCTGTCTGGTAAAGTTACCATACCGTCCAGCAGTACTCCAAAAGAGGACGGACAAGCGTAGTGTAGGCAGACTCTTTAGTAGATCTGGCGCATCTTCTAAATGTTCTGCCAACAAATCGCATTCTTTGGTTCGCCTTCGCCACGACATTTTCTATGTATTTTTTTCCGATTTGAGTTTATCGTAATTGTAATTCCTAGATATCTGATTGAATTTACAACCTTTAGATTTGATAACTCGATTGATTAATCGTGTATCCGTAGTTTTACGGTTTCTTTTTAGCATTCATGTGGATGACATCAAACGTTTCGTTATTTAGAGTGAGTTGCCAATTTTGGCTTCATACATATACCTCTTCTAAATCGCTTTGCATTTCGTTTGGATCTTTTGAATACTTTCCTAGACGATAAACGACAGAATCATCTGCAAACAACCTAAGACGATTGGTCAGACTGTCTCCTAAATTATTTATATACACTCATGCTCATAAATTAAGGATAACTGCAGAATGTGCTGCCACACAATGTAGCATTACACAATACTGGCACTAATAACACAGGCACTTATGGAACACACACGATACAGATCTGTAAGTCCACAGTATTGGTGATAAGTTGAGAAAACCGTCCCGAAACACATGTGTTACAAAACTTTACTGTCTCCTGCGCATGTACCCCGACATCAATGTGGGATATGATCACCATGCACACGTACACTAGCCGCGCAACGGGTTGGCATACTTTGGATCAGGTGGTCGAGCAGCTGCTGGGGTATAGCCTCCCATTCTTGCACCAGTGCCTGTTGGAGATCCTGGAGTGTCGTAGGAGTTTGAAGACGTGCAGCGATAAGTCGAACGAGGGCGACACAGACGTGCTCAGTGGGGTTTAGGTCTGAAGAACAGGCAGGCCACTCCATTCGCCTGATATATACTGTTTCAAGGTACTCCTCCACGATGGCAGCTCGGTGGGGCCGTGCGTTATCATCCATCAGGAGGAAGAGAACCATTGCACCCCTGAAAAGGCGAACATACTGGTGCAAAATGGCGTCCCGATACACCTGACCTGTTACAATTCCTCTGTCAAAGACATGCATGGGTGTCAAACCACAACCTCCACACAGGTCCCTTTCAAGGACATTAAGGGGTTTCTGATTACTGGTTCACGGTAGATGAAAACCGGGAGAGAATCACTGTTCAGACTATACCTGGACTCGTCCGAGAACATAACCTGGGACCACTGTTGCAGTGACCATGTACTGTGTTCTTGACACAAGGCTTTACGGGATCTCCTTTGATCAGAGGTCAGTGGAATGCACCTTGCAGGTCTCCGGGCGCATAAACCAGTCTTTTCAGTCGTCTGTAGGCTGTGTGTCTGGAGACAACTGTTCCAGTGGCTGCGGTAAGGTCCCGAGCAAGGCTACCTGCAGTACTCCATTGCCGTCTGCGGGTGCTGATGGTGAGATATCGGTCTTCTTGTGATGTTGTACACTGTGGACGTCCCGTACTGTAGCACCTGGACACGTTCCCTGTCTGCTGGAATCGTTACAATAATCTTGAGATCACACTTTATGGCTGTGTTTGAACAGCCTCCAGTCGCCCTAGTATTCTACCCCTCATAACGACATCAGTATGTGTTCTTTGAGCCACTTTCAACACACAGCCACCATTAGCACATGTGGAAACGTCTGCACACTTACTCGTTGCACCGTACTCTGACATGCACCAACACACCTCTGTGTATGTGGACTGCTGCCAGCGCCTCCGTGCGACGGCCGGAGGACAAATGCACCGCATGATTATACCCCGAGGTGATTTAAACCCGCAAAACGCCCACTAGAGCGTTGTTTCACCATGTATCAGCATTATCCTTAATTTGTGAGCAGGAGTGCAGATAAGAAACAGGAGAGGTACTATAATACTAGCTTGGCGAATGCCAGAAATCACTTCTATTTTACTCGATGATTTTTCGTCATTATTGTGTCCTCTCTCAAAGAAGATCAAGAATCTAGTAACATAAGTGAGACGATATTCCATAAGCAATTTGATTATAAGCCACTTGTGGGGTACAGTGCCAAAAGTTTTCTGGAAACCTAGAAATACGGAATCAACTTAAAATCACTTGTCAATAGCACTCAGCATATCGTGTGAGTAAAGACGAAGTTGTGTTTCAGAATAGCGATGTTTTCTAAATCCGTGGCGCTATCCAAAACTAGGGCAGAGGTAACTGCGGTGCACCACGGGCCACAGATTACAGGAACGAACGACGGCTGTGGAGATGTACACAGGCGAATAGACGTGCAACTATTAAGCAGCTCACATCACAAATGAATCAAAGGCTATCAACAGTGTCTCCTCGACGCCCATTCACCTGCGTATAGGTCTCCACAGTAGGCGCCTGGTTCATGCACCTACGCACACTTACTGCTGTTCATCGGCGACGAAGGCTGGAATCTCCACGCTAATGCCCCAACTGGACGTCCACTGAGTATTGACAAATGGCCGTTTCTGATGAATCACGTTTTCGCTCGATCAGACAGAGAGTCGTTGGCGTGAAATGTATGATAGCAAAGAATCCAGACCTGAGGAAGCAGCTTTATGGTGTGGGGAACGTTTTCGTGGTATTTCCTGGGTTATCTCTTCATTGAGGGAGGTACAGTGGATCAACACTAGTGTGTATCTGTCTCTGGGGCCGATGTCCACGACTACATGTAGTTTTCCTTCGACGTGATGGCACCAACCAGCACGATAATGTAACTTATCACACAGCTCGCAGCGTACGTGCGTCGTTCTAAGAGCACCAGTATGAATACTCCCATGGCCACCAAACTCTGCAGGTTGAAACCCAATCGATAATCGATAGTTATTCAGGCTGTTGACAGGTGGTCACATTAATGCAACTGGACGTTGTATTTCCAAAAAATTCAATGAGAAATTAACGTTTTAAAAGTCTTCAACACAACAAAAACTTCAGTTATATCAAACCATCAATTTTCATAGATTGCAATGAGTTTATTACAGCAAATAAAGCACAGAACTTTCTACAAAACATTGTGTTGTTCTGTATTATTTGTTATGTTAGTTCTGTCCATCAGTAAGTCAATTCTGTGAAAAACCGAGTGCTTGAGTAACAATTTCACTTGTTTGAGTAACTTCATTAAGAGCTTTTGCAGGCGATTTAGTGGTGGAGCTTTGTAACGGTGCTGAGGAGTGCCGCGAGGACGAATGGCTTTCATTATAATTCACAGTTGGTGAACTAGAACCGCATTTACGATGTTGGTTGAACATTTCCATCTCTGTGACGATTCTAAAAAATCATATCTTGGTCTGTGCAACGATATCTGGCTGATATTTTCTCTGGGTCATAGAGGTAGTTTCGAAGAACTGATCTATTTACACCTCTCGTGGTGGTGGTTTCAACCTTTCTTCGAGACATTTTTAAAGTGGCGTCTGTCTTCTTTATTCTCGTTTAAATAATTTAGAAACGTATCACTTTCCTTCCTCTTTTTGGTCGCAGGACACTGGCATGTGACTGAAAAAGATGGTTCCGTTATCTGTTGAGATTCGGGGAAAAGTGGTTCACATTCAGTCAGAAATGCTGCAAAGGCATTGGGTTCCACCGACACGTTAAGGAATTTTATTTTCAGCCTGCGATATGACATTTGAAGAAGTCTTCATCTTCCACAGATCCCAGCACGTCCTAGTAGCTGACTGGCTCTGTTCCTGCAGCAGCAGCTGCGAGACTTGCTTCTGCTTTTCCCTATGTTCTCTATTGATCACACCGTCTTTGGCAGTCGTTGACTGCGACGCAGTACAGAGCGCAGTAGACACGTCCAGAACCAGTTGGCCTGTCACGCTTGACGTAAAGCGTTGGCGCACTACGCACTGTACTCTATCGGAAAACAAGTTCACCTTTGTCACTGTGGAATGGACGACACAGTGCACCGGGCACACTAAGTACCACGCGGCACAAAATTCCTGCTGCTGGGAAAACCCGGTTTTAGTGCTATCCCTGCATAGGCACGGCGGGTCACTAGTTGAAGTTAAATTCTGCAGATCGAGATATTTGCGGCTGAAGCGACGTTAGGAGCATTTCTCTCACTTTAGACATGGCTACAAGTGAGAGCGTCTTCATGGTCATTCTCTTTTCATGGATATGATCGCTTTGTCTAGCCTACTTTTGTACCTGCGATTTTTTTATCAACAGTATACCTTTTCAATGGAAAATTACTGAAACATTTGTGAAGAAGCGATCATCAGCAACAAACTGAAGGCCCTGTGGGGTGGTTTTTATAGGACTAATATTTTAGACGACATATAAACCCCCGTTTCCTATTCTTTCTGAGGAAGCGAGTTCGCGCGAACCCGGAAGTGTGCCATATTGCAAGTAGTTTTAGAAATATTTTAAAATAATTTCAGAATTGCGCATATAGCCTAAGATTAGCGACAAAAAGGAAGAAATTAGGGTTAAGCTCATCAGCTAATACAGCCACTACTGATATTCGAGAAGAAGTGCCTGCGTCCTTATTGAATGTAAACCAATCAAACTGAAACATTGATTTGTTTCTATAAACCAGTTTTCGGGCCTTTTCAGCTCATCTTCAGGTGGGGCATACAGAACATACATCCGTATTTTAGAAAAATGATTCTGGGTATGGGCTCTGTGAGAAAGAGGGAACCCTTTAACATAACGCCATGAGTGATAGTTATATGACAAGTTGTGTAGAAAAAAAGAATTCCTTTACTCATTGATTCAGTATGATCGGTACTGTAGTATCCTCCTGCGCAGCGTCCATGTTAATAGCCTGTTAGCCACGTAATTAAACATTACTTACGACGTACACTGTCACCATGAATGAACACGAATATGCTCTACAACTAAGGTAGATTCACTTAAAGATATTCACTCAAACCTACAGAAATAATCTGTTTGGAATCGTTCTTTGGTTTTCGTCTACATTATACCGGGTGGTTATAATTAAAGTGCAGCTACACGCGGGGGTACAGTGTAGCGGCGAAACGTGGTAGATATTCTAATGCGTTAATGCTGAACCGATTTAAAATGGATAACTTAGTTGCAGTTTTGGCCACCACATTCAGATCTGGTGCTGCGAATGCGGGAAACACGTATAGAAGTGTTTCCATATGTAGTGGACTAGAAACGGGACGTGAAGAGAAAATGTCAAACCAGTGAAAAGGCTTACTGTTGATTTTATTATGAAGTTTCCGGTGGGTCGCTAAATGTAAACCACTGTGAAAATCCGACTAAGTTTTGCACAGATGTGTTGGGTAGTGCCGCTAATATGCCCATCGATCGCAGAACGTCACTGTTTTCAAATGTAAGCGCACAATGAGCATGTACAGAAGCCTGGAAAATAGTCTCCCGCCAAGTGTGAGGGCTTGGTGAGATGAATTGCGGGAAAGTCCTTAATAAAAGTTGAAATATTGTTTTCTGTAAGTGATCATATAACGACTGATTTTGGTAGGAATGCAAGCGAAGGTTGGTAACTCACCAATGGTGTACTATTTCTTTCATAGCCATATTAATTACAGGAACAAGCTTCGTTTCTTCAAATGGAACTATGGTACTTTCTGCTACTTTTATCACAGTTGTAAAACAGACGAATTCGACGGAGTTTTATTCTTCATAACCACTTGTTTATGAGTAATTACTGCATTTCTGCTTGGAATTGTTGGTTTACACTCAATAAGAAATGACTTTCATATAGCGATTCGCTGTCTGTTGTGATGAAATATAATATGAAAAGCGGCTTTTCTACAAAACACATTCCTCAACAACAGCTTACAAGGCAACTGCAGAAAGACAAAATTTCCAATTTGGACAAGCGACGGGAAGTGTTTGGCAAACTGGGGACGGTTTAAGCTTGTTTTATGGTGAAAAGTTCGGACAAATAAAGTTATATAGACTAACAGTTGAACCGATATGATGAATGACGACATTAAAAAAAAAGTTTTTTGTGATCGTGCTGTCACATCCGAAGCACTTACGGTCGCTTTGGACGATAACACTGATTTGTGAGACAGAGCACAGTTAGTAATTTTTGCTTGTGTAGTAGATGTACAGTTCACTGTAACGGAAGAATTGTTGTTAGCATTACAGCCATTAAAAGAGAACCATTACTAGCGCGAACAATTTTGGTGAAGTGAAAAAAAAAGAAGTGAAGCGTTCAAACGAACTTCTCCTCCATGGCAACGCAAGGCGTCACACGAGTCTGCGCAGCCGAGGAGTGCTCACAGAGCTTCAGTGGGCTACTCTTTCTCACCCACGCTGCAGCCCGGACCTCGCATCTTCCCATTTTTAACTATTTAGTTCAACTCGCGTCCCTCGGTCGCCGTGATTTAATTTATTATTCACTACCCAAATTGATTGGTAATGCTGATTGTTGCCGACTTACGTGGTGGGCCTTAATCGAAATTATATTTCATTCAATTTTGATTTACAATTAAATGTTTATGTGATGTTGTCTCTTTTTTAAGAATATTAATCTTCAGTGGAAATTATTTGTTACGTTAATGACTGCAAGACTCGCTGGAACTTAAAACATGAGCATGTAAGTTGTGCAATGGAATGAACAGTTCATATTAATTTCCTCGGCTAGTCAATTAACTTTAAAACGAAATGTCTTTAGTTATTAATTACAACTGCGGCCCACACACGCGCCAGAGTATTTTTTCTTACCTCCGTTAACCATTGCATTGTAGCCGGAGTCCTGGTTCTGGCTCTCGGCTGTTGTACTGAAAATAAAATCTTAAAGCTATGTATTTTCTGCAACGTCGGGCGGCTGTGGAGAAAAATGTATATTATGTTAATAGCGGGAGAGTTTTTCGCTTCCGCTAATTTTTATAATATCGCCACGTAATGGCGTCGTTGGCCGCATCGACTTCTGCTATTGTTGAACTGTAAATTACTCGAATGCAGGTTAATTCAAGGAAGGAGGACATGAAATCAGGATCACCTCTTACAAATTAAAAGTGAACAATGGTATTAAATCAATATATTATCTTTTTAATTAGTACAATATGCTGACATTTGCCAGCACTCCCAAGATGTCCGTCTAAACGCAACCAAGACAAGAGAAGAAGTGAAGACGACTAAGAAATTAACAAAAGAGCGCATCTTGTAGTCTCTTTAGATCGTTTTGATGCGAGTGCATTTTTATATTTCTTTGCCCTCGAAACTTACACAGAGAAATTATTATGATACGGATACATGAGAAAAATACACCTTCGCCTGAGCGGCTAGTGTCCACTTATTATTCAGTTATTAAATCTCTCTTCCTTATAAATATTGTTTTTAATTCTTTTCTTAGTATTTCACTGGGGACAGTATATCCAGTGAACGATGCACTCCACGGGAAGCAGGATGTGCATGATGTGGGGTTACTGATGCGGGAAGACGCTGACGTTGACATCGACTAGTAGAGTGGTACTATGCATGCACACAGGTACTCTCAGTAAGGTGGCGTGTGGCCATCATATTGAACGGAGAATATGTTGAAAATAAGTTTGTGTAA
Source organism: Schistocerca gregaria (assembly GCF_023897955.1). Taxonomy (NCBI): domain Eukaryota; kingdom Metazoa; phylum Arthropoda; class Insecta; order Orthoptera; family Acrididae; genus Schistocerca; species Schistocerca gregaria. The sequence goes on along the minus strand of NC_064925.1, from coordinate 175,557,899 downwards.
CCAAACGATTGGGGAATAATATGGCGTACAGTAATCGTGAATAAAGCCAATCTGCTTTCAGTAGAAGTTCCCCGTGCCTGCTTTATACATTGCGGAATATGAGAAGTACTGGAAACTTATTTCCTCTTCCTCCACTGCAGGTCCACCACAAGAAATTAAGGTATTGTTGAAAGAAAACTGAGCCGTGTTGCGGCTCGTGTGGTGCCGCTGGTAGGTTGGCATCGTGATATAGTGATAGTGTTTCCTGGCGCCACTACGTTTGCTGGCATTGTCTGTCCACGAGTGGCAGCAGCAGCGGTTATCGATATCTAGTTCAGTGCTACTATCGTTGGAGGGAAGTTAAGTTTTTCCGGGTCGGAGTGTGTGAGGCAGTCCGGTTGGGACGGAGCAGCAGTGAGGTCCGACAGAGCGAAGACATACTGGGACCGCTGGTGGCACATTCCATTTACTGGCGTCATTCATTTCCTGCCTTACTTGCCCGTGAGCGGTAGCAGCAGCGCATACCGATAGGTGCGCTGTCGCACCATCTCTGGAGCGACCGATAGTATGTCTGGGTCGTCGTGTGTCTACCAGTCAGTTCGGGACGGACCAGCAGTGCAGTCGGGACGCAGAAGCAGTGAAGTCGGGGGATGGAGCGCCTTTGAAGCGCCGACAGCCAGTGCTCGCCGACAGCCGACCGCTGAAATGTCCGATGGAGGGAGATTGGATGGGGGACGACTGTTGGTTGGTCGATCGGTTGGTCGTCTCATCGGTCGACGTATACTTGGTCCTTTAACCATTTCCGGGCCTGGGGAGTTGGTCGGTTGGCATGGAGCAGCGAGGAACCTGGACATGAAAGTTGAGTTTTGACTTAATGTACCAGTAAGTCACAACTGTTCACATTGTGTCGTTTGCAGCTCATTGTCGGCTGTTGGGATATTCCCACGAGCAACAATGTATGTTTTCAAGTTGGCAAATTTTAGCCACCCTCCGGTGGAGTTAAACTGGACTTGGTTATTTGAATTGACGTGTACCAGCCGAAACTTCTGCCTTGTGACTTGAACGTTCCGGTTACCTGCCCTGGCAGTTGACGTAAATTCAGGCAGTGTATTTTCCTCATCGTGTTGTCGATATCCAACACGGTGCGTAGTTTGACAGCTCAATGTACACTCCTGGAAATTGAAATAAGAACACCGTGAATTCATTGTCCCAGGAATGGGAAACTTTATTGACACATTCCTGGGGTCAGATACATCACATGATCACACTGACAGAACCACAGGCACATAGACACAGGCAGCAGAGCATGCACAATGTCGGCACTAGTACAGTGTATATCCACATTTCGCAGCAATGCAGGCTGCTATTCTCCCATGGAGACGATCGTAGAGATGCTGGATGTAGTCCTGTGGAACGGCTTGCCATGCATTTCCACTTGGCGCCTCAGTTGGACCAGCGTTCGTGCTGGACGTGCAGACCGCCTGAGACGACGCTTCATCCAATCCCAAACATGCTCAATGGGGGACAGATCCGGAGATCTTGCTGGCCAGGGTAGTTGACTTACACCTTCTAGAGCACGTTGGGTGGCACGGGATACATGCGGACGTGCATTGTCCTGTTGGAACAGCAAGTTCCCTTGCCGGTCTAGGAATGGTAGAACGATGAGTTCGATGACGGTTTGGATGTACCGTGCACTATTCAGTGTCCCCTCGACGATCACCAGAGGTGTACGGCCAGTGTAGGAGATCGCTCCCCACACCATGATGCCGGGTGTTGGCCCTGTGTGCCTCGGTCGTATGCAGTCCTGATTGTGGCGCTCACCTGCACGGCGCCAAACACGCATACGACCATCATTGGTACCAAGGCAGAAGCGACTCTCATCGCTGAAGACGACACGTCTCCATTCGTCCCACCATTCACGCCTGTCGCGACACCACTGGAGGCGGGCTGCACGATGTTGGGGCGTGAGCGAAAGACGGTCTAACGGTGTGCGATACCGTAGCCCAGCTTCATGGAGACGGTTGCGAATGGTCCTCGCCGATACCCCAGGAGCAACAGTGTCCCTAATTTGCTGGGAAGTGGCGGTGCGGTCCCCTACGGCACTGCGTAGGATCCTACGGTCTTGGCGTGCATCCGTGCGTCGCTGCGGTCCGGTCCCAGGTCGACTGGCACGTGCACCTTCCGCCGACCACTGGCGACAACATCGATGTACTGTGGAGACCTCACGCCCCACGTGTTGAGCAATTCGGCGGTACGTCCACCCGGCCTCCCGCATGCCCACTATACGCCCTGGCTCAAAGTCCGTCCACTGCACATACGGTTCACGTCCACGCTGTCGCGGCGTGCTACCAGTGTTAAAGACTGCGATGGAGCTCCGTATGCCACGGCAAACTGGCTGACACTGACGGCGGCGGTGCACAAATGCTGCGCAGCTAGCGCCATTCGACGGCCAACACCGCGGTTCCTGGTGTGTCCGCTGTGCCGTGCGTGTGATCATTGCTTGTACAGCCCTCTCGCAGTGTCCGGAGCAAGTATGGTGGGTCTGACACACCGGTGTCAATGTGTTCTTTTTTCCATTTCCAGGAGTGTATAATTGATTGTGGACGCCAATACCTTCTACGTTGTTCAATTGAACTCCCTGTTGTGTGCTGGTTGGGTGGAGCAGAAGTTATCTTGTCGGTGGGTCCGTTGACTGTCTGTCGGTTGGAATGTCGTCGGATCGAGAATGGTTGGGCCGACTGCCTGTCTCACCTAAGCGAGCGTCAGTGTTTGAATTCCAGGCCGACCCTCGGAAACTTCTGAGTGCCGTTGGGTGTACTGCCTTTTCTTATTTCGTCTTATTGTTTGTACTTATATGGCTTCGATCCGATTTTTAGATTACGGTTGTTTCGCCCTTAAGGCGTCAGATGGTTTGGGCCTGCAGCCGATTTTGAATTAATGTTGTTCTGCTCTCAAGCTGTCAGATGGTTTGGGCCTTCGGCCTAATTTAAGAGCTGTTTTACACAAAGCCTTTGGCATTTTTAAAATTAATGTTATTGAGACTTAAATGTTGGGCTTTCAGCCGATTTTGCACTTAAGTTGCTTTGCTCATAAAGTGTCATAATCTTGGGGCCTTCAGCCGATTTTGAATTGAAGTTGTTGGCTCTTAATGTGTCAGATTCTTTGGGCCTTCAGCCTAATTAAAGAACTGTTTTAAGATAAGGCTTTGCCTTTTAAAGTTCTTATTTTGGTTGAGCTTTAAGTTACTGGCTTTCAGCCGTTTTTAAATTAAAATTGTCTTGCCCTTAAGGCATGAGATTGTACGGCGCATTCTGCCAATAATTAAGTTCCAAAACTAAAGCTGTGTTTCTTTTTCAAATTGTTTTTGGCTTTGTAATGTTTCATCAAATAAAAGGTTGTATGTTCGAATGTAACTGACGACCGATTATTTTGGCCCCATCCACAACTTAAACTACATGTCCTGTCCTGCAGGTTTAGCAGGGAGTCTCAGTAGGTACAGACAGGAAAGCATGAAGTGCTACGTTTCCAATATTACAAGAACTCTGTGAGTCAAGTCACCTGCGAGAGGGGAAAGAAAGAGAAATAGGTAAGAGTGTGAGTGATTTAAGGAATACGGCAGGCAATGGGAAAGCGAGCGATTGTGAAGAGGCTCGGTAAGGGGTGCGCTGGCGGCGCGAAGGACGAGACGTCTGGCTCAGGGGGCCCATCAGTCAGACAGGCGGCGTTCCGGGGACGGAGGAGGCGCCTAACTTCATTACCCCAGCCCCGCTCCGCTCTACGCCGCCGACTGTGTTTGCTTTCCGTCGGCCCTGAAGGCTGCCACAATTTGCAACCACTCCCTCTCCCGCCATATTTCAAGTTATTCAATGCGCGGTGGAAGAGGGGCAGTGGGAGGTGTGCATTGTGTGTGTGTGTGTGTGTGGGAGGAGAGGCAGAAAAGCGGGCTGACTGACTGCGCTTTAGACGCGCATCTCTCTCCAGGCCCGGCACTTCAACGGCGCGCCTCCCCCACTCTGGATTTCCACTCACTGTCCCGCCAGACTCCCCCAATTCGCTTTAAATTCGAGAAATTGCCAGGAACGATGCAGTTTGCGGTGATTCTGCAGAAGAGGGAAGGGGCCTATCGACGTGGAAAAATGTTACAGCGGAACAGCTGTTTCAGAGTCGTCTGTTGTACAGTCGCGGCTTTATTCAGCAAACATATTCTGCTAACGGTTTAATTTGATTATAAGATTGGTCGTGTAATTTTCAAAACGCAAGTTCAAACAAAATTTTAAACACGCAAATAATAATTTGCTGGGACTAAACAGGCAGTTCCAAGCTTTTCAATGTGACTTGGGTAATGGTAGTCACTATCTACTGTTCAGTGTGTTATTTAATCAAAGTGTCATGGTGTGGCGATTTAGCATTATAAGAAAACGATGATAAACATATTGTACTGCAAGACAAAATTGCCACCTTATTTTAGGGTCACTGTAACGTTTAACCAACTTTGAAATTGGGTAGTTGAAAGCGTAGCAATCCTAGTTTCTTATCTATTTGAATGTGTGTATATTTTTTTGCATTATTAGCAGAAGATGATCCACGTTTTCTACACCAAGGTAAAGTTAATACCCTAGCATAGAATCTCTATAATGTTTGGATGACTTTGAAAACATAGCAATCTTTTTTTTATTTTTTTTATTTTTATTTTTTATTTTTTTACCGATATTTACTTGTATTACTACAGTTCAGAATGTTTGTCCATCGAAATGTCGTATGCTCATACAGCTGACAATGACAATTGTTTTGAAGTGCAAGATTAAGATAATACCCTAGCACAGGTCATTACGAATGTTTGCCTAACCTTGATACCAGACGTTTTCTTCACTTTGGAAAGATATTGTTTATTTTTCTAAATCTCGTTCATAAGTGTGCTTTAGACTGTAAGATCTGCAACTCTGCTCATGTGCGTTTTGTATCCGTTTTCTGTGTATTTAGATGAATTTAATGTTGTCAGTAGGCAAGCTGTGTGGATTTTAATGTGTTATACAGACAATTTACGTGCGGAAATAATTAATTTGAGAGTCCATTGTGCTTGCAAAGTTTATTTCGTGCTCGAAATCTCATAATTTTAGTTTGGTGCAAAGTCTGAATTTTGAATATCTGTGATTATACTTGCATATTATGACAGGTAACCTACATACATTACTTGCACTCAGTAAATGATAAATAATTTTATCAAAAGATTTTACTTTGAGATATTGAATCTGTCATCGTCTTTGACCCTTTTTGTGAATAAATACACTGTGCAACAACGAGAATGTAAATTGCATTAAAATAGCCAATTCCTATCAGTTCTAATGTGCTGATCTCGAATATCATAAAGACAATTCAAAATTTGTTCTAGCTTTCATTTTACACAGTTTTTTTGTTTTTTTTTTTACGGTGAGATAATTATCTACGGATTTTTATGTTAAGTTTAAAATAGAATTTTATAAAGTTTTGTCAAAGTGATGATACTGGAACAGAAAGTGTTCAGCCACAAAATTAAATGAACTAATTTTTTGTACGAAATACCAGAGAACGGTAATTTCAAAATGAGAACTTGCTGAATATTTTGAACATGGCTCCTCAAGAGTTACAGAATAGCAGGTTAATAATACAGCTAACTAGTTGCAATAAATGGTGGTTTTCAATTAATCTTAACCATTGTTTCAACGAATTTAAACCCGTCCTCTTCAGAAGGACAAAAAAACTTGTATACAATGCGATAGTATAAACTACAATCTAAACATCATGGACTAGTACTACATGTCATACAGAAACTGGTACCCATATCAAATGTAAGCATGTCAAACACAACAAGATATACACCTACATGGAAATGGAAATGAGCGTTCTGCGTTATTGGCCGGGAAGCCCCTTGCGGGGCAGGTCCGGCCACCTCGGTGCAGATCTCTTTACATTCGACGCCACACTGGGCGACCTGCGCGCCGGATGGGGATGAAACGATGATTAAGACAACACCCAGTCTCTGAGCGGAGAAAATCTTCGACCCAGCCGGCCATTGAACCAGGGCCCGTAGGACGGCAATCCGTCACACTGACCACTTTTTTTTGTATCTGCTCGGGGCGGACGTCGAAAGACACCTATTTCAGTTCGTTGCTGATCCATTACTCAATTTTGTTTTATTACAGAGGGCGGCTAGCCCTCTGACCAAACACGCTCAGTTACCGTCCCGGCGACGACTCCGCTATCGGGGCGGACTTATATACCAACATAGGGCAAGTGGACTAACAAACTTCACACTATGTAATAGTCAATTAGTAAAGCAATCTATCTCCACATTAAAAGTATCGGCAACGATCTGCTCATCCATACGGTTTTAGGAACCTTAACTTTTACAAATTTTTAACCAAACTTTAAAATACACTCCTGGAAATGGAAAAAAGAACACATTGACACCGGTGTGTCAGACCCACCATACTTGCTCCGGACACTGCGAGAGGGCTGTACAAGCAATGATCACACGCACGGCACAGCGGACACACCAGGAACCTAGGTGTTGGCCGTCGAATGGCGCAAGCTGCGCAGCAATTGTGCACCGCCGCCGTCAGTGTCAGCCAGTTTGCCGTGGCATACGGAGCTCCATCGCAGTCTTCAACACTGGTAGCATGCCGCGACAGCGTGGACGTGAACCGTATGTGCAGTTGACGGACTTTGAGCGAGGGCGTATAGTGAGCATGCGGGAGGCCGGGTGGACGTACCGCCGAATTGCTCAACACGTGGGGCGTGAGGTCTCCACAGTACATCGATGTTGTCGCCAGTGGTCGGCGTAAGGTGCACGTGCCCGTCGACCTGGGACCGGACCGCAGCGACGCACGGATGCACGCCAAGACCGTAGGATCCTACGCAGTGCTGTAGGGGACCGCACCACCACTTCCCAGCAAATTAGGGACACTGTTGCTCCTGGGGTATCGGCGAGGACCATTCGCAACCGTCTCCATGAAGCTGGGCTACGGTCCCGTACACCGTTAGGCCGTCTTCCGCTCACGCCCCAACATCGTGCAGCCCGCCTCCAGTGGTGTCGCGACAGGCGTGAATGGAGGGACGAATGGAGACGTGTCGTCTTCAGCGATGAGAGTCGCTTCTGCCTTGGTGCCAATGATGGTCGTATGCGTGTTTGGCGCCGTGCAGGTGAGCGCCACAATCAGGACTGCATACGACCGAGGCACACAGGGCCAACACATGGCATCATGGTGTGGGGGGTGATCTCCAACACTGGCCGTACACCTCTGGTGATCGTCGAGGGGACACTGAATAGTGCACGGTACATCCAAACCGTCATCGAACCCATCGTTCTACCATTCCTAGACCGGCAAGGGAACTTGCTGTTCCAACAGGACAATGCACGTCCGCATGTATCCCGTGCCACCCAACGTGCTCTAGAAGGTGTAAGTCAACTACCCTGGCCAGCAAGATCTCCGGATCTGTCCACCATTGAGCATGTTTGGGACTGGATGAAGCGTCGTCTCAGGCGGTCTGCACCTCCAGCACGAACTCTGGTCCATCTGAGACGCCAGTTGGAAATGCATGACAAGCCGTTCCACAGGACTACATCCAGCATCTCTACGATCGTCTCCATGGGAGAATAGCAGCCTGCATTGCTGCGAAAGGTGGATATACACTGTACTAGTGCCGACATTGTGCATTCTCTGTTGCCTGTGTCTATGTGCCTGTGGTTCTGTCAGTGTGATCATGTGATGTATCTGACCCCAGGAATGTGTCAATAAAGTTTCCCCTTCCTGGGACAATGAATTCACGGTGTTCTTATTTCAATTTCCAGTAGTGTAAATAAAAAGAACACCAAACATTCAAATATTTTATAAATTTTAAAACTCCCCTAGGTATAACGCTATAATAAATTTAAAATACAATACATGACAAATTTATCGACAGATTTAAGTAATTTTAAAAAAATAAGCATTGAAATGGCAAGTTGGCCAATCCGAAGTGCAAATCGTGCGCCTTGTTGCCAAAAGAGATCGCGTTTGAATGGCTACATTTACTCTGAAACGGGGCCCAGCCCGCAGCACTTACACATGAAACCTCTACGGCTTCCACTTTTGGCTTACAGCTATTTAAGTTATACAACTTAAGCACATAGCAATAGCTCCTGCAACACAACAACTATTCAACACCTACAATTAGTATGAAAAATTAATATATTTTTAACACTGGAACCAAGGAATTTGAGTTATCAAGAACATTTATACCTAAACAAGAGATGGAAGTAGACGAGTTAATTAACGAAATAAGCTAGCAAATATAAGTTACAGCACCTAAATCGCTTGGCGCACTGCGCTCTTTAAACTACTTGAAACTAAATCTGTGTCTTGCGAGATGGATGGCGAACTTCACACAGTTTTACTTTAATACATATATTTCGAGCAGGGTAGTGCTTGCCATTAACAAAACTATCACTGCGTCCTTCATCACTAGAGCTGTAATTCCCTTCCCTTATACATTAGACACACTTAGAGACCCTTCCAAAGCTGCGTTCCACACACTACCGGCAATAGCTTTTTCCAAAAGCTTTATCTGGAACGATGCCTATAGCAGCTGTATTTGCCGAAAGCGCGATCCACACTTGGAACTCAGCCAAGCCAACTTGCGCCGCGTACAAACCACTAGGTCGCGGTGTACTTCGTTCAGCCTGGTAGTACCCAATACCGGCACATACGACGCCGGTCTATACAGGACACAACACGCAGCCCGCCGCGTCAGGCTAGTTATTACGGTGGCTCCACCTCTTCTCTCCGCAAGCTAGAGGTCACTTTGCGGTCTAACTTTCCCCTCAGTGGCACCGTGCTTGGCCTTTTAAAGCTAGCCGCGCCAAGGCTCCTCTAGTAACCAGTTACTATTTTGTGTGAGGTATCGAACCAAGACAACCATTGAAGCCAGGTCGATCGCTCAAGATATTAACAAATCTATGTAAAGTAACTGATTAGTCTGTATATCCGTCCACAGTGTGGTTAACCGGTGCTAGCTGACGTGTCATCATAACACAAAGGCATGAACAGTTAAAAGTTAATTAACTCCTACTTACGAATTTAGGTGACAAAGAGGTTGTATACAACGCACTTTGTTTATGTGTATTTATAAAGAATTAAAAATCTAAAAGTTGCTGGCGCAGTATGTATTCAAACTGATCCGTTGATCATTACTTAAATCAAACACACACACACACACACACACACACACACACACACACACACACACACACACACACAATTATCCCCCTACATTTGAACAACAAGTAGGAAGGCTCATATGGCTCTGAGCACTATGGGACTTAACTGCTGAGATCATCAGTCCCCTAGAACTTAGAACTACTTAAACCTAACTACCCTAAGGACATCACACACATCCATTCCCGAGGCACGATTCGAACCTGCGACCGTAGTGGTCGGGCGGTTCCAGACTGTAGCGCCTAGAACCGCTCGGCCACCCCGAACGGCAGCAAATAGGAAGGAAAATTATAATTATCTAGTTGCAAATCGATTTAGACTGATATAATAGAAATCTGCCAAGGACAGTACTTCTACTTATGGCATGTATCGGTTAGAAAAATGCACCGTTGATTACTGATATCATTCGTGATCGATTTACAACAAGATAAATAAATTATGTTTCTGCGACTGGTTGCTACATTCTGTATAATTTTATATTCCACGGACGCTGCACAGAAAGGGAACCTTATGAAGCCCAACATTCAAGTACGAAGGACGTCAGTACATTATCCGCCACAGATCTTTGCAGCCCGATTTTGACGTAAGGAGTACAGAACGACCTATTTATCATCTCCGGATAACAGGTCTAAAATTTATGACTGTAAAGTGGTTAGAGCTGTACTGTTCAGACTTTACTTGCGGCTCGTAAAGAAAAGAAGGTGGAGTGTTTCGACTGATTTCTTAAGGTGGTTGTAGATGACCAACTTAGTCCGATACTGCATCTTACAAATGATGAAGCTTGGTCCACCTTTTTGGCCATTTTAATAGCCTGACTAATCTCTACTTGTCCATTGAAAACCCTCACGTTGTGCACTAAATTCCTCTTGAGCGTAAAAATGTCAGGCTTCAGTGCGCATTGTTTGGCAATCGAATTATTATCCCGATGACAGTACAGACGTTTGTCTCCACATTTTTGAAAATTTACACACTCTCAGTTACCAGAACATGAAAGGCAGTGCTGATTTTTCGACCAAGGCAGAGCTAAGTGCCACGCTCGTCATCAGTAGCTGTCTCTTACTCATGAAGCATTCACAGAAGACCACAGAAAGCAAATATTTGTAGCGTTTTCCTTCGTCAGACTGTATGGCTTATGACTTTTGTCAATGAAGATTCGATAAAATCTATGTGGCCTGTCATAATAACGTGTACGTAATTTTTGAACTCCATTCGTAGAAGAATCACCAAATCTAGTAAAGAGACTGACCCTATTCCCTACAAGATAGGACTGACGGAGAACATCGAAAAAGTTATGTATTATGGCAAAGTAGGGGAGAGGATGTCGCGGTTAGTGTGGCAATCATGTTGCGACGAGATCTTTCCACGAAATTTTAATCACTTACTTTCTCCTCAGAATGCGAAACTATTCTCATGACTCCCACCTATAGAGGCAGCCCTCGTATGGAAAGATCTAGATTTTTATTTTTCCCACATGATATTAGCGAATGGAAATGTCGAGAAATAGTCTGAAGGTGGTTCGGAGAAAAGAATAAATAAGTTGATACTTACATTTAAAAACTTAAGTACAAACATATTAACTTTCAAAAAATAATTTTTTCCTAAGAAACTAGATATCTTAGGAAACGATTAATATTTCATTTCTACAAATAAGTTAACAATAGTTATGACATATTAACTATATGTCATTTGTAAATGTATCTAAATCGAGACAAGCAAAATAAATGCCTGATACAAAAGGTACAACAAATTAAATCTACTTTAACAAATTTAATTTATTATTTCATAAATCAAGCACGTAAGTGTGAATTGCACAGTACTCATCAAGATGAATATGTTGAGATACGGCCATGAAAAGACTGCCAAACTGGGGCGAGCGCCCAGAATTGTGTACATTTAACCTAACTTTAGCGGGCTAATACTTCTTAAGAGTAGTTACTATATAAATTACCTGAAGGTAATAGAGTTAGACAAACTTGAATTCTTAACCACGGCTGGTTACATTAGATATGATTTGTGACTTTTACTGGGCAAAGATTGACTGTTAAATGGTTGGAATATGCTGAGTAAAAATTACACCTAGTCTACCTGGTGCACCAGGTGTTGATCCATTACCAGTAATTTTATTTGGATCTGGTGCAAGTCTTTGACACTTAAGTTAATGCCCTACGAGTTACGGTATACGAGGAGGTAAGTTAAGGATGCACTTTAATACTGAAAAAGTTTCATTTGATAGTAACATTTTTAATTCATTCCTTCCAATATTTGGGGATTCTTCTTCAGCCATTATATCCATATTCAGCCTTTTAAAGAAAGAATTAAAAACAAATCAAATTACAATGAAAGTAATAACGATTAAGATCTATGAGAAAGTAATATGTGTAGTCTTGAAAACTGTGAGGTTGATGTACAGTGGATTACTGAAAACATTTTCTAGGTGAATGACTGGGACAAAGGCGAGTTTCGAGAGGAACTGACACGAATACAGGATGTAAGATGAGTATTCTGAAGGGCCAAAAGACGGAATGCAAGTGGTCAGAGGCCGGTAGGGTCGCAGTTATGCAGGGGCAGAGTGAGTTGGAGCCTGCATTTGGACAGGAGGAAGTAGGGCAGCTTATAGTTGAGGTGATGTGTAGGTCTCAGGAATGATTTAATGGGCAGTGGTGATGTGAGGAAGTTGTAGCATTTCTGTGTAACGTTTATGTGCAACTGTGTAACCTTTCTGTGGAAAGTTCTAACTGTAGCGTGACTGTGCTACTTTCTAAATGTGACCTGATACCTGTGGATGAAAGTGTAACTCGTTCGCACAAAACCTTCTTCATGATTGCTACTCTCCACTCTAATATGTGATACTCATATGCCAGAATGAGTATTGCATAACTTACTGTTTATTATGTGAACTTTATTACGTTAGACTTGAAACAATAATTTGCAGAGCGTTTCTCGACTTTAATAACTAATGATTTAATCATGAAAACCAATTATATGTGAATCATGATACTCCATAACTTACCCAGCAGTAATCAAGATTTAGCAGCGTTAACTGTACTATTCTAAATACATGTCTAGTTACTGATAATATTTTGGAATTACGCAGAAACAGACGAATGTTCTACGCTCTAACGAATCAACGAATTGCTTGACACGACTCTAAAATGAAACATTACCTACGCAACGAGATATCTGTTCTGATACCTGAAGTAAATCGCGTTATTGCATGCAGAGTTTGAATAAATAACACTATTACGTCATGTACTGGTCTCCAATGTCTATTACATAAATCACGCTGAAGTGCAGTGCATTTATGTATGATAACGAAACAAATCAAGCTGCTTTGCACTGCGTATAAGAGTGATTATGGCAAGTAAGTTTTTACTAATAAAAAGTAAGTATAGAGTGCTCGGCACAAAGTAAACTGAATTCTATCTCAGAAGAACCTTTTTGTATTAAAACTAAGGAAACATACACTGTTAAGGAGTTCTCTTGAGATTGCCAATTATTATTATCGTCAACACAAGAATTCAGATGTTATCTGTAGTAATAATATGTAATTATGAAATAATGTGATGGTTGAAAGTCCAGTATTAATATTACAAGTTATATTTAACTGTGATGTCATTGAGCCGTGCGGGGTAGCCGCCTAAGCTTAGGGACCGATGACCTCAGCAGTTTGGTCCCATACGACCTTACCACAAATTTTCCAAAATGTTATTAGCTAAATAGTTGGCAGCTGGGGGACAAATAAATACAACAAAAAATAATCTTATTCTGTGAGGTAACCAAGTGGTAATCTTGCAAGGAATCTACTATGACTATTTCAGTTGTCGTTTCGCACAAGTTTTCCTCATTTCCTCATACTATTCAACGCACAAAAACATCGGCTTCCCAGGAGTTCGCAGTTGCCTGCAGAATCGTATTTCTCCTGTTACTTGCCACTAGAAGAGGCGTTTCAACTGCTGCCATCTGTGCGTGGCGACTCGACGCTCAGGGCGCTTGCTTAGTCCCTACCCGCTGGTGTGCGCGCGGGCTGGCGGACGCGATTATAGTCGCGCTGCTACGGTGTTATGAGCGGCCAGGCGGCAGTCCGCGATCAATACCCGCCGGCACCCAGACCACTACCCGGCCGGTGCCTTTGCAAAGAAGCCGATGCTCTGCAATTCTCGCCCGTATCACGTGTGTACACCACGGCAAGACGCGGCCTCTCTCACATAAAGATCTTAGAGCAGTCCCAACAAGTTATATGTCACATTCTTCCTACCTTACCACCGTGGGATGCAATGGAGCAATTTTTAACTGATCGTTGGTGCATACTCATTTAATATTTCTTCGTTCCCAAAACTTATGCAGCAAGAGAATTTCAGCATCGTTCCTTAAATAGACCGCAGTTTCTGGCCTTTTCTGAATGCTCCGTATTTACTGCTATTCACGTCGTTAGTTCTGATTTTTCTTCGATGTCTTTTTATTTCCGAAATCTTATCACTGTTTAAATTCGTTGATAGTTAAACTTTACTGAAATCTCCTTCAGTCCTTTGTCATACTGTATAAGATTTATCTCCTCATCTGTGCCATTTCATTTATGGTTCTTATTCTGTTTTAATTTCTCCACCGCTCTGGAGCAGCAGACGATGATCAACGGCTGGAATAAATTTTCAGACTTCCGTTATACAGTATTACTCAGCTGTATATCAAAGCTATGAATGGCGTTCAATAAGTAACGCATCCCTTTTTTCTAAGTGAAGGTTGGTTTTATTCAGGGTTCCAGTACATCGTATTGCCTGCCGTAGTGGCCGAGCGGTTCTAGGTGCTTCAGTTCGGAACCGCATGACTGCAACGGTCGCAGCTTCGAATCGTGCCTCGGGCATGGATGTGTGTGATGTCCTTCGATTAGTTAGGTTTAAGTAGTTCTAAGTCTAGGGGACTGATGACCTCAGATGTTAAGTTCCATAGTACTCAGAGCCTTTTCAATCACTTTGAAGTACATCGTATTATTCCCCATTCTTTTGGCTAAAAAAAAAAACTATTTTTCTTCAAAACCTCCATTCAATCCAATACCCTTACGCTTTCTAACTCGGAAGGCCTCTGTGATCGCACTGTGGTATTCTACTGGTCAAAGATGCAGACATCTTCTTGCTGCATGAATAGCCTCCCCTTCACCCACCTACTGCTTCCTTCGCAGTGCATCCTTCATTGGACCAAACAGTTGGAAGCCGTAAAGATGAGGAAGAACAGTCTAATGAACTTTTATGAGCTGCTCTCGTGCGCGGACTTGAGTGAGGCCTTGCGATGTCATGGAGAAAGAGAAGTTCCGTTGCATTTTTGTGGCAACAAATACGCTGAAGCCGTTTCTTTTTCCTGAGGGTAGCGCATTATGCTTCAGAGTTGAATGTTTTGCCGGCCGGAGTGTCTGAGCTGTTCTAGGCACTTCTGTCTGGAACAGCGCGACCGCAACGGTCGCAGGTTCGAATCCTGCCTCGGGCATGGATGTGTGTGATGTCCTTAGGTTAGTTAGGTTTAGGTAGTTTTAAGTTCTAGGGGACATATGACCTCAGATGTTAAGTCCCATAGTGCTCAGAGCCATTTGAACCATTTGGTTGATTGTTGCACCATCAGGGAGGACACCAAAAGAGAATAACCCCTTCAGAGACCCAGAGGATCGTCGCTGTCACTTTATCATCTGAGGGTGTGATCTTAAAATTATCCTTAGGAGAGGATGGTGCTGGACAACTCCATGGATTGTCGTTTTATTTCTGGTCCGATGTGATTAAACCGTGTTTCAGCGCATGTAACGATATTCTACGCAAGCAGTTCGACACTGATGGTCCTTCGTTGCCCTTTATGGTCTTTTGTTACGCGGCGAGAAGCCCAGCGGCAAACAACTTGAGTACTCATACTGGTCGATAAGTGTGTCAGCACTACCATCAGAGAGGCGTCCAGGTGAGTAGCGAGTTGTTTGACTTCGATCCGTCGGTCACCGCGGGAGAAAGTGTCCGCACTTCCGAATTCTACACGAGTCACAGCTGTGTGCAGCCGCTCGACACGAAGGGGATCGGACAGGTTTGTGCGACACTGCTGCGACGATAACAGACGCCTCGCCCAAAGACTTACCGAGATTTTTTCACTGCCAGTTTCCATAGACATCCTACAAGCGCCTATGAATATCTGCGACGCTCTGGTTTTTCGCCCAAAGAAAGTCAATGACAGGTCTCTGCTTGGAACGCACTTCCCTCTATTACAGAAGCCATTTTGAAGACAGCGTATATTGCCGCTACCTGTCGGAACTTCAAGAAACTATAGAGGCTGAAGCGGGAATATTCCACGATGTCCCTCAACAAACTCCGCATTATTTAAACCGAAATTGTCCGAGAAAAAAAAGTGTGTCGCATTACTTATTGAAGGCCCTTCGAATTTAATGAGCTGATTCAGCCTCACAATTTGCCCATTATCAGAGATCTGTGTAAAAAGTAAAATAAATAAATAAGTAAACAAATAAAATAGTAAAAATATAGAAATGTATACATTTGATTACACAGTTGAGTGGATTTACGTCATGAACTACAGAATATTCATGAATATAGTTTCACCTCCAGATACACAATTATATCCTCCTCATTTTGAGAGAGACAAAATTTACGATACTGCTGGAACACCTACATTCAAACGGGGATAGTTTTAGAGCAGGGAGTGTGAGCCGTGGCTGGCTCATGTTTTGCATTGCCTTAAACCTCGGTTGCTATTCTGTGTTTAGTCTCCCGTGGTTATCGCGATTATGCTGTTAATCTCTCTCTCCACGAGTGGCAGCAGCGGTGTGTATCGATATTCGCACCTTGTACTATCTTTGGCCTGGCACTTATAGCGTGCAACCAGTTGGTCGGTTGGCGTGGAGCCGCGAGGAAATCTCCGCAGCGGGTAGTTTGGCCAGGGCCGCTGGCGGCGTCCAGTGCGGTCACAGTGTGTGGTGCTGTTCCCTTTGCTACGAGGTGCGTGGCTCACCGATCTTGGACGCGAAAGTTGAGTTTTGACTTAATCTACCAGCAAGTCACGACTGTTCACATTGTGTCGTTCGGATTTCGTTGTCGTCTGTTGGGACAGTCCCGCGAGCAACTGTACTTCGTTATTTTGAATTGAAGTGCACCAGCGCAATCTTCTGCCTTGTGGCCGTTAATGTTCCAGTTACCTGCTCTGTCAGTTGACGTAATTTCAGGCTGTGTATTTTCCTCATCGGTTTGTCACTGTTCAGCACGGTGTGTAGTCTGACAGCTCAATGTATAATTGGTTGAGGACGCCAATACTTTCTATATTGTTCCATTGAACTCCCTGTTGTTTGCTGGTTGGGTGGAGCAGAAGTGATCTTGGCGGTGGGTCCGTTGACTGTCTGTCGGTTGTCGTCTGATTGAGAATGGTTGGGCTGACTGCCTGTCACACCTAAGCGAGCGTTAGTGTTTGAATTCGAGGCCGACCCTCGGAAACTTCTGAGTGCCGTTGGGTGTACTGCCTTTTCTTATTTGTCCTTGTTGTTTGTATTGTATGGCTTCTAGGCGATTTTTAAATTAAGGTTGTTTTGCTCTTAATATGTAAGTTTGTTTGGGCCTTCAGCCTAATTTAAAGAACTGCTTTAAGTAAGGCCTTTGGCCTTTATAATAGAGTAATTTTGTTGAGTGTTAAGTGATACCCTTCAGTCGATTTTGAATTAAAGTTGTTTTCCTCTTAAGGTGTCAGATTGAATGAGCCTTCAGCCTAATTTAAAGAACTGTTTTAAGTAAGGCCTTTGGCCTTTTCAAAACATTAATTTTGTTGGGTCTTAAGTGATGGGCCGTCAGCCGATTTTTGAATTAAAGTTGTTTCGCTCTTAAGGCGTCAGATTGTTTGGGCCTTCAGCCTGATCAAATAACTGTTTTAATATAAGGCCTTTTGCCTTTTAAAAATTTTGATTTTGGTTTGAGTCTTAAGTTACTGGCTTTCAGCTGATTTTAAATTAAAGTGGTCTTGGCCTTAAGGCATGAGATTATATGGCGTATTCAGCCGGTTATTAAGTTCCAAAAATTAATGCTGTGTGTGTTTTTTTAATTTTCTTGTCACTTGTAATGTTTGGTCAAATAAATAAAGTTGTATGTTCGAGTGTAACTGACAGCCGCTTATTTTGGCCCCTTTCCACAATTTAAACTACCTGTCTAACTACCTAAACTAAACCCGCAGGACACTGCGGGTTTAGTAGGGCGTCTCAGAGTGGTATATTGACATTAGTTTTCTATCTAAGCACGCAGAGCATCTGTTGTAACATTAAGCTGTCAAATTAGAAAATCAGTATTATGCTTTCAGGTACTCGATACGTTCTCAAGATACAGTCCGACATGTTTTCTGTTCTTTAAAAAAATTGGTCATGAACCGACGTCTCCCATTCTCCCTTCTTACTGGTTGAAGCTCATACCGCTTCGCAATGTTACACTTACGTACACGGGATGTTTAAAACAAATGTATCACATTCCTGTATGGGGTAGCATTAGTCAAAACTAGAAGTTCCTGTACCACATTTAATGAAGGGCCTGTTATACTTGTGATGAGTAATGTACAGTATTTGGTGGTGTAAGCAGGGTTTACAAGAGACGGCATAACACATCGACCCAAACCGCGCGAGTGCGTTTATACACGGCAGAGAACTACTCCATTTTCTACGGATCATGCGACAGTAATTGCCGCGTTTAAATGGAGATGAATTCGTCGAGGAGTTCATGTAAACGCCCTAACCGTTCAACCAGACCTGAATTCGTTGGATTTCTGGGTTTTACGGAGATTTAGAGACTTCGGTGTACGTCCAATTCACTAACAGTCTGCAGACGTTACAGGAGCTTGTTAGCAATACATGTGACGCAGATCGAATGGAAACAGCCGCCTTTGAAAGAGTGCGTGATTCACTGTGAAAAGGGCTGAGGTGTAGTGTCTGGTTCTGATTATGACTTGCTAAGTAGGCGCATGTTGACTGTGACAGTCATGGCTACTTTGTAAGGATTTTTTGCACTGTGGTATTCGTTATTAAAAACGGGCACTTGCACTGCAGCTTCAGTAGATCAGGCGTGAGAACGAGCCAGTTTGTTCTAAACTAGTCGCCAAACATACATGGGATTGGCAAAATAATGCGAACAGTGGTTGTAATTGGAAGGTTGTGTTTGACGGTCAACAACGCAGGTTAAGGCACGTGTCGACCTGGACTGTGCGTGTTCAGTACGGATTAGGCATCACTGCAGGTTGTTTACAAGTAGTACACACATTGTATTTGCATTCAGAGGCCGAAGTCGACGTGCAGTGAAAGGCCTAACAGAGTTCCAAAGAGGGCAGATTGTGAGGGGCCCGAGTAGCTTGAGCATTAGTAAACAAAACAGCTAGCTTGTTGAATGTTTCAAGAGCAACAGTTTCAACAGTCATGACAGCCTACACAAAATATGGGAAGGCATCATAGTGATAACGTAATAGTGGGCGCAAAAGAAAACTATATGACTGACATTGTCGTACGCTAACACTGTCAAAATAATACTAAACTACGGCGGGTAAAGTGACTGCAAGGGTCAATAGCCATCATCGAGACCCGTATCTACCGACACTGTCCGCCAAGAACTCCATACAGCAAATATTCGTGGACGAACTGTTGTACCGAAACCTTTAGTGACGGCAATCAACGCAGAGAAGCGTAGGATATGGTGTCAGAAGCACAATCCTGGATGGCTGATCAGCGGAAACACGTCACGTGGTCGTTACTTCCAACATCAGGCCGGATTTTTACGTCTGGAGAATGCCAAAAGATGTCTGCAATCCTGATTGCTTGATTCGAACGGTTAAGCATGATGTGTGATGGTGTGGGTAGCCATATCATGGTATTCTGCTGTCCCATCGTTACTCTCAAAGACCGTATTACAGCCAACGATTATGTGTACATTTTAGATGATCAGGTGCAACCCATAATTCAAATGATGTTCCTCAACAATAATGCCATATCTCAGGACGATAATGCACCCATTCACAAAGTCAATGGTATGAGGAGCATGCAGCTGAGCTGCAGTATTCCCTGCCAGCACAGTCCCTGGACTTGAACTTTATCGAACTCTTGTGGGCTGTATTGGAGTGCAGCCTCTGGAGCAGATTTCCGCCTCCCTCGTCTCTACAAGAGTTAGAAGATGTTCTGTTCGAAAAGTGGCAAAACGTACCACTGGAGACTATACAATGATTATACGCCAGTATTCCAAGAAGTATAGCAGCTGTATTACGGGCAAATGGGGGTCCAATTCTTTATTAATAAACCATTCCCAAGTAAGTACAGGTGTTCACATTATTTTGCCTATCCTCTGGATGTACTGCGGCTCACAAATTTATTAATAAACGCTTTATGAAATATTTCAAAAGATTGCTCGTCTGTTGTCAACAAACTATTAACACTGAAAAAAATGAAATAAAATTGTCCAATGACGAAAAACAGCAGAACCCGTCCTGGCTGCTAAGAGTGTTAACGCGTTGCTTCGGGAAACAGGGAGACAAGCCTGCTCCGGATCGAATACACCTCACGGATTAACGACGACAGCCAGCCTGGATGTCGTTTCCAGGTTGTTCCCCACATATAACTAGGTAAATATCTGACTGGTGACTAGGTCCCGCCTCATACACACGCTGCGCTAATATTTAGTAAACGTGCTCACGCACGAACATGAGATTTACTACACTACTGGCCATTAAAACTGCTACACCACGAAGATGACCTGCTACAGTCGCGAAATTTAACCGACATGAAGAAGGTGCAAATGATTAGCTTTTCAGAGCATTCACGCAAGGTTGGAGCCGGTGGTGACACCTACAACGTGCTGACATGAGGAAAGTTTCCAACCGATTTCTCATAAACAAACAACAGTTGACCGGCGTTGCCTGGTGAAACATTGTTGAGATGCCTCGTGTAAAGAGGAGAAATGCGTACCGTCACATTTCCGAATTTGATAAAGGTCGGATTGTAGCCTATCGCCATCGCGGTTTATCGTATCTCGACATTGCTGCTCGCGTTGGTCGAGATCCAATGACTGTTAGCAGAATATGGAATCGATGGGTTCCCGAGGATAATATGGAACGCCGTGCTGGATCCCAACGGCCTCGTATCACTAGCAGTCGAGATGACAGGCATCTTATCTGCATGGCTGTAACGGATCGTGTAGCCACGTCTCGATCCCTGAGTCAGTAGATTGGGACGTTTGCAAGACAACAACCATTTGCACAGTTCGACGACGTTTGAAGCAGCATGGACTATCTATCAGCTCGGAGACCATGGCTGCGGTTAGTCTTGACGCTACATCGTAGACAGGAGCGCTTGCGATGGTGTACTCAACGACGAACCTAGGGACACGAATGGCAAAACGTCATTTTCTCGGATGAATCCAGGTTCTCTTTACAGCATCATGATGATCGCATCCGTGTTTGGCGACATCACTGTGAACGCATTCGTCATCGCCATACTGGTGTATCACCTGGCGTGATGGTATGGGGTGCCATTGGTTACTCGTCTCGGTCACTTCTTGTTCGCATTGATGGCACTTTGAACAGTGGACATTTCAGATATGTTACGACCCGTGGCTCTACCCTCCATTCGATCCCTACGAAACCCTACATTTCAGCAGGATAATGCACGACCGCATGTTGCAGGTCCTGTGTGGGCCTTTCTGGATGCAGAAAATGTTCGAATGCTGTCCTGGCCAGCACATTCTCCAGATCTCTCACCAACTGAAAACGTCTGGTCAAGGTGGCCTAGCAACTATTCTTGATGAACTGTGGTATCGTGTTGAAGCTGCATGGGCAGCTGTATCTGTACACGCCACGCAAGCTCTGTTTGGCTGAATGCCGAGGCGTATCAAGGCCGTTATTGCGGCCAGAGGTGGTTGTTTTGGGTACTGATTTCTCAGGATCTATGCACCCAAATTGCGTGAAACATGTCAGTTCTAGTATAATATATTTGTCCAGCGAATACCGGGTTTTCATCTGCATTTCTTCTTGGTGTAGCAGTTTTAATGGGCTGTAGTGTACATACGTAGACAGATCGGGTGCACATCTCGGGGGAGAGGAGGGAGGGGGAGGGTTCCGTTATGAGGTGAATTTGGCCACCAGGTACCTTCAACTTTGACAAAACTTATAGACCCCATAGGGAAACGGGAACAGGGAAAAGAAGAAGAAAATGGAAAACAGCAAGCTCATTACGGTGGTATAAACGCCAGGAAAGAAGGATTTTCTTATTATATCATTTATGTACTGTGAAAACGTCGTTCAAATGGTTCAAATGGCTCTGTGCACTATGGGACCTAACAGCTGAGGTCATCAGTCCCCTATAACATAGAACTACTTAAACCTAACTAACCTAAGGACATCACACACATCCATGCCCGAGACAGGACTGGAACCTGCCACCGTAGTGGTCGCACGGTTCCAGGCTAAAGCGCCTACAACCGCTCGGCCACTCCGGCCGGCAAAACGTCGTATTTTATTATTTAATAAAAACCCGAAGAAAGTAATCGATACTTTAACGTATATATCATATGAAACGTTACCCGTTTTTAAAGCTGTTTAAATCACTTTCATTTAAGCTGCAAAATACTAACGCGAATTCTTTACATACGAATGGAAAAACTGGTAAAAGCTGACCTAGGGGAAAATCAGTTTGGATTCCGTAGAAATATTGGAACACGTGAAGCAATAGTGACCCTACGACGTATCTTAGATGAAAGATTAAGGAGATGCAAACCTACAGGGAGCGAAAGGCTATTTACAATTTGTATAAAAACCAGATGGCACTTATAAGAGCCGAGGGATATGAAAGAGAAGCAGTGGTTGGGAAGGGAGTGAGACAGGGTTGTAGCCTCTCCCTAATGTTATTCAATCTGTATATTGAGCAAGCAGTAAAGGAAACAAAGGGACATGGAGAAGAAATAAAAACTTTGAGGTTCGCCGATGACAATGTAATTCTGTCAGAGACAGCAAATGACTTGGGAGAGCAGTCGAGCGGAATGGAAAGTGTCTTGAAAGGAGGATGTAAGATGAACATCAACAAAAGCAAAACGAGGATAATGGAATGTAGTCGAATTAAGTCGGATGATGCTGAGGGAATTAGATTAGGAAATGAGACACTTAAAATAGTACAGAAGTTTTGCTATTTGGGGAGCAAAATAACTGATGATGGTCGAAGTAGAGACGATATAAAATGTAGACTGTCAATGGCAAGGAAAGCGTTTCTGAAGAAGAGAAATTTGTTAACATCGAGTATAGTTTTAAGTGTCAGGAAGTCATTTCTGAAAGTATTTGTATGGAGTGTAGCCATGTATGGAAGTGAAACATGGACGATAAATGGTTTGGACAAGAAGAGAATAGAAGCTTTCGAAATGTGGTGCTACAGAAGAATGCTGAAGATTAGATGGGTAGATCACATAACTAATGAGGAGGTGTTGAATAGGATTGGGGAGAAGAGGAGTTTGTGGCACAACTTGACTAGAAGAAGGGATCGGTTGGTAAGTCATGTTCTGAGGCATCAAGGGATCACCAATTTAGTATTGGTGGGCAGCGTCGTGGGTAAAAATCGTAGAGGGAGACCAAGAGATGAATACACTAAGCAAATTCAGAAGTATGTAGGTTGCAGTAGGTGCTGGGAGATGAAGAAGCTTGCACAGGGTAGAGTATCATGGAGAGCTGCAGCAAACTAGTCTCAGGACTGAAGACCACAACAACAACAACAACAACATAAGATTCTCAAAAGAATTAAGGTAATATGAATTTGAGCGTCTGCCATACTCCATTGGGCAATAATTGAAGACTGGGAATGTTACCAAATTATACCTTTATCTTGCATCGTCATTCATTTACGTAGCAATGAAACGTCCGACAAGTGTCGAAAAAAAAGTTGACACTTTCTTCCCGTCATCCTGGATGCTTTTCATTGGACTTGCAGATCTTCAGAAAAGTGTATGCCGTCTGTGAGGGTTTATCACCGTCTGACACATATTTGGCAATCTGTATATAAGTCTACCGAAGACACCATGTGGTATCGTTTCCCATTATTCAATGAGAGAGATGCAGAGTTCTTGGAGGGTCTGCAGCGGAACAGAACGACAAAGAACACATCTGTCAACCATTTTCCACTCAGACGCGAGTTGGTTTAGGTCGGGACTCACTTATATCAACGTTTTGCAACACATCCCTGGTGACTCCCGCCGCATGGGCCCTGACATTATCGTGCGAGACAGTAACTAAGGCCACCACCGTATGCTGTAGCCACCACATAGTTCAACTAGAAATGTTCGATGTCCTACATGGATACAAGGCGCCCGCGGACAACGACAAGTTCTGTACGGCTGTCAACACTGATTTGGCCTCATATCATCACCGAACCTTGGCCGAATCAGTTGATTACCTAAACAATGTTTAGCAATTGCCGCTCACCACGGTGTATGCACAGGAGATTTCGATTCGCCTCCGAATAGCAAGTTTCGCTTGCGACGAAGTTGCCAGTTGACATCGTCTGGGTCGTAAAGTTCCTTTTCTTGCTGTCTGACCGGACACAATGGCCCTTCTGAGATCATCTTTCAGTGCTCTGACGGTAGCCATAAGACGCCGCAATCGCAAGATATCGATCTTCACGTGAGGTTGTAATGCGGCGGCGACCTTGTCCAACTCGCCCTGTGTACTGAACTGTCTCCCTATAGCGTTTCCACAAGCTATGGGCGACAGATGGAGAGACACTGGCATCTGCACCGACACGACGGGAAGTCCATCCTTCTTGCAACAAACATACTGCCGTAGCAACTCGTTCTAATAGTAAGGTGATACATCACTTGTACTCTTTTGAATAAAGCTTCCACAAATGACAGCTGCCGACTGTGGGACTTAGTATAGAGCACTTGGGTACCGGTACTCACTTCTGTAATGTATAAAAGATCCGATTGACGGCAAATGATGTTAGCTCTCGCATACGTTGAAAACCAAGTGAAATCTGGTTTCGCAAGACAGAGCGGATCACGTTGTGGAAAGGGGCCCAAATCAGTTGCTGCTAGTTGCATAAACATACAAACTTTATTTGCTAAAAACATTTAACCACGCATGCCGTTAAAAGAATCAGAAACAATACGGTTGAAGGCCAGAACACAAGTTATTAAAATTGTGTTAAGGAATACACACGGCTGAAAACCTTACTTACAAAATAGAAGAACTGAGGGCTTAAGGCCTGGAGAACAAGAACTCCAGTAAGGAAATTGTAAAAGGTTTTACCTTTTAAATTTTAATTTAAATAGGCTGAAGGCCTAATCTTAAAATATTTTACGTAAGGTTCAGCCGAAGGCCATATACTGAACATAGAACAACTCAAGGCCTAAGGGCTGGCTATCAAATTAAGATAGGAAATTTTTGAAATTTCAGTTTTTTTTGGACGGCTGAAGGCCGTATCTTAAAATACTTCAGATGAAGTTTGGCTGAAGGCGACATACTGAACATTAAAACAAACTAAATTAATACACTGCTGCAGGCCTCGCACAGTATTCGAGACAAAAGAAATTCACAATCTCAAACCACGGAACAGTGGTGCTCAGAAGTGTTCCAAGGCGAGATAGGCAGACAAGCACAACACTAAATAATCGGGTGACAGCATGACCTAGGGACGGCTGAAGAACGAACCAACAACCTAATCAATTGCCTTCCACCTGACCAACGGCACAACAACCGAAAATATCAGCGAGTTCAAAGATCGCAGCAGCACTGCATCTTGATAATTGGCATCTAAACACACTCAAGGCACAATAACCACTCAAAAAAAAAAAAAGAAGGAGGAGAACCACAACAAGCTGTCGAACTACACGTTGTGCCAGACAGCATCAACACGGCGAGGGAAACACACTGCCAGAAAAATATGCAAGTAGTGGGGGAAGTAACCGGAACGTTAACGGCCACAAGGCAGAAGACACCGCTGGTACACTTCATTAATAAGTTACAATCATTTCAATAGTTAAACACCATACAGGAAGACGGGTGCAAAATTTGCCGTTTCCAGCACACCATACGTTGTTGCTTGTGGGAATAGCCCAGGAAGCAACAACTGGCAATGAAAGAAGAGATGTCACAGCAGTTGAGGTTTCATAACAGGTTAACTGATTACTCAACTCCAGAGTACAGGTTCGGTGGGCGACAAAGTTAGCAGCTCTCGCAGAGCGCCTCACAACTCCGACTCCATGTGCAAGCCGCCAGCGGCCCTAGTCCGACCACACGCCATGGAGACTTCCTCGCTGCTCTCTCGCAACCGACCGACTACTCACACACTCCACCACACGGAAATACAGCGGTCACACCAAACATGTTACAGCAGTACTAGTATCGATAAACGCTGCTGCTACCACTGACGGAGGCAAGTGAGCAGGAGGTAGCTGAGGGAGCAATAAGGCGCATGTCGATGGGGAGAAAATGCCAATAAAGAAAAGAAAATGGCACCGGCGAGAGCTGGCCACGGCTCACGAAGATCTCAGGGTATCCAATAAGACCACAGGTACCGTCTGTGTCAAAATTGACTGTCCAGTCACTTTAATGCGAGCACCTGTGTAAATCCTGAATAACCACCTTTTGCATCGCTGACCGAGATGTGCAGGAAGAGAGCCCATGGGGTTCTGTGAGGTACCGACAGGGATGTGGATCCATGACGACTCCAGCGTGCTATGTTTCTCGGTTTAGGATCCGTGGCGCTAACAGCCCGATCGAGGATGCCCTACAGAGGAGTAATTACACTCAACCTGGCTCTCTTCGAACCACCCACGTACACTGTGAGGTGTGTGACGCGTGCTATTGTCCTTATGGTAGATGCCATCGTGCTGAAGAAAAACAAGTGCAAACAATTTTGTTGGAAGAACATCCGCAACTGAGCATTATAGCAGATGTTGAAAATACCGCTTCAGTTGTAAATTACTTTATTTTCATACGACCTGTTTGGTACTGTTATAAGTCCATCCTCAGGTGTCGTAGCTGTGCTGTGGTCCCCGAGCGCCGCGTGAACCAGGCGCGGTGTGCTGAGCAGCACACCACACCAGGTACACCTGGCGATTGGGGACCACAGCACAGCTACGACACCACTCGTGTGAAAATAAAGCAATTTACAACTGAAGCGGTATTTTCAACCTCTTCAAAAACAATTGCGTATAGGGGTGGATGTGGGCGCCAAGGGTATATGCATACCTATGTTGAGCTTTTTTGCCTTCCATGATGACAAGATCATCCACTAGGCACCACAACATTTCTCAGACCGCAATGGTTCCTCATCCGGCCGGGACCCTTCCGAGGATTGTTGCAGCGTACTTACTTTATGACGGTTCGCGCCATACGCACCAATGGCCATCTGTCCCACTGAGAATAAATGTGATTCACCTGAAAAGGCAACCTGTCGCCACACAGTAGACGTCCAATTGTGGTATTAGCGCGTAAATTTCATTCTGCATCACCGATGAACACCAGTCAGCATTTGTTAAATAACTAGGCTGCAGGGGCCCATACGCAGCAACGTTCGGTGAACGGTCTTCGAGATGACACTGCTGGTAGCCCCCTAGTCCATTTGGGAGTTCCGTTGCTCAACAGTTGCACGTCTATTCGCCCGCACACTTCTCTGCAGCCGTCGATCACCCCTGTCATCTACGGCCTACGGCGAAACGTAACTGCCTCGTCACCGGTTTTACAAAGCGCCATTTTGCCATGAAAGGTATACTTTGAATCTAAAATCGTCTGGGTTATGAGGCCGCGTCATATTTCCTCTAGAATAAGCTACGTTTCAACCCCTCTGCTGAGATATTCCTCAGTGTCTTCCAGTGTCCACTGTTGCATGAACACTGGTATAAAGCTGTTGCCTACACAACCGTTTTACGAGAGTGCGTGCAAAAATAAAACTACTTACGTGTTTGGGGTAAACCTTTTTTATTTTGCGACGTAGTCTCCTTATTCACTTCATCCAACGCTGTTCTAATTTGTTGATCCCTTCCGAATAATAGGAATTGTCCAAGTATGCAAAATAGCTATTAGTTGCTGCAATCACCTCCTTTTTTGTGTAAAATATTTGTCCCGCCAGCTATTTCTCCAAATTGGGGAACAATTAGTAGTCCGAGGGAGCCGGAGAATAGGGGGAATGTGAAATGAGTTTTGCCACAACTGCTGATGGGTGTACTTGTGCATTGTCGTGATGAAAAAGGACGTTTTTGGGATCCAATCGCCGGCGTTTTTCTTGCAGCTCGGTTTTCAAACGGTCCAGTAACGATGAATAATCTGTACCTGTAACGGTTTTACCCTTTTTCAGATAGTCGATGAGGATTATCCATTGCGGATCCCAAAATACAGTCGCCATAACCTCTCCGGCACAAGGAATGGTCTTTGCATTCCTTGGTGCAGATTCTCCCTTGGAAACACTTTGTTTAGATTGTTGTTTGGTCTCAGGAATATAATAGTGTATCCATGTTTCATCCACAGTGACGAAACGACGCTTAAATTACTCTGGATTCTCCTTGAGCAGCTCTAAATCATCCTTGCAACACTTTACACGATTCCGTTTTTGGTCAAGAGTGAAAACTCGCGGAACCCATCTTGCGGATAGCTTTCTCATGTCCAATTGTTTATGCAAAATATTATGTAATTGTTCATTCGAGATGTCCACAGCTATAGCAATCTCACGCATCTTAACTCTTCTGTCATCCATCACCAAATCATGGATTTTATCAATGATTTCTGGAGGCGCAACCTCCAAAGGGCTTCCAGAACGTTCAGCATCACTTGTGCCCATATGGCCACTCCGAAAATTTTTAAACCACTTAAAAACTGATCTAATCGAAGGCACAGAGTCACCGTAATATTTATCAAGCTTCTCTTTAGTCTCCTGAGTCGTTTTGCCTTCCTCGATTCACACGAATGCCAAACACAAAGAAATAGACCAATATGGTTGAGAGTTGGTGTGCGTACTTTCCAAAGATGCTACTAACTAAAAATGACCTCGATATGCGCCGGTAGATCCATCTCTCGGACTTTTTAATTGCACCTCTTTTGTAAGTCTGCTGGCTTTCGTGGCCGATGTCACTGTTTTAGCAGTACTGGACACCAGAACATCCTGAGGAAGATCCCAGCAGAGTGGTCGAAATGTCGCTTATTTTAGAGGAAATATGACTCGACCTAATAACCCAGAAGATTTTAACCTCAGTGACAACGGCCACGAAAGCCTGCAGACGTGCAAATGGTACAAATGGCTCTGAGCACTATGGGACTTAACTTCTAAGGTCATCACTCCCCTAGAACTTAGAACCGCTTAAACCTAACTTACCTACATCCATGCCCGAGGCAGGATTCGAACCTGCGACCGTAGCGGCCGCGCGGTTCCAGACTGAAGCGCCTAGAACCGCTCGGCCCCTCCGGCCGGCGCAGACGTACATGAAGTATACTTTAACCATGATGACACGTGAGAATTTCACAAACTTAGCCAGTTCGGAAACTCTTCCACCCTTGTCCCGAAAGCCAATGGTGATGGCTCTTTGGACGGCAGATAAATCGCTCTGTTTCCGCCTTACGACAAAGACTGCATTGATTTCGACGCCCCGTAGACAAGGTTTATATATCATTCAGTGCTAGTGGTTTCTCTTACCGTCTGTGAGTGTTTATTGGACGTTGACGTAGAACATATGCGATGATTACTTTAGTATTACTGGACCGTGTAGATTTAAAATACCGGATGCCGATACGCGCGTTCCCCTAATTCATTTGAGCAGTTTATTTTAAGTCTCTCTGGCTGTAGAGCGAATGGCTTTGACACCTTCGGGGTAGGAGCGAAATAGAGGAACTATTTGCTTTTGCATCGATGAAAAGGCGTTAGAAACTGAGTACAAGGCTTTGTTCACAAAAAAATGGGAGAAGAAAACACAAGCTTTTTTAAAAGAACCGTTGTGATTGAAGGAAGTCGCAAGTAACCTGCGAGAGCTATGAAACCTGCTTCTGAGCATGCCCCAGGCTGTTCGCTCATTGTTTCCTCGTTACGGTCCTCCAGAAATGAGCCGCGATGCAGGAGCCCAGAATTACGGTAGCAGACAGTACCGGTGTAATACGTGTGGGCCGCACCTTGCGGTGACCCTTCAGGGTAGGCCCTGTTGTGCTCGGCCCCTCCCGCTGGCACGTGGACGATATAATTCCGGCTGTCCGGCCGCTGGCACGGCCAGGGCCAGGGCCACGCATCTGCCACGCACCCTCGCACCCCCGCCCACGCACTGGGCTGAGACAGTGACGCACGGCCGCCGCGGCAGTGTCCGGCCGGGCTTTGTGGCCGCAGCTGCCACCCCCTTACCCCTGACCACCCTCAGCTGGCAGGCTCGCAGCTGCCCACGACGGTCAGCAGCCGCGCTGCTCACATGCAAACGTCTACACACATCAAAAAAAGTTTTGCATCACACCAGTTCCCAAAACGGTTAAAGACAGCCGTTCACTGTGGATATTGTACCACAGGCACGGTCCCTTTTACTGTTCAGAGATGTCGCTAAACCCAGCCAAAGCTGTAAACATGCATGAGCAGCCGATAAGTTCAAGTCACTCCACCACGAAGGAGCTACACGGCTCGTGTTATCTATAGTTCATCCATGCCTGGACGGTCAATACCACGGTTCGATCACGTCCGCATTCTTACTTTCTGCCAGGAAGAGCTCACAACAAGGGAAGTGAACAGGCGTCTCGGAGTGAACCAAAACGATATTCTTCGGACATGGAGGAGATACAGAGAGACAGGAACTGTTGATGGCATGCCTCGGTCAGTCCGCCCAAGGGCTACTACTGCACTGGATGATACTACTGCAGTGGGTGACGCTGCCTACGGATTATGGCTCGGAGGAACCCTCACAGCGAAGCCAACATGTTGAATAATGCTTTTCGTGCAGCCCCAGGACATCGTGCTACGATTCATACTGTATACAATAGGCTGCATGATGCGCAACTTTACCCCCGACGTCCATGGTGAGGTCCACCTTTGTAGCCACGACACCATCCAGTGCTGTACAAATGGGCCCAATAATATGCCGAATGGACCGCTCAGGATTGACATCAGTTCTCTTCACCTTGAACCAGACTATCGTCGGAGACGTTGTCTGGAGGCAACCCGGTCAGGCTGAACGCCTTACACACTCTTCAGCGCGTGGAGCAACGTGGAGTTCCTTGATGTTTACCGGTGGCAGGCTGAGGTAATGGCGATAGCAGGGGCTGGTAAGGATTTCCGTTCGTTGAAGAGTTTCCGGCCTGTTAGCCTGCTGCTTTTACTGTGAAAGTCTTTAGAGAGGCTATATCACAGACGACTCTTTCGCCATATAGAAGAGTGCCTACTCCCTAGAAGCTATCACTAGCCTTCAACTTCGTAAAGTCATCGCGGAAGCAATGGAGGTACTTTAAGTCAAGGGAATACTTTACTGCCGTAAGGCACGAGCATCTGTTGTACGAACTCTTTGTGCTCGAGATTATAGCCCAGCCGCGCGGGATTAGCCGAGCGGTCTGAGGCGATGCAGTCATGGACTGTGCGGCTGGTCCCGGTGGAGGTTCGAGTCCTCCCTCGGGCATGGGTCTGTGTTTTTGTCCTTAGGTTCAAATGGCTCTGAGCACTATGGGACTTAACAGCTATGGTCATCAGTCCCCTAGAACTTAGAACTACTTAAACCAAACTAACCTAAGGACATCACACAACACCCAGTCATCACGCGAAAATCCCTGATCCCGCCGGGAATCGAACCCGGGAACCCGGGCGCGGGAAGCGAGAACGCTACCGCACGACCACGAGCTGCGGACTTTGTCCTTAGGATAATTTAGAATAAGTAGTGTGTAAGCTGAGGAACTGATGACCTTAGCAGTTAAGTCCCATAAGATTTCACGCACATTTGAACATTTGATTATAGCCCCGCACGTACATCTGTCGTCAGAGTGCGGGACCCCAGCGGAAGATCCGCAAGTTTCAGTACCCGGTCCCCTGCTATTAGTTCTGTACACAACAGATTTGCCATTGTGCTCACATGTACAGCTCACGTTGTACGCTAATGACACGTCGTTGAATAAGAGTAGCTTGAGCATCCAACTTGCAGCGCAGACTCCAGTGAACCTACGACGCCCTGGTATCTTGAAGTCGGTAGGATATTTACGTAAAGCCATAGAGTGGATCAACATGATGACGAAGGCCTGTCTGATACCTCCGCTTCGCAGGAATCTAAAATGGCGTCAACACGCCAAAAAATGAGGGGAAAGCCATGGGGAAGCCTGCGCCAATTCTAATCATGGCTAATTCTGATATCCATACTTCCAAACGACGTTCGTGTTATTCTGTACGTTACTGCATCAAATTTTGCAGTACGCAGCTGTTATCTGAGGAAACACTGCCCGTACGTATATACACTGACGCGCGAAAGAAACTGGTATAGGCATGAATATCCAAACACAGAGAAATGTAAACAGCCAGAATATGGGGCTGCAGTTTCGTACACATCATCTCAAGTGCTTGAGGATGATGGGTACGAAACTCATCGAAACGTTGCGACAAGACGACGCCACCACTCGGCTGATCACCAGAGAAGAGTTCATCACTAGAAAAGTCTGCAGTCGCAACCTCTTCTCCTAATTAACTTTTTTATGTACAGTTGCCATACATTAAACAGATGTCATTCTTCATATACGAGAAAACGCAACGGGGAAATGATTTAAGACAGTGTTAACTAGGCAGACACTTCCAATGTATTAATATTCTTTACTATGTCTCTAGATATACATTTCCGATGTATTAATATTCATTACTGTTTCTGTCATCTGATGCCTGCTTAGATAAAAGACACTGCCACGTGAAATAAATACGTAAGTACGTAAACAAATAAAGTACGCACCCAGTTCTTAAACTTACCCATTCCCTCACGCTACCTGAATTACAAGTTTTGGTCACCCATACTTTCACAGTTTTAACGTGCCGCACAAGGCTGATATTTTTTAACAAGGTATATTTGATTCCAATAAGATACGTAAAATGATTCAATATAACAATAATTATTGTTCCTAGTTGTGTATATCAATAGTTGTACACCACTGTTTCGTAACTTCCAAGAAATTGAAATCAGCAAAATACTGCATTTCAAAAGCATGCGTTTGAAAATTTGTAAAGTAAGTGTGTCATGCAAACGATCTGAGAACAGTAGTGCTACTCTTTCTCTCATTAGACGTCGGCTCAGAGAGTTCAGACATGATACTGGACAGCCCCAGGAATATAAATATTGAATGATGTTCTCATTGACGGAAGGTAAACGATATCATGCGACATCCACAGAAGCACGACAAAGAAAAGATCAAAATGGGGAAAAAATGGTGAAGTGTCAGACTACAAATGCAAATGCCTTGGGTTCGATCCCCAGACAATGCAACGATTGTTGTTGTCACTTATCACTTCTTTCACCTCTGGCAATGTTTGTTGGTGTCAAAAATGCCGAGTTGTAACGAGGTTCGGAATCCACGTTAACCTGTAGGTCCCCCTACAACTGGCTGCGAAAGTCTATTCAAAGGTAAGTGGCAGGTAAAGGCATACCACATCAAACAGTACCACGCCTAGTAAAGTACTGTTTTGCGTAAAACAATCTACGTATTGATGACTGCTTCTCTTTTAGTGGCAACAAACTCTCACAGCTTTCATCACGTCGTTATTTTTCAACGCAAACGCGCAAATGAAGGGAAAAGCTGTTTTTTTTTTTTACTGTCTTTTCCTTCTACGTTCAGGAAGCCTTCTACTTCGATTTCAGAGAGCGAATCTTGGCCTGTTCCGAAACCAAAGGCATTTAGTATCTCATTTTCCAGTTTGGTTGAAATTTAATGCATGTTATGGCAGGGGTTCAGGTGATATCTCCTTGATGTGGTCATACCACTTTTTTTGTAGTATCTAATTTCTTCGATCAGGAAGTTAGTCTGTTATTTTTTTGTGTTGTAAGGCCTTTCAATCTTTCCGTGTTCAGCTGCTTTCACCTTTTGGACTTACCAACGTGCCAGAGTTATTGCGTGCCAGATTTGTTGTTGACAGCAGGTTCGGTCATCCTGTGGACTTGCGTCTTTACCTTACTGGACTGTTCTCTAGAGGTGGTCGAACCGCTACCCATTCTATAAGTAAGGCCCTCAAACAAGCAATTAGAAAGTATCAATTCTCAAACACACGTTGAATTTCTAGAACTCCTGCACACTATCGTGCTATCTCGTGCTACTTTATGTTTTGCATATTGCGAGGCAAAATGGAACTCTGTACACCGATCATACAAAAAGTTTCGAGACTACCAGGGCAGTAACTACGGTGGAAGCCTCAACTGCAAATGACAAATGTACATTCGATTAGTGAGTTACGAGTAGGTCCTGCGACAGTTGTGTATTAATATTGTTGACACACAAATCACAAAAAAAATGGCTCTGATCACTATGGGACTCAACATCGGAGGTCATCAGTCCCCTAGAACTTAGAATTACTTAAACCTAACTAACCTAATGACAACACACACATCAATGCAGGCAGGATTCGAACTTGTGACCGTAGCGGTCGTGCGGTTCCAGACTAAATCGCCTAGAAACCCTCGGCCACACCGGCCGGCTCACAAATCACAGTGAAGCAGCATTTCTAAATGAAGAGTTCTATACGTTCTCCAGAATACTTTGAGAGAAAAAAAAAGAAAAAAGGAAAAGTGTGTGCATCGTTCGCCCGCATACCTCGACTCCCGAGCAAAAAACAACGATGCAGCGACGCCTGCCCCGATTTCATTGAAATACAAAAAAATGAGTCTCTTGAAGTCCGGTAAGAGTGCAGAAGGTGCGAATGTAATGGGTGATTCGAACAACATCCAAAAGACGGACCTTTCTGACATTTTTCAGCCGGCCCGCATGGCCGAGTTGTTCTAGGCGCTTCAGTTTGGAACAGCGCGACCGCTACGGTCACAGGTTCGAATCCTGCCTCAGGCATGGGTGTGTGTGATGTCCTTAGGTTAGTTAGGTTTAAGTAGTTCTAAGTTCTAGGGGACTGATGACCTCAGATGTTAAGTCCCATAGTGCTCAGAGCCATTTTTTAACATTTTTCACATGGTTGTACGTAAGTTTTGTGCGCTGTACGCAAATGGGAGCAGATATTTAACGCATTAAAAACCCCATTTCAGCGTTTCTCTTTATTTTTAATCGAGGTTCGAAACTTTTTGGACTGACGAGGTATATGTAAAAATAATAACAGTTTTGTTTGGGAGGGTGTGGGGCAGGGTTTCATGACCCCAATGACACCCTGCCATCCGTGCGCCACCCTTGGGTCTACCCCTGCACTGCAAAAGATTTTTCATTGCAGCTGACCAATTCCTGCCGCTATTGAGACGCTACTTGTGATTCGCCGAGTGCAGATGCCTTCGGAAACCAACTGCCAGCCAATTGAACTGCAAAGTGGCCGGCGAGCAACGGAGCGAGCAGTGCGCGGGCCGTTTAGGCGGACGCTGTGGGGGCGGCGCCGGCCGGCGCGGCGCTGCCGTGGCGACGCGGTCAGCCCCCGGTCCTCGCCGGCGGTTCTAGAGAGGAGGCTGCGGGGTAGCCAGTGGTCAGCGGCGGCGGACAGACAATAGGCGCTCCACAGCACTGCCGCGGCCGCGCCGGGCGCGCTCGCCAATCGATCGTTAGGTACGCCGCCCTGTTGCCACTTGTACGGAAAGCGCGATACACCGCCTCACCGCGCCGCCCGCTGGGTCACGTGGGGGCACAGCGTATCCGACCTCCCCCACCCCCATACGCTCACGTCAGCCAAACGTTTGAAAACTAGGAGAGAATGGTACTGGGGAGAAGCTTTGAGGATGGATCGAGAGCCATGCCTGTGTAGTTCATCCAGTAAGAAAATGCTTGCGGAAGCCAGGGTTCCGGGTTCGTGTACCAGTCCAGAACACGCTTTTAAACCAGCAGAAAGTTGCAACGCGATGTATACTCCGCTGCAAAGTGATTCATTCTGGAAACTCCACAGGCTGTTGGTATGCCATTTCTCCGCAACATTCTTTCTTCCACAACGGACAGACAACCAGGAGAGCTTGAAGCTTGGATAGTAGCAGAGAGGTACTGGGAGAAGTGAAGGTGTCTCCTGTTATGAATGACAGTGGGCGGATGGCTCTGTCTGTGGGAACATTGCCCGTGATTGGCCAGGTTCCAGGTTCGAGGTCCGGTCCAGTAAGCGGTAGGAGGATGCCCACTGCATACCACTTCCAAAAGGACCATGCCTAGTGAAGCACTCTAGTGTCTAAACATTCATGGTGGTGTCTGATTGTACTATATCGTGTCTCCCTACCACTTTCGCGCAACGACGCTCTGAGCGTGATTTTTAGGGAATTAACTAGTTTGAACTTGGGACCTGTTGCTGCTAAGGAGACGCCAGACCACACATGACATGTAGAATTCAGAAGAGTTCAGTGAGACTAGCGATGATATAACCAAATACTAAATGATCTCAGCGTCAGCTCCACTGCACTCCCTGTAAAAGAATCTTAATACTAACTAAATTTAGTGGAAAGGGTTCAAGGCTTTCCTATTTTTAGTTAGCTGGTAAAATAACGTCGAAAAAGCAGTTAAGTTTACCATTGGAAATTTTATTCTACTCACAAAACATCGTTTATAAATTGCACTATTGATAAAAGGAAATGTTTTAATACAGGATGGTAAAAACCAACTGCGTTCAACAAAAATGTGAACGAATATTCCCTAAATGGGTTTCCAAGTTCTACAATCGATCGAAGGATGACCTATGCCATATCACATCTATAATCTAGGTTTAAATTAAGTTTCACAAAAGAGAAAACTATCAAAATGGTCTACAGTGACCCTCAATTATCTTTAATTACTTATCTGACTTGTAAATTACAGTGGCTGATGTAGCTTCTCAATAACTATATAAAAGAAAAATCATCGCGTTTCAGATCTGTTCTTCAAGTGGCAAATGTGAACACCATGAGTTTTAATTAACGATCGACACTAGTATTACGCAAAAAAAGGGGTGTAACAGATGAGACTTCTGCAGTTCTGAGTGAAGCCTTATGCGCTCAAAAATGCGGCATCGCGTGCGTTCATTACCTTGTCGGTGTCTAAGCAGCGTCAGGGCGGCAGCGGCCGGCGCAGCAGCCATCCAGCCCGCCGTCTCGGAACTAACTCTTCTCTAACTTCTCCTTACTACAATTTACCGAAGTTAGTTTAAAAAAACTATCTGGCTATGTTTTCATCTGACCAATCAGGGTCTCAATGTTAACCTTAAGCTCCGCCTACAAAAATTCTGGCTATCCAATGAGAAACGTTATACTTTTCGTGGTGGGGCAATGTTTTTAAAGTTTGCAACGTAACAGAGACGCTAAAAAGTCTCACGCTAAAACCTGCAGCTAGTGTGGTCCTTTTAGCGTTATCGTAAGATCTATACTGCTCTTCTGGAGGGCTCTATCTTTTAACATGGGCTGGGGAGTGATCGTAATGTAACAGACACGCGAAAAAGTCTCACGCTAAAACTTGCGGGTGGTAGTGGCCCTTTTTGCGTTATCGTAAGATCTATACTGCTTTTCTGGAGGGCTCTAGCTTTTAACATGGGCTGGGGGTGATCCTTGACATACCTGAGACGCGAAAAAGACTCACGCTAAACCGTGCGGGTTGTATAGTCGTACAGGTAGGCTCGCGGCGTGGGTGCCCAGTCCCTCCCTTATCTAGCTTAACACGGTTCTGCTCTCGGCTTCTGTCCTCGTTTCTCCCCTCGGAACTGCGTCTGCCTCACGGTGGGAAGGTACGACATGCATTTAGGCATTCTTGTGTTAGTCTGTGGTATTCCATTTGCTCACTCGTTACTCGTATTACTTTGGTTAATTTAATGTCACGATTTATTCCGAGCTATGTGACATACTACTGGATTTGCTTATTATGTCAGGGTTTTCATGTAAGGTGTTGGATTTGCCTGACACCTTACAAGTGTTCAGAGGCAAGACACTAGCTTCCATAACAACCCAAATATCGTTTGAAATCTCCGTTGGTTATTCCTGAAATTCAAATTAACTGTAATATCTAAGGCAACACATGAAAATTTGTGCCAGACTGGGACTTGAATGCGGATTTTCTGCTTACCGCGATCGGTTGCCTTACCATTTAGGCTATCATAGCACACTATCACACGGCCTCGACCGACCCAACTTCCAAGCCGGCCGGAGTGGCCGTGCGGTTCTAGGCGCTACAGTCTGGAACCGCGTGACCGCTACGGTCGCAGGTTCGAATCCTGCCTCAGGCAGGTGTGTTGCCCTTAGGTTACTTAGGTGTAAGTAGTTCTAGGGGACTTATGACCTAAGCAGTTGAGTCCCATAGTGCTCAGAGCCATTGGAACCAACTTCCAAATCTCACAACCAATTTCTTCTCAAAATGTTCAAATGTGTTGGAAATCTTATGGGACTTAACTGCTAAGGTCATCAGTCCCTAAACTTACACACTACTTAAGCTAAATTATCCTAAGGACAAACACACACTCACGCCCGAGGGAGGACTCGAACCTCCCCCGGGACCAGCTGCACAGTCCATGACTGCAGCGCCTTAGACATTTCTTCTCACAGCTTATTAATTCATTTAGCAAGACGCATATCTCATCATTCCCATACAAGTGTTTAGAACCAAAACAACGAGAAGTAATAGAGTATCGTAGACCGGCTTCGAGTCCCGATCTGGAAAAAAATTTCCTATGTCGCTTTAGGTAGGACGTCAACACCTATTTCAGCTAAGCTGAATGTCACACGTTAAATTTCAATATTTGTACTTTATCAGCTATAAATCTATATGAGGCTAAGAAAGGCCTACGATGAAACTGACAGCGATGGTCTATATCTTTTCGTTGTCTGTATCCTAAATACTGCATGGCAATCACGGGATGTGCAAATGTGAGTAAGTGAATTAGTAATCTATGAGAAGACATAGACATGTGTAATGGAAGTCTGGATCAATCCGAGACGCGTGTTCAGATAGCGGAAATGGTAAGACGACCACTCACGATTAGCGGTAAATCTGGAATCGAGTCCTGGTCAGGCACAAATTTTCATATGTCGCTTTAAGTAATACATCCATTCCTATTGTAGTTAAGTTGAATTTCAGGAATACGTTTCAATGTTTGAAACTATAGTTCGTCATCAGAAACAAATCTCACCGCCTGGAGAAACAAATAAGCATACA
The DNA here is from genome assembly GCF_023897955.1 of Schistocerca gregaria. Classification (NCBI taxonomy): domain Eukaryota; kingdom Metazoa; phylum Arthropoda; class Insecta; order Orthoptera; family Acrididae; genus Schistocerca; species Schistocerca gregaria. The sequence continues at coordinate 175,519,461 of NC_064925.1, read as the reverse complement.
GCTGTTAATTTCTGTGGCGCAATGAAAGAATACACAATGTACATCTTTGTGTGTTGGTTATTTCTTGTGCGTTTCTGTGTCTTCGTATGTGTGTTCGCGTGTGCATGCGCGCGCGACTAGGTATGAACAACAAACTGGACTGAGTAAGTGTTGAAAAGCAACTAATTGTGGGTACCAATGTGAAAGATTTACATAAAGCCATAGCTTAAAAAAAAAGGAAGGCGGGGTATGGTTATCTACTATGGTCCAGTACACTGTAGTGAGCACTGCACTGCTTCTTTACGAAGTGACAGCAAGAGGTCCACGGACAGGATCTGTTTCAAGTTGACTGCACAAGCCTATTCGTAACTGGTTAAAACTATCTGTAGCTGGAAGAATTCTCGGACGTCGTCAGTTCTCCAGGATATTTTGGAAAACGTCCCTTTGCCATCTTCAGATGGCAGCTGATGATTGCTGTTCTGCTCGTGTCGGCTGCCTAATACTTTGGCTTCCATTGAAAGGGCACAGCCGATTTTCTTTTCCATCCTTGAAACAATTCCAGCTCGTGATTGTCTCTAATGATCTTGATGTCGATGGGACGTTAAACCCCAATCGTTCCTCCACCACTCCGCTCCTATCGCTACCCATGCAGCCACTGAGGTGGTTGGATGCTGTGATGGGAGTGGCGACTTCCGGTTGCAAACTGTGATCTCCAGCGTCCGCGCTATCACTATCAGGTGCACACCTTGCTGAACGGAAACACTTTAATTTTTGTCACGTCAGTGTAGGGTTCAACGTCTGACACCATTGTGCCCGTCATATTCGATTCTAATTTCAGTGGTCCCTTTAACCACGGGATCCCAGGAAGAGAATTGTCTACCATGATTTTGTTTTAATCCATAGTACTGCCAGTTTTTGTACTACGGTCAGCCATCACTGACTTGATGGTCTATGTGTCCACAGTACATCTTTTCTACTGTGCATGCCACGCTTTGAAGCATTATCAGAGAACTTGTTACACTCGTAGTTGGGAAGGTCCTAGAAAGCCCTTCGCTGAACTTAGCCGCTTAATGAGTGGGAGAATAAACATTTAATATTACATCGCTCCAAGATTCTGAAGGCATAGCCAACGTACGAGATCCACACTAGTGATATGTGCTCCTCTTTTCTTCCTGTTGTTGTCTATGTTGTTGCTTTTACCTTATGGGTACACTTATACCACCCACAGAAATATTCACGTCAGCATCTGTGCAGTAAAATACAAAAGGAACAAAAGGAATATGCAGCAGCTCTGGTCTCAATTGATGTTACAGATTGTCTATCAATTTCGATACTGTTGGAGAGGTATTGACGACATTCTTCCACTCTCCGCTGAAACATCTCTTGGGACATTCCCCTACAGTCACACTATGAAGAGCCTGAGAGACACATTTGTACTTGAAGAACTTACTTCTTCCGGGTCGACATCGGATTCTTTTCAGCTGACACCAGGTTCTTCTAGGCAGTTGCAAGCCTGGTACACGTATGGGGTCTTTCAGGCCATGGTGACGATGCTGGCGTTGTTTTTCCATGTCTCCTTCCAAAAATCTTCAGAGGTTTGATCTCACGAGCTGTCCAGAATTGTTTCCTTGACTTGAGACGCTTGCTGGCTGGACTGAGCACAATTTCATGGACAGATAGCCTTTGAGTAAAGTAAGTTATCAATCTTTTCCCATTTATGAGTCATTGCGTCTTGCCGTCTCAAATGTGGTGGGGCAATGTCACTGAGAGTAGACAGCAAAGACAGAGGAGTTGATCTCTTTGTGTCAGTGATGATTCTCATGGTATCGTTCAGTCAACCTGACATGCATACTCTTGTACCGTACTGGCACACCATATCCAGCGACAGAATATAGGAGAGACGGGCAGCTGTTAGGGAAGCTTAACGAGGCCGTTTGGGATCCGCGTCAACTGTGTGTGGGTGTCCTTTGGTTTGGGGCATGTACAAGCTCAACCATGGGCGTTTAACCGATTATCACTCTGGTTGCTGCAGAGGCCAAGAGTGATTTGAAATTTAGTGCATTATTGGAGAGATTTCACTCCTGCTTCTGTTTTTAATCCGATATTTCAAGCCATTTTAAACAACGTCACAACTACGTAGTAGTGTTCACGGATGGGACAAAACAGTGGGATTCCACTGGCTGCTCTATTGTTTTCCCGGATCGTCTCCTTTGAATTCGATTGCCCCAGAGTTCATTGTATTCGATGATGAATTACCCGCGATCTTGAGGTCACCGATGGCAATAGATGTGCCACGGATCCCTGCATGCCTTTCAAACTCCGCAAAGTATTTCTTTTTTTTTTTTTTTTTTTTGTCATCCGTCTTCTGACTGGTTTGATGCGGCCCACCACAAATTCCTCTCCTGTGCCAAACATATCACCTAAGAGTAACAATTGCAACCTACATCAATTATCTGCTGGATGTATTCAATGTCTGTCTTCCTCTACAGTTTTTGCCCGCCGCAGCTCCGTCTAGCACCAAGAAAGCTATTCTCTGATGCCTTAACAAATGTCCTATCATCATGTCCCTTCCTCTCCGATTCGGCGGAGAACCTTTTCAATCCTTACCTTATCAGTCCATCTAATTTTCACCATTCTCTGTAGCACCACATCTCAAATTCTTCGATTCTTTTCTGTTCTCGTTTTCCCACAGTGCTTCTCTCACTGTTATAAGTGCATTGCTATAACACGTGCATTCTAAGAAATTTCCTCCTCAAATCAAGATCTATGTTTGATACCAGCAGACGTCTTTGGCAGAGAATGTCTTTCTGTCACTACTAATCTGCTTTCTACGTCCTTCTTGTTTTCCCTTCATGGGTCATTTTGCTGCCTAGGTAGCAGAATTCCTTAACTTCACAGGCTTCGTGATACCTAATTCTGATTTTAAGTTTCTCACTTTTCTGATTTCTGGTACTTCTCATTACATTCGTCTTTCTTTCCCTCGTTGCTTCTTCGCTATATGGATTGAACAATAGGAGAGATTACACTCCTTCCTTGCATTCTTTTTAATCCGAGCACTTCGTTCTTGACCTTTCATTCTTACCGTTCCCTCTCAGTTCTTGTACATATTGTATGCTACCCGCCTTTTCCTATAACTTAACATTATTTTTCTCATAATTTCGAACATCTTGCACCACTTAACATTGTCGAAAGCTTCTCCACGTCGATAAATCATATGAACGTGTCTTGATATTTCTTCAATCTTGCTCCCAGTATAAACTGCAACGTAACAAATGCCCCTCTGGTACATTTGCCTATCTTAAAGTCAGACTTACCGTCATCTAACACATCTTCAATTTTCTTTTCCATTCTTCTGTATATTATTATTGTCGGCAACTTTGATGCACAAGCCGTTAAGTGCGATGTGCGATAATTCTCGCACTTGTCGGCTCTTGCTAACTTCTAAATTTTGTGGATGACATTTTCCCGAAAGTCTGTTGTATATTGCCGGTCTCATACATTCTGCACAACTACATTAATAATCGTTTTGTTGCCACTTAACCCAATGATTTTAGCAATTCTGGTAGAACGTTATCCATACCGTCTGCCTTATTCGATGTACAGTCTTCCACAGCTCTTCTAATTTCTAATTCTAATACTGGATCCCCTATCTCTTTTCGTCGACTCCTGCTTCTTCTTCTATCAAGTCTTCCTCCCGCCCCCCCCCCCCCCCAATAGAGGCCTTTAGTGTACTCTTTCCACCTATCCTCTGTAACGTTACTGCCCTTGCCGAAGATCTCTTTGACTTTTCGATATAATGAGTCCGTCATTCCTGTAATCATTTCTTTTTGGTATCGTCACATTATTCATGCAGCTATTTCGTCTTAGCTTCCCTGCACTTCCTGTTTATTTTGTCCCTAAGAGACTTGTATTCCTTGTTTCCCTGAACGTTTCTGCACTTCCTTCTTTCATCGATCGACTGAAGTATTTCTTCTGCTGTCCATGGATACTTCGCAGTAATCTTCCTTGCACTAACGTTTTTTTTCAACTTTTGTGATTGATCTTTTTAGAGATGTCCACCCCTCTTCAACTGAACTGCCTCCTGAGCTATTTATTATCGCCCTGAAGAACTTCAAGCATACCTATTCATTCCTTAGTACTTCCATATTCCATTTCATTTCGTTGGTTCTTCCTGACTAGACTCTTAAACTTCAGCCTACTCTTCATCATTATCAAATTGTATGCCCCTGGATACACTTTACAATCCATTATGTAATTTTGAAATCTCTGCCTGGCAACGATGTAATCTAATTGAAATCGTCTCCTACTTCCTGGCCATTTCCAAAGATACATCCTCCTCTTGTAATTCTTGAACAGGGTATTCGCTATTACTAGCTGAAACTTATTGGAGAACTAGATATTTCCTGTCTCATTCCTAGTTCCAAGCCCATATTCTCCCGTAACCCTTTCTTCTACTCCATCCCTTACAACTGCATCCTGTCCCCCATGACTGTTAGATATTCATCTCCCTTTACGTGCAGAATTACCCGTTCAGTTTCATTGTCAGCTTGCAACATCGGCATGTATACCTTAACTACCGTCGTGTTGGTTTACTGTCGACTCTGAAGAGAACAACCCTGTTACTGAACTATTCACAGTAATATACGCTGTTCCCTGGCTTTCTATTCATAACGAATCCTACTCCCATTACACCATTTTCTGCTGCTGTTGATATTACCCTGTACTCATTTGACGAGAAATCCCCACTTCTTTCCACTTCAATTCACTGACCCACACTATATCTAGATTTTCTTCTCAAATTTTCTATCTTTCCTACCACATTCAAATTTCTGAAATTTCACGTCCCGCCCCGAAGAACGTTATCCTTTCGTTGGTTACTAAATCATTTTCTTATGGTCACCTCACCCATAGCATTCCCCTCCAGGAGTTCCGAATGGGGGACTATTCTGGAACTTTTGCCAAGGGAGAGATCATCATGACACCTTTTCACCAACGTGTCACATGTCCTGTGGATACGCATTATGTGTCTTTAATGCAGTGGTTTCCATTTACCTCTACATCCTCATGCCATTGATCATTGCAAATTCTTCCACCTTTTAGGGCAGTTTCCCACCTCAATGTCAAGAGAGTGTCCTGAGCATCTGTCCACCTCCGCCGTCTTTGACAAAGCTGTTGGGAGAACAAGGGTGTCTTCCTATGCTGGAAGTCATCATCCACCAACGCACGTAATTTCTGTTCAAAATTTCAGCAGTGACGAGGTCTGAACCCGAGATCGAGGACGTTTTCATTGCTACTCAAAGACTCTATCCCTAGATCAAAAAAGTAAAGCATTCCCGTATAGTGAAGTCCGGACTTGACGGCGACTGCCCGGTATTGGATCACCGTTCAGCTCCACAACCCAAGCGGCAGCCGAAAAAATACTCCAGGATATGCAGGACGCTCTTTTCCACCACAAAGGTTGAGGAATAACGTGTCTTCCTGTTTGGTGCTAGAGAACATAGTATTGCGGAGAATGAAAGGCTGGATGGTGCAGCCAAGGAGGCGTGTCGCAAACATGAGTAAGTCTGGTGCGTCAATCCCCCCCCACCCCTCCCCCACCCCTCATGCTGTGGCGTCGCTGCTGAAGTACAGAGTCGTGTGTTGGTGGGAGGATGAGTGGCTGGACGTAAAAACAATAAGATTCGTCCCGTAAAGCCCACAACGCGGCTGTGGCGTACCTCCTTCCAGCCACGTCGATAGGACGGGGTCCTTCTTACTCGCCTTCAGCCGGCTGGTGTTGCCGAGCGGTTCTAGGCGCTTCAGTCTGGAACCGCGCGACCACTGCGGTCGCAGGCTTGAATCGTGCCTCGGGTATGAATGTATGTGATGTCCTTAGGTTAGGTAAGTTTAAGTACTAAGTTGTAGGGGGCTGATGACCTCAGAAGTTAAGTCCCATAGTGCTCAGAGCCATTTGAACCATTTTCGAACTCGTCTTCACATATGCCACAGCCCTATGGCGCATGGCTTCTTACTCCGCCGAGAGGACCCTCCATATTTGATGCTTGTGGCTTAAAGATAACTGTGCGCCACAATTTATTAGACTTTGTTTTTATTTTCAGACAGATCTGCGCTCTATTTTGAGTAACTTTCAAACAAATGTGGTTAGAGTTTTGAAGTTTTGTGAAATGTCCAACATTTTTTCTAAGATTTTGGGAAGATGTTCTTAATGCGTCAACAGCGTGATTGGCTCATCCCTAATTTTTGTAAGTGGTCAGCCGGTGACAGTTACCTGCGCCGTTTTTCTAAGTCTTATACAGTATTAACTTGTGTTTTAGTCCCTGATATAGTACGCTTCAGCTTTTCTTCAGTGGTTTAAGGCGTGTGAGATAGGGTGATTGTGTGGATCAACACGAGTTAGTTGAGAACATGAGTGGCGTATTGTAGGTTTGCTTTTCACTGTGTGGAACAGTTTTAGTGATTCTTACCCATAACCTCGCCCTTGAGCGCCCGTAAACTCGAAACACACAAACCATTATGGACTCAGCTTGAGCCCCCAAGAAGCTCGAGCTAGATTCCGGATAATGTTGTTCCTGATCCTTAACTTTTCTGCGAGTGACGTGAATTCTGAATGACAGTAAACGATCCAATGTGATCCTGGGATACTTAGGGTGAGGATTGTTCTTAACTGTCCTGTTACAGGTGACTTTTAGCGGATGCTTTGCTAAGCGGTTGTTGAGTCACAACCTATGTAAAGGCACACCTTGTTTGCTTTCTGCTGTACCTGCTTCTTTGGAATGTTATCTCCAAATGTTTTAGCTCAGTTCAATGGCTGTCTTCATCACCCATGTATCGCGCCACGTGAAGAAGTGTACGCTGTAAGTAGACTGTTTAGGTTTTTATGTTGGTAACACCACGTAGCGCTCTGTATGAAAATCACTGACTGCGCTGTGTGCAGTCTGTGGCCGGTTGGACTCATTGTTGGAATAATCGCTTGTGTAGTGTTGGGCAGTTGGATGTGAACAGCACGTAGCGTTGGGCAGTTGGAGGTGAGCCGCCAGCAGTGGTGGATGTGGAGAGAGAGATGCGAGAGTTTTGAGAGGTTACTATAAGTTGACGATCTGGACGTGTGTCCGCCAGAAAAAAGAAATTTATAAAAATGGATGTCATGAATTTATTATACCGGGTGATCAAAAAGTCAGTATAGATTTGAAAACTTAATAAACCACGGAATAATGTAGATAGAGAGGTAAAAAGCTTGGAATGACATGGGGTTTTATTAGAAAAAAAAAGACAAAGTCCACAAAATGTCCGACAGATGGTGCTGGAGAGCAAAACGTCAGTTACTGCTACCGTGACGCGTGAGAGGTAAGCCGATATGTTACAGAATCGCATCATCCCCAGCCTGGCTGATAAACAATTGCTGGAACGTACGATGTTTATGCAGGATGGCACTCCACCCCATATTGCTAGACGCGTGAAAGACCTCTTGCGCGCGTCGTTTGGTGATGATCGTGTGCTCAGCCGCCACTTTCGTCATGCTTGGCCTCCCAGGACCCCAGACCTCAGTCCGTGCGATTATTGGCTTTGGGATTACCTGAAGTCGCAAGTGTATCGTGATCGATCGTGAACTCTAGGGATACTGAAAAAAACATCCGACGCCAATGCCGCACCATAACTCCCGACATGCTTTACCGTGCTGTTGTAACATTATTCCTCGACTAGAGCTATTGTTGAGGAATGATGGTGGACATATTGAGCATTTCCTGTAAAGAACATCATCTTTGCTTTGTCTTACTTTGTTATGCTAATTATTGCTATTCTGATCAGACGAAGCGCCATCTGTCGGACATTTTTTGAACTTTTGTATTTTTTGTTTGTTTTAATAAAATCCCATGTCATTCCAAGCACGTGTGTCAATTTGTACCTCTCTATCTACATTATTCCGTGATTTATTCAGTTTTTAAATTTATACTGACTTTTTCATCACTCGGTATATATATGGTGACATTTGAACGCTATTAAGGTAAATACATTGTTTGTTCTCTATCAAAATCTTTCATTTGCTAACTATGCCTATCCGTAGTTAGTGCCTTCAGTAGTTAGAATCTTCTATTTAGCTGGCAGTATTGGCGCTCGCTGTATTGGAGTAGTTCGAGTAACGAAGATTTTTGTGAGGTAAGTGATTCATGAAAGTATGGTTATTGTTAGTCTGGGCCATTCTTTTGTAGGGATTATTGAAAGTCGTATTGTGTTGCGAAAAAATATAATGTGTCAGTTTAATGATGATCAGAATAAGTAAAGAGAAAACTGCTCGAGTACGTTGAGTTTTGCTCAGCTGTTTGAAAATCAAATAAAGTAGAAGTTTACAAGCACAGTCATTCATAATTTTTCTAAGGGGACGTTGCAGCGCAAAATGCCTTGACGCAGCGTGTTATGGTGGCTAGCGGAGGCATGTAGGTACAGATCCGTGTAGGTAGGCTTTCTGTACACACTCTCCCCAGCTTAACATCCGGTTTTTGTTTCACTAGGGCGTCAAGAAACGGGAGGGTGCCACATCCATGCAAAATTATATATCGGGATCAAGTGAGTTGAGCTGATTGAGAAATTCACCTAAGCTGTCTGAAACCCAGGTAACAGATTCAGGATAGGAATGGATGAAACGTCAACACGTGGAAGGGAGACTCACCAGATAGTTCGTCGTTTTCAACAAATTAACATTCACTTAAGAAAAACATACAGCTCAATTAAATTCCAGACAAACTACAGAGATTTACTAATACAAGCAAAAGGAAACAGTATACAATAAACACAAAGCGTCTGAGTTTATAACAGTAAAAATGAAATTTTAATCGTAATATACAAAGCGTTCCCGCCGCAATAACTTAGACCTCAGGGCGTTGGGCAGGATGCCGACAAGGTAGCAGCCCATGAGTCACGGATGCAAAAACCAAGGTACAATCGCGTGTTTCGCAATCAACTATGAACAGAAATCACACGCGAGGCAGCACCGTCAAACAATAACAAAATATACACTCACAAACGATGAGACTCGCTGTAGCAAGTAAATACAACTTGTAACCTTAGATAAAACAACTAGTTAAAGCTGTCTAGGTCAGACGATAAGCGAGTGTATGTAACTGACAAGGTGCAGGTACAGACAGAGTTAAATCCTTAAGCAAGGCAGAAAATATCACTTAGTAATAGCCGTACGTAATTCAGTTACGACTAAAACACATTAACTTAGGTTAGAATAAATACATTTTACTAAATCACAACTAGATATCAAATTCATACCCGGTACCATGACATTACCGCCGGGTAAAGTGCCACTCACCGCTGTTACCACTTCATTTCATAACATCGCACCCCAAACGGGCGCACACAAGCGGTTTACCAATAAACAGAATGAAGTGGCTTCCAAGAAGTCGCTCTAACAACCATTGGCCACTCTGAAGCCATGGCGCACTGCAGAACAAACAAACACATATTATTCAAATGATTCAAATGGCTCTGAGCACTATGGGACTTAACATCTGAGGTCATCAGTCCCCTAGAACTTAGAATTAGTTCAACCTAACTAACCTATGGACATCACACACATCCATGCCCGAGGCAGGATTCGAACCTGCGACCGTAGCGGTCGCGCGGTTCCAGTCTGTTGCGCCTAGAACCGCTCGGCCACCCCGACCGGCAACGTCATAACAGTTTGCCGTCCGCACGTTTCATACAAATTTATTCGCTTTGCGCCGGCAGCGCTTATTCGGATTACTTGGCTTGTCGTCGGCCACTTGTCACCTTTCCGTTGATGACAAGCTTCAAACACATTGACTTTTTCACGCTTTAATATTTCCGGAAACCCTCCATTTTGCCGTATCGTTCCGTAAACTCGAATTTTCTTTTCAAGTAACCTGCGGCGGCGTGGTTCTTTCCGTCCCCTTACGACGAACCTGCACCTACCTGTGAACATTGTCTCTGCATGTCATCAGTAGGGAAGCCGAGCGAAACCTACTGTACTTCGTCGTGAACCAGGCTTGAAATTAAAGTCACTAATCTACGTTTCGGGAGAAAGTTTTCACACGCAATGATAGGTTGTAAATTTTTTCCTTAATTAATATAATCTGAAACTTAGGTGAACAAGTATAACTGCCAAGCCACTGCTAGTCATATCAGTCACTCACAATCCTTTTCACTCACGTTGCAAGTTTATGGAGTTGCATTTCGCGAAAACGCAATACTTCCAAAAATACGGATTGTGTTTGATTGAGAACGCTCGTCAAATATTAAGTCTGTTGGTACCTAATGCAGTCACAGTTTTTTAGCCACCGACCTGCTCAATACGCCACGCGGAATTTATGTCGTTTCGCTTAAAAATTGCGAAATTTCCTCAAACCCATCGGAATAATTATGCCGTCACTATACAACACTTCTGATGTGTGGAACACAGTTAGAAGCGGCAACTTATCATTTCCATCGAAATTACCACTACACACGTCCGAACTGTTACATGGCTATGCTCCGACTCCTCTATAGAATACTCTAAATCTTCTCTACAAACAGACAAAGGCGCGCGAAGAATATTGCTTTACCATTGGTCAGTTTACTCAACAGCCAATAGCAGAACAACATTCTCCCGTGTGAGTCCACGCTTTTCATCAATAACCAATCGCAAAATAGTAAACCTAACGACTGCACATTTTACCGACGTAATTATCTAATATGCTCAAGTTCTGTATATGCATAAAGTTATTTACTATTGTTATTTATACCTGAATTATCTTTCCCTTTACCATAAACTTACTTTACAAATCTATTCTACAAAAATCCCTTTTGGCCACATCCATACCTCTTCGAAATGTTCCCACACTAAATCCCACTACATAACTCGTTAAACAGTTTTCTTCATATTAACCTTAAACCACACTCACCCATCGTTCATACTGCTAAAACACATTTATAACATTTTACCTACACAAAAAGATATAATAAAACTTTATGAAAATACTAGAACAGTTTATGAAAAACATTCTATTACTTTAGTGAACTCTAGTGAGCGCAATCGAATCTAAATCAGTCCCCTATCCAATATTGTCCTCTATCGGCTGATACATAAACTACGTGCGCGTCCAGTCTCGCGTCATCATCTGTCACTCTCCAGCTCTGAGACACATCTCCCACTTAACCGCCTCCAAAGCAGGATCGGTATATGGCGCTACGCCTCAAACTTCTCTGCAAGTTCTACACTGTTATAATAATTATCCATGTAGAGATGATGCCACTTTCCATAAGAAGGTGTCAATAGGTCCATCACTGTTTTTGCTTAAGGTTGTCCAGCGCCGGAATATATGTTGAATGAGGAAATGTGTCCCGTACTCGAATTACACAGCATCCGAATGAGTATGTCACATTTCGTAATTTTCGACGGATTGTAAACCTTAAAATTTAACTGTACACGCCACGGTATCACTCATGTTTTGACTTTGATTAAACGTTTCTTTAAACTTTTTGGAAAAATAATCAATTAAGAATTGCACTTTGAAAAGCCGGTCGGCGTTATTCGGTTTATTGTTGTTGTCGGAAAAATGTAAAAACGATAATATTTGTCTGAATCGGTTGCGGGACATCGTTTTGCGAAATGTCGGTGTGTCTGTAAACGGATTCGTTGAGCAGAAATCATCGATCCTTGCTTTTTTTTACAATTCTGATAAGGATAACAAGCCCAAACCATTTTATGAGTTCGGATCCCGTAACGTCGAAATATTTGGCATTTTTTTAATCCAGTTTCCTATTGCAATTTTGTCTGTAATACTTGTCGGTTTCGTTGCTACTATATTTAAATAGGTCGTTCCCATTAAATAATCAGCGATACAGATAGCCGTACCGTACGTGCAATCACAACTGATGGGTATCTGCTGAGAGGCCAGCAAACGTAAGGTTCCTGAACAGAGGCAGAAGCCTTTTCAGTAGTTGCAAGGGCAACAGTCTGACTCATCTGGCCTTGTAACAATAACCAAAACGGCCTTCCTGTTCTGGTACTGCTTACGACTGAAAGCAAGAGGAAACTACAGCGGTAATTTTTCCCGAGGGCATGCAGCTTTACTGTAAGGTTAAATGATGATGGCGTCCTCTTGTGTAAAAAATTCCGGAGGTAAAATAGTCCCCCATTCGGATCTCTGGGCGGGGACTACTCAGGAGGACGTTGTTATCAGGAGATGTAATGAGTAACAGGAGAGCTGCATCAAACTAGTCTCTGCACTGTAGACCACAACAACAACAACGATATCCACGACGCTCGTGTATTTTTGAGAAATATGTGGGGCCCCGGAGATCCTTCAATTTGTTATTGGTCCTCAGTAAATCATAGACTTTTTTCTCCGTCTGATTCATCCGAATCAGTTGGCAACCACAGCGTTCGCCGAATTCTTCTTGGACATATTTCATTATCTTCCGGCGATTCTGCTTCACTTTCATTTTCTTCATATGCAATGTCTTTTTCCCAATCGGCCAAGTCGACCGGAACGTCAGACAAGACGTTCGCGCATTCATCGTAAATAATCGTATCGTCTCTTTCGTCTGCCATGATGAAAGTGCACAAGTACTGTAAGTAGGCTGTAAATCATAGACTTTTTTCTCCGTCTGATTCATCCGAATCAGTTGGCAACCACAGCGTTCGCCGAATTCTTCTTGGACATATTTCATTATCTTCCGGCGATTCTGCTTCACTTTCATTTTCTTCATATGCAATGTCTTTTTCCCAATCGGCCAAGTCGACCGGAACGTCAGACAAGACGTTCGCGCATTCATCGTAAATAATCGTATCGTCTCTTTCGTCTGCCATGATGAAAGTGCACAAGTACTGTAAGTAGGCTGTTTAGGTTTTTATGTTGGTAACGATATATATATATATATATATATATATATATATATATATATATATATATATATATATATATATATATAGACTTTTGAACACTATTAAGGTAAATACATTATCTGTTCTCTATCGGAATCTTTCATTTGCTAACTATGCCTATCAGTAGTTAGTGCCTTCAGTAGTTTGAAAGTTTGAATCTTTTATTTAGCTGGCAGTAGTGGCGCTCGCTGTATTGCAGTAGTTCGAGTAACGAAGATTTTTTTGAGGTAAGTGATTTGTAAAACGTATAGGTTAATGTTAATCAGGGCCATTCTTCTGTAGGGATTATTGAAAGTCAGATTGCGTTGCGCTAAAAATATTGTGTGTCAGTTTAGTGATGATCAGATTAAGTAAAGAGAGAAATGTCTGAGTACGTTCAGTTTTGCTCAGCTGTTAGAAAATCAAATACCGTAAGGGGTTTAGCAGCACAGTAATTCACCAATTTTTCTAAGGGAACGTTTCAGTACTTATAAAAACAAAAAACTTGTTGACATGTGTAACTTATTGTTACGTAAGCAAAACACCAACAGAATGAAAAAGATACTAAAGTGGCACCACTGTGGTGTCGCCGGCAACTGAGCAGTGCTATGCAGACGACACCCCTATGGTGTCGCCGGCCGTTGACCTCTATTTCGCTCACGACACCACTGTGGTGTCGCCGGACGTCAAAGTGGTAAGACTTTTAGCGTGATGAAACTACAGTATCTTGCTTATCGCCAGTCGTGACAAGGGGCAGATGAATTTAGCATATAAATGGAAGGAGGCGAGTGAGTAGTGTAGCAATGTAGCAGCCTTGATCATTGAGGTGGTTTCTCTGGCGGAAGTAACTATAGATAATAAGAAGTTTCAGTTATGGTAGATGCCGATGTTTTAGACCTTCTACAGAAATTATAATATTTTTTCATGTTATCAACGGGGTCAGCCAGAATTATAGAGGGGCCCGAGGATCGTCTACTGCGACTTCGAAATAGCTTGCATATAAATGAAACCGTCTGTCGGTGCTACCCTTACTGTTGTTGTGGTCTTCAGTCCTGAGACTGGTTTGATGCAGCTCTCCATGCTACTCTATCCTGTGCAAGCGTCTTCATCTCCCAGTACCTACTGCAACCTACAACCTTCTGAATCTGCTTAGTGTATTCATCCCTTGGTCTCCCTCTACGATTTTTACCCTCCACGCTGCCCTCCAATACTAAATTGGTGATCCCTCGATGTCTCAGAACATGTCCTACCAATTGATCCCTTCTTCTGGTCAAGTTTTGCCACAAACTTCTCTTCTCCACAATGCTGTTCAATACTTCGTCATTAGTTATGTGATCTACCCATCTAATCTTCAGCATTCTTCTGTAGCACTACATTTCGAAAGCTTCTATTCTCTTCTTGTCTAAACTATTTATCGTCCACGTTTCACTTCCATACATGGCAACGTTCCATACAAATACTTTCAGAAAAGACTTCCTGACATTTAAATCTACACTCGATGTTAACAAATTTCTCTTCTTCGGAAATGCTTTCCTTGCCATTGCTAGTCTACATTTTATATCCTCCCTACTTCGGCCATCATCAGTTATTTTGCTCCCCAAATAACAAATCTCCTTTATTACTTTAAGTGTCTCATTTCTGGATCTAACTCCCTCAGCATCACCCAGCTTAATTCAACTACATTCCATTATCCTCGTTTTGTTTTAGTTGATGCTCATCTTATACCCTCCTTTCAAGACACTTTCCATTCCGTTCAACTGCTCTTCCAAGTCCTTTGCTGTCTCTGACAGAATTATAATGTCATCGGCGAACCTCAAAGTCTTTATTTCTTCTCCACTGATTTTAATACCTACTCCGAACTTTTCTTTTAATCCCTTTACTGCTTGCTCAATATACAGATTGAACAACATCGGGGAGAGGCTACAACCCTGTGTCACTCCCTTCCCAGCCACTGCTTCCCTTTCATACTCCACGACACTTATAACTGCCATCTGGTTTCTGTACAAATTGTAGATAGCCTTTCGCTCGCTGTATTTTACCCCTGCCACTTTCAGAATTTGAAAGAGAATATGACAATCAACATTGTCAAAAGCTTTCTCTAAGTCTACAAATGCTAGAAACGTAGGTTTGCCTTTCCTTAATCTTTCTTCTAAGATAAGTCGTAGGATCAGTATTGCCTCACGTGTTCCAACATTTCTACGGAATCAAAACTGGTCTTCCCCGAAGTCGGCTTCTATGTTTTTCCATTCGTCTGTAAAGAATTCGCGTTAGTATTTTGCAGCTGTGACTTATTAAAGAGATAGTTCGGTAAGTTTCACATCTGTCAACACTTGCTTTCTTTGGGATTGGATTTTTATATTCTTCTTGAAGTCTGAGGGTATTTCGCCTGCCTCATACATCTTGCTCGCCAGATGGTAGAGTTTTGTCAGGACTGGCTCTCCCAAGGCTATCAGTAGTTCTAATGGAATGTTGTCTACTCCCGGGGCTTTGTTTTGACTTAGGACTTTCAGTGCTCTGTCAAACTCTCCACGCAGTATCATAT
The DNA here is from genome assembly GCF_023897955.1 of Schistocerca gregaria. Classification (NCBI taxonomy): domain Eukaryota; kingdom Metazoa; phylum Arthropoda; class Insecta; order Orthoptera; family Acrididae; genus Schistocerca; species Schistocerca gregaria. Next base: position 175,504,072 of record NC_064925.1, on the reverse strand, counting down.
CTCCCATTTCACCTTCATCTACATCCTCTTCCATTTCCATAATATTGTCTTCAAGTAATCGCCCTTGTATAGATCCTCTATATACTCCTTCCACCTTTCTGCTTTCCCGTCTTTGCTGAGAACGGAGTTTCCATCAAAGCTCTTGATATTCATGCAAGTGGCTCTCCTTTCTCCAAAAGTCTCTTTAATTTTCCTGTAGGCAGTATCTATCTTACCCCTTGTGAGATAAGCCTCTACATCCTTACATTTGGCCTCTAGCCATCCCTGCTTAGCCATTTTGCACTTCCTGAGACGTTTTTATTCCTCTTTGCCTGCTTCATTTACTGCATTTTTATATTTTCTCCTTTCATCAGTTAAATTCAATATTTCTTCTGTTACCCAAGGGTTTCTACTAGCCGTCGTGTTTTTGCCTTTTTGATCCTCTGCTGCCTTCACTACTTCATCCCTCAGAGCTACCCATTCTTCTTCTACTGTATTTCTCTCACTTATTCCTGTCAATTGTTCCCTTATGGTCTCCCTGAAACCCTGTACAACCTCTGGCTCTTTCAATTTATCCAGGTCCCATCTCCTTAACTACCCAATACAAAATTTGGAAGGCATAGTATATGAAGTTTCTCTTTGTCAAGCCAAAGTTCAGTAAAACATGATACAGAGGCGTTTTTCACGCCACCTTCCAACAAAATTTGAAATTCGTTTACTTTGTTGGATAGCGATTGTACATTTTGATGAAATACAGTCAGGTTTGGAGTTAAACACGAGTTCTGAAAGTTACTATCCTAAGTGTTTATATTTATACTGGAATTTCTTCCTGGAAGATATTTTTTATTTTCAATTTTCACTTAAGATGATAAGAAGCTTCAGTCCTGATGGACGTCGATGTTTTAGACCTTGTACAGAAATTATAATAATGTTTACACGTTATCAACGGGGTCAGCCACGGTCTACTGTGACAACGAAACACGAGGGCTGTCCAGAAAGTAAGTTCCGATTGATCGCGAAATGGAAACCACAGTGAAATGTTTTATTTGCAACAGTGAGCTACACCTTCCAGCTCTTCTCTACGCAGTCGTCGTTCTGACTTAGACATTTGTCGTAGCTTTTAACCAACTTTTCAATGCCCTCATAATAGAAGGCAGGCGCCAGTGCTTTCCGCCAATTCTCCACGGTGGCCTGCAGCTCGTTGTCTGTGCCAAATTGTTGTCCTTCATAGACAGCGGTTCACGTGAGCAGAGATGAAACTCAGAGGCAGACAAATACGGGCTGTATTGCGGGTAATCAAACATTTCCAATCGAAAACGATGCAGGACATCTTCATTGTCCCTGCAGAATGCGGCTGAGAATTGTCTTGAAGAAGGAACAGCACGACAGTTATGTGATGTTGGCTGCATAGCATCAGGCGAAATTTCTCACCCGGCCCTCGTACTTGGCGGGAGACACTATTTTCTAGACATCTTTACGCGCTCACTGTGAACTCAGGAATGAGAAGAGCTAAGCGATGCTATCTGGGGTCATGCTAGAGACACTGCCCAACGCATATGTGCAAAGCTTTATCGGATTTTGATAGTCGTTTTCATTTCGCGACCGATCGGTACTTACTTTCTGGACGACGCTCGTAGCTTGCATACAAATGAAACCACCTGGCGGTGCTGTCCTTACTATGTGTAAGAAAAACAATTTAGGCGAGTGAACTCTAATCCGTCAGGGCCAGTGGCAATGGCTGCGTGCTTCCTGGCGATCTCCGACCTCAGCCGCTGCCGCGCCAGGAGCGTGGCAGCCGCACGCTGTGATCCGCGCGTTCTCCGAGGCCCCTGGCTGGCGTGCTGTTCACACCTCCCGCGGCGACCCGCTTCGTTCCGCCCCGGAGTCTGCGTCCAGCTTCTGGGAAGTCTAAATCCCTCCTCGGCAGCCGCCACGTCTGGGACCACCCGCGACGGCCGCTCGCCAACACAACGGCGGCCGCTGGACACGTCTTACGGCCGCCAGCAGTCGCGGACCATCACGGTCTCTTCGCAGACGCCAGGAATTCCGCGAAGGCGTGCCGGCTGTCCGTGGGGGACCATTAGCTTTTTGTGCTTCTCTTATTCTCTGGTGTCAAAGTTTTGACTCTGTCCGTGGCCACATACCTCTGAATGATGGAAGCTCACGAAAAAAAAGTGTAGCTACTGCGAAAGGAACACTTCTTCCTTTTATATCGTTCCGTTTTATGGAGCTCAACATAGCCTGAACTTTACAGACAATGGAAACCCAATACAATATGAAGCCCTTTCAGTAAGAAATCGAAGTTTGGAGAAGGACTACAATGCGTTAAGATTAACCAGTTCTGAGTGTTTCTGCACAGCCACCGTTGTTCCGTTTCGATATGTCATCTCGCCCTTGCGATTGTTTTCTTGCAGTTTCCTGTCACACATCACTCTTCGAAAACCTGACAGCAACACTACTAATCGCCTATTACAACTTCAGCAGGAGCCGTTAAGTCGTCTTACGAGAGACCTCAGATGACTTTAAAAAATTTATCACCCAATGTCGTTCTGAAATAAATATATTTAGTTAGGCTTCAGACAGCGCTTGTTTGCAGCAGAGTGAAGCAGCCAGTAAGATGTTCACTGTCATTAAATCGCTCCGCATTTAACGACATTACGTTTATATTATAGTACGAGTAAGTGGACGTCTTTCACATAGTAAGGTGGCTATAATTTCTCACCTTACAAGGACCGATCCACATACTTTGCCATGACCTACAAACACAATTAGTTATCTTGTGATAAGTTGTACATCGTATATATGAATATATAAAGAAGACTGACATTGTCACGTACGCCTAATAAATAATTGTTAACGCTTATTGCATGAAAGGTGACAAAGTGTCTTTATTATCAGAACGTCGTAATGAATGATTGCCTGTACTAGTAAAGGTTGGAACGCAAGTGGAGATGAAACGGTAGGCATAACTCAAGCTCTGGGTGCAAGGCCCTCACAGGAGTTGGTCCTGCTTAAACACACCTGAGTGCGAAGACAAAATACAGGGGCGACCGCGCGATATCGGCCGCTATTGTAGTAGGACCGGAAGAATAACCGGATAATACTTCCGAACTTTGCAAATCTTGGACGCAGGTGAGAGGAACGAAGAAGCGGCACCTCGGAAACAATGCAGGCTGGGTTGCTTCCAAGGATTTTTACTCAGATGCGTACCATTATATGAGTATAGGTATTTCCTCGCAAACTTTCCACGCTGGACGACAAGAGACTAAAATATGGTTGGTCGCCGTTCGGAAGAATCTGTGGAGAAGGAGAATATTCCGTGATTTAGGGAATTTGATTCGTTTTTGGAATTACGACGGTGGGGAGCTGAGCCTTGCTGGAAGGCCAGCGGCGGAGAGACTAGGTCTTCCATTGTGAACACCCGTGTGTGACGGTAGCTCGATATCAGCTTTGTTGGTACAAACGGACTTGCTGCCTTTGCTCTCAGGAGAGTTTATAGTTAGAACAGATAGGAACTGTACTGTTGCGAACCTATACGATTCTGGATTTCACCTCCGGGTTGGAAGTCGTTGTTGAGTATGTAGCGTTCAGTAATTTCTCTGCCTATACTTACGTTGAGACGTTATCTGAACTCCGTCCTTCTGACCGGGAGTTCACATTTTTCGTCTGTAGAACACAGAGAGGAGAAGACAATGTTAGAGTATATTAGTCAGAGTACCGCCTTTCGCCGTCCTAGTGTTTGAAAGAGTTTATTTGTGGCTGGAGTTCTTCCATCGTCGCAGGCGAGTACGAGAACCATCACTTCAATGGATCGGACACAGAACATATGGTGAATCGCAAATTGCTTCAGCTTATTAGGGCTACAAAACTAAACAGCTGTGATCACGTTATTTTCCCCTGAGGCTCCACATCGCCGTAGATCGTCTTTGAAAGTAGTGTCTTTTAGTGTTTGGTACGTAGATGATGTCAGTCATTTCGCGTTATTGATATTAGACCGCGCAGTCATAATAAGGGGCAGAGTTGGGCAACTGATTAGTAATTTTACTTAGGAAGTGTAAAATTTGTAATGTAAAGGTTTTTTTTAATCTACAATGAAAATATAAGCAGGAAAAACGTTTATCATGTAGTAGGATTAGTTGCCTTCATCATTCATTTTTGTTTAGATTGTAATTTATAGAATTAAGAGATCCTAAGATCTGCTTCAGGGAGTTGTCAGACAGGGCCAAATTTTCATTTTAGCGTTTATTATTTTCCGTTGCCCACATTCAAAATGGTTCAAATGGCTCTGAGCACTATGCGACTTAACTTCTGAGGTCATCAGTCGCCTAGAACTTAGAACTACTTAAACCTAACTAACCTAAGGACATCACTCACATCCATTCCCGAGGCAGGATTCGAACCTGCGACCGTAGCGGTCGCTCGGCTCCAGACTGGAGCGCCCAGACCCGCACGGCCACTCCGGCCGGCGCCCACATTCATTTTACGCCTACCTGGAGTGGCATCTTGAAACATTATGCACACCAGCTATACTCAGTCAATGTGAATATCTCCACTATTTCACGAAGCGTTTAAGATAGCGATTCAAGATATTCAACAAGTAATAACCCGCAAACAGACAACTGTTTAACTTGCGTTAAATACAATTAGCTTCTGCACACTTTCCTTTCCGAAAGCCTACAGGTCTCGAAAGATTAATCTTCCATCTTCAGGCGTGTTGAAGAATTACAACCACACAGCGCAGGATGGTTTACAGGCATTCAGATATTTATCGTGACACCAAGAAGGAGTTGTGTGACATAAACGAAGTTGGTAGGAGCGTTTCTACACCTGAAAGACGACATCTATTCAGATTTCGCTCCAGTCGCATAAGAGTGTACTTAGGAGCGTCACTATGAGGATTGAAACCCGATTTACTTTAATTACAAGCTGTAACAGTCGTGAGCTTGCTAACCTTTGAGACATGACGTGGTGAGTTGAAGTCAGTCAAGAATGCCTTTAAGGAGACAAAGACGCCAATACCAACGCCTCATTGAGTTTGAAGGGGATCGTGTGATAGGGCCACGAGAAGCTGGATGTTCGTTCCGCGATATTACAGAAAGACTTGGCAGGAACGTAGCCACTGTATGGTTACTGGCAGCGGTGATCACGAGAATGTACGGACGCAACGAAACGGGGCCCCAGATGAACACGTGGCAGTACCTAGAAGGCAGACCATTGTCTTCGGAATGTGGGTCTGGCGCAGTGGTTCAAATGGTTCTGAGCACTTTTTTTTGGTCATCAGTCTACTGACTGGTTTGATGCAATCCCGCCACGAATTCCTTTCCTGTGCTAACCTCTTCATCTCAGAGTAGCACTTTCAACCTACGTCCTCAATTATTTGCTTGACGTATTCCAATCTCTGTCTTCCTCTACAGTTTTTGCCCTCTACAGCTTCCTCTAGTACCATGGAAGTCATTCCCTCATGTGTTAGCAGATGTCCTATCATCCTGTCCCTTCTCTTTATCAGTGTTTTCCACATATTCCTTTCCTCTCCGATTCTGCGTACAACCTCCTCATTCCTTACCTTATCAGTCCATCTAATTTTCAACATTCGTCTATAGCACCACATCTCAAATGCTGCGATTCTCTTCTGTTCCGGTTTTCCCACAGTCCATGTTTCACTACCATACAATGCTGTACTCCAGACGTACATCCTCAGAAATTTCTTCCTCTAATTAAGGCCAGTATTTGATATTAGTAGACTTCTCTTGGCCAGAAATGCCTTTTTTGCCATAGCGAGTCTGCTTTTGATGTCCTCCTTGCTCCGTCCGTCATTGGTTATTTTACTGCCTAGGTAGCAGAATTCCTTAACTGAGCACTATGGGACTTAAATTCCGAGGTCATCAATCCCCTAGATCTGCTTAAACCTAACTAACCTAAGGACATCACACACATCCATCCCCGAGGCAGGATTCGAACCTGCGACCGTAGCGGTCGCGCGGTTCCAGACTGTAGCGTCTAGAACCGCTCGGCCACCTCAGCCGGCCTGGCGCAGTGACACAACGTTTATTTCAAGGGAAAATTCGAGCCAGTCGCCTTATAGCGTGCTTTCCATTGACCCCAACCCACCTCCATTTCTCACTTCAGTGGCGTCAAGCGAGAGCTCATTGGAGGGCAGAATGGAGATCAGCTGCGTTTACAGATGAAAGCTGGTTTTGCCTCTGTGCCAGTGATGGCTGCGTTAGAAGGTGGACAATTGAGGGCCTGCAACCAACTCGTCTGCGTGCTAGTCACACTGAACCTAGACCTAGAGTTATGGTCTGGAGTGTGATTTCGTATGACAGCAGAAGCACTCTCGTGAGTATCTCATGCACCCTGATTGAAAATCTGTACGTCAGTCGGGTGATTCGACCTGTTGGGTTGCCATTCATGAAAAGCATTCCATGGGGTGTTTTCGAGCAGGATAAGGCTCGTCCAGAAACCGCTGTTGTAACCCAACACTCTACAGAGTGTCAACATGTTGAATTGGCGTGCTCGATCACCAGATTTGTCTGCAACCGAGCACGTATCAGACATAATCGGACGACAACTCCAGCGTCACCCACAGGCAGCATTAACCGTCCCTGTATTGACCGACCAAATGCAACAGGCATGGAAATCCATCCCACAAACTGACATCGGCACATGTACGACACAATCCATGTGTTCGACATTTTGGCGTTTTCATCGGTTATTAATATACCGGAATTTCGAATCTACAAGATTTATTCGCGCTTAAATTAACCTGTGATCCAGCAATGTTAATCGCTTAAACATACTGCCTACAGAAATGTATTCCCGAAATTTCGTTACTGTACATTAATTATCGTTTGGTGTTGCAATTTTTGTGCGTCAGTGTATTACCAGGAAGTCATTGAGGGAAGTTGTGTAACACGGTACGTACCAAAAAGCAATTATAAGAATGGAAAATCAAGAGAGAAGAAATCGAACTGAAAAGGGTGAGAGATATGGAGGTAGTCTTTTACCCCAAGTGTTAAGCCTGTACATCGAAGAAACAACCACGGAAATAAAATTAAGCTTCCGATTAAAATTCAAGGTGAAAGGATGTCAGTGATAAGATTCGCTGATGATATTGCTAATCGTGTCGTTGAGGTTTTCAGTCCGAAGACGACTTAAATTGGATCCAAATCCCCGTACTATTCAATCCTGTGCTAGGCTCTTCAACTCAGTATAACTCAAAAATGGTTCAAATGGCTCTGAGCACTATGGGACATCTCAGGTCATCAGTCCCCTAGAACGTAGAACTACTTAAACCTAACAAACCTAAGGACATCACACACATCCATGCCCGACGCAGGATTCGAACCTGCGACCGTAGCGGTCGTGCGGTTCCAGGCTGCAGCGCCTAGAACCCCTCGGCCACCACGGCCGGCTCTGTATAACTGCCGCAAGCTACATCTATTTGAACCAGCTTCCTATATTCAAAACTTTGTTTCCCTGTATAAATTTTACCCACCGACACTTGCGCTGATCATAAAATCGACAATTCCTTTTTGCTTCATGATGCGTCTTATCAACCGATACCTTCCTTTGGTCAAGTTGTGGCATAAAGAGTGACGTAAAATTTTTTTCTCTCCAATTCGATTTCATACTTCCTCGTTTGTTATTCGATGTGTCCAACCATTTTCAGCATTGTTATACACCACCAAAAGTCCTAAGCTTCTGTTCTCTACCAGCCTTAGTTGCTAATCATCCACGTTTCATGTCCATCCCAGACTATAATCCAGACAAACATCCTTCCGAAAATGCTTCGTCGCACTTAAATTTTAATAGATGTTAAATAATTCCTCTTTCTCATAAATGTCTTTCGTTCTATTGCCAGTCCGTAGACTTTGACCAGAGTCACTTTTTTCACTGCCTAATTGGCAAGACTCATCTACTACTTGTAGTGTCCGATTTTCTAATCAAATTCCCTCACCAAAGACTGATTTAATTGGATTACAATTCTTACTCTCGTTTTACTTTTGTAAATCTTTTCTTATGACTCCATGCGTTGTCTTTAACTGCTCTTCCGAATTCTTTGTCGTCTCTTATAGCATTACAATGTGGAAAGCAGACCTTAGAGTATCCATTTCTTCGACCTAAACTTAAATTCCCTTTCCATATGTCTTGGAGTCTATACATGCGATGGTCTGTTGACTGGGTGGATGATGGTTTCGCACATGGGTTCCCAACCACGTTTGTTTATCTCTTGGAACCTTATAAAATCGCCGAAGTTTTTCGTTATAGAAGAGAAAAAATAAACTGCTGGTGGAGAACTGTGTCTGAAACATCATTCACCAGGGCAGTAGGGCATCGCATTTATAGGAGACAAGGCATTTCTACGCAGCAAATAGCTCCATCTTCTACACTGGCACCCGTAGCAACCAGTCACGATCACTGAATAACCAACAACAATGCGAGGTATTCCGCCTACGGTCCGTCAGCGTACAGTGTCAAGTTTGCTGCCGAAGGGGTTGCCTCGAGGCACACGCCGGTGTCTAAAGTTTCAACGCTCTGTAAGGTCGTTGGATGACGTTTCCGGAAATGGGTTCATATCGTCGATTTGTTGCTCGAGGCACCCTTCACAACGCCTCGAAGTTCGTCGCCACGTTTCTGAGACATCTTCTGTAGACCCTCTGTACAGCATCTCTCTCCTAAGAGGCGTCAGGTATACTTTCATGGTGTTTCACCAGGTATTTGCAATTTCGTTTCATCACGTCTCTCATGGGACTCTCAGTGTCGACGGTAAACACGTTTGTTTTCCGTTCAGTGTGAATACTTGGTACTACATAACATGCTTTAATACAAGGATAAGCCATGAGTGAGTGCTTAAGTAATGAACAAAGTAACTACAACTAATAAATGTGTTCACTGAAGCGATAAATATTTTTTTTGCCTTAGTAGCATTATTTCCTATCAAAATAACAATTTACAACAGCCTGTGCCACTTTCCCAATAATTCATATTATGTTTATATTCTCTGTCAACTTTGATGTTAAGTGAGCTCGTCGAGCTGTGGAGTCTAAATGCACCCAGTTTTCTCAGATGGCTCACGAGTGATGCAGCACAGTGGAACAAGAAAAAGAATGAAAACCAGCCGAAAAATTTTGTTGACGAAATTCAATCTGAGTCTCTATGTAAACGTCTACTTCATCTGCTAATAACTAAACTGCACACGCAGCTAAATTTATAATCATATACTGCGTGAACATCAGCGCCATCTGCCGTGGCGACGATGCATTTGCGTACATACATTCATAGGGCCTTTCCTGCTCTGTTTCCAGTCGGGAATCAGTCCCTGCAGTTCGTCAGTTGTATTAATGTTCACACACACACACACACACACACACACACACACACCACACACACACACACACACACACACACACACACACGTGAGCGCGCGCGCCCGTACATAAAGCCGTTGTGCCTCTTCAGGAGTCACTTGAAAACTGGGTTTAATTTCGTACGCTGCCCAGTTCCAAACTGAACATATGGACATAAACCCACCCTACAGGTATACTAATCCAAACTACGAACATAGACAACGATCGCGAAATAATGGATGTTCAGTGTCCTAAAGACGCCATGAAACCGATTGTTACTGTAGAAGTATGTGGCTTTGATAATTTATTGGATTATGGCTCTCAGGCCAGCACAATAATAGAGAAATTGCTTTAAGAGCTCAATGATCCTGCAAATATGTCTGTTTTTCCGTTAAATGGACTAAGGACTGTAAGGACGATTGGGAACTGAAGCAAGACAGTCAAAAAACAATTTCTATTGAAGTACAGGATGTTCGGAGAAGGCTTTGTTAAACCGTTTTTGAACACTGGAATTGTAATCAGTACAGACTTGATGACGGAAATACATTGATCAGCCGGAACATTATGACCACCTGCTTAATATGCAGTATGTCCACCTTTGACACGGGTAACAGCGGCGACGCGTCGTGGCATGGAAGTAGTGAGGTCTTGGTAGGTCGCTGAAGGGAAGTGGCACGCCTGCACACACAAGTCACCTAATTCCCGTGAATTCTGGGGGCGAGGGGTGATGAGCTTGACGCCATACTCAATTACATCTCAGATGCGTTCGGTCGGGTTCAGATCTGCCGAGTTGAGGGATCAGCACATCAACTGTTCCTCGAGCTCCTCCATAACAGGCCGGGTACTGCGACACAACGCATTATTTTCTAGAAAAATGCCAGTGCCGGAGGGAAACATGATCGTGATTGCTGGGTGTATGTGATATACAACCAGCGTACGACACTCCTTAGCCGTCATGGTGCCTTGCACGAGCTGCACTGAATTCACTGATGCTCAAGTGAGTGTTCTATAGAGCGCAATGGAGGCACCATCAGCTTGTCTCCATCGCACAATACGGATGTCAAGGAGCTGTTCCCCTGGAAGATGACCTGATTCACGTCCTCCCGTCGGCATGATGAAGAAGGTATCGGGATTCATCAGACCATTCAACGTCCTGCCACTGCACCAACGTCCAGTGCTGTTGATCACGTGCTCATTTAAGTCGCTGTTGCCGATGTCGCGGTGTTAATATTGGTACATGCGTGGATCGTCGACTGCGGAGGCCCATCTTTAGGAGTGTTCGGTGCACTGTGTGTTCGGGCACGCTTGTAGTCTGCCCAGCATTAAAGTCTAATGTTAGTTCCTCCATAGGTCGCCGCCTGTCCTGTTTTACCAATCTGCCCAACTGACGTCTGTAATGAGGGGTGTCTCCCAACATCTTGTCGTCTGGATGTGGCTTCACCTTGGTTTCGCCACGTGATGAAGACAGTCACCACAGCACTCCTCGAATACTCGCAAGTTGCGCAGTTTCCGCAAAGCTCGTGCCGAACGTCAGAGCCATCACAGTCAAACTCAGACAGAGCGCGTGACTTAGACATTATACACACGGACAGCACGCTCGCTGATGCTACATGTACCGCGCGTGTATCTGACTACCAGTAATTCCTAGCCAGGTGAAGATGCTGTCGCCTGGACGGGTTTATATCGATAGTAGGCCAGTGGTCATGTTCTGGCTCTCCAGTGTATGTCTGACAGTTAGCTTCTACAAAAGGGCTAGCTCGGGATTTACCAATTTTCTTGTAAATACGAAAACTAAAAATGAACTACATTCATAATGTAACATGCTGGACAGTTTCCGTACGATGGGCGTAGCTGCTTCGCGCGTATACAAAGCGATTTTGTAAACATCTCTACGGCAACGCCTCTTCGTAGCTGAATACACGACTACTGTTGTCGCCTACAGCCCCTTGCCCTTCACAGCTGAAAGCAGTAAAAAGCGCTGTCAGGTGCCAGGGATTTCCTTAACTTGATCCGAGAGTGGGAGGCTTTTAGTAGTAAAGAATAAACATACAGAATCCGTCAGTGTCTCAGTGTTTACAATGTCATATTTCGTGAACTCTGTGTGGTGACATGCCATGATTTGAAAGGTTGGGAAGGGAGTGAGACAGGGTTGTAGTCTCTTCCCGATGTTATTCAATCTGTACATTGAGCAAGCAGTGAAGGAAACAAAAGAAAATTCGGAGTAGGTATTAAAATCCACGGAGAAGAAATAAAAACTTTGAGGTTCGCCGATGACATCGTAATTCTGTCAGAGACAGATGAACATTAACAAAAGCAAAACGAGGATAATGGAATGTAGTCAAATTAAATCGGGTGATGCTGAGGGAATTAGATTAGGAAATGAGACACTTAAAGTAGTAAAGGAGTTTTGCTATTTAGGAAGTAAAATAACTGATGATGGTCGAAGTAGAGAGGATATAAAATGTAGACTGGCAATGGCAAGGAAAGCGTTTCTGAAGAAGAGAAATTTGTTAACATCGAGTATAGATTTAAGTGTCAGGAAGTCATTTCTGAAAGTATTTGTATGGAGTGTAGCCATGTATGGAAGTGAAACATGGACGATAAATAGTTTGGACAAGAAGAGAATAGAAGCTTTCGAAATGTGGTGCTACAGAATAATGCTGAAGATTAGATGTGTAGATCACATAACTAATGAGGAGGTATTGAATAGAATTGGGAGAAGATGAGCTTGTGACACAACTTGACTAGAAGAAGGGATCGGTTGGTAGGACATGTTCTGAGACATCGAGGAATCACCAATTTAGTATTGGAGGGCAGCGTGGAGGGTAAAAATCGTAGAGGGAGACCAAGAGATGACTACACTAAGCAGATTCAGAAGGATGTAGGTTGCAGTAGGTACTGGGAGATGAAGCAGCTTGCAGAAGATAGAGAAGCATGGAGAGCTGCATCAAACCAGTCTCAGGACTGAAGACCACAACAACAACAACACATGTGGGTAGTGTCTGAAAAATTTCTCGTGAATAGCGTTAGTAATAAAGAAGCAATAAATTCATACGTCATGCACACTGCCTCACTTTTTCAGGCATCTTATTGTTTATGACATCATATCTTCTGAACTATGATAGGTGGCTGGTTCTTACCCCCACAGCGATTGTTGCCTGACAGTAAGGGCTACGTGAAGTAAATTTGGTTGAATTCGGTCCATTGGTTTAAGAGCTGTGCAACTCACCTTACACACACACACACACACACACACACACACACACACACACACATGCATCCATTTTTATAATATGTATGGATGTCCTTAACTGAGAATTTAGGGAGAAGAGATGAAGGAATTTTAGATGAAGATTATGAAGATCCCAGTCCTAAATGAATCAAAATGGAATTCACTGGATTGTATTGGATGCCAGAGCTGTCAACAAAATGAATCCTCGAGAAAGGGATTAACCCGATAATTTAGTGGTGCAAATATCTGAATATTTTATGCTTCACACGCAGCTACTGGCAACGTTTACCGCACCCAAAAAGCCGAAAATAATACAGCGTTTCTACACAGAGCTATCAGTTTAAGAGAACCACATTTGGTTTGAATGGAACGTCTGACGTAGTTGTGTAAGCACGTAATCAAGTATTGGGGCCTGAACAACTTAAATCCGCTACTGAACGTGGTGACCATATATTAACTGACTCAGAATCGTGACAGGAACATCTCGAAGCCTTAAATCGTTAATTCAGACTGAAAATCCTGGTAGAGATCGGAATACATCGTGACAAATATAATAAAGATTACTCTAAAAACATTTGTTTGTTGCGGAGAAAAATCTCGTACTTGTTTTTTGCCGTTTTCCTGAATTCCTCGTTCACAACATGTTTCGGGCCCAGCCCATCCTCTAGTGACGTCCCAATAATTAAAATTTGGAATTAAAAACTCTTCACATAATACAAATGCAAATATACGCAACTGCAAGGTTCAAAAACATACAAAAATAATTTAAAAAATGGAAATTTCAAATTGTGCAAAAAATGTGCAAGCCATATGCAGTTACTTAAGCTGAACAGGCATTTGTAAATGCCATACATGAAGAAATGCTCATGGTATATGAGATAACAATAGCTTTCCACTCGCACAGACAGAAGACAAACGTACCACCGCTAGAGCGGTAGGCAACGCGTGCCATGACCCATAGAGGGCACTTTGGGCTAGCACCGGTATCATAAGGAAATGTAATATAAGCTCTATATCCAGATTACTATCAATGACAAAAGTAAAGCTTAAAGACAGTCATTAATCTATTCATTTCTTTGGTGACCTTAGGCTACCGAGTGACAGTATTTTGTCCTCCTTGGATATCACTAATTTATTATAGAAACTTCACAGATGGTTCGGAATAATCTAATCATCCGTAACAAACCAGATTTATCATCGATGAATGAACTTATTGATGTAGTTGGCCAATCTCTTTCGTCTGATTATTTTTCCTTCAATGGACATATTTTTCGTCAAAATAACGGCTTGGCAAAGGGCTCAAGCCTCTCTGTTATTCTATCTGAGATTCTTATAAATAGCCTGGAATCCGAACTTTTCGCGAAGTAGAATGAGCTAGTTAATAAAACTCTACCCCACAAACGCTATGTTGATGACATATTCGTCGTTTCTAATCGGGACTAAGAATGAGGCGCTCAAGCTGCAAGGAATTACATCACAATTTAAATTTCACTATTGAGTTTGAAGTTGAGGGTTCTCTTAACTTTTTGGATTTACGCATATGTAGGAATGACCAGTGTTTAGAATACTAGATTTTTCGTAAGCCGACAACAACACATGTAGTTATTGTTGCGACTTATAATCATCCCCCATCACAGAAGAAAGCACTTTTTCGTACAATGTCCACAGGTTAAAAGAAATTGCACTTCAGCAGCAGGCTACCGATAGGGAAATAGCCATCATTGTACAGATAGGGATAGCAAATGTATTTAGAGAAAGTGATATTAGGAAAATGGATGAGGAAATTCTGTCATAGACTCACGAAGGGGCCGGAGTAAGGAATGCTTTATGGGCCACTGTGGCGCAGGAACTTGTTTAGGTACTTATAGGCTTCATGTCTTTTCACCAAAATTAAGAGAAATCGTAAAGCACTTTCACCAGTTATAAATCTTGTTTACTAGGCCGCTGAAAATAAATTCTGTCGCTGCCATTCTTTTAAATTATTGTTAAAGTTCCTTATCAACAGAATTTTAAAATTAGTTTCTAGCTACAATGTCAGTTAAAGTACTACGTTCTTAATATGTATTCGTTCTTGGTATCCTCACTACAAGAGTTAACCTAATTCGAATTTTTCAGTTATCTAAATTGTAAATGATTATATGAATTATGTACTTTTGGATTAAGTGAAGAAACGCCGCTTAGAGGCGACCGTTTAAGCCTGTTGTGTTACTTCCAACTATTGTTTGACTGAACACCGTGCTGTAAATATCACTTTAATTACTTATGACTTCCTTGCATTTTAGGGGCATTTCAGATAACATTCAGGCGCCTTCATCGGTTGTAAATTTGTATGCGTGGCCACCACCTCTCAATTTATTTATCCTGTACATGTTATTAATTATGTGCATATTAATGAAATTCAGTGTTTCTAATATTTGTAGCCCTTTTAAAATTTGTTGCTACCTTCTTTGTTAGTAGGTTTTATTGGACATTGTCATTGGTTTCAGTATTTATGTTTTTAATCTGCAATTGTTTCTTGTATTCGCTTATTTTATTATCGTGGACTTTTATCCTTGGACCTGAAGCCGCAGGTGCAGATGGTCCGCACCGTTACCTTGTTAACAGTATTATACGGTACCTGCTTGTAATTTAAACTTTTTGACTTACCAATGAAACATACCTTTAATTGGGACCTAAGCCATTTTTGCAGTCGCTAAGTCTGTTATTTGAAGAAATTGAAGAAATGTACGATGAAATAAAAGAAATTATTCAGATAGTGAAGGGAGACGAAAATTTAATAGTCATGGGTGACTGGAATTCGAGTGTAGGAAAAGGGAGAGAAGGAAACATAGTAGGTGAATATGGATTGGGGCTAAGAAATGAAAGAGGAAGCCGCCTAGTAGAATTTTGCACCGAGCACAACTTAATCATAGCTAATACTTGGTTTAAGAATCATGAAAGAAGGTTGTATACGTGGAAGAACCCTGGAGATACTAAAAGGTATCAGATAGATTATATAATGGTAAGACAGAGATTTAGGAACCAGGTTTTAAGTTGTAAGACATTTCCAGGGGCAGATGTGGACTCTGACCACAATCTATTGGTTATGACCTGTAGATTAAAACTGAAGAAACTGCAAAAATGTGGGAAATTAAGGAGATGGGACCTGGATAAACTGAAAGAACCAGAGGTTGTACAGAGTTTCAGGGAGAGCATAAGGGAACAATTGACAGGAATAGGGGAAAGAAATACAGTAGAAGAAGAATGGGTAGCTCTGAGGGATGTAGTAGTGAAGGCAGCAGAGGATAAAGTAGGTACAAAGACGAGCGCTGCTAGAAATCCTTGGGTAACAGAAGAAATATTGAAATTAATTGATGAAAGGAGAAAATATAAAAATGCAGTAAATGAAGCAGGCAAAAAGGAATACAAACGTCTCAAAAATGAGATCGACAGGAAGTGCAAAATGGCTAAACAGGGATGGCTAGAGGACAAATGTAAGGATGTAGAAGCTTATCTCACTAGGGGTAAGATAGATACTGCCTACAGGAAAATTAAAGAGACCTTTGGAGAGAAGAGAACCACGTGTATGAATATCAAGAGCTCAGATGGCAGCCCAGTTCTAAGCAAAGAAGGGAAGGCAGAAAGGTGGAAGGAGTATATAGAAGGTTTATACAAGGGTGATGTACTTGAGGACAATATTATGGAAATGGAAGAGGATGTAGATGAAGACGAAATGGGAGATACGATACTGCGTGAAGAGTTTGACAGAGCACTGAAAGACCTGAGTCGAAACAAGGCCCCCGGAGTAGACAACATTCCATTAGAACTACTGACGGCCTTGGGACAACCAGTCCTGACAAAACTCTACCAGCTGGTGAGCAAGATGTATGAGACAGGCGAAATACCCTCAGACTTCAAGAAGAATATAATAATTCCAATCCCAAAGAAAGCAGGTGCTGACAGATGTGAAAATTATCGAACTATCAGTTTAATAAGCCACGGCTGCAGAATACTAACGCGAATTCTTTACAGACGAATGGAAAAACTGGTAGATGCAGACCTCGGGGAGGATCAGTTTGGATTCCGTCGAAATGTTGGAACACGTGAGGCAATACTGACCTTACGACTTATCTTAGAAGAAAGATTAAGAAAAGGCAAACCTACGTTTCTAGCATTTGTAGACTTGGAGAAAGCTTTTGACAATGTTGACTGGAATACACTCTTTCAAATTCTAAAGGTGGCAGGGGTAAAATACAGGGAGCGAAAGGCTATTTATAATTTGTACAGAAACCAGATGGCAGTCATAAGAGTCGAGGGGCATGAAAGAGAAGCAGTGGTTGGGAAGGGAGTGAGACAGGGTTTTAGCCTCTCCCCGATGTTATTCAATCTGTATATTGAGCAAGCAGTAAAGAAAACAAAAGAAAAATTTGGAGTAGGTATTAAAATTCATGGAGACGAAATAAAAACTTTGAGGTTCGCCGATGACATTGTAATTCTGTCAGAGACGGCAAAGGACTTGGAAGAGCAGTTGAACGGAATGGACAGTGTCTTGAAAGGAGGATATAAGATGAACATTAACAAAAGCAAAACGAGGATAATGGAATGTAGTCAAATTAAATCGGGTGATGCTGAGGGAATTAGATTAGGAAATGAGACACTTAAAGTAGTAAAGGAGTTTTGCTATTTAGGAAGTAAAATAACTGATGATGGTCGAAGTAGAGAGGATATAAAATGTAGACTGGCAATGGCAAGGAAAGCGTTTCTGAAGAAGAGAAATTTGTTAACATCGAATATAGATTTATGTATCAGGAAGTCGTTTCTGAAAGTATTTGTTTGGAGTGTAGCCATGTATGGAAGTGAAACATGGACGATAACTAGTTCGGACAAGAAGAGAATAGAAGCTTTCGAAATGTGGTGCTACAGAAGAATACTGAAGATAAGGTGGATAGAGCACGTAACTAATGAGGGGGTATTGAATAGGATTGGGGAGAAGAGAAGTTTGTGGCACAACTTGACTAGAAGAAGGGATCGGTTGGTGGGACATGTTTTGAGGCATCAAGGGATCACAAATTTAGCATTGGAGGGCAGCGTGGAGGGTAAAAATCGTAGAGGGAGACCGAGAGATGAGTACACTAAGCAGATTCAGAAGAATGTAGGTTGCAGTAGGTACTGGGAGATGAAGCAGCTTGCACAGGATAGAGTAGCATGGAGAGCTGCATCAAACCAGTCTTAGGACTGAAGACAACAACAACAACAACAAGTCTGTTATTTGATTTCCTTTTCTCCTTATGAAAAAATCCACAAGACAATTTAACAGCAATCTGATTTGTGATCCTTTGTCTGTCACAACAACAGTTCAAAACTTATTATTTCCTCTTAAGCACTTTTATTAAACTATTCTTGATCACTCTTCTTTGTTGACTACTTGTGCTGCTAGCATTTTTTAACTTTAGAATTTTCGTTTCCTATCACTCCATTATTGGCGTATTTTTCTAACTGTAAGGATTTTAATTGTTTTTGATGAAGTGTTGTTAAGGTAAACCTTATTTTCACACCCCAATACCTTTCCACTTCCCAACCTGCTCCCTGCCGCTTCAAATATTTCTCCAATATGTGGGAACATGAAATGGGAGTGGACCCGGCTCACAGTAGATGAAGATAATTGACAGCTTCACTGTACTGAGAAGTCGGAAACAGTTGAAACACTGTGGAAGAGGAACAGCAGAAAACTTTATTTCATAAATTCAAGGACTTTCTACGTGGCTGTAGTGTATTTTATATTTATTTTCGTGTTAATAGACTGGTTCTGGTAGCTCCAGTGATTATAGTAGAAAGTGTTGTACCTTATAGACAGTTCTTACGTGTGAAGTGCAAGCAAAGTGTTAAAACCAGGGACCACCTTGCTGCGAGTGTGCAGTGACCTCTTTTACGATTGCTTCTTCATCTTAGTAACTGTCGTGTGCACGTAACAGTTGTTTCAAACATAAAATTTTAGAGTGCTTTCATGAATAAAATAGCGGCAGGAAAGCATTTTCAGACACTGTTCTGTTCTTGAATGCGTATTTGATCCAGTAATACGATGCATTTAGCCTCTTCAGTTTGGTTTCCATTATGTTATATCTTTCGACCCCCCCCCCCCCCCCCCCCCCATGAACCATGGACCTTGCCGTTGGTGGGGAGGCTTGCGTGCCTCAGCGATACAGATGGCCGTACCGTAGGTGCAACCACAACGGAGGGGTATCTGTTGAGAGGCCAGACAAACGTGTGGTTCCTGAAGAGGGGCAGCAGCCTTTTCAGTAGTTGCGGGGGCAACAGTCTGGATGATTGACTGATCTGGCCTTGCAACATTAACCAAAACGGCCTTGCTGTGCTGGTACTGCGAACGGCTGAAAGCAAGGGGAAACTACAGCCGTAATTTTTCCCGAGGACATGCAGCTTTACTGTATGATTAAATAATGATGGCATCCTCTTGGGTAAAATATTCCGGAGGTAAAATAGTCCCCCATTCGGATCTCCGGGCGGGGACTACTCAGGAGGATGTCGTTACCAGGAGAAAGAAAACTGGCGTTCTACGGATCGGAGCGTGGAATGTCAGATCCCTTAATCGGGCAGGTAGGTTAGAAAATTTAAAAAGGGAAATGGATAGGTTAAAGTTAGATATCGTGGGAATTAGTGAAGTTCGGTGGCAGGAGGAACAAGACTTCTGGTCAGGTGAACACAGGCTCATAAACACAAAATCAAATAGGGGTAATGCAGGAGTAGGTTTAATAATGAATAGGAAAATAGGAATGTGGGTAAGCTACTACAAACAGCATAGTGAACGCATTATTGTGGCCAAGATAGATACGAAGCCCACACCTACTACAGTAGTACAAGTTTATATGCCAACTAGCTCTGCAGATGACGAAGAAATTGAAGAAATGTACGATGAAATAAAAGAAATTATTCAGATAGTGAAGGGAGACGAAAATTTAATAGTAATGGGTGACTGGAATTCGAGTGTAGGAAAAGGGAGAGAAGGAAACATAGTAGGTGAATATGGATTGGGGCTAAGAAATGAAAGAGGAAGCCGCCTAGTAGAATTTTGCACAGAGCACAACTTAATCATAGCTAACACTTGGTTTAAGAATAATGAAAGAAGGTTGTATACGTGGAAGAACCCTGGAAATACTAAAAGGTATCAGATAGATTATATAATGGTAAGACAGAGATTTAGGAACCAGGTTTTAAGTTGTAAGACATTTCCAGGGGCAGATGTGGACTCTGACCACAATCTATTGGTTATGACCTGTAGATTAAAACTGAAGAAACTGCAAAAATGTGGGAAATTAAGGAGATGGGACCTGGATAAACAGAAAGAACCAGAGGTTGTACAGAGTTTCAGGGAGAGCATAAAGGAACAATTGACAGGAATAGGGGAAAGAAATACAGTAGAAGAAGAATGGGTAGCTCTGAGGGATGTAGTAGTGAAGGCAGCAGAGGATAAAGTAGGTACAAAGACGAGCGCTGCTAGAAATCCTTGGGTAACAGAAGAAATATTGAAATTAATTGATGAAAGGAGAAAATATAAAAACGCAGTAAATGAAGCAGGCAAAAAGGAATACAAACGTCTCAAAAACGAGATCGACAGAAAGTGCAAAACGGCTAAGCAGGGATGGCTAGAGGACAAATGTAAGGTAGTAGAAGCTTATCTCACTAGGGGTAAGATAGATACTGCCTACAGGAAAATTAAAGAGACCTTTGGAGAGAAGAGAACCACGTGTATGAATATCAAGAGCTCAAATGGCAGCCCAGTTCTAAGCAAAGAAGGGAAGGCAGAAAGGTGGAAGGAGTATATAGAAGGTTTATACAAGGGCGAGGTACTTGAGGACAATATTATGGAAATGGAAGAGGATGTAGATGAAGACGAAATGGGAGATACGATACTGCGTGAAGAGTTTGACAGAGCACTGAAAGACCTGAGTCGAAACAAGGCCCCCGGAGTAGACAACATTCCATTAGAACTACTGACGGCCTTGGGACAACCAGTCCTGTCAAAACTCTACCAGCTGGTGAGCAAGATGTATGAGACAGGCGAAATACCCTCAGACTTCAAGAAGAATATAATAATTCCAATCCCAAAGAAAGCAGGTGTTGACAGATGTGAAAATTACCGAACTATCAGTTTAATAAGCCACGGCTGCAAAATACTAACACCAATTCTTTACAGACGAATGGAAAAACTGGTAGATGCAGACCTCGGGGAGGATCAGTTTGGATTCCGTCGAAATGTTGGAACACGTGAGGCAATACTGACCTTACGACTTATCTTAGAAGAAAGATTAAGAAAAGGCAAACCTACGTTTCTAGCATTTGTAGACTTAGAGAAAGCTTTTGACAATGTTGACTGGAATACTCTTTTTCAAATTCTAAAGGTGGCAGGGGTAAAATACAGGGAGCGAAAGGCTATTTATAATTTGTACAGAAACCAGATGGCAGTCATAAGAGTCGAGGGGCATGAAAGGGAAGCAGTGGTTGGGAAAGGAGTGAGACAGGGTTGTAGCCTCTCCCCGATGTTATTCAATCTGTATATTGAGCAAGCAGTAAAGGAAACAAAAGAAAAATTTGGAGTAGGTATTAAAATTCATGGAGACGAAGTAAAAACTTTGAGGTTCGCCGATGACATTGTAATTCTGTCAGAGACGGCAAAGGACTTGGAAGAGCAGTTGAACGGAATGGACAGTGTCTTGAAAGGAGGATATAAGATGAACATTAACAAAAGCAAAACGAGGATAATGGAATGTAGTCAAATTAAATCGGGTGATGCTGAGGGAATTAGATTAGGAAATGAGACACTTAAAGTAGTAAAGGAGTTTTGCTATTTAGGAAGTAAAATAACTGATGATGGTCGAAGTAGAGAGGATATAAAATGTAGACTGGCAATGGCAAGGAAAGCGTTTCTGAAGAAGAGAAATTTGTTAACATCGAATATAGATTTATGTATCAGGAAGTCGTTTCTGAAAGTATTTGTTTGGAGTGTAGCCATGTATGGAAGTGAAACATGGACGATAACTAGTTTGGACAAGAAGAGAATAGAAGCTTTCGAAATGTGGTGCTACAGAAGAATACTGAAGATAAGGTGGATTGATCACGTCACTAATGAGGAGGTATTGAATAGGATTGGGGAGAAGAGAAGTTTGTGGCACAACTTGACTAGAAGAAGGGATCGGTTGGTAGGACATGTTTTGAGGCATCAAGGGATCACAAATTTAGCACTGGAGGGCAGCGTGGAGGGTAAAAATCGTAGAGGGAGACCGAGAGATGAGTACACTAAGCAGATTCAGGAGGATGTAGGTTGCAGTAGGTACTGGGGGATGAAGCAGCTTGCACAGGATAGAGTAGCATGGAGAGCTGCATCAAACCAGTCTCAGGACTGAAGACAACAACAACAACAATATCTTTCGAATAACCGAGAAGAGAAGTCGGTGATAAAAAAGGTTGATTTCGTAATCCAGCAGTTTCCTTAATACGGACTGGCAAAACCGATGTTCGAGATCTATCCTCTTACCGAAAATGCTGAGAATATATTTCGCTACATTTGGTCGGTTTCTAATATTTCTTTCTCACAGCGTTCACCTAAGAGAGTTCTTAGAATTGGACCGATAAGAAATATGAAGTCAAATGACAGAAATAAAACCAACGGAATAAAATTAAACAGGGCTGCCAAAATTCATGCACACGAAAGAAAGTAGGTCCACTGAAGAAGTAAAATGTGATTCGTGCAAACTTTAAACTACACCGAAGGGACAAAAATCAGTGGATAGCGATGTGCACATATACATATGGCGGTAGTGTCCCATAAACACGGTATAAAATGCACGGCATTGTCGGAGCTGTCATTTGTGCTCAGTTCATTCATTTGAAAAAGTTTCCGATGTGATTTGGCTGCACGACGGGAATTAACAGATTTTGAACGCGGAATAGTAGTTGCAGATACACTCATGGGACATTTCATTTCGAAGTTTCAATATTCCGAGGTCCAAATTTCAGGCATTACCTCTCACCATTATCATTTCAGTGACCGATGGCCTTCACTTAACGACCGAGAGCAGCAGCGTTTGCAAAGAGTTTTCAGGGCTTACGGACAAGCAACAATGCCTGAAATAACCGCAGAAATCAACGTGGGACGTACTACGAACGTGTTCTCTAGGACACTGCGGCGAAATTTGGCGTTAATGGGCTATGGCAGCAGACGTCTGACGCTAGGGACTTTGCTAACAGCACAACACAACATTGCCTGCAGCGCATCTCCTGAGCTCGTTACCATAACGGTTGGATCCTAGACTGTAAAACTGTGATTTAGACAAATGAGCCGGATTTCAGTTGGTAAAAACTGATGAGTAGGGTTCGAGTGTGCCGCAAATCCCACGAAGACATGGACCGAAGTTATTAACAAAGCACTTGGCAAGCTGGCGGTGGCTCCATGATGGTGTGGGCTGTGTTTACATAGAGTGAAAAAAGGTCCCATTTAACCGATTAGGGTCTGTCAGCGGTTCTGTTTGGCTACTTGGAGACCATTTGTAGCCATTCATGGACTTCATGTTCTCGTACAACGCTGTCATGTCACAGGGCCGCAAGTGTTCACTTTTGGTCCGAGGAACATCTTGGACATTTTGAGCGAACGATTTGGCCACACTGATCACCAGACATGAGTCCAATCGAACATTAATGGGACACGGGACAAAATCCTGCCGAGGCAATATTTTCGCAATTGCGGACGGCTGAAGAGGCAGCATGGCTAAGTATTTCTGAAGACTTCCAGCGACTTATTGAGGGCTTGTTACGTCGAACTGCTGCACTACGCCAAGCAAAAGGAGGTCCGACACGACGAGGAATGCATGACTCAGTGTATAATCACAGTTATTAGTACATCTGTAAATGATGCTAGCTGGCAGAACTGATTAAAGCGCTTCCATCAAAAGCTATTTTTGGGGCAACTAAGATGGTGGACGTCGGCTTCAAGGTTTCTGATGTCATGACAGCTCAAATGGCTCTGAGCACTATGGGACTTAACTTCTGAGGTCATCAGTCCGCTAGAACTTAGAACTACTTAAACCTAACTAACCTAAGGACATCACACACATCCATGCCCGAGGCAGGATTCGAACCTGCAACCGTAGCGGTCGTGCGCTTCCAGACTGTAGCGCCTAGAACCGCTCGGTCACCCCGGCCGGCGTCATGACAGCCCTTTTATTATAAGTCGATGTCAGCACCAGAGTATTGGTAAGCCAATTTGTTGCGCTAAATTCGCCCAATTTAGTTTTTCGCGTATGCATGCCTGTGCACCCGGACTGTTGCGTCTCCGCCACTTGGAGCCAGTCTCCCCATTGCATTCCGGCAAAGAGTGCACATGTATACCTGTTCCTCGCCGAAACTGGTCTCCGGCCGTTATGTTGCACCGTTGCAGGACAGCTCTCATGGCCCCTCTGTAATGCCAAATTATAAACACTCATTAGGGTGGCTCATTTTTCAAATTTGATAGCCATTGCACCAAATAATGAGGTGTGTATAATTTGGGGTTCAGTGGAGAAGAGAGTGCAGGACCCTTGGGTCGTTTTATTGGGAAAATCACATAAAAATCTCATTTCAAAATTGTTCAAGTGGTTCTAAGCACTAAGGGACTCAATATCTGAGGTCATCAGTCCCCTAGACACAGAACTACTTAAACCTAACTAACCTAAGGACATCACAAATTCATGCCCAAGGCAGGATTCGAACCTGTGACCGTAGCAGCATCGCGGTTAAAGACTGAAGCGCCTACAACTGCTCGGCCACAGCGGCCGGCAAAATCTCATTTCTAAAAAATTTACCTTGAAACAGCTGGTTTCAACTTGATTATTAGATGTGTTGGATTAACTTTAATAGCTCCATCTATAACTCTACTGTCAGCAAAGGTTTTGCTGATATTTAATGAGAAAATCGAAGTCTTTACAAATGCTTACTCCTTTAAGAAGTGTCTTTCCTATGCCCTGCAACTTTACGGTGATACCTGGATACAATGTGAAGCACACACTGCTTCTTTTTCTCGTGATTTGTAAGTAATTAATTGTGAGCCTCCATAAGCTTTTCGCCTCTTTTATCAGTGCTTCGAGCGAGTGCTCCATATAAAGATGTTATCTGTAACATATTTTGTAGCCTTTTTTTACTTTTGTACGTATTTCAAGTGAACATTTTCTTTGTATAAGGGTTAATCTGAGGTTGTATGCGTCGATATCGTTCAAATCATATATATTATTTTAATGTTTAGAAACGTTTGAAAATCCTACAAGATTGTTTTTCAGTCTTCATATATTTAACACCGTTAAGGAAACCTGAGGGTGCTTTTATGATTGCCGTTATTTGTATTTACACCAAAGAGTAATATTACTGAAACCCTGAGTATGATTATTGTGTATCCGTTTTAAGGAGCATCAAAAGCTCATCTTTCATAGTATGTAATCAAATTCACAATTAATATTATCTTTACCACTGATAAAAAACAACCCCGTCATATTTTGTGCATTACTGGAAAATGTGGCAGTGTTTTTCATTTACATTTTACTGTACAAAGCTTGATAAGTTTAGTTTTCCGTTATCATTATGGTTGATGTTAGTATCGGTATTTCTTTCTAAATTGATACCCAAGATTGTTTATGAGTAGGGCTTATCTGATTTTGTTTTGTTCGTTCTATAGCAAATCGCGTGTCTGTGAACTGTATGTAAGGATACTACTGGCTCCAAGATTGTTAGTCTTCGATAGGAGGGTCACCTGTCGTCTAAGAAGGATTGTTCCGTTACCTTTCAAGGCGGCGCTTCTTCAGGGATCAAACTACCGTTGCCGATGACTTCTATCTAATGCGATCAAGCGAGATGGCTCAGTGTTAGGACATTGGACTCGAATCTGAGAGAACGTAATTCAAATCACTGTTCAGTCTTTCAGGTTTAGGTTTTCGTTGTTTCCCTCAGTTGCTTATGCCATAATGATTCCTATGAAAAGACACGACCGATCTCATTACCTATTCTTCCACAATCTTAAAATGGGATATTGTTTAATTTCTACAGCTACATCACTACTCTGCAATTCACACTTAAGCGCCTTCGAACTTAAGTGTCTTCGAACCACTTTCAGACTATTTCGCTACCGTTCCACTTCCTTATAGCGCGTGGGAAAAATGGACAGTAAAATATTTCTGTACCAGCTCTGATTTGCCTTATTTTATTACGATGATCTTTCCTCCATATGTAGGATGGCGCGAATAAAATGTTAACACACTAAAAGGAGAAAGTTGGTCATTAAAATTTCGTGAAAAGATCTCGACCCAGCACAAAAATCCTGTCTTTTAAGAACTGCCATCCCAAGTCGCGTACTATATACGTGGCACTTTCTCCCCTATTCGAGATAATAAGAGTGCAAAACTTGCTACCACTCTTCAAATGTTCAAATATGTGTGAATTCTTAAGGGACCAAACTGCTGAGGTCATCAGTCCCTAGACTTACACACTACTTAAACTGACTTAAACTAACTTATGCTAAGAACAACACACACACCCATGCCCGAGGGAGGACTCGAACCTGTGGCGATAGGGGCCGCGCAGTCGCTGCCACTCTTCGAACATGTTTCAATGTCCTCTGTCAATGCTGTCAGGTAAGAATAACATACAGCTCACCAACACTCTAACAGAGGACAGAGAAACGTAGTGTAAGCAGACTCTTCAGTAGAACTGTTGCAACTTATAGGTGTTGTGCCAATAAAACAGTCTTTCGTTCACCTTCCGTACAACATTACATATGTGATCGTTCCAGTTTAACTTGTTCGTAATTGTAATTCCTTGGTATTTCGTTGAAATGACAACCTTTAGAGTTGTCTGATTGATCGTGTAAACGAAATTTAACTGATTTCTTTTCGTACTCACATGGATGACCTTAAACTTTTCCTTCTTCAGAAACAGTTCCCGCTTTTCACAGCATACAAAGATCTTATCTAAGCCGTTTTGCTAGTGGTTTTGATAGTCTGATGACTTTACTAGGCTGTAAATGAGAGCATAATATCCAAACAGTCTAAAGAGGCAGCTCATATTGTCTTCTAAATCGTTTATATAGGTTAGGAACAGCAGAGAGCCTGTAACACTTTCTTGCGGAACACCGGATATCACTACTGTTTTACTCGACGGTTTTCCTTCGATTACTCCGTGTTGTGGTCTGACAGATAATCACGAATTCAGTCGCACAGCTGGCCGGAGTGGCCGACCGGTTCTAGGCGCTAATGTCTGGAACCGCGCGACCACTACGGTCGCAGGTTCGAATCCTGCCTCGGGCATGGATGTGTGTGGTGTCCTTAAATTAGTTAGGTTTAAGTAGTTCTACGTTCTAGGGGACTGATGACCACAGACGTTAAGTTCCATAGTTCTCAGAGCCATTTGAACCATTTTTGAATCAACAGTCGCACAGCTTAAGCGATACTCCACAGGTATGCAATTTAATTAGAGTTATCCTTCCTTCCAGTTCACTGACATTAATTTCGTTGTTCTGTGAGCAATGCTTTGACCGCATCCTCAATCACTTTGCTTCGTTCTTCTTCGTCTGCAGTTCACTTCAGCTATCTTTTAACACCATAATACCATCAAATATAAGCTGGTTTACTTCGTTTCAGGGTGGTACAAATAATTTTTGAGGAATCTGATCTCTTTGGTCGATATTTCATTTAATGCCAACTTAATCGATGTTTAGCATTTTATTTATTGTCTTTTTATTTGAGTCATCAATCTTATGACTCGTGTGGTTGGCCACGCCACGAATTCCTCTGCTGTGCCGATCTCTTCATGTCAATGTTGTACTTCCACCTTATGTCCTCAGTTATTGTTTGATGTATTCCTACTTTTTTCCTCTACAGCTTTTAACCTCTACAGCTCCTTTTTGTGCTCTGTTAGTTATTCCTTGATCTCTTAGCACACAAAATACCATTCTGTTCCTTCTTCTTCTCGGTGTTTTCCGTATGTTCCTTTCTTTGCCGTTTCTGTGGAGAACCTTCTTTACTTCTAAATCTTCATCTACGTCTACATACATACTCTGAAAGCCACCGTATGCTGCGAGGTACAGGGCGCTTTCTAGCACTGTCATTTCTTTTCCTCTTCCATTTGCAAACAGAACGAGAGAAAAACGACCGAAACGACTGTCACAGTACAAACCCTAACTTCTCTTGTGTTAACCGTCCTTGCGGGAAATATACGTTGGCGGCAGAAGAATCGTTTTGAAATCTTTCAGGCCGGCCGGAGTGGCCGTGCGGTTCTAGGCGCTACAGTCTGGAGTCGAGCGACCGCTACGCTCGCAGGTTCGAATCCTGCCTCGGGCATGGATGTGTGTGATGTCCTTAGGTCAGTTAGGTTTAATTAGTTTTAAGTTCTAGGCGACTGATGACCTCAGCAGTTAAGTCGCATAGTGCTCAGAGCCATTTGAACCATTTGAAATCTTTCAAATACCGGCCGTCTAAATTTTCTCAATAGGCTTTTGTGAAAAGAACATTGTTGTCCCTCTTGGACTATTTAAGTCTGTTGGTTCACGAGGCATCTCCGAAGTAGTTACGCGTTGGTAGAACCTTCCGGTAACAAATCGAGCAGTACGCCTTAGAATTGCTTTAATTTCCTTTCATCCTATCTGTCGAGGATTCCAGACACTCAGCAGAACTCAACAGTGCGTCGCAACTAGTGTTCTATACGAGGTCTCCTGTATAGAGGATCTATACTTTCCTAAAATTGTCGTAATAAACCGAAGTCTACTATTCTTTTTCCGTACTACCATCCTCAAATGCTCGTTCGTTTCGTTTCACTTTGTAACGTCACCCGTAGATATTTAACCGACATGAATCTGTAAAGCATCACATTACTAAAGCTGTATTACGGGATTGTTTTTCCTATTCAGCTACATTAATTACACTTTTCTACATTTAGAGCACGCCGCAATTCATCGCACTTTCTAAAATCTTGTATAAGTAGTCTTATATCCTCCTACAGCATACAACGAAGCCTCTTTCGCGTACACTATAGCGTCATCAGCATACAGCTGCAGATTGCTGCTCACCTTGTCCGTCAGATAATTTCTGTGTGTAAGGAATAAGAGCGGTCCTATAACATTCCTGTGTGACGCTGTCGACGATACCCTTGTCTCTGATTAATACTCGCCATCGAGAGTAGGGTACTGGTTTCTATTACTTAAGAAGCCACTCACATATATGGGAACCTAATCCGTACACTTGAACATTAGATTACAGTGTTCTGTGGTGCACCGTATCGAATGCTTTCCAGATATCGAGGAATGTAGAATATGCATGTTGCCCTTTATCGACAGTTCTCAGGATATCATGTGAGGAAAGTGAAAGCTGAGTTCCGCACGAGCGATGGTTTCTAAATCTATGCTGATTTGTGGACATAAATTTTCCCGGATCAAGGAAATTTATTATTCTCAAACTCAAAATATGTTCAAGAATTCTACAGCGAACCGATGACTGTAATTTTGTGGGACCGTTCTTTTACCCTTGTCATATGCAGCACTCACCCGTGATTTTTCCAATCTCTTGGGACCGCGCCGGGCGAGAAATACGCGATAGATGCAAGCTAAGTCATCTTACGAGGTGCATTTAAGTTCTAAGGCCACCGATTTTTTTTTCTAATTAACTACTCACCCAAAATCGATGAAACTGGCGTTACTTCTCGACGTAATCGCCCTGCAGACGTACACATTTCCACAACGCTGACGCCATGATTCCATGGCCGCGGCGAAGGCTTCTTTAGGAGTCTGTTTTGATTACTGGAAAATCGCTTAGGCAATAGCAGCACGGCTGGCTAATGTGCGGCCATGGAGAGTGTCTTTCATTGTTGGAAAAAGCCAAAATCACTAGGAGCCAGATCAGGTGAGTAGGGAGCATGAGGAATCACTTCAAAGTTGTTATCACGAAGAAACTGATGGGTAACGTTAGCTCGATGTGCGGGTGCGTTGTCTTGGTGAAACAGCACTCGCGCAGCCCTTCCCGGACGTTTTTGTTGCAGTGCAGGAAGGAATTTGTTGTTCAAAACATTTTCGTAGGATGCACCTGTTACCGTAGTGCCTTTTGGAACGCAATGGGTAAGGATTAAGCCCTCGATGTCCCAGAACCTGAACACCATCATTTTTTCAGCACTGGCTGTTACCCGAATTTTTTTATTGGCTGTGAGCCTGTGTGCTTCCATTGAGTTGATTGGCGCTTTGTTTCTGGATTGAAAAATGACATCCACGTCTCATCCATTGTCACAACCGAGGAAAAGAAAGTCCCATTCAAGCTGTCGTTGCGCGTCAACATTGCTTGGCAACATGCCACACAGGCAGCCAAGTGGTCGTCCGTCAGCATTCGTGGCACCCACCTGGATGACACTTTTCGCATTTTCAGGTCGTCTTGCAGGATTGTGTGCACAGAACCCACAGAAATGCCAACTCTGGAGGCGATCTGTTCAACAGTCATTCGGCGATCCCCAAAAACAATTCTCTCCACTTTCTCGATCATGTCGTCAGACGGGCTTGTGCGAGCCTGAGGTTGTTTCGGTTTGTTGTCACACGATGTTCTGCCGTCATTAAACTGTCGCACCCACGAACGCACTTTCGACACATCCATAACTCCATCACCACATGTCTCCTTCAACTGTCGATGAATTTCAGTTGGTTTCACACCACGCAAATTCAGAAAACGGATGATTGCACGCTGTTCAAGTAAGGAAAACGTCGCCATTTTAAGTATTTAAAACAGTTCTCATTCTCGCTGGTGGCGATAGAATTCTCTCAGCCGTACGGTGCTGCCATCTCTGAGACGTATTGACAATGAACGCGGCCTCATTTTAAAACAATGCGCATGTTTCTATCTCTTTCCAGTCCGAAGAGAAAAAAAATCGGAGGCCTTAGAACTTGAATGCACCTCGTATATCTTCTCACAGCACTCGGTGACGACATCTCGTACACCACAGCGTCATCACAAAAGAGCAGTACTGTCTATAAAGTCGACTTGGATTCCATTGGACATGGCGATTATTTATTTTCAACTCCTTCAGTTGCTTCTCTACACTAGGGATGCGTACTATTATGTCCTCCATTCCGAAGGTTTATGCGGTGCTCAAACGACGGAATGTTTTTTATAATCCTCTTGCTGTAATGATTTCTTAAATGGGAACTTGAGAACTTCTTTCCTTTTGCGTCTTGTATTGCCACACCAGACTGGCCAACAATTGACTAGATACAGGCATTTGACACTCCTATCCATTTTACGTAGGACCAGATTTTTCTCCGTAAGATCTTTCGGTAAGGTTTGAGGGCGGAAGTTGCCCGCTTTGCGCACCGATCTTTCCACGGACGCACGAATTTTAACTAACTTTTGCGTGTCGGCATTTTTTGAACCATGAGGGCAATAGTCTGTTTCCGCATGCTTTTTCTAGTCAGCCCACATAATTTTCAACATACTTCTGTAGCACCTTTAAGTTAACATTTTTGTACTTCATTTTTTTTCATGGTTTCTAATGGCCTTTTTTGAATGGCAAATGCATTTGTATTAACGTGTGTTTCTGTTGGGTAACAAGACACATGGTTATTGTGGGGAACGAAAGGATAGATTTAGTAGCGACTGAAGTGTTCAAATCAAATGGCTCTAAGCACTATGGGACCTAACATCTGAGGTCATCAGTCCCCTAGACTTAGAACTACGTAAACGTAACTAACCTAAGGACTTCACACACATCCATGCCCGAGGCAGGATTCGAGACTGCGACCGTAGGAGACGCGTGGTTCTGGACCGAAGCGCCACAGCGGCCGGCGAATGAAGCGTGTCCTGATCCTCAGTTATCTCTGTACGACAACCCGCTGCTGCTATCACCTCGCTGTTGAGGTGCAGAGTCATGCGTCGATGACACTAGTGGCTGGACGTGACAAACAATAAGCTACGTATAGTAAAGCCCACTACGCGGCCGTGGCGTACCTCCTTTCAGCCACGAAGACTGGATGAGATGCTCTTGTCTTTTTTCACGTAGGTCACGGACCTCTGACGTACGGCTTCTTGCTCTGGCGCGACGACCCTCCAACGTGGGGCGCTTGTGGTGTACAAACCACTGTGCGCCACATTTTAGTAGATTGCGTTTTATTTTCGGACCAGTGCGCAGCGGCAAATTTGGCAGCAAATATGCCCTCCATTTTAAATGCCGTTCAAACGAATGTGATTTGTCCAACCTGTTTCCAAAACTCTTCGAGAGATGCTCTCATTGTTTTTGTATGTGGTCAGCCGGACACGTATCCTTGTACCGTTGTCTTAGCTCCTCTGTCGTTCTCCTTCTGTTTTCATCCCAAGTGTAGCACCTTTTACTGTTTATCCTTTGTTTTACGACGTGTGGATCAATGTGAGTAAGGTAGGAGCTAATGGGAGAGTGGATGAGTAAGTGAGCCAGTGGTTTTAACCCTTGTTCCCGTAGTCGTTTGTTTTAATACTGTAAGGCCGCTGAAAACTTTGCCGTTGAGTGCCGTTACACCACAAAA
This sequence comes from Schistocerca gregaria, assembly GCF_023897955.1. Lineage (NCBI taxonomy): Eukaryota > Metazoa > Arthropoda > Insecta > Orthoptera > Acrididae > Schistocerca > Schistocerca gregaria. The sequence goes on along the minus strand of NC_064925.1, from coordinate 175,471,980 downwards.
ACAACTGTGCATCAACGTGGGGAAAATCGGCGGTTAGAGGGTACAATAATCAGCAAACAATTCCTTAGAAATGAAACCACCTCCTCCCCCCCCCCTCCCCTCCCCTAGCCGTCGACAAACCAAAATTTACTCGATGAAGTACAATGCCCGATAAAGATATTGAAGTAGCACTGAGGATTTCTGAAAATTAGTATTCGCAGGAAAGCGCACGATAAAAATGGTACGTAGATCGGAGAGAAATAGTGAAATAAAATTCGCCACACGATGGACGATGAGAGAGGTGAATAAATATTTGTTGTTGAAAAATGCTTGAAGAAGCAATAAATTTAAAGGCGGCTGTTCTTCTGAGAAGAGGAGGAGATAGGAAAAAAAAGCGAGCACTAGCTGTTAGTACACACAAATCGCGACGCGGGAAGAAAGTCTCGCTCTGGCCGTAAGGAGAGCTCGAGCATGAGCGAGAGCGCGGTCACGAAGCCGGGCCCCCGGGAGCCGAACACCTGCTCGCCGACTTCAAGGGCGCCGCCCGCCGCCGTAATGAAAGCAATTAACAGCCGTCCCGTGATGAAGAGTGCGCACCCGCGGCGGCACGAGAATGTTAATTGAACTGCGGCGCTGTGATTTAGGGCCGGTCCGACGCGAATAAACGCAACGCAGCCGAGCCGAGCCGAGCTGCGCCGCGGATCGGGGTCTCTGATGCGCCGACCCCTGCCACGGCATCGCCGTAGACGCAGCCACACTGCGGGTGAGCCTTGTAGCTTTGCGGGTCACGTGGCCAGCCGGCAAAGTTCACAGCTCCCGATTCCGCCACTCTCGAAGTCCCCCCCCCCCCCCCCCCTCCCCTTGTCACTGAACATTTTCAACGATGATGTTGTGTGTAGAGCAACAGGTACACAACAAAAATACCGCGACAGACCGCAACTACACAGCCAAAACCATTCGCCCTGCGTCTCTCAGCAAGCAGCATCCAGTTCTGTGCGCCTTCCTTCAGTGTGTCGTATATAGTACCACCAAAAAGTATGGCAAAGATACCTTTCCAATAAAATGTATAAATATGTAAATACTAGGAACACACACACACACACACACACACACACACACACACATATGCCATTAACTCTCACTCCGAAATAATTTGAACATTAAAATACTCACATAAAATTTTTGCATTACCCCGGTTCACAGAACTCCTGAAGATAGACGAGGACTGTGGATATTGTATCACAGACACAGACCCTTTGACTGTTCGGAGATGTCACTTAAACCGCCCAAACATGTAAACAACCATGCATGAGCAGCGACCATTAGACGGAGGGGATGCGACAGCCGATCAGTTCCAGTCATTCCACCAGGAAGGAGGTACACGGCTCTTGTTGTCTGTAGTTCAACCATGCCCATACAGTCAATATCGCGGTTCGATCGCGTCCGCATTGTTACTTCGTACCAGGAAGGGGTCTCAACAAGGGAAGTGTCCAGGCGTCTCGGAGTGAACGGAGGAGATACAGAGACACAGGAACTGGCGATTACATACCTCGCTCAGGCTGCTCAAGGGCTACTACTGCAGTGAATGACCGCTATCTACGGATTATGGCTCGGTGGAACCATGTCAGCAACGTCACCATGTTGAATAATGCTTTTCGTGCAGCCACAGGACGTCGTGTTACGACTCAAACTGTGCACAATAGGCTGTATGATGTGTAACTCTGTACGTAGGGTGTTTAGGTTTTTATATTGGTAACGCCACGTAGCGCTCTGTATGAAAATCACTGGCTATGCTGTGTGCAGTCTGAGGCTGGTTCGCATTGTTGGAAATTGCTATTGCAGTGTTGGGCAGTTGGCTGTTAACAGCGCGTAGCGTAGCCCAGTTGGAGGTGAGGCGCCAGCAGTGGTGGATGTGGGAAGAGAGATGGCGGAGTTTTGAGAGCGGATGATCTGGACGTGTGTCCATCAGAGACAGTAAATTTGTAAGATTGGATGTCAGGTCAGTCGCTTCAGTAGTTAATATCTTTTATTTAGTTGGCAGTAGTGGCGCTCGCTTTATTGCAGTAGTTATGATTTTTGTGAGTAAGTGATTCATGAAAGGTATAGGTTATTGTTAGTCAGGGCCATTCTTTTATAGGTATTTTTGAAAGTCAGATTGCGTTGTGCTAAAAATATTATGTGTCAGTTTACTATTGATCAGAATAAGTAAAAAGCGAAATGTCTGAGTACGTTCAGTTCTGCTCATCTGTTTGAAAATAAAATAACGTAAGGGCTTTACCAGCACAGTAATTCGATAATTTTTCTAAGGGCAGTTTCAACTTTACTCCCGACGTCCGTGGTGAGGTCCATCTTTGCAACCACAGCGCGGTACAGATGGTCCCAACAAAACGCCGAGCTGACTGCGCAGGATTGGCATCACGTTCTCTTCACCGATGAGTGTCGCATATGCCTTGAACCAGACAATCGTCGGACACGTGTTTGGAGGCAACCCGGTCAGGCTGAACGCCTTAGACACACTGTCCAGCGAGTGCAGCAAGGTTGAGGTTCCCTGCTGTTTTGGAGTGGCATTATTTGGGGCCGACGTACACCGCTGGTGGTCATGGAAGGCGCCGTAACGGCTGTACCATACGAGAATGCCATTCTCCGACCGATAGTGTAACCATATCGGCAGCATATTGGCGAGGCATTCGTCTTATTGGACGACAATTCGCGTCCCCATCGTGCACATCTTGTGAATGACTTCCTTCAGGATAACGACATCGCTCGACTAGAGTGGCCAGCATGTTCTCCAGACACCAACCCTACCGAACATACCTGGGATAGATTGAACAGGGCTGTTTATGGACGACATGAGCCACCAACCACTCTGAGGGATCTACGCCGAATCGCCGTTGAAGAGTGGGACAATCTGGACCAACAGTGCCTTGAGGAACTTGTGGATAGTATGCCACGACGAATACAGGTATGCATGAATCCAAGAGGACGTGCTACTGTGTATTAGAGGTATTAGAGGTATCAGCAATCTGGACCACCATCTCTGAAGGTCTCGCCGTATGGTGGTACAACATGCAATGTGTAGTTTTGATGAACAATAAAAAGAGCGGAAATGATGTTTATGTTGAGCTCTGTTCCAATTTTCTGTACAGGTTCCGAAACTCTCGGAACCGATGTGTTGCAAAATTTTTATTGATGTATGTATGTCCCAACACAACGAAACACAACGAAAACACATGTAATAAATTACATCAAGGTTTCCTCCTGCTCAAAAAAGTATTGGTATACTAAATTCGTTACTGTAGTTGAGAGACAGTGCTGCATGAACTACATTTGTGTGATTGGAGTTGATGAATAGTTCAGTCCGTTGCCTGGCGGCCAATTGTTGGAGTGCGAAGGAGAAGTAGCATTCTGTGTCATTCCAAAACACGGCGATTTAACTGAATTCGAAGGCAAAGTTACTGTGAGGTTGCTGTTAATTATACAACAGTGCAAGAGCCCAAATCCAGACGCCTAAGAGGTCTCGCATCTAGGAAGCCTGAGATGATAACACGTCTTGCCGAAAAAGAGCCCTCTGAAAGAACAGGGTCGATTGTAACCGACATCCAGTAAACTTCCAACAAACGATCTCCCAGAAAGATGCCATTTATTTCGTAAATCATCAGAAGAGAACGTTTGCAGTTCGATAAAGGTTAAGTCAATAAATCGATTGAATTGTGGAATACTGTGCTGTTTTCTCCCTCATACAAGTTTAACTTACTTGGATCTGAAGGGAAGCGAAAAATGAGGCGCAAACCTAATACAGAGTTCCAGTCATAACATATTCCACCTATATTAAAACATGGAGGAGAAATTACAATGACTTGGGATGCGTGGCAGCTTCTGGTGTTGGTGTCTTGCCAGTTATTGAAGGTGTCATGAATCATCGCAAACATATTGATGTGTCACGAGGCCATTTACGCATCACTTCACAAAAGCTTTTACTTTCAGCAAGACAACGATCCTACACATACGTCTCTGACAACTGGTGACTGTTTGTTGAGTAATGCTCCAAGAAGAGTTTTTGATTCACCACAGAACCGTGATCTTAGCCCGATAGAGCATCTTTGGACGCACTTGGTTACAAAGCTTCGAAAACGTCGTTCTACAGGTAGGCGGGAGCATCAGACGGTGTTGTTAGAGGAATGTTTGAAGATCTCACCAGATATTACTCACAACTTGATTCACTCCCAGCCAAGACATCTGCAAGCTATCATCAGTGACAATGGTATGCTCAGAGGCTACTTGAACTGTTACGTGAACTAGAGAGACTGTAACATCATTTTTCTGCAAGTATTCCAATACTTTTTTGATGTATGGAGCAACTGATTTCTTTTTGTAAACTAATGTTTTTGTTGTGAGAAACCAACTGTACTATAACAACGTTACGTTTACTACTGAGCATTTAAATAAATGCAACAGTGTCCTCGCATCGTCTTTTTTGGTTTCTAATGTACTGTCAACAGACAACGCCGTCAGCCGCGGCTTGCTTTGCTTCTGCCTTGTACTGGCGGACATGGAAATTTTCTCGCTGACAGGCACCGAAACAGTATGCAACAGGACCCTCAGTCACTTACGAACCACCAGTTAGACGGTTTAAAAAAATGGTTCAAATGGCTCTGAGCACTATGAGACTCAACATCTTAGGTCATAAGTCCCCTAGAACTTAGAACTACTTAAACCTAAGGACATCACACACACGCATGCCCGAGGCAGGATTCGAACCTGCGACCGTAGCAGTCCCGCGGTTCCGGACTGCAGCGTCAGAACCGCACGACCATCGCGGCCGGCTTGGACGGTTTAGTTCAATGCTTGCAGTCTGTTCACTATACTACTATCAAGACTATGTTCTGACTTATTATTCCCTATTTATGGACTAATAGTGCAAACAAGAGTTAGATTCAGTCATAGGAACGATATTAGAGACTACTGAGACAGAGTAAAGTTATCTGTATGTCTCTGTATTAGGTTAGAACATCAAGTGCCTTCCATCAAACTGTACGAAAGTTAAGTATCGTTTTGTGCACACGCTTAATAAATGTTATGTCTTATTGTCAAGTAGTAAAGGCTACAGCAACCAGTCGCAACAATGTTTATTTCATATCTATATTCTGGCCACTGTGTGTCAACGTAGAAATGTAAGCCAAAACATTAAAAACATTTGTGTATGCACAGAGTCTCAACTGGATTATATATAATCATCTTGGGGTTGAAGCTCTTTTCTTCCATGTTTGCTTTAACAATACATATGTTTTTGGATAGGGTCCGCCTTTAGCAAAGCACAATTTTGTTTTTTAACCCAAATATGATTCACTGCAGTTGCACTATCTTCAGTGGGCTTTTATTTTCCATCTGTTAAAGATAAAGAGTGTTCTTTGTTGTTTGTTACATGTAGCTATTAGTTTTTAAATCGTAATTGCGGATATTTGAAAAAACACATAAATTATCAATTCATACGTTTTCACCAAATGGTTTGGTTTCTCTGATGTGTTGTGTTTCCATAGTGACCATTTTGTTGCACAGTTTGTCATCTGCAACCACTTATACTTTAGACATATTGTTTAAGCCAAAATTATGATTTGACAACTAAGTTATTTCTAGTTTCCTTTTAATCATCTTCATCACTGTCAGACACTATATATTGAGTTTTCACTGTCACTGTTTCACTGTTTACCAGCTGCAAAAACAAACATGGCGGGCAGTGGAACAATTGAAGGTGTAAAAACAAGATGGCTGACAGTAGAACATTTGAAGGTATTCCTGGCGGTTGTTCTGAATCTACTGTTACACTCACCCTCTCTTCCTCCCTTTCACACACACACACACACACTCACACACGCACATGCACACAGAAAAGAAAAGAAAAAAATCACAGACACGTCTAAAAGATTCAGCAATATCTCACTGCGTACCATGTCGATGTAGTAAGCATACAAAATCGCCCCTTTTACATCCTTCATACATATACCGTGAAGACAGACAGCATCGTATGTACTCCTCCCAGCACTAGATATCCCCCTCCGAGGTCGATGGTGATTCACCCCCGCCGAGTGACCAGAGCCTCCTCAGTGGATCGAAGAACTGTTCTACAAATTCGGGTTCGTTCCTCTCGACACAAATGTGTTATTGTTTCTGGTCTGGATTTACTTGCTTGCTTGCTTTTTTCTACACACATCTCCAGACTCTGGTACTACAAGAACACATGTATTTTCGCATGGTCTGCACACAGCAATAGCCTACCCATCACTCACATAACATAATTCTGAAGATATAGACTGGAAATTATTTCTCTACATACCCGAAACTTTAGCGCTCATCCCGTCTGTAAAGACCTTTACGTGAGAACTCGAAACAAATTGAGCCAAATGATATTTCCCCTCGCAAATACCAATGTCGGTCATGTAACAGATTCCAAATCATCCCTTATAATTTACAAAGTCAACTAAGGTGTTTCTCATGTCTAGAGAACAAGCAAATGTCTCTTTTACCTGCTAGATGCACAGACCACTATCGATGTTCTCTCAACTAAATAAAGACGCAAAATTTGCAGAAGCAGTCAAGCAAACAATTTACATGGGAGGAAATAACTGTCCAGCGCAAACACACCTCCATATTCAATCTTCTCAAATTGCCACGCGATCACGAAAGCTGCCCAACACATACTAAGTATTAGTTCACTGTTCTGCACTATAGAGGATGGCAAAGTTAACTCAGGTACATTCCTGCATTCCAACAGGCCTTTGCATTCGGAAGGTTGCTGCAGTTAGTGGGAAACGTCAATCATTCACGCACAGATCACCGGCGCTGCACGCATAGGCGAAATACCCTATGAAATCGTTCAAATACATATTTTATCCCTGTCCTTACAACTAAATGTTACATTGCGGTATCAGTTGAATGACATCTGTCAATGACCAAAGTATTGGAAATACACCCTGCTGATGGCTGTGGCTCTGGAAATAAAAATCTCGGTACCCATTCTTATGATTTGACTTACTCTTCCCATGCTATCACAGTACTCTATGCCAAATTCGTACCTTCCTTACAACTGGACATAGTCATTTCCTTTGCATATATTTCGAACATAAACACATACTTTACAAGCTTGATGCTCAAATGTGAACATATCACGCACCCCCTACTACTAAGTACAATACTTGGTCAATAACTGGTACGAAATAATACTGAGAGAAAATCAACCACGGGTGGACATGTTCCATAAGTTTTTCTTGGGAGTGCTACCACCGTGTGCTAGAAACAGAGGTTTAACCGCCAGATGTTAAAAAAAACCTATCCCAACAACTACTGTATGCTACTGTCATAAGCAATCTTGATTCTGCAGGTGCATACAAGTATCAATGTTAAAATCTATACCCGCTTTACAAATCGAGGTTGGCACAGAGAGACAGCTGTTGCGATGCTCCCCAGAATAGCATTGCTAACGGGACACCCCGTCCGTCTTCGAACTTACCTGTCAAACTGCTGCTGGTGCAACCTATGCGGGACGACGCTATTAAAATACCGCTTTTGACCCATTGCAGAGGGCAGTTCAACGTTTCATCACTCATACTGTAGGATGATGACCGTATCCCACAGACTATGTTGTAAGTCGCAAGAGAAGCTCCCTGTGAGCCTGTGTCGCTGTTTCAAACATTGTTTTCTATCATGCTTTGTACCCTGCCATACATTTTGCTTCTCTCCTACGACTTTGACGTCTGTGTCAGGTCCTAAACTGACATTAAGAGACTCTGATTAACGGCCTCTCTCAGAAAACTAGACATCGCACAGTGTCAATCATTTTGTTACTGCAGCTACCATAACACGCGACACACAGTGGATGATTTTAAATAAAAGACAGTTACAACATAAGGAAACTAGAAGAGTTTGTCTGTGTTGTGGAGAGTTTCCAGACTGATGTCCGGAAGTTATTGACGACCTCTGCCGGCCGCGGTGGTCTCGCGGTTCTAGGCGCGCAGTCCGGAACCGTGCGACTGCTACGGTCGCAGTTTCGAATCCTGCCTCGGGCATGGATGTGTGTGAGGTTAGTTAGGTTTAAGTAGTTCTAAGTTCTAGGGGACTAATGACCACAGCAGTTGAGTCCCATACTGCTCAGAGCCATTTGAACCATTTTTTTTACGACCTCTACATTTAAACTCATCTGTCACAGTGACTGAATAGGTGATGGCCCTGCGTTCACTTTCGACTGATTACTCGTACTTCACTCATGTATACGATCACTATTTCCGTGCTATCCACCCCAGAAGGGTGTCACCCATCCACAAAACTCATTCCACAACGCAAACAAGCGCTGTCAGTCAATCATTATGTGGTAACCAACAGCGCGTCAATTACGGATGGGATGGAAAAGACTTCACTGATGTAATCTAATAATAAGCATCACAATTGATAGCGTGAACAATTTTAGCAGTTTTACAGTGATTACAACACTGACCAACGATGTGACAGCATGTTTCCCCAATTTCAGTATGATAGCTAGACCGACCCTTCTCTACTTTGCGAGTATCATTGCGAATGTAGATAGATAACTGCGCAGTCTGTCCATTTAGTGTTAATTCTTGAACACACAAATCATGAAAGTATACCAGACAGCGCTCTATATATTTCTTACACCTCGAGCACAGTGCTTAATTTACGAGATAAATCTCTCTGTGTTAGTGAGTCACAGAGCATTCTAGCTGTCTTAGGGTAAAATTAGAGATTGAAAGACCCTCATCACAGCGTCATTGACCAACCCGCCCTGCAGCACCGTTACCGAATTAATCTGCAACCGATCAGAAGTAGACCACTACACTCCACGTCTCGTGAATGAATGGAGCTTTCCGAGTCCTCACCTACCCAAGTGCACAAGATTTCTCGAGATGCACCCATGTCGAGGAGGTTAGCACTATTTATCCATGTATAGTAACAGATTTCAATGTGTCATGATGTAATAGCAGACGGTTAAGAAGAACAAGAAACGAATGATTTTTATGTGTGATAGAGCTCCAGACGAATGGAGTTCGAGGCATTTTTATGTAAATCAACCAGACTATCAACTCTAAAGTATTGTTCTACAGTCTAGGAGCGGTACCCGGAAGGTATTGGTAAGAGAGAACATAAACACACGCACTCATAGGGCTGCAACGTTCCGCACTGACAACGGGCTATAATGCTAGATCGCTTGCGTTTCCGACCTATCAGTCATATGGAACGTAGTGCTGTTAGTATCCAATGTAAGGAATATATTTCAAGCGGATGACACACATCCTCCTTCCCGGTTTCTCTAAGATAAACTATGTTATCGAACCGTAAAACTAAAAACTACTTCCTTAAAACATTGGCCCTGTGTGATACGAGTACAATATAACTTTCCGGAGATGTATAGCGCCCACTGTTCACATCGGATCACAGTTCGGAAATTATACTATGCTTGCATGAGCCCTATATAAAATGATCGTTAGTAACGGCGAATACCTCTTACAAGGGCCGGCCATTGTGGCCGAGCGGTTCTAGGGGCTTCAGTCTGGAACCGCACGCCCGCTGCGGTCGCAGGTTCAAATCCGGCCTCGGGCATGGATGTGTGCGATGTCCTTAGATTAGTTAGGTTTAAGTAGTTCTAAGTTCTAGGGGACTCATGACCTCAGCAGTTAAGTCCCATAGTGCTCAGAGCCATTTGAACCATTTTTGAACCTCTTACAAGGAAACAGATAAAAGCAAAGCAGAAGCGTCTGACATTTGAAAATTTCAAGCCATTCCGTCACTAACTCTGTAAACAGCACATCTGTCAGGCAAAAGTATACATGGGGATTGCAACGCCTCACAAGCACCTATCGCTAACTTAGGTAAGAAGCTGAAGTCTTGATTTTACAGAAAGCGGATGATGGTTTATACTGTTCAGCCTTGATAATAAATTTTCGTAATTGTCTTTCAGCTTTAACTGAAATACCTTTAACTCGTGTTATAAATATTTTGTAATTTTTATAACTGTGAAAGTTACCTGACATGTTGCCCCTGCTTATTTCTAACGGTGGTCCGAGCCTACGATTGAGGTTCCCACACATTATTTGAGTGGCTCTAAGACTAAGTTACAGGCCACAGTACATCCTCGACGGAGAGTGTGAAACGTCCCCTTAGAAAAATTATACATGACTGTGCTTAAACTGACACACAATATTTTTGAGCGCAATGCAGTCTGACTTTCAATAATCCCTACAAAAGAATGGCCCTGACTAACATTAACCTATACATTTCACAAATCACTTACCTCATAAAAATCTTGGTTACTCGAACTACTGCAATACAGCGAGCGCCACTACTGCCAGCTAAATAATAGATTCAAACTACTGAAGTCACTAACTACTGGTAGGCAGAGTTGGCAAATGAAAGATTTTGATAGACAACAAACAATGTATTTACCTTAATAGTGTTCAAAAGTCATAATATATATAGCAGTTCATGACATCCAGTCTTACAAATGTATTGTCTCTGATGGACACACGTCCAGATCATTCGCTCTCAAAAATCCGTCATCTCACTTCCACACATCCACCACTGCGGGCGGCTCACCTCCAACTTGCAACGCTACGCGCTGTTCACATCCAGCTGCCCAACACTACAATGGCAGACAACAATGCAAACTAGCCACAGACTGCACACAGCACAGCCAGTGATTTTCATACAGAGCGCTACGTGGCGTTACCAATAAGAAAATCTAAACAGCCTACTTACAAGTGTTCATCTGTGTCAAGCGTATCGTCAGTATTTCCTTAGGGAAGGGCTGGTAATACCGATCTTATTCCCTATGTACATAAATGATCTAACAGGCAGGATGAGCAGCAATTTACGGCTGTTCCCTGGAAGAAAGTATGAAGAGTTCGGTTTAACGTACTGTCGACAACGAGGTCATTAAAATGGAGCGCAATCTTCTCAATCATCAGGGTGCTGAAGGATATCGACCGTTCCCTTCCGAAGGAACTATTCCGACATTTGCCTGGAGCGATTTCGGGAAATCGCGGCAAACCAAAATCAAGATGACGCGACACGGTTTTGAACCATCGTCCTCCAGAATGCGAGTATAAGTCGCTAACAGTTGCACCACATCGAGGCGGTTTGCTGGCGACGCTGTTGCGTACAGGGGAGTGTCCTCTTTGAGTTAGTGTAGGAGCATACAAGATGGCTTAGACAGACTTTCTAGTTGATGTGATGAATGCCAACTTGCTTTAAATGTAGAAAAATGCAATTTAATGCCAATGAGTAGGAAAAACATCACTGTAACTCTCAAAAATAGCATTACTGCTGCTTGACACAGTCATATCGACTACATATCTAGGCGTAACGTTGCAAAGCGATATGAAATGGAAAGAGCACGTCAGATTTGCGGTATGGAAGGGAATGCTCGACTTCGTTTCATTGGGAGAATTTTGTGAAAGTGTGGCTCACCCATAAAGGAGACGGCGTATAGAACACTGGTGAAACCGATTCTTGACTATTGTTCGAGTGCTTGGGATCCGCACAAGGCCGCATTAAAGGAAGAAGTCGAAGCATTTCAGAGGCGTGCTGCAAGATTTGTTAGCGGTAGGTTCCATGAACGTTCGAGTATTAACTGAGATGCTTTTGTGAAACCAAACGGGAATCCCAGCAGCGAATAAGACACTGTTTGGAAATTTACATAGCCTGTATTTGTGGCAGACTGCAGAACGATTCTATTGCAGCGAACAGAGATTTCGCGTAAGGACCACGAAGCAAACAGGCGAGAAATTAGAGCTCGCACAGTGGCTTTCAGACAGTTCTTTTTTCCTCGCTCTATTTTGTAGTAGAACAGGAAACGAAACGATAGCAGTAGTTCGTGTACCCTCCGCCACGCACTGTTGCGGAGCATGTATGTAGATGTAGATATGGTCAAGTAAAATTGTTCTTAATATTTTGTCGATCTATATCTCTTTTTATAGTCAATGCGTTGGGTCTATGGTGCAACAGTGCTGGATGCCAAATAGTATCACAATAATAATAATAATATTAATAGCAACATTTAAAACCAGAATCAGAAGAAACCAGCCATACAACCTGTGTTTCATAAAGAAAAGGTTGTAGGAGTGGCACTGAACGGAAAAAGATAAATACGACACATTGGTAAAGTATTTCACTGAACTACTCAATTACCCTGAAATGGCGGAGAGATTCCAAGCAGCCAAGAGATCAAGCTAAATGATAAGTAAAATCACGAGACGAACTGGAGATCAAGAGAGAAGTCATGAAATACCTTGTAATCTTTATACACTCCTGGAAATTGAAATAAGAACACCGTGAATTCATTGTCCCAGGAAGGTGAAACTTTATTGACACATTCCTGGGGTCAGATACATCACATGATCACACTGACAGAACCACAGGCACATAGACACAGGCAACAGAGCATGCACAATGTCGGCACTAGTACAGTGTATATCCACCTTTCGCAGCAATGCAGGCTGCTATTCTCCCATGGAGACGATCGTAGAGATGCTGGATGTAGTCCTGTGGAACGGCTTGCCATGCCATTTCCACCTGGCGCCTCAGTTGGACCAGCGTTCCTGCTGGACGTGCAGACCGCGTGAGACGATGCTTCATCCAGTCCCAAACACGCTCAATGGGGGACAGATCAGGAGATCTTGCTGGCCAGGGTAGTTGACTTACACCTTCTAGAGCACGTTGGGTGGCACGGGATACATGCGGACGTGCATTGTCCTGTTGGAACAGCAAGTTCCCTTGCCGGTCTAGGAATGGTAGAACGATGGGTTCGATGACGGTTTGGATGTACCGTGCACTATTCAGTGTCCCCTCGACGATCACCAGAGGTGCACGGCCAGTGTAGGAGATCGCTCCCCACACAATGATGCCGGGTGTTGGCCCTGTGTGCCTCGGTCGTATGCAGTCCTGATTGTGGCGCTCACCTACACGGCGCCAAACACGCATACGACCATCCTTGGCACCAAGGCAGAAGCGACTCTCATCGCTGAAGACGACACGTCTCCATTCGTCGCTCCATTCACGCCTGTCGCGACACCACTGGAGGCGGGCTGCACGATGTTGGGGCGTGAGCGGAAGACGGCCTAACGGTGTGCGGGACCATTGCCCAGCTTCATGGAGACGGTTGCGAATGGTCCTCGCCGATACCCCAGGAGCAAAAGTGTCCCTAATTTGCTGGGAAGTGGGGGTGCGGTCCCCTACGGCACTGCGTAGGATCCTACGGTCTTGGCGTGCATCCGTGCGTCGCTGCGGTCCAGTCCCAGGTCGACGGGCACGTGCACCTTCCGCCGACCACTGGCGACAACAGCGAGGTACTGTGGAGACCCCACGCCCCACGTGCTGAGCAATTCGGCGGTACGTCCACCCGGCCTCCCGCATGCCCACTATACGCCCTCGCTCAAAGTCCGTCAACTGCACATACGGTTCACGTCCACGCTGTCGCGGCATGCTACCAGTGTTAAAGACTGCGATGGAGCTCCGTATGCCACGGCAAAGTGGCTGACACTGACGGCGGCGGTGCACAAATGTTGCGCAGCTAGCGCCATTCGACGGCCAACACCGCCGTTCCTTTTGCGTCCGCTGTGCCGTGTGTGTGATCATTGCTTGTACAGCCCTCTCGCAGTGTCTGGAGCAAGTATGGTGGGTCTGACACACCGGTGTCAATGTGTACTTTTTTCCATTTCCAGGAGTGTATCTGTGAAAGTTATAACGGTGGAACAGCGAGTGAAGATGGCATCGTAGCTTAACTGCTAAGGCTGGGTCGAATACCATAATAGAAATAACAAACATCATACAACACAATTGAGAGGCCAAAGTAATCCCAGAAGACTGAAAATGCGCAGAAGAAAGGGGGTTGGCGCGATATAAACAACATTATATAGCGATATTTTTACTGCCTGTCACATGCAAAATTATATCACAGCCTCTGTTATATAGGATGTGTTCCAAATGATAAACAACGTAGATTACCAAGTAGACTTCGGAGCGGGAAGATCAGATGCTGAACAGGTATTCAGTTTAAAGCCCCTCCTTGGAGTACTAAGCGATGAGAAGCAGACAGATTGTATACTTTGTCGATTTCGAAAGCATATGACTTTATAGAAAGACTATCGCTGATCCGAAAACTGGAAGAGATGGACGTCGATGAGAAGTTAGTGAATATTATGAAACAGACGCTAAATACAAAATAAAGTAATGGGTGAGTTCTCAGAATCCTTCGGGATTAGAACAGAAGTCAGATAGGGCGCTGGTATTTAACCACTATTCTCAGAATACTATTAGACAAAATTGTCAGGGAATGGGATAAAGAATTGAAGATACATGGGATTTATAAACTAAATTGTCTGATGTTCGTTGATGATCTCGCAATCGTCACAGGTAACACAGATCCCGCAATACAGCAAGTGGACGTCCTGAAAGAGATAAACCAAAAAGATGTACCAAAAAAGAATACAGCTAAATATGATGAAATCAAGTGAACGAACAAATTCAGAGCCTTGAGGAGACTATATAGTAAGCAAAAGGATAGATGAAAGAAATTCACGAACAGTGCACCCAAAAGACGACTACAGCATTTTGGAAGACTGGAATCGTCTACAATAAATCATGTAAAAGTGAGGCGTACAGCATTGTCTTCAAATCAGAATCCTTGTATGCATTAGAAACCTTGGCAGTAGGTCAGGAAGATGCACTAAAGAACATCAAGAAACTAGAGAGAACAACTATCAGAAAAGTCGCAGGGTCAGTAAAACAAAAGAAGGCTACAGATTCTAGAGTAGAAAGAGAGGTACCTAACACAGTACATGACATGCAGAAACATCGACTGAAATTTTATGGGCATATCAAGACAATTTCGGACACCCGGAAAACTAAAAAATCTTGGAATACACAGGAACATTAAGTGGACCTCGTTGAGCCACAAAAAACCAGAAGGATACCAGCAGAACAAACTCAAATATACGAGACAGATAAACATTCAATCACAAAGTACACAAGTGGAAAGTGAGGAAAGAAGTCAAGAAAATCATAACAGAAACAGCTTGGTAGGAAGAAAGAAAGAACTTAAATTTATCCACGTTATATGGAATGGTTTGAGGAATTCAAGTGTATTGTAAATTTATGAAGTAATTTTTATTGCTTCAGCCACTTTTTTACTAATATTTAAGTAGCACGACGCGTTCATCAGGTGCACTCCAGTTACAACTGCACTATGTTCATCTGAAGTGTGATTACGTTCATTTGCTGTGTAGGGAAGTTGAGGTTATGTATCGACATACAGTCTGTACCGAAAGCTACATATATATTAGTGCTTCCATTAAGAGATTGTAACTATCAATAAAATTCTTCTTGGTTTGAGTCCTCATTGTCATCTGTAAAATTCCGACGTTTCGGCGACTGTTGCAGGAAGCCTTCCTCTGGGTGCATTGCTCAGTTAGCAAAATATACCCTGAGGAAGGCGCTTTGCAACATTCGCCGAAACGTCGGAATTTTACAGATGAAAATGCGACCTCAAACCCAGAAGATTTTTATTGACTGTGACAACGGCTGCGGATCCCTACGTTATAGATTGAAACTGGTTTATCCTGCCAGTTAAGACTCTCAGGAATGATGTAAACATCTGTATGTGGAAGTGTTAAGCTGGAATGTATTTGTCAAACAACTAAAATTTTCGACAAAAATGTAAGTAAATGCGCTAAATGTACACATGGAACTATATTTATCTTTATGTACTAGATTGTACGCTGAGGGGATAAAAGTCGTAGAATACCTCCTAATATTGTGTCGCACCAATTTTTGCCTAGTGCAATATAACAACTCGACGTGACGTAGACTCAACAAGTCGTCTAAAGACTCCTGCAGCGATACTGAACCATAGCGACTCTATAGCCGTCCACAACTGCGAAAATATTGACGGTGCAGGATTTTGTTCACAAGCTGACCTCTCGATTATGTTCCATAAATGTTCGATGGAATTCATGTCGGGCGATCTGAGTGGCCAAGTCATTCACTCGAAATGTCCAGCATGTTCTTCAAACCAATTGTGAACCGTTGTGGCACGGTGACACACCATTGTTGTTTGGGAATATGGAGTCCTCGAATGGCTGCAAATGCTCTCCAAGTAGCCGAACAATGGTCAGCCAATGATCAGTTAAGCTTGACCAGAGGACTTAGACCATTCGATGTAAACACAGCCCACGCTACTATGGAGCCATCACCAGCTTGCGCACTGCTTGGTTGACAGTTTCAATCCATGGCTTCGAGGGGTCTGCTCCATACTCGAATCCTACCATCAGCTATTACCAATTGAAATCGGGACTCATGTGACCAGTCCACGATTTTACAGTCGTTTAGAGTCCAGTCGATATGGTCACGAGTCCGGCAGAGGCTCTGCAGGCGATGTCGTGCTGAGGTTATTTTACACAGTTTTTCTTCTCTGGTAGCACTGACAACTTTCTGCAAAAACCTCTGATCTTTGTAATTAAGTGAAGATCGTCGGCCACTGCGTTTCCCGTGGTGACAAGTAATGCCTGAAATTTCGTATCCTCGGCGCCCTCTTGACATTGTAGATCTCGGAATACTGAATTCACAAACGATTTCCGAAATGGAATGCCCCATGCTCTAATTAATGTTCCGCGTTCAAAGTCCTTTAATTCCAGTCGTGCGACCACAATGACGTCGGACACCTTTTCAAATCAACCACCTGAGTGAAAATGACAGCTCGGCCAATTTGCTGCCGTTTTACACATGATGTATGCGCTACTACCGCCAGCGTAGATGTGCATATCGCTATCCCACAACTTTTGTAATCTCAGTGTTTGTCAGTACACAACCTCACTGGCACACACAGCAAATCTACATCTACATCTGGATGGATACCCTGCAAATCACATTTAAGTGCCTGGCAGAGGGTTCATAGAACCACCTTCGGCCGGCCATAGTGGCCGAACGGTTCTAGGCGCTTCAGTCTGAAACCGTGCGACCGTTGCGGTCATGCCTCGGTCATGGATGTATGTAATGTTAGTTAGGTTTAAGTAGTTCTAGGTTCTAGGGGACTGATGACCTCAGAAGTTAAGTCCTTAGTGTTCCGAGCCATTTGAGCCATTTTTGAACTACCTTCACAATTCTTTACTATTCCAGTCTCGTATAGGGCGCGGAAAGAATGAACACCTATATCTTCCCGTACGAGCTCTGATTTCCCTTATTTTATCTTGGTGATCGTTCCTCCCTATGTAGGTCTGTGTCAACAAAGTATTTTCGAATTCGGGGGAGAAAGTTGGTGATTGGAGTTTCGTGAGAAGATTCCGTCGCAACGAAAAGCGCCTTTCTTTTAATGATGTCCATCCCAAATGCTGTATCATTTCTGTGACACTCTCTCCCATATTTCGCTGCCTTTCTTTGAACTTTTTCGATGCACTCCATCAGTCCTATCTGCTAAGGACTCCACACCGCGCAGCAGTATTCTGAAAGAGGCCGGACAAGCGGAGTGTAGGCAGTTTCCTTACTAGGTCTGTTACATTTTCTAAGTGTCCTGCCAATAAACCGTAGTCTTTTGTAAGCCTTCCCCACAACATTTTCTGTGTGTTCTTTCCAATTTAAGTTGTTCGTAATTGTAATACCTAGGTATTTAGTTGAATTTACGGCTTTTAGATTAGACTGATTTATCGTGTAACCGAAGTTTAAAGAGTTCCTTTTAGCACTCATGTGGATGACCTCACATTTTTAGTTATTTAAGGTCAACTGCCACTTTTCGCACCATTCCGATATTTCTTCTAAATCTTTTGGATTTGTCTTGATCTTTTGATGACTTTATTAGTCAATATACGACAGCGCCATCTGCAAACAACCGAAGACGGTTGCTCAGATTGTCTCCCAAATCGTTTATATAGATAAGGAACAGCAAAGAGCCTATAACACTACCTTGAAAATAATCGCACTTCAGTTAAATATAATGTAAATGTAACTGAAATGCACCTGACGAGGGCAGCATGCTTCGAAACGCGGGCTATTGAAATATTAGTACAAAAGTGACTAAAACATTATAAATTGTTTCATAAATAAAAAAAGGGAGGAAGTGCATGGGTGCAAGATGAAAGAAGTGTAGACTCTACACGTGATACAGTAGTGTCCTATAGGTATATAATAATAATAATAATAATAATCGACTACTGTCTGATACATATTGTGTCCCTTGCTACGCGTTTCAAACAGTCAACCCTTTGTTACAAGTTCATACAGTTTATTGATCCTGGAGAGACACCTAGTAAGTTGCGTCAGTCTTACCAGAGTTTTCCGGTGCTAGGCAGGCGGTAGATTATTCGCCCGTGGTCTGCTGCCTCTACCGGAAGGTGTGCGTCGTCGTTAGAATTCGCCACCAGACAGCGCATAACACGACCATTTGGATTGCTCGTTGTGGGGACGGCCACCTACGACGATTTCTGTCTGAGGGTGGCCGCCGCTCGGCGCTCAATGCAATGCAGAGTGCTGCAAGTGCGTCGCGGAATAGCAATGAGTTTTTCACCGGCGGGCGAATAAAACCTTTACTTGCCCATGTCCCTCACGTGTGGCAGCCTTCTGACACTGACGCAAAAGACTCAGCGACCGGGTACCTTCAGGCAGCAATCAGCTTCACTATTGCGGCCGAAATGAGAGCAGGAGTGGAATTGGAATTTGGGCTACCAGCTTTCATTTTCATACAGCCGAAAAATGTTTTTCAACCAAAGATAGCATTTAAATTATTACGAATGAAAAACAGGTTGTGGCGAAGTTAATATTCTCATTTATCAGTATTTTCTGCAACATTTCATTGTTTATCAATGGATTGAAGTTCTTTTGAATCAATTAACTGCAATGAAGTAGGTATACACCACAATGTTCTAAGCTATCTTCAGTCTGCAACTGTCGCTATTTCGTTTGGTTCGCTTGCAGAAGAACTTCAACAAAGAATGGGTGAGGTCAACATGGCAAGTAATACAGCAATACTGTACTACGTTAAGATTTGATTGCTGTACAGTCAGTAAACAGAATAGATGCTGTCAAGATGTAACAATGACGTCATTCAACCAGACGTCGGATGTGAGTTCGTAGAGTTGTAAGTAGGCTGTTTAGGTTTTATTTATTGGTAACGCCGCATAGCGCTCTGTATGAAGCTGGTTGGCATTGTTGTAATACTCGCCATTGTAGTGTTGGGCAGCTGGATGTTAACAGCGCGTGGCGTTGGCAGTTGGAGGTGAGACGCCAGCAGTGGTGGATGTGGGGAGAGAGAGGGCGGGAGTTTTGAAATTTGTAAGAATGGATGTCTTGAACTGCTATATATATTATGACTGTTAACGTAAATACATTGTTTGTTCTCTATTAAAATCTTTCATTCGCTAACTATGCCTATCAGTAGTTAGTGCCTTCCGTAGTTTGAATCTTTTATTTAGCTGGCAGTAGTGGCGTTCGCTGTATTCCAGTAGTTCGAGTAACCAAGATTATTATGAGGTAAGTGATTTGTGAAACGTATAGGTTAATGTTAGACAGGGCCAGTCTTTTGTAGGGATTTTTGAAAGTCAGATTGCGTTGCGCTAAAAAATATTGTGTGTCTGTTTAAGCACAATCTTGTATAATTTTTCTAAGGGGACGTTTCAGAGTTACCGGAAGTTACGAGCAACTGTAAACAACACAATGAACAAAGGAGTAAAGTTGGACTTGAATTCATTGAGTGAACCGTACTCTTCATTCAGATTTGCCTCACACGCTCTATTAAGTTACATAATGTGATTGCCATTCAGCGTGCCTTTTTTATCGGATTCGAAGTTCGCATTTTAGTCAGTGACTTGCCGCACAGATCAAAAATCTACCACCTTATAATTACGATATAAATTCTGATCTATCTAGTGGCTGCAACCATACAAGAAACGAAAACAATCTCATACTCACTCTGCATTGCATAGCCACTGCATGCAAAAGTCAGTAGCATTTTCCATTTAGGAAACCATAAAATGGTAGAATAACTCCTAACAAAATTTCTTATCAACATCGTTTATTTGCAGATGACAAGCTACCTGTAATAAATAATCCCCAAGTAGTCCTGGAAAACTATGCAAACCGAGTGTAAAGGTATTAACAAAAAGGAACGAATTGTTTGTTTGAACTGAATATCCACATAATTTTGTAATCATTAGTAAAAATGTTCACATTACAGAATAATTAAAACAGAAACCCACTGATGATGGCACAGAGGTGGTGAAACATGTTTGGTAACTTGGAAAAACCTGTTTTTTGCATAACTGGCGGATTTTATATAGAACAATTTTAATTAAAATCACGGAAATCACAAGCAGCTGCAAAACCAATTGATGAAGACAGTTCCTTATGACATGTACCTCTCTTTGTCTAACAGAAGCAAATCCTACTTTCTTTTCCCATTTATTTTTCTTTTCCCATCGCTCACCTCATCTATTAATCTAGGGCTGAATTTTTTCTGTTGCTGTCCAATCTATAAAGTAAAAGAAAATTTTAGCAGCCTAATACATACCAATTTTTTACTGTGCAACAGAGAGTAACATCATTATCATGTTGAATATTTTAAGCAGGTTATAAGTAGGCTGTTTAGGTTTTCTTATTGGTAACGCCACATAGCGCTCTTATGAATAACCACTGGCTGTGCTGTGCGCAGTCTGTGGCTGGTTGGCATTGTTGTAATACTCTTTATTGTAGTGTTCGGCTGCTGGCTGTTAACAGCACGTAGCGTTGCGCAGTTGGAGGTGAGCCGCCAGCAGTGGTAGATGTGGGGAGAGAAATGGCGGAGTTTTGAAATTTGTATGACTGAATGTCATGAACTGCTATATACATTATGACTTTTGAACACTAGTAAGGTAAATACACTCCTAGAAATTGAAATAAGAACACCGTGAATTCATTGTCCCAGGAAGGGGAAACTTTATTGACACATTCCTGGGGTCAGATACATCACATGATCACACTGACAGAACCACAGGCACATAGACACAGGCAACAGAGCATGCACAATGTCGGCACTAGTACAGTGTATATCCACCTTTCGCAGCAATGCAGGCTGCTATTCTCCCATGGAGACGATCGTAGAGACCCTGGATGTTGTAATGTGGAACAGCTTGCCATGCCATTTCCACCTATCGCCTCAGTTGGACCAGCGTTCGTGCTGGACGTGCAGACCGCGTGAGTCGACGCTTCATCCAGTCCCAAACATGCTCAATGGGGGACAGATCCGGAGATCTGGCTGGCCAGGGTAGTTGACTTACACCTTCTAGAGCACGTTGGGTGGCACGGGATACATGCGGACGTGCATTGTCCTGTTGGAACAGCAAGTTCCCTTGCCGGTCTAGGAATGGTAGAACGATGGGTTCGATGACGGTTTGGATGTACCGTGCACTATTCAGTGTCCCCTCGACGATCACCAGAGGTGTACGGCCAGTGTATGAGATCGCTCCCCACACCATGATACCGGGTGTTGGCCCTGTGTGCCTCGGTCGTATGCAGTCCTGATTGTGGCGCTCACCTGCACTGAGCCAAACACGCATACGACCATCATTGGCACCAAGGTAGAAGCGATTCTCATCGCTGAAGACGACACGTCTCCATTCGTCCCTCCATTCACGCCTGTCGCGACACCACTGGAGGCGGACTGCACGATGTTGGGGCGTGAGCGGAAGACGGCCTAACGGTGTGCGGGACCGTAGCCCAGCTTCATGGAGACGGTTGCGAATGGTCCTCGCCGATACCCCAGGAGCAACAGTGTCCCTAATTTGCTGGGAAGTGGCGGTGCGGTCCCCTACGGCACTGCGTAGGATCCTACGGTCTTGGCGTGCATCCGTGCGTCGCTGCGGTCCGGTCCCAGGTCGACGGGCACGTACATCTTCCGCCGACCACTGGCGACAACATCGATGTACTGTGGAGACCTCACGCCCCACGTGTTGAGCAATTCGGCGGTGCGTCCACCCGGCCTCCGGCATGCCCACTATACGCCCTCGCTCAAAGTCCGTCAACTGCACATACGGTTCACGTCCACGCTGTCGCGGCATGCTACCAGTGTTAAAGGCTGCGATGGAGCTCCGTATGCCACGGCAAACTGGCTGACACTGACGGCGGCGGTGCACAAATGCTGCGCAGCTAGCGCCATTCGACGGCCAACACCGCGGTTCCTGGTGTGTCCGCTGTGCCGTGCGTGTGATCATTGCTTGTACAACCCTCTCGCAGTGTCCGGAGCAAGTATGGTGGGTCTGACACACCGATGTCAATGTGTTCTTTTTTCCATTTCCAGGAGTGTATATTGTTTGTTCTTTATCAAAATCATTCATTTGCTAACTATGCCTATGAGTAGTTAGTGCCTTTTATTTAGCTGGCAGTAGTGGCGCTCGCTGTTTTGCAGTATCTTGAGTAACGAAGGTTTTTGTGAGGTAAGTGATTTGTGAAAGGTATAGTTTAATGTTAGTCAGGGCCATTCTTTTGTAGGGATTATTGAAAGTCAGATTGCGTTGCGCTAAAAAAATATTGTGTGTCAGTTTAAGCCCAGTCCTGTATAATTGTTCTAAGGGGACGTTTCAAGGTGATAACCTCCTCCATTAAAAGTAGTTAGAGATAGGAAGCACACCCTGAAGACTACATATTGTATTGTAACCTAATCATATGAGGAATAGGAAACATTAACCAGGATAAAAGTAAATCACCCAAGGAAAATTTGATATATTCTCGAACAGCTAACAGTGTAGAATAAGAATCTGATTACGAATCCACTGATGAGGCATTCAGCTACGTGTATTAGGCATAAGATTGAGAAAAGATTCCTAAAGCAAAGACTGCAGAAAAGTTTCTTTATTTAAAACAACCCGTTTCGGCAAACTTTGCTGTTATATTCAGGTCTCAAAAAATCTTTTTGTTACGAAACATATTCTTTTTAAATTAGATCTCACGCCAAGTTGTCATGTGGATAAAAAACAGAACGTTATAAAAGGTTTATTATAACTAAAATATTTTAAAAAACAATAGAACCTTGTTCAAACGGCCTTGTCCATATACTCGTATATACATACCGATCACAGACGATTGTTACGTTACAAAAACATAGTACCCAGTAGCACATATAATCTGGATATATTCTAAACAAAAATACTTTTAAAGACCTGAAGATAACAGCAAAGTCTGTCGAAACCGCTTGTTTTAAATAAAGAAATATTAATGCGCTCTCGGCTTCAAAAAGATTTTAGCTGGTAAAACAGATCGCTCCTTCTGTCTTCTCAAAACGAGAAAATTCAACACGTTTGATAATTAATGCACTATGCACAATATTCGTAACTGCCGGTAAAAAAAAAAAAAAAGAGTGCTGCACAAACCCGTTATCGGTAGGGAAGAGGACAGCAACATTCTTTGAATAGCCGAGAAAACTCTTGTGTCATGCAATCTCCATCTCCTGCAACGAAGTATATAGTTCGTACGGACGACCTTCCTTTTCAAAGAAAAGAAACAAATGGCATACGTCGGCGTAAGCGGGGACAGTTTAGCAGAAACAGAATTGTTCAAGCAAAGGCGCCTCGCATGTGAAGGCAATAAGCCAACAACTGTTGCAGTTGTAACTGCGACCATGAACTTCAGGGTCTGATATTCTGGACCACTTTAGGAATGACACAGAGAAGACAATCATGCCTTAAGTTCGGTTATTTATAACGACAGAGCGACATTAATTTCCACGGGGAAGGAAATTTTGCATATTTCCTTCCCTATAGAAGCTAGATTTCACTCTACATTAAAAAACGACCTAATCTAAGGCATGATCGTCTGCTCTGTGTCAATCGGATTGGGAAGTGGAAGTGCAATAAAATTTCTTGGTGGTACCAAGGAACATATATGTGATTTGGAGAGTGTGACAATGTTCTTCAAAATTGGAAAGAAAAGCATAACTCATTAGTTTAAATAATGGTGACGAATTATAAATGAAAGAAAAATATTCGCAATTCAAATTATATAGTGTTGAATTAAGAAAAGAAGACTGCGTAGTGTAGTGACAGAGAGGTGGTGGGAAAAGCGGAGAACATGGAGAGTCTCGTCTTCCAAGTTGGCTCTGCCAATGACAGGACACTGTACAACCTGATGATGATGATAATGATTATGTATTATTCTGAGTCTCCATGAACACTTGTTTAATCCCATTCCAGATGCAAGTTATTGAACAAGTCATAACATATTCAGAATTGTTAAAACAACAAATCTGAATGATTGAAGGTTGGACTACGGAATTACAGGACACGTTAGTAGTAATGGTAACAGTAACAATAATATACAGTATAAGAATTTTGCTTATGTCAATAACAGCTAAATGAGGAGGAAGCTCTCGGCCTTGATTTGCTATAGCAGTAGCCATCCCACCATTCACTGCAATAATGTGATAAAACAATGGAAAAAAACAGGATGGATGTACAAAGCGGAATTTCTGTATGCTGTTTACGTGATCAGTTTCAAAACATCGCATCGCATTGTAGTGGCGATTGCGAATGAGCAATGCCGCGTAAGTGTATGCAGGCTACGTGAGTTTACTAAAGTAACAGCACACGTGATTCGGATGACTTGCTTTTGGGTTATATATATATATATATATATATATATATATATATATATATATATATATATATATATATGTGTGTGTGTGTGTGTGTGTGTGTGTGTGTGTGATCGCGTCATTGATAACATAAAGAGCGGGAGGGAACCTCTTGCTTATCTTCAACGTAACTAAGAGGGCCGTCGATCTATCGCCTTCTTTCGATGGATGTTTTCACCAACAACATCACTGTATTGCACTACGAGATCCCAGAGAGTAGTTTGGAAACGGACTCAGAACCTTGGTGCACGATATCCCATAGCTTTGTGGGTAAAGTTTTGCCTCGAGAGCCACCTTACGTACACTAGTGTCACGATTTGACCCCTTTTCAAATATAGAAGTGATACAGAATTTAGTACTGGGGAAACCAACTCTAAATAAAGAAAAATGTAGGTTAATGAGGATGAGTTGTAAAAATAAACCCGTAACGTTTGGATATAACATAAGTAGTGTCCTGCTTGACACAGTCACGTAATTTAAATATCTGGGCGTAACGTTGCAAAGCGATATGAAATGGGACGAATATGAATGGTCGACTTCGGTATATTGGGAGAATTTTAGAAATGAGTGATTCACGTGTAAAGCAGATTGCTTATAGGACGCTGGTGTGACCGGTTCTTGAGTACTGCACTAGTGTTTGGGCTCATCGAAGCATTTTAGAAGCGGACTGCTATATTTGTTACCGATAGGTCGAACAACACGCAAATATTACAGAGATTCTTTATGAACTGAAATGAGGATGCCTGGAGGGAAGGCGACGTTCTTTGGGAGAAACACTGTTGAGAAAATTAAGAGAAACGGCGTTTGATGCTGACTGCTGAACGATTCTAGAACAATGCCAACAAGCATATTTCGTAAGGGCCAATGAAGATAAGAGACGAGAAATTAAGGCTCATACGGGGGGAATAGAGACAGTAGTTTTTCACTCACTTCCAAGTTTTTATGACGTCAGTGTCCTCAGCTATGTGTTGTGCAATTATATAATTTGCAGGTACATAAAGTGGTATGTGGATACTGTGTACAAACTGTGTTGCGAATAGATTCGGTAGTAAAGAAGTCTGGTGTTGAGGTTTTACTGCATGAACAGAAAAAATGTAGTAATTGATAAACTTGTTTCCTTTCATAATTTTGTGGGAGGTGTGAGCGAGAAGATGTTTCGTAAAAGTTTTAAATT
Organism: Schistocerca gregaria; assembly: GCF_023897955.1. Lineage (NCBI taxonomy): Eukaryota > Metazoa > Arthropoda > Insecta > Orthoptera > Acrididae > Schistocerca > Schistocerca gregaria. The sequence continues at coordinate 175,446,181 of NC_064925.1, read as the reverse complement.
ACATGCAAAGCTTTTTGAAAGTCGCTGTGTTTCCTCACTTTCAAATACTGGATGAATAATGTCCGGATATTTTTGCGCCACCAGCTACACTGCTTCAAAAAAAATTGCACATTTAAATCTAATACTTGTCTTATAGTGTTAAACCTTTAAGATAGAAGTATACCTCTTAATGAGTAGATTACGACAGCATTTTAAACACGGTCAGTAATTATGTGAAACACTGAAAATCTAATTTCTGTTTGCTTTTAGAAGCCGTTAGATTGGCAGCCACAACTGGTACTGTATTCCGGGTTCAGGGTCAGTCGCTTAGTAATGTAGATAGTGTCTGATTGGTAGAGTCGAGAGAACTCTTGCCATTTCAGACCTTTCGTGCGGATATTTATATCAGCATTTGTTCAGAGCCAGGCTATGGAGCGCTGTGTAGTGAATTCGTAACTGTTGATGCAGATGCCGTAACGCAGAGTGCGTCTGGTGACACCTGTAGCGTGAGCTGCATTTGCAGGTACGGGGTTTCCCACTGCACTTTGGTTTAGCACGGCGACGCCCATCGGTCTCCGATGCGGGGCTAGCATACATGATCAGCGACGCAGCCTCTCAGGTAGCTGTGAGTTTCGCTCGAGTGACGACAGGTTGTTGTTGCTGCAAGCGCATTATTGCCTCTTGATGAGAAGCCTAAGCAGTATGCTTAGACAAAGTCGAGCGTTCGTTTCTGTCTGCAACGACTTCAAATATTCAATTTCAGTCTTTGGGTATGGTGCATTGTACAAAGCACTTATTATTATGGTTCTAATTTTAGAGCACGTGGAGGGAATGGGAGATTGGATTAGGGTATAAATGCGTAAACAGTGGATGTTCAGAGAGTACGTGTCACTCAAAGCTCCAGGAACACATTTACTGTCTGTAAGTTAACCCTACGATACACGTGATTGCAACACAACAAAAAAGAAATAAGTAAAATGATGGAAGCTGCATGTAACGCAGGTTTGAAATGGAATGTTATAGAAAAATGATTAAGTTTCAGAACTAAAATATATACACATTGTCGTCTCACTCAGAACAAACCAAGAACCATACCATGTGATATTTCAGCTTGAAGAAAATGTGATAACAATTTAAAAAATAACTTAACGAAACAGGTGTACAGTGCCTAGATTCATCAGGCAGATTTCTCCCACTTCTACTATGTGTGTTGTCGATACGTTCCAAATCAACATGTAGTGCCTTATTGTTCGAATAAGCACATTTTATAACCACGTGCCGCTGAATAGATGTTAGTATTTTTGAACGACTGAAGAGAACAAAATGAGCAAAGCAAATCAGCTCTGCGTGTGATAATGGTAACTTCATTTCATTCTGTATCCCTGGCCGGCCGCTGTGGCCGAGCGGTTGTAGGCGCTTGAGTCCGGAACCGCGCTGCTGCTACGGTCGCATGTTCGAATCCTGCCTCGGGCATGAATGTGTGTGATGTCCTTAGGGTAATTAGGTTTAAGTAGTTCTAAGTCTAGGGGACTGATGACCTCAGATTCAAAGTCGCATAGTGCTCAGAGTCATTTTTGAAAATTTTTTCCGGAGTTAGCCTCGAACCCGGATGCTCCGCATTTTTTGTTAGGTTTAGTTCATTTTATTGTATTTTTAACGTATTTTTAATTTGTATTTCCTTTATACCACACCGAAAATGCATGCACATAGCACCACATCGTGCACTAAGTAAACAAAACAAATATCCCGGTACTTTCTTACACCGAGGTAATTAATATATATGGGGAAACGAAAAATGTGCTTCGTACACGATGCAGAAGGGTGCGTCGCTACTATCCTTACGCTTCATCATCTAGGTATGTCTTCACGCATGTCGTATCTAATTCCACCGATAATCGGACATGTTCTTGTCAACTCAGTCAATGGGTATCTTCTCCTACACGTTGATGATCCAGCTGCGTGGATGGTCGCGGAGGGCACTTCCTAAGTAATTACAAGAACCTTGTCCATATCTTGGGTTCCGTACAATCTTGCAGTGACGTTCTTGCAGAAAGTTTCAAAAGTCCAATGCATCTTTAGGTCCATCGCGAAATAAATATTGTACTGCGTGCCCACGGACCAACATGACTGGGTTGGTTTTGGTGCGCAAGAAATACAATTCATCCGCAAATAGCAGAAACCGAGGTGTGATATGTTCCGAGATCAATCGTAAAAAATACGACAAAATTTGTTGCACCAAGCGCCGTACGTCTTCTGCCGCGCCACATCTGAGGCTGTGCTCGTCCGTAACTGGTACTCCGCAGACTGCACATAAGAGTGAATCCGCCATATTTATCTTGTGGAGGCGTGATCGGGTGATCTGTTTACCCTTGGCTTTGATGTACCATGTAGATCGGACATCTGTATCCAGTATAACCGCGTGTATCGTCCGCCATACCACATTCCAACTAACATGAATGTTTTTGGCCTCTTCGATGTTTGGTGGGCGCCTCCGTTGTAGGGCACGATGTACAGAATGATTATAATGAAAGTTAAACTTTCAAAACGCTGTAGAAATAACACCACTGGTCAGAATGATGTCAAATTGCAACGGAATACTATGGAGAAGGGGGAAAACGTATGGTAGAAGAAAAAATGTAGTGTGAAAATTGATCAATAGATGGCGCTGTATCTGTGAGAGTACGCAAATGAAAACACCTGTCATATACAAGACCCATTGATGTTCGTATAAACACGCAGGTTTGTAAAGCTGTCTTACAAGAATGATGACTGTGCACACGTCGCTCTGCAGAAGTTCCGGACACTGAAGGGTTTGAAAGAAGGTGTTGGTCCAATGACTGCCGCGGGTCTGGAGAAAATGATTGGGAAATTCGAAAAGACGGATTCTTTTGGTGTGCAACCTGGTAGAGGGAGGAAATGAATTGATTCGACGTCAGTGGAAACAGTGGTCACAGCAATGCATAAAGAGACGAGTGGTGGTGTGCAAACGTGTAGTGCACGGAGAATTGTCTGAACATTGGAACATTGGACATACCCGTAAGCATGATGTGTAAAAATCCTACGAAACATCCGTCTTTGCTACCCATTCAAAATTACTCATGTGCTCGAGTTGCTTCCTGTTGACCTGCCAGCAAGACACACCTTTGCTTTAAAATTTCTTGCTCGCATGGAAGTGGACAATGATTCGCTGTGGAAGATTTTGTGGACAGACGAAGCCCACTTCCATCTGGCTTGATATGTCAACACGCAGAACTGTCGAAAATACGCAACGGAAAATCCACACGGAAATCAACCAGTACCACTTCATTCTGAAAAGGTCACTGTATGGTGCAGCTTTACAGCATCATTTATCATAGCGCAATACTTATTCGAAGGGAGAGGTGCTTCCGGTCCTGTTACCTGTACCGTCACTGGCTCATGTGCTCGAGTTGCTTCCTGTTGACCTGCCAGCAAGACACACCTTTGCTTTAAAATTTCTTGCTCGCATGGAAGCGGACAATGATTCGCCGTGGAAGATTTTGTGGACAGACGAAGCCCACTTCCATCTGGCAAGATATGTCAATACGCAGAACTGTCGAAAATATGCAACGGAAAATCCACACGGAAATCAACCAGTACCACTTCATTCTGAAAAGGTCACTGTGTGGTGCAGCTTTAGAGCATCATTTATCATAGCGCAATACTTATTCGAAGGGAGAGGTGCTTCCGGTCCTGTTACCTGTACCGTCACTGGCAAGAGATAAGAGTGTCATTTGCGCAACCACGTCATTCCAGCTCTCCAACAGCGTGGATGTGTGGATAGAATCATTTTTAAGCAAGATGGAACACCTCCACACATTCCAAAACCAGTTAAGCAGCTGCTGAAGCGCCATTTCGGAAAAACTAGAATTATCAGCCGCCATTTCGCTGCAGACTGGCCGTCCCTATCGCCTGATCTTAATCCGCGTGACTTCTGGATGTGGGGCTATCTGAAAGACAGCAAACTTAGCTGCGTTGAAGGCACGCATTGCGCAATACATTATGAACGTGACCTCGGAAACATCAGTTGTGGAACAAGCTGTTTCTCGATTTAAAGTTATTGCAGAAAACAGTGGACAGCATTTTAAACATGTTTTGCGCCAGTCATACGTAAATTAATAATCCGATTTGATTTTGATTCATACTTTTTATGCGGTTTTTGGCTTATGGACAATTAAAAACCGATTTTTCCCATCCGATGTGATATGATCTTTCCGTGGTGGATGGGCTTACGTACCTAACAATATCACATCTTTACATCCATGCACACTGAGTAGTTCAGTTTGTTTAACGTCAAACGTACACCTTTTGCATTGGTGTAAGATTCATTTGTCATTTGTAAGCGACCACTATTAAATTATGATGCTTACAGCGCAATCTATTGCTACATTTTGTAACTATTTATTTTTCAATTGAAAGAAAAACAGCCCTCTGTCACTATTTTTAACAAATTAACTTGATTTCAACACTGCTAGGAGTATCTTCTTCAGAATTTAAATCAAAAAATGGTCTATATTCTATATCATGGTCACAGAATTATGACTAAAAATGTATGATAGGGTATAAGTACGGAATGATCGTGAAAGACTGGCAGTAATTATATGTCATTTATAAAATAATAAATGTCCAGTAGGGCATTAGTCACAAAGATATTTAAGATAAAGAAAACTGTGATGGCGAGCCACTAAGGTCTGCTCGTTACTTGCGTGGTGCAGGTTGCAACCTGTGGCTGCGGTAGAACACTTGTGACTGAGAGACCAAGGGTGAATCCACAGTTGTTTTTGGTTGTGTGACTTTTGCGGGCGCTGTGCTTGTGATCTGTTTGCCCGAGATAGCGGAAACGTGTGTATCGAAATCATCGAAAGTAACAAGTGAGGACGATCCTGTATCATCCATTTTTCCCGTCTCATCGGCCGTCCGGTCGTCAACAGGAGAAGACGTCCGCATGAGGCAATCGTCTGAGAGTGTGCGACGTCGCTTTTCACGTTCCCTCGATGACGTCTGTTTGCGGACGTGGGTTTCTGTGTCCGAGAGTGTAGCCGCACCGCATCTCACTCAGGGAAAAAAGCAGAGGTCGGTACAATACTAGCGTTGCATTCTTTCGTCCGAATCTTGTTGTTATGAGTAAAAAATGGTTTACATGGCTCTAAGTACTATGGGACTTAACATCTGAGTTCATCAGTCTCCTAGACTTAGAACTACTTAAACTTAACTAACCCAAGGATATCGCACACATCAATGCCCGAGGCAGGATTCGAACCTACGACCGTAGCAGCAGCTCCTAGAACCACTCGACCACGGCGGCCGGCTGATATAAGTCGACGGGCGGCTTTCTGCAATCTCTGTGGACCTTTTAATGGTGTTGGTCAACTCAGGACTTGCGACGGGTGTACATTAAAACGCTCCCTGTCTTCCAAGTGGACTATCATCTGCCATGACTGTCGATCGCGTCACCCATGTGTAATTGAGGGGGAGGGCCGTGAGCGTAGGATGTGGTGCCGTTTCACCTAATGGGATTTGTGTAACCCAACGTTAGATACACTCCGAGCGTACATGACCCTCCTGACCGCAATCAGAACAATTACGAGGCTGTCCATCGTACATTAAGACTGTTCGACATCCACCTACGACTAAGTAGGATGGCACGTGTTTCTTTAATTAAATTTAATTTTTCGGTCGCCGTTGAGGACATTGTACGTCTCGAAGATGTTCCATTTTTCGGCCACGCGGCTAATTACCGTCCCAAAATGTTCAAATATGTGTGAATTCCCGAACTGCTGAGGCATCGATTCCTAGACTTACACAGTACTTAAACCAAATCGAACCTCCTGCGGGAGGGGCCACGCAATCCGTGACATGGGGCCTCAAACCACGTGGCCACTCCGCACGGCTACCGTTCCACGATGTCGGAAAGCTGCGGTAATTACGACAGGCGGCCCTTCGAACGGAAGTTCGAAGACTTTTAGTGCACGTAATCCTAGTCCTTCTTGGTCAACGGCAACCGCCCCGATGTGACCATCGGTTTATTTGAACTTGAGAGACTTTTCTAGAATGATTGCCGTAACCGCCTCGGCCATCCGGACACGTTTCAAGGCAGGCTCATATTCCCAACTTGCCGATAGCCGCTTTGCAACGACCTCTGTCCATCCAGATCTCTGATGTCCTTAGGAGTTTGGACGTAGATTGTGCATCCACACTCTAACTTTCTCATGAAACAGCCTTCCTGGCCATAGAATTATAGATATCAGTGGTGTCTACCACTCATATCTATAAAAGGAATACTATCGCAATTCACTCCTTCAGATAAGTTAGTGCACTCGAGCGATGAAAGTAATGATCAGGACACCGGCGTTTCCATCCAGCAGGAAGTTAACCTGATACAGCAACAGAGAACACTCGTACAGTTAATGAAGCCATAATTTGATGACATAAGATTCATTGCAGGATTTACGACTGCGCACAGTACTCAATACATTATCGCTGAATGACATGTTTGATCTTACTGCGTAGAATCAGGTGCTCTAGTTTTGCAATTTGAAGGATTTTTTGAAGCTGGGTGTAAGTATAGCGCTCTCCATCAGCGGTGGCGCTATAATTACGATGAATTTTCGTGCATTACCTGTCCAGTGGTAAAGGTCTGTCAGTCTGATTATATGTATAAAAGAAATCACCTTTAGTAGCACACACATCAGCCAAACTACTAAATCCGATACTCTATGGCCCCACAGTTGTCTGCATCTATTTCACGGTTCGTGGCTATGGACTCATGTAGTGAACGCAACAAGTTAACGCTTAGACACATATTCAGGTGAAAACTGCTAGTCCTGGATCAAGGCATGTTACCCCGCTGATAGATCCCACACTCAGAAGGAAAACAATCCGTAAATGGGCTATGGATTATTCCTTGTTAGATCGGTGAGTTGCGATTTCCAAATTAATTAATTGTTCTATAAAATCCCATGGAAACAGAATTCTGGTCGTAACAATGAGCCCAATCACCTTGTGTACCTGTAGAAGAAGTTGCAGTGTATCCACTGGCCGAGATTTCTTGCGTACGTGCTGATGTCTGCCCGTCCTATCACGTTTTCCGTGGCCCTTAGTCTCAGAGAACTTTCGGTCCTGACGAGCAAAAACACTGATTCTTGTTCGATACAAAGCTGTCGGAATGGACATGAAACCATCTGTCTGCTTTAGTATCTCATACGTAGGTTTAATTAATACTAGCTCCAGGTGCAAGTTCAAGATTGGTTTCGGTTTTTATACCGAAGCCGTTTGCTAGTGAACCTGAAAACTCTTCTGTAATAAACAATGAGTTATTCCACCGTAGCATGTTAGTTCACCCACCATCGGAACGCACTTTCATCTCCTACTTCAGTGGCATGTAGACACGCAAAGTTTCCACTGTGGCTATTCACAGTGTTCCCATTAGTCATATGCGATATTCTTTTACCACAGAGCCTGCAACTACTACGTAGATGATGCAACCTTTTCAGTACTAGAGCCCCAATTCCTCTTTCTACCCCCCCCCCCCCCCCTCCCACCATCCTCTTCTTGGCTTTGAAATTCTTACTCTAAGTACGATTATTACCGAATGTGCTCAGCTCACCTTCCTACGGCTACTATGATTTATACATTGGTCACAAAAAGTTTTCCAGTCTCAAATTTCTACATGAATGCGGATGAAAATGCGATGGTGATAAATCTAGCAAATAGGATGGATGTTCCAAAGATTTATGCTTAAGATCCCTCACTTTTAGCACTGTCAAAATACACTCCTGGAAATGGAAAAAAGAACACATTGACACCGGTGTGTCAGACCCACCATACTTGCTCCGGACACTGCGAGAGGGCTGTACAAGCAATGATCACACGCACGGCACAGCGGACACACCAGGAACCGCGGTGTTGGCCGTCGAATGGCGCTAGCTGCGCAGCATTTGTGCACCGCCGCCGTCAGTGTCAGCCAGTTTGCCGTGGCATACGGAGCTCCATCGCAGTCTTTAACACTGGTAGCATGCCGCGACAGCGTGGACGTGAACCGTATGTGCAGTTAACGGACTTTGAGCGAGGGCGTATAGTGGGCATGTGAGAGGCCGGGTGGACGTACCGCCGAATTGCTCAACACGTGGGGCGTGAGGTCTCCACAGTACATCGATGTTGTCGCCAGTGGTCGGCGGAAGGTGCACGTGCCCGTCGACCTGGGACCGGACCGCAGCGACGCACGGATGCACGCCAAGACCGTAGGATCCTACACAGTGCCGTAGGGGACCGCACCGCCACTTCCCAGCAAATTAGGGACACTGTTGCTCCTGGGGTATCGGCGAGGACCATTCGCAACCGTCTCCATGAAGCTGGGCTACGGTCCCGCACACCGTTAGGCCGTCTTCCGCTCACGCTCCAACATCGTGCAGCCCGCCTCCAGTAGTGTCGCGACAGGCGTGAATGGAGGGACGAATGGAGACGTGTCGTCTTCAGCGATGAGAGTCGCTTCTGCCTTGGTGCCAAGGATGGTCGTATGCGTGTTTGGCGCCGTGCGGGTGAGCGCCACAATCAGGACTGCATACGACCGAGGCACACAGGGCCAACACCCGGCATCATGGTGTGGGGAGCGATCTCCTACACTGGCCGTGCACCTCTGGTGATCGTCGAGGGGACACTGAATAGTGCACGGTACATCCAAACCGTCATCGAACACATCGTTGTACCATTCCTAGACCGGCAAGGGAACTTGCTGTTCCAACAGGACAATGCACGTCCGCATGTATCCCGTGCCACCCAACGTGCTCTAGAAGGTGTAAGTCAACTACCCTGGCCAGCAAGATCTCCGGATCTGTCCCCCATTGAGCATGTTTGGGACTGGATGAAGCGTCGTCTCACGCGGTCTGCACGTCCAGCACGAACGCTGGTCCAACTGAGGCGCCAGGTGGAAATGGCATGGCAAGCCGTTCCACAGGACTACATCCAGCATCTCTAAGAACGTCTCCATGGGAGAATAGCAGCCTGCATTGCTGCGAAAGGTGGATATACACTGTACTAGTGCCGACATTGCGCATGCTCTGTTGCCTGTGTCTATGTGCCTGTGGTTCTGTCAGTGTGATCATGTGATGTATCTGATCCCAGGAATGTGTCAATAAAGTTTCCCCTTTCTGGGACAATGAATTCACGGTGTTCTTATTTCAATTTCCAGGAGTGTAACTTCCTGGACATGTTGGTTGCCTTCATGAAAGATGATTTTGTTCCTCCTTCGCCTTGACAGCATGTAAGACTAGGAATTTTCGGAAGAGAAAGATACTACCCTTAAAAATTTCCCTGAGATATGTCACAGTCTTTATCAGCGATGACAACCAATGGCAACATCTTTCGCCACGAGCTTTCGTTCGTTCAGCTTAACTTCGTAAGCGACAGCACACGATAAATGGTACATGAATACAATGGCGTATGTGTCATCAACTACTACTTTGTCCATTTATGTATTCAGTCAAAAATGGTTCAAATGGCTCTGAGCACTATGGGACTTAACATCTGAGGTCATCAGTCCCCTAGAACTTAGATCTACTTAAACCTAACTAACCTAAGAACATCGCACACATCCATTCCCGAGGCAGGATTCGAACCTGCAACCGTAGCGGTCGCGCGGTTCCAGACTGAAGCGCCTATAACCGCTCGGCCACTTCGGCTACATTAAGTGGTAGATACATTACTATGTAATACTGAAGTGACATAAGAGCCTAAAGAGGCGGTGTGCTTTCGATATCATCTCAACTGCTAACAAATGGGCAAGTTTGATAACAAGAAATGCCACTTCGCACTATAGGTTGGGTGCCTAAGATTATTTGGGATGTCTTTCAAGCATTGTTCACCAAAATTTATACTGCCTTGATATAGTTTACTCGAAAATATTGTTTATTCAACAAAAAATTTGCACAGTAATAATGTGCGTTATTGTCAGCCACTACCTCTAAACAGTATTATTGTCTTTGAAGAGCATTAACAGTTTACTGTACTCGTATACTGTAGGTTATGCGACATCATAACTTCATTTAGTTGAAAGATAATTTTGGGTTTGTTTTTCACATTAATTTTCTCTTAAATTATGTCAATAACTGCACAGATAGTTTAGCTTTAATGAGTAGGGTCTAATAATCATTATACGATCCTTACACCTCTTCGACGGAAGACAGTAGAAGACAGAAGGGTATTTATGTACAAATGCGGTTGCAGTTTGGGCGAAGGCTATTTGTGGTATAGGTTCTATTACAACAATTCTTCATTTAAACCGAATGACTGTCATTTTATTTCATAGTGGCCCCAGTAGGCACTGTAACAAATACACTTTCGTCTACGATTACAAGAGATCAGCAACAATTATAATTGTTAGTATTGAAAAACCAAAATGAAGCATCATAGATATTATTGGCATGTGGAAGGAACACGGCAATGTGAAAAATTTTAAAACATATTCAATACAGTATAGTCTACACTGTAAATACTTTCACAACGCCCTTATTATTATATATGTTGCATGAAAAGTGTGATTTCGGTTCATGGCGATTCAATTTGCGATTATAATGTACCGGTGGAGGCAAATCTGGTCGTAAATGATAATGTGAAGTTACCGTCATTGCGATCTAGACTGTATTAAATATTTGCTATTGAGTCACAGTATTGCTCCTACAAACTTTATCTTAAGAATTAGACGAACAGTCAATCAATTTTAAATCACAGAAAGCATTTTATTGGCCTCAGTCACAATGGATACGTCGGGGGAATTGATTTTCAGCGCAGACTGTGGACTAAGTATTCCGGAAGTTATTTATGAGTCAGGCCCATTCCAGGCAATACGGTTATTGTGGAATGCAATGGCATAACTAGCGATTACACTACACACCAATTTCAGGAATACGGAATCGAGATTTTCCTGTTGGGCGCACGCCTGCTTGGAAGTTAATTCCTCGCTGCATTAAGGAGAGCGTTCCATCGCGCTGTACTGACCATTACTGCGTTATTACAATCTGTTCCACGCCGATGGGACTCACTGTTTTGCTCTCAACAGTACATGGCGGGTGATGCGCTAGTCCAGCATCATAAGCCGAGGATTCGGATGGTCTGTGGCCCACCTGGCATCTGGCATGGACCGTTACTCTTCTGGAGGTGAGGGCAATGACCAATCTAAATGGAAAGAACACCGATGCTCTAAGTTTCTGAAACAATTCTGCCTACTTAGAAGTCGAGGTAAATGCAGAGCACAGAATAATACATTGACGGAGATGGAAAGTGTTATACCATGTAGCACCAGTACGATACTTGTTAAAGTTTATGGAAATTTTCAGCACATGGACAGCCGATGTGTACCATCGCCCATTAGACTGACGTGTGACCCCACAAGTTCGTATAGTGGACTGTGTCAAGTTTCATCACATATGGTAGTCCTCTGTTGACGGAGAGGTTTACCGTTAACGATCGCAAGTAGACACTGCTTTAAACCACATACGGAATAAGTAGCCGTATACGAGTAGAACGCCGGCTATGTCGCGTGATTCATGCATCCGGATAGAATACTGGGAAAAAAAATTGACCTGCATCAATTTCTCCTACTCTACAATGAATTAGTCAACCTTTAAATCGTACCTAGTTACAACTCTTTCTCAATCGATCAACCCTTCCACTCTCTGTTATCCTATAACGCAGATGCAAGTAAGTTTAGAGGTGAAACGATCTGTGTACTCCTCAAAAGCACCAAATGCAGTAGTCAACTCACGTGTGTCACTGATACCTCAATAGACATACAGTACAATATTGACTCAAAGAGAAAAAATGACCACCTCCCTAATTACCCTTCGTTTCGATGTCAACGTTTTCTCGCATTCCTTTTGCTGGCGCATACTTGATCCCATGTACAAACTGTTCGGCGCGAACCAGAAAATACACAAGTACTTCCTCAATTTCCCCGCATTTATGTATATAATCGATAAATTTGTACCTATCTCGTTAACATTTTTTGCAATTATATCGATTTTATGTCAGATCTGTCCATGCGATCACGACGTAAACACTCTGTCTGGGTTCTAAAATTGCCTGTAAATTTAACACAGCTGCCAACTCCTAGCCCAAATGTACTAATCGGGAGGCGTAATATAGCACTGTACTCGATTATGTCCAGTCACCTTCACATTAAGGGAGCGTTTCCTCTATTTTCTGCATGTCCGTGTATATGCAGACCTAAAATAATTTACAGTCTATATCTTGTGAATTATGTTGCGTTAGCGATCCGGAGGCTACTGCTGCGTTATTGATATCGAGAAGTACGGCGAAAATTGTATAATATTATGGCGAAAATACCAGTGTTCTTATAATCGACGAGTCTGGAGATGTCTGTAGAAATGCGAGCAAGAGAGCGGAAACAGCAATGCGTTTGTGCCGAGGGGAAGCGAGCCTGTTTTTGCACATCAGTTCTTCGGTTCGCTGATGTAAAGGAGATGCGTGTTTACTAGATCGAGATGGTACTCGGTGATATATTCCCTGGTTGGAGGTCGGTTTGACCGTCCAGTATTCTTGCGAATATGGTATGTATTTGATGACCTGTAGACAACTTTGCGATGTTTAGTTGTCGGTGCAAAATGGTGATCTGTGAAAAATAGTTTATTACCACAGAGTGTAGCGTCTGTAGAAAGAAACAAAAGGTTGCGGGTGTATAGATTCAGAGAACTGTCGTTGCAATTTAGCAATCTTTGCAAAATAACGACAGAAAGCCCCAGAAAGAAAAGGTGGATGGTGCTTCGATACCTACGACGTTAGTAATTCGACTGGTAAATTCGATAAGAGCCAATGAGAATGCTCGATTGATAATGGTGGGATATAGCAGTGGTGAGAACATTTGTGTATGTTGAGAGAAGGACGGCTATTACGTTATGTCTGGGAGGAAGACTGGGTTTGGCGATATTTTGGTTAACAGGTTCTGTTTGGGTAGGAATTTTGGCGTATACAAACTGAGGCAACAAGGAAGCGTGCGTTAACTATTTCTGGAGCACTATAAAATTACGGAGAGCTGGACTTGGGTGATATTTTGTTTTTGTTTCACATAGCGATGTAACATAAGAATAACAATGAGAATGTTTTAGATGGAGATGTGTCAATCACGCTGTGACGGGTACGTGCAGTTGAACGTGTATGTCAACACACTCTGTGCTATTCTGCCTTCAATGGTAAAGACAAGTGGCGCCTGGAGACGCCTCGAATATGAGACTGGCGTGAATGCACTTTGGAATGCTTGACAGTATAACCGTGACTGTATAGAGGCATGCAACTTTCACCAGTGTTCGCAACACCGCACCGACTCGGGGACTGTGACGGAGAGCACGGGACCCGTGCTGTGGCTGCCTCACTTCACGGGGGTTGTGGCACGCGCAGCCCTAATTGGAGGTCTGTGAGTGTTTTGACAGCTGATGGCCATGTCGACCGTACGCGCGATCGCGTCATCAGCGGTGTCTAGTGGATAGGAATTTCTCAGGTGTTACGTATGAATGGGGGTGCAGCCATCTCTTGCTTGCGGAAGCCGAGCAGGGGCTTGTGCGCTATTTGACATCTGACTGATGCGTCACTTATCGCTACCTCCTGTGTACTCTACTGGGCAGGAGGTGGTGGACTGTGCTTGCACTCGTTGATTACATTATTTCGCAGGCGGCTCTGTAGGCGATGCTATGTGTTATTTGGACAGCTTACGAGCACTGAGCGTGTTTGCAGAAAAGTGTACTACATTATTTAGGAGCACTTTGCTATTGTGTACTGAAATTAGGAGTTGTTTACACGTCTATGGGATGTGCAACATGAGCCCAGGCACATCTGGGTGGGAGCTTTTGATAGTGTGATAAATATAATCCATGCCTAAATGAAAAGTACGAAAATAGAGTGCAGTCAGTCCTTACTCTCCCCAGCAACCCAGAGCAGGCTGAGTCGTCTTGCCACCATTTTCCGTAACCATCTTGATTTATGTCAGGAAACGGACAACAGCATCCTCTGCTGGTGGTACTGAGTACTAGACCTCGTGGAGAACACACTGTTTGCTGCCATCATGGATAACTGTAATTGTGTCATCAGCTGGTGTTACGGTGGCGTCTTGTGGTGGCGACGAAATGTACTAAGCCAGTTGGGGTCTGGAGCTCGTGGTGAAGCCACTAGGTGGCACCATCTTAGATCACGGTACTTGCATCACCTGGCGTCACTACAGCCTCCTCTAGTGGCATAGATATAATCTGTCAGTTTGAGTCTAGACCTAGAGGGGAATACACTTGGTAATGGTGCTGCCTCATTGTTTACCGTCCGTAGTGGCCGAGCGGTTCTAGGCGCTTCAGTCTGGAACCGCGCGACTGCTACGGTCGCAGGTTCGAATCCTGCCTCGGGTATGGATGTGTGCGATGTTATGTTTAAGTAGTTCTAAGTTCTAGGGGACTGATGACCTCAGATGTTAAGTCACATAGTGCTCAGAGCCATTTGAACCATTTTCTTTCTAATTGTTTAAATGAAGACTGGTGTATGATTTAGACAGTTGACGATTAGCAAGCAGAGCCTTGTGGATGGATTATTATTTTGACAATTTAGGAGTTGTTTGGCTATCTGGACGTAAATGTCTGTAGGCTGTGCAATGCGTTATTTTTGACGGATTACGATTAGCAATCGTGTGTGTAGAGTCTTATACCTGAGTTATGTAGGAGAAGTTTGCTGGTCTGTATGCTGTGGGGCATGTCAAAGCGTGTGTTCTGTGATACATACACTCCATCCCTAAATAAACCGTTCCCAAATAAATAAAGTACATTCCTCCCTCTCTCCAACAGCGTAGTGCGGGCTGAGTCCTTTCACCAGCAACCCGTAGGAAGAGGTTGCGCCACGGAGGCTTAGGTTGGTGGTGGTGAGCTTCGTTAGCAACAATTTTCTTATATTGCTCGCGTCAGCGCAAGTGACCTTTCTTTACTGCCAGAATTCAAACTCGGTGGCGGTTCCTAGGTAGAGGTGGCGGTCTCGACCCTGAAAAGTAGTTGAAACTAGGTAGTTGAAAGTATAGTGAACCCCTTTTCGTACATATATGAAGTCGAATCACTTGACTAATGCATTAGCTAATAGGAGAGCAGCATTCTATTGGTGGGGGAGTGGTACGTCATGAAGGACGAACTGCGCCCCTAGTAGGAAAATGTGTAAATTTTAATTAGTTCATCGAATATAGATGCAGTACATTAGGTACTTGGATAATTCATAAGTTACATGCGGGATGTGAGTGTTAGCTTATTTACGAAAGACTATGTCCACACGTTGTATAGAGGAAGCACTGGGATGCTTACGGCCTGTGACGTCAGGAGATGAGTCAGGATCGTCAGCTTTCTCTCTCGCACCGCATCACGGTGGCATCCTCTGCTGGCGCCGATATGAACTAAGCTAGTTGCAGTCTAGACCCAGAGGGGAATACATCTGCTTGAAATTGGTTAAATAATAAAGACAATTCCTTTTTTCCCGCCATTATCGTACTTGGAATTTGAAATTGCCACCATTTTTCTGGGCGAGGGGGAAGTGGCACTTTACCGCCAAAATTCAAGCTTCCTGCCAAAATCTCCCATCTTGGATAACGGTACTTGCGTCATCAGCTGAAGTCATCGCCACCATCTTGGATGACGTCATCTCCGCCATCATGGATAACGGTACTTTGGAATGGTAGCGGTGTTGTTCCAATACTCACTGCAACAGGGCTGTTCACAGGTACCACCAGACTCTCTCCCTGCACATCTCATAACAGCTGGCCTTGCAAAAAGTGTATGTTGAGACTTTTGACGTATGGATACATTAATGTGACTAGATGGTGCATCTGGTTGTCGGAACCATAGAGGTGTAATAATGTTTTTGCATGGTCACATTGGCATATGACCACCAAAAAAAGAAGGGAGATTCATTGTTGAACATCGCAGAACGCACTCAGTGTCCTAGCTGGTTCTAACAATGCACTATAGAACTCTACGTTGTCTATTGTATGGTGTCAACGGCCAACAACGTACATAAATCTGAACTCTCAATTTAGCTTCTACTTCGTGGTTCCCGACAGTAAGTAGTGACATAGTCCTGGTTTTCGGCTGTTCTCATTCATCATTTCGTCAGAGCCAGTCTAAGAGTCCTATGATATTCTCGTAAGGTATTCCTTATGGAGTGACCTTGCCTACTCTTGTTGCCACACAGTTATCCTAAATCTCATTACCATTCCTTATGCAGTTATTTGTACAGTAGCCAACTGGCTACGCAATCTATTAATATGATGCTCCCATACCCATCAAGCCAATGACATGACATGTCTCAAAGTCTAAAAAGTGACAATAAGTTGCACGTAAACGTCTTTTGTGGTGTTTCGAGGTGATACACCTACTCAGCCAGCAAGCAACAACAGTGATGAGTTATGGAGGCATAGACCTCTCAGGGAACAGCTTTTCTAATGACAGAAAAGGGATGGCTGTACCCCGCCCTTCCACCAAGTGGCAATCCAAGTGCCGCCAGAGGTCACAGGCCATATGGCCCTATTCTCCTCCATGGGCTGCATGCCCAGAAGTAGTACCCACAGTATCCTGGTGCCAGGCAGTATATAGGCCAGTGTCTTGACTATGTTGAGGCAGTTGACAACGAGTAAGTTTCCTGGGCTAGGTGGCGATTTTGAAAGCATTTCCACAACCAGGATTCGCCCTGGAGCCGTCTCTAAGACGTCCCTTTATCTCGATGGTGGATGACTTTCTAAACATTCATGGTGGTGTCTCATTGTTCTATATCGTGTCTCCCTACCACTTTCGCGCAACGACGCTCTGAGTGTGCTTTTTAGGGAATTAACTAGTTTGAACCTGGGACCTGTTGCTGGTAAGGAGATGCCAGACCACACATGACATGTAGAATTCAGAAGAGTTCAGTGAGACTACCGATGATATAACCAAATACTTAATGATCTCAGCGTCAGCTCCACTGCACTCCCTGTAAAAGAATCTTAATACTAACTAAATTTAGGGGAAAGGGTTCAAGGCTTTCCTATTTTTAGTTAGCTGGTAAAATAACGTCGAAAAATCAGTGAAGTTTACCATTGGAAATTTTATTCTACTCACAAAACATCCTTTATAAATTGCACTATTGATAAAAGGAAATGTTTTAATACAGGATGGTAAAAACCAACTGCGTTCAACAAAAATGTGAACGAATATTCCCTGAATGGGTTTCCAAGTTCTACAATCGATCGAAGGATGACCTATGCCATATCACATCTATAATCTAGGTTTAATTTAAGTTTCACAAAAGAGAAAACTATCAAAATGGTCTACAGTGACCCTCAATTATCTTTAATTACTTATCTAACTTGTCGTAAATTACAGTGGCTGATGTGGCTTCTCAATAACTATATAAAAGAAAAATCATCGCGTTTCTGATCTGTTTTTCAAGTGGCAAATGTGAACACCATGAGTTTTAATTAACGATCGACACTAGTATTACGCAAAAAAGGGGTGTAACAGATGAGACTTCTGCAGTTCTCAGTGAAGCCTTATGCGGCATCGCGTGCGTTCATTACCTTGTCGGTGTTTAGGCAGCGTCAGGGCGACAGCGGCCGGCGCACCAGCCATCCAGCTCGCCGTTCGGAACTAACTCTCCTAACTTCTCCTTACTACAATTTACCGAATTAGATTTAAAAAAGCTGTCTGGCTGTGTTTTCATCTGACCAATCAAGGTCTCAATGTCAACGTTAAGCTCCGCCTACAAAGATTCTGTCTATCGAATGAGAAACGTTATACTTTTCGTGGTGGGGCAATGTTTTTAAAGTTTGCAACGTAACAGAGACGCTAAAAAGTCTCACGCTAAAACCTGCAGCTGGTGTGGTCCTTTTAGCGTTATCGTAAGATCAATACTGTTCTTCTGGAGGGCTCTATCTTTTAACATGGGCAGGGGGGGTGGTCCTTGAGACGAGAAAAAGTCTCACGCTAAACGTGCGGGTTGTGTGGCCCTTTTTGTGTTATCGTAAGATCTATACTGTTTTCTGGAGGGCTCTAGCTTTTAACATGGGCTGGGGGGACGAGAAAAAGTCTCACGCTAAAACGTGCAGGTGGTAGTCTTAAAGGTAGACTGGCGGCGTGGCTGACCAGTCCGTCCCTTATCGTAGGACCTTCTATCTTAACACGGTTCTGCTCTCAGCTTCTGTTCTCGTTTCTCCCCTCGGAACTGCGTCTGCCTCACGATGGGAGGATACGTCATGCATTTAGGCAATCTTGTGTTAGTCTGTGGTATTCCATTTGCTCACTCGTTACTCGTATTACTTTGGTTAATTTAATGTCACGATTTATTCGGAGCTATGTGACATACTACTGGATTTGCTTATTATGTCAAGGTTTTTATGGAAATTGTTGGATTTGACTGACACCTTACAACTTAAACAGAGACTATGTGAACATTACTCCAGACGCACAGTAAATCGTTCTTTCTGTCATCTCTTAATTTTATCTCAGGTCTCACGCTGACCTGGGGCCGGGACTAATGATACACAGGGCATGAACCGAGTTATGGGACGTATTACACCTTTGATATGGATATGTTTATACACTCCTGGAAATGGAAAAAAGAACACATTGACACCGGTGTGTCAGACCCACCACACTTGCTCCGGACACTGCGAGAGGGCTGTAAAAGCAATGATCACACGCACGGCACAGCGGACACACCAGGAACCGCGGTGTTGGCCGTCGAATGGCGCTAGCTGCGCAGCATTTGTGCACCGCCGCCGTCAGTGTCAGCCAGTTTGCCGTGGCATACGGAGCTCCATCGCAGTCTTTAACACTGGTAGCATGCCGCGACAGCGTGGACGTGAACCGTATGTGCAGTTGACGGACTTTGAGCGAGGGCGTATAGTGGGCATGCGGGAGGCCGGGTGGACGTACCGCCGAATTGCTCAACACGTGG
Organism: Schistocerca gregaria; assembly: GCF_023897955.1. Classification (NCBI taxonomy): domain Eukaryota; kingdom Metazoa; phylum Arthropoda; class Insecta; order Orthoptera; family Acrididae; genus Schistocerca; species Schistocerca gregaria. The sequence continues at coordinate 175,427,233 of NC_064925.1, read as the reverse complement.
GGCGTGAGGTCTCCACAGTACATCGATGTTGTCGCCAGTGGTCGGCGGAAGGTGCACGTGCCCGTCGACCTGGGACCGGACCGCAGCGACGCACGGATGCACGCCAAGACCGTAGGATCCTACGCAGTGCCGTAGGGGACCGCACCGCCACTTCCCAGCAAATTAGGGACACTGTTGCTCCTGGGGTATCGGCGAGGACCATTCGCAACCGTCTCCATGAAGCTGGGCTACGGTCCCGCACATCGTTAGGCCGTCTTCCGCTCACGCCCCAACATCGTGCAGCCCGCCTCCAGTGGTGTCGCGACAGGCGTGAATGGAGGGACGAATGGAGACGTGTCTTCTTCAGCGATGAGAGTCGCTTCTGCCTTGGTGCCAATGATGGTCGTATGCGAGTTTGGCGCCGTGCAGGTGAGCGCCACAATCAGGACTGCATACGACCGAGGCACACAGGGCCAACACCCGGCATCATGGTGTGGGGAGCGATCTCCTACACTGGCCGTACACCTCTGGTGATCGTCGAGGGGACACTGAATAGTGCACGGTACATCCAAACCGTCATAGAACCCATCGTTCTACCATTCCTAGACCGGCAAGGGAACTTGCTGTTCCAACAGGACAATGCACGTCCGCATGTATCCCGTGCCACCCAACGTGCTCTAGAAGGTGTAAGTCAACTACCCTGGCCAGCCAGATCTCCGGATCTGTCCCCCATTGAGCATGTTTGGGACTGGATGAAGCGTCGTCTCACGCGGTCTGCACGTCCAGCACGAACGCTGGTCCAACTGAGGAGCCAGGTGGAAATGGCATGGCAAGCCGTTCCACAGGACTACATCCAGCATCTCTTCGATCGTCTCCATGGGAGAATAGCAGCCTGCATTGCTGCGAAAGGTGGATATACACTGTACTAGTGCCGACATTGTGCATGCTCTGTTGCCTGTGTCTATGTGCCTATGGTTCTGTCAGTGTGATCATGTGATGTATCTGACCCCAGGAATGTGTCAATAAAGTTTCCCCTTCCTGGGACAATGAATTCACGGTGTTCTTATTTCAATTTCCAGGAGTGTAATCATATTCTGAAAATTTCTCGGTAGTATTACACTGTTTTTCTAAACACTTTTCACTTTTCGGTGGAATGAGCCGTTCGAGTAACTCACTTAGAGAATTTTCATTCAGGTACCAAATAGCCTGCTTGTAGGACAAGAGAGTCCCAATCGGGAACATATTAGAGGAGGTTTCCAGTTGTGGAATTTGTCTTAAGGCAAAAGGAAACTTCTCGAAAACTTTGATTAGAAACGTGGGATAGGAGCTATTTCTTATTTACTTCTAGCACACTATGTTCCAGGCAAAAAATAAAAGCCTAGTGTACGTGAAAGTGTATTTCTTTGTGCGTATACAGAATAAAGTCATCGACTTGCTCGTTACATGTAGTGTACCTATGTCGACTACTCAATTTGTATAATAGTGTTGATAAAGGTTACCAGCCTCGATCTGAACTGCGTGACAAGGTTAGCAAAGCCGCTTCTGCTTTAAGTCCTGTAGCAATGTAACAGCACTCACTAAGATACCGCGGTCCGATCAGTGCATTGTAAAATGTACACCACTGACAACCAAGAGCCACTTACTCCGCGTCGCTATCCCCACGATTGGATTAAAATTCAGGGTCACAGGATATCAAGATAAGATTCACTGAAGACATTACTTTCCCCTGTGAATGTGAATAAAACCTGCAGCGCCTAATGAATAGAATTAAGAGTCTAATGAGTATAGAATATGGATTGAGAGCAAACCGAAAAAAAAGAATGCAATGAGGATTATCAGAAATTAGTGTAGCTATAAACCTAAGGTCAAAATTGGAGACCATGAAGCACATACATGATCTTCAGGAGTGCTGCCACTTTGGAAGCAACATAACACATGAAGGATAAAGCAACGAGAGCAGAAGAAGCAGCCAGTCACAGGTAAAGAGTGCATACGTTGCTAAAATAAGTGTACTGGTATGAAATATCAGTCTTATTTTGAGGTAGACATTGTGTGGAAGTGTACCGGACTGTGGGGGAAGCTGAGAAGAAGAGATCTGAAAAGTCTGAGATGCGGTACTTTAGAAGTATGCCGAAAATTAGGTGGAATGATATAAGGGTTGAGGAGATTATCCAAAGAATCGTCGAAGAAAGGAACATGTAAAAAAAAATTACCTGAAGAAGGGAAAGGACGATAGCTCTTATGTTAAGACCTCAGAGAATAACTTTCATGATGCTAGAGGGAGCTGTAGAGGGTAAAAATTGTAGAGAAAGACAGAGATTGGAATACATCCAGCAAATAACTGAAGACGTAGGGTGCAAGTTGTAATATATTGATTATTTCTTGCTACTAGGACAGGCGTTCCAAGGCACGGAAGCAGAGACGATGGTGAGGGCAGACGAAACAGGAGAGATATTGTTACATGAAGTAAACCGTAAGGGGAAACGCCCCCAGACGCGGTCCCAAGGCGTTAGTTACTCTTCAAGGCATTAACAGGTAACTTCATATGTCCACTACACGCTGTGGTAGTTTTCCACCGTAGAACTTTTTAACCAACAGGCACGTACCAGTGTATAAAGCCAGCTTGATACAAACCCTGAGAACAGCAATGTCAGTAGGCTCACAAAGGTTAGAAAGAGAGCGGAAACGCTAAAAACTGATGATCTAGCAGTCGCTAGTCCGGGGAACACGACGGACGGAACTAAATGGAGTATAACAATAATGTTGCAAGCCTCAATTGGCAGAACAGTTACGTTTAGCTTTGAGCTGAACAAGGTTCATACAAAATACGGACTTAGCTGGTGCAACTGCATTAACATCCCCGTAGTAGAGGGGACCTAACTAAACCGTGATTGGCAGGCGCCTGCAAGAGACCTACGGGATTGGCTGGATGGCTATAAGTGGGGAAAACAATACCCCCACGCGACTCTTTAAAACCTCTAGATTCAGCATTTTGGCGGAGTTCTCTGCCAGAAGCTATGGGCGTCGAATCCGCGTCCGTCGACTCCAGCATCGGTCCAGCTCCGCGTAAGTCTGCTCTCCCACTTGGAGTGCCTCAGTGGACAGTGTCACATTCAATATGTTTTGTTTTTCAGCTAAGTTCTTGCCTTAAGATGCTACTAGAGTTTGCTACAGTGGTTAGCATCCAGTCCTGGGACTTCTGCACTGGCTTCTGTTGTAACAGTGTTATTCATGCTTTTCTAACCCTGGAACTAGCCTCCAGTGTATTAGTCCTGTCTGGAATGAACAACTGTTTCAAAACCCTGTTTGTCCAAGAGTCTACACAACGAGTTCCCGAGTTCCCTACCGAGTCTCACCACCTGCATTTCTAGTAAATGTCTGTGCCAGTGTTGGCTCAGATAGAAGAAAACAATCAAATGCGTTCTCTGTGAATTGTCCTTCTGCCTTCTGCTCTGTACCGTTCGGGAGGTCAGACTGACCAGTAACACATTTTTCCCTCTCCCACCTATGTCAGGACACGACAAAGCGCTACTCTGAGATAAAAAAGGGTTCCACTAAGAGGGTTCGCGTCGGGCTGCATCAAACCAGTCAGATGACTTATGACTCATTGTAGAACAAGAACAATACAAAAGTAGCCACGGGAAATACGAGACACAAGCCATGTAGCGGACGCCAACCTAAGCAGGGCTAGTTCAGGTATAGTTTTTACTACAGATCCATAGTGAGGAGATCCTCAAGAGTGGAAATAACCACAACCCGGATCTACCGTATGCAAAGTAACTACAAAGGAAACATAATTAACTCTAGATTACTAAATCCTAGTGAAATTTACGATTACACTTGGTAACAATTCGCGATTTCCGCCAATCTGGTATTGCCAGTGCAGGTTGTAAAACACAGCATTGTTTACTTATTTTGTATGTGACGTGTCATTAGAGACCTAACAGTTGTAATTAACAAGTGCGTAAACTCTACATTATGAATTCCTTTGAATGAAATAGGGACTAGTATAACTTACAAAGGTTTAGTAACAGTGTAACATTTCACCCCTTAAGTGTTCTAGGGTTAAATCATAAAGATACTTATAAGCGACACGTAGGATTAATAGAGTGGAAGGTGTACGATCGCAAACTTCCTTGTCACTTTAAATTTCGATTTTTGTAAAGTGGCGAGTCACCTCCCAAAAGCTTGAATGACCACATTTGCAGCGCGGACCGCTGCGATAAGTGTAGGAAGAGAGCCAGTGAGGTTCGGGAATGTATCGGCAGGGATGTGGAGCCATAGCCGACCGTGGTGGCCGAGCGGTTCTAGGCGCTCAGTGCGGAACCGCGCGACTGCTACGTTCGCAGGTTCGAATCCTACCTCGGGCATGGATGTGTGTGATGTCCCTAGGTTAGTTAGGTTTAGGTAGTTCTAAGGTCTAGGGGACTGATGACCTCAGATGTTAAGTCCCATAGTGCTCAGAGCTATTTGAATCATTTTTGAAGCTGCTGAACAGTTGCACGTCTATTTGCCCATACGCATTTCTGCAGCCGTCGTTCATTCTTGTCGTCTATGACCCGTGATCAGAATGTCAGATAAATCGCTCCGTTTCTCCATTACGACAACGACTGCACTGAATCCCGCTTCCTCCGCGCTTTACATACCCGCCGCTGCTACCGCTGCTACCGCTGCTACCTGCCGCCTGAGAGTTGATACTGCTTGACTTCGAACATAGTTGGTATATTTACGCCACTTCTAACCTCACACAGATGCCACCGACCATTCTGGATCTGGTTCCTCGGAGGTTTTCTACGGTCGTTTAAACAAACTCTTTTCTGGTCCCCACTTTCGGAGTCACAAAAATTATGTGTGTGACGACACGAAGGGTACCCGCGCACAGAGGTGAAACGGAATAAACTGGCTAAACCAGGAAACAGCGAACCGACTGGATAAACACTAGGAAAGTGAGAGACGCTGTACTGAACATGTAATCTCCCAGTGCATATTGCACCGCAGGTAATATGATTCATTTTGTAATAAGTCGTTAATTGGGTAAAGTGCCTTTTAAAATATCTTAATTCTCTCGTGAATCTGTACGATTTACACCTTTGTAATGAAAATGCCGCAGTTTTATACTGTCTTTTTTCTACTTTTTTTATCTGAAGGTCTACCTGCCGAAATAAATGCCTTTTGTTTCCTTTTCAGTTATTATTTATTCCTTTACTATTTAAAAAATAATGAGTGTTGCCGTAAAAAGAGTCAACGGTAGGTAGCGGTTTTTATCATCGCTTGTGTTTCCCTGCTTCCTATCGGATCATCCCACTTTCAAAAGCAACAGTGAGTGCCAGACTTAAGCGTGGTGTCATTATTCTTCTAAGTTTCTCTTTCTTTCTGTTTTCAGTGCAACGTTGTCGTGCAAGGTATCTGGTAACATTCCTAAATTAAGAATTAATGAACGTAGTAAATTGCAAAGTTACATTAAAAATTTCGGATTACATTAATACTTTCTGATCCGATATATATGGTAAAATACTTCTTTGCAGAGCATGTGAGCACTCAGTGATGTACGAGGAGAAATAACTCACGTCGCGACATATCAACACAACCAAACACAAAAATGCACTATCCAAGTCCAAATCGCAGTCTGCGTTCCACTTACGTAAAGCTTTCGTAGATGCCGGAATCCCGTTATGAAAACTACAGAATACTACAATGAAACAGTTTTTCGAAAATTATACTGTCGAAGCTACGTCCAGTCAGCCAAATTTGCAAAATGTTATTTAAGTTAATGTTACAATGGAATAATGAATATCATTAATGATGACTTTAAAAAGAAGATTTCAGTCGACCAGCCAACTGATCCTACGGTTCTTCGGGTTGCTGGACCATTAGATCCTTAAGAAGGTAAACTAAAAAAGCATTTTTGCTTACAACAGTGTTTGGAAAAAGTTAACAGTTCTACTATCACTTAGTTATTTACTAGTTCATTCCAGTTACTGTGACGTGAACTAATTCAGTACTTCAATTATTGTATTATAATTAATGTACAGCTACTCATAACCCTGTGAGGGCTTTATTTATGATATGACAACAAAACTTCCAGTGCATTTATGCGGAACTGATTTTCACTGGCAAAAAAAAGTAATGGATTATTAACGGGACGTGAGCAGAAATGGTCAAACAAGTTAGAAAGGCTTAACGCTGATTTTATTACTAACCATCTCTTAACAGTTTGTTGGCCACGAGCAGCAGGTACATCGACGAGCTCTACAGCATTAGATTTGCACCTGATGGCCCAAATTGGACCAAATTTTTTCCCAGCATTAATAAGTTCCGCAGTAACACATTAGCATAGCTACCAAACTTCACTGCCATAGGGTAATTACAGTCCACACCGTACCTCTCTGGGTAAAAAGCATTCCGTCTTCAGGCCACAAGTGCCCCATCGGGACCATCCGACCTCCGTGTCATCCTGAGGATGCGGATTGGAGGGGCGTGTGATCAGCACACCGGTCTCCCGGTCGTTGTGCTGGTTTTCTTTGACCGGAGCCGCTACTATTCGTTCGAGTAGCTCCTCAATTGGCATCACGAGGCTGTCTGCATCTCACCTCTCTGAGTAGCTGCACTTTTCACCTCAGATACAAGAAAAAGGCTGGGACAACTTTAAATGCGCTTCCAGAATGAGATTTTCACTCTGAGGCGCATTGTGCACTGATATGAAACTTCAGATTAAAACCGTGTGCCGAACCGAGACTCGAACTTGGAACCTTTACCTTTCGCCGGCATGTGCTCTACCATCTGAGCTACCCAATCACCGATCATGCCCCTCCTCACAGCTTCAGTTCTGCCACTACCTCGTCTCCTACCTTCCAAACTTCACAGAAGCTCTTCTGCGAACATTCCAGAACTAGCACTACTGGAAGAAAGACACAGCCTGAGGGATGTTTACAGAATGAGGTCTTCAGCGGAGCAGCGGAGTGTGCACTGATTTGAAACTTCCTAGCAGATTAAAACTGTGTGCCGGAACGAGACTCGAACTTGGGACCTTTACCTTTCGCGGGCAAGTGCTCTACCATCTGGCAGAAGTAAAGCTGTGAGGACGGGACGTGAGTCGTGCTTGGGTAGCTTGCCTTCCGCGGGCAAGTACTCTACCATCTGAGCTACCCAGGCACGACTCACGCCCCGTCCTCACAGCTTTACTTCTGCCAGATGGTAGAGCACTTGCCCGACAAAGGCAAAGGTCCCGAGTTCGAGTCTCGGTCCGGCACACAGTTTTAACCTGTCAGAAAGTTTCAGCTTTATATGCGTATTTGCAAACATAATTCCCTTGTTCCGCAGAGCTTATGTTTTCCGCAAAGTGTCAGTAGACATTTGAAGTATGTTTCTTGTTGTTCATGAGTTCATTTCCAGTACTGAGAATATCTTGCTAACCTCAGTGAAATTGAAGAACAGTTACAGAATCTGTTGAATAGATTTAACAGTTTAATGAATGCAGAATATGGACTGAGAGTAAACTGAAGAAAGAATAAAGTAATGAGAAGTAGCAGAAGGGAGAAAGCGAGAAACGTACCACAAGAAACCGTGATAGCAAAGTAAATGAAGATAGGGAATTCTGCTACCTAGGCAGCAAAACAGCCCATGACGGATGGAACAGGGAGGACATAAAAAGCAGACTGTAACTGGAAAAAAGGCCATTCCTAGTCAAGAGAAGTCTTTTGTATCAAACATAAGCCTTAATTTGAAGAAACAAATTCTGAGAATGTACGTTTGGAGCACAACATTGAATGGCAGTAAAACATGTACTGTGGTAAAATCGAAACAGAAGTGAAATGAAGCATTTGAGATGTGGTACTGCAGGAGAATATTGAAACTTAGGTAGACTGATAAGATAAGGAATGAGAAGGCGAGGAAAGGAATACCTGGAAACTACCGACAAGTAGAAGGGACAGGATGATAGGACGTCTGCTAAGACATCACGGAATAACTTCCATGGTACTAAACGGAGCTGATGAGTAAGATAGAGACTAGAATAAATTTAGCAAAGAATTCAAGACGTCGGTTGGAAGTGCTACTTTGATATGAGAAGGTTGGCACACGAGAAGAATTCGTGGTGGGTCACATCAAAGTAGTCAGAAGACTGACGAAAAAGAGAAAGAACAAAAAGCCTTTGCTCAAGCGACGTCAAGGATTCAATCAGTAAAAGACATTGCACCAGATATTCCTCTGCCCCGTCTACCTATCATAAAAAAGAGACATGGGATACGAATCTCAGCAGCAGTTTGCTACGCTTCAGATTTCCCGAGAGTAACTAAGGTGGTAATCTTTGTGGACTTTGTAGCACCTTCAATATTAGAGGCGCAAAACTTGCCGAATCATCGGAAATGTTAAATGACATAACTTCCAGTGAGACCGAGTTCGTTTTCCTGCTACAAATAATCTGTCAGCTTTAGGAAAGATCCTCATCTTAGAAAAATTTCAAAAATTATACGAGGTGACATTTATGTTGCAGTAGAAATAGACTCGACAATACTTCAATGTTTTAGATTTACTCCAATTACCTCTGAAGATTTCGAAAAGCCATTTTCTCAGCTAAAAAATTTACCACCAGACTAGAGCCTCGACATAACGCCAGAAAATTAAAAAATCATTTGGTTTTAATGTAGAACCAACAAACCGCTTAGGCATTAAAACCACAGGCTTTCAACAATCATTTTTCCGTCAAGTACAGCTAGGCATTTTGTTTGAAACGTAACAGTTACTTTAGATGGTAATACGACACAATGTAAACATAAATATGCTGCTGTTGTGATTATCTGAGTAGTACAGTATAGTAATTAAATAGGCATAATGTAAGGTTTTCCTATAATGCCTTTTATTGCCTATTTTAGCTACCTATTATACCTTTTTGTCTACATATTTTAATAATCAGTGCTTGGAATCAATTTTTCCTTTCAAAAAGGACCCGAGAAATAATTAGTGAAATTTCAGGGTATTACAAATTTTGTAGTGATAACTTAAATAATTTGTAGAAGTGACAGGTGGATACAGAGAACTTGTGGGAAGAAGAAACATCGCCCCTAGGCTTATATTAAACACGGGTCCTGCCAGATAGAGGCTAAAAAACTCAGCCTTCGGAACCACTCGTAACACAGCCTCAGCTCAAAAAGAAACAAGCATAAAATGAATAAATATGACACCGAGAGGTCTTTACATGCGACAACGTGGTTCACAGCCTCTGAGCATAGATATTCACATGTAAACGTCACTTTAAACTGTGAATACAGTTCCTCGCCAGGTCGGCTTTCGTACCGAAAGCAGTAAGCTTTCCTTTACGCTTCAAAAGCGCCTGCTCATATAAACGCGGCGCTGGTGCTATATATTAAAACTCGTCGGCGAAGGGCTCGAATTCTCCGCCGACGTCTGTGCGATAAGAATCTCGGGCGGCTGCGGCTGCAACAGAGGCGTTATGTGAACAGCCAGCTGCCAGGAAACAAGTGCCGGCCGGCGCACGGCCATATATTATCTCTGGTCCACGGATATGTTTAATCGGAGCTGGCGAGCGTTACCTCTCCCCCGTGCAACATCTTTGGTGAACGCGGTGCGAGAGACGGCACGGAAAGTGCGAAGCGTGGCGCAGGAGGGACGGTAAGTTCCTCCGTCCGTCTGTCGATATATACTTTAGCACAGGTACGGCGTGTAATATGCACGGCTGGGCCGTTAAATCTCTGCCCGCCGCAGCCGTACGTTAGGTGGAAGAGGCCGGTAAGCTCCCACGCCGTTCTCCCGGATGCAACAACTTGGGCCGTCTGCCCACCGTTACTCGTGTCTGGCGGAACAGTACGTTACCATATGCATCTGCGTGCACCACACCGTGCACTGTTGGGGCAGGTGGAAACTGGTTATAAAATAACATAATAAAAGTAGATTATCTTTTAAAAAAGTAGGTCACACACACGCTACCCGACGTTAAATTTTACCCATTTCGGGACAGATTTGTGACAGAAACTTCAACTTATTTTGGAACACTAAAGGGACTGAAATACTTTGACGCCTTAGATGAAGTAGTAATTACTATTCTGCCAGACTCGTCGTCAGCGTCGCACCTCAGTCAGAATCACGCAGTCAATAATGCCAACAATAAGGATTGCAGACTCACGCTGTCTAATGAGCGTTGCCATGTTATGGACGAAAGGGCACTATGGTATCAGAGAAAATGAAATTTTCCACGCTCTCGCTAAGTGTGCTATCCACAGTGGGACCAAGACGTACGAACGGTTCCCATTAATTGCCACGAGATGTCACTCTTCGTCCCTGCAGAGAGCTTGAGTGCCGTACGTTGTTTAAACCGTTTCAGTTATAAGAAAGTGGTGTTACTCGGTGGCTAACGTTACTGTCCGAACTTCAATCGCAACTGTATAAAATGCACCATACATAAATTTGCCGGCTGTAGATCCTTAATGCTAGCCGTAAGAAAATGGGATTGGTCGCTAAGTCACTAGCTCTGCAGATATATAAAGATTAGAGACTCTGATATCGCAGTTCGAATGCTTTTTGGCTTGTGGAAGATCGCGTGATGCCTCGTGTAAAATGGACACGTGTCTATCAATATGTGTTGGAATTTAACAGTAGGGGTGCACTCGGAATAGTGGGCTTTCCACGAGGCGAGACTGCCGCTGGCGGTGATCGGTGTCCTACGACTGTCATGAGGGCCATACTCAACCATATTAAGACACTCATCAGCCCTTCGCGACCAGTGCGTGAGGGAACAGATGTATTTCTCGCTCGGCTATTTAGAAATGCACAGCAGTCAAAAGTAGCTTTAGTCAGGAAAGTGACTTATTTTCAGGCAGAAAAATGTCTACACAGACGTTGGTGGTCAAACTAGGGTTTAGCAGGCAGGAATATAAGCAGTAGAAAATCTCGAGGTGTGCATACAGACATTATCTTGCTGAAATGAAAGGCCAGGATGACTTGCCACGAAAGGCAACAGAACGGGGCGTAGAATATCGGCGACATGCCGATATGCTGTAAGGGTGCCCCGGATGACAACCAAAGGGATCCTGCTATGAAATGAAATGTCACCCCAGAACATCACTCCTGGCTATCGGGCCAAATGACGGGCGACACTCAGGTTGGTATTACACTTCAGTTTGGGGCGTCTTCAGACGTATTTAGTCTGGAAACTCATTTACTGGATACTTACTACGACATGGTGTTAAAATTACGGGTGTTAAAATTACGAACAACTTCAGTTGGAAGGACCACATAGATAATATTGTCGGGAAGGCGACCCAAAGGTTGCGTTTCATTGGCAGGACACTTAGCAGATGCAACAAGTCCACTAAAGAGACAGCTTACACTACACTCGTTCGTCCTCTGTTAGAATATTGCTGCGCGGTGTGGGATCCTTACCAGGTGGGATTGACGGAGGACATCGAAAGGGTGCAAAAAAGGGCAGCTCGTTTTGTATTATCGCGTTATAGGGGAGAGAGTGTGGCAGATATGATACATGAGTTGGGATGGAAGTCATTACAGCATAGACGTTTTTCGTCGCGGCGAGACCTTCTTACGAAATTTCAGTCACCAACTTTCTCTTCCGAATGCGAAAATATTTTGTTGAGCCCAACCTACATAGGTAGGAATGATCATCAAAATAAAATAAGAGAAATCAGAGCTCGAACAGAAAGGTTTAGGTGTTCGTTTTTCCCGCTCGCTGTTCGGGAGTGGAATAGTAGAGAGATAGTATGATTGTGGTTCGATGAACCCTCTGCCAAGCACTTAAATGTGAATTGCAGAGTAGTCATGTAGATGTAGATGTAGATGTAGATGTAGATGTAGATGGTCAGTCTGGGAGGGTGGGGGGTAGATGCTGCAATGTATGGTAACTAAAGAAAACCTCACAATATACGATCGCCAAAAATGTATTTTATTGAATGACTGGTTTCGACAGAGTTCTGTTTTAATCATCAGATCTTATGGTTTTGAATCCTTACAACATATAATCCACCAGTGTTACAAGTCGCTTCACATTGTATATGAAGGGCTTATTTCAATAGTGGCACAAGTTCACTTTTCAAAAAAATGGACTTATCCTCACGTACGTACTCGCACAAGGCGTTTCTAATTTATTTGTATTATGGGACAGCTCCAGCTTCGTCATGCTGCCAACAGAGAGCACCTCAATGCTGACGCATTAGAGAAAGCAAGTAGGAGTTTATTTCAGTACTGGTACAAGTCAGTGTGCTTTTGTGCATTGTAGCGTGTTGCTATTTCTTGCGAAGATGATGGATTCAGCAGCATTATCAAATGAATGTGATACAATGTATGATCATGATTTTCAAACAATAGCAGGTAAAACGAATTTACTTAATTCTAACTCAGCATTATATGCGATAATGGAGGTCATGTTGACAATAACAATGGAAAATGTGGGTGTCCATCTTAATGTATTTCACATATACATGTTTTTCAGTCATCTGGTTCTGTATAAATCATAACTTGTGTTTGTTTCTATCTAGATACATGTACCGATGACGATGAAACTTCCAATGAAAGTGCACAAAATTACGAAACAGGAGACACTGTTACTGATGCCTGTGCGAACGGGTGCAGCCGTAAATATGCACACAAGAAGGAAGCGTACTCGAAGCAAGAAGAGTGCAAGGAAAACGGACACATATGAAAAGCATATTCGAAAGAAGAAAAGGAACACTGGAGAGTTATACGTCACAGCAACTGGCAAAATAATTCCTCCAAAAACATTTCGCAATGTGGACTGCAGGTGTGCACGTAAATGTTTAAATAAAATTTCAGAGGATGAGGAAGACCTTATTTGACAATTCCCGGGCTATAGGTGATATTAATCGGCAAAATAGTTATCTGAATGGTTTATGCACGTATCATTCAGTTAAACGCTTACAGCCAAAAGATGGCTCTGGTTCTCAGAAAAGCTGTAATTATGAATATCGATTACATGTGAACGGAAACTGTGCAATAGTATGCAAGAAGTTTTTCTTTTGACATTACTAATGGACCACTCTCTAGGCTTTTAACAAAAAGCAAGGAAGAAGTTAAACCCTACCTTGATGGAAGGGGCAACATCAGAACAAATGTTCTGTACCGGAAAGTCTGATCAATGATGTAAAGGAACACATCACAAGCTTTTCAGCTTCCGGGAGCCATTACGCAAGAAAGGATGATACTCACAAAAGGTTTCTAAATCCTGAGCTGTGGGTGGCCAAAATGTATGATTTCGTCAAAGGTAAATGCATATCTCACAATAAAGAAATTGTGGGGGAGCACATCTATCGAAAAATCTTTAACAAAAACTTCAACCTGTCATTTCGACCACCATGTAAAGACACTTGCTCTTTTTTGACAAATTGGTCTTTGAAATGGACGCTGCTACCAATGAGAAAAGGAAGCTTCAAAATGAAAAGGAGCTTCACCTTAAGAGAGCTGAAGCTGCAAGAACAGCAAAGGCCACGGACACAGCGTGTAGTGGAGAGGCAGATTCCCATGTGTTCGTGTTTACCTTTGACCTGCCAAAAGCACTTGCATTTTCTAAATTGACAACATCGATATCATACTACAAAAGAAACACATACGTGTGTCATTTTGATTGCCACAATTTAACTGACGGCAAATCCATATGCATTTTTGGATGAAACGTCTGGATCAAGAGATTCACAGGAAACTGGTACCTGTTTATTGAAACATATTGAAAAGCGTATCACTTCTCAAAAACAGGTAATTGCGTACAGTGCCACGTGTGGTGGGCAAAACAGGAACATAAACATTGCCCTAACACTAATGAAAATGACACATTAACAGGTTTATATATAATGTTCATTTTGTTTTATTTCAATAGTGGTACAGCTCTGTTGCCTCCACTTTTTTACCTATAATGCTGCTGAAACTAATGATCCAAACAAATAGAAAGAAAGGTTCATATCTTGCAACAAGCCATATACTTGAATATTTGTGGTATCTCAACTGCAGATTTTTCAGCGTTCATTTAACTTTAGGACCCTGTATCTCACAATGAACAAAAATAGACTTGTACCACTATTGAAATAAGCCCTTCATATGTACACCCTAGTGACCTTCATGTTAGTGTGATGTACATATGCTGTGTGAAACGATTTGTAACACTGATCGGTAATATGTTGTAAAAATTCAAAAACATAAGATCCAATAGTAACAGCATAGGAATGTCGAAACCGGCCATCCAATAAAATGCTTTTCAAGCGGTCGTGGCTTCAGATACCAATCATTGACTGCAGTAGAATTGTCGTCATTGATGAGTCCTGCTCCGAATGAGCCCCGACGACCAGCGAAGACGTGCGGGGGGACTCTCTGGACAGTAGTGGGATACTAACCCGTCTATCACCCGCCACACGGCTCAACAGCCAGAAGTGATGGTCTAGGGTGCCATTTATTTTCTTACCAGGATCCCTTTGACTGATATTCGCAGCACCATTACAGTGCAGCTCTACGTCGACCATATTATACCTTTCAGCAAGATAATGCCCGCGCGCAAACGCGAGAATTTCTTTTGCTTGTCTACGTGCTTACCAAATCGTACCTTGCCTGGCAAGGTCAGCGGATCTCTCCCTAATTGAGGAAGTTTGGAGCATTGAGGGCAGGACCCTCCAACCAGCTTGGGATTTTGGCAATCTAATCCACTAGTTGGACAGAATTTGGCACGATACCTCTCAGGAGGGCGCCCAGCAACTGTATCATACACTGCCAAGCCAAATAACTGCTTGCGTAAGGGGTAGGGGTGGACCGACGCGTTACTCACTTGCTCATTTTGTGAAGCTCTTTTTCTTGTGAGAATCATCCAATTTTTCTGAAATTTTAATGATTCATTTGCCTGTGAATGTACGTCACCTCTACTGATTTCCGTCCAGTTCGCATAACATCTTAGTGGTGCGTCATTTTTTCATGTATTACTAAATGTAAACCAAATCGGTTTTCCAAAAAATCTTCAGAGCAAACTATGTAGTTCCAGAATGAGATTTTCACTCTGCAGCGGAGTGTGCGCTGATATGAAACTTCCTGGCAGATTAAAACAGTGTGCCCGACCGAGACTGGAACTCGGGACCTTTGCCTTTCGCGGGCAAGTGCTCTACCAACTGAGCTACCAAAGCACGACTCACGCCCGGCACTCACAGCTTTACTTCTGCCAGTATCCGTCTCCTACCTTCCAAACTTTACAGAAGCTTTTCTGCGAAACATGCAGAACTAGCATACTGTCTCCACAGTATCCTTTCTTTCAGGAGTGCTAGTTCTGCATGTTTCGCAGAAGAGCTTCTGTAAAGTTTGGAAGGTAGGAGACGGATACTGGCAGAAGTAAAGCTGTGAGTGCCGGGCGTGAGTCGTGCTTCGGTAGCTCAGTTGGTAGAGCACTTGCCCGCGAAAGGCAAAGGTCCGGAGTTCGAGTCTCGGTCGGGCACACGGTTTTAATCTGCCAGGAAGTTTCAAACTATGTAGTTGCTCGAAGATTGTATTTATTAGATGTTCTTGGTGCCGCGAGTATATTTGCTTCGAAAGAAATTGGGGGCAAGTAACAGAAGCAGTGAAAGAGCCGTTCTAGGGCAACTAGGATTAAAATTTTAATTCCTTACTAACCAAGGTGTTTGAGACATTTATTTGCCTACCTTGTCATGATTCCTCATTGGGTACCTTAGTTAGTCTCCTGTTCCTATCAAATGCGGCACGGAAAAAATACAAATGAAATAAAAAAAGAAAAAAAAAGACTGACAGGGTCCATTTTGGAATCTAACACAGTCAGATGCCTTGGTCGCTACACTAGCGACGCTTTCGTCGAGCAACGTTTACCTTATGAATAAGCGGCAGTCTTAATAGTATCTCTCCTCGATTTCTAAGAAAATATGCGTTTCAGGCCCCATCTTCGATGGAAAAAATTCCCAGTTTTAAGGTGCCTATCGATCCTGTCAGTTCTATGTTGACAGCACGTCATGAACTTGAGGGGTGGTTTTCTCAAAACCGGAGGGGTGTTGGGCCAAAATATTTTAGAATTTTTCATTTTAAGTTGTACACCAGCGAGTTGCCAAATAGTAGTCGACTCGGTGGCCGTTTCTGAGGTCTTTTCGACTGCTACGGTCGCAGGTCCGAATCCTGCCTCGGGCATGGATATGTGTGATGTCCTTAGGTTAGTTAGGTTTAAGTAGTTCTACGTTCTAGGGGACTGATGACCACAGATGTTAAGTCCCATAGTGCTCACAGCCATTTGAACGATTCTGAGGTCTTTTCCTTGTCAGAGAGCGACCTATCCACTGCTACAATCAGACATAGCTACGGTGACACATTAAGTAGGTCGGTGTCGGAATTCAGGTCAACGCTAATTTACATACACTCCTGGAAATGGAAAAAAGAACACATTGACACCGGTGTGTCAGACCCACCATACTTGCTCCGGACACTGCGAGAGGGCTGTAAAAGCAATGATCACACGCACGGCACAGCGGACACACCAGGATCCGCGGTGTTGGCCGTCGAATGGCGCTAGCTGCGCAGCATTTGTGCACCACCGCCGTCAATGTCAGCCAGTTTGCCGTGGCATACGGAGCTCCATCGCAGTCTTTAACACTGGTAGCATGCCGCGACAGTGTGGACGTGAACCGTATGTGCAGTTGACGGACTTTGAGCGAGGGCGTATAGTGGGCATTCGGGAGGCCGCGTGGACGTACCGCCAAATTGCTCAACATGTGGGGCGTGAGGTCTCCACAGTACATCGATGTTGTCGCCAGTGGTCGGCGTAAGGTGCACGTGCCCGTCAACCTGGGACCGGACCGCAGCGACGCACGGATGCACGCCAAGACCGTAGGATCCTACGCAGTGCCGTAGGGGACCGCACCGCCACTTCCCAGCAAATTAGGGACACTGTTGCTCCTGGGGTATCGGCGAGGGCCATTCGCAACCGTCTCCATGAAGCTGGGCTACGGTCCCGCACACCGTTAGGCCGTCTTCCGCTCACGCCCCAACATCGTGCAGCCCGCCTCCAGTGGTGTCGCGACAGGCGTGAATGGAGGGACGAATGGAGACGTGTTGTCTTCAGCGATGAGAGTCGCTTCTGCCTTGGTGCCAATGATGGTCGTATGCGTATTTGGCGCCGTGCAGGTGAGCGCCACAATCAGGACTGCATACGACCGAGGCACACAGGGCCAACACCCGGCATCATGGTGTGGGGAGCCATCTCCTAGACTGGCCGTACACCTCTGGTGATCGTCGAGGGGACACTGAATAGTGCACGGTACATCCAAACCGTCATAGAACCCATCGTTCTACCATTCCTAGACCGGCAAGGGAACTTGCTGTTCCAACAGGACAATGCACGTCCGCATGTATCACGTGCCACCCATCGTGCTCTAGAAGGTGTAAGTCAACTACCCTGGCCAGCAAGATCTCCGGATCTGTCCCCCATTGAGCATGTTAGGGACTGGATGAAGCGTCGTCTCACGCGGTCTGCACGTCCAGCACGAACGCTGGTCCAACTGAGGCGCCAGGTGGAAATGGCGTGGCAAGTCGTTCCACAGGACTACATCCATCATCTCTACGATCGTCTCCATGGGAGAATAGCAGGCTGCATTGCTGCGAAAGGTGGATATACACTGTACTAGTGCCGACATTGTGCATGCTCTGTTGCCTGTGTCTATGAGCCTGTGGTTCTGTCAGTGTGATCATGTGATGTATCTGACCCCAGGAATGTGTCAATAAAGTTTCCCCTTCCTGGGGCAATGAATTCACGGTGTTCTTATTTCAATTTCCAGGAGTGTATTTGAAACTTGTAGAGTGTCTGTGGAATAGTGCCATACATGGACTCTATAAGTAGTAGACGAGTTATGTTACTTGAGTATGAAAATAAGTGACGATGCCTGAAGTAGGGACGATATAAAACGCAACCTGGCGACAGCAAGAAGGGAATTTCTGGAAATAAGAAACTGGTTAAAGTCGAATATAAATTTAAACATTAGGACGTCTTTTCTAAGGATATTTGAAAGCATTGTGACCTTTTACGTAAGTAAAACGGGGACTATATGCAATTCATACGAGAGGCAATAGCGGCCTTAGAAATGCGGTGTCTGAGAAAATCAGATGGGTAGACCTCAGAACTAACGAAGAGGTACTACATCAATTTGGAGGCTCGAGGTTCATGCCACAACTTGACTATATAAGTGACGATGGTCGAAGTAGGGACGATACGGCACATCTTCAGGCATCAACCTACAGTCAGTCTGGGAATGGAGAGAAGTGTTGGGGGTGGGGTGGGTGGATTGTTGAAAGACACTTAGAGTTGACTACAGCAAACAGGATCAAAGGGATGTAGGTTGTAGTAGTTATGCAGATAAAGCGAATTGTGATCGACAGAGTAAGATTTACCGCATATGGACTGATGGTTACAAAAACGACGACAACAAAAAGATAACTATCGACTAACCCATCCCTCTGAGGAGATTCTACTCTCCACGGGAGTGCATTCTCGTCTATTTTTGAGAGCTTCCTTCATCTCAAAATTTGTCGTCCCTTATCTCTTTCGGAGCTGGATAATCCATCATGATTCTGAGCGACAAATTCCTCTCTCTCGTAGTTGCTATCGATTTACACCTCTACAGAAGATACCTCTTAATGTAGTCAACGCAGACTGTCTCTGGTCTCAGAATATTGCCTTCGTGGTAAGTTAAACTGAATACAACTTACACAGAGCGGCCATACAGACGTCTGTGCGTCAGTCACAAGGAATCGTGCCTACGACACTGTCTTACACGGCGCATTTCCTCGTGACTGTCAGCATTGTCAACAGCGTTGCCTCCGTCTTTCAGAAGCCAATCCTGTCGGTTTTCTCTATCCTCCACTTATAGCCTTCGGTGTTCCATAGATTTGTGAGCTCTATTTCGAGTTCCTACAAGGCCGCCATTTTTTGCTCCATCGAATGGAATGAAATGGCCCCATATTCTATGGGTTAAGGGCATTAACTAAAAGTAACTTGTTAAATATAACTAACACTTAAAATGTTAGGTATCTAAGTCTAGTTTATTATATAAGTTCACAGATCATTATATACTGTATCTATTCTGTATTTCATATCTATATAAATGCTACATCTTACATTTAGTTTTCTTTGGACCGTCTGCCCAAAAGTATTCTAATAAGGTTCCTCACTTATACCTACGATACTTTTTAGTATTTATGCTATTTACTAGGAGTATCTTGAACAACTTCCAAAGTTGTTCCCATTGTGTCCAACTAAACCGTTTCCTGTCTTGTTTGTTTCTAATCTAATCTAATCTAATCTAGGTCTCGCGTTCTTCTTTCAATTAGCTTAACATACGATGTACATAACCTTTATCTGCTTTTAGCGTCACCTGATCGTCGGCAACGTCTACACTATAAAAAGCTCCCCATCCAACAGGCATTCATAAGCAATGCCATTTTCCCCTCCACTTAGATACCGCGTGCTGTAAATAGCTCTTGTATTGGGAACATACAGCGTTATTGTTTCAACCCTTTGCGACTTCTATAGTTCGACCAAGCTCTTTTCTCTCTCCAACATCTTTTTTTCTGTAACACATGAAACATTTTGTTGCTGTTTTTCGTACAGCTGCGTAGGCAAATTATACAGCTCTGTTCCACTGCAAATTGCAATTGATACGCATAAAAGTTCTAAGCAAAGAAGGGAAAGCAGAAAGGTGAAAGGAGTATATAGAGGGTCTATACAAGAGCGATGTACTTGAGGACAATATTATGGAAAAGGAAGAGGATGTAGATGAAGATGAAATGGGAGATACGATACTGCGTGAAGAGTATGACAGAGCACTGAAAGACCTGAGTCGAAACAAGGCCCCCGGAGTAGACAACATTCCATTGGAATTACTGACGGCCTTGGGAGACCCAGTCCTGCCAAAACTCTACCATCTGGTGATCAAGATGTATGAGACAGGCGAAATACCCTCAGTCTTCAAGAAGAATATAATAATTCCATTCCCAAAGAAAGCAGGTGTTGACAGATGTGAAAATTACCGAACTATCAGATTAATAAGTCACAGCTGCAAAATACTAACTCGAATTCCTTACAGACGAATGGAAAAACTAGTAGAAGCCAACCTCGGGGAAGATCAGTTTGGATTCCGTAGAAATGTCGGAACACGTGAGGCAATACTGACCCTACGACTTATCTTAGAAGCTAGATTAAGGAAGGGCAAACCTACGTTTCTAGCATTTGTAGACTTAGAGAAAGCTTTTGACAATGTTGACTGGAATACTCTCTTTCAAATTCTGAAGGTGGCAGGGGTAAAATACAGGGAGCGAAAGGCAATTGACAATTTTTATAGAAACCAGATGGCAGTCATAAGAGTCGAGGGGCATGAAAGGGAAGCAGTGGTTGGGAAAAGAGTGAGACAGGGTTGTAGACTCTCCCCGATGTTATTCAATCTGTATATTGAGGAAGCAGTAAAGGAAACAAAAGAAAAATTTGGAAAAGGTATTAAAATTCATGGAGAAGAAGTAAAAACTTTGAGGTTCGCCGATGACATCGTAATTCTGTCAGAGACAGCAAAGGACTTGGAAGAGCAGTTGAACGGAGTGGATAGTGTCTTGAAAGGAGGATATAAGATGAACATCAACCAGAGCAAAACGAGGATAATGGAATGTATTCGAATTAAGTCGGGTGATGCTGAGGGAATTAGATTAGGAAGTGAGACACTTAAAGTAGTAAAGGAGTTTTGCTATTTGGGGAGCAAAATAACTGATGATGGTCGAAGTAGAGAGGATATAAAATGTAGACTGGCAATGCCAAGGAAAGCGTTTCTGAAGATGATAAATTTGTTAACATCGAGTATAGATGTAAGTGACAGGAAGTCATTTCTGAAAGTATTTGTATGGAGTGTAGCCATGTATGGAAGTGAATCATGGACGATAAATAGTTTGGACAAGAAGAGAATAGAGGCTTTCGAAATGTGGTGCTACAGAAGAATGCTGAAGATTAGATGGGTAGATCACATAAGTAATGAGGAAGTATTCAATCGGATTGGGGAGAAGAGAAGTTTGTGGCACAACTTGACTACGAGAAGGGATCGGTTGGTAGGAGATGTTCTGAGGCATCAAGGGATCACCAATTTCGTATTGGAGGGCAGCGTGGAGGGTAAAAATCGTTGAGGGAGACCAAGAGATGACAACACTAAGCAGATTCAGAAGGATGTAGGTTGCTGTAGGTACTGGAAGATGAAGAAGCTTGCACAGGACAGAGTAGCATGGAGAGCTGCATCAAACCAGTCTCAGGACTGAAGACCACAACAACAATAACAACGCATAAAAGACTTCCCAAACTCATATCCATATCAGGAAATTTTCTGCTACGGTAATCTGTCCTCAGATTATATTAACGGTTAGGAGAAAAACAGAAAGATAAATGCTATAGTACACTCATGCTCATAAATTAAGGATAATGCTGATACATGGTGAAACACCGCTCTGGTGGGCGGTTTGCGGGTTTAAATCACCTCGGGGTAGGACCACGCCCGGCCGCTGGTGGTCGAGCGGTTCTAGGCGCTTCAGCCTGGAACCGCGCGACCGCTACGATCGCTGGTTCGAAACTTGCGTCGGGCATGGATGTGTGTGAAGTCCTTAGGTTAGTTAGGTTTAAGTAG
This sequence comes from Schistocerca gregaria, assembly GCF_023897955.1. Classification (NCBI taxonomy): domain Eukaryota; kingdom Metazoa; phylum Arthropoda; class Insecta; order Orthoptera; family Acrididae; genus Schistocerca; species Schistocerca gregaria. The sequence continues at coordinate 175,405,601 of NC_064925.1, read as the reverse complement.
TTCTAAGTTCTAGGGGAGTGATGACCTGAGATGTTAAGTCCCATAGTGCTCAGAGCCATTTGAACCATTTTTTTGGTATGACCATGCATTGCATTTAACTTACGGTTTTCGCAGGGTGGCCCTGGCAGCAGTCCACGTACACAGAGGTGTGTTGGTGCATGTCAGAGTAAGGTGCAACGAGTAAGTGTGCAGACGTTTTCAGATGTGCTGATGGTGACTGTGTGTTGAAAATGGCACAAAGAATACATATTGATGACGTTGTGAGGGGTAGAATACTAGGGAGACAGGAGGCTGGTCAAACACAGCAGGTCTTAGCACGGGCCCTCTATGTGACACTAAGTGTGATCACAAGATTATGGCAACGTTTCCAGCAGACGTGTCCAGGCGCTACAGTACGGGACGTTCACAGTGTACAACACCGATATCTCACCAACTGTGCCCGCAGACGGCCACGGAGTACTGTAGGTAGCCTCGCTCTGGACCTTACCGCAGCCACTGCAACAGTTGTCTCCAGACACACAGTATACAGACGACTGAACAGATATGGTTTATTCGCCCGGAGACCTACAAGGTGCATTCCACTGACACTTGGCCACAGGAGAGCCATTAAAACCTGGTGTCAAGTACACAGTACATGGTCATTGGAACAGTGGTGCCAGGTTATCTTCACAGACGAGTCCAGGTATAATCTGAATATTGATTCTCGCCGTGTTTTTATCTGGCGAACCCAGGAACCAGATACCAAACCCTTAATGTCCTTGAAAGTGAGCTGTATGGAGGTCGTGGTTTGATGGTGTGGGATGGGATTATGTTTGGTGGACGTACACCCCCACATGTCTTTGACAAAGGAACTGTAACAGGTCAGGTGCATTGGGACGTCATTTTTGCACCAGTGACAGCCTTTTCAGGGGTTCAGTGGGTCCCACCTTCTTCCTGATGGATGATAATATACGGCCCCACCGAGCTGCCATCGTGGAGGAGTACCTTGAAACAGAAGATATCAGGCGAATGGAGTGGCCTGCCTGTTCTCCAGACCTAAGCCCCATGGAGCACGTCTGGGATGCTCTCGGTCGTCTTCAAACCCTAGGATACTTCAGGAGCTCCGACAGGTACTGGTGCAAGAATGGGAGGCTATCCCCCAGCAGATGCTCGACCACCTGATGCAGAGTATGCTAACCCGTTATGCGGCCTGTGTAAGTGCGCATGGTGATCATATCCCATACTGATGTCTGGGTACATGCGAAGGAAATAGTGGCGTTTTGTAGCACATGTGTTTTGGGACGGTTTTCTCAACTTATCACTAATACCGTGGACTTACATATCTGTGTCGTGTGGATTCCCTATGTGCCTATTCTATGAGCGCCAGTTTTGTGTAGTGCCACGTTGTGTGGCATTACATTGTGCAATTATCCTTAATTTATGAGCACGACTGTAGTTTCTTCCATCGGTCTGTAATAGATCAGTGCCATACTTAATGGTGATTTGCCAGCTTCATCGACGGGGTCCTTCGCCCTCGTACAGCCAGTCTGCGCTAGTATCATCACAAACTATTTGGTCAAAAGTATCCGGACACCCGTGTAAAGCGGAACTTATCAGGAGATATCACGAAATGTAGACCCGCCGTTAAAAGGGAGGCGGGGCATATTGTGTAGTCATTAGAGAAGCAGAAACGCTCACTCAGAAGAGCTGTGACTTCGAACGTAAAGTAGTAATGGGATGCCACCTAAGTAACAAATCTAGCACGTGATGGCTGGGTGTTGTGTGATGTCCTTAAGTTAGTTAGGTTTAAGTAGTTCTAAGTTCTAGGGGACTGATGACCGCAGATGTTAAGTCCTAAGACCCATAGTGCTCAGAGCCATTTGAACCATTTGAACAAATCCAGCAGAGATATGTCAACAACTATAAAGTTGCCCACGTTTACTTTTTGTGACGTGACTGTCAAGTGCAAAAGCGAAGGAACAGTCACAGCTATGCCGACCGCAGCCCGATCCGATGTACTGACGGACTGGGATCGTCGAGGAAGGCGGAGAGTGGTTGTGAAAAACTGAGTTAAATCAGAGGAAGGAATGATTGGCGAGTTCAGTAGTGCTACCAGCAGCCCAGGTAGTACAATGAGTGTGGGTAGGGGGGTTAAAAAGAGTGGGATACAAAGGTCGAGCGCTTCCTCATAAGCCACACATCTGCAGTCAGTGCTTAGTGACGCTTGAGATGGTGTAAAGAACGACAGTAACCGAGTTTTGATGAACTGCGCTGTGCCCTGCGACAATCCGTTGGCTTCGAGGAATCCCTGGAGAACTTTGCTTGCCATCATGTGTAGCGCCAGCAGTGAAGTACAGAGCAGGTGTGCTCCCCTTAATGCCCTTAAGAAATCGCTGAATACGGAAGAACGTGAACACAATCTACAGAATTATGTGCCGTGTACAGCAAGGAAACAGTACAGAAACGATGGGTGCGTAAACATGGGAATGGACACTTTCATAAAGCATCATCTGTGACGCAATGTTTGTGGGCAATAACATTCCTGTAATGGAGCGGGCTGCCCAATCCCGATATAATCTTCGGGTGCGCTTTTTGCGTGAGCTACAACGTCAGCTTCACTCTAGGCCCCAGCGTCGAGCATCACTACCTTTTCTGGCTTTGTCTCTTCAGGAAGAAATCTACATCTACATGATCCCTCTGCAATTCACAAATTCACAAGTAAGTGCCTGGAAAAGGAGGCCATCGAAACACTTTTAATCTAATTACTTTTGAATACATTGTGGGAGTGAACAGTGATCAATGTGTTACAAATATTTACTATCAAAAACAGTCTTGATCACAATTTATTTATTACGGTGACCGGTTTCGTCCACTACTTTGGTCATCTTCAGATCAATGAGTAAGGAGGGTAAATCACTACTGAATTTACCACCAGAAGGAGGTTCTTACTCATTGGTCTGAAGATGACCACAGTAGTGGTCGAAACCGGTCACCGTCATAAATAAATTGTGATCAAGACTGTTTTTGATAGTAAATACTTTTAATCTACTTCTCTGCCGTTCCACTTTCGAACAGCGCACGGGAAAAACGAACACTTAAATTTTTTCCCGTGAGAGCTCTAATTTCTCTTATTTTATTATGATGATTATTTCTCCCTATGTAGGTGTGGGCCAATAAAATATTTTCACAGCCTGAGGAGAAAGTTGGTCATTTAAGTTTGTGAGAAGTTCCACCACAAGCCCTGTATCATACCCGTGGCATTCCCTACCCTATTTCGCGGTAATACAAAACGAGCTGCCCTTCTTTGAAGTTTTTGCTGTCCGCCGTCGATCCTGTCTGATGCAGATCTCAGGCCGCACAGCAATACTCCAGAAGAGCGCGGACAAGTGCAGTGTGAGCAACCTGTTTATTAAACCTGTTACATTTTCTATGTGTTCTGCCAGTTAATAGAAGTCTTTGGTTTGCTTTCCAACAATATTATCTATGCGATCCTTCCAGTTTAACTTATTAGTAATTACAATTTCTAGGTTTTTTAACTGAGTTTACAGCCATTAGATTTGTATGATATATCGTATAACTGAAATTTATCGGATTATTTTAAGCGCGCACTTCACTGTTTTCATGATTTAGAGTCAACTACAACTGTAAAATGTAAACTTTCACGGCCGGAACTGTCATGATTAATAAAATTCTTTTCCGGGCTATTATGCCGTGGTCTGATGGATTTCGCATTGTAACCCAACGTTTCGTCCCCATCTGCGGAGGACATCTTCAAGGGGGTTCGTGGCTTCTGTTAACTTCCGAAACACACACTGTCTCACTACTGACTGCAGCAAATTTTTGTTTTCGCGTGCTCCCGCGCATTCGAGGCGCAGGCTCTAGAAACTGCCAACAAAAAACCGAATATCTGGTTCCGCTAGGTAGATGATACGTTTGTGTTGTGGAGGCATGGCAGAGAGGAACTAGGCCGTTTTCACAAACATCTAAACGGTATTAATCCGAAGATTCAGTTTACCATGGAGGAGGAGGCAGAAGGGAGACTAAATTTTCTGGATATGCTAGTTTACAAGAAACAGGATGGTAGCTTAGGCCATACAGTTTACCGGAAACCCACGCACACGGATCGTTATCTACACCGGGATTCGAACCACCACCCACAACAAAAGCGAGGCATAATAAAAACGTTGGCGGATAGAGCGAGGAACATCTGTGAACCTGGGCTACTGGATACGGAACTGGAACACCTCACTGATGCATTACTCAGGAATGGTTACTCGGCTGCTGAGATAAAAAGAGCGTTAAGACCGCCGCGTGAAAGTCATAGCAGTGCACAAGCGCTTGCAAAATCGAAAGTTTTCCTGCCTTTTATTAAGGACGTCACTGACCGCATAGGGAAAATATTGAAAAAACGGAATATCGCGGTGATTTACAAACCTACCCGGAAGATACAAGAACACCTGAGATTGGCTAAGGATGCTCGTAAACCGCTGGAAAAAGCAGGAATTTACAGGATCCCGTGTAGTTGTGGGGAGGTATATGTGGGTACCACAAAAAGAACGGTCAAAAAACGACTAGAAGAGCACAAGGGCAATTGTAGAAGGGGAGAGATTGATAGATCAGCTGTTGCGGAACACGCTTTGCAGTCAGGAGACCACCACATTTATTTTGATAGAACTCAAGTACTGGCAGCCACAAGCGGATATCATGAAAAGCTTTACAGAGAGGCTATAGAGATTATGAAACACCCCAGGAATTTTAATAGGAAGGAGGAGGGCGTGAAATTGAATGACATCTGGATGCCGGTGCTGAAGAAGATGTGTACCAGTCTTCCGCCATGGGATGATAGCAACAGCGGACGGCGGCAACCGACAACGGCCAATTGCGCTCGCGTATTCAAAACATGTGACGTCACGCCTATGCGCGGGAGCACGCGAAAACAAAAATTTGCTGCAGTCAGTAGTGAGACAGTGTGTGTTTCGGAAGTTAACAGAAGCCACGAACCCCTTTGAAGATGTCCTCCGCAGATGGGGACGAAACGCTGGGTTACAATGCGAAATCCATCAGACCACGGCATAATAGCCCGGAAAAGAATTTTATTAATCATCAACTACAACTGTTTGCACTATACAGATATCTTGTCTAAATCATTTTGCGGCTGCTTTTGATAATCGGATGACATTACATGAAGGTAAATAATAGCATCATCAGCGAACAACCTAAGAGGACTGTTTAGGTTGTCTCCTAAATCGTTTATGTACGTCAGGAATAACAGAGGGCCTACAGCAGTTCCTTGGGGAACGCTCGATATTACTTCTGTTTTACTCGACAACTTTCCGTCAGGTGCTACGATCTCTGACCTTTATGAAAGAAAATCAGGAATCCAGTCACACAACTGAAACAACACTCCATAGACACGCAATTTAATTAGAAGTCTCTTGTGAGAAAAGGTGTCGTAAGCCTTCTGGAAATATAAAAATATGCAATCAATTTGACGTCCCCTATAGAAACCACTCATTATTTCCTGAGAATAAAGAGTGATTTGTGTTTCACAAGTACGATGTTTACTGAATCTGTGTTGGCTATTTGTCAATAGATCGTTTTCTTCGAGGTGATTCATAATGTACGAGCACAATACTTGTTCCAGAATCCTACTGCAAGTCAACGTTAGTGATATGGGTCTCTAATTCAGCGGATTAGTCCTGTTTCCTTTCTTGGGTATTGTTGTGATGTGTGCAACTTTCCATTCTCTGGATACGGATCTTCCTACAAGCTAGCGGTTGTACATGATTGCTAAGCATGGAGCTGTTATATAAACATATTATGAAAGGGACTTGGCCGCAAGCCTTGCCTTTATTAAGTGTTTTAAGCTGTTTCGCTACACTACGGATTCCATGTTGGCAGTCATTCTAGAATATGTACTTCCTTCTCCTTTGTGAAAAGGTATTCAGTAAATCTGTTGTTATCATGTAGTGAAGGTATAGATAGCGTCTTTTCATTGGTGTACTGTACGTATAACCACAATCTCTTTGTGTTTTCTGCCAGATTTCGAGACAGAGCTGTGTTGAGGAATCTATCAGAAGCATCTTGAATTGAATTCGCGCTAAATTTCGACCTTCTGTAAAACTTCGCTAATCTTGGGGATTTTCCAGTCTTTTAAATTTGACATAATTTTTTGGCTGCTTCTGCAATAGTGTTCTCACTTGTTTTGTGTGCTATGGGGATCTCTTATTAATTTAGCATCTGTAGATCTCTCAGTTACCTTCTATAGTATTTCGCTCAACTGAAACCCATCTGCCGGCCGGAGTGGCCGAGCGTATCTAGGCGCTACAGTCTGGAACCGTGCTTCCTCTACGGTCGCAGGTTCGAATCATGCCTCGGGCATGGATGTGTGTCATGTCCTTAGGTTAGGTTAGGTTAGGTCTAAGTAGTTCTAGGTTCTAGGGGACTGATGACCTCAGCAGTTAAGTCCCATAGTGCTCAGAGCCATCTGAAACCCATATGGTCTATTCACACATAGTCAGACTGGAAGGAGTGTAGACTGTCTCTTACGAATGTGTCAAGCGAATTTTTATCTGCTTTTTTAAACAGATGTGCTTTGCGTTTACTTTTGGTGGGATTGGATGTTACGGTATTCAATCCAGCTGAGTCACGAATCCCTGTATCTGTCATGATGCTGCTTATCTGTTTATGATTATTTGTTGCTAAGAAGTTATGTATGTTTTCGCAACAATTTACACTTCGAATGGGATTGTGAACTAGTGGTTCGAATTAATTTTTGTGAGAAGGCGCTCAATATGATTTCGGACGACAGTTTGTGGCCACCATCGTCTTTAAACACGTATTTCCGCGAACATATCGGGGGTAGATTGAAGTCAGCACCAACTATAATTATATGAGTTAAATATCTATTTGAAACTTTTCTTTGAGCTGTTCAGCAACTGTATCATCTGAGTCGGGGGTCGGTAAAAGGAATCAATTATTAATTTTGTTCCGGTTGTCAAGTATAATCTCTACCCATATTAACTCGCAGGAACTGTTTATATGAGTTTCACTACAAGGTAAACTACTTGTGACAGCAATAAACACTCCACCACCAATTATGTTTAATCTATCCTTTCTGAACAAGGTTAGGTCCTTTACAAAATTTTGGCTGAACGTATATCCAGCTTAGCCAGCTTAACCTATAACGATTTGAGATTCAATGTTTTCTATTAGCGCTTGGATCTCTGCTTCTTTTCCAACGCAGCTACGACAGTTTACAGCTTCGTATGTCTACGCTCTCCCTGTGTTCGTCCTGCAGACTTTTAAAGGGAAGCCCTTCCAGAACGTTCCCCGAACCCTATAACCTAAAAACACCGACCAGACCCCTCCAGACAGCCCCATCACCTTCCCTTGTAGTCACTTTCTGTATATAGTGGACTCCTGACCTATTCACAGGAACCTGGAAACCCATCACTCTGACGCCAGTCGAGGAATCTGCAATCTACACAATCGCAGAACCGTCTGACCTTCTGATTCAGACCCTCCATAGGTTCTGTACCAAAGGACCATAGTTTGTAGACGATACTAGAGATGGTGAGCTCCACTTTCATCTCACAAGAAAGACCGGCAGTCTTTACTACTTCATCTAGACGTCGGAAACTAAATATAATCTCTTCCGAGCCTAATCGACACACATCGTAAATACCAACAGGAGCCACCAGCTGCAGTTCACTGCAACCTGTATTCTACATTGCATCCGGAAACACCCGATTCACTTCTTGAACGACTCATCCCGGTACGCACCCAGAGTGCATATTGGATCCCTTCTTCTCCTTTGCAGCAAATTCCCAAGTTAATGAATGGGCGGCTATTGCTCCACAGACATTCGGACATGTCATTGAAAGTGTCCCCAGTAGAGTTTAGGCCGTCGTAAAGACGAAGGATTCACGTTCCTCATACACTGAACTGACAAAGAAACTAGTATAGGCATGTGTATTCAAATACAGGGATACGTAAACAGTCAGAAGACGACGCTGCGGTCAGCAACGCCTATGTAAGACAATGAGTCTGGCCCAGTTGTTAGATTGGTTACTGCTGCTAAATGGCAAGTTATCAAGATTTAAGTGTTGGCGCACGAGCGATGGGACACAGCATCTCCGAAATAGCGATGAAGTGAGGATTTTCCCGTACGACCATTTCACTAGTGTACCGTAGTATCAGAAATCCGGTACAACATCAGATCTCCGACATCACCGTAGCCGGAAAAAGATCCTACAAGAACGAGACCAACGACGACTGAAGGGAATCGTCCAATGTGACAGAAGTGCAAGCCCTTCGGTAAATTGCTGCATGTTTCAGTGCTGGGCCATCAACAAATGTCAGCGTGTGAATCGAAACATCGTTGATATGGGCTTTCGGAGCCAAAGGTCCACTCGTGTAGCCTTGATTACTGCAAGACACAAAGCTTTACGCCTCGCCTGGGCCAGTCAACACCAACATTGGACTGTTGATGACTGGAATTATGTTCCCTTTTCGGACGAGTCTCGTTTCAAGTTGTATCGAGCGGATGGACCCTGCATGTCGGCAGGGGACTGTTCAAGTTGGTGGAAACTCTGTAATGGTGTGGGGCGTGTGCAGTTGGAGTGATATGGGACCCCTGATACGTCTAGATACGGCTCTGACATATGATACGTACGTAAGCATGCTGTCTGATCACCTGCATTCATTCATGTCCATTTTGCATTTCGATCGACTTGGGCAACTCCAGCAGGACACTGCGACACCCCATACGTTCAGAATTGCTACAGAGTGGCACCAAAGGCCCAGTCATGAACATTATTGAACATATCTGGGATGCCCTGCAACGTGGCGTGCAGAAGAGATATCCAACCACTCGTACTCTAACGGATTTATGGGCAGTCTTGCAGGATTCATGGTGTCAGTTCCCTCCATCACTACTTCAGACATTAGACGAGTTCATACCACGTCTTGTTGCGGCACTTTTGCGTGCTCACGGAGGCCCTATACGATATTAGGCATTTATACCAGTTTCTTTAGCTCTTCAGTGTGTTAACGTCCAGTAAAAGAGCACAGGTAGTCCCAGTCTTCAAGAAGGGTCGTCGAGCAGATGCGCAAAACTATAGACCTATATCTCTGACGTCGATCTGTTGTAGAGTTTTAGAACATGTTTTTTGCTCGAGTATCATGTCGTTTCTGAAAACCCAGAATCTACTCTGTAGGAATCAACATGGATTCCGGAAACAGCGGTCTTGTGAGACCCAGCTCGCTTTATTTGTTCATGAGACCCAGAAAATATTAGATACAGGCTCCCAGGTAGATGCTATTTTCCTTGACTTCCGGAAGGCGTTCGATACAGTTCCGCACTGTCGCCTGATAAACAAAGTAAGAGCCTACGGAATATCAGACCAGTTGTATAGCTGGATTAAAGAGTTTTTAGCAAACAGAACACAGCACGTTGTTATCAATGGAGAGACGTCTACAGACATTAAAGTAACCTCTGGCGTGGCACAGGGGAGTTTTATGGGACCATTGCTTTTCACAATATATATATATATATATATATATATATATATATATATATATATATATATATATATATATATATATATATATGACCTAGTAGATAGTGTCGAAAGTTCCACGAGGCTTTTCGCGGATATTGCTGTAGCATACAGAGAAGTTGCAGCGTTAGAAAATTGCAGGAAGATCTTCAGCGGATAGGCACTTGGTGCAGGGAGTGGCAACTGACCCTTAACATACACAAATGTGATCTATTGCGAATTCATAGAGAGAAGGATCCTCTATTGTATATATGATAGAGGAACAAACACTGGTAGAAGTTACTTCTGTAAAATATCTGGGAGTATGCGTACGGAACGATTTGAAGTGGAATGATCATATAAAATTAATTGTTGGTAAGGCGGCTGCCAGGTTGAGAATCATTGGGAGAGTCCTTAGAAAATGTCCATCAACAAAGGAGGTGGCTTACAAAACACTCGTTCTACCTATACTTGAGTATTGCTCGTCAGTGTGGGATCCGTACCAGGTTGGGTTGACAGAGGAGATAGAGAAGATCTAAAGAAGAACGGCGCGTTTCGTCACAGGGTTATTTGGTAAGCGTGATAGTGTTAGGGGGATGTTTAGCAAACTCAAGTGGCAGACACTGCAAGAGAGGCGCTCTGCATCGCGGTGTAGCTTGCTGTCCGGGTTTCATGACGGTGCGTTTCTGGATGAGGTATCGAATATATTTCTTCCCCCTACTTATACCTCCCGAGGAGATCACGAATGTAAAATTAGAGAGATTCGACCGCGCACGGAGGCTTTCCGGCAGTCGTTCTTCCCTGTAAACCATACGCAGGAGAGGGAGGTAATCACAGTGGCACGTAAAGTGCCCTCCGCCACACACCGTTGGGTGGCTTGCGGAGTATAAATGTGGGTGTGGAATAGGAGTCCGCATAATTTGGATCGGATAGCGTAAGCGTGCGGCGCCTGGGGACCACGGTCCGTCTCGCTCGCCCAGCCCGGCTGCCGGCCTGGGAAGCGGACGGGAGCAGAGCGTCGGCCGCTCCGTGGGGAATAAATCGATAGCCCGGCGCGGCCCGCCGGCCACTTGAACGCTATATGGACAGAGCGCGGGTCGTGCCGGCAGGCGCAGCCACAAAGGCGCCGCTACCGGGTCGTGGGTCGTGGGTCGTGCCGCCGCCGAGGCGATCGCTCACCGGAGCGGGGCCGCGTGTGCCCTGCTCTATCTGAGAGGCGCTGGAAAAGTAATGCATACACCGGGAGAAAGCACACGGCCGCAGGGAGAAGACGTTTACAAAACAGCATTCCGGTTACATAATACACAAAACAAACCGCGATATCTACGATTAAAAGTGTACCTCAGAAAATGTTTTGATGGTATTACTCTACATGATCTTCCCTAGAATTCTTTTTTCAAGTTTGATGCTATGTAATTGTTGCGTAGTCAGCGCGTACACAACTTTCCCACTAGAGCGCGCCCCGCTAAGCACAATAGCGCAGGCGCAGCGCTCGTCCGTCTCCGCACTACGAGATGGCGCTGTCTTAGAAACGGACCAAATTCTGCTTCCGCCGATCCGCGTATTAATATGTCTCGGAGCCAATGAGATTGCTGCTAACGTAGAACCTTTTCTCCTCGCGGATCACACTCGCGCTGTGATACCTGAACTCGCGAGGTATTATAACGAGTGTACAGACCTCCGATTAGTCAGTCTGCATCAGTCTGCATTAGTCTGTACTAGTCTATAGTCAAGTTTCAGTCTGCGCCAAATAAGATTATCATATTCCTGTACATAGCCATGAAGATAAATGTATAGACACTTTGTCAAGTATCAGAGATATGTGAGAATAAGATTAACGTACCAAGACCAAAGGAACTTCAGATTGTCAATTGTAAACAGCATCCAGAATCGAGTTACGTAATATCTATAATTTTTGTTATTTTAATAAATGTGTGTGAAAATTATTCAAGGTCTGTTTAAAGTTGGTCACCGTCAATCTGCCACTCTGAGCATGCAAGTGGCATTTCTATCGTCTGACCTAACGTCAGAAGATAAACACGCCACAATAAGACCACGAGACATATTGCCGACACTGGCCTACTTCATTAGAGCGACAAGTGAAATAATCTGATTGTTTGTGTACCGAAGGTATTACAGTACGCACACCACAGTAGTACTGCATCTGACGTTCATGAAAGACATTTATGATATAAATGTTGTAGCTTTTAGTCCGAAGAATGGAAGCTATTCTGTTGGAGGTTCTTCATGACTGCGTAATTACTGCAGACTACATCTACTTGAATTAGCTTACAGTAGTCACGTCTTGTTCTCCATCTGCATTTTGACTCTCCACACTTCACTCCATTACCGAATTAACTCTTCCGTGATGCCTACCGAAATATTCTATTAAATTATTCCTTTGTTCAGATGAGTTGTGCCAAGAAGTTCTTTATTCCCCAGAATGACGCAGTAACTGTTGATTCGTTATGCGATCTACCTATCTAATCTTCAGCATCTTTCTAGTCTCTTCTTCCTCTACTGTTTATCGTTCACGTTTCACTTCCATATATGGCTACGCTCAGTACAAACATTTTGGAACGAGGTTTTTTAAGAAATATTTCACTTAACTGACAAAGAAAGAAAACTTTTTAAAAAATCTGGATAGGGAGGACTACAGCGATTAAAACTACTTGCGAATGAAATCAACAGGAAGCACGGGGAAACTAAATCAGAAAGACAACAGAAAACACATATTCAGCATAAAGAAAAGTCAAAACAGCTTTCAGTGAATTAACAGCAAGGCCATCAACATCAAGGGCTCAAGAGATAAGTGGGTAGGTGGAGAGAGTACAATGAGGGCACTACAGAAAGGAACTGGACGCTAATGTGATGTAGGAAAAGGTTATGGATATGAAAGACATAGGACATGCAGCATTAGAGTCAGAGATTGGTGCAGCTTCGGAAAATTTGTGAACACATAGGTCAGTAGAGATGGTTAACATTCCTTCAGAATTTCCAAAATTGTAGGGTAGATGGCAAGTAAACAATTATTCAAGTTACTGTGTACAATTTGAGCTTTGGAAAAATATAGTTAACATAATTCCGAAGAAATCGAATGCAGACAAATTTGAGAACTATACAAGTAGTACCATTAGCTTAATAGCAAATACATCCAAGTAGCTGATAATAATAATATACAGAGGAATGTTAGTCAAGGATTAGTTTGGGTTTGGGAAAAGTAAAGGCCCCAACGTGGCGTTTACGACATTACGCTTGTGATTGAGGCAAGGCTCAATGAATATCAAGTCATGCAACATGCACGTCGAGTGACAATGAAGGACAGAAATAAAATAAGGATTTACGAGATCGATTAAGATTTGAGTAAAAAGATATCAGTAATGAGATTTGTAACAAGACTGGCTATTCCGAAAGGATACAAGTAGCAGAGTATCACAGTAGTCAACGTCAAAAAATCATTTCTGAGGGCGAAGATGTGAGCAACGCGATAAAATTCGAGAGTATTGGCAAATGCGCGTTGAACAAAATTAAAATCGAAACTGGTGATTACAAAGTAGACGAAGTCAAGCAATTCAGCTACTTTGAAAGTAAAATAGACGAACGAAGCAAGGAGGACATAAAAGGCTGACAAGTACAAGTTAAGAATGCATTCCTGGACAAAAGAAGGCTACTATAGTAAGAAACAGGCCTTAATCGGAGGAAGAAATACTTGAGAACGTACGCTGGCAGCACAGCATTGTATGATAGTAAATCACGCGCCCTGGAACAAAAGGGAAATCGAAGCGTTTGAGATATGTTAATACAGAATAACGTCGAAAATTTTATGAAATGACGAACTAAGGAATGAAGAGGTTCCCCTCAGAATCGCTAAAGAAAGAAACATATAGAAATCACTGACAAGAAGAAGGGACAGGATAACAGGACATGTTTTAAAAACACAGGAAATAATTTCCATGGTACTATAGGAAGCTGTAGAGGGTAAAAGTTGTAGGGGAAGACAGAGATTGGAATATGTCCAATAAATAATTCAGGGTGCAAATGCTACTCTGAGGTTGGCACAAGAGAGAAGTTCGTAGCGGGTCGCATCAAACTATTTAAGAGGACTGATCACTCAAAAAACGACGTAGTAACTTCCTAACACGGCTATTAAATCACTGTCGGTCTTTTCCTCCACTCAAAACTTTGCTTGGAGCATAAGCCCCTACTTCTGTAAATCGTATCGAAAAGAGATTTGTATTTTACCCATATTGGTCCACGTCTTGGTCCTCAGCGTTGAATATCTGACGTTGAATACTCAGATACTTTTTGATTTATATCCCTACGCTCTTGCTAAGCAAAAAAGCTTTCATACCGCTCTTAACAGTCTGTATAACAGACGTAGTTATCGATTATATCATAAGCTTATGATCATTTATGCACTCCTCCATGCTAAGTGATGGTTCTATATCTGCTACTAGTAATTTTCAGAAAGCACATGCAGAATAGTGCAATACGAATCCCTACCTCAGGCACCAGTTTTGAGCTCATAATTCTACCATTCTATAGATGGCAAATGGAAGCCTCCCCGTATTACAACACAGTGATCAGGAAACTTATTCACGAAATTCTGCAAATTCCCGCTGAAGCACTCTGCCACTAAAGTTCCTGACCCTGGCGATCTATAAAAGTTTCCGATTACCATGTTTGACCCGGCTTTGATGCTTAATTTTATCCAGATTGTTTCACATTCGGAATTCGTAACAACCTCACTAGAATAAACCTCACTATGGAATTCCTTACTGCAATAAATACGACGCTACCATTATCGTATAACCTATCCTTACGGTATAGAGTATATCATAATCTGTGTTCAGGTTTTCGTTGCTGCCGGTTTCCTGTTCCTAATACTATCTCACCCTTATTACCTCCATTACTGATACTAATTTTGAGACCTTACCATGAATACTTCTGCAGCTTACTAACATCTTTAATCTTTTCTATTTCCGATCTGCGAGGATGAACGTTGTCTGAAAATAACGTGGCTGATGCATATTTGATTTCGGCATGCAATTCATCACTGATCTCAAGAGGGGGGGGGGGGGGGGGAGGGTTCTGTAACCGAAAATACTGATGGCAGGGGGAAGGGGATAAGAGAAACGTGGGGAAAAGGGCAGGATACAAACTGGCAAACGTGAATAAAAAAGTATAAGGATAGGAAGAAAGAAAGAAGATAGAGGAATGGAATGGGTGATGAAAAAGGGGGTGGGATGGGTAGGTGGGGAGACAAAGGGGAAAGGAGAACATGGGACTGCAGCCACAATGTAGTGTCCAAGTGTGCATATAAAATACTATAATACAGGAAGGGTAATACGTGTAACTCTGATACGCTTATAGAAATGAAATAATGCATTACAAATTATTCAGCATGGGGCAGTTGCTCCTAAATATGCACAAAAACCCAAAGAAAATAACTCTGGTTCAACAAAACATGAATACTTCTGTGTACATTTACACCACATCTTATAAACAATAGATATAGATTATAAATACTACAAGGAAGGGTTTCTAGATTAATGTATTTGTTAAAAGTTCCTGTAATTTTGTATGAGCGATGTAATTTCGTCACAATGCAAACATTACTGTTACTGCTTCTACATTTAATTATTGCTGACTTCTTTTTGGCATTATATTACATTTAATTTACTAATTTCTTTGTGCAAAGTAATTCTGGTACTGTTGACGAAACAGTTTTTGCACAGGTAGCTTCTGTGTTATGTGTCACTGTACCTCCTAGACGGTTTGTAAATTCCCTTCTCCCTATGCCAATCCAAACCTGGGCATTACTCTCCTTACCCACTTTTCCTTCGACCCCTGTTTATCGTTGTGTCCGTTGCAGTGTCTTGTGACCTCTCCCAAGCCTTCAACTCCTTGTTTATCATTCTGTCCATCATAATTTCTTGACCACTCCAAGCCTTCTCCCACTCCCCTCACCACCATTCTGTCTATCCAATTCAACACTCAATAAAATATTCACTCACGTTACTTTTGTTGTTTCCTTTCTTCTAACACACCACTCCTCCTACCCCTCCTCTAACCCACTCTACCCACGCTCCCTTACACCGACACTAAACTTCCTACTTATCCATCTCGCTAACTGATATCTGCTGTTGGGCCCCATTACCCTCCAACTCCTTCTCATCCCCTCTCTCTCTCCCATCCAGTCACACACTTCACTTCTTCCGTTTCTTAATCTTATATGACCTTCGCATAGGAATTTCTTCTCTTCTCCTGTCTCTTCTCTCTCTCTCTCTCTCTCTCTCTCTCTCTCTCTCTCTCTCTCTCTCTCTCTCCCCTCCTTTCCAAATCCACCACCAGCTTCCCGTCCCATTCCCCATTTTTCACTCCTGCCGATATATTTAGTATGTTTTTTATGAAATTACTGCTGCTTGCTATATCGTTAAGTGTGAGTCATTGGCTTTTGTATTTTATCTGTTCCCACAGACCTTGACTTCTTCACGCTACATATCGTACGTTCTCTTCATACTATTAATGATCTGATGTTTACATAATAAATGGAAAGATAATGATTCAGAATGCTGCCCCAAAGGTAATCACATAAGGTCCGATGATTCCTAACACTAGATATCTGTGATATCTCTAAATTTTGATGTGTTAGTCCTTCTAGAGTTTACATTCTTTGACGTCAATTTTATCGTTATTTCTTAATGCATGTGCTAGTCTTGCGTTTGCCTGCTCTGGGCTGGCTTTCCCAGATACGATATGCTTGTACAATAAAGTGCTGCATTCTTACAAGACGTTTATACCATTTGTATCATGATAAGCAGATGTGTAGAACCTTGTGCATCATAGTGCACAGCAAAATGATGTTATTGGTCTAAGACGTAAATGCATCTCTAACTGTATATCAACTTAGATCTAATATTTTTACTTTATGGTCCATTACTTGAATATTTTGCTTTTAGTATTTTACTCGTTTGTGGCGTGAAATAATATCCTGCACAATATACAGCAAAATATATCATTGGTCTAAGACTTAAGTGCTTGTCTCGGTGTTTTGTATCATATTGCACCTAACATTTTTTAAATTTTTAAAAATTTTGCAATCTTTTTCTTTATGTCTTAGTATTTGCGTATTCTTACCTTTAGCTTTATACTAGATTACGGTGTGAAAACCGAAAATATACAGAAACATGTAGTCATGTGACGTTGTATTCCTTCAAAAAATAGTACCTGACTATAACTCAGCACAAACGGAAACTTTTTGTTTCAATGTGTTTTTCATAATATGCGTATCTACAGTTTGGAATCTCTGGAACCCTATTACAAGGAGATCATGTACTCAGTCGTTACGTATCATATCCTTCCCGGACCTATATTCATCAGGATTAACTGCTTGTTTCATTGTCCTCTGGTCACTCCTTCCATTTGTACATGAAACAGATAAATCCTACCTGGTAGTCAAGGAAGGCGAGATTCGGTTACAATTGTGGACGGGACCGTAATCCTTTTGCAGCTACACACATTTATTTTATACGGTAATTTCAGACCAATAACTAAAGATATCACACGTTATTAATGAAGGAATAAACAACTGTGTAATTAATAGTGCTTTCAGTGCGTTACAATGTACCAAATGAGCATAAAATACAGACATAGCAAACAATGTTCTTAAGAAAGGCCAATGTTATCTCAATTAGAACTTTAAGGCAAGTAACCACAGTCTCGATTGATGGCCTTTAACTCCAAGAACGGCAATTATAAAAAAATTAACAAACACACTGTAAAACAGCAATGCAATAGCAAAGGTTAATTTTAAAAAGACAGGCAACTGATCACCAAAAAGGTGAGACTAAATGATGGTAAGCTTGGTAGCACAACCATTTAAACCTGCTGTGACGGCAAGTATGACAATTATATAAAAAAATTTAAAAAAATATACACTGAAACAGCAAATACAATAGCATAGGTTAATTTAAAAGGAGAAGCAACTGATCACCAAACAGGTGGGACAAAATGATGCTGTAACGCCAAGAATGACAATTATATAAAATAATTTAGAAACAAACAATACAACAGCAAATACAATAATAACCACAGATGGTGCACTAGCAATCGACCTCTGAGTAGGCCTGGTAAAAAACACTTTCGCGAGCGATGAGTTAGACAGCTAAGAGATGAATTCACTTTACAAGATGGTAACTCTTACTAGTGGTAGTCTAACGAATGACTAATGATAATCTTGCGGAGGCTACCTGACGTCCAATAAACCAAATGCAAAGATGTAAAAATACGCCAAAGCCGGAACCGGCAGTAATGGACTCCGCCCGCCGAATACTGTGCTTAGAGCGTCCAGAACGAGAAAGGAATCACTTCCACCGGAGTAGAAGAATCGCCAACCAACCTACAATCAAGAAAGTTGTCAAAGCTACACGCCTCAGCGGACAGCAGCGGCAAGGCGAGGAAACGTACACTGCCGTTACATACACTAACCCCCACTGTAGGTAAGTGGGGTGTCAGTGGCCACGAGGTAGGAAAAATACCACTGGTTGAACTTAACAAATAGTAACAAACTGAACGCAAGAAATAGTAATTAGAAGTCCAGGAAAGCTAATCAGATCCGCCTTCCCCAAGCACTCAACTCGCTGCTCTTTGCCTCGGCAACACTACGAGCAGCAACACCAACCCAAGCCACTGAAGAATCGCAAGATCTCTCACGATACGGTCTGGCCTCCAACAGGATGGAAATTTACAAACAGCACCAACGCTAGCCGCAGCACGGCTCATTAAACACCCTTATAAGATATATGTGTGGCAAAATCTTAAACATGGCTGCAAAACAGAAACTGTGTAAATCTGAAGAGGTTGAAAAAATCAGCCAAGCAGACGGAAAACAAAGGTTTACTAGCCCTTGACCTAAGTTTCGATATTTCTTTGTCTCTGGTATGATGTAAAGCAACTTACGCAAATATTTTGTCCTGTGACTCCTGCTAAAATTTTATGTTGAGAAGTCTCTACGTGTGGGCATTTACTAGCGAGCATTTATTATGAGGTATACTAAATGTAATCTGACTGTTACACTACGAGCCATTAAAATTGCTAAACCAAGAAGAAATGCAGATGATAAACGGATATTCATTGGACAAATATATTTTTCAATCGATTTGGGTGTATAGATCCTGAGAAATCAGTACCCAGAACAACCACCTCTGGCTGTAATAATTGTCTTGATACGCCTGGGCATTGAGTCAAACAGAGCTTGGATGGCGTGTACAGGTACAGCTGCCCATGCACCTTCAACACGATACCACAGTTCATCAAGATTAGTGACCGGCGTATTGTGACGAGCCAGTTGCTCTGCCACCATTGACCAGACGTTTTCAATTGGTGAGAGATTTGGAGAATGTGCTCGCCAGGGCAGCAGCGAACCTTTTCTGTATCCAGAAAGGCCCGTACAGGACCTGCAACATGCGATCGTGCATTATCCTGCTGAAATGTAGGGTTTCGTAGGGATTGAATGAAGGGTAGAGCCACGGGTCGTAACACGTCTGAAATGTAACGTACACTGTTCAAAGTGCCGTTATTGCGAACAAGAGGTGACACACACGTGTAACCAATGGCACCCGATACGATCACGCCAGGTGATACACCAGTATGGCAATGACGAATACACGCTTCCAATGTGCGTTCACCGCGATTTCGCCAAACACGGATGCGACCATCATTATACTGTATACAGAACCTTGATTCGTCCGAAAAACTGACGTTTTGCAATTCGTGCACCCAGGTTCGTCGTTGAGTACACCATCGCAGGCGCTCCTGTCTGTGATTCAGCGTCAAGGGTAACCCCAGCCATGGTCTCCGAGCTGATAGTCCAAGCTGCTGCAAACGTCGTCGAACTGTTTCTGCAGATGGTTGTTGTCTTGCAAACGTCCCCATCTGTTGACTCAGGGATCGAGACGCGGCTGCACGATCAGTTACAACCATGCGGATAAGAAGCCTATCATCTCGATTGCTAGTGATACGAGGCCGTTGGGATGCAGCACGGCGTTCCGTATTACTCTCCTGAACCCACCGATTCCATATTCTGCTAACAGTCATTGTATCTCGACCAATGTTAGGAGCAATGTCGCGAGACGATAAACGGCAATCGCGATAGGCTACAATCCGACCTTTATCAAAGTCGGAAACGTGATGGTATGCACTTCTCCTCCTTACACGAGGCATCACAGCAACGTTTCAACAGGCAACGCCGGTCAACTGCTGTTTGTGTATGAGAAAATCGGTTGGAAACTTTCCTCATGTCAGCACGTTGCAGGTGTCGCCACCGGCGCCAACCTTGTGTGAAGGCTCTGAAAAGCTAATCATTTGCATATCACAGCACCTTCTTCCTGTAGTACGTCATCTTCGTGGTGTAGCAATTTTAATGACCAGTAGTGTATCTCAAGCCAGGGTTTGGAATAATTCTTGTTTTGTCAATTTTATAAGGACTGCTCGGTTTCAGCTAATGTAATGTATTATCTTGTGACGTAAGAAGGCCCACGCCTGAAAAAAATATTTTTAGAGATATCGTACCCTAGATCAAGGGGTAATAAACCAGTTTTGCCACTGGTTGGATGATTTTTTCATCGTCTTCATGTGTAAGTGGCTCCATAGTTGTCTTCCGCTGTCGGTTTTCGTGGCCTCCGTGGAACCTTCACGTACAGCTTGGGGGCAGAGTGGTAACGCGGATACGTCGCGTCGCCAAGCTGCGCGCTTTCCGCGGAGCGGTACCCACCGGAGATCGATCGCCGGCCGCAGACAATGGACCAGCTGGGTCCTAATCGCAGCGAGGCAGCCCTTGGCCGACCTGCGGAACTAATTGAAACGTTTCTCATCCCGCGGCTGCAGCCGTACGTTACGGAGAGATATTCTGGCGCGCAGCCACCGCGCAGACGTGCAGCTACGGCTGCGGCCGCTGCTGCTGCTGCCAGATGCTGCCGATGAGCGGTCCGTTGTAAGTCCGTGCGGCGGCTTTAGGAGCCTCGCCAGCAGCCACTGACTATTTACAGTTCTTCCGGGAGACACGCTTTCGATGCTGCGGTTGCGAAACTGGTTTTTAAAGAGCTCTCCTGTTCAACGATCAGTACTGTATCAGCCAAACTAGGGAGACGTATTAGAAACGCGGGAAGAAATTAAACTATATCTACAGCTACGTTCTGCAAACCACCGTGAGGTGCATGGCAGGAGGTATGTCCCATTGTACCAGTTATGAGGGTTTCTTCGTGTTCCATTCACATACGGAGTGCGGTAAGAATGTTTTGGATGCTTCTGTGCATGCAGTAATTATTCTAATCTTATCTTCACTATCTCACTATCCCAATGTGAGCGATACGTAGGGGGTTGTAGCATATTCCTAGAGTAATCGTTTAAGGCCGGTTCTTGATACCTTGTTAATCGACTTTCTCAGGATAGTTTATATATATCTTCGAGAGTCTTCCAGTTCAGTTCCTTGAATACCTCTGTGATACTCTCCCACGGATTAAATAAACCTGTGATCATACGCGCTGCCCTTCGCTGTATGTGTTCAATATCCCCTGCTAGTCCTATCTGGTATAGGTCCCTCACACTTAGGCAATGTTCCAGAACGGGCCGCACAAGTGATTACCAAGCAATCCCCTTTGTAGACTGATTGCACTTCCCCAATATTCTACCAATAAACCGAAGTCTACCAGCTCCTTTACCCAAGACCGAACCTATATGATCATTCCATTTCATATCCTACAAAGTTTTACACCCACGTATTTGTATCCAACTGTGACGCACTGGTATTATAGTCGTAGGATACCATTTTTTGTTTTGTTTTGTGAAGTGCAAAATTTTACATTTCAGAACATTTAAAGCAAGTTACCAATCTCCGCATCCGAAGTTAATTCTACAACTGACGATGATTCTCCACCCAAGATAACATATTGCGCCCTCCCTACCAAAAAGTCCTCAGTCCAGTCAAAAATTTCACCTGATACCCCATATGGTCGTAGTATTGACTATAAGCTTAGCATCGTACTGAGTCAAATGCTTTTTTGAAATCAAGAAATACATCTACCTGATTGCCTTGATCCACACCTTTGAGTATGTCATGTGAGAAAAAAGTGCGAGTTGCGTTTCACGTGATCGATGATTTCGAAATCCATGCAAATTGGCATTCAGAATGTCATTCTGTTCAAGATAGCTCAGGATATGGTCTAAATTCCTACAGCAAATCGATGTCAAGGATATCGGGCGGTAGTTTTGTGGATCACTTCTACTACCCTTCTTGGATGTGACGTGTGCCTTTTTCCAAGAAAAGGGCATGGTTTTTTGTTCGAAGGATCTACGATAATTATGGTTCCAAGGGGAGATAACTCAGACGGAAATTCAGTATAGAATTTGGCAGGTATTCCATCGGGCCCTGAAGCTTTGTTCAATTTTAACGATTTCAGCTGTTTCTCAACACCATTGACACTAGTTCCTATTTCATTCATCTTTTCAGTGGTACGAGGATTAAATTGGGGCAGTTCTCTAGGGTTTTCCTTTGTACACGAACATTTGAAAACGAAGTTACGCATTTCAGCTTTTTCTTCGTTGTCCTCAATTCCAATTTCAGTATCATTCAACAGGGACTGGACAATAACTTTGGCGCCACTAACATCCCTTACATACGACTACAATTTCTTTGGGTCCTGTGAAAGATCACTTGACAATATCCTGCTACAGTAGTCCTCTATAGAAGTTTATTTACAATGATTTTACACCATGGAGGTTCCCTCTCATTATGAAGTGTTCTGCTGGGTCATATCTATCCAGCGCATGGTCAACTACTTTTTTTAAATTTGAGCTAGAGTTACTCCACATGCTCCTGCTCTGTGTTGAAAATTTCAAGTTCCTCATTGAGATGTGACACTACCGATTTTTTATCTAGTTTACTGAACATATACATCTTTCTGCTTGTTTTAGCTGTCCTTTGTACTTTGGTAATCATTGTTGCCACAACCGCGTTGTGGTCACTGATACCGGTTTCGATGTGGTCATTTGTTGCCGTTAGATCCAATATATTTCCATCATGAGTGGGGTTACAAACTATCTGTTCTAGGTAGTTTTCAAAGATGGCCTTTAGTAAAGTTTCACAGGATGTCATATCACGCCCACCACTAGCAAAACTGTAATTTTCCCTATTAATTTTTGGATAATTAAAGTCTCCACCGATGATGACAGTACGATTGGGAAACTTACTTACAAGTGAACTGAGTTTTTCTCTAACGTCTCCAGTAACATCAGGGAATGAGTCTGGCGGTTGATAGAAGGATCCAATTATCATTTTATGTCCCCCTGATACTGAATCTTGTCCAGACAATCTCACATGCAGCTTCATTTTCTACCTTGGTGGATTTGAGTCTCTTGTTTAGTGCGACAAATACATCACCTCCGTTTCCCTTTTGCCTTTCCTTTCGATATAACCTCAATTTTCCCCAAAAATATCAGTGATATCCGTTTCAGGTTTCCACCAGCGTTCTGTACCTACTATTATGTGAGCCTCACTGCTTTTGATGAGCGCTTCAAATTGTGCCACTTTGTTGCGAATGCTTCGGCATTTTACCATCATTATTTTAATACTCTCACCAGGGGAATTTCTTACACTGATACTTCTGGGTTTCCTACAGTTAACGTTATCTGGATCGGATGGAGAGTCACCTAATCTAAAAAAACCCTTGTGTGCACACCACACACTGTCAGTTAGCAAAGTAGCAGCCTCTGATGTGCAGTGCACACCTGACCCATTTAGGTGGATCCTACCGTTCTCAATCCTATGGCCCAAGTCCAGGACCTCGCAGCCTAGCTTGTCACAGAACTTTCGAAGTCTCTGGTTCAGTCTTTCAATTCGACTCGGAACCAAGGGGCCACGATTAGTTCTGGGGACAACGCTGCAAATTGTGTGCTTTGTTGAAACGCCATGCGCAAGTCTTCTCAACCTTCTCTGCTGGAGTGACACAAGAATGACGTCGGAGCCCAGACGATAGGCATCACTTGTTCCAACGTGCGCCCCAATCTGTAGTTGGTTACCACGTCCCCTCAAGGCTGCTGGTATAGCCTCTTCAACATACTGAATGAGGCCCCGAGACACATACACTGAGTGCTGCTGGTGACCTTTTCTGTCCGTTGCTGGCATTTCTCTAAGGGGTGCCATCATTCGCCACACATTTGAAGTGCCGACGTTTAACAGACTGCTTCCCTTTTGCCTTTGCCTACTCCTGACACCGCACTAAACAGGTTTCCCCAAAACAAAATGGTCAAATGCCTCTGAGCACTAATGGACTTGACGTCTGAGGTCATCAGTCCCTAGAACTTAGAACTACTTAAACCTAACTAACCTACGGACATCACACACATCCATGCCCGAGGCAGGATTCCAACCTGCGACGGTAGCGGTCGCTCTGTTCCAGACTGAAGCGCCTAGAACTACTCGGCCACTCCAGCCGGCCTCCCCAAAACAGGTGAAGAGAATACCACTGTCTCAGTTTTAGTTTCAGTGAAAGACAGCACCTGAAACAAAGATTAGGGGGATCGGTAAAACACCCTCAGTCTTCCCTGGTCCTCTCCACCCCATACAGGACGCCTAGGTGTACCATTGACACACCATTCGCACTCAAGTGGACGAGTAATGGCAGATTCTGTACTTTCTGCAGAGAAAACAGGATCCCCAGGAGAGGATAGTATTTGAAATACCTCAGGTAAAGTTACGCTATGTGATCCGGACACACCCAGAAACATTCGTTTTTCATATTAGGTGCATAGTGCTGCCACCTACTGCCAGGTTCTGCATATC
This sequence comes from Schistocerca gregaria, assembly GCF_023897955.1. Classification (NCBI taxonomy): domain Eukaryota; kingdom Metazoa; phylum Arthropoda; class Insecta; order Orthoptera; family Acrididae; genus Schistocerca; species Schistocerca gregaria. The sequence continues at coordinate 175,381,241 of NC_064925.1, read as the reverse complement.
AGCGACCTCAGTTGTCATTAGACATCGCGAGAGAGAAAACTGGGGCGCTCTGCGGGACGCACGGGCTTCGAACATGGTCAGATGGTTGGGTGTCATTTGTGTCATACGTCTGTAGGCGAGATTTCCGCACTCCTAAACATACCTATGTCCCCTGTTCTCGATGTAATGGTGAAGACGAAATGTGAAGGGACACGTGTAGCACAAAAGCGTGCAAGCCGACCTCGTCTGTTGACTGACAGAGACTGCCGACAGTTGAAGAGGGTCGTAATCTTTAATAGACAGACATCTATGCAGATCATCACACAGGAACTGCATCAGGATCCGTTGCAAATATTATGACATTTAGGCGGAAGTTGAGAAAACTTAGATTTCACGGTCGAGCGGCTGCTCATAAGCCACATATCACGCCGGTAAATGCCAAACGACGCCTCGCTTGGTGTACGGAGCATGAACATTGGACTATTGAACAGTGGAGAAACGTTGTGTGGAACCGCGGGTCACGGTACACAGTATGTAAACCCGATGGCAGGTTGTGGGTACGGTGAATGCCCGGTGAATGTCATCTGCCAGCGTGTGTAGTGCCAACAGTAAAATTCGGAGGCGGTAGAGTTGTGGTGCGGTCGTGTTTTCGATGGAGGGGTCTTGCACCTCTTGTTGTTTTGCGTGCCACTATCACAGCAAAGGGCTACATCAATGCCTTAAGCACCTTCTTGCTTCCCACTATTGAAGAGCAATTCGGGGATAGCGATTGCACCTTTAACACGATCGAGCACCTGTTCATAATGCATGGCCCGTGGCGGAGGGGTTACACGACAATAACATCCCTGTAATGGACTGTTCCGCACAGTGTCCTGGCCTGAATCCTATGGAACATCTTTGGGATGTTTTGGACAGCCGAATTCGTGTCGGGCCTCACCGACCGACATCGATGCCTCTCCTCCGTGCAGCACTCCATGAAGAATGGGTTGCCATACCCCAAGAAACCTTCCAGCACCTGATTGAACGTATTCCTGCGAGAGTGGAAGCTGTCATCTACGCTAAGGGTGGGCCAACACGATACTGAATTCCAGCATTACCGATACAGGGCGCCACGAACTTGTAAGTCATTTTCAGCCAGATGTCCGGATACTTTTGATCACATTGTGTATCACAGAAACACGACTCTCTTCTAACACACCGATTCGTAGCAGCTGCCAATCGGTTGACAATAGTCAGGGCGATTTCTATCTGCAAACGAACGTCAACCAACTCATCATGTGTTAGAGAACAGAATTCACATAGCGGCTGTATTTTGGCTGGTGCAGTGTGTTACAAGACACTGAGCAAATACCTTTAAATTAACCCCATTGGCTATGTTTTAATCTTTTAAACTAAAAAGTTGCTAATTACCTGTAAGAATTGGAGCAAATACACAAAACTAGATTTCTTTTAACGCAACACAAAAGCCTGTGATAACACTGTTAGTTTCCTAAAAGGTTTTGAGAATAATTCTAATTGTTAACAAATTCTAAAACAGGGTTAATTAAGGATAAATGCAGTTAATATATAGGGCTGCTCCGCTTTAAGGGAAACTAGATGTAACACAATATGTTAATTGGAACATCTGTTCAAAATGTTCAAATGTGTGTGAAATCTTATGGGACCTAGCTGCTAAGGTCATCAGTCCCTAAGCTTACACACTACTTAACCTAAATTATCCTAAGTACAAACACACACAGAGACCCATGCCCGACGGAGGACTCGAATCTGCGCGGGGACAGTCCACGACTGCAGCGCCTAAGACCGCTCGGCTAAGCTCGCGCGTCGCATCTGTTACGATAACTAAATCACAAACAACAATTTGCTACAGATTGCTCGTATATTGTGCAAAGGACAATGGTAGCTTCTGAAAATTCTCAAAAACCACGTCTATTTGCTTCGATATACAGTGAAATCCAATGATTATGTGTTCTTCGGCAGAATTGTTAACCACTTTCTCTGGTTTGCTACAAAGTAAGTTATGTATTCAAAAGACTCGTATCAATAACTTGCAAAAATGTACTTCTGTAAGAGTCCGAAAATTCTCAAAATAACCTATTTTTCAAGTAATTGTACAAAGAAATTAGAGAGCGATTATTTTGAGCCAGGACAGGCTATTATTCTCAAAAATTCTAAAAGAGCCCAACAGTTCGAGTTTATCGCGGCCCTCGCGAAACGAATCTATAACTTTAAAATCGGCACACGATCTTGTAAATCGGATTTTAAGCATAAATAAACGTGCATATTGCACGAAGTTTTCATGTAGCTGGTTCTGTGCACACTTCAACATTGGCGTGGCGAAGAAGAACACTGCAGTGTGAGTTTATCTCGATCAAAAGCGCTCAAATGTGCAACACCAACAAAGTACATCTTCTGGTTCTTGCTACTAACCATTGTTCAACGATCGTCAATTTGAGGAAGGGAGGAAACGACCTAAGAAACAGCAGACTTATTTCGTATTTTTATGTGCTCTTTGAAGTTACTGAATGAACTATACACCTTCTTGAGTAATTTCAGCAATGCCGATGGCATATCTCTTAATAATTTTGCACTATGCACTGAGTGGAGTGGTGTACTGGCTGACCTGTTCAGCACACCGGTCGGCAAAGATAAAGCGAAGATCGATTAGTAGGCGCTGGATCAAGCGTTCCTATCACGAGAGAGGCCAGAGACATACTGACAAGCAACAAACCGCCAACGAACTCTCGACATCAGGTATTTAGGCCGCCGCTGCAAACCGGAGGGCCTCACTATCTCTCACTATCTGACGTATGCCATTTACTCACAGAGCGGGCTCAGTTTACATTGCAGATTACGACAGTATAGAGCGACCAGATTAGTGCCTATAGCGGGGCTAGCAGTGAGACTAAAATTTGTAAGAGCAAAATTACTGGTATTGTCTGCAAGAGGACTATTGCGGATGAGTTTGTACCACCAAGTTAAGTAAATGTTCATGTAAATAAAGAACTGTATTAATCCACGTGTGCATTTGTGTTGTAGAAAGAGGATACCGGCCACCCATAACAACATCCTCTCTTTTGCTCCTTGCGAACACATCTACAAGTTCGAATCCCCGTCCACTGATCCACATTAATTTTTTCTATTATTATTCTGGTTAATACCGGCGTAGTTACTCCAACAGTACTTATTTCGTCAATTTTAAACTGTGGCTTGAATATTGCACCTGTTTGTGAAGGGAAAGACGAATTAAAACACTTAGGTCTTATCTTTGTAAATCGCTCTTGTTTTCTCCCGTGACGCGTTACGAGGTCTTAATCCCTCATCTTCAGGGTGACCGATCGAGTATGTGTGCATTCCTTTTTCTGGGTGCAACCAGTTGTCTACTTTACAATTCATTTCACAACAGGTGAATCATTATTTGCCCTTGTTACAACGATTAGCCAAGGAGTACTGCCGCGCGGAGTGTCTGCGCGGTTTGAGGCGCCATGTCACAGATTGCGCGGTCCCTCCCGCCGGGGATTCGAGTGCTCCCTCGGGCATGTGTGTATGTGTGTGTGTGTGTGTGTGTGTGTGTGTGTTGTTCTTAGCATAAGTTAGTTTAAGTAGTGTATAAGTCTAGGGACCGATGACCACAGCAGTTTGGTCCCTTATGTATTCACACACATGCAAGGAGTACTGTGTCACGAACGGTAACAAAGCTCCTGACAAATGTTCCAAAAAAAAGTCGCCAACATCGATTTGGAAGACAAGGAATCATGTGAAGTTGGTGGAACGCTGCTTTTTATATTTTGCATTAAGACAGAAAATTTAATATTACCTGTGTCTGATCTGTTTTGCACCTTTTTTTGTTAGTAACACAAACGGTTGTGATCAGTAGTTGATATGGTAGCAAAACAAAGTTCGCCAAAGAAGACAAATTACCTTTCATAGGGAACTACCACAGTAGTTTAAGTATGATGGCCATAACAGTAAGAGGCGCTTTATTGATTGACAAATATCGAGGTACAGTGTAACAAAAAGTTAATACCATAGGGATGAATGGTTCAAATGGCTCTGAGCACTTTGCGACTCAACTTCTGAGGTCATAAGTCGCCTAGAACTTAGAACTAATGAAACCTAACTAACCTAAGGACGTCACACACATCCATGCCCGAGGCAGGATTCGAACCTGCGACCGGAGCGGTCGCTCGTTTCCAGACTGTAGCGCCTAGAACCGCACGGCCACTCCGGACTATAGGGCTAATTTCTGTGTCTACATAGCCGTTCTGTTATGAGACAAGTGCTAGACAAATTCCATGGTGTGGCAGTATGCCGACAGTCAATCCGTTGAATGAATTTTCAGTTGCAGATAAGATTTTTGTATGATCAAAAATAGGTCAAATGGCTCTGAGCACTGTGGGTCTTAATATTTAAGATCATCAGTTCCCTATAACAGAGAATTACGTAAACCTAACTAAACTAAGGACAACAGCTACATCCATGCCCCAGGCAGAGTTAGAACCTGCGACCCGTAGGAGTCGCGCAGTTCCGGACTGAAGCGTCTAGAACCGCTCCGCCACAGCGGCCGGCTTTTTGTATTATCATTGGAGACATTAACTCAGGATGATATAGATCCCCAAAAGCTTGTTCCTATTTTGAAGCAGCCACAACAGAAAAAATGTGTTACTGGTATTTCTGACACAGCGAATGAGTATGTGTGATTAATATTTTGTCGTCCCTGAGGATGGACGATTATTAAGGACATGGCACTAGAAAGTAAATACGGAAGAATTTCGAAGGACGAAAAATTACTAATTTTCTGCCTGTCACACTTCAATTTCTGGTGATTTTCGGGACAATTTCACTTTGGCGTACTGGACCGACATTTCTCAATGACGGCGTAGCATAATTTTTTTAAAAATAGACTCACAACGTTATGATCAAACGCAATACACATTTAAAATTAGAGATGATTATCCTTTCTATTTCTATATGTAAGAAAATACCGACTCACGAAATGTGATGCTTGTTCGGAGCAAGCGAAATCCCCTACCAATTACCTCCCCAATGCTTTAAGCCCAGTTCATTATACACACATTATTAAGATGCCTGTTCTTTTGAGCAGTATTTGGTTGTACTAATGATGGAAAGACATTCAAAATCTGCAGAGCGCTTATAGACAAACCTTGGTCACACCTCAGTCACGTGTCTTTTGGGGTCGGTGTATAATAATGCCAAAAATTCTATCTTCCGCATCTGAAAGTTCACTCTATGCATATTCCTACTCTGTGTTGTGAATGAAAGATACACATAATTTAATAGCAGCTTGCATATTTGGAATTTTCTGACATCAACATAAAAAGTTCATAAGACTTGTATGCATAGAATTCAGCATATTTATTATATTGGATTCGACGTTGAGTTCCAGCTTCCTTAATTTCAGTAACTGAAGCAGAAATTTCACCCTAATTTAGTGTGTATTATCAAAATTTTCCCATATACACTTGAAAATGCACAATAAATTAAGGCGACAGTGCAAACGCCTACTCAACATAGTAGAGGTAGATGTATAAAGAGTTTTTGAGGGCTTTGCTGCATCGTGTATGCAACCCAGCGAGACTCTGATGCGGATGTATAAGAACCGACATGGAGGCAAGTGATCAGTATGGCCTTAGCTTGGAAACTTTTTGATTTGCCGTTGCAGATGAACGACAGTCTCATACACTGGGGCATTGGTTGCATTCACGATAAGCAGCTCATTGTGAAATTTCGTTGATCTTTTTTTCTTTCTCAAAATAGGAAACTGATGAACACCGGAGCTTTTATAAACTCAAGACAGAGTTCCCTCTTGGATTTTATAACTACAGCGTTCTTCAGGAAATAGGCAAAGTAAAACTTATTACTAAAGGCGCTTGAGATTAGAACGAATGAAATAACCTGTGGGGGTGAAGTAATTTTTCATTCCTAAATCCGGGAATGTGGTCTACTACCTTAGTGCTCCGTCGCTAATGGCATCGACTCTGACGACTCGATAAAATCCCAATTGGCTTGCTTGTTTCCCTCCGAGTTCTGTAACGGAATTGGTATCGTACCGATATAGATGCGTTGTCGGAGGGGTAATCACCGTGACATAAATGGAAGTACGGATAGTAATTTCACGTGTTCATTGTTTCTCGTGACACCACGACATCTTTTTTCGTATTTCTATCAGGAAATTGGATTGTGCAATGCGCTTATATGAAATGCTGATGGAGCAATTAAGATACATTAATTTCTTTGAAAGCTCGCCACTATACTACATCCCATTATGACAATAAGATCTGAAAACAGAGTTTTGTGATCCTTATTGTGTAACTGGGTACAATAAGCTGCTAGGGTATAAATCGTCATGCGTGGAGAAGAATATAGTCTTAAACTGAAAGATTCGTATATTTAATCATCTTACATGAAAGATTAATATGGGAATCAATGACTAATTCGGTGGTAGTTTTGTGCTAGAGAAGTTGTAATTAGCCCGAGAATATGCTGATCTCAGATTTGGACTTGTCGCATTTGCTAATGAGGAAATAAGCAGTATTATATGCGAGGAAAATTAGTGCTTTAATTTCTGACCTTCACGTATCCGAAATGGATGCGAGACTTTTTTATTGACTGAGAGTACTGTGCAGTTTGCTGAGTGCCAACAGGAGGTGAAATGTTGGCAATCATTTCATGTTATTCCCATCTTTACTGAATTTGCCTCCATCGATCTGTTAATTTCACTGTTTAATTCATTTAGTACGCTACTCCGTATATGAGGTAGTTAATGCATGCCTGATCTGTGATTCTTGTCGGTTTGCATCTTGGTGGTGGAAGAAACTTTCACTGTGAATATTTGGACGACAAGGGAAATGGAGGTGGTGGCGTGAAGTTCCAAATCAACGGACTTTGCACCAATGTTCTGGATTAAACTTCAAACATCTCCATAGTGTCCCATGAAGTGTGGGCATGCGAGAATGTTGAGTGTGGACCACCCGTCAGATTGGGATACTGAACTTGGCGGCCCTCTTGGTACCATGTGAGAGGTGGAGGCTATGTGCCGGCACCGACATTTTTCGTTTTTCTTCTCTCATCATCATACAACACATCCATTACACTCACCAAGAGTCAACAGATGCACTTAAGACACAACTATCACAAACGGTGAAGAAGAAAGCTCTTTCCAATTATTAGGTGTGGTCTACTTCCCGAGGTCTGCCAGTCAGACGATTATGTGTCCTTCTGTTATTGATTTGTGGATTCATTGTCGCAGGGTAAGTTACAATACTTCATCGACTTTGTTCCCTCATTCATTCTATCCCTCATACCCCATGGCAGAGCCTATGACAGGGGTCTTGGGAAGTGTAAGGTAGAAACATCAGGCTTACAGGCATGCTCACATTACCTAACTATTAAGGGAAAGAGAACGAATTAAAGTTGCCCTCCGCCGGTCTTACACACGTTTCAAATACTCACTATGCACAGTGTCGCAGAAGCCAAAGTAGGGTTGCGACCGTTGTTAAAAATTATTTTACTAATACACCATTGCCTTTTCTTGAAAGGAGATAAACGTTTAGAGCATGCATAGATTTAGGGAAAGCTTTTCACACTGTTAAGCCTGGTTCCATAGCTGACTGGTCTGCGTAGATGGCTGTCAATGCGAAGGATACAGGTACTGCCAAAGCGATTTCTTTGGTGGGAGGACTGGCACGGGGTATACTGAGCCTCGTGGTGCGAATTGATGAGGTACTTCGAATAGTAGCGCCTCACGCCTAACGTCTGAAAAACAGCCGACAGAGCGCTATGCTGACCACATGCGCCTCCACACCTCAGCCGCACGACGCTGCAAGGGAGAGGATGACATGGTGGCCGGTAGACATTCCTTGCACTTTTACGGTCCGACGAGAAGTGCGGTTGCCAATTTTAACTTGAATACACTCTTTGGAATTCTGACAGGCGTTGGGGTTGAAAATACAAGGAGTGGAGGGTTATCTGCAATACGTACAGTTGTTAGAAGTGAAAGGACAGGAAAGTTTTCTAGCTATCCGCGATGTTATCAAGTCTTCAGGTTGTGCAGATAGTAAAGGAAACCAAAGAGAAATTTTGAAAGGAAATCGAAGTTCAGGGAGAATAATTCAAAACTTTGAGGTTTTGTTGACGACGTGTAATTCGATAAGAGTTGGGGAAGGACATGAAAGTGCAGTTGTGTCTTAAAAAGAGGTCATAAGATGAACATCAACAGAAGTATAACAAGGATAATGGAATGAGTTAAATCAAGGGATGCTAAGGGGAATTACGTTTGGAAGCGAGATACTAGGAGCAGCAGCTGAGTTTTGTTATTTGCGCATTTGTGGTGGTTTTTGTGCGCAAATGAAACGTGGACGCTAGAGTTCAGATAAAAAGAAAATAAATTTTTGAACTTTGCTGCCACAGGATAATAATTAGATGAGTAGATAGGATAACTAACGAGGATATACTGAATCCAATTGACTAGAAAAAAATTAAATCAAATGAAACTACACTAAAACTTGCTCAAATCGGCACGTGAATAATTCGGATATCGGCCCAAACTGTACAAGTATATCAATCCCGACGCATTCAGTGCACTTTTCATTTGCTGATTTTTTTGTATAAAGCGGAACTTGCTTAACTTTGAAACAGAAAGCAGATCTTAGAACATACTTAATAATTCGTAGTATAATGCGGAAAAGAGCCTTACAGTACTATTGTATTGCAGTTTATTAGTTATTCACAACTCTACAATGAGTTACTGTTAAGAGGCGCAAAATCAAGAAAAGTCGTCCTGCGCAGGTCGGCGCTGCTGGTGTGGACATAAAACTGCGCCGCTCTGTGCAACATCGAATAAGTTACGCTCAGTGTCCGTACAGTACGGCAAAGGAAATGGTTCGTTCTTCAGTCGTCTGTTTGTCGGCTGTCTCGTTTTCCTCATTATTGACGCACGCCTGCTCACACAGAAACATTGTCGCGCATCTACCAACACTCTGCTGCTATATGCGCAGTGAAAGAGGTGGGTACTGTTCCTTTAAACAATGGTTTTATCAGACAAGGTCATTATTTTCTGCCAGTTTCGATTGACTAGTAGCACTTGAAGAGATACAATAATTATGATGTCGAACTAACGGAATGTGTCGTCAACGATTAACGAAAATATTAGTGTAATCGAGGCGACTGAGAAAGACAAACTTTCTGGGCACGAAATTATGCTGCGTTTCAAATGCGATAAGACACAAATTTAGGACACTTTAAGAAACAAGGATAAGATTCGGTACGAATGGATGAAAGGGAACGGGCAGATGAATACCGGAGATGACAAAATTAACGGCATAGTGTGGCAATGGTTCGTAAGTGTGCGGACAAAAACTTATCTTTATCTGGATCTGAAAGTAACGTTATCAAATGTGAAATTGGATTGCTTCCCTCCAGGTTCAACCACTCTCACACAACCCATGGAGCCGGCCGGGGTGACCGAGCGGTTCTAGACGCTACAGTCTGGAACCGCGCGACCGCTACGGTCGCAGATTCGAATCCTGCCTCGGGCGTGGATGTGTATGATGTCCTTAGGTTCGTTAGGTTTAAGTAGTTCTAAGTTCTAGGGGACTGATGACCTCAGAAGTTAAGTCCCATAGTGCTCAGAGCCATTTGAATCATTTGAACATCCCAAGGTCCAGGGGGTTATTTACACATTCAAGTGTCATTATAGTCCATTACCGATGGAGTCTCTTGCTCTTATCGGTGAAGAAGCTGAAAGTGCGTTTGCTCTTGCAAGGTCAGTTTCTGTCCTGGATGCAGTAAACTGGCAGTAAAGGAAATAAAACCGGAAACAGTCACCAAGTGCTCCAACAAAGCGGGGTTTGGAGTCAAGAACAAGAGGTTTCTCTGACCATCGAAGTTGAAAAAAATGCAGAGAAATTGCTGAATTTATGAAAATGCGAAACATTTCATGTAGTGCAGAAGATTACATTCGAAGTGATGACTTTCTGTCAGCTCACTCCACTTTTACTTCAGCAACAGATTTAATACAAATCCGCAACACAGAGGATGATGAAGAAGAAACAAAGGAAGAAGAACAGCAAAATGACGCTCCTAAAAAAATAATACACCTGAAGAAGCAACTGCATGCATAAACGATTTTACGTCATTTGCAGCACACACAAATTCTCCCAACTTATTGGAATTATTGTATGGTGCAAAAAGAAGCCTAGAAAACAGTAATTTGAACAGGAAAGTAAAACAAATCTCACCCCTTGATATGTGACGTAAAAAGTGAAATTTGAAGCAAATAAATATGGGAATAATATGTGTGTACATAGTGTAAGGTGTCAGGCAAATCCAACACCTTCCATGAAAACCCTGACATGATAAGCAAATCCAGTAGTATGTCACACTGCTTCGAATAAATCGTGACATTAAATTAACCAAAGTAATACGAGTAACGAGTGAGCAAATGAAATACCACAGACTAACACAAGAATGCCTAAATGCATGTCGTATCTTCCCACCGTGAGGCAGACGCAGTTCCGAGGGGAGAAACGAGAACAGAAGCCGAGAGCAGAACCGTGTTAAGCTAGAAGGTCATACGATAAGGGACGGACTGGATACCCACGCCGCCAGTCTACCTGTAAGACTACCACTCACACGTTTTAGCGTGAGACTTTTTCGCGTCCCCCCAGCCCATGTTAAAAGCTAGAGCCCTCCAGAAAAACAGTATAGATCTTACGATAACACAAAAAGGGCCACACAACCCGCACGTTTTAGCGTGAGACTTTTAGCGTCTCTGTTACGTTGCAAACTTTAAAAACATTGCCCCACCATGAAAAGTATAACGTTTCTCATTGGATAGACAGAATCTTTGTAGGCGGAGCTTAATGTTAACATTGAGACCCTGATTGGTCAGATGAAAACACAACCAGATGGCTTTTTTTAAATCTACTTCGGTAAATTGTAGTAAGGAGAAATTAGGGAGTTAGTTCCGAGACGGCGAGCTGGATGGTTGCTGCGCCGGCCGCTGTCGCCCTGACGCTGCCTAAACACCGACAAGGTAATGAACGCACGCGATGCCGCATTTTTGAGCGCATAAGGCTTCACTCAGAACTGCAGAAGACTCAACTGTTATACCCCTTTTTTGCGTAATACTAGTGTCGATCGTTAATTAAAACTCATGGTGTTCACATTTGCCACTTGAAGGACAGATCAGAAACGCGATGATTTTTCTTTTATATAGTTATTGAGAAACCACATCAGCCACTGTAATTTACGACAAGTTAGATAAGTAATTAAAGATAATTGAGGGTCACTGTAGACCATTTTGATAGTTTTCTCTTTTGTGAAACTTAAATTAAACCTAGATTATAGATGTGATAAGGCATAGGTCATCCTTCGATCGATTGTAGAAGTTGAAAACCCATTCAGGGAATATTCGTTCACATTTTTGTTGAACGCAGTTGGTTTTTACCATCCTGTATTAAAACATCTCCTTTTATCAATAGTGCAATTTATAAACAATGTTTTGTGAGTAGAATAAAATTTCCATTGGTAAACTTAACTGCTTTTTCGACGTTATTTTACCAGCTAACTAAAAACAGGAAAGCCTTGAACCCCTTCCAATAAATTTAGTTAGTATTAAGATTCTTTTACAGAGAGTGCAGTGGAGCTGAAGTTGAGATCATAAAGTATTTGATTATATCATCGGTAGTCTCACTGAACTCTTCTGAATTCTACATGTCATGTGTGGTCTGGCGTCTCCTTACCAGCAACAGGACCCAGGTTCAAACTAGTTAATTCCCTAAAAAACACGGTCAGAGCGTCGTTGCGCGAAAGTGGTAGGGAGACACGATATAGAACAGACACCACCATGAATGTTTAGAATAGAATAATAAAATAGATTAAGTTCGAGTAAAAATATAGGAATGTCGTCGTATTTATCAGTTAGTGTAATAGTCTAATGTTCTGTTGTCCAATATACAGTAAATGAACATCTACTATGCTGGAGTGAAGGTACATAAATACAGTATATGCATAATTAAAAAATTTTACAGTACTTTTGTGCGTGATATCTGACAAATTTTACGTAACCCAGTGAGTTTCTGTAATCTGGAAACGTGTCAAATTTGCAAAATTATTTTAGTCCCAGGCGGTCCCGTTTTGAGCAATTTTTACTGCATTCTTTCAACAGACAAACATCTATGACATATATATGCAGACGAAGCGACGAATGAAAATTTGTACCAAGGCTAGTATTCGAACACAGTTCTCCTGCTAACTCAGCAGATGCCCTAACTACTGCGCCACCCTGGCATAGTGGATTTGTGATACTACACGGATAGATGCTGGCCACAGTAGTTATTCAGAGGTGCAGAGGCTTGCACTGGATAGACTAGCAAGTAGAGCTGCACACCACAACAACAACAGCAGCAGTGCAGATCATCTGGCTCCGTTCAAATGAGCCGGCGAAGCGGACTTGGATTCGGGAGGAAAATGCTTTAAATTTCCTATCCTTAAGATGGTTAGAGGTTTCCGTATATCATATCAGGAGATGAGCTAATTGGTTCGTTGACAGGACAAAAACTCATAATTCCCCATTCTCCCCACCCCCGCCTCCCTATTCGTCCCGCCCTTCCACTACTCGAATCAGGACTAACCCTAAATCAGCTAATTGTCATGAAATGTCATGAACTCTCACTTCATTTCTATTTTCTACGTTCTTTTGTGCATTGCGTAGGAGCCCTTCTAGTGAGGGAAAGGAATGTCCTAAAAACAATGCCTGTAGTCTGCCCTTAAAGCAGGGTGGTTATAAGTTCTGAATATCTTAGACAATTTCAACTTTTGTCAGATTTCCACGTTCACGTGGTTCTGTCACCACAACTTTATTAATGAAATGCTGCTCCAACTGCTAACCTGTCGTGCACAGAATAAATTTCATAGCAACAAATTTCTTAGCAGCTGGAGTGGCATATCACCGATTTCGACATTGTTTGGAGCTCGCAAAATCGGGTGAAATAGGCCGCCAACGCTCCTGCTTGCATTAACCAAGTCGTCGCGAGATTAGGGCAGAGATATTGTTTACAGGTGTTGCATGTTTCAAATCGGGAGTTACTGTGATGTGCACGTAATAAGGCGAGGGGGGTAAGATAGAGCACAGTAACTGCGGCAAAGTGAGACGTGATGAACCAGCCAATACCGACACGCCACTGGGTGCGCTTCAGGCTGCGTGTTTGTTTATGTGTTTGATAGGCCTGGTCCCAGTGGTAATAATGGTTCTCGCCAAATCGTCGTAGCTAAGCGCTGTCGGGCTTGAGTAGTACTTGGATGAGTGACCATTTTTGTCTGTCGAGGACTGTTGACAAGTGGAGTGCACTTAGCCGTTGAGGAGCTACGGCCACAGAAACTCAACGCCCGGGAGAGAGATGTGCTGACCACATGGCCGCCCCCCCCCCCCCCCCCCCCCCACAAACACCATAACCGTATCCAGTGACGCCTATCGGTATAGTTCGGCATTCGAAGCCTGTTCTGACAGAATTTAAGTGTGGTGAGGGTACTTGGCGACTGCAGCGCTGATTAGGGGTAGCATAAAGTGAACATAACAGCTATTAAACGACTGCGATGATTTTCCAAGCGTATAAATTTTTGTATAGAGAGTTAGAAAGCAAAACAATGACGCAATGGGGCGAATATCCATCATTCCCAGTTATCAGGATAGAGTATGTGACGTAGGACAGAGACAGAAAGCTATGGCAACGCCACAAAGCATAAGAGGCAATCAAATGAAAAAGAGACAGATGGTAAAAAGCAAGTAAACTGTTTATTATATCAAAAGTAAACACCATAGCTGTTAATACGTGCATCCCACTGTGAAACAAGACAGTCAGTACTTCATGCAAAAATGCTTGTGGTTGCAGAACCTTGATAACACCTAGGCATGCAGCTTTCTGTCCCAAGCAAATCAACGGCCACGAACGCCTTCCTTCACGTTTAAATATGGAAATCTCATGGGGAGAGATTGGGGATTTGTGGAGCATGTGTAAGGGCTTGCCAGGGAAACTTCTGCCTTCTGCCTCGTGGGCGAGCCCAGATGTTGCCAAAGCAGTTTCGAGTACGCTGCAGCAGTTTCCCTGGGAAACCTTAACAATCCTCCATACAGTCCCAATCTCTCCCAACGCGATTCTCATAATTTTGGAGCCCCGAAGAAATGCATTCGTGGAGGACTAATTGCTTCGGACGAAGGTCTAACCGGGATTCTAAGGGAAACTGCAAATTTTTTCCATGAAGGTTTTGATCGCTTTGTCCCGCATTGAGATAAATGTATTAACAGCTACCACGATTATTTTCGAATAGTTCACTTCTTTTCCGCCTGTCTCGATTTCATTTGTTTGCCCGTTATACTCTTCATCCGTCTCTCCGCATATAGCATCGTGTACCTCGCCTTCTTTCTTTGCGCATCGCTACCTGTATATTGATACATAAGGATAGTTACAGTTTACTACTAGAACAGAAATAACAGCAGAATTCACAATAGCGATGCTGTGTGCAGAGGTGGTACTTCGACCAGTCATTTGCGACTTAGTAAGCGCGTCATGTTCCGTACAGGTTTCGCATCAAATAATTTGACTATTAGTAGTTTATTTTATACTAGAGACTGACTCGTCAAGGGTTAATTACAGCTTATAAACGACATTGTATCTGCAGTAACTTTGAGTCTCGTGACTTTCGTTTGGCTTTCGATCCACCCTGTTTCATCTCCGTGGAGATTACTGCAGAAGCTACCAAAAACCAGTTGGTAGGCGCTCTTTTCACAATGAAAGGGGTACATCTGGAGGCATAGTGGTCCAATTTCAGAATCCTTCTGAAAGCAGGTTGTTGCGTGGTAAATCATTGTTGGGTAGTGATAATTTCTTTCCTGTTTTACAGGTCCAAGCTATTCTGTCGAATCTTCTTAGGAAAGGTTTATGTAGATTTGGGCTTGTTGATTAATGTTTTCTGGTGATTAAGTGGTGTAATATGCGGCATAGATTGTTGACTCTTAAATAGTACTAACTTACTTCTCTGTGACCTTCTCGACTAACTTAAGCTATCACTGTTACTACGGCTACTGGATTAGCTAAAACAGTTCAAAACAAATCAAGTATGAATTTGCTGGGATAAATGACAATGTTTGTTACTGCAACTAGTAATTGTATTTATTTATTTATTTTATCTTTGGGCAGCAACGACCTGCACTAGTTACAACGGCCCCATGTTAACATAACTGCAAGTTTCACAGTAGAACAATACCTAGAGTCTGACGTACGAAAATGTTCTTAATGTAAAATAAAAACACAAAGTGACGACATCATACCGTCAGCAGTTATTACAATAGTGCCAAGTTAATAGAACTCTAAATTTCAGAATAGAACAATGATGAAAGTTTGAAGTACGAACATAAGTTCTTAATGTAAGACAAAATCACAAAACTACGACCCAGTTTTCGATCCGGACTGATTCCATGTGAGGACGGAAACCACAGAACAGTACGGTGTGAAACCGGCATCTTTTAAACAGTCCACGAGAAAATTGTGTACATTAAGCCGGTAAAGCGAAGCAGTTGCATTAATAGGGAGGGGCAACCCCTCGCAACCAACTTCATGCACAGGACTGCGTGAGCGCAGTGTACACGCCGACGTAAGATGGAGTTTGCCAATTTTCTTATCTGAGATCTCCACAAAAATAATGTATGGACCTGCATCATCTACAACTACATGAATACTGTGCAAATCACATTTAAGTGTCTGGCAGAGGGATCATCGAATCACCTTCGCAGTCTCGCATACCGCGTGCAAAAAAACGAGCACCTGTATCTTTCCGAGCGAACTCTGATTTCCCTTATTTTATTATGGTGGTCGTTTCTCCCTATGTAGGCGGGTGTCAACAAAATATTTTCTCATTCGAAGGAGAAAGTTGGTGATTGAAATTTAATGTGAAGGCGAGAAACGCCTGTGTTTGAATGATATCCACTGTGAATCCTGTATCATTTCAGTGACACTCTATCCTCTATTTCGCTATAATACAAACCGTGCTGCCCTTTTGTTGAACTTTTTCTATGTACTCCGTGAGTCCTTGTCTGGTAAAGATTCCTCACCGCGCAGCATTATTCTAAAAGAGGACGGACAAGCGTAGTGTTGGCAGTTTCTTCGCCGGCCGCGGTGGTCTCACGGTTCTACGCGCGCCGTCCGGAACCGTGCGACTGCTACGGTCGCAGATTCGAATCCTGCCTCGGGCATGGATGTGTGTGATGTCCTTAGGTTAGTTAGGTTTAAGTGGTTCTAAGTTCTAGGGGACTGATGACCACAGCTGTTAAGTCCCATAGTGCTCAGAGCCATTTGAACCATTTTTTGGCAGTTTCTTTAGCAGATCTGTTACATTTTCTAAGCGTCCTGCCAATAAAATGCAGTCCTTGGTTAGCCTTTCTCACAACATTTTCTGTGGCTTCTTCCAATTTGAGATGTTCGTGCCCAGGTATTTAGTTGAATTTACGGTCTTTCGATTTGACTAATTTATCGTGTAACATAAGTTTAACAGATTCCTTTTAGCGCTCACGTGGATGACACCACACTTTTCGTTATTTAGAGTCAAATGCCAATTTTCGCCCCATAAAGATATCTTTTCTAAATCGTCTTATAATTTCTTTTGCTCTTCTAATGACTTTACTAGTAGATAAGTAGTAGATAAGCAACAGCGTCTTCTGCAAAGAACCTTAGACCGCTTCTCAGATTGTCTTTCAAACAAGAACAGCAAAAGGGTCTATACACTACTTTTTGAACGCCAGAAATTACTTCTGTTTTACTCGATGACTTTCCGTCAATTACTACACACTGTGACATCTCTGTCAGGAAATCACGAATCCAGTCACATAACTGAGACGATATTCTATAAGCACGCAATTTAATTACAAGCCTCTTGTGTGTTACAGTGTCAAAAGCATTCCGGAAACTCAGAAATACGGAATAAATTTGAAATCCGTTGTCAACAGCACTCAACACTTCGTGAGTGTAAAGAGATAGTTGTGTTTTCTAAATCCATGTTGACTGTGTGTCAATAGTCCGTTTTCTTCGAGGTAATGCATAATGTTCCAATACAATATAGTTCCAAAATCCTGCTGCTTATCGACTTTAATGATATGGGCCTGCAATTTAGTGGATTGTTCCTAATATCTTTTTTGAACATTGTTGTGACCTGTACAACTTTCCAGTCTGTGGGTACGGATCTTTCGTCGAGCGAACGGTTGTACATGATTTAAGTTAAGTATCATATCGACTGTATCAATTGCGGACACTCGGACGCGCAATCGCATCGACAGTGTGGTCTGGTTTGTTTGCGTTGTGCCGCCAGTAGAAGGGAGGAGATCCGAATCCGGTATCTCTTGCATATCACAGTCCGGATTAATATTAGGGTGAACATATAGGCCTTTACTAAGGGGACCGTTTTGCTTCTGCTCATATTCAGATGCATCACCTACAAGTGTTATTAAGGTCATAGCGATGGCTGACTTGCTGACTGACCTGATGTAGCTGCTGCTGCTTCTGTTGTTGTTATTGTTGTTGCAGCTGCAGCAGCTGAAACAGTTGTTGCTGGGCTAGTGGTGGCAGCTGAAACTATAGTTGATGCTGGTGCAGAAGCTGCTATTTTTGTTCGTGCTGTAGCTCCTTTTGTTGTAGAAACTGCAGGTTTTAGGGTGAACATATAGGCCTTTACTAAGGGGACCGTTTTGCTTCTGCTCATATTCAGATGCATCACCTACAAGTGTTATTAAGGTCATAGCGATGGCTGACTTGCTGACTGACGTGATGTAGCTGCTGCTGCTTCTGTTGTTGTTATTGTTGTTGTAGCTGCAGCAGCTGAAACAGTTGTTGCTGGGCTAGTGGTGGCAGCTGAAACTATAGTTGATGCTGGTGCAGAAGCTGCTATTTTTGTTCGTGCTGTAGCTCCTTTTGTTGTAGAAACTGCAGGTTAGGTGTTGGCGGTTCACCCTGCTGGGTCTCACAATGAATTTTGGACGACGCCGGCAGTGGAATGTTCGTCGGTGCACTCTGATGGCAGATTTACAGTGCTGACTGTGTGACCTGACCAGTGTAAGCGAGAGATCGGCTGCTTATGAGATTAACTGTGTTGCACAACTGCTGCAGACATGTGGCTAAGAAATCACTTACAATTCCGGCGTACATTACTCAGTACGTAATCGCTTCTTCTTTGCGGGAACGATGATATGGTTATATAAGAATACTTACAAGAATACAAAGAGCATGAGCCGCCACACTCCGCGAAACCTTAGCATCCCTCACAAGGCGAACTTCGCAGCACGACCGCGCTGCCAGAGAGCCGGAAATAAACTGCTTGACTGGTAAGTATCAGAGAATTGCACACAGTCTATAATGCTCCAATAGGAAGAGTTCACTATGCTGTCACAAATGCTTAATGCCTTAGTACACAACATGGTCGCAGTAACTCCTTCCTGCCCAAACATAACTTGAAGTACCACACCACTTTGACAGACTCGGTCTGACACAGAATGCTTCTGATCTGACCAAATAAATCCCTGAAATCGTCTTGTGGCTAGCTTGTCTGTTATACTAGACTGACACGAATTAGGCAACGCAATCATGACTCTTACAAAACAATAGATACAAACATCTATACACACACAGATATATAAAGGATTTTCCACTGATAGTGACCGAGCCAAATATCTCACGAAATAAGCACCAAACGAAAAAATTACAAAGAAAGAAACTAGTCTAGCTTGAAGGGGGAAACAAGATGGCGCTATGGTTGGCCTGCTAGATGGCGCTGCCATAGGTCAACCGGATATCTACTGCGTTTTTTTAAAATAGGAAACCCCATTTCTTACTACATATTCATGTAGTACGCAAAGAAATATGAATGTTTATGTTGGACCACTTTTTTCGCTTTGTGATAGGTGGCGCTGTAATAGTCACAAACGTATAAGTACGTGGTTTCAGTTCCATTCCGCCGGTGCGGACGGTATTTTCTTCGTGGTACGTTACCCGTGTTGAAATGGACTGTTTACCAATTGCGGAAAAGGTCGATATCGTGTTGAAGTACGGCTATTGTGACAAAAATGCCCAACGGGCATCCAAGTGTCCGGACAGTTCGCCGGGTAGTCACGTTATTTAAGGAAACAAGAGGTGTTCAGCCACATGTGAAACGTCAACCACGACCTGCAACAAATTAACAAATTATGATTCCCAAATAGGTGTTTTAGCTACTGTCGCGGCTCATCCGCACACCAGTAGCAGGCAAATTGTGCGAGGATCGGGAATCTCAAAAACGTCGGTCTTCAGAATGCCGCATCAACATCGATTGCAACCGCACCATATTTCTACGCACCAGGAATTGCATGACGACGACTTTGAACGTCGTGTACAGTTCTGCCACTGGGTACAAGGGAAATTACGGGACGATGTCAGATTTTTTGCACGCATTCTATTCAGTGACGAAGCGTCATTCACCAACAGCGGTAACGTAAACCGGCATAATATGCACTATTGGGCAACGGAAAATCCACGGTGGCTTCAACAAGTGGAACATCAGCGACCTTGGCGGGTTAATGTATGGTGCGACATTATGGAAGGAAGGATAATTGCCCCCCATTTTATCGATGGCAATCTAAATGGTGCAATGTATGCTGATTTCCTACGTAATGTTCTACCGATGTTACAAGATGTTTCACTGCATGACAGAATGGCGATCTGCTTCTAACATGATGGATGTCCGGCACATAGCTCGCGTGGGTTGAAACGGTATTGAATAGAATATTTCATGACAGGTGGATTGGTCGTCGAAGCACCATACCATGCCCCCACGTTCACCGGATCTGACGTCCCCAGATTTCTTTCTGTGGGGAAAGTTGAAGGTTATTTGCTATCGTGATCCACCGACAACGCCTGACAACACACGTCAGCGCACTGTCAATGCATGTGCGAACATTACGGTAGGTAAACTTCTCGCTGTTGAGAGGAATGTCGTTACACGTATTGCCAAATGCATTGAGGTTGACTGAGATCATTTTGAGCATTTATTGCATTAATGTGGCTATTTACAGGTAATCACGCTGTAACAGCATACGTTCTCAGAAATGATACGTTCACAAAGGTACATGTATCACATTGTCACATTGGAACATCCGAAATAAAATGTTCAAACGTACCTACGTTCTTTACGTACTACACGAATATCTAATAAAAATGGGGGTTCCTATTTTAAAAAACGAAGTTGATATCCGTTTGACCTATGGTAGCACCAACTAGCGGGTCAACCATAGCGCCATCTGGTCCCCCCTCCCCCCCCCCCCCCCCCCCAAGCTAGACAAGATTCGTTCCTTGTAGTTTTTTTCGTTTGACGCTTATTTCGTTTCCTGTATACCAGAAGGTCTGTTGTAAAATTCATCCCTGTGAAGTTGACTGTTTATTAAGGTAAATCAATATGTGGACTGTGGTGTTGGCAAAAGAGCCAACACCGTGTTACTAAAGGAGGCTGAAATACTCGCGTTTTAGCTCACGCAGGCTGGTGTGAGGAGGTAAGGACTATACTGACGTGAGGTCTGGAACATGACAAGGAATTAGAATTCAGAAAGCGGACTAAATAGTTTGATACTTAACTTTAATTCATTAATGATGAACGTCGCTCTTGACGGTACATGAGTCAGAATATTATCTGTTCAGAAGACATAGTCACTGAATATAGCGTCTTGCTTGGTCATAGCAAATGACGTAGCTGAAGGCTATGCTAAACTATCGTCTCGGCAAATGAGAGCTTATGTAGTCAGTGAACCATTGCTAGCAAAGTTGGCTGTACAACTGGGGCGAGTGCTAGGAAGTCTCTCAACTAGACCTGCCGTGTGGCGGTGCTCGGTCTGCAATCACTGATAGTGGCGACACGCGGGTCCGACGTATACTAACGGACCGCGGCCTATTTAAAGGCTACCACCTAGCAAGTGTAGTGTCTGGCGGTGACACCACATGGACAATTACCTCTATTATGTTTGATGCAAATGTGATGCAAAGGACAAGTGAACAGAAATGTACTACAGATGTGTGTTAGCTGCACTGTGTTGCGTAAGACATTCAGATCGAACGTAACAGCAAGATGTTGACTAGGGGTGTAAATATCAGTCCCTTACGGAAGTGCCAAACGTAAAAAAAGTGTGTTACAGCTGTATGAAATGACTCTTAGTACACTGAATGATAAAGCTCCTAACTGACATTTAAGATCAAAATTAGCTTATATTAAATCATTACAGTTCCAGTTATAGTCCGTGATTGGAAATTCTAACTATGGGAGAGAATTCTATTACCTTTAAAGTAACTGATATACTATGGAATATTGTTAAGTATTATCTTAAGGAAATTCTAACGATGCTGCCCTTTGTTCACTTTAATTTACAAGTTTGTCGAAGTTCTCTTCATGAAATAATGGCGAAGATTGCGGCTAGATGAGAATCAATGTATGACGGATATGACTCATGTGCAGAAGCGCTGCATTGGAGGAAGTATTTCGCTGCCTTGGCGATGCTGCTGTTTGTGGAAGATCACTGGACCACAGCAAAATGGCGATGGTCTGTTCATCAGTTATAAAAATCAGTAACAGTACACACTGCAAAACTTTCGAAAAAATTATTTCGATTGCACGATCGTCTGTCTATTAACTTCACTTTCAAATGAATGGAAGCTTAGGTCCTTACGCTGTCAAAGCTCACTTTTGAAGCACTTCACAGTCTGAAACACAATACTACTCGTTATCGACCAGTCTTCGCCTGTAAAACAGACCATAGAAAGAGTAAATTTCACACTCATTTGCTCACTGGATAATGCAGAAATAGTTCTGTTCACTGCTCGAACAAATCTCAGTGCAATGGCATCTCTTAAACTGACAGGTTCTGGTTCTGGATTGTTTGGTGCATCTTCGGTTTATTCTTCCTGCCGATGTCTTCTGCAAAGAACTTGAAAAAAACGTTCCCACTTGTAATTGTTTCTTTCTCCCTTGAGCTTCACCACTTGCACTTCTGCATTTATCTTCAAATGAAATCTTCTTCTTGAAATAATGGTTAATTACCGCAACGATAGTGAAACAATTGTTTTTTAGAATGTTCTGAGTTCCAGTCTGTCACCCTGTAGATCGCACGGCTCTCCGTCCCAATAGACTACCGATTTAGGTGCTGCAGTGGTTAGCACTCCGGACTCGCATTCGAGAGGACGACGGTGGCAACACGCGTCCGGTCATCATGATTTAGATTTTCCGTGTTTCCCCTAAATCGCTTGAGGCAAATGCTGAGATGGCTCCTTTGAAAGGGCACGGCTGACTTTCTTCACCATCCTTCTCTAATCCGATGGGGCCGATGACATCGCTGTTTGGTCCCCTCCCCCATATTAACGAATCCAACGGACTATCCCCTAGCTCTTCCAACCGACTTCTCCTTGCACTGATACTAAAACTGTTCTTCTTTCCTTTTTTTGTTTTGTGTGAGTCAACAGTCTTCGGATTCGACTGATGCGTCCCGCCACGAATTCAATCTCCTGTGCCAACATTTTCTTCTCAGAGTAACAATTGCAACCTACTTCCTCAATTATCCACTGTATGTATTCCAGACTCTGTATTTCCCTACAACTTCCTGTGTACCGTGGAAGTTATTCCCTGATGTCTTAAGAGAGTTCTATCATCATGTTCCTTCTTCTAGCCAGTGTATTCCCTATGTTTCATTCCTCACCGATTCTGTGGAGCACCTTCTCGTTCCTTGCCTTATCAATCCACACAATTTTCAAAATTATGCTGTCTCACACCATCTCAAAGGCTTCGATTCTGCCGGCCACGGTGGACTCGCGGTTCTAGGCGCGCAGTCCGGAACCGTGCGACTGCTACGGTCGCAGGTTCGAATCCTGCCTCGGGCATGGATGTGTGTGATGTCCTTAGGTTAGTTAGGTTTAAGTAGTTCTAAGTTCTAGGGGACTAATGACCACAGCAGTTGAGTCTCATAGCGCTCAGAGCCATTTAAACCATTTGAGCTTCGATTCTCTTCTGCTCTGGTTTACCCAAGGTTTTGTCTCACTTCCATCCAATGCTGTGCTCCAAACGTACATTCACAGAAATTTATTCCTTAAATTAATCCGGCCGCTGTGGCTGAGCGGGTCTGGCGCTTCAGTCCGGAACTGCGCTGCTGCCACGGTCGCAGGTTCGAATCATGCTGGGGCATGGATGTGTGTGAAGTGCTTAGGTTAGTTAGGTTAATTAGTCTAGGGAACTGATGACCTCAGAAGTTCCATAGTGCTTAGAGCCATTTGAATCATTTTTGGACCTTAAATGAAGTGACTAGCGGTGGTAGAGGATACCCTCCACCACGCACCGTACGATGGCTTGCAGAGTATGTAATGTACACTCCTGGAAATGGAAAAAAGAACACATTGACACCGGTGTGTCAGACCCACCATACTTGCTCCGGACACTGCGAGAGGGCTGTACAAGCAATGATCACACGCACGGCACAGCGGACACACCAGGAACCGCGGTGTTGGCCGTCGAATGGCGCTAGCTGCGCAGCATTTGTGCACCGCCGCCGTCAGTGTCAGCCAGTTTGCCGTGGCATACGGAGCTCCATCGCAGTCTTTAACACTGGTAGCATGCCGCGACAGCGTGGACGTGAACCGTAAGTGCAGTTGACGGACTTTGAGCGAGGGCGTATAGTGGGCATGCGGGAGGCCGGGTGGACGTACCGCCGAATTGCTCAACACGTGGGGCGTGAGGTCTCCACAGTACATCGATGTTGTCGCCAGTGGTGGGCGGAAGGTGCACGTGCCCGTCGACCTGGGACCGGGCCGCAGCGACGCACGGATGTACGCCAAGACCGTAGGATCCTACGCAGTGCCGTAGGGGACCGCACCGCCACTTCCCAGCAAATTAGGGACACTGTTGCTCCTGGGGTATCGGCGAGGACCATTCGCAACCGTCTCCATGAAGCTGGGCTACGGTCCCGCACACCGTTAGGCCGTCTTCCGCTCACGCCCCAACATCGTGCAGCCCGCCTCCAGTGGTGTCGCGACAGGCGTGAATGGAGGGACGAATGGAGACGTGTCGTCTTCAGCGATGAGAGTCGCTTCTGCCTTGGTGCCATTGATGGTCGTATGCGTGTTTGGCGCCGTGCAGGTGAGCGCCACAATCAGGACTGCATACGACCGAGGCACACAGGGCCAACACCTAGCATCATGGTGTGGGGAGCGATCTCCTACACTGGCCGTACACCTCTGGTGATCGTCGAGGGGACAATGAATAGTGCACGGTACATCCAAACCGTCATCGAACCCATCGTTCTACCATTCCTAGACCGGCAAGGGAACTTGCTGTTCCAACAGGACAATGCACGTCCGCATGTATCCCGTGCCACCCAACGTGCTCTAGAAGGTGTAAGCAAGATCTCCGGATCTGTCCCCCATTGAGCATGTTTGGGACTGGATGAAGCGTCGTCTCACGCGGTCTGCACGTCCAGCACGAACGCTGGTCCAACTGAGGCGCCAGGTGGAAATGGCATGGCAAGCCGTTCCACAGGACTACATCCAGCATCTCTACGATCGTCTCCATGGGAGAATAGCAGCCTGCATTGCTGCGAAAGGTGGATATACACTGTACTAGAGCCGACATTGTGCTTGCTCTGTTGCCTGTGTCTATGTGCCTGTGGTTCTGTCAGTGTGATTATGTGATGTATCTGTCCCCAGGTATGTGTCAATAAAGTTTCCCCTTCCTGGGACAATGAATTCACGGTGTTCTTATTTCAATTTCCAGGAGTGTAGTTGTAGAAATGGGAATATGTTTATTTTTGCAATAGTGTAGTTACACCCATGTCAGTCAGTGTTCATTACTAATCACGGCCAATGCTGCACACAAATTTTGTCTTGGGCACATTTTGGGGGTAGGAGGGGGCCCTCTCAGCCAAGTGACCACTTTCGTCGCTAGTGCCTCAATCCGACACCGGGGTACGAGCTGAAAATTGCGTCCGCGGACGCGAGTGAGACTTACAACGACGCAAGGGAATCCCTAGGATGAGACCGAGGAGCGTCCCGAGATGTGGGAACGGCGCGGCCGCGTGCCTTAAACTGTACTACCGGCCGCCCTGTACCGAGTCGCGGGTCGGCTGATGCCCGCGGGCCGTGCCCGGCTGAGTGACGCGACTCCCCACGCGGTAAAGCACGGCGCCGCCTAACGACGCTAATTACCCGCGCGCGCGCCGCCAATAAATAAATATTTTAATTAGCGGCGGCGACTTGAAAGGGAGGCCCGCGCATTGCGCGTGCGCAGTAACTTGCCGGCCGGCCCCTCAGCTATCGTGGCGGCCGGGTTCGCGGGACCGCGGCCGCCGGATCATGCTTTGTACTGAACGCTCTCTCCCTAAAGCCAGCGCGCGGCAGCTCGCCTATGCAGGCCGGTATCCTGCTCCCAGCCAACACGTCCGTTCTCGTTTCACGAGTATCCTGTTCGAGACCTGATGCCAAAAGAACCAGCGTATGTTCCTCAGTAGAAGTCTACCTATGACTGATCTGCTGCGACACCACACTCCTTATTGGCTGTTATTAAACAAACATCAGTAGACATCATACCTAACACAGTTATCGAAAACTTTTAATCACTTACGTTTAATAACTTGTCTTGGCCGTTCCACACTTCTTTTCTAGACAAGGCACCACAATGCATCTGAACTACGTACAACAGACACCGTGCTGATCAAGCACCCATTATGATTTGAGATACAAAGGAATTACACTACTGGCCATTAAAATTGCTACACCAAAAAGAAATGCAGATGATAAACGGGTATTCATTGGACAAATATATTATACTAGAACTGTCATGTGATTACATTTTCACGCAATTTGGATGCAAAGATCCTGAGAAATCAGTATACATGACAACCACCTCTGGCCGTAATAACGGCCTTGATACGCCAGGGCATTGAGTCAAACAGAGGTTGGATGGCGTGTACAGGTACAGCTGCCCATGCAGCTTCAACACGATACCACAGTTCTTCAAGAGTAGTGACTGGCGTATTGCGACGAGCCAGTTGCTCGGCCACCATTGACCAAGCGTATTCAATTGGTTAGAGATCTGGAGAATGTGCTCGCCAGGGCAGCAGTCGAACATTTTCTGTATCTAGAAAGGCCCGTACAGGACCTGCAGCATGCGGTCGTGCGTTAACCTGCTGAAATGTAGGGTTTCGCAGGAATCGAATGAAGGGTAGAACGACGGGTCGTAACACATCTGAAATGGTAAGTCCACTGTTAAAAGTGCCGTCAATGCGAACAAGAGGTTACCGAGACGTGTTACCAAGACACCCCATACCGTCCCGCCGGGTGATACGCCAGTTGACGATGACGAATACTCGCTTCCAACGTGCGTTGACCGCGATGTTGCCAAACACGGATACGACTATCATGATGCTGTAAACAGATCCTTCATTCATTCGAAAAAATGACGTTTTGCCATTTGTGCACCCAGGTTCGTCGTTGAGTACACCGTCGCAGGCGCTCCAGTATGTTATGCAGCGTCAAGGGTAACAGCAGCCATGGTCGCCGAGCTGATAGTCCAAGTTGCTGCAAACGTCGTCGAACTGTTTCTGCAGATGGTTGTTGCCTTGCAAACGAACCCATCTGTTGACTCAGGGATCGAGACGTGGCTGCTCGATCCGTTACAGCCATGCGGATAAGGTGCCTGTCATCTCGACTGCTAGTGGTACGAGGCCGTTGGGATTCAGCACGGCGTTCCGTATTACCCTCCTGAACCCACCGATTCCATATTCTGCTAACAGACATTGGATCTCGACCAACGCGAGCAGCAATGTCGCGATACGATAAACCGCAATCGCGGTAGGCTACAATCAGACCTTTATCAAAGTCGGAGACGTGATGGTACGCATTTCTCCTCTTTACACCATGCATCACAACAACGTTTTACGAGGCAACGCCGGCCAACTGCTGTTTGTGTATGAGAAATAGGTTTGAAACTTTCCTCGTGTCAGCACTTTGTAGGTGTCGCCACCGGCGCCAACCTTGTGTGAATGCTCTGAAAAGCTAATCATTTGCATGACACAGCATCTTCTTCCTGTCGGTTAAATTTCGCGTCTGTAGCAAGTCATCTTCGTGGTGTAGAAATTTTAATGGCCAGTTGTGTACATACAGTGGCTGCAAACGAACTCTACTTGAAATCAGTGGTGGAAATTGAAAATTTGTGCCATGGCGGTATTCGAGCCCGTCACTACATTAGTAGTGTGTGGGTAAGTTGAGAATTTGAGTTTGACGAGAGGCGTGCTACGTTATGTATTTGCAATGACCACTGTGTACGGATGGGCTCATGCTGAGAGCATCTGTCTAGAAAGAAGGCTGTATTACGCAGTTGCCCGGCTGAGACCTAACTGCGTGCGCGCGTGGAAGGCGAAGTGTTACCATGGCTGATACTCGCGTGTGTTGATGTCTGAATCGATCGCCATGGCATACAATTTTAGAAAGACTATGCCCCATTTTTTTTTCAACGACTATGCGAGACCCAAAGCCTTTGAAATAGAGCGTTTTTTGAATGAAGAAGTTCGTCTACCTGGTAGAGACCTAGTTGGGATACACCTACCCATTGTAAGCAGCACAGGGAACGTAAGATGACCGATGAAGCTGCAAGTGAAAGAACTATCACTGTGGATGGGATTTAAATTTCGACACTCTGATGACTATATACCGATGTAACAGTATCTTCTTCAGGCTTGGGAGTGAGTGTCATTCAGATCTTTGAACTGCCTTTTGAGGTGCTAGAACCGATGGTTATAGAATAGCTGCGACCGTTTAAAACGGTACTCAGTCGTACTGCTGAACGCTGGGCGAGATTTAGCACCCACCCCGTGCTAAACAGCGTCCAACAGGTGCCGATGGTCCTTAACAAAATATCCTTTCATTTTTATTTATCGGAGGATGTCGAGAAATTCTGATTTACGGTGCCACCCGCTGACATGTTACGGTTGTGGTGAAGGACATATCCGCTCGGAGTGCATGCAAAGCCGCGTCATGCTACTTGCACGTGGAGAAGCGTCGCAGCAAGAAGTTCCCACGCAACTGCCGATGACGTACGTGTCGCTGGCTCGCCGGGATACGTGGCCGAGTTCGGAGCGTGACATGGACGTGTTGGTAAAAGAGCGGATCGAGTTAGGAGAGCCGGAAGGTGACATGGAGGATGCACCTACAATCACCTCACGGTAGATGATGGAGGGATCTTGAAACGTCCCCTCCGAAAAATTATCATTGACTGTGCTAGTGAACTTCTACGTTATTTGATACAAAGACAGCTGAGTAAAACTGAACGTACACAAACAGTTCTCTCTTTACTTATTCTGATCATCAGTAAACTGACACACAATATTTTTTTTAGCGGAACGCAATCTGACTTTCAATAATCCCTATAAAGGTATGGCCCTCCTTTCATGAATCACTTACCTCACAAAGATCTTCTTTACGCGAACTACTGCAATACAGCGAGCGCCAATACTGCCAGCTAAATAAAACATTCTAACTACTGCAGGCACTAACTACTGATAGGAATAGTTAGCAAATGAAAGATTTTTTTTATAGCAACCTCTCAAAACTCTGGCATCTCTCTCTCCACAACCACCACTGCTGGCAGCTCACCTCCAAATGTCGAACGCTAAGCGCTGTTCACATCCGACTGCCCAACACTACACAAGCGAATAATCCAACAATGAGTCCAACCAGCCACAGACAGCACACACCACAGTCAGTGATTTTCATACTGAGCGCTACGTCGCGTTACCAACATTAAAACCTAAACAGCCTACTTACGACCTCACTAGGAGCACGCGCCGTAGAAGTGGAGGTCGAGACTGTGGCGGCAGCAAAGGACCAACGAGCGCTCGATAAAGAACGTGAGGCGTCGCCTATGGTGGCAGAGGACAGGGCGCGCAAAGCTCCGAATCGTCGCAAAAAGAGTCGCCATAGCTTGGGTGACACGACCTCTCCTAGGGGACGTGGCAGTTATCCGACCTGAAGAGACGTCAGATATGGAACACGTGCCTTTATAGGACTCTGGAAGGATTCCTCCAGATGGTGACAGGATGTCCAGCGTTTCAGATGGTCCCTCTTCATTGATATCGACTGACCCAGTACGCCGAGCGGGGTAGCCGTGCGGTCTTAGGCGCCTTTTCACGATTCACGTGGCTTCCCCCGTCTGAGGTTCCTGTCATCTCTCGGGCATGGGTGTGTGTGTTATCCTGGACATAAGTTAGTTTAAGTTAGATTAAGTAGTACGTAAGTCTGCAGACCGATGATCTCAGCAGTCGAGTGCCATAGTCGTTACCACAAATTTCCAAACTGAGCCAGTGCTGCCGACGGAGGAGTCAGCAACAGAGTTCCGGCAACGACATCGAAATGCAGCAGAGGTTGTTTCTGGGATTGATGACCAATGTCGAAGGGGTACCGGAATTGGCACCCCCACTAGATGAGGACTCGCTTACAGGACGCACACCACAGAACGAAAACAACGGAGGAAAGCCCGTTGGCGCACAACCCTCTGACCACAAATAGTGGACTACAGCGTTTGGAGTTTATAGTGACATGGCGCGAGCATGACGACGATAAAGGACCAATCATGTAAGGTGGGAACAGTGAACATTAACACCGCATGACCGCTTGCAAAAATACAGCTTTTCCGTGACATGATTTAGGGCACAGATGTGGATATTCTGCTGGTGCAGGAAACCTGCCTTTCCCGACGTGCGAGGACTCCAGACGTAGGACGTGGCACGGCCATATTAGTCCGGAAAGAGATTCCGGTGTGTGACCTCGGTCCGCAATATGGCGATGAGCCTGAACGGCATTCGAATTGTCAACATCTATGCACTTCCGGATTTGACAATCGACGGTCACGTGAGCAGTTCTGCTCGGAGAACATTGCGCCCCTATTAAACGGCAGATATGATCACATCTTGGTAGGTGGGGACTTTAATTAAGTTCTCACACCGGATTTTTGTTCCTGGTATGCGCTGCATTCTATCTGTCGAGATATGTCACTAATGGATGCGGGGGTAAAGATCCGTGGGTAGCTTGATGGCTACACGTATTTTACTAGCCACTCGGCGAGCAGACTGGATCGGATTTATGTTTCTGACGAATGACGAGATCATGTGTTGGCTGCTATGCGTTGGCCCACAGCTTTTACGGATCACTTTGCGTATTTATGCACGTTAACCCTTCCACGGCAGCAGATATGGGGGAGCCGTAGTTCGTGGAAACTTAATTCGTCCTTATTAGTGGGTGCAGAATGTCGTCAGCGGATCGAAGAAGCATGGCAGACATGCATTCACCGTCTCCCGATGCACCGTACAGTTCTTTCATTGTGGCTGCAATAACGGCGATACGAAGAGGTATAACTTACGGCAAGGAAAAAGCGAGGTGGCTCTGAGATGCACATGAATATTACTACATGGTGTCCGTGGGGTGTCCTGCAGGGCCCTATCGCCCGAACCTCGAGCTGAAGTCCATCGCATTCGGGCGTGCACTTTATCGATCACGAGACGTTGATTGGAGAGACTTTTGATCCGTGCTCGGTGCTTGGATAACGTCGATGGAAAACGTATTTCCATGCCAAACTTTGTTCACAGTGCTCCTTGATAGTGATGACGGCCTTGTCTTCACAACAGGATATTGCTGCTGGATTTCTAGAGCATTATCGCCTCCGATTCACCGAGACACCGACGAACGATCGGATAGGAGAAGACGTTTTGCGATATATGCAAACGGGGGTGGATGTTACGGATGCAGAGACGTTGTTTGAATTCCTAACGGAAGATGACATACGGATCGCACTCACTAAAGGTGCGGAGCAGAAGTCCCCTGCGCCAGATGGGTTGACACTCGAACTTAATACTAAATTTGCAGATCTAATGGTGTCTCAATGGGTGTTATGTATAACGCGTTATTGCGTCCTGACATGGACGTCCCATCGCAAGTCATGGCGGGAATACTTGTACCCTTACCGAAATTGGCAGGGAGTGTCAGCGCCCGTGCATTTCGACCGCTCACGATGCTCAATACTGACTACAAGATCTTTGCGCGAATGTTGACGGCAAGGTTCAAGTCTGTAATATCGAAGACATTACCACCAGACCAGGCTTGTCTAGGGGTTGAGAGCAGCATCCATACCGTGACATCATTGGCCTGATGGAAGCATGTCACATACAAGCGGCCTTCGTATCAGTGGATTTTGATCAGTCTTTGGCAGGATCAGCCATGATTTCCTTGACTCAACCATGAGACGCACGGTGGCCGTTTTACCCATTTAGTAATATTACAATTAATTTAATACCTTCAGCTGCTGACGGGTGTTGATATATATCAGCGGGGACGGGTGAAAATGTGTTCCCCGACCGGGACTCGAACCCGAGATCTTCTGCTTCCATGGCAGAAGCTGTATCCATCGTACGCACCGAGGGCACAGAGGATAGTGCGACTGCAGGCACTATCTCGCGCATGCCTCCCGCGAGTTCCACATTCTCACCTTGTATGTCCACACACTACATTCGTAGTGTCTCACCGCAACACACTCATTACTCATGGAAGGCATTCTTACGAAGTCCCGTAAGAGTTCGGGGAATATGTGTGCATACGCACAGAAGAATGTCATGGCCGGTATTGCCAGAAGTATACACTTAATGGTGTCTGTTCTTCCGGACATTCTTAGAGACACTGCTTAGAGACACTGCTATAAGGTGATCGTATATCAGTCGTAATACGCTGTGTCAGGGAAATAGTGGCTCCTGGATTTTCGTTTATTAAGATTATTTGGTTTTTCATTGTACTCTATACGCCCCCTATATTCGTACCTATGATAGTTAAACAACGTATCAGCGTGTCCCAAGAGTAGTGGTAAATATTCACAGATAAGACAGAACGTTCGTTCATACCAAATAAGTCTATCGAATATTGGCTCCAAAATGCATACGTTAAAAGCTATGAGCATTTCTCCGTTCTTAGATACTGTGAAACAAATCTCTTCCATTGCGAGCTCCTTGCTTTCCGTATTCTGAGAGTTGGTAGTGTGGACCGAAACAAGAGAAAATGTCCACTGAACATGGCCTCTAAAACGCATACCTTAACGAGCACTTCATCTTCGCTACTGTGAAATACATCTCTTCTAATGAATAAGTGCTCATAGCTCTTAAGATATGCTTTTTAGAGGCTGTGCTTACTGCACTTTTTGTTTTGTTTCGAATGATCGTTCCTGTCATATCCCTAGATACTGACCATTCCTCCTAGGACACACTGCATACTTAAGAGTTGATGACATGAGGTTGTCGAGGTAAGGCTAGACGAGGCAAACAGGGTAGGATTACATGTGATATAACACGCACATAGCGAAAGCTGAGAAAAAAGCAATAAATCGAGATGTCCTTCCCCCCTCTTAGCGCAGGCAGTGTGACAGGAGGGGCATTCGACGGCAGCAGTGAAATACTAGTACTGCAATATGAGCTTATTAGTACCGCAGTAGAGACTCCTGTCGCGGATGGCTAGTGTTTCTACACAACGGCACCTTACTTCACATTCTCATCAGACTGTTTGTTTTCCATGGTAACGTAAAATATCCTCCATAAATCTTAATTCGTCAATAAATGTAGCCTGCTCGATACAGTGAACATTTACATTCCCTCCTCGTAGTTTTCTTTCGTGCCGAAAGTTTCGAAGAGTTGCTTACGGGATCATTGTTTATACCGAGTCACGTTTGTGGTTTCGGACTACCTCATATATTTGTGCCTCGAGTCATGAATATTTGATTGCGCGCCACGTGCTCCATGTAAGTCTTTGTCTCCGCTCAGAGAGGACAAGAATGCCCTAGATGATTGTTAGGATCCGCACGTTATAGAGTAGCGCGCGCTTCCACTGATTGTTCCCCAAACGGGCGCCATTGTCCGCTCTGCCGGGCCTGTTTCCCAGGAGCAGTCGCTACCTGGAAAGAAGCAGAATCTGTATGCCGCCGCGGGCGCTGTTGCTCTTCACGGAAGTCGTCGCACCGCGTAATACAGACATCGGATGAACGAAGCACACCTCGTGCTGGAGCCACGCTGCTGTTCGTGAGTGACGTTGTAGGCTCAGGCACACACCTGGGTTATTCCGTTCAGGTGACAGATAACGCAAGTATTCCCCCAAACACTAGGCCTACAACATGTCTGTCTGGAAGGAAATCTTGACTAAGGGGAGGGACCGCATTTTGAAATGGCTTGCAGCTGTTGTAACTAATCATAAGACTTCTCTGCAAAGAAAATGGTTCAAATGGCTCTGAGCACTATGGGACTTAACATCTGAGGTCATCGGTCCCCTAGAACTTAGAACTACTTAAATCTAACTAACCTAAAGACATCACACACATTCATGCCCGAGGCAGAATTCGAACCTGCGACCGAAGCGGTCGCGCAGTTCCAGGCTGAAGCGACTAGATCCGCTCGGCCACACCAGCCGGCTCTACAAAGAAACAAAGTCTTGTAGTGAGATTTGAACAGATCTACGTCTTTAGAAATTTTTTCAGAGCAAAGTAACTCTCGTTCCTTTGCCAGAGGCACAATATTAATACAGCATCTTTTTAGACCACCAACAAATATACAGGGAGAAAAGTATTTACACCGACAAACTCTGGGAGGTTGTAGGGGACAAAAAAAAATATTTCCCTAATGTCATTTTTCCTATGAGGAATATTTAAACCGGTAGAGGAAGATTTCTATGGTCGCAAATTAATGAACCAACATACACTTTTCCATTTCTTATGACCAAGGGACTACACAATAACACAACCCAATTTCAATTACAGTAGATTTTCAAAAATGCCTCCATTGACACGTAAACAAAGGTTACACCATCGGATCATGTTCTGTCTGACACAGGTAAAGACTCCAGTAGTATCCTGAATTGTTCCTGCTGCTGCTACTATCCGGACAACCAGATCCTCTTCTGATGCAACAGGAGTTGCGTAAACAGGGTTGCGCATCTATCCCCACACAAAAAAGTCCAGAGGGGACATATCTGGGGATCGAGCAGGCCATGGTACAGGACCACCTCTGCGAATCCACGTTTCTGGGAACCGTAGGTCCAGGAATCGACGCACACCACGACCGAAATGTGCCGGCGCCCCGTCATGTTGGAACCACAACGTTGTATGGAAGGGAGCGGGACGTCTTCCAGCAATTCTGGCAAAGCTCTATTGTAATATTGCCTGCCATTTAATGGTCTAAGTAACAGATACGGCCCAGTTTAACAGCCCCCAAAAACACCGACCCACACATTAACGAAGAACCGCACTGATCGAAGGATCCCGCTCCACATGCTGCAAGACAGCTTCATCAAATTGCAGCGCTCTTACCGTGCGACGGAGTCCCTGTCTAGGTAATCTGCAAAATGACCCGGTCTCACGCAAACGTTGGTACACAGCAGCAAAGTTCGTATGATGCGAGATACGACGATTAGGATATTGTTGTTGATAAACCCGCTGTGCAGCTCGTCCGTTGTGGTGCGCTACGTAGTACGCACCAAACATATCAGTGTACTCACTCCATCAGTAAACAGAGACAATGTACTACTACGCTGGTGGACAGCAGTTGCCTACAACTGAAGAGCGTAATACGCTCTCTAACAACTGAAGATCATAATACGGCCTCTAACAACTGGCGAGCGTAGTACTGCCTCCACCGGTTTAAATAATCCTCACAGGAAAAAATGACATTAGGGAAAAGTATTTTTCATGTCCCCTACAACCTCCCAGAGTTTGTCGGTTTAAATACTTTTCACCCTGCATTCTGGAGACGTGTCAGATGTACAGAGGATAGGCAAAATGATGTGAACAGCGGAAGAAACGGGATGGTTGTGTTTGACGGTCAACAACGCAGGTATGGCACGTGTTGTGACGGAATGTGCGTGTTCTGGACGAACTAGGTATCAGTGCATGTTGTTTACGAGTAGTGCAAATTTCGTATTTGCATCCAAAAGCCGAGAACGACGTGCAGTGAAAGACATAACAGAGTTCTATAGAGGGCAGATTGAGGAGACCTGATTAGCTGGAGCAACAGTAACCAAGACAGTCAACTTATTTAATGTCTCAAGAGCAACTGTTTTAACAGTCATGGCAGCCTCCACAAAATATGGAAGGACATCGTCATGTAGACGTAATAGTAGCGGCAATCAAAACTAAATGACAGAGATCGTCGTACGCTAACACGAATTGTATCAAAACAACACAACATTACGGCGGCTAAAGTGACTGCATAGCTCAATAGCCATATTCCAAACCCCGTATCTATCGACAATGTTCGCCAAGAACTCCATAAAGCGAATGTTCATGGACGAGCTGCTATATCGAAACCATTAGTGATGACAACCATTAGTGACGACAATCAACGCAGAGAAGTGTAAAACGTGGTGTCAGGAGCATAAATCTTGGACGGCTGGTCAGTGAAAACACGTCATAAGGTCCCACGAGTCAACGTTTTCGTTATTTCCAACATCTGGAGAAGGCGAAAAGAAGCCTACAGTTCTGATTGCTTGGCACCAACGGTTAAGCATAGAGGTGGAAGTGTGACGGTGCGGACCACAATATCATGCTATTCTTCTGGTCCCATCATTACTCTCAAAGGTCGTGTCACAGCCAACGATTATGTGAACATTTTAGGTGATCAGGTGCACCTCATGATTAAAATGTCGTTCCTCAACAAGGACGATAATGCACACATTCACACAGCCAGGACAGTACAATCGTGATATGAGGAGGATGCAACTGAGCTGCAGCGTCCTCCCTGACCATCACAGTCCACTTTGTGGGCGGTATTGGAGTGCAGACTCAGGAACAGATTTCCGCCTCTCTGAGGTTCTGGTCGAAGAGTAGCATTACATTCCACTGGAGACTATACAATCACTATATGGCAGTATTCCAAGAAGAATTGCAGCTGTATTATGTGCGAATAGTAGTCCAACCCCTTATTAATAAACCATTCTTAAGTAAGTACAGGCGTTCACATTATTTTTTCTATCCCCTGTATGTTGCCACACAAGACAGAGAAGGGAAAAATGGTAATGAAGAGACTTAAAGCTTGTGACGGTTGTTCGCCGTCTTATAAAAGAGGTTTGTGGAGCGTGGAGCTATGAGGGCTATATGCTCCAAACCTGGGAGCAAATACTGCCGTGCCACGCGGGATTAGCCGAGAGGTCTGAAGCGCTGCAGTCATGGACTGTGCGGCTGGTCCCGCGGAGGTTCGAGTCCTCCCTCGGGCATGGGTGTATGTGTTTGTCCTTAGGATAATTTAGGTTAAGTAGTGTTTAAGCTTAGGGATTGATGACCTTAGCTTTTAAGTCCCATACGGTTTCACACACATTTGAACAAATACTGCCATTTGGGCAGACTTTCTCATGAAGGTAGATGGAAGTACAAGCAGGTTGTATGGACCTTTGAAACAAAGAGGAGACTCCTGTATGTCGTGAATGTCCTCAAACATAATATCTTAATAAGCTGACGATGCTAGACAAAATCTGACGAAACAAGTGGAACCATTCACGAAAATTAATGATTCTTATTACTATAGCTGAACTGAACTGAGTAAATAATTTGGTAACTGAACACTAAAAAAAGTAGCTGAGTTCGCAAACGTACTCCTGCGCAGTGGTTTTCGACTCACAAGTAAGCCGATTCTATTATATGATACACTTTTTCCTAAATTAATTGAACTGTCGACCTCTCCAGAGATGGAACAACGCAACGTTGTAAAAAAAGAACTTATATAAAAACATCTGTGAAACAAATGATCCTAGCTTCTTTAGTGAGGAATCTTGTTCTGGACACTCTTCTCCAATCTTGCCTCCAGCGTAGGCGCATGCTTCGAGAGGAGATGCGGCATCTTTTCCTTGTTTGTGTCTTTTGTGACAATATATTTGTTAAATTTGAAAATGTTCTTGTTTAGAAAAGATTAACATATCTACTTTGTCCTAACCCGTATTTCCCTGTTTCAGCATCAATGAGACGACGCCATGTGGACATCTTGATAAGATGATGCAACAGATCGGCCGCCATTGTAGCAGCCTATATGCAGATTTGCATTATCAGTCATAGAACCTGCCTTCATTGTCTTTTCATGATTTACGAGGAACGATTACAATTTGTCGTACGCATTTTTATGTACGCTACCATTGACGATACATACCTTTGTTATCGATACAAGAATTACGATCTCCCTGTTAACGAACGACCACGAAAACCAACTACACCGATCACTTCATTTTCTTTAACACGATGTATCGTCTTCCTTTAGTAAACTCTTGCTCTTATCAATTTCGTTAGTGAACACTTTTAATAGTGAACTCTGTACTGGAAGCAATAATTTATTTTATAATTACTCTTACTGAAAGAAACTTTCCCCAATTATATCTGACAGAAAAGTGGAAAAGAAGTGGTGACGTCAAGTTACTGATCACTAGACTTTGCGCCAGTATGATACTTTAAATTTCAACAGTCTCTGCAGTGTTTCTTGGAGTGAGGGCGTGTGTCACTGTTCATGGTGATATGTCCGCTGGGTACGGATGTTGAGATTGGGAGCCCTCTCTTGCAAGCTATGTTTCGGCAACGGATTTTAGTTTCTCCCTTCTCTCATCATCATACAACATAAACATGATTCCACGCTTCACACATGAAGTACAGTCACCTACGCTCAACAGATACACTTAATCAGGTTACCTTCCATTCAGAAAGCTGTTGCACTCAGCGACTGTTATATTGACTTGTAAATTATAGATTGCAGCGGTCAGTCGTCCTTTTTAAATTTTATTGTGCAGATCTAGATTTCGGCTAGATGCTATCCATTCTAAATGCACTATTATTTTTACTCAATGAATGTATTGCCTATTGGTGCCGGCTTCATCTACAGTTCATTCAATGAACTGTGGATGAGGTCGGACCAACATGCATTATATGATTGAGCGAAAATAATAGCTAACTTCTAGCCGAAATCTAGATCTGCACAATAAAATTTAAAAAGGACGACTGATCGCTGCAATCTATAATTTACAGTATACCCGTAAGACAAAGCTCACACAGTCCCCGGTAGGAGGCCATCGCGCGGTGGTAAAGAAAATCCTTTTCTATTTCGAGTATGAGCGTCTCCGAGTCTCGCAACAAAGCACGCCATATGGTAATCAATCATCTGTGTTGCTGTAATTATAGCAGAAATAATTTCAAATTTTGATTTATTACTTTATTTGTCATGGCAAATGTAGGGAAATCAGGTCCTCTGTTTAATCTAACAAAAAAATTAAAATATTTAACGACATACGCGTTATAATAAATCGTACATGTAAAATGGAACTCAATACTTTGAAATACAAGGGGCTGGGCAAAAATATGGAAACACCGCCAGAAGTGCATGCTTGAAAATGAGTGTAGATGCGAACCAAGCCTCCAGATGGTGCTGTTGTGTTTGACCAAGAACGGCATCTGTGCAACTCGTTCAATATGTTGCGAGTGTCAGTCACGCTCAGAACGGTGTTCTATACAGTTGTGGGAGCATTCTGTCGGAGCTAAGAAATTCGAACTGGGCGGATAGTTGGTGATCGTATGATGGATGCTTCTGTAACCACTTCGCCTGAAGATGACAAGTAATAAACTTGCTGAAACGTTGCTGGAAAACAAGACATTGACTCGGCTGTCAACCCGAGAAGATTTTATCATCGAGATTCGCCGAGAAAGCCTGCATTCTCAAGGTAACTGATATGTTTGGTGTTACAAGAGGCAGCTTATCGAAGATTTATACCGAATATGGGGAAGGTGGGAAAGAAACTATCCACTAAGTCACAACGCGGACTAAGTGAGTGATGAGTGATCGTGACACGTTCATTGGAGCGGATTGTGATGAAAAATAAAGGACAACAGCTGCCAAAGTTACTGTAGGACTAAATAGTCGTATGCGAACCCTGTCAGCAGCAAAAAACGTGAAACGAGCTCTAAAAGCAGGGAACTTCAGGACTAGCAGGCAATCCAAAACCACACATCAGGGATGCAAATGCCCGCAACAGGGAAACGCCGCGCTGAAACCATAAAACCTTGAATACGGGGCAATGGAAGAGAGTCATTTGGTAGGATGAGTCTTGTTTCGCACTACTTACAACTTCTATCCGAGATTATCTCTGGCGTACGGCGTTTCAAACCTACGATGCCAAGAATGAAATACGGCGGTGTCTTTGTGAAGACTTGGGCGGCCATAACGTGGCATTACATCGGCCCCCTGATTACTCTGCAATGTCGCGCTACAGTTGTGTAATATATGGCCATTTTGTCTCACTGGGTCCGTCCCTTGGTACAATATTTATTCTCAAATGGTGATGCTAGATTTCAAGAGGTCAGGGAGCTTATTCAGACGGGGCTGGTTTTATGAGTACGAGGATGAACCGTCGCATCTTCCCTGAACCCCATAGTAAGCAGTTATAAGTATTATTAAATTTTTGGAACCTAATTTGGAGAGAAGGGTGCGTGATCATTATCCACCTCCATCATAGTTACCTGAGCTTTCCACTATTTTGTAGAAAGAATGGTACAAGATACCCTTAACAACCGTACATGAGCCTTATTTATCCATTCCTAGACGTTCGAAAGCTGTTTTGAATGCCAGTGCTTTTCCTAGACCATATTAGCGATGGTGATGTGCTTTTGACGTTTCCACATTTTTGCTGCCCCCTGTAGCTATAACATTTATTGTGGAAACGCTGGCTGGGGAGCGAGTAAAGGAGGGACGTTTTGCAATAGCAAGTGCTTAAACTCTTTCTGAAATGCAACAGGGCATTAAATTGTGGGAAGACTGCTGTGTTTCTTCTAGGAAAGGGAGATCAGAGAATGAGTTTGCTATTATTCTTGTACAGCCAGCTGCCCAGATGGTCGATGGTGGTAAAACACACGCTTGCGGGGCACGGGAGACTAGCTGTGACCTAGGACCGAATTCGTGTCGCGCTTGAACGGCGAGAGCTATGGACCTCGCCAGCCTGGATATGGTTTTTAGACGTTTCCCCACATCCAACAAGGTAAATACCGTGTTGGCACTCCCGTCCCGCCTTAGATATATACTAAGCGAACAGTCAGAAACGTTATCAACTGTACATGAGATCTATCCTAGATGCAGAACGATACCGTACACAGATTCCTTCGCGGGGAGAGTGATGGCGTCAGCAGGGGTGTACGACACTGGATGCCAGTAAAACCGGTATACAGGGTGAAAATTATTTAATCCGACAAACTCTGAGAGTTTGCACGGAACACCGAAAGAAATATTTTTTTCTAATGTCACAATTACATGAGAGATTTTGTTAATCCGATAAAGGACGAAATTGCTCTCAGCATTCGTGCAATTGCACATAATACGCAGAGGAACCAGAGGAAAATAAGAAACGTCCTTCATGAGCAACTTTTAATCTATTTCACTTACGCCTACAGCGTGTGCACAGGCACCACCTAAATGATTATCCACTCAGAGCACAGTTTTCGAAGTGGAACGTGGAACAGTATAAAAAGCTAAAATGCGTCATAAATACCCGTCCTTTGTGCTTTTTATAGACGAATCAACGTTAGGATGCGATCGAGTCTTCAGTTTACATAACTGGTATATTTTGAATGAGGTTAATCCAAATGCCACAACTACTCGCACTCATCAATTGCGGCTCTACGTGATTATGTGATGTTATTGGTGACTGTTTAACTGGGCCATATCTCCTGCCTTGGCCATTGAATGACAGGTATTATTGCAGTTTCCTGCCGGTGCATTGCCAGAGTTGATGGATAACGTGCCACTCGCCAAAAGACAGTGCACCCGGGTGGTTCCAGCGTGACGGAGCGCCGGCACATTTCAGTTGTCCTGTGCGTCGATTCTTGAATCGCCAGTTTCCAGAAAATAGGATTGACAGTGATGGTCCCGTACAACGGCCTACTAGATTCATCGATTTTACCCCTATGGACTCTTTTGTGTGACGAGAGATGTGCAGCCTTGTATACAAAGCACCTGTAGATTCAAAAGAGGATAGACACTCCTGCAGTCTTCGACCGTGTCATACGAAACACGCCCCAACCATGTAATCTCTCTTTAAAAATAGTTTTATGTTTAGGGGGATCGCATCTGAAGTAATCCATGTTTCTGAAATAAACCCCTTTCAGCTGTACATGAACTCTTTCGTTTACAGAAGTACAGCCCCAGTTCGTGATTTCAAGTCACATCTTCAGTTACAAGTTACTAAACACACAATCGACATCATGATAAAAGACTAGAAACTTACTCTAATATGTGAGCTTCATGACATCAATATATGAAATATACCTCAATAAGACATTAAGCCCAGTACAGGAAATAGGGGGACTCAGCATCCCCAAAATAAAATACTATTGACAGCAACGAGCAGGCCGTCGTATTTCAAACTGACCAGTTGAAAGCTGACATGTTAAAAGCTCGTTTACTTGCAATGAAAAGAGCAAAATAAGGAAACAAGGAAGGTAGAAAGCCCCAGCTAGTAACATTGAAAAACCATGGTTAAGAAAACTCCTTTCATACATGAAGCAGCGAATACTAACCCTTCAACCTGCTCATTTGTGCCACAGAGAGCACTACTGTCATCATAACACATATCGGCG
Organism: Schistocerca gregaria; assembly: GCF_023897955.1. NCBI lineage: Eukaryota > Metazoa > Arthropoda > Insecta > Orthoptera > Acrididae > Schistocerca > Schistocerca gregaria. The sequence goes on along the minus strand of NC_064925.1, from coordinate 175,339,538 downwards.
AAAGTTGCAAACATTTTCGCACGTATGGAGACATTCTTGAATCTCTTTAATAACTAATGTAATGTTATTACGTTAATGTTGCTGTCTCCTGGCAATAAAGAATTAAAACTCGTTTGTGCTTCTTTTTGTCCTCACAGTAAAATACATAGGAAAAACGTGTTTCTGCCGTCCCTTGCCACCACCCAGAGTTTTTCAAATGGTTGAAATGGCTCTGAGCACTATGCGACTTAACTTCTGAGGTCATCAGTCGCCTAGAACTGAGAACTACTTAAACCTAACTAACCTAAGGACATCACACACAACCATGCCCGAGGCAGGATTCGAACCTGCGACCGTAGCGGTCGCTCGGTTCCAGACTGTACCGCCTAGAACCGAACGGCCACTCCGGCCGGCCAGAGTTTGTCAGTTTAATTAATTTTCATCCAGAGAAATCTCTGTCTACTGGTTTAAAAAATCCTCATTGGAAAATATGACATTAGAGGGAAATATTTGTTTCGGTGTCCCATGCAGCCTCCCACAGTTTGTCGGTTTAAATAATTTTCACCCTGTATAGCAATGTCAACCCCACAGCGAAACAGGAAAAGGAGTTCGAAGATTAGTTACAGCTCGGGTGCTAGATGAGTTTAGACAGTAGATACGCTGACATTGCCAAAGCTTCGCCCTCCTTTCTCTGATTCCTTACTTCAGCGAGTGTTTGACTCTGTTACACTTCTAATATAATTTCTGGAGTACCCATTGCTCCTCAGCGTTTCGCGTTTGAGGTGCTGCGGCTCACATAATCGTCCTGCTCGCTTTACGAGCATATCAATCATGCCTCTTTTCTTGCTCGGATGGTGGTTTGATAGTCTGTGCAGGTATCGGTCCGTGTGTGTCGGTTTTCGATACTCGCTGTGTCCAAGGTTTCGCCATCCCTTGTAACCAGCACATCTAGAAATGGTAGTTTTTTTGTTATTTTCCACTTCCATGGTAAGTTTCATGTTGGGATGGAGGTTGGTTATGAAGTCACCGAGCTGTTCTTCACCATGGCTCCCCACAACGAAAGGATCATCGACGTACCTGTACCACACGTTAGGTTTGCAAGTCTCCAAGTCCACTTAGACCGGCGAAGACGAAAAGGGTCCCAATTGCAGTGTCGGGAATATACAGTATATCATGCACAAGCTGAAAACTTTATGTCGGAATGACAGGACGATCAATCAGCACCAGAGTCAAAGAACATAAGCGATATTGAAGGTTTTGGCAGGTGGAGAAATCGGCCGTAGCAGAGCATGCACTGAGTGAGGCCGACCGCGTAATAAAGTTTGCCGACACGGAAGTTCTGGCTGTAGAGAAGCACTATCATATGCACTTGTTCAGAGAAGCTGTAGAAATACAAAAACACACGAATAGCTTCAACAAGAAAGAGGAAAGCCTTAAAAAAGGTAAGCGGATCCTGGCTTCCCGTACTGGAGCAAACGACCGCCGCAGGTAGCAAGAGGAGAACCGCACCCGAAATGACCGCGGAGAAGCCATCGGACGTTGGCGCGCCAGGTACATATATTCTGCGACCGCGAGCTCGGCTCCAATTCACCACCGGCATTTGAGGGTGGAACTTTGACAATGCCAGCCAGTCGTGCTGGCGAAAAGTCAGTAAAAACATTAGATGAACGTCGTCTGAAGAACCCGAGAAAGAAGCCAATAAGCCGTTTGTCAACAAGTGGCCACGAAAGCCTTAACAATTTTGTAGTAGATACGTTCTTTATTGTCTCGAGCGAAGTAGCGCTGCAAAAGTTCCAGAGGATCACACAGTACCCGACGCCAGCCGTGACACCCTCTGCCATATGGCGTCATTTGCATGCGGTATACAAGTGAATGGGTCAGCACATCGTTCTTCCGGCTGTTAGCTTTGCAGACTTCCAAGCCCCTATTTTTCGTTTCAGCAGCTTCACAATCGGCTTCTTCAGAGTGAGCGCACCGCGTTCATGCTCTCACCAATGCAAACTCCCTGCCAGTAGCAGGCACTTAAGCAAGACACCCCGCATAACAGGCAGACCTGCTCGAAGCTCAGCTGCAGAGGTGGACTCAATGTGCCAGAATTTTCTTTTTACCTATTACTTTATTGCGTCTCTGCCGAGGGAAAGAACAGAAGCAGATTATAACAGGGTTATCAACGTTTGTCCATAGTGCAAACATATCATTCTGTCGTTTTTAGAGAAGAAGTCTGCGGTGAGACCGGTTATGAAATTGATAGAGACATGAACTTTGTAGAAGATGCCGTCCTAGTGTCACTTTCCCCTTACCTGTTCCAGTCACAAATTGTACACGCGAAAGTCGACTGTTCTCCCGTCTGAGTTCGAAACTCTTGTTTTAGTTTCATGACCTTTTTGCGAGATATAAGGGGGTGGGAGTCTTTGCTTGATTCTTTTAGGACAGCATTCTCTCGCAATTTCGTGAGTAAAACACAACGTCATACAAAACATCTGTCTAGTAGCGGCCGCTGCTGGGATTGGCTAAGCATCTCAAAGACGCTCTCGTGTATACTGAATGAAAATGGTTCAAATGGCTCTGAGCACTATGGGACTTAACTGCTGAGGTCATCAGTCCCCTATAACCTAGAATTACTTAAACCTAACTAACCTAAGGACATCACACACATCCACGCCCGAGGCAGGATTCGAACCTGCGACCGCAGCGATCGCGCGGTTCTGGACTGTAGCGCCTAGACGTCGATCTGTTGTAGAATTTTAGAACATGTTTTTTGTTCGCGTATCATGTCATTTTTGGAAACCCAGAATCTACTCTGTAGGAATCAACATGGATTCCGGAAACAGCGGTCGTGTGAGACCCAACTCGCTTTATTCGTTCACGAGACCCAGAAAATATTAGATACAGGCTCCCAGGTAGATGCTATTTTCCTTGACTTCCGGAAGGCATTCTATACAGTTCCGCACTGTCGCCTGATAAACAAAGTAAGAGCCTACGGAATATCAGACCAGCTGTGTGGTAGGATTGAAGAGTTTTTAGCAGACAACACAGCATGTTGTTATCAATGGAGAGACGTCTGCAGACGTTAAAGTAACCTCTGGCGTGCTACGGGGGAGTGTTATGGGACCATTGCTTTTCAGATTAGGGGTTGACAGAGTAGATAGAGAAGATCCAAAGAAGAGCGGCGCGTTTCGTCACAGGGTTATTTTGTAACCGTGATAGCGTTACGGAGATGTTTAGCAAACTCAAGTGGCAGACTCTGCAAGAGAGGCGCTCTGCATCGCGGTGTAGCTTGCTCGCCAGGTTTCGAGAGGGTGTGTTTCTGGATGAGGTATCGAATATATTGCTTCCCTCTACTTATACCTCCCGAGGAGATCACGAATGTAAAATTAGAGAGATTCGAGCGCGCACGGAGGCGTTCAGACAGTCGTTCTTCCCGTGAACCATATGTGACTGGAACAGAAAAGAGAGGTAATGACAGTGGCACCGAAAGTGCCCTCCGCCGCACACCGTTGTGTGGCTTGCGGAGTATAAATGTAGATGTAGCTGTAGAACCGCTCGGTACCTCTGGCCGGCTTACTAAACGAAACTGTGACGAAACGCGCTGCTGTTCTTTGGCGCAGCCCTTGGTTTCTCTAACAATGCTATCTGATAAGGTTCCATACTGACGTGCAACACTGAAGAATCGGATAAATATTCTGTAATTTTCCTCATATGTAAATCGATTACGCTTCCTCAGAATTCTCCCAATAAATCTATCTGCCATCTGCATTTTCTCCTGTTATTTTCATGTGGTCGTTCCACTTTAAACAGATACCTTCACGTAGACCCAAATAATTAGCAGATGTGACTGTTTCCAGTGATTTTTCGGGAAAAGTGTAACCAGACAATAACGGGCATTACCATCTAGTAGGCAATTAATTGTGAAAAGAAGAGTAATCATGTAGGTGAATACGTTACATTTGTTAATGTTGAATATCAACTGCCAAAACTGCATCAATCCTCGATCCTCTGTAGGTGTTCCTGCAATTCGCTAGAATTTTCCAACACTGCGACATCTCTTCACACGGTGGTCAGAAACAATCTGAAACGCTTATAAGGTTGTTGCAAGGTTCGTTGTGCTGTGGAATAATTTTTAACAAAACAGTTCGAAACGTTGCACCGTTTACAAATTAATTAGCACTGAATACAGGCAACCAGGAGAAGGAGGGAGGAGATAAGTGTTTAACATCTTATCGACTCGAGGTCATTAGAGACGGAGCACATGCTCGGGTTAGGGAAGGATGGAAACCGACCATGCCCTTTCTAACGAATCATCCCGGCATTTACCTTAAGCGATTTAGGGAAATCACGGAAAACCTGAATCAGGATGGCCGGACGCGTGTTTGAACCGTCGTTCTCCTGAATACGAGTCCAGTTTGCCAACTACTCCACTATCCCACTCGGTGACGTAATCAGGTCGTGGCCCGCCCCAGACGGTATCGCCAAACGTGTTGTTCACTTGCTTTCCTACAACCGAAGAAGAGAGCGATGGGAGAATTGGACACGAGATAGTAGTAATGACAGAACCCGAGCCAAAGGCTGAGCAGTCTCCTGCCCTGTTGCAACTCTATGAGAACAACTGACACTAATTGTTTGTGGTGTACCGCTTGCATTTTCGCACCCAGTGGCCTGATTGGCTAAGATCAATACTAACTGACTTGAAACGTCCCCTTTGAACAATTGTACAGGGCTGTGCTTAAACTGACACACAATATTTTTAGCGCAACGCAATCTGACTCTCAAAAATCCCTACAAAAGAATGGCCCTGACTAACATTAACCTATACATTACACAAATCTTTTATCTCACAAAAATCTTCGTTACTCGAACTACTGCAATACAGCGAGCGCCACTACTGCCAGCTAAATAAAAGATTCAAACTACTGAAGGCACTAACTACTGATAGGCATAGTTAGCAAATGAAAGATTTTAATAGAGAATAAACAATGTATTTACCTTAATAGTCATAATATATGTATCAGTTCGTGACACCAATTCTTACAAATTTCAAAACTCCGCCATCTCTCTCCCCACGTCCACCACTGCTGGCGGCTCACCTCCAACTGCGCAACGCTACGCGCTGTTAGCATCCAGCTGACGCTGCCCAACACTACAATGGCAGACAACAATGCAAACCATCCACAGACTGCACACGGCACAGTCAGTGATTTTTATACAGAGCGCTACGTGGCGGCGGCGTTACCAATAAAAAAACCTAAACAGCCTACTTACAGACTTGGAGATGGCGCAATGTATAGAATTTTTTCGTAATAGTTCTCACCGCAATTTACCCTGCAAAACCGTTACAAATTTTTAGACGCTTTCTGACCACCCTGTATGAAACAGCACCATCCGCGAACAGGCTCCTGGAACTTTCGACATTACCCAACTATACCTATTATGATCAGCAGTGGTTCTGTAGCTCTCATTTGAAGTACGCCCGAAGCTACTTTTACATCTGGTGATATCTATGATGAAACTACAATCGTTCGGCATAACTGTGGAGTCTTTGGATGCTCTAGGAGACGGTGAAGTAGAACTACACCAGATGGAGTATTCTTTCGCTTACGTCAGAGTTCCGCAGCGATCGCAGGGTCGGCGTGGTTACAACGGATTTGGCAGTGTTAGTGGTAGTGATGGCCGGATGCCCTTCCTGCCTCCACCATGTACCCCCCCAGGACGGAATCAATATACCCCAACTGTCTGCGTCTAGTGTTCAAATGGTTCAAATGGCTCTGAGCACTATGTGACTTAACATCTGAGGTCATCGGTCCCCTAGAACTTAGAACTACTTAAACCTAACTAACCTAAGGACATCACAAACATTCATGCCCGAGGCAGGATTCGAACCTGCGACCGCGCGCTTCCAGACTGAAGCGCCTAGAACCGCTTGGCCACTCCGACCGGCCGTCTAGTGTAAATAGTGAAAGAGTGCGGACGTGTTTCAAATGTCTGCGACGCGTGTAACTGAGGCGGAACGTGGGGACCAGCCCAGTATTCACGTAGCGAGATGTGGAAAACCACACAAAACCACATCCAGGCTGGCCAGCACACTGGCCCTCGTCGTTACTCCACCTGGCCGATTCGATCCGTGGCCGGCGCGCCTACCCGAGTCCAGGAAGCAGCGCGTTAGCGCGCTCGGCTATCCTGGCGGGCACCAGATGGAATATCAGTTCAGTTTATTATAACAATGATAAAAAATTTACTTTATACAATCCATTGCCACAGAAGCGTGCTGAATATTTACCACTGTCTCTGAAATTTAAAGAATCACTTGAGGCAAACTTTTACTATATTCTTCTCTTGAAGCACAAACTTCAGAATGACAGTTCAGTCTAAGACATGAGTAACAGATGTGTCCTAACTGGACGATATTGTTGTTAGCCTGCCCTGAGCTCACAAATTGATGTCAGCCTTCCTCTGCTTTGCTCGTATATTGGCCTCCGTGTGGTGGCGTTGCGGGATTCAGAGAGAGGGTGCAGCTTCATCAGCGCCTCCCATTTGTCTTTGCAGTATGCAGCGTGACATCGCTAACTAATGTGGTGTCGATGCGAGGTGCCGATTAAGTTACTTCACCTCGAACTTTGTACAATGCCAAAAGAATGATATCCCTTGTTCTATTTTCGTAGGTCTTTCCAGTCCATCCAAATGCGTGATCAATACTCCATTGGTGATAAGCGTCCGCTCCTGTGATGTGATGATATGCATCCCTATTGTAAAGATTTTCCACTTACAGGGTCAAATTTGGACAAGACGCTATCATAGTGGATACGTGCTATTCAACAATACCGATTTGCACTTTGATGTAGTATTATTCCTGCTCACATAATCGACCTGTTTACGTTATTTTGTTCATTTCTTACTATTTTTACATCCTGTTGTCATCATAACGAGTACTTTACCCCGCACCTGAAGGGTTACGTTACATGACCTTCTCGAGCCGTACAAAACGTATACCGTCGGAAAACAAGCCTCTAACAGCACCAGGGTCATGCTGTTCAGTCATTAGGGGTTAGTTGTCCAAATGTAAAACGAAACTTGAGATCACCTCTCTTTGAAGAGCCTGGAACAGCAACGGAAGTGGAGGTTGTAGTGCCCAGGGACATATACCACAATCGATGCGATAGTGGAGAAAGTGAAAATCAGTAATGGATTCTTCAGTATTTACTTACGCTGGTATTTCGATTTTTTTCTCATTCTTGTGGACCAGACCTCGAGGTATGCTGAGCTCCCAACACTCAACAAATGCACTTTTGGTTGGAGGGACACATGAGAAAATATCGTGTACACTGTTCGTCTTAAGAGGTTAACGACACCAGCGACCTGGGAAAGCGTAGCTCGTACGTCTGCGCAGCTGTTTAACAGGATCCAGATGTCATTTAGCTGCTTCTCGCGTACGTGTTGCCACGCTTAACCGCTGGTCGCTTTTAGAATTTCCTGGTGTGTTCATTGCACGTCCCGTGTCGCTGTAGCATGTAACTAACAACGATTTATTCCCTTGGGCCTTCAGCTTGGTGGACGTCTTGTAAAATAAAAGACGGCAACTTTCCAGAATGCCGCTATAATTGTTAATTGCAATTACATCAGCAATACGCCTATTTCGGCACTATCGCCATTATCAGGCTGCCGCTGCCTTATAATCTTGCATAGGTCGTTCACAATTACAGCCAAGTTTTTAAATACTTGTCTTAATCCCTATTAATTGCTCATGTTCGCATATGGAAACAGGTTCTCTTATCGCTTGCATATACTGTTGTATATACAGCTGAATTAGCTGTCAATCTTAGCTGTCAAAACCGCAACGCTATATACACTGAAGAGCCAAAGAAACTGGTATACCCTCCTAATATCGTGTAGGGACACCATGAGCACACAACGTACCGCAACACGACGTCGCATGGACTCGGTTAATACCTGAAGTAGTGCTGGAGGGAATTGACTCCATGACTGCTGCAGGGCTGTTCACAAATCCGTAAGAGTACGAGGCGGTGGAGATCTCTTCTGAAGAGCACGTTGCTAGGCATTTCAGATACGGTCAATAATGCTCATGTCTGAGGAGTTTGGTGGCTAGCGGAAGTGTTTAAACTCAGAAGAATGTTCCAGGAGCCACCCTGTAGCAATTTTGGACGTGTGGGGTGTCACATTGTCCTGCTGGAATTGCCCAAGTCCGTCGGAATTCACAATGGACGTGCTGTCAGAATTATATCTAGACGACTCAGGGGTCCCATATCACTCCACCTGCACCCGCCCCACACCGTTATAGAACTTCCAACAGCTTGAACAGTCCCCTGCTGATATTAAGGGGCCATGGATTCATGAGGTTGTCTCCATACCCGTACACGTCCATCTGCTCGATGCAATTTGAAACGAGACCCGTCCGAGGTAACATGTTTTCAGTCATAAACAGTCCAGTGTCAGTGCTAACGGGTCCAGCCGAGGCGTAAAGATTTTTGTCGTGCAGTCATCAAGGTTACTCGAGCGGGCTTTCGGCTCCGAATATCCCTATCGATGATGTTTCGTCGAATGATTCGCATCCTGGCACTTGTTGATGGCCCAACATTGAAATCTGAAGCAATTTGCAGAGCGGTTGCACTTTCGTCACGTTGAACAATTCTCTTCAGTCGTCCTTCTACATCTACATCTACATCTACATCTACATCCATACTCCGCAAGCCACCTGACGGTGTGTGGCGGAGGGTACCCTGAGTACCTCTATCGGTTCTCCCTTCTATTCCAGTCACGTATTGTACGTGGAAAGAAGGATTGTCGGTATGCTTCTGTGTGGGCTCTAATCTCTCTGATTTTATCCTCATGGTCTCTTCGCGAGATATACGTAGGAGGGAGCAATATACTGCTTGACTCTTCGGTGAAGGTATGTTCTCGAAACTTTAACAAAAGCCCGTACCGAGCTACTGAGCGTCTCTCCTGCAGAGTCTTCCACTGGAGTTTATCTATCATCTCCGTAACGCTTTCGCAATTACTAAATGATCCTGTAACGAAGCGCGCTGCTCTCCGTTGGATCTTCTCTATCTCTTCTATCAACCCTACCTGGTGCGGATCCCACACTGCTGAGCAGTATTCAAGCATTGGGCGAACAAGCGTACTGTAACCTACTTCCTTTGTTGTCGGATTGCATTTCCTTAGGATTATTCCAATGAATCTCAGTCTGGCATCTGCTTTACCGACGATCAACTCTATATGATCATTCCATTTTAAATCACTCCTAATGCGTACTCCCAGATAATTTATGGAATTAACTGCTTCCAGTTGCTGACCTGCTATTTTGTAGCTAAATGATAAGGGACCTATCTTTCTATGTATTCGCATCACATTACACTTGTCTACATTGAGATTCAATTGCCATTCCGTGCACCATGCGTCATTTCGCTGCAGATCCTCCTGCATTTCAGTACAATTTTCCATTGTTGCAACCTCTCGATACACCACAGCATCATCTGCAAAAAGCCTCAGTGAACTTCCGATGTCATCCACCAGGTCATTTATGTATATTGTGAATAGCAACGGTCCTATGACACTCCCCTGCGGCACACCTGAAATCACTCTTACTTCGGAAGACTTCTCTCCATTGAGAATGACATGCTGCGTTCTGTTATCTAGGAACTCCTCAATCCAATCACACAATTGATCTGATAGTCCGTATGCTCTTACTTTGTTCATTAAACGACTCTGGGGAACTGTGTCAAACGCCTTGCAGAAGTCAAGAAACACGGCATCTACCTGTGAACCCGTGTCTAAGGCCCTCTGAGTCTCGTGGACGAATAGCGCGAGCTATTATTCTTGAAGTATCTTTTTCCGTTCGCAGCAATGTCGGAGATTTGATGTTTTACCCGATTCCTGGCATTCACGGTACACTCGTGAAATGGTCATACGGGAAACTTTCCATTCCATCGCCACCTCGGGGATGGTGTGTCCCATTGCTCGTGCGCCGACTACAACACCACGTTCATACTCATTTAAATCTTGATAAGCTGTTATTGTAGCTGCAGTAACCGATCTAACAACTGCGCGAGACACTTGTCGTTTTATGTACGCGTTGCCGACCACATCGCTGTATTCTGCCTATTTACATATCTTTGTATTTGACGAATGCCTATACCAATTTCTTTGGCGTTTCAAGTGTATATAATCATAGCAGAAGTTTGTCTGTAAAATATGTGTTCTGTTCTGACAATCCGCCACTTTTGTAGCGAAAATGTCTTAGCGTCGGACAACATGTGGAACTTACTTTTTTTAAGTTCGCTCGTGTTAAATGGTGGAGATCTACAATTATTTAGACGCTAATTAATTAATTAATAACGTAGGTTAGTAACATTGTTACTTTACAGTGAAATGAGTTACTTATAACAAATGGATGACAATCTAAGAGAGCTACTTTTATTTTGTTAATTGGGGGTAACCGAGACATTCGTGGCTACTATGAGTAGAATGCGACAGAGTGCGTGCAGCACCGCTTTGTAGCACTGTCTATATCTTATGGAACACTTAAATCCTGTCACTAATTCCATTATTTTTTAAACCTGCTGCTTAAGTGAAAAATAGTCTTCGTGAGTTTGCTTACAGGGATTTCCTTTATTCCTGAATGCTGTATCGGGGGCGAACGATATGTGATGAACAGGTATACATTCAGTTCAAAGTAAGCCGATTATAAAATTGCTGCACGCAAATAGTGCCTTCGTATTTTCTTCCTCTTGTGTCTCATTAACCTGCACTGAAGATTTCTTTCGCACTTACTCAACCGGTGCCACATAGGTCTGCAACTTCAACACCTTTTTGTTAAAACGGGATTTCTGTCTGAAAATTCTTTCTGCCGGAGAGTTAGTAAAAGAAGATTTGCATTAAGAAATGCAAAGTTTTGGTAAACACGTGGTAAGGACGAAGCAAGTCCATTAAATGATCTTTTGCTACATGCATGAGACAGCTTCGATTTTCTTTCAGCTTCATGTTCCGATATGAACTAGGCTACGTCTAAGATCATAAGTAGATGGAAATCTGTCCTCTATCTCCATAGGATTTTGAGGATGTTGGAATTTGGTTGGATGTAGAACAGTAGAACAGATGGTATGGTTTGTCCTTGTGCAGTCAGGTTCGTTCTGCGGAGTCCTTGTGTTTAAATAAAAATGGTTCAAATGACTCTGAGCTCTATTGCACAACATCTGAGGCCATCAGTCTCCTAGAACTTAGAACTACTTAAACCTAACTAACCTAAGTACAGTGCTGTCCTACCCGAGGCAGGATTCGTACCTGCGACCGTAGCAGTCGCGCAGTCCCGGACTGAAGTGCCTAGAACCGTTCGGCCACCACGGCTGGCTGTGTTTAAATAATAATAAATTAATTCCGTTGTATTTAAATATTCATCATAGTCAGATGTATATTGATTATCAGTCAATTGCATTTGGATATTCATCAACAGTCACATGTATTTTATCTCACTTAGTCAGATGTGCGTTAACATCTATGTTAATCAACTGATCTTACGTATTCATTCCGGTTAAATAACAGCAAATCCATTCCAGTCTATTACTTCCGCAATTGCAAGCAGAAAGTGCATATGGATATGTGAGTGTAAAAGAAAGGAACTATAAATTGTTAGCAAATATGAGGGTTGCCTGGAAAGTAATGCAACGCATTTTTTCTTCAACCATTCTTTATTGAACATAGTGAGAATTACACACACGAAAGAAGGGTGTTTTTTCAACACGCCCTATTTTTCCGTGCAATCTCCATCCCGGTCTACGGACTTTCTCCAGGGCGAAACAAGGGTGTGGATGCCCTGTCGGTACCAACCCTTGTCCTGGTGGCGGAGCCAGTGCTTCACTGTGTGAATTTCCTTTGCTGACTGACAGATGCAGCGCCAACTGTGGAGTCGTAATGACGTCAGCTGGGTGCAACATGTCAGTTGTGACAGCCGTGGATGGTCTCTCCGACCGCTGCAAACCGTGCAGCTCCGCAGAGTCGCCTTCTGATGACATCACCCTCCGTTTCCAGCGACTAACTGTACTTCTACCGACAGCGGTTGCTCCATAGACTAGCCGCAGTGGTAACACCGGTTTCTGTCAGATCACCGAAGTTAAGCGCTGTCGGGCTGGGCTAGCACTTGGATGGATGAACAAGCGGCCTGCCGAGAGCTGTTGGCAAGCGGGGTGCAATCAGCCCTTGTGAGGCAAACTGAGGAGCTACTTGATTAAGTAGTGGCTTTGGTCTCGTAAAGTGACATACGACCGGAAGAGCGGTGCGCTGACCGCATGCCCCTCCATATCCGCATCCAGTGACACTGATGATGACACGGTGGCCGGACGGTACCGTTGGGCCTTCCATGGCCTGTTCGGACGGAGTTTAGTTTTAGTTGTTCACTTCTTCTAGTATGGGAGAATCTGCGCCGCAGTACGGGCAATGAGAACCCGCACAAAGTTACGTAGAGCTCAATGAATCGATGAGAAATACCGACCACCAGAGCCAGGCCACCAGTGCTGACCAATATCCAACCACCAAACATCGGACGCAGAGCTGCAATAAGAAAGAGTGGAAGAGGATATCAAACCAATGCCATCTTCCAATTTACGCACAGACAATCGAATGAAGTCGAGGACACCTCTCTGGAAAATCATCCAACGATACGAATTTTTTGAAGAAAAAAAGCGGTTGGCAGCAACAGTGGCGTGGAAACATCCAGCTAAATGGAGTCCTTATTGCTCAAGTGAACAAAACAAGTTTCTGGTTTTGACCTTCCAAGAAGGCATTGCACAAGATTAAATACAATAACTGGAACGGACCGCTGTAAAAGGTTAATGACAAAGTGAAATCTTGCAACTGTGCCTTTCTGTGAGTGCGGTGGACTTCAAACTATATGTTATATTTTATAGTGTACAATTTATAGTTCCAAAGGACGAGGAATGAAAGACATCCGTAATGGCTCTGGATATGCCCCCCCAGTGGCCGAGTGATCTCCACTGTGCTATTTGATTGTATGGCGTGTAGTGTGCCAACGGCATTGCCGCAGTGGTAACTCCGGTTCCCCTCATATCACTAAAGCGCTATCGGGCTTGGCTAGCACCTGGATGGGTGGCCGTCTGGTCTGGCGAGCGCTGTTGGCAAGCAGGGCGCACTCCGCCCTTGTAAGGCAACTTGAGGAGCTATCTGTTTGAGAAATGGCGGCTCCGATCACGAAAACTGACATACACCTGGGAGAGCGGCGTGCTGATCTCAAGCCCATCCATATCCGCATCCAGTAGCACCTCTAGACTGCGGATGACACGGCGGTCAGTCGGTGCCGTTGGGTCTTCCGAGACCTGTTCCGATGGAGTTTAGTTTAGAGTGCATAGTGTAGCCTGTATCTTACCTCATTAACATACTTCCGGTTTTTTAAAATAATTATTTTAAATTCATGAGGCTTTCCGCTTTTCATTTCAGATGTGCTATCTGTTTGCAATGTGTAAAGTGTATTTTCCTATCTACTTGATATTGCTTTCCTCTAATATTACTTGTTTCATTGTGATTTGTGCCATTTATGTTATCATGGTCTATTATGATGTATATTTACTTTGTGATGAATTATTGTCTTTGACATGTCGAACGAATAAAGATCACTCGTATGAAATGGTTAAGATCCACAAAGATTTAAACACAAATTAATTAATTAATGGGGTAGGTCAGTAACATTGTTACTTTACAGTGAAATGGACAACTTGTAACAAATGAATGACGACCTAAGAGTGCCATAAGTATGGGAAACGTCATGTGTATTGTAAATGGCCGTAGCTGAATTGTGAACGGTCGTAAATATGTCTCGGCCGACTGCTGTTGCAGGATTGGGCTGTGCTTGATTTACCGGATGAAGCCACAGAGCTTCAAAACGACCGTTGCGAGTGGCGCGGCTCGGCGGTACCTTAGTATTCCCTCGACACGTGCTGGCCACGTGAGCTGTTAATAGAGAGCCCGACGCCCACACCTGGCCAAGCTGTGAGCACCTGCAGCAGACCGGTGACGCCGTTCCATATTGCCAAGTGTGTTCGAGGTGATGTCCGAAAAGTGACAAAATGTAAATTTTGCGCTCAAATGGTACCGCTAGGTGTCTCCACAGACATCCTTCTTGAATCAAAGTCGCGAGTGGCTGCGAGAGGTTTGGTTACTTACTGCATATTTGCGTTGTTTCTACTTCTACATCTATACTGTGCAAACCACTCTGAAGCGCATGGCAGAGGGTGCGTCGCACTGTACCAGTCATTAGGGTTTTTACCAGTTCCATTCACGTATAAACCGCGAAAAGAACGACTGTTTTAGTGCCTCATTTCGTGCTGCAATAAATGTAATGTTCCTCACGATCCATACAGGAGCAATACGTACGGTTTCTCTGTAGACTTTACATCTGTCATCAAGAGTCTTCCAGTTTCCTCAACATTTCTGTGACGGTTCGTGCTGCCCTTCTCAGTATACGTTCTCTGTTTTGTGCTGGTCACACAGGCATGAACAGTATTCTAGTGTGAGTCACATGAGTGATTTGTGAGTAATCTCCTTTAGAGGCTGACTTTATTTCCCTAGTATTCTATCAGTACACCGAAGTCAACCACCTGCTTTACCCACGACTGAGCTTATGTGGTCATTCCATTTCATATCCTTTTCTATGAGTTGACCAATTCTAACTCGTTGATACTGCAGGTATAGGATACTACATTTCTTCGTTTTCATGATTTCACGGTTTTGCGAGGTCTGAGCTGAAAGCGCAGTGTATCTGCAAAACTTTTAGTTTTAAACTTAGGGAAACCACCACAAAAAGGGACCAAATGCTGATACAAGCTTTTTTGAGATAACGCTTTAGTGGTGGTGGTTAGTGTTTAACGTCCCGTCGACAACGAGGTCATTAGAGACGGAGCGCAAACTCGAGTTAGGGAAGGATTGGGAAGGAAATCGGCCGTGCCCTTTCAAAGGAACCATCCCGCCATTTGCGTGAAACGATTTAGGGAAATCACGGAAAACCGAAATCAGGAGACGGGATTGAACCGTCGTCCTCCCGAATGCGAGTCCAGTGTGCTAACCACTGCGCCACCTCGCTCGGTGATAACGCTTTAGGTCATATACTGACCTGTGACTGGTAGAAGCGTTTCGAAAATGGACTGACATCGACTGATAATGAAAGCTATTCCGGTCGGCTTTCAACTGGTATCACGTCAGAGAATATTCAGAAAGTGGAGTGTCGGATATTCCTGATCGTACACTAACCATCCGAGACCTCTCTGCAACCCACAAATCATTTGTGATACATGTGAACGTATTCTGTCAGCAGAAATGAACATGAGGATTGCGGTGCAGATTGTGACAGACGTCTTCTACTCGATCAGAAGGAACATGCGTGGAATTCTACAGAGAACTTAGACAACTGCTTTAAGACGCTGCAAACTTTTTTTTTTCCTAGGATGCCACGGGTGATGAAAGTTGGTTTTGTGACTGACCCTGAAACTGAGCAGCAGTCGTTACAGCTGAGGAGTTCTTGACCTCGTCCAAATCAATTAGACAAATCAAAATTAATATTAAGTGCATATTTTACGCTATTGTTCATTAACATTCGTTCCTCCTGGTCATACGTTCACTAAGTAGTTGTGCAGAAATCTAACACCTTTAACCCTCCGTTACTAGCGCGAAAATTTGGTGTCATCCACAAAGCAGGCGGTCTATTTGTACACTTTGAATGGTCTTTATGACTGGTTTTATGATTTTTTATTAAAACTAAATACAATACATTTAATATTTGTTCACAGTATAATATATTCTAACGTTTGAAACAGTTTGACCATTCGAAGAACAATATCTTCAGCTGAATTACTGACATTTCATGGTCCCTCTTGTTGCTTACCGACGTACGGCTCTAAATTCAAAGTGTAAGCTGTTTTTACATCATTCAAAGCAAACACTTGTAACCTATACTTTGCTGGTTTGCTAGGAATATATTGCCTGAACGGGCAGTTTCCTCTAAATGCCAAAAGCTGTTCGTCCACAGTAATTTATTCACTAGGTGAAAATATTTTTGCAATTGTTCGTGAATAGTTCATGTACCTCTCTGATGCGTAAGGTAGCAGCCAACTTGTCAGTCTCTCTGCCTGCACCTCTATCACGGATATTATCAAACCTCCGACATCTCAACAGAAACCCGAATCGGTTTTCATTTATGCATAAATAACATGATTCAAGTCCGTTTCCCTTTGAGTTATCCCACAATTTCGATTTACCCTTCCTAGAACATCTCAAAGATCCACATAGATATGACAAAACAATGAAAGCCCTGATCCCTATCGCATCTCTTTCTTTAGCGTCCCTTTCCCTAGAGAAGTTACCACGAACTTAACTGATGTATATATTAGTGCATGTTGCGATAATGCTTATTATGTTTTCATCCAAGAACAAATTCAGAATTTCTATTTGTCTTTTTTTATACGAAAATGTGTAATAAAATTACAAGATTTGCTTCTAACACTGGTAGGATATTTATTTTTTCTCCATTTAGTTACTTCAAGTTCTCGTAAAAAAATGCATCGTCTTGAGTTACTTCTTCCTATGATTCATATTCATCATTTTCTGACACTTCTTGTTCTGTTCCTGAATCATGACCGCTTTCATGAACAGAATCCTCAGTCTCTTGAGTCAGCGCTATCACTGTGAGCGTCTTCATCACTCAGCTCATTGAAACAATCCAGCCATACATTAGGGCCTCTACTAAACTCTGTCCGAAGTTTATTGCTTTTGACATTTCTTCCAAAATTTAAAAATAAAGAGAATACTAGGTAACACGGAAGGTAATTGCAATCAGTTTCAGTACGTCTAAATTTACGCACACGAAGGATCGATTGAATCTAGGAAAGCAATAAAATAATACGGACTTACTTTGTTTCAGATTGTGGCAGCAGAGCTCGCGCGGATGACTAGGTCCTCCAAGTTATAACAATGCTTCATAAACAATGTATCTTCCGTAACTTAAAGGAAACAATTATTGGAGCTAACAGCCAGAGAGTGAACAGAAAAGTATTGAAAATGGAGCGCACTCAATCCAGTCCTGTCAGACAAAATTGAGTGTCATCCGCGCGAGCAACGGAGGGTTAAGGGGGAACATGCGGAGAAATTGCGTACAGAAGTTGCATGTAAACGACTGGATATTTCTCCAAAACACAGTACTGCAGCGCAAATTTGACGAGGTGTCTCTGAATTCAGTAAACTATATTAGATGCCGTGGGAATTTGAAGGTTTATTTAAAGAAATCTATTGTGTTTTTGCGAAGGCTGTCAGCGGAAGCAGCTGGGAACCTAGCTGTAGGTGATGTGTGACTGTTAGTAGTGTACGTTAATCAGTCCAATGATCGAATGTCGGAATCTTTAGGAGTGCAGTTAGATAGCTACACAGCATTAATCGTTAAGTTTGGAGCGCTGGTAAGATTAATGCTGTGTCGTAGATGAAGGCGAGGCTGAAGAATCTTATCAAGACTATTTCGCAAATGTACTAGCGCAGTTAGTTGATCTCGGTACTATGGCAAGTGTCTTCGGAACAAACCTCGAGTAATTTGTTTCAATCGCCAAAGAGCTTGGATGCCAACAACGTCCGCGAGTGTGAGGAAGATGCCTAAGATATAAATTTATTTCTCTTTTAGTTGTTTTTTGCCAAAAAGCTCCTTTCTCCAGATTCGATTCGTTACCACCACAATGGTTATCTGACTAACCCATCCACTCTTCACCATTCTTCCGTAACGCAGTACTGCAAATGCTGCTATTCTCTCGTTGTCTGTGCTATGCTCGTAGGTTCGAATCCTGCCTCGGGCATGGATGTGTGTGATGTCCTTAGGTTAGTTAGGTTTAAGTAGTTCTAAGTTCTAGGGGACTGATGACCACAGATGTTAAGTCCCATAGTGCTCAGAGCCATTTGAACCATTTTGAATCTCGTTGTCTGTGCTGTTTATCGCTCACGTTTCACTTCCATATAAGGACACGCTCCAGCAAACTGCTTTGAGGGACGACTTCCTAACACTTAAACCTATGTTCGATGTTTATAAATTTCTCATTTGCAAAGAAGGTTTTGTTGTTATTGATTCAAACAAAAGAGGAAATATAGTGCTTAAGAAATATTTTCCATTTTCATCCGCTATTTTTCTGTCAGTGTTATTTTTTGGAGACTCAATAGTCAACATTTTGAGGATCAGTCCTGTCTCCACAAAGAAATATTTCCTTCAGCTCATCAGTCATGTTCCCCTGGGTAAGTTTTGATGGCATTGTGCTGTAAGTCCCTTAAAGTTGGGGCAGGGGACTCAAGCAGAAACAAAAGATAAAGAAAAAAACGCGTTCACAAGAAATCACCTGAATAGGGACCATAGTGTCGGCAACAAACTGAAAGAGCACTGGATCTTTCCGTCCCATCAGATTCAAAGTGACAGTGTACTGGACGAGAATGAGGGAAGGAATCCGCGAAGTTTTTGAAGAACCCAAACAGACGTTTGAGGAAAGTAATTTAAGGAAACCATAGAAAATTTAAATCAGGATTTTACCCCAATCCCTCTGCTTCCAGATTCAAATCCATTGCTAAAAGAAGGAAGACCCAAAACCTCAGAAGAAAACTGTATTTCATATGGTAAGAAACTTTCAGTAGCCAAGATAGCGTACTTCATCTTTAACAACAGCTTTCGACAGATATAACTGTCGTCTTCAGGTCTTAAAAGAACTTCTGTTACAAAACGTGTTCAATATAAACAAGAACCTCTCGAAAACGGTGGTCAAAAATGAAAGACGGTCTTGGCTACTTAAAGTTTTTAACCAAGTAAAACAGATCACTCGTTCTAATTTCTTGGCATGCGAAAATTCAGTCAAATTTTATATACTCTCTTTTCACGTTATATAGCTTTTCCGAATAGTTTACAATTATTTCTTCTTTTGGTAAGGTAGTAGTTCTGTTGATAAATAACCATCGCAGTGGCCGTAAATTTTAATCAGTTAGAAATTCACAACTTCACTTTCACTCCTAGTTCTGCTTCTATGTCGCATGCACACCGCAATGTCACAGTCGAAATGAGCACCTCATTCTCTGTCCTAGATACATTAAAGTGACTGGCTGAAGAAGTGAATCTCATAGCCACAAAGTGCTTTGTAGTACGATGTGATAAATTTACAGCAGAAAGTGAGCTACTAATTCCATCGAGAGATAGATGGCAAATTCACAAAAAGTTGCAGTTAAAAGTATTTTAAAAGTATTTTATTTAGTTCCGAGATGACCTTCGGGACAAGTAAGAAACTCTTACACCTTCAAACCAGTCTGTTGCTTTAATCAGAATACCTATTTAGCATTTTATAGTATTATTAATGTTTCACTGTTGTAACTAGTCACATATCTTAAATACTTAGAAATAATAATGTGAACATGTAACATTAATTACAGTTAAGGGAATACTTTCTAAGAATGCACTACAAGTCGTGTGTGAACGTAGCTCCGTGAACTGATTTTTAACGATGGAATCATTACGCTGCTATTTATTGATTCACCACTTATATAAACTCACTGGAAACAGATCATTATTCAGGTCAATAGTAATGAAATCGTTGGCTAGAATCCATTATCGAATGGTCAACTGAATTTATTTCATAATTACCTTTTTAGCTGTGCACTATTGAACTAGAAACGTTTAATGAGAACATACACCGCTATTTTGGCGGTAATGAGCGCGAATTACCCTTCGCTGGTGTTCCTGTTACATACCGCGCGTTGGTACCTGAAAAAGGAAAAAACAATTTAAAAAAAAAAAAGAACAAACATATGTCAGACATGTTCTGCCTGCCTGGAATCCCGAACTATTTATTAAGATTTACTGCAGCTCTACGCACCACGTTCATTTTTACTGAAGGCACTCAATTTTTAATAGACTCTCCCCCAACTATAAGAATGTGATCAATAGACAAACAATACATTAATTTACAATGTTTGGTTTTGCATTCATTTCAAGCTGTGTAGTAAGCAACATATGACACTGCAAGTTTAGGCCATGCTGGAGCTGTTGTCGTGTATTCAGGCTGACTTCATTTGACCGCTGTCGACATTTCCTCTTTAATTACCAGGTATCTTTAGAAATAGACTTTGTGACGCCATGTGGCGCAAGGACAGTGGATATATATTCCGGACGAGGAGATCTCATATCTCTGTCTACCTACCAACATTTACGTTAATGATGCAGCTATAAACTGTACTGGTATGAAAGAGTTAAATGCCTCTCGCATGATACACAGAAGAGGCAAAGACACTGGTACATCTGCCTAATATCGTATAGGGTCCCGGCGAGCAGGGATAAGTGCCGCAACACGAAGTGGCAAGGACTTGACTGTCTGCAGTAGTGCTGGAGGGAATTGTCACCATGAATCCTGCAGGATTGTCCATAAAACAGTACGAGTACGAGGTGGTGGAGATCTCTTCTGAACAGCAGTTGCAAGGCATCACAGATATGCTCAATAAAGTTCATGTCTGGGGAGCTTGGTGGCCAGTGGAAGTGTTTAAACTCAGAAGAGCGATCCTGGAGCCACTCTGTAGCAATTCTGGAGCTGTGGAGTGTCCCATCGTCCGTCGGAATGCACAATGGACATGAATGAATGCACCGTGATTAGGCAGGCTGCTTACGACAAGCCATCTGTCAGAGTTATATCTAGACGTATGAGGGGTTCCGTATCACTCCAACTGCAGACGCCCCACCGCCCCACACCATTACAGCGCCTCCTCCAGCTCGAACAGTCCCCTGCTGACGTGCAGGGTCCACGGATTCATGAGGTTGTCTCCATACACGTACACCTACATCCGCTCGCTACAATTTGAAACGAGACTCGTCCGAACGGGCAACATGTTTCCAGTCATCAACAGTCCAATGTCGGTGTTTACGTGCTCAGGCGAGGGGTAAAACTTTGTGACGTGCAGTCATCAGGGGTAAACAAGGGGGCCTTCGGCTCGAAAAGCACAGTTGATGATGTTTCGTTGAATGGTTCGCACACTGACACTTGAAATCTGCAGCAATTTGCGGAAGGGTTGCACTTCTGTCACGTCGAATGATTCTCTTCAGTCGTCGAACAGATCTTTCTCAGGCCGCAGAGATGTCGGAGATTTGATGTTTTACCGGATTCCTCATATTCACGGTACACTTGTGAAATTGTCGTACGGGAAAATCTTCACTCCATCGCTACCACCGAGATGCTGTGTCCCATCGCTCGTGCGCCGACAACACATTCAAACTTACTTAAATCTTGATAACCTGCCTTTGTAGCACCAGTAACCCATCTAACAACTGCTCCAGACACTTGTTGTCTGATATAGACGTTGCCGACCGCAGGTCAGGTGCAAAAGATGGTGCGCTTGTGTGTGAGGTTACTATTAAAAGGACAAATAAAGACTCAATGATATGAAACTTATTTATAATCATTAGCCATATTGCTAGATGAGTTTCACACAGCTCTGTCGTAATAAAGTATAAATGTATTTGCCGCAAAGAGGCATATTGTTTAAGATATCCGGCGGCATTAATTTACTAGCCATGTATTTCGACGCACTAGATCTCGTTGTCAGGTATCAGGGCATATGTATCAAATAAACATTACTTCTACTAAAACATGGTGCGTTTAGCAAGTAAGCAACGCATGTTTTTCTCTGCCAGTTTAGTTTGAAAAAATACACAATTTGTTGTTTGACATTGTTGAATATCCCGCGTCAGATCCCATAATTTCATGGCGGCACTAAGCATAGCCATCAGAATGTCGTCCATAACGGAGGCGCGTTCCAAGCAGAGAGCTGTCATTGAGTTTCTTTCGGTGGAAAACTAGGGCATCGTAGATATTCATAGGCGCTTACAGAATGTCTATGGAGACCTGCAGTGAACAAAAGCACGGTGAGTCGTTGGGCGAGGCGTCTGTCATCGTCGCAACAAGTTCGTGCAAACCCGTACGATCTCCGCGTGCCGGCCAGCTGCACACAGGTGTGCTATCCTCAGGAAATAGTGGAAACCACTTCAGCGCGTTCGTCGCCACAAAAATGCAAAGGAATTTTCCTTCTCCGTGGTAGCGCAAGGCCTCACAGAAGTCTACGCTCACAAAACTTCATTGGACTGTTCTTGCCTCCTGAACCCTATAGCCCGGAACTCGCATCTTCCGACTTCCATCTCTTTGGTCCAACGAAGGGCGCACTCCACGGGGAGCGGTATGTCGATGATGGGGAGGTTACCGATGCAGCAAGACGTTGGCTCCATTGTCACCCACTAGTGTGATACTATGCGGACATACAGACCCTCTCAGGAAGGTGGCGTAACGCAGTCGCATTGAAGGGAGACTATGTTGAAAAACAGCATTTTGTGGTCTAAAGAGGATCAGTATGATGTATTGAGTCCTGAATAAAACCAAATTTCTTTCAGGAAAAAAAGTGTGGCGTTGCTTATTGAACGTCCCTCGTATTACTAATTGCATTCTCGTTAATTTGTTAAACTGTCGATAGGTCCAGAGCATATGCTTATTGCATATGTGTGGCTCGAAAAGCGTCTCTGGTAAAGTAATAAGATTAATGATCTTAAACATTATCGCCAGTTGCTGTAAATACAAATATCCTTAGATGTTATTTCTTGCAACACGTTGTTCAAACTCACTATGCGTTGCACTGACTAATTGCCCCGTCATTTCCTGATAGAAGGTTTCATACATAATGAACTAAAAGACACATGATACTGGTGTAGCGTGTATTTTGATTCATAATTCGATACATGTTACCCTCACTGTTCCAAAACAGAGCTCTTCCTGCACTTCCACGTGAGACTTCACATCACTAATGGTGCGTTCACTTGTGTACTGCTACGAAAAGTACAAGGGTAAGTCAATTACTATCCACAATTTAGTTATATTTTTGTTTATTTTGGTAGTACTGTCGTTCTACGTTTATGGCGCATGCTTTGTTTATTTGTTGCTATATCTTTGTAACTTTCAAGTTGCTAGGTTAGTTTCATTATAGCTGCCGTGCTGTTAATCATGGCTGCTCAGCTGTCTATTAGCACCAAAGAAGAGCAACGTTCAGTGATCCGTTTTTTGTGGTCGGAAGGCGTATCAGGGGCCGAAATTCATCCAAGACTTTCGGTACGGGAACAGTGTTTTGCCACAACGGAGTGTCTACGAATGGATTGAAAAATTCCGAAATGGTCGCAGAAGTGGTACGCATGGTGAAGGAGCCGGACGACCGCTTACCCCCACCAATGAAGAAACCATTGAGCATTCACGTGAAATGATTCTCTTAGACAGACTATTGACGAAGTGGCACAGCGTCTGCAAATTAGTCACGCTTCTGCCTACAAAATCACTCACAACAGATTTGGGTTTCATAAAGTTTGTGCAAGATGGGTCCCAAAACAACTCACACAGTTCCATAAACAAACGCGATTGGACATCTGCAAAAAACATTTGGATCGCTATGGTAACGAAGGGGACAACTTCTCAGACAGGATGATTACTGGTGACGAAACGTGGGTCCATCATTACGAGCCGAAGAGTAAATGGCAGAGTATGGAATTGAAAAATCCAAATTCTCCGTGCCAGAAAACGTTCAAGACCCAACCGTTCGCAGGAAAACTGATGCTTATGATTTTTTGTGACGCATAAAGTTCACTATTGGAAAATTATGGTGAAAGGGGTACAACAATAAACAGTGTACGTTACAGTGAGATTTTTACTGCCAGGGTAAAGCGTGCAATTCGAAGCAAACGCTGAGTATTGCTGTCAAAAGGTGTTGTTTTGTTGCACGACAATGCCCGTCCACGTACTGCTGCCCACACTGCTGAAACGCTCCAGAAACTCAAATTTGAAGTACTGGATCATCCTCCATATAGTCCCTATCTTCTCCCTTCTGACTATCACCCCTGATTGCCTATGAGTTAGCCAATGGGCGCAACCTTCAATAGTGGTCCGTTTGCTTGTTTTTTGCTCACTCGTCTGTTGTCCCACTCAAGCAGGCCCTCAGGGGCCATCGATTTACCTCGGACGAAGCAGTGAAAGAAGCGGTGCATTCCCGGCTTGCGGCTTAACAGAGAATCTCCTGTTACGAGAGCATCAGGAAGCTTGCACAACGATGGACCAAGTGCGCTGAAACGCAAGGAGACTATGTCGAAAAATGATGTTCTTGTAAGTTTCCTATTTGATTAGAATTAAATTTTACAACTCCTTTGAGGATAATAATTGACTTACCCTCGTATATTAAGATACGTTCGTTACTAGTCTAAACTACTACAATATTGGTAACGTTTTAGCATGTACCGTCACATTAGTTTCCTTGGCGACAGGATGTCAGACTGTAAACTACTTCTACGCGGGGTGGGAACCGAACCTATTTTGAAGTTACTGTCAGGGCGGTACTGGTAGTAAAGCCCTCTGTCCTTAACTCGACTACGGCAGGGAATGAATGGGACGCAAGGCGCAGAGCTTGATGGACGCCGTCCGTCCGTTCGGACGAGTGATCAGCATGCGACGTCCCTGCCGCATGAGTATGAGGGGCGATGCTTTCCCAGCTCTCAACGTCACTGCCGGCCTTGGCTACGTGTGCAGTGAGTGACAATGCCGTCCCAAGCGGCACAAGGCTTCACTGCCCCCCACCTCAAGGCGCTGAAGGAAGCTGGCAGGTTCTGTACAAGCACTGCGTTCACAATCTTTTATGTCTTGCACGAATTACCTCAACAAGAGTCATACGCAGTACGATTTCATATATAGGTAACCATCAACAAAGCTAAAAGAAGGCTTATGGAATGTAGTCGAATTAAATCAGGCGGTGCTGAAGGATTTAAATGAGGATGTATGACACTAGAAACAGCTCACGAGTTTCACTATTTAGGCAGCAAGATGGCCGATGATGGTCGATGCAGAGACGATATAAAATGCAGACTATCAATGTGGAAAGATAGCAGACAAAGAACTAAAAGCGCAAAAGAAAAGCTTGTTTACATCGGTTATACATTTACGTGTAAGAATGTCTTTCGTAAATTGTTTGTGTAAACTGTAGCCTCGTAAGGAAATGAAAAATGGGTGATAAACATTTCAGAAATAGAGAATAGAAGCTTTTGAAATGTGGTGCTATGGATAGAGTGCTGAAGATTAGACGTCTATATGGACTAATGAAGAGGAACTGAATAGAACTGATTGAAAAAAGAATTTATGAGACAACCTAAAACAAGTGATCAGCTGATACGACACGTTTGGGTCATGGCTGCCTCTAAGCTTGGTAATAGAAGAAAGTGTGGGGGGGGGGGGGGGGAGGGGGGGATAGAAACTTTAGAGGGAAGACCAGGGATGGAGCGTAAAACAAGTTCTAATGGTTGTAGGTTGCAGTAGTCATGCAGAAATGAAAAGGCCTGCACAAAGTACATTAGAGACGGGAGCTGCATCAGACCAGTCTTCGGATCGAAGACTTGACAAGCACATCGTAAAGGACAGATAGCATAAAACGAAAGGAGCAATACTAACTTGAAAGTCTCAGACGCACAATACATGTTTTATGACACTATGTAAGTAGGCTGTTTAGGATTTTTTATTGGTAACGCCGCCGCCACGTAGCGCTCTGTATGAAAATCACTGGCTGTGCTGTGCGCAGTCTGTGTTTAGTTTGCATTGTTGTCTGCCATTGTAGTGTCGGGCAGCGGCAGCTGGATGCTAACAGCGCGTAGCGTTGCGCAGTTGGAGGTGAGCCGCCAGCAGTGGTGGACGTGGGTAGAGAGATGGCGGAGTTTTGAAATTTGTAAGAATTGGTGTCACGAACTGATTTATATATTATGACTATTAAGGTAAATACATTGTCTGTTCTGTATTAAAATCTTTCATTTGCTAACTATGCCTGTCAGTAGTTAGTGCCTTCAGTAGTTTGAATATTTTATTTAGCTGGCAGTAGTGGTGCTCGCTGTATTGCAGTAGCTTGAGTAACGAAGATTTTTGTGAGGTAAGTGATTTGTGAAACGTATAGGTTAATGTTAGTCAGGGCCATTCTTTCGTAGGGATTTTTGAAAGTCAGACTGCGTTGCGCTAAAAACTATTGTGTGTCAGTTTAAGCACAGTCGTGTAAAATTTTTCTAAGGGGACGTTTCAACTATACTAAAGTAACATTCCTATGGCAACATATAGAAATAGTACTAACTGTACATCGTCGGCAGCAGTGGCCGAGCGGTTCTAGGCGCTACAGTCTGGAACCGCGTGACCGCTACGGTCGCAGGTTCGAATCCTGCCTCGGGCATGGGTGTGTGTGATGTCCTTAGGTTAGTTAGGTTTAAGTAGTTCTAAGTTCTAGGGGACTGATGACCCATAGTTCTCAGAGCCATTTGAACCATTTTTTTTAACCTGTACATCCCAAACATACTTGCGAGGACTCGAGATATGCCGAAGACTTGGAAAACTACAGGGAAACTAGACATGAAGAGCGCAAAAATATCTTAAAATGCCTTTGTTTAGGTTTGAAAGGGAGGGAAGTCAGGGTTCAACGTGCCGTCGACGACTAGGTCATTAGAGACAGGTTGAAAGTTTGGATAGCGGAAGAATACAAAATAAAATCAGCGGTGCGTTTCAAAGAAGCCATCTGTGACTCGTCTCGAGTGACTTAGAGAAACTGTATAAAATGACAAAACAGCTATTCGAAACCTAGCCTTCCAAAATGTGGCGCATAAGTATTAACCTCTGAGCCACATCTGTATCTCGGGCTCGGAACACTGAAATAGTCTTGTCAGACAAAGCTTCAACCATGGTGTTCGTTAGCTTTCATTATAGGAGAAAGGATCGCCTGATTTTCGTCTTTTAAAATTGTTTCACCTCTAGACTATCGCCCGCGTGATAAAATGACAGACGTATCGGTAGATAAATCTATATTGTCGTTAACACACTTTTCGTCATAGACTGTCCATGGCTTGGGTAGGGATATTTGTACTCTTACTAAGCTTGCTTCAGTCACTGCATATAAGGGGCAGTCAAGTGAAAACGAGACAGATGGGAAATCGAACTGGCCAAGTGCAGGCAGGACTCACACACAAAGGCTTCAGTACAAACTTAATTACGAGTATGGATATAAATAGCTCATCCATCCCGGGAAATGAGAATCTCGACGTTTTGTGAGTTATCGATTTCGATATTGGCAAAGTATCGGACCCGGGAAAACCAAGACTGTCTCTAAATCTCTGCTGTAGTTTTTAACACTAACCTAGACACACAAAAAGAAGCGAGCTGGTAACTTCGGTTCAAGTATCTAGAGACACAAGATTTAATAAAGTATTTTTATTCACTTACTAAAACATACTACATCTTACATTTTATGTCTGCTTGAAGCAATATTCGTCGAACATGCTTTTGATGTATGATGAATGCAATGTAAGCATAAAGACAAAAAGATATTTTTATGTGATGTAACTGCAGTTTAACAACTGTCAGATTTTTGTCCCTTATTTGTACTGTGAAACTCTGCTCCTTACAAAATTTCGTCATTCTATATGAACAGGAATTACCCTATAGGTTTTGTTGAGTGAGTTTGCTAGTATCAAAATACGTCACTTAAGTGGCCGTAGCCGGCCGCTGTGACCGAGCGGTTCTAGGCGTTTCTGTCTGGAACCGCGCGACCGCTACGGTCGCATGTTCGAATCCTGCCTAGGGCATGGATGTGTGTGATGTCCTTAGGTTAGTTAGGTTTAAGTAGTTCTAAGTTCTAATGGACTGATGACCTCAGATGTTAAGTCCCATAGCGCTCACAGCCATTTGAACCATTTGAAATGGCTGTATCATTTAACTGCTTTGTCTTAGAAGCCTGAATTTTTTATACTGCTAAGGGACAATAGACCTTAGTGAGTGAATTGAGTTTCAATTAGACACGCTTACCATTTACTGTAAAAAAGGGATCTTAACAGACGGACAGACAGACGTACAAAAAATAATAAAATGGTCTTTCATGTAATGTAATTACTATCTAACAATTTCCGATTTCTTTAGTTGTACTGTGGAGCCTTTCCTTTCGCCAAATCTCATGGTTCTGCGCCAGCAGGAAGTTTGCTATAGATTTTAATGTGTGATCTTTCCAGTAAAAAAAATTGCGAGATAAATGCCCGTATCTAAAAACTGCACTGACGTCGAAGCTTCATCTTTTTTGACCACCAGGGGTCCATGTAACATTAATTTCAACTTGATACATCTACCGGTTCCTGGGAAAACTGGTTTTAACTGTCGGTCAGACTGACAGACAGACAGACTGACAATTTAGTGAGCATGTAAATGTGCAGTTTTTACCTGAGAATATACGGAAGTAAAGTTTTTAATATTTCAATAGAAATTAGCTTAACTGTTAATAATTTATCCCGCTGTGAGAGAAGATGGTTAAGGCCATCAAGGAATAATGTTTGCTGTTGCCTACGGGACCATGATTACACACAGGCGTGCACCTCTTCGTCCGAAGCAAATTGGCGGCCACGACTTTCATCAGGACTCCAAAAACGTGGAAATAATACGATATCAGAAGAGATTGGGACTGAATGGAAGATATAAAAGATTTTCCCTATAAATCTCTGCAAATTACTCGAAACAACCTTGCTAACATATAGGCAACATGTGGGCGAAATGTGAGCAAGTGTTGTCAAGGTTGTGTCTAGTACGGTGCAGAAGTTGGAAGTCCTTACACATCCTCTGTTCAGTACTGAGCTCTCCCCATGCTGTTTCCATATTTATGGAACCCTTTACAAAGATATTCGTAGCCGTCGATTTTCTTCCATGGATCCTCGACAATCACAAGCATTTTTCCACGAAAGCATTGACTGTCTTTCCTCACAGTGGAATAAATATGGTAACAGTTCTGACAATTGATTTAGAAATAATAAACAGTTTACTTTCCTTTTTTCCATCTGTCTCCTTTCCATTTAACTGACCCTTATAAGTAGTGACTGAATCGAGCGTAGTAGGAGTACAAATATCTGCGACTGAGCCATGGGCAGGCGAAGACGAAAAGTGTGTTAATGAGAGTATAGATTTATTTGCCAATACGTCTGTCATTTTACCGCTTTGATTGTAGTCTTGAATCCTATAATATGTGGTTGATTAAATGCAGGTCAGAATCGTTTCACATTATGACTGCTGGACAGCTCTGTACCTGCGTCTAGGACAGCATTAATGATTGTAATAATTCATTGTAGACACGGGCTAATTAATCTTGATTACTTGGGCGATGGCAAACGACTTCTAAGGCTAACGGAGTAAAACATGCATGTGCCCTCCGCATTTTTTATAAACCCCGTCACCTAACTGATATCAGTTAATATGCTTTCCAGAGGGTGACTGGTGGTGGCAAGCCCTTACTGTCATAGAGAGTTAATGTTTTTGGTATTAGAAACTTGATTTTGGTTTATTTCGTCGCGGGGGTAGTGGTAAAATCGAAGTGACAGGTCTACTATGTAGTAGGTAAGGATCAGGACGTTGATCCACAAACAATCCACACACGAAGCTGCATAACTGCGCACAGGAAATTTCTAAACAGTGCACTCTTCGTTGAGGAATTAAAGTATTTTCCGGTTGTTGCAATATCTCTTTTTCAACAATGCACTTTGTCTGCCTGGTAACGCCATAGCATTTAAAAATTATAATAGCGGTTTTCAACTGCCCTTGTTGCCTATATGTCATACACAAGCATGGATGTCCACAGAAATTTATCCACCAGATCCAAGCCACTAAAATTTCCATTTTTATATAAATGGATTGGTCAGTTTCGAGATGTCATATCAAAAAAACTAAATCACTGGAAATTAGTTCTAGAAGTGTACGATAATTCAGTAACAAATAAAAACTGCATCCTCCCGGTGGTAGGGGGGGGGGGGGGGAGGAGGGGGGGCCAAAGTATCCTTTCTTTTGCAGACGCCTACGTAATACATGTATGGAGGCGCTCATTAAGGTCATAGGTACCAATTGTGAACGATATCCCTAGGATATAACAGAGCAGACTTAGTCTCTACTTGCTACAGGTGTTTTTTCAGTATACAAAGGCGTCCAGAAAAACGTAGACACTCTTCGATAGTATTACTGGAACAAAATTAAATACCGTTACAGTTTTTGCACATTGGGGAACGTTATTTTATGTGTTCGAAGTGACACCCCATTAGCAGCCAAACAACGAAGATGCCGCTGAACTGTTGGCCGAAATACGGCTGTCAGTGTAGACAGCCGTAAACGACACCTCTTTGGTCTCTCATAGCTCGTTCACTGTAGCTGGCTTCTGTTAACAAAATTCATTTTTCAAGGTCCGTCGTAGGTAGAAGTCAAGAGGTGTAGGATCTGGAGGTCTTGGTAGGTAGTGAACAGCTCCTATTCGATCTATCCATCGTCCAGGTAGATTTTCACTTAATTAGGTTCCGTCCTCTATTGTAGTGAGGTGGAGCCCCATCATGAGGTAGGTAAAATCTTTCGTTTCCGAACACCTCTCGGACGGCAGGTAAAAATGTTTACGGCGTACTCACCAGTTACAGTAACTTCAAAGAACAATGAGATAATCAAACCGCGCCATGAGAGACTACACCGCACATTAACACACGGTAGATAAACATATTTTTCCAAGTGAACGTGAGGTTTACTGTACCGTTCAGTTTGAACTGCGCGTCATCAGACCAGGTAACCATCCCTGCAAAGCGTTCGTCCTCGTGAAGCATGCAGTCAAACTACTTGCAGTGTTCTGTCTATAGATATGTGTCGTCCTTGTTCTTAGTGTGCAGTTATCTTGGAATGTACACTTCCCACTTTGCAGCCTCCAGAATTCGTCGTAAGCTTGATCGGCTTATCGTGCTTTCACGTGCATCCTGTTTCACAGGACCTAGTAATGTGTTGCAACACAGCAGCGGGAGAAGATGGAAGTTTTTGGTCGGCCAGATCTTTCCGTATGCATTGCTGAACAGTACCGTCGGCCTCGGATTTATCCCGAATACGATAAACCGTTGTACGTGATGGTGGCTGATTTCGTACACATTACACCATTGCTATTGTGTCTTCGTCCTGCTTTCCAGTGCCCGCATCTCGTGGTCGTGCGGTAGCGTTCTCGCTTCCCACGCCCGGGTTCCCCGGTTCGATTCCCGGCGGGGTCAGGAATTTTCTCTGCCTCGTGATGGCTGGGTGTTGTGTTATGTCCTTAGGTTAGGTTTAAGAAGTTCTAAGTTCTAGGGGACTGATGACCATAGATGTTAAGTCCCATAGTGCTCAGAGCCATTTGAACCTGCTTTCCAGTATCACTTCAGTATGCCCTCGAGTTGCTGGAACGACCGTCTTACTTCATGCATCTGCTGAGAAACGCACGCCAAGATCTGTTGAGAAAACAAAGGACTACGCTACCGCGCAAAATTGCAATGATATGCTATTTTGTTCCAAAGATACCAGCTATCAAAGAGTGTCTAGATTTTTGTGGACCTCTCTGTATTCTCCCGAAATGAGTGATTTTCTTTGCAGCAGAGCGGGCCCGCGGTCACGTGCATCGCGCCGCGTCCCTTCTGCCGGCGTCCCGGCTCGCCACGTCGCGGAATATTGAGCAGACACGGCTGGGCCGGGCGTGCCGCGTCAGCCATCCGTCAGCAGCCGGAGGAATGCCGCTCAAAGAGGCCGCCCCGGCGGCTCATTAGCCGCCGTCCTGTGTTCTTTCTGCCCGGCCGCTGTCTGTCGCATGCGAGCAGCCGCTCATGCGTAGCGCACACTCTGCAAGTAGCAGACAATGACGCGCCGCGCTAGTCCATTCATTTTAACCATCTGTCACTACTATCTGATCTCACAGCCGACGGTTAAAACTGCAACAACGTAAAGACGGAATGCAACAAACATCAAACGACATCAAGTGTGCTACATGCTTGGACCTGCAAGCGATTAGCATTACAGCGTAATCGCAAAAAGTAGTTAGGAGTAATGTCGACTGCTTTCTAAATATCAGCAAACCTTACGCAGCAAGTTTATAATTCAGAAATGCATTTGGTTGTGAGAAGCTCTTTTTATGCCTTTTATAAGAAGAGGAAATGTTTGTCTGCATGTATGGTAATTAGATAGCGACAGGGTAGTGGCCTATGGGAACTGCGGTTATCGTTCCGCAATTACTGCTGTTCCCGTAGGTCGGGATTCATCAACAGTCGTGCGAATTTGGAATTGACGGTTCATGAAGGTTATACACTACTGGCCATTAAAATTGCAACACCAAGAATAAATGTGAATGTTAAACGGGTATTCATTGGACAAATATATTATACTAGAACTGTCATGTGATTACATTTTCACGCAGTTTGGGTGCACAGAGCCTGAGAAATCAGTACCCAGAACAACCACCTCTGACCGTAATAGCGTCCCTGATACGTCTGGGCATTGAGTCAAACAGAGCTTGGATGGCGTGTACAGGTACAGCTACCTATGCAGCTTCAACACGATACCACAGTTCATCAAGAGTAGTGACTACCGTATTGTGACGAGCCAGTAGCCCGCCCACCATTGACCAGACGTTCTCAAATGGTGAGATATCTGGAGAATGTGCTGGCCAGGGCAGCAGTCGAACATTTTCTGTATCCAGAAAGGCCAGTACAGGACCTGCATCATGCGGTCGCGCATTATCCTGTTGAAATGTAGGGTTTTGCAGTGATCGAATGAAGCGTAGAGCGGCGGGTAGTAACACATCTGAAATGTAACGTCCGCTGTTCAAAGTGCCATCAATGCGAAAAAGAGATGATCGAGACGTGTAACCAATGGCACTCCATACCATCACGCCGGGTGATACGCCAGTATGGTGATGACGAATACACGCTTCCAATGTGCGTTCACCGCGATGTCGCTAAACACGGATGCTTCCATCATGATGCTGTAAACAGAACCTGGATTCATCCGAAAAAATGACGTTTTGTCATTTGTGCACCCAGGTTCGTCGTTGAGTACACCATCGCAGGCGCTCCTGTCTGTGATCCAGCATCAAGGGTAACCGCAGCCATGGTCTCCGAGCTGATAGTCCATGCTGCTGCATACGTCGTCGAACTGTCCATGCAGATGGTTGTTGTCTTGCAAACGTCCCCATCTGTTGACTCAGGTATCGAGACGTGACTGCACGATCGTTTACAGCCATGCGGATAAGGTGCCTGTCATCTCGAGTGCTAGTGTCACGAGGCCGTTGGGATCCAGCACGGCGTTCCGTATTACCTTCCTGAACCCAACGATTCCATATTCTGCTAACAGTCATGGGATCTCGACCAATGCGAGCAGCAAAGTCGCAATACGATAAACGGCAATCGCGATAGGCTACAATCCGACCTTTATCAAAGTCGGAAACATGATGGTACTTTAATGAAAAAAAAAAGATATGAAATATTTATTATGTAAAAATGTGAATGGATGAAAAAATGGGTAAAAATGGCTTTAAATATTTATGTTATTTAATCTTTCAGCACGAACTTTGTTGTACAACCCATTATTTACGTGTGGTAATAAAAATTCATTTAGACAGAATTAAGCACATTTAAAATTTCGTGAACCTTAACAACCCTCTCATGCTGATAAATTCAAACTAACTGATTAATCACATTTGTTTGAAACATATCTAAATTAAGTTTTTTACGTATTTAGGCCTTGGCACACATTTTCTAGATGCAGTGGGTTTTTAAATATTTACTAAATTCTTTCCCGGCGTTAGCTATGGAACACAAGA
Organism: Schistocerca gregaria; assembly: GCF_023897955.1. Classification (NCBI taxonomy): domain Eukaryota; kingdom Metazoa; phylum Arthropoda; class Insecta; order Orthoptera; family Acrididae; genus Schistocerca; species Schistocerca gregaria. The sequence continues at coordinate 175,305,845 of NC_064925.1, read as the reverse complement.
CTGTCTCTGTTAGCATAAAATGGTTAATTATTGCCAAGCCGACCTGAACGTTTAATTATCATTGACAAAACACACTTCACTATACGTTTAAGTTATTTGCTTTAGAAATGGAAAGAACCAACCGATTAACAACTTCAACGTTAATTATCCGCCTATGAATGCACAAACGTAAAACCAGTAATAAATTCAGTCAGCCTCAGGATCGCTGTAAAAGAAAAATATTTCGAGATTCACTGCTAATTTTACATGCTCCAGATTTACGGGTTTGGTTAGTTTTATGGTGGACCAAATTTTTAAATCTGCCGCCGCTGCAAATCGTTCGGTTGCGGCACAGCCCAGCAACACCAACGATAACCGCTAAAAGTGCTGAAAATTCTTTAAAGAAATATTATAGATGACATGGGCAAGCTAATTTACATTAGTAATACACAATTTTGATAAATTATATTGTATTTAGACCATAACAATAATCAAAACTACACACCTTGATAATTTCTCCTCTAATGGCGGCTAAAGATAGATACAGACAGACGAAGTTCACTCATTCATATAATGCTACGTCACAGGTTCCTCTCTCTCTCAGCTCCAGAGGAAGACGACAAAGAATACACATTATGTAGCGCTATTTATTTTATTGCTGATTGTGAATGTCTCTTTGTAATCTTACAACATTATTTTCCTCTGTGGCTATATTTTACATTTTTTCATCGTAGATATTAACATGTTTCGTTAAGAGGGTGGCCCTGAGTGTTCCCGAGATTATTCGCATTGTCTCCCTCAGCTGGACATCCAATTTTGATACGTGTGCACTTCTCCTCCAGACTGGTGAACAGTATTCAGCTACACTGTAGACAAGGGCTAGTGCTGAAGTTCGCAAAGTGCTCGCTCCACATCCCCATGTTGTTCCAGCCAGTTTCTAAAGGATAGCATTGCGGGATTTTAGTTTTTGCTTTGTGTCTTCGAGGTGTGAGCTGTACGTTAGGGTCCGATCTAGTTTCACTCCCAAATATTTAGGCTTATCCTCATGTCTTATGTTTTGGCCATTCGAAAAGATCTGTAATTTTCTGTGTGTCTCTCTGTTGTTGAGGTGCATTGTGGCGCTGGTTATTTTGTTGGGGTTGGGAAGTAGGTGCCACTTGGAGTAATAGGTGTTCAGGACTTAAAGGTCTGAATTCAGTGTTTCGTCGAGATCGTTGTAGTTTTTACTCTGATATGCGATGGCCAGGTCATCTGCATATGCAAATTTGCGTGATTTAGTTTCTGACGAGTCAGCTACATATAGATTGAAGAGAGCGGGTGCTACGGCCGAACCCTGTGGCAGACCATTATTCAGAACCATGCTCTTACTGTTCGTAGCATGGAGTGAGACCTTGATTTTCCTGTTTGTTAGTATGTTCTTGAGTAGTTTGTAAATCTGCTTGCAATTTATGATTCTAGTTAGCTTAAGCAGTAATCCTTCAATCCATACTGTGTCGTAAGCTGATGTGAGGTCTATGAGGACCAGGCCAGTTTTCATCTTGTTCTGGAAGCCTTTCTCAATATAGGTTGTGAGGGACAGCACTTGATCGCAGCAGTTTCTCGTGGAATTGCATTTAGGGCCGCTTTTTGAACTAAGTTTACGAATCTTTTGTAGTTCTCAGGTTTTGGTGGTATCCGATTTATCGTTTTCTCAACATAGGATCGATATTTATTCCAGTCAGCTTTCCTCAAGTTCCACCGGGGGATTGGGGGGCTTTTTATGACTGGGATTGATAGTCCGATCTCCACTATTACTGGATTGTGCTGGCTCCAGGGGAACGCCTCGAGGACCCTTCTTATAGCTCGCACGGGTGTACCTGTTGCTCCACGTGTGACGAAGGTCAGGTCAGGTGTTGACGTTGTGCCCCACGCCTTTGATTTGAAGTTCGCTGTGTCCTTGGGGTAGAAAAGGAGGTGTAGGTCCCGGTTGTCTACCCAGTCACTTAGACCAATCCCTTCAGCTGTGGATCTCGGGTATCCCCATCTGGTGTGCTGAGAGTTAAAATCGCCAGCGTAAACTGCTGGGTGGTTAGCCTCGGGTAGGATACCTGTGGGCCATTTCTGTGATGGAGGTTTGTAGACATTATACAGTGTCATCTCTCCCAGTTTTATGCCTATCGCATGCTCTGCTGGTACCACTTTGGTGTCCAAATTCCTTAGGAGTTCGTTCTTCACTAGGGTGGCCTATGCCATGTTTGTCGTGTCCAGTGTAGCTCACAGCTGTATATCCTGGTATTTTGAGTCGATTGATGGTTTCATCTGTGAGGTGGGTCTCTTGTAGGAGTACGACACTTACTCGTTCTCTCGTTAAGATCTTTTCGAGGATTTCTCCCTTGGTCCTCGTGTAGCCTTCTATGTTGAACTGGCATACGTTCAGCTTCTTCATGCTAAGACTCTGCTCTATTTGCCTCTGTGTGGGCCGGGAGGCACTGTCGCGTCCGGCCGCCGTGGATGTGTAGACTTTTCACCGCTGTACCTTGGTACAGCGATGCCCGGGGTACACCATCTAGGAGGTTGTCTACACTTCGTACCCCACGAGGTTGTTTCGAACAAGCAATAAGAAACTGTATCATCGCCGTGTGTGCAAATGGACAAGGAACGAACACGGCACGGACAGTGAGCCGATAATAGACGGTGGACCAATCTAGTGTCAAACTATAACTTTTACTATGCGTGTGTTAAAAAAAATATTCTTTTCGTGTCAAGGGACGCCAGGAAAGCGTATTGACTACAGAGATACATTTTGTTCTAAGGTGAAAACTTGCGTGTGACTAACGACAAGTCATGACATGGTGAAAAAATATTGTGTGCCCATAAAACGCGTTACTGTGACAACGAAACAGTGTGCAAACCAGACTAGTGAAGGCCTACTGAATAATAACTGCCAATAACTGTGTGCGTTCTTTCCCACAGCAGGAAAAATGCCCATAAGGATAGTACACTGTTTGTAAACTTGTTGCATGTTTGCTGGAGCACTGCAAGAAGATGTCATATGGGCGAGCTGATATACAACGCGTATCCGGCTACTTCAGCCATGCAGCGGCCGCAGCAACCCGTAGCATACCAGACAGCCGCACGCCTCTCCGCGCCGTAGCTGTCAACACCGGGGGCGGTGACCTACACGGAGCAGACGCGCCGCGCCGCGCCGAGCGCCTCTCAACAATCACTCCGCACCGCTCACCAACTACAGCATTACTGACACATTCCAAAATATTTACACAAACTGCATAACATGTCAATGAACTCGATTTTTGAAAAACATTGAGCACTTATTATGTATACCCGTAAATTGACGAGAGAAAATGAACACTAACAAGTGTAGGAGATTGATTTGTAACACGTAGGTAGTGAGAACATTATGAAAGTGACGTTGAACTAAATGATTTCAAAAAACTAAGTGATATATCCTAGGACAAGTGACCTTGCAGTATATCGCAAAATGATAGTTACGAGTTGTTAAACACACACAACAAACTTTCGTTCAACTGTATGTGACTGTGATGTTATGTAACCGTTGATGACAAACTGCTAAATAATTTCAAAAGAATTACTGTTAAAGAGACAAAATTAATCATGAACCAACTGGGATGGCTGGGCTCCGGCACAGTTTTGCCCAGGTTTCCTGTCTGCCTTCACCCAAATGGGGGAGCCATGAACATATATAAACCTGGGACTAATTAAAAGGGCCATTCCATATAAAAATAAAAAAAAAACAGAATTTTAAAGAACGTTACTCGCACCATTGTGTCAAAGTAAAGAGACTCTTTGCCAAATACTGCCAGGGGGCAAAGTAACGTTCCCTGGCAGCACACACACTATTAATAAAATGAAATGACATTTAATTGTACTATGTACGCCGCTATGAAGCAATTCGTATGTACTGTAATTGTTTAACAAAAAATGTTATTTGATTTTGTGTAAAGGACGTTGGTTATTATTGTAATATTTTCTGTAATAATATTCTCGATGTATTTATGATTATAATATGGCTTCCTGTACTAGCGAACATAGAGCCTCCAGAAATCAGGCGATCACAGCTAGCACTAAAAACCTACAGGAAAATTATAGACAACCCGGACCTCCCTATCCACCAAGATCTGGCACCGACAAACAGGCTTAAATCCAGATAACCTTTTTGGAAAATCGGTGAAGAACTACAAGCCTTTGTGCCGAGAACGGCCTGGAACGAAGTATGGTCGGCAAGTGAATTTAAGAACAAAAATTTAGTACACGATCCGAACAAGAAGATTTATGGCTTCAACCTACCAAGAAGAGTGTGGACAGATCTCAACCGGGTCAGAACGAGTGTTGGGAGATGTAAACACCTGATGAACAAGTGGGGCCTGGCAGACAGCGCTGTATGTGAGTGCGGCGAAATACAGACAATGGGCCATCTACTCGTGTGCAAAGTGTATGGCTATGGTGGTGAACTCATGGACATACATAGACTCAGTGACTCAGCCAGAGAGTGGCTCAAAAACATATCTAATATAGTGTAGAATTATATTGTTTTCTTTTTCAGTATATAGTGATAAGAATATTGTAAATTATGCCTCTGTGATGCCGAGCAAGTAAATAAATAGAAACAACCTGGTGACGTATTGCTGCAGTTTTAACAATCGCTGCCACACAATACTGCACTTTTGTTTAAGATTTTTTAGTTGCAATGTCCGTTGTGCAACTTTTTGTAACGGCATAGTCGTAACTTCTTTGTTCGCTCTTTACCAAGGTGTGTGATAATTGCGTACATGGTAACAAATATTAAAGTTTCGTATTAGTTTGCCCAAAAATCATCTATATTTATATTCAAGTAAATTTTATTTGTGAATTCCAGCCGGATTCAGGCATATTGTTCAATAACTCCTTTGAAATTATGTCTCACTTTACTTGCAAGATCCTACGTAACTACAGTGTAGTCTCTGTAGGCTAAAATTGTCTTGGACTGTATCAGGCCAGCTCTTTTTACTGATTCGATCTGCACATGCTTCAATTGAAGCTTCTTTGTGCGTAACTTTGCGTTACTTAAATTTGTAATAAGTTTGCCTCCCATGGGTGCATTACTCTCTTTGATAATACTGGTTTGAAAATAAAGTTCTCAGGGTCTCATATTGTTAATATTATTCCGAGTTCGGACCTGTCAATCTGACAGCTACACACACACACACACACACACACACACATATATATATAATAGAAAAGACTGTACCAAGAAATATTTCAAGTTTGACACGCATACAGAATATTATGCAGTACACAAACTAATCACTACTAAAATGTTCCTCCTGACTGATCTCTGTCACAATTTAACAATACAAATAATTTCACTAATCAGTGTTATCTGTGCAGACATTTAGAGCATGTTTAAGGTAACACTAATTAAAAAGAAGACATAACACAAATAATAATAAACAAAAGAGAAAGTCAATCGTATTCTTATAACTAAATACACTCCTGGAAATGGAAAAAGGAACACATTGACACCGGTGTGTCAGACCCACCATACTTGCTCCGGACACTGAGAGAGGGCTGTACAAGCAATGATCACACGCACGGCACAACGGACACACCAGGAACCGCGGTGTTGGCCGTCGAATGGCGATACTGCGCAGCATTTGTGCACCGCCGCCGTCAGTGTCAGCCAGTTTGCCGTGGCATACGGAGCTCCATCGCAGTCTTTAACACTGGTAGCATGCCGCGACAGCGTGGACGTGAATCGTATGTGCAGTTGACGGACTTCGAGCGAGGGCGTATAGTGGGCATGCGGGAGGCTGGGTGGACGTACCGCCGAATTGCTCAACACGTGGGGCGTGAGGTCTCCACAGTACATCGATGTTGTCGCCAGTGGTCGGCGGAAGGTGCACGTGCCCGTCGACCTGGGACCGGACCGCAGCGACGCACGGATGCACGCCAAGACCGTAGGATCCTACGCAGTGCCGTAGGGGACCGCACCGCCACTTCCAAGCAAATTAGGGACACTGTTGCTCCTGGGGTATCGGCGAGGACCATTCGCAACCGTCTCCATGAAGCTGGGCTACGGTCCCGCACACCGTTAGGCCGTCTTCCGCTCACGCCCCAACATCGTGCAGTCCGCCTCCAGTGGTGTCGCGACAGGTGTGAATGGAGGGACGAATGGAGACGTGTCGTCTTCAACGATGAAAGTCGCTTCTGCCTTGGTGCCAATGATGGTCGTATGCGTGTTTGGCGCCGTGCAGGTGAGCGCCACAATCAGGACTGCATACGACCGAGGCACACAGGGCCAACACCCGGCATCATGGTGTGGGGAGCGATCTCCTACACTGGCCGTACACCTCTGGTGATCGTCGAGGGGACACTGAATAGTGCACGGTACATCCAAACCGTCATCGAACCCATCGTTCTACCATTCCTAGACCGGCAAGGGAACTTGCTGTTCCAACAGGACAATGCGCGTCCGCATGTATCCCGTGCCACCCAACGTTCTCTAGAAGGTGTAAGTCAACTACCCTGGCCAGCAAGATCTCCGGATCTGTCCCCCATTGAGAATGTTTGGGACTGGATGAAGCGTCGTCTCACGCGGTCTGCACGTCCAGCACGAACGCTGGTCCAACTGAGGCGCCAGGTGGAAATGGCATGGCAAGCCGTTCCACAGGACTACATCCAGCATCTCTACGATCGTCTCCATGGGAAAATAGGAGCCTGCATTGCTGCGAAAGGTGGATATACACTGTACTAGTGCCAACATTGTGCATGCTGTGTTGCCTGTGTCTATGTGCCTGTGGTTCTGTCATTGTGATCATGTGATGTATCTGACCCCAGGAATGTGTCAATAAAGTTTCCCCTTCCTGTGACAATGAATTCACCGTGTTCTTATTTCAATTTCCAGGAGTGTATATGTATATATACATGCAATAGAAAAGACTGTACCAAGAAATATTTCAAGTTTGACACACATATAGACTATTATGCAGTACACAAACTAATCACTACTAAAATGTTCCTCCTGACTGATCTCTGTCACAATTTAACATTACAAATAATTGCACTAATCAGGTTATCTGTGCAGACATTTAGAGCATGTTTAAGGTAACACTAATTAAAAAGAAGACATAACACAAATAATTATAAACGAAAGAGAATGTCAATATATTCTTATAACTAAATACTTCTACACTAGTACATTATCTCTACAGATCACATCATTAATGTTCATTCATTTCCAAAAGAATGGTGTACCTTTTTACACATAACACATAGGACTATTAGTCATTTACTGTAGGAATTTTTTCACATCCTTACGCGGATACAGTCCCCGTACTCTTCCTTACTGGGGATCTGCTAAGACATAGCTACTATTTCCTTCTTGGACCAAGGAGTTGAGTATGAGGCTCGACAGTAGGTTTTGTGAGGCTTCACCCCGATATTGTATTGATATCCCTTAACAATTCCTGGTCGTTCTGAAAATACATCTGCATAGTCAGATAATAACTGTACCAAATCCTGCTGTTGCATTGAGTTCAAATTTTCGGACTGTGATACTTTGTTCACAAGTGCGTCCACATTTGCTTTTAATTGATCACCTTGTACGTCTGGATAATAGAGATTTTGTCCTAGAGAATGATTGTCTAAATGCTTGTTCCACTGATTCCTACATTTTATGTTAATAGCATTGCAATCAGGCACAGGTACCTCTTCAGATCTGAGCATGGACAATTGTATCTTCCTACCCGTGTTTATCAAACTTAATTTTCCCCGAGAAAGGTCGATTACTGGGTCCCTTTCTCTCAAAAAATCTACCCCCAAAATGCAGGCTACCTTTAAACCCTTTACTACCAGGGACGAGCACGCTATGGCTTCTTCCCCTATATACATCTCTACCCGCACTTGGAGTTTAATTATTTGTCGCTGTGCACTGATGGCTCCAGTGACCTTGCAGTTGCTCACAGGAGAAGTCAGCATACGCTTTTCTTTCCCCAGTACTCTGAATAAGTCCATACGCATGACACTGACAGTAGCACCTGTATCTACGATTGCTTGCACATCAGTATTGTTAATTTTGATCTCTATTATCGCCTGTACTTTGTCACTGTGCTCCTTTATGCACGTGGGTGGTTTAGTTATTAATTCATGTCCCCTCCGTACCCCGTCATTATACCTAAGGATACAGATTTCCGATGTTTTGTTCTGTGTCGGACTGTTCTCACTCCAAACTTCAGCCGACGATGGAGAGTGTATCTCGGCTGAATCTAGTTTGTTGGATTATTACTGGTGGATGGGTGTGGCTGCTCTGTGTCGCTGACCTCCACAATGTGTAAGTTGTGTTGCGTCGGCCGCCACGGTTGCGTAATTGGAGCATTTTGTGGTGGCGTCTGGTTATTGTCATATGTTTCACTGTTTTGCCGGTCCGGACTGGGCCTCTGGTTCTGTGGCCAAGTTCGGTTTGCATCGTTATAGGTATTGGTGTTCCACGGCCCCCTGGCGTTTTTCCATCTACTATTGCTTGGCGGGCCTCTTCCATATCCGTCATCGAACCTCCTTTTCCGGTCATTGTTCACCGGCGGCCTATTGCCGCTCCGGTCTCTGCCTCTATTCCAGTTTTGTACATAATCTTGTCTCCTACTGTTACCTCCACCGTTTCCATTATTTGGGGGAGGCGTGTTATTTCGACCATTTCTGTAGCCGTTTCCGTTACTTCTAGCCTGTTCAGAGGCTGCCTTAACATCCTCCTGAATCAGGTCAATTGAGTCCAGAACAGACAAGAAATGTTCCATGTCGTTCTCCGGTACGTGTATAAGTTTTTCCTTTACGTGTATCGGCAAGTGTGATTTCAAAAGTCTGATCAAATCCCGGGATGAAATCTGCTCGTCTCAGTAACGGGTCTTATTAATGTATTTCTCAAAATATTTTCCCAAATTGCCTAATCGTGGAGAATACGGCTCTGGATTATATACCTCTTTCCGTAATCCCTCCTGAATACATGTTGACCAATATTTGGCCAAGAATGCCTTTTCAAATTGCTCATATGTGTCGCAACTGTCAGCTGCTTCGGTTGCCCATAATGCAGCATCTCCTTGTATGTAAGACATAACGAACTGTATTTTTTGTGTATGACTCCAAACACTAGGAAAAATGTTTCTAAATCCCTTGATAAGTACTACAGGGTGAACAGATTTCTTCTCCGTTGTAAAGATCTGGAACTGTCGGTTTTTAATCAGGCCTTCTTCAATCACTATTTTGGAGTGACATTTGTTTGTTTCGCTAACATTGGTTGTCTGTTCTGTCTCGCAGTCGTAATTTTTCACTGCTGTATTTATGAGTCTATCTTTGTTGTACCTAGCTGGCGTGACACACGCCTGTGCGTCGTCGTGCAGCAAGCTGACGACGGTTGACATTCCGCTGCCACCGCGGTCCTGCAGTTCCACATCCGAGTATACGTCTTTGGCCTCAATTGCGGCGTGCACCTTCCCGTCTATTGTTTGATTAAGGTTGGTTCTATTACCTCTTACCAGTTTGTAAATTCTGCTGCCACTGCGGCATGTCAGTGTGCACCGCCCTTTTTAGGTTCCGCATTCGAGCATAAGTCTTTGGCCTCAATTGCGGCGTGCACCTTCCCGTCTATTGTTTGATTAAGGTCGGTGTCTATTGCCTCTTACCAGTTTGTAAATTCCGCACCTTCCCGTATATTGTTTGATTAAGGTTGGTGTCTATTGCCTCTTACCAGTTTGTAAATTCCCTTTCAATTTTGTTCGCCCGCTCGGATACTTTGTGCTCTATTGCTAGGTCGGTGTCTTTTGCCTCTAACCAGTTCGTAAATTCGCTTTCAATTTTGTTCGCCTGCTCGGATATTTTCTGCTTTATTGCTTGACTTGTGTCAATTTCTAATTTTTCCATCCTGTTAGCCAGTACACTGATTTCATCTACGAAACTGGCGTTAGCATCCTGGGTATTATCTACTCTTTCGCTCAGTTCTCGCACCGCTTTGGGTATTGTTTCATAGTTTTGTCTCAAACTAACAATCTCACTTTGCATAGCTTCCAAAGATTGTATTAACTGCAAGTCTCTCTCATGCTGGCGTCAATCAAGCTCTGCTTGTTCATGCATAAACATTGCTTGGAAATTGAGCATGCGCTCGAACATAACTCTTAATTATTGCACTTCTGACACCTCAACACTCTCTGGTGCGTGTCTAGTGCGTGTGGGTGGCACAGTGTTTCTACTGAACCACTGGCTGGCAGTGGCAACATTTCTTGCCCTTCTGCCCCCAGGTTCTCACATTGTACTTCCTGAACTACGCCACTAACATTACCTTGTGCCCCACTTTCTAACTCGGTATCACTGCTTGCTAACTGTTGTTCATTATCCATGTTTATATTTTTCTGACTACGCAATCTAACCATAGCCAACAAAAGAAACAAAATCTGAACTAAATATCCTAACACTCAGGTTTCGCTGACATAATCACACAAGAAATGGTCATTTGTTGAAACACACTTATTATATATTACGATGACTAACTACTCAAATGTCCTGTTATTTAAAAAAAAAGTAACAACAAGCACACCACTAATGATCCGAGAACACCGCACTGAGGCTACTTTACTACCCACAGGACAACTACACTGTAGCTTTACCTTTTGGTGATCTATCTTGGGTGCAGCTGCCCCCGGGTATTGTCGTAGGTAACTAATTTTTTGATATAATGAGCTCTCTTATTAAGCTTGCCTCTGGGTATATAGTGTTCTCATGCAAAAAATTATATACAGGTATTACAACACAATATTGGTTAGGCAATGCATACAATACATGAAAAAATTATTAATTCTTCTCCAACAAAGTTCGACTACAATAATTCCCAAATTATCTCATGGGTATTTTGTGGCCACTGCTTATTCGGGCCCCACGTTGGACGCCAGTTTAACGAAAAAGAAAGATATGAAATATTTATTATGTAAAAATGTGAATGGATGAAAAAATGGGGAAAAATGGCTTTAAATATTTATGTTATTTACTCTTTCAGTACGAACTTTGTTGTACAACCCCTTATTTACGTGTGGTAATAAAAATTCATTTAGACAGAATTAAGCACATTTAAAATTACGTGAACCTCAGCAACCCTCTCATGCTGATAAATTCAAACTAACTGATTAATAACATTTATTTGAAACTTATTTAAATTAAATTTTTTACGTATTTAGGCCTTGGCACACATTTTCTAGATGCAGTGGGTTTTTAAATATTTACTGAATTCTTTCCTGGCGTTAGCTATGGAACACAAGACTGTCTCTGTTAGCATAAAATGGTAATTATTGCCAAGCCGACCTGAACGTTTAATTTTCATTGACAAAACACACTTCACTATACGTTTAAGTTATTTGCTTTAGAAATGGAAAGAACCAACCGATTAATTATCCGCCTATGAATGCACAAATGTAAAACCAGTAATAAATTCAGTCAGCCTCAGGATCGCTGTAAAAGAAAAATATTTTGAGTTTCACTGCTAATTTTACCTGCTCCCGATTTACGGGTTAGGTTAATTTTATGGTGGACCAATTTTTTAAATGTGCCGCCCCTGCAAATCGTTCGATCGCGGCACAGCCCAGCATCACCAACGATAATCGCTAAAAGTGCTGAAAATTCTTTAAAGAAATATTATAGATGACATGGGCAAGCTAATTTACATTAGTAATACACAATTTTGATAAATTATAATGTATTTAGACCATAATAATCAGAACTACACACCTTGATAATTTCTCCTCTAATGGTGGCTAAAGATAGATACAGACAAACGAAGTCTACTCATTCATATAATGCTACGTCACAGGTTCCTCTCTGTCTCTCAGCTCCAGAGGAAGACGACAAAGAATACACATTATGTAGCGCTATTTATATTCTTGCTGATTGTGAATGTGTCTTTGTAATCTTACAACATTATTTTCCTCTATGGCTATATTTTGCATTTTTACATCGCAGACATTAAAATATTTCGTAATTACATTATGAGTATAGAAATATTACAATCATAAATACATCGAGGATATTATTACAGAAAATATTACAATAATAACCAACGTCCTTTACACAAAATTAAATAACAATTTTTGTTAAACAATTACAGTACATACGAATTGCTTCATAGCGGCGTACATAGTACAATTAAATGTCATTTCATTTTATTAATAGTGTGTGTGCACCCAGAGAACGTTACAGTACGCATTTCTCCTCCTTACACGAGGCATCACAAGAACGTTTCACTAGACAACGCCGATCAACTGCTGTTTGTGTATGAGAAATCGGTTGGAAACTTTCCTCATGTCAGCACTTTGTAGGTATCGCCACCGGCACCAACCTTGTGTGAATGCTCTGAAAGGCTAATCATTTGCATATCACAGCATCTTCTTCCTGTCGGTTAAATTTCGCGTCTGTAGCACGTCATCTTTGTGGTGTAGCAATTTTAATGGCCAGTCGTGTATATGACGGCACGTAGCATCTCAATGGCGACACGCGACTAACGACCAAGAAGATGGACATACTGTCGCTTGACAGTTGTAATGGAACTCTTCAAGACACCCCTATTTTCGTCGAGAATCGGAGAACCCGATACATTGTAGTACACAATACGATCGAAAGGTATGGAAATTGCAAATTACGTATTTGGTATAATTTTGATGTAACTTTGGTGAAGCACAAAATTAACTACTCTGCTTGCCACATTATTTTGGTTTTTCTAATGTACTTCACATTATCCTTCATTTTTAAAATTGAGAAAGTTTAGATTTAATATTATAATAATACTCGTTTTTTCCACAGTTGCTCAAAAAGATAAAATCCATTGACGACAGTTTTTCTTTTCACTTTCATGAAATGTAATCGAATTATAGTTCTTTCGTCTTGGACCTCGATTATATAGATCGTGCAAACATATCTTTGTGTTGAAAGAGATGTATCTGTTCTTGTTCACTTGGGGGAGGGGTTGGGGGGGGGGGGGGGTTACGTTTGATAGTTGCAGTTGTTATGCAGTTGTACAAAGCAGTTATTATAGTGAGATGTAACTATAAGAAATTAGCAGTACTTATCGAGAAGAGCGTAAGTTTTTTAAAGTAGCAAATTATTGAATAAAATTGTTTTGGATAGAAAGTACGATACCTCTTAATGAATGGGTTAACAGAAGCTGGACACCTCCTTAAAACTTTAGCGTGAAAGAGTCATTAACCTACGAAGATAGTGCTAACAGAAAGAACAACTTACGACAAACGACGAGAAATAAGTGCAAAATACTCTTTACTGCTTCTCTCTCCCTCGACTTCAGGCCTTTGGTAATTGAAGACTAATAATCCTCAATATACATGAAGAAATTGCTGACAAATTGGATAAACTGACAATATTTCAATTCCATTTTGGCACTTTCTATGGTCCTAAAGAGAGCAGAGGGGCAAGATCGTGCAGGATCGTTATCACGTTACGTAATTTCACTCAGGACATGGGCACATTTCCAGCAAGTCTCCACATGACAGTGCGAAGTAGGGCTGTGACATCGAAATGAAAATATCAGTATTCGACGTAATCTATTGTCAGCTTCCTAAATGTCAATATCGGCGATTTATAAAATGATAAACGTCGATATTTCGATGTATCGGTGATAAAAATTTAGTATTAAAATTCACATTATAGCTTATGGTTTTACATGTTATTAAAACCTTTTTTATGAATTAATTGTAATTAAGGAAAACTAAATTTAATTTCATTTTTCATACAAACTGAGAAATATTAGAGACGAATTAAAGAAAATTTTACAGACTCCACGTACAGGTTATACAAATGCTTTTGCTGAGAAAACTGGTGAACTGACCACATCTGCTACAATTTCTGTAACTAAAGATGTGACCTTATCATGAGGTATTTCGAAATGTCCCAAATATTTTGTCAGAAAGTGAAAACTATAATCTGAAGTAAGCCATTCTATTACTTCAAACTCCATACATCAGGGGCTAACGTTACTGTTGTCACCAGACATAGTTCTTGCTGAAACTGGAAACGAAAGATTTCAAAGTTACGGTCATTAATTTTACAAAAGTTTTCCTGGCAGAGATTTTATAAAAATGAGTTAAAACTTTCATGAGACTGAAGAAAGCTTCTTTCTCCAAAATATGAAATGGTAAACAATCCTTACAAATAAGAAGCAAAATCATTTCATTTATTTTTGTATTCCTCCTCCGCCTTTTGCAAATGAAGCAATATTTTTTAAAGCTGTGGCGATACCTCCTTGCTTACAAGCTGAATAAATGGGCGACGAAGCCGAAGTTAGCGCTGTACTGGAAGTGGAACTAGGGGTCTGTTTATTGTGTACTGGTCCTTGATGTAGCCCGCAGTGGTTCACAACCCCACAACAGGCAGGAGCAACCCATCCAACACATCGCCGCCCCACACCCAACCAGCCCGCATTCGCCGAGGCAGATGGGAAACCGCATTAAAAACCATCCACCGGATGGCTGGCACACCTGACCTCGACCACGAATCCGCTGGTCGGATTCGTGCCGGGGAACGGCACGACATCCCGCTCGGGAAGCAGCACGTGAGACTACGGGGCTAGCCGGGAGGGCAACTAGGGGTTAACTGTCTATATTAACACTATCAGGATTTGATTTTGACGCCGTTTTCTTCAACGAACCGTAGCCTTCCGTCCGTAATCAAATGTTTTCGGATGTGGGGACTTTCTAGGAGCTTTAAAATTTGTAGTGTTATCAGCGGTTACTGATAAACTCCTCAAATAATGGCACATCGCATTTTTCATTTAAAACGCTCCCACACATCACTTTTCAGAACTATTTCTTTTTCACATTGTAAAACCACTAATGCAAGAACACAACGATCAACGGACAGTACAAACAGAAGGACCCTTCAAAAATTACATTTGAATCACTTCTACCAGACTTACTTTCGAGTGAGTGGAGATTACGAAAATATACACAACTGGCAATACTCAAAGTTTCTGTAAGAACCGCAGAATAGTAAAATGTAGGCACCGTTCTTATGGTGCAATTATTTCGGTATCAAAAGGAGAGATGAGTTTTCTTTGTTATATATTAGACGATTATAATGATAACATTATTCAAATACATCGCCATAAAATATCGATGTTCCTGGTATATTGTCGGACAAATATCGTTTATAACATCGCAGTACTGACTCCGATATATTGAAATTTCGATACAGAACCGTCCCATATCCCAACCCTAGCGCGAAGATGTCTGGGTCAGCACGAACTGTCAGCACTTTTAGCAATGTTGCAGCTTCTCTTGACGCGGCAACAGAGAGAGAGGCGAGCCGACATAGATGCCCCACAAACACACCCATGGCCGAGGGAGGACTCGAACCTCCGACGAGGGGAGCCGCGCGGACCGTGACATGTCGCCTGAGACCACGCTGGTACCCCGGGCGGCGTGTTGAAGTTCTGTATGATAATTTCGTAGTATCAAAATGACTGAAAAACAATGGTGTTTACATCTGAATGGCCGAGAATCGTTAATAAAAAAGTTAATTACAAGTGATCTAATTCGTTTTTCGGTATTAACATGATACATAAAGTGCAGAAGTCACATTAAATACATCAGGTGATTGATAAATGGTCCAAACGATTACGACTTTTACTAATTAATTATTGATTTAATTACTACGTAGATATTGATCCTAACATTTCTGTAGGAATGTAATAACACAATCACGAGGATAAAAGTATAAATTTTTCTGAAATATACGACAGATGTTAATTCATAATATTAGGTTTTCTAAGTAATTATAACTTTCTGTTAATTATAGTTAAAAGATCTGAAATAATTTTAATGATGTTGATTCGATATATAAGTGAAGTATACAGTTTGATTTGCTGACAGAAATCAGGAAAAACCATACTCTCTAACTTTTGTGCTTTAGATATTGTGAATCGTGTAATATACAATCTGCTAAACGTTTAGTGTTACCGAGGCATTCAATAACTATCTTATAACTAGCTCTATTACAACACATCCATTACAGTCACCTACACTCAACAAATATACATAAGACACAAATCTTACATACCCACAAGAAAAAGAGCCAATGTGCGTGGAGGCCTTCTGACAGGCAGTTGAACCTGTCCCATGCAGTATCTCAATCAACACTGTTGTATGACATTTACATTTTACTTACCGATATATCCCTAAATTACGTACAGATATAATACTGTATTCTTCCTACTATTGTGTAATAAGTAAAATTTAACTATTTGCTACCGCTTTCCATGTTACAATTTTAAGGCCAACGGTGTACCGGGCGAGTTGGGTGGGAGTCTCAAGCAAATGTAGAACGACCTGGTACGTCTCAACAAAAATTAAATAAACCGAAACGAAAATCATTTAAAAATGTCGCTACTTATCACTGCAATCATCTTTGCAATACTGGCATTACATTCATTGGCTACCAAATATGTAATAATACTTCTCAAAATGTTTCCGAATTTTCGAAATATTTCCCCAATCAAATTTCCTTGACGTAAGTGAAATTAAAATCAGCATTTCGTCCAAAGAATCGACAAAAGCGTCGCAGGTGGCGATGTGTAGATGTGCTACAAGTACTGTTTTCAGATAGGTAGAACGACCTTCCTGGAACTTAAGTTTCATTTTCCTCACTTACTTTTTGATGCAGATACCACATTCTTGTACTCTACTGACTGGTTCTTATTTTCAGATGTATTGTACGAAACTCGAGCCTCATCTCCAGTTGCAACGCATTGACGAATGTATCTTCTTTCTTATTCCGTCCAATGCATTTCATTCATTTTACCAGAAAGATTCAAGTAGAGGACTTAAATAGACCCAGTTATTTCCTTGTTGTTTCTGATCAACATTTTGTTTAAAGTGCTCTACAAGTTTTAGCTTTTAAATGTTCTAGGTTTTGCAGACGAGTTGCCATTTCCTTTTTACGCTATATTTCAAGCGCAACGAAACTGTGTATTGTAGTCCAAATAGCTAGCGAGGAAATCCTTGCTAGAGACCTAATGAAAACAACTAGGTAAGTTGTAGACATACTGTGTAAAGACGCACACAAACAAAAAAACATAAAATAGTTGCAATTTCCCGATTCTGACTAAGCTTCTCGGGCGGTTTCCCTTTATTGTGAGGCAAGAAGCAAATGCCAGAACGGGAAATTTCTCCCTCCCCCAAATTTATTAGAAGTTCTGAAATATCGCTGAAAGGAACTGAAGCTATTTAAACTTCTCGTCTTTGTCGAAACCACTGGAACAGAGTCATATGAAAAGTCGAGTCTAAGAATATATCTTCTGTATTCTGCCTGGAAGGCGGCGCGTAGGTGTCCTCGTGAAAACTGAAAGGTTGGCCGAATAAAGGAAGCGAATAGGAGCAGGTGAGGTAAAACACGTCGGTAACGCAAGTAAGTAAAAGTGGTTTACTGGTGCATGAATGTATAGAGATGCAAACACAACTTTGTATAGATGAGCACGTGGTGCGAAGCCTTAGACCCGTCGTAAGTAGCGCAAAGTCTCTATATGAGGCGAAGTGTCCCGGCCGTCTGCTCTTGACCAAATGGGGTGAATCTGAAGTGGCGCTCGTAGAGCTGCACATCGCTGGCTAGAGGGCGCTGTCGTCGGTGTCGGTGTCGTAGTGTCAACCTAGCAGAGCGCACCTACGGTGTGGCATTGTAGCTATCAATACCACAAGACCTATCTCAGGCGACAATTAAATGAACTTTGTTTTAACGCTAGCGACCCACCCTCGCTTTGCACAGGTAGCGTTGTTTACAACTGGACGACTTGTGTGGCGCGGTAATTTTGTTTACGGGCCTCTTTGTAGAGTTATGATTAAAATTCAGAGAACAATGTTACGTAACAGATTATCACGGGTGTCATAAAACTTAAACGAGTTAAGCAGCGCTATCCAGGGAAGTTCTCGGGAGGAACTAATAATATGTGTTCCATATTTAACCGGCGTCTGGAGTGACATTTCAAGGCGATGGTGGTACTACTGCGGTGCCGGTACTGCCAACTTCACAGCCAGTTTGCCACGAGCTGCAGCCAATTTCCGGCGGCCCAAGCGCAGTACTAGAGTAGTATGGTCCGCCAGACCGAAACAAAGGTTCGGCGTGAGCTGTGGCCACTTGCCAACCGTCCGGCTCCAGCGCAAGTCCGGTATAAGCTGCACTTTCCTTGTGACCTCCACCTCCATTTCCCTTCACAGCCCCTTAAACATTAATGCTGTACTAAAATATTGCTCTTATTACCTCAATATCTGGATCGCAGTTTGTCTACGGAATTGGAGCTTGCTCGCGCTGTTCTTCCGGCACTTGTAGCTCACTCCGTCTAGCGGTGTAAGGTGTCAGGCAAATCCAACACCTTCCATGAAAACCCTGACATGATAAGCAAATCCAGTAGTATGTCACATAGCTCCGAATAGATCGTGACATTAAATTAACCAAAGTAATACGAGTAACGAGTGAGCAAATGGAATACCACAGACTAACACAAGAATGCCTAAATGCATGTCGTACCTTCCCACCGTGAGACCGACGCAGTTCCGAGGGGAGAAACGAGAACAGAAGTCAAGAGCAGAACCGTGTTAAGCTAGTAGGCCCTACGATAAGGGACGGACTGGACACCCACGTCGCCAGCCTACCGCTAAGACCACACCACCCGCACGTTTTAGCGGGAGACTTTTTCACATCTCTGTTACGCCAAGGACCACCCACCAGCCCATGTTAAAAGCTACAGCCCTCCAGAAAAACAGTATAGATCTTACGATAACACAAAAAGGGCCACTACCACCCGAAAGTTTTAACGTGAGACTTTTTCGCGTCTCTGTTACATTAGGACCACCCCTCAGCCCATGTTAAAAGATAGAGCCCTCCCGAAGAACAGTATAGATCTTACGATAACGCTAAAAGGACCACACCAGCTGCAGGTTTTAGCGTGAGACTTTTTCGCGTCTCTGTTACGTTGCAAACTTTAAAAACATTGCCCCACCACGAAAAGTATAACGTTTCTCATTGGATAGACAGAATTTTTGTAGGCGGAGCTTAAAGTTAACATTGAGACCGTGATTGGTCAGATGAAAACACAGCCAGATAGTTTTTTTAAACCAACTTCGGTAAATTGTAGTAACGAGAAGTTAGGAGCGAGTTAGTTGCGAGACGGCGAGCTGGATGGCTGCTGCGCCGACCGCCGCCCCCCCTGACGAACACCGACAAGCTAATGAACGCACGCGATGCCGCATAACAGCGCATAAAGCTTCACTCAGAACTGCAGAAGTCTCATCTGTTACACCTCCTTTTTGCGTAATACTACTGTCGATCGTCAATAAAAGCTCATCGTGTTCACATTTGCCACTTGAAGTAAAAATCTGAAACGCGATGATTTTTCTATTATATAGTTATTGAGAAGCCACGTCAGCCACTGTAATTTACGACAAGTTAGATAAGTTATTAAAGATAATTGAGGGTCACTGTACACCATTTTGATAGTTTTTCTCTTTTGTGAAACTTAATTTAAACCTAGGTTACAGATGTGATATGGCACAGGTCATCCTTCGATCCATTTTAGAACTTGGAAACCCATTCAGGGAATATTCGTTCACATTTTTGTTGAACGCAGTTGGTTTTTACCATCCTGTATTAAAACACTTCCTTTTATCAATAATGCAATTTATAAACAATGTTTTGTGAGTAGAATAAAGATTCCAATGGTAAACTTAACTGCTTTTTCGACGTTATTTTACCAGCTCAGTAAAAATAGGAAAGCCTTGAACCCCTTCCACTAAATTTAGTTAGTATTAAGATTCTTTTACAGGGAGTGCAGTGGAGCTGACGCTGAGATCATTTAGTATTTGGTTATATCATCGCTAGTCTCACTGAACTCTTCTGAATTCTACATGTCATGTGTGGTCTGACGTCTCCTTACCAGCAACAGGTCCCAGGTTCAAACTAATCATTTCCCAAAAAAATACGCTCAGAGCGTCGTTGCGCGAAAGTGGTAGGGAGACATGATATAGAACAAACAGACACCACCATGAATGTTTAGAGCGGTGCAGTGTGGCGCCAGTCGCTGCTGGATGGCAATGGCATCGTCTTCACAGCAGCAGGGAACTTAAAGTCATCGGCGTTCGAAAATTTGCACGAAATATTGATAAATTATACACACAAACCTTCCACGTAAATCAGTCGATTCATTACTGAAAGCTGTATCAAAACCTTTACAGTAGTTACTGAGATTGGTCTGAACGTACATGAAGTAAACGTGACACGAGACTGAATCATCTAAAATTTGCACCGCAAATATTGCGGAAATGGAAAATGCTGTCTATGTGCGGTTTTCACAGAATGGATGGGTAGTCAGGGGTTCGCACTGTTAGCCAATAAACAGATTCTAATAATACTTGGAAAGTGTATTTCGTTTTTTGCAAACACAGACTTTTTAAATGAAAAATTGCCTATTGACATTAAGAAACTAAAAGTGAGATAAATTAGAATATCAGTGCTATTTGTTGCATGATTCTAGTGAGAGTATTGTATTTTGAAAAGTTCCCACACCGACACTTGTACGTGACATTCAACCAGTACATTTGCTATTTATGTTAGCTTACGTTGTGCTTGTATGTTCCTTGAGCGCATTGTGACTTCCTAATCAATCTCACAGTACAAGCAGCAGGTCGTGAGTCGACGATGGAATTCACCAATGCAGAAAAAGCCGACAGGCACATGATGTGTGGAGAGCGTAGGAAGAATGCAGTTCCTCCTTCTACGGTGTATGTGGCAAGATATCCCAATAAGATGTCAACCATCTCGGCTGTTATTTATCAACCTCTTTAGCCAGTTACTTGTAAGAGGTGGTATAATATCTATACAATGTAACAGAATGAAACAAGTGACTACAGAAGAGGGGGAAGTTAATGTTGTTGCTCCTCTGCACGTTAGATCCCGAGCAATCGCACGAGGAAGTGGCATGAGTTAGGCAAGTGTCCTGCGCATTTTCCATCGACATAGGTTCCATCCCCATAACGATTTCTCCGTCAGGAGCTGCATGGAAACGATTACGAGAAACTTGTTAACTTCTGTACATGACTCCAAAATTTTTCAGGGAGAGACAGGAATACAAGAATATAAATTTCTTAGGAATTATAGAAAGAGGAAATGCAGGCTGCAAAAGCGAAATGCCTAAATGAAACAATGTGAAGAAATCGAAAAAGAATGCAATGGGAACTCCACAGTTAAACACAGAAGAGAGAGCGGATAGCTGAAGAGAGTACATTGAAGGCCTGTATTAGGGAGAAGACTCGTCTGACGACGTGCTAGAAGAAGCTATTGGAGACTATAGGGTTGCGGAAGGGGAGAGGAATGGAACGATAACGGTGGTGGAGATTGTTTCTAGCAAAGATACAAATTTACTCCAGAATGAGATTTTCACTTTGCAGCGGAGCAACCTTGCAGAACTAGCATTCCTGAAAGAAAGGTTCGCAGGAGAGCTTCTGTAGAGTTTGGTAGGTAGGACACGAGGTACTGGCTGAAGTAAAGATGTGGGGACGGGGCGTGAGTCGTGCTTGGGTAGCTCAGTTGGTAGAGCACTTGCATGCGAAAGGCGAAGGTCCCGAGTTCGAGTATCGGTCCGGCACACAGTTTTAATCTGCCAGGAAGTTTCATATCAGCGCATACTCCGCTGCAGCTTGAAAACCTCTTTCTGGAAACATCCCCCAGGCTGTGGTTTAGCCATGTCTACGTAATATCCTTTCTTTCAGGAGTGCTATTTCTGCAAGGTTCGCTGGAGAGCTACTGTAAAGTTTGGAAGGTAGGAGACGAGGTACTAACAAAAGTAAAGCTGTGAGGACGGGGCGTTAGTCGTGCCTCGGTAGCTTAGATGGTAGAGCACTTGCCCGCGAAAGGCAAAGATCCCGAGTTCGAGTCTCGATCCGGCACACAGTTTTAATCTGCCAGGAAGTTTCATACGAATTTATGTTTCCTTTATAGCGGGGAGAGAAACAGATATTGGTGATGCTAATAATGATCGGTTTTACCATTTACTTGTATTCTAGTTGTTATATTTCTTCGTCAGCCAAGATCCGAAATAATTGGTGAAATAGTGAAATGTCGCCTCTCCTCGTTCTGTTGGTGCTTATAAAAAGACATCAAGTGGCTCAAGAAATCACTGTTTTATTTGTTGCTTGAACTATGGCTCAATATTTGCACAAAGTTTGGGGTAACACAAATTGAGATTAGAATTTGCACTGACGCTGTGAGTATCAAACGTACTTTAAATTGATAAGATCGTTCCATCCTTCATTCAAAATGCTAGTACTGTTTGATAAAGTAATTTAATCTGTGATCCAGTTTACACTGAAAAATTACCAAATGAATCTATCAGTGTACCCATTATGCCAACTCGTGTTACCTACAGAATAATTATTAGAATTGCGTCAGACTGACGATTAAGTGTTGCCTGTATGTTTCTTGGCTCAGTTCAATATCTACACAAAGTATTAAAAAACTGAGGGAACTTTATCCCTTGTCCCTAGTTATCTGTGTTAACGGCAGGATATGAATGCAGAACAGAACGCTGGATTTTAACTAAGATAATTTCGTTTTCGTGGCCATTCTCCGCAGCAACCTTTGAAATACTTGTTTTGTAAATAGAACCGCCTTTTCCTGCTGATTTAATTTATTTTTTCCAGACGCGTTTCACCTTTTTCTTGTTCTACAGTATCATCAGTGGGATTTATAACGATACAGTTTTGATATTTTTAAATTATCAAACAGTTCACGACGTGATGTTTTATGTAGAAAGATAAATTACTTACGATTTGCTGATCTGCGTTTCGTCTCATCTGGTCTGGAGGCCGCAGTACCACTTTATTACCGACATACACGCACAACTTTGAGGTCAGACCTTTTTCACAATGTTCACCATGTTTCTCCTTCTTTTTTGTGGTGTACTATTGTTCTTTTGGCACTCGATATAACTGTTTCTTCGGGCGCTGCTTTTAACAACATAAATATTACAACTCCATTACGTGTTTCCCCCTCTTTGGTGTGTTTACCTACTTGTCGCCAACCTAACGAAATAGATGATCAAAAGCAACTTTTATTCATCATGTATATATCGTGTGTGTGTGTATGAAAGAGAGAGAGAGAGAGAGAGAGAGAGCTGAAGGGAGTTCTTTTGTGTGTGTGGGGTGGGGACTGATGGTTTGAATTGTATGGTGTTGAATATGGCTGTACTAGCTGTTAGGGAAATCTTTGGTAACAGCTGATTTGACTTTTCATTTCAGTGTTCTGTGGAGGGGTTATGGATAAGGGAGTGTAAAGATGTTGGGTGGAATTTTTTTTATTATGGATGATATTTTTATATTAATCCTCTTTGGAAGCGTTATTCTATTTTTTTATCTAGCAGTGTAAGTAACGAATTGCTTGGTATGTGTACTTGATCATTTAACAGGGTTTTCCTTTCTGCTTTGTTTTTCAGTACGTGGTAATTTTCTTGCAGGGTTAGGAGGTGTTTCATTGTTGATTCTAATTATTTTCATATCTTCTTCTCTAGTGGTTGGTTTGTGGTCATGTTCTCTTAGGTGTTCTGCAAATAAGGAGTGGTTTGTCCCATATTTCCAGGCTGTCATGTGTTCTTTATATCTGACATCAAATGTTCTACCTGTTTATCCTATATATCTGCCATCACAAGTGTTACACTGTAGTTGATATACACCGGCTTTCTGGTTTATGTCTCTATTTTTTGTCAGTTTTGGGGTGTATTTTTATATAGAATTGTCTGTTGTGGATGGTATGTTTATTCCCTCTCTTTTGGAAATGTTGGATATTTTATGGGTGTGTTTGTGTTTGTATGCCACTGTGTACCATCTTGCGTGTTCATTCATCTTTTTCTGATTAACCTGTGTTGTTGTTACGGGACTGCGTGTTTGAGTTTGGTTCTGTTGTGTTGTTGTCTGTGGTTTGGAGCTTTGTACTTTTATTTTACTTTTAATTTTGTTATTTAGCTTTGTGACTACGTTACTGTTGTAACCATTATTTTGTGCTATCTGCATTATTATGTCCAGTTCTTTTTGGTAGTTATTTTTGGTGAGTGGCACTGTGATGAGTCTATAGAGCACGTGTCGAAGTGCTGCTTCCTTTTGTGAGCGTGGGTGGTTCGAGGATTGGGAAATGATAATGTCCGTTGCTGTGGGTTTACGGTAAATTTGATTGTTTTTTTATTGTTATATCCAGAAAGTTAATTTCGTTGTTCTGTTCTCTTTCAAGTATGAATTTTATATTTTTATGTGTCTTGTTGATGTCAGTATTAAGTTTTTCAATTTTTCTTTGTGGTTAATCTATTAAGCAAAGGATGTCATCCACATACCTGAACATGTTGCATTGTTTTACTACTATTCTTGTGGTAATGATCTGTTCAATGTGGTTTACAAAAATATCCGCTAAGGCTCCTGAAACTGGTGACCCCATTGCTAATCCATCTTCTTGTAAATAAAATTCATTATGGAACTAGAAGTAATTTTGTTCTGTTATGAGCTTTCATCTGTTCATCAGAGAGTTCACTATAAGATTTCAGGTTCTTATGCGTGATTTCTATTGCCATCTGGTGAATAGTGGCTGATTGAAATGTACTCCCCTACACGCTGGACTTGAGTGCACGCTTCCAAATAAGCATACGTGATCGCGACCCCAAACCCCTTGCTCCTGTCCGGCCTGAGTGAAGTATAGCACAACACCAGAAAAATTTGCCTCCTCTTCTCCATTCAGGATATTTTCGCGCCAGCGCGGTTCCCGTACCAACAGCAGTATCAAGTTCGTGATTACGGCCAGAAACTGACCTCACTAGCTCTGTGACAATCGCTCCCTTTCGTTTGTGAAACATTTTGCAGCCTCTTGTCCTTATGGGACTACTGAACCCTAATGCTTCGACAACTGCGCTTCCACATGACACACCGGCCTGCACCATGTTTGACGAGGAGTTCGCCGCTAGCCAAGTTATGTAATTGTAGTCTGAAAGCCCTAAGGGTCAGTGGGGGACACCAATCCCTAGCGTACGTAACTGTAATGTAATAACTATTTTATACGACTGCTGTTTTTCTCATTCCAGCTGTCTAAGTGGCCAGTTATTCTGAGCCAGTTTGGTGCCCTTCTTTTAAAAAGTGTAATATGATTTTAAACTTGGCCAAGTTCTTTAATTACTGTGGAAAGTTAGGCCTGTTGTCAACTGTTCATTCTTTTGGTTTAGTAGTTTATTTAATGTGACACCCCCAGCCCCTTCTCACCATTTCTCTTAATGTCGGGGGCTATAATTGCACTGGCTTCGTGGCCGTCGTGCTTGGTTTCGCCACAGTTGAGTCTATTTCGTAGCCTAGGTGTAAACAGATTGTTTTCAGTTAACCCCATATTTTGTCAGGTCATCACCCTGTTCGGTTGTATGTGTTGTGTTTGGCTGACTAGTGAAATATTGTAAAAGGAAAAGCATATACCTTGTACTGCGTGGCTTAAGGGACTGTCAAGCATGGCGTCGCTCCAATGACCTGGTATTTCCTTTCTTAAGAAACACCAGTTGGCCTATGAAGCCAGGATACGACATTCCTCTTCTGATGAACGTGTCATTGCGTTAGTGGATCGCTTGTGTACAGCCTTGGAAAGCCCATTGATCACCGTTGACGCTTTAGGCAAGGAAGGTGCTGCACTAGCTGATTGTGTCGCTGCCATATTGACCTTAAGCGAAAATGTAGACCTTTTAGAAAACAGTCAACCCACCTGTAAACAAGTTTATACGATCCAAGCCCAAACGACAACCGTTTGAGCGATTTTCAGCAGTTCAGACTTAGTTCCGCTTAGGGTAAACTCACTCAATATTTACATGTACAGGTGAGGGATTTACGAGTTAGTGAAAGCCGTTTTAGTTAGAATAATTGGGAGAGGTGAGGGGCGAGCAGGAAACTTCATCCAGACAAATAATGCTCAAAAGCAGTGGTGAGGTGATAGGCGAAGTTTAGCAAACCGGTCGGGGTATCTTTGATAAAATGTCTCACCCTAAAGGCCTTCTGCTCCAGGATATTAAGCAACTTTCGGGGGAGAATCTGAGGGAGATAGAATCATTTCTGTGGTTCACTGTTAACTTTGAATTAAATGCTAACGCTTTGGGTATGTCACATAATATTATACTTTAGTTACAGTATCCTTTGACGTGTGGAGTGTTAAGCTATATATATTTTTTAAATTTTCTAAGAAAAAGGAGGATTGAAGCGTCTGCAGACGCATTCGCCGTGCATTAAAAATGAAGTCGAGCAGAAGCAGTTTTGGTGGATTCAGGCCACCGATGAGACTTTGGACAGGTATACTGAGAAAATTAGGCTTGGAGTTGCAGCTTACTGAAACCCAAATAGCTGATTATGTGTTGGAAGGCATGGGGCCGGCCGACTGCTCGCGAATTACCTTCGCTAAAAAGAAAAGAAGATTGGTTTAACGTCCAGTCGACATCTTGGCCATTAGAGATCGAACACAAGCTCGGGTCGTGTCAAGGAAAGGGAAGGAAATCAGTCGCGCCC